>NC_140588.1:559369071-560664526 GCF_964204655.1 Triturus cristatus
CCCTCTTGCTCTGGGAGGCCTTGCACTGTATGCCATCACTGTTGCCCTGCAAGGCCTCCTTCCTACTCGTGGAGGCCTCACGACGTGACCCTACGTGCTGGGACGCTTCATGGCCCCAGCGCTCGTGCATGGCTGAGCACACTTCCCTAAGGAGAGTGGCCCCTGATTACGGCCACTCCCTGAGTGTGAGAACAGCCCCTCCTGCTTACCTGGGACACCTTCTGCAACTGCTGCCGGCGCGGAGATGTGCAGGCCATCATGCAGCCGCGACCCCACTGACAACCTTGCAGGAGGGCCGCCCCTTGCTGACTTGGGGCCCATCCTGCAACAGGTCAAAACGGTCCACCTCGACCAGCAGCTGCATGGCCTGGGCCACCCTGTCCTCCCCAGACTCAGCAAACTGCATTAGGTATGAAAACTTTGTACAACTACAAAGCTGCCTAAATAATTGCCCTAAAACCGCCTTAATGAACCGAAGTACTCAGACAAAAACTATCCTGCTTGGGTACTAGCCACCAAGCCACCATAACAAAATGGTGGCTGACACCCTAAAATGGCAGGCCATATATATGTTGGGCTACAGAAGCAGCCCAAAAAGAGCCCAAACGCCTGTGCATTCTCTGGACTGCACCACTTCCCCAAAAATCCCGGGTGGGAGACCTCCATGTGGTCGGCTGTCCTGAAAGTCCCCATTCTCCTTGTTGCCTGTACGCTGCTTTCATTGCTGCTCTATTTCACCTCCGGCCGTCGCTCCGTCAATGGTGAACTTTGCATTCCCTGCTTCCCTGCTATTCTGCCCAGCTCTGTTTTGCCTTAAATCTACTGCCCACCTTCATGCCTGTACCCTGTGCTCTTTCACACCGGCCACATTGGTGTCTTGTGTAGGTACGTAATTTGATCCAGCAAATCCGACAGAGCCACCAGAAACTTCCCAGTGTAGTGGCGGGATATTATCATATGGAGGAGCCAAGCAGTTGTGGGTCCTGGGGGTAGTTCAAGGCCACCACACCAAGGGTGGAAAGGTGGGAAGT
Source organism: Triturus cristatus (assembly GCF_964204655.1). Lineage (NCBI taxonomy): Eukaryota > Metazoa > Chordata > Amphibia > Caudata > Salamandridae > Triturus > Triturus cristatus. The sequence continues at coordinate 559,370,103 of NC_140588.1, forward strand.
GGCAAGTAGCCCACCCCTTGTGTGTGAAAAACCTGGTACTATTAAGCTCATGTTAAAAGGGTACGCATGAGGTGTTAGTGCAGAGGCATTGTGGGCAGACCTGGAGATGGTGAGGCTGGATGTCAGGTGAAAGCTTCTCATGGCACATTGGCATAGGAAGGGGGTCATCAGCTTCACAAGTTGCATTGGTGGGTGTTGGACCATGTGCCCAGTGTCCAGCGCCAAGTTTAATGTCCTTGGGGCATATTTACAAAGAAATGACACAGCGCGGTGCTGCAAGCAATTTACCAGCCCTGCGTCATTTAAAAAAATTCAGGGAGTTGCCGTATTCACAAGAATACAGTGTACCCCTGTGTATTCCCTTTCCCCAAGGGTGCCTGTATTGCAGGAATGATTGCTGGTGTGCAGGAAGGGACACCTTCCTGAACATAAACAATCATTAAAGGTGATTTGCTCCTCTTCTATGTGTGCTTCAGAATGCAGCACACATCGAAAGAGCAAAAAATGAGGAGAAATAAAAGTATTTCTCTACGCTGGCCCACTCTAACGCCTGTTTAAATGGGGTGACGTGGCGAGCAAAATAACGATGGATCGAACCCAGATCTGTGACTGGGGGTGAGTGTTTAAAAAGTATCAACACTCCATCCATCCTTTTATTTTGTGATGTTGCTATGTGTGCCCTAAGTGGCAAAGGGTATGCTCAGGCGTGGGTTCCTTGCTCACTGCGCCACTGGATTCAAGATAGCCTGACTGATGAGAGGAGATACCCCAAAACCGGTCCCAGGATGCTTGCTTCCAGTCCAGGGATGACCTGGCCTGGCAGATTGGACACTACTTTTCCCATAGGGAAAAGGGTCAAGACAGATTTTCATATGGCTGGATCCAAACTGGGGTTACATGGCGAGCAAAATAACGATGCATTAAACCTAGATCTGTGACTGGGGTTGAGTGTTCGAAAAGTCAACTCTGCATTCATAATTTTATTCTGTGATGTTGCTTTTCACTTTAGCTTGCCACTCTCTCCAATTTATAGATCATTGTAAATCTGCAAAAATCAATAGGTGTTGCGGTGGAATGCCCACAGCAACATTCATTGCACGCCCCTTTCAAGCAGAAACTATGTGAAAGGGTCTGATATTTACAATGCGGCATTAAGCCACGCAAAATGGCTTAGCGCCACATTGTAAATATGGAGAAGGGCATTGCGTCACCAGAGCATCATATAAAATGACGCTCCATTGGCACAATGCCCTTGTAAATATGCCCACTAGTGTCTGTACGAACAAAGTGGCCTTTTTTATTTTGACTAGAACTAGTGATAATTCGAATCTCTACGTGACATCTGTCAGCTATCGCCTATAGAAGATGAGAACACCCTCCCGGAAAGAGACCTTGGGCACCAACAGAAGTTCTTACTTCTTGGAAATTGAATGCAGTACTGGCATTATAGATAGAGGGTGCAGTACAACGGAGGGCATTGCTACAGCTTCAACCTCCAACTTTGGTGCTGATCATATTGAGCTTAGTATCTTGCTTACAATGACCACAATATATCAGGGTCTTGAACCAACAAGCACAGCAGGCTTACCAATGCCATCAAGGTCAATTGTGCACTGAGGGCTGTTGTTCAGTAATTGACACCCAGTCAGTAGGTCCGGGGTACTTCAACACAGTTAAACAACAAGAGGACACTGTTCCTATAGCAGGGTGCAAAAAGTCACCGATGCATGAAGGTGCAAAAGTCACCCATGTAACCATGATTACATGGGTGACTTTTGCACCCTCGTGCATCGGTGACTTTTTGCACCCTGCTATAGGAACAGTGTCCTCTTGTTGTTTAAATGAAGGTATTAGGAGCATGGACACTGGACCTTTATTAGCTCCTAGGTCCCCCCTTCTTCTTTTTTTTTATATAGATAATGCACTGCGGTTCAGCCGTGGGACCAGACTATTGCTTCTCTCCACTTTTCACCGTTCGCAGACACACAAGACATTAACGCTCTGACAGTATGAGGTAGTCGGACTTCGCCTTGAAACACCTGTTATGGCTAAGTTCCGGTCCATTGCTCTACTTGAGTGTTAGGGTGAACTATGGGGCGGGGGGCACCTGTACATGCAGAGGTTTTTGGCCCCAGATATAGCCCCCCAGAGCCCCATGAGTCTCATCCGACAGAAATTGTTTCCTAAATATTGGCTAATTTACCAGGGACTTACAACACAGACTCTCCCCTAATTCCATACGGGATGGGATTTTGCCCAGGAATAGACATTTTGGGATGACATTCACAAGGAGCCAATGGGTTCTTCTCGCGTGAGTTAGCTAAACAACGTATTACCGTTCTATATTGCAGGAATTCCTGGCGGCAGCAAGTGTAGCTTGAGTATTGCCCCATTAACACATTGTTAATTAGAGAGCCGGTACGCAGGCACTGGGGAGTAGTTCTCCCCACATATGCACATGCGCATTTCATCTGTGCACTAGCAAATGCGCCCCTTGGTTTGGAAGCCTAGAGCACATCCCGGAAAGGGAATCCGCCCAGACACCTGACCCGCCACTTCATTAGTATCGCGTCTTGCCATGATTAGCTCACTTTCGGCATACGCATGGACGGGGAAGGTTCAGAGGAGGGAGCACCCGTATGAAATTGTAAGTGGAGTAGTTATGACAGCATTTATGAATGTGTTGTAAGATTGTGAGTAATTTGCTCAGTACATTCAGTACTTTGGTTTGATGATGATGTATCTCTGTCTGTCTTTACAGCCCGGTTATATGCGGGCGTCCATTGCTCTTGCCAAGGGGAGAAACGTTTTTCAGTGCTAGGTAAGCACTCCCTTTATAATAGATATCTTTGTGTGCTAGCAGCCTAGCTACATTACTTCGGCGGGACCGCTACCCGAGCATGGTATCTACTAGCTAATATAGCTTATGCACGGAGTAAGGTCTCGTTATATTGACTATGACACCGTATATGACTGGGGCTTAATGGAGTACCCACAATTATTGTGTTTGGCGTGTTCGTTCTGTTTCTTAACTTTCTTATGTAATTGATGAGCACACAGTGTTGGCACACTAAGAGGCATCAAGTAATACTGATTCCCATATATGTGGTTTATTCGTCTTTTCTTTCCTAGGCACGGTCAGGAGCAGTTTCCACCATACAGCTGTAGCCACAGTGAGGGTATACAGGTTCCTGCTCTGCCCTGACTGAAGAAGAGAGGGTTATTTTAATGTAACGTATATTGGCTCACGTGCACTTCACTTTTTTGATCATTTTTGTCCTGAAGAAGCGCCAACGACCTTTATGGTGATGCAGGCGCGAAACATGTTGACCTATGACTGCTGACACCCAGGCATAGTGTGCCTTTGGGGCGATGTTTTATTTAGCAGATTTTTCACTGCAAAGGGTAAATTGCTTATAACTACGCTGCAGGTTTACCCTTTATTTTTAAAATTTTTGTATCTCCTTGCACGCACTTTCCTTACCCTCAGTAGACCCTCCCTTTACACACCCTCATGCACCATCGGCAGTCCTGAAAAGATCTCTGAGAAAGTGACCCTTCGGGGACCCGTAGTGAATTGCAGCGCCTGCCCTACGAGGAGCAACTGCCCGATGATGAAACATGACATCCTTTGGGGTGTGTGAGGGCAATAAACCACAAAGAATGGTCTTTTATCCCCCTTACCTATGGGTCCACTATACCTAGGATTCTTTTTCTCTTTTTCTTTTTCTGTTTTTCCTTTGATTACATGGGTGACTTTTGCACCCTCATGCATCGGTGACTTTTTGCACCCTGCTATAGGAACAGTGTCCTCTTGTTGTTTAAATGAAGGCATTAGGAGTGTTGGAGGGAGGACCACCGGGGAGTCAGGGGGACTACTCCGGGGCACCTTCCTACCGCAAAGTTATAGCCGAGCGCCGCTGAGAAGCCTCCTAGGAGAGGTCCTTCTCCTATGATCGTACGAGGCCCAGTAACACCACCACACAGGACTCCGTATTAGTTGCTTATCTTGGTTCTTTCTATTAAAAGGAGCATGGTTCAATATTTACAATGGGATCGAGTGATCCGGTAAGAGTCTCAATGTTCTTGGAGGGTTAGGGTAGCGGGACAGTCTTAGTACCAGCCAGGTACGGGAAGGCTCTGCGCCAGACCTTGGGTGCTGGTCTCAGAGCGGCTCGGACGTGGAGAGCCGCGACGGCGTCTGCAGGGCTCAGGTGGTAGTTCCGCTTGGGTCGAGCCGCGACAAGGTCAGCAGGGCTCCGGTGGTAGGTCCGCTTGGGTCGAGCCGCGACGAGGTCAGCTGGGCTCTGATGGTACGTTTCAACAAGGTCGGGCCGCGCCCCAAAGGTTCGTGAAGGTCTTGTAAGCACGATGGAGCCGCGACATCGTCAGCAGGGCTCAGAGTGTCGGTTCAGGAAGAGTCTTTCTCCGTAGGGTCAGCCGCGATCCGATCAGCAGGGCTCTTGACTCCGGGATACAACTGTCGTCTTGTTGCCGGGTCGCCCCAGATATAGGTCCGGAGCCCTTTGATGTCCGGACCCTTGCGCCCAGGAGGGCAGAGAGGCCGGGTAGGGTGCGGCCAGACGCCCAGCAGGAGAGGCGCCAGGCCCCAGAGAGCTGTGGGGCGATCGCACCTAGGTGTGGAAGGACGGTTGGGGGTCCCATCGATACTGCCCTCCGCCGGGAGTGGGAAGGGCTCACGTGGTGTCCCCCAGGCCAGGGGTTGGCGCCTCGATGTCGGGCCTCGCTGGGACTGAGGCCGGGTAGAGCAGGGTCATGTAGGTGGTCACCTGGAGTGACGTATAATCCAAAATGGAGGTGCCCCGAGGTGCATGGGACTTTGTGCGGCTTAGCGAGGGGGAACAGGACCACGCCACGAGGCCGGCTCCAACACGCGTCCCCCCCAGCTGAAGGCAGGGAGAGTCACCCATCTCCTTGGGGGTTCTCCTCGCCGAGGCGGAAGAATCTGGACAGGCCTGTTGTAAATTGCAACTTCGATGTGATTAAGCATTTACTAAAGACATGAATTCTCCTCCCTTACACATGTTCCTTTTGTTATGTTGACTGAAGTCTGGACTCCATTTTGTATTGTCATGTCTCCACGTGCTCAGCACGAGAAGAGTCTTATCTTTGTGTTAGTTGCTCTTGTAATCTGCCTAGTAACAGTCTATAAATAGTTTCTTTGTCCGTCTGGCGCATGCCCAGACTTGACCACATCTGTTATCAGTTAGTCCTTGCTTGACCATGTTTTCGCGGGCTTAAGGAGTATGTCAGCTCCGCCCACATATCGATCTTGTATTGCAAATGTCCATAAAAGGTAACATTCCTCGTCTCATGTCGTATCCTCCCACTTATGAGCCCCTCTGTTGTGTATAAAAGGGGACCATGTATGCAAGTTCTTTGTGCTACTCTATGCAATACTGAAGGGTATTGTATGGATTGTAGGACCACCCTTAAGGGTTAATAAACCGTGTCTTTGTACTTTGCAGTTTCCGTGCCAACTTCCTTATAGGCTTCTTTACAGGAGTGCGAACCCTTGTGTCCTGCGGGCCTAGCTGGGGCCTGTAAACATCAATTGGCGCCCGTCACGTGGGGCTCATCGGCGACTCGGATGCTCGAAGGATTGGTCGCGACGAAGGTGAGGAATTTGGCCGGGGATGTGATCACTGCCAGAGGCACTTTAGTCCTGGCATCCCGAGGTTTTTCTTCCTTCCCTTCCGAGCTGACCATCTGGGTGGCGCCGGTCCTCGACTGAGACCTCTTCTGTCGGTTCTGCCGTGACAGCCGTTTGGGCGAATTTCGGAGCTTGGCAGTTGGAATCTGGACTCTTGATTGGTAAGAACCGTTGTACGGTACTTGCTCCGAGTTTTTGAAGCCTGGGTTGGCTATTTGAGTTTGATTTGTGATGACCGGTCATATCTTGTATTAATTATTGTGAGAATATATGCGTTGCAACACATATAGGCAGGTAATGTGGAGATATTTCTCCGGAACTGTGTAACTTTGAACAGCACAACGTTTAAGTGCCATTTTTTTGATAATACTGCATATTCTGCATTATTTTTGAGCATGCCTGCTTTTAGCGCACTCCGTAAGTGGTGCTGCTGCTTTGGAAACCGGTTAAACCTCGAGGAATCTGCTCCAGCTCCCCCAGAGGGGACTCCTAATAGGGATATGTATGTGAAGCATGGTCTTTCCTCCATAATGTACAGCACAGTATGGAGGAAATATACCAAGAAGGATCCTGAGTTACGGTGGCCGTTGTATGGGTCGTTTGATATACGTAAGATTGAGTATGTGGAACAGTGTATGTGTAAACGGCGTGCGCGTCAAGACATGTTTGAATGTGTGCGACTATGGGTGAAGGAAGTGCGTGAGCGGGAGAAACGCGAGAAAGCGCTGTTTGACAAAGAGCAACGAAAGAATGATCATGTGAGAGCGCAGGAAGCAAAGCGTCGGGAGGAAAGAGAACAGACGGAGAAACAAGAGAAAGAACATAGGTTACAAGTCTCGGGTCAATATGCTGTTCGTCAGCCACTTTATCCTGTCCTTAATAATCATGACGATGATTTTTATTTATTAGATCGTTCTCCGCCTCCTTATGTTGGCGCGTCTGCCCCGAGGCCACAAGATTCTGGATCGGGTTCAAGTAAGGTAGACACGCGGTCCATGTTATTGGCCGAGCGAATGGGTGAGCTTCGACAGTTTTCCTATCGTGCATGTAAGGGCAAGTTATCCCTTGATGAACTGTTGGCTTCTTGGGAGTCGTGGCAGGATAGAGAAAGGGTGTATTTCTTGGGACACTTTTCTGATGAAGTGATTGCCGCCTTTCGGAAATATTCCAGTGTCTTTGAACCTGCTGATGTGGTATTAGATTCTAAAGCATTGCGTAATGGTGTTTTCTCTCCCTCTAAGGCGCCTGAGGCGGTTCGGCGACTGTTTGCGTTGCGGGATGCGGCAGCAGACCTTAAAGAGAAAGCGCGCCAACACCTTGAGGAGGAAAAGCGGTCGGATTCGCGTACCGGAGGCGGCCATTCATCCACCTCTCAATCAGATAAGAGCGATCCAGTGCATGCTAAACCAATGCGCGAGGCGGCGCCTTTGTATGTTCCTCCTAAAGGAGCGGGGACTAGCTCGGATATTACCTCCGCCGATGCTAAGGGATATTTTGTGTATAATTGGGTTTATACTCCCTGGCACAGGGCTGACGTCATGGCATTAAAGAATGCGTTGCCTGACCCCCGCAAGAATCCAGCGGCCTTTTACGAAGAAGTCGAGGGGGCCTTGAATTCTTGTATTATGACCTTAGCAGATATAGATTTGTTCTTTGGGCTTATTCTACCACCAGATATGTGGCGATCCGTGCGGAAGGTGGATGATGTTGCCACTTTTAAGGCTCGATGGTCTGAACTTGAGGATGAGGATAGGGAGAGAAAGCCCGCGCAGAAACCACCTCAGATTATCTTAGACCTCCCCGCTGCTATTCTGACTAAGTTGAAGACCATCATTCCTCCTAAAAAGATTGACTGGAATATGCTAGCCTCGTGTAAGCAGAAAGCCGATGAATCAGTTGCAGATTTCTTTACGCGCTTTGAGGAGACGTTCCATGATTTTAGTGGCCAGTCTCTTACGGATGATACGGGTCGGCACCTTTTTGCTGACAAATATGTGGCGAATCTATTACCGGCAATTGCAGCTCGCCTCAAAGCGAGTGAAAGTTCTTGGTCCACTACGACCCCGACAGCCCTCCTGACTATAGCCCAGTACTATGAGCGCCAGGAGCTAGAAGCGAAGGGGCAGGAGGAAAAGAAATCGAAGGATTTAAAAACGAAGGTGATGTTAGCACAGGTATATGGTCCGCCCCGACGGGGTGTAAATAGAGGTAGGGGAGGATTTTATGGTTCTCCCTCGGGCCGATCTGATCTGAATAGGAATCAATGTGCGTATTGTAAGCAATCGGGGCACTGGGCCAGAGAATGCCCAGCGTTGCATGCTTCACGGCAGGGACACAGTCAGGGACACACTCAGGGCGGCCCGAGAGGTAGAGGGGGTTTCTTGAATTTTAGAGGGAATTCTAATGATCACGCTCGTTTTGACCTTGCTGGGCAGCAACGAGATAGGTCAAATGTTTTTGATCGACAAAATCAGTATCAAGTGTCGGGGATTGACCGTTCTGGGTACCATGATTCTCAGCATGCATAGGAATGCGTTGGATGGGGGTTGGAATCAGTCGAGGTGCCAGTTGATCAGAGGGGTCCTTACATATCAGCTGAGGTTTTGGGCTCCACTGATCAGTTTCTAGTGGACACAGGAGCGACTCGTAGTGCGCTGTCTAAACAATTGGTTCCGAGGGCTCCCCCATCTGGCTTAATGGTTACATCGGTAGGGTTCGATGGAACACTCTCCCGAAGCCCTCTTTCGCAGCCCCTCACATTTCAGGTTAATTCCTTTTCTGCACCCTGTCCGTTTTTGTTAGCTCCGAACACGCCGGATAATATTATGGGCCTTGATATGCTGAAGCACTTCAGAGCTACGATCCGGTGTTCCCCTGCTGGAGTGCGGGTGATATTGAATGACAATTACCCCCTGTCTGAACGGATGTGTGTGGTTACAGAAGATGCTGTGTTAGCTGCCCTCCCCCGTGCTCTGTGGGCCACCTCGGATACTGATGTGGGACATATGGTGATTCCGCCTGTTCACATTACTGTCCAGGAGGGGGCGGTGTTACCACGCCTTCCCCAGTATCGTATTTCGCAGGAGGGGGAAGAGGCTCTTATACAGATTGTGCAGGATTTGATTAAGGTGGGAGTGGTGGAAGAAGTTCCCTATAATGTTTGTAATAGCCCGATTCTACCCATTCTGAAAAAGGATACGGACGCCAAAGTCTATCGGTTTATCATTGATTTGAGAGAAGTAAACAAGATCGTGATATCTCAGTACCCAGTGGTTTCGGATATCACGACGTTGCTTACTTTTGGTCCCGCCTACGGCGACCACGTTTTCAGTTATTGATTTGAAAAATGCCTTCTTTTCGATTCCCATTCATCCCGATAGTCGATACCTTTTTGGTTTCACTTTAAATAATAGGTCTTACCGATTTTGTAGAATTCCTCAGGGCTATACGGAAAGCCCTAGCATCTACAGTCAAGCTTTGAAAAGACAATTGGACTCCTTTGTTCTGCCCGAGGGTGTCGCCCTCATTCAATATGTCGATGACATCTTGCTGGCGGCTGACACCCCGGAGTTGTGTGAAACGAGTACGTTGTCTTTGCTTTCCTTTTTGGCATCCCACAATCACAAGGTCTCTAGGAAAAAGTTGCAATTCTGTAGACCAAAGGTGACTTATCTAGGTCACCTTTTGTCTAAGGAGGGACGTGCACTCACACCAGACCGTGTTCAAGTGATTCTGGATACACCGACGCCGTCCACGCAGAAGGACGTGCGCGCATTTTTGGGTCTTGTCTCTTTTTGCAGGCAGTGGATATTAGGGTTTTCGTACATAGCCAAGCCATTGTTAGCCCTTTTGACAAAAGATACACCTATCCCGCTCCCCTGGACGAATGAGTGTGACACTGCCTTTCAGAAACTGCGACAGGCCCTCTGTTCAGCACCAGTGTTAGGGACTCCCGATTATACCAAGCCTTTTTCGCTGTATGTGCATGAGAAAGATGGATGTGCATTATCAGTTTTAGTGCAGATGCACGGCGACAAGCAGCGCCCTTGTGCATATTTTTCGGCTGTACTTGATCCTGTTGCTCGAGCATTGCCTGGTTGTTTTCGCTCGGTTGCGGCGACAGCTGTGTCAATACGCCAGAGCGAGGGAATTGTGTTATCTCATAAGCTGTTGGTATTAGTCCCCCATGCTGTTGATGCCCTGCTTAATCAGACAAAGACGCAGCATTTGACCAGTGCTCGTTTAACGGGATATGAGCTGACGCTTTTGGCTCCTCATATCACGTTGAAGAGGTGCGTGACGTTAAATCCTGCCACATTGTTGCCATACCCCGAGACTCGGTCTGAGGCACGAGAAGCACATGATTGTATCCTTATGACCGAGGAACAAACAAAGGGTCGTATTGATCTCCAGGATACGCCCTTTTCAGATGTAGATGGAGAACTGTGGGTGGATGGGTCATGCCTGAAGCTACCAGATGGTACGACTTCGGCAGCGTATGCGATTACCACATTGCAAACAATAGTGGAGACAGCACGCATACCATAGAAATCAGCTCAAGCAGCGGAACTGATAGCATTAACACGAGCATGTGAGCTCAGTACAGGATTGTGTGTGAATGTTTATACAGATAGCCGCTATGCCTTCGGAGTAGCGCACGATTTCGGCCTGCTCTGGAAGGAAAGAGGGTTCTTAACGTCGCATGGAGTACAAATAATGCATGGGGAGTTAGTTCATAATCTTTTAACTGCATTGACATATCCGAAGAGAATTGCCATCATTAAATGTAGCGCCCATAGGAAAGTAGTCGATAAAGTTGGAGAAGGGAATGCGTTAGCAGACCGGGTGGCGCGGGAGACTGCGATGCAGCCCGGTGCTACTGCCATGTATGTAGTGAAGTCACAAGTAGAAAGATGGCATGATACGAAGGAAGAAGTGCGAGAAATACAGAGGACCGCTTCTGATAAAGAACGGGAGCAATGGTCCAGTGAGGGAGAATTGGATGATGAGGGTTGCTGGAGAAATAAGCAGATGGATCGATGGAAATTACCCACAGCTTTTGTACAACCTATGGTTCAGATGGCACATGGGCTAGCACATGTTGGAGCTTCCGCAATTGTAAAATTGCTTACCCAAGTCTGGGAGCATCCAGAGATTGCTAGCACGGCAAAGAGAGTGGTGCAGACCTGTATGATCTGCCTGAGGTACAACCCAGGAAAGGGGACTCGGACCCCAGCAGGAGGGTTCGTAACGCCTACTGCACCCTTTGAGGTTTTACAGATGGATTACATTCAGCTCGAGCGTTGTAACAATTTGAAGTATGTTCTAGTAGTGGTGTGTGCCTTTAGCAAATGGGTTGAGGCCTACCCTACGAAAGACAATACTGCAATGACTACCGCTAAGATGCTGTTGAAGGAGTTCTTCCCTCGATATGGCGTTTGTAGACTTCTGTGGAGTGATAACGGGCCCCACTTTATAGCGGATGTTATAAAGTATGTTCTGAAGGGTCTAGGCATCACCCAGAAGTTCCATGCAGTATTCCACCCTCAATCTGCAGGACTAGTCGAGAAGTATAATGGTACACTGAAGCTCAAGATCGCTAAAATTCAAGCTTCAACGTCTTTGACTTGGCCAGATGCTTTACCGCTGGCATTGTTGTCAATTAGATCGGTACCGCACTCTCGAATCGGTCTTACACCGTATGAGATTGTCTTTGGACGTCCAATGAATATTTGGGGTCCACCAAAACCTAAGACTGTGTATGATGTACCTTGTGTAATGATGAATGATTATCTGGCACAGTTAACGGATAACTTGGTTTCCATTCATCAACAGGTCCGGGAGGCGCTCCCTGATCGGTCCACCGGCGAAGGACATAGTCTCCGGCCTGGAGACTATGTCATGTTGAAAATCTTCGACAGGACGAACAGCCTGGAGCCGAGATGGGTTGGCCCTGAGCAAGTCTTACTGGCAACAAGGACGGCTGTGCGAGTTTCCAACAGAAAGAATTGGATCCATTCCCTGCACTGCCGCAAAGTACCGCCCGGATTGGTGGAGCCCGCTGTACTGACCGATCAACGAGAGATTCTGACCACAGAGAAAGGCCGTGCTGTGGAATCGAACGACGCTGAGGAGCTCTTTCCGGACCACGCGACTCCTGGAGGAAGGCGATATCATCTGAGGCCAAGAAAGTGAATCCTTCAGTATCGGGACATGTTGTCAGAACGGCCCTTGGGTTAGTGAAACGGAGAGCCAGTGAGGCAAGGGGGGGGATCAGCCCTGCATTAGTGTAGTGACACCCGTCTTGGCCCGTTGGTGAAGAAATCGACCGCTGCCCAAGGGGAAGAGTTCTGACAAACCTTTAGTTTCAGGAAGATATTGATTTTCTATTTTGACATGGAGAAAAAGAAGATCCTTTGTGCAATAGGTTTTATGCTCACAGTAGCTATTGTTGGGATAACCACATGGTTTGTGGAGAATGTGACTCCTGCCCGAGAGTTGCTTGTGTTGACCACTCCAGTGCCTGCGGAGCACTATTTCTATACCCTTCCGTATCAAGAATTGAAGCATCGTCAGTCCTATTTGAATAACACTTTCATCCAGATGTTACATCATACCCATGTTGCCACCAATGCTACGAACTGTTGGATATGTGGTATGATGCCAGCTCATCAGAAGAAGGGAGGAACGCCATTCATACCTCTTCCTTTCTCTCATAATGGCTCTTGTAGAGCATGGTACACTTTGCTTTTTGCCACTCGGAAACCCACAGTGGGACGATTACTCTTCAGACTCAATAAAGAATGTCATCAGGATAAAGATGGATATCCGCAAGCGAATGGGACAATTTGGGAATGGGAAGAGTATCGACCAGACAATGAATCGATTCCATATGTTTTCACGAACACCAGAGACACTGTGGGAAAAGACAGATTTGTGATTCAAGTGGCACAAGCTCAAGCGGATCTGTGTGTCCAAAGTGTGGGTTATATTCCTGTTGGTGTTAGCGATTGTATTACCATATTAAACATCGATGGATTGAATAACAGTACTTTCTTAGCATCCCATAATACGTATTTTGTGTGTGGAACTAAAGGTTATTACCGTTTGCCAGCCGGTTGGTCTGGAGTATGCTATGTATCATTTTTGTTACCTCCTGTATTTCTGGCACCTGCATCCTATCATAAGGATTTAAAGTTGTTAAATAATGTGACGGTAAATAGGTATAAACGTACTTTATCAATTGATGATGTGGATCAGACTGACACCAGTTTACAGCAGTATATCGACTTCAATCTAGGATTGTTCTTCTTCGTTGGAGCTGCCCTAAATAGTAGGAAAGTTCGAAGATTAACACGAGTGGTAGAGGCTGTGACAAACCAAACCGCTGCTGCTCTTGGGAATCTTACGGAAGAATTACAGATTACCAGAATTGTTGCATTGCAGAATCGTATGGTGTTAGATGTTATGTTAGCTGATCGAGGTGGAGCTTGTAAAATTATCGGAAGTAGTTGCTGTGTGTTTATTCCTGATCACACACCTTCAGTCTATAATGCAATCAATAGGTTGCATAAAATTGCAGCTGAAATCCATACAGAAAACGGCACTTGGTCCTTTTCTGGATGATTTTGGGCATTGATCACTGCTTGGGGTTGGAAGGTTTTGACTGGCCTCTGCATAATTATAGTAGTTCTGTTTTCTTGCTGTATCTGTGTTCAATGTGGTCCCTTGCTCTGTTCCGTATGTGTATCATTTTGTATCCCCGATAAGAAAGCTATTGCCAATGTCACTTATCAGAAACGTTTAGCTAAGGAAGTAGAAGAAATGATGATAATCGATATATATGATGATTATTCTAACAAGCCGGATGTCTTCAGTAAATGCTGAAAGGGTCGTCTGTTGTAAATTGCAACTTCGATGTGATTAAGCATTTACTAAAGACATGAATTCTCCTCCCTTACACATGTTCCTTTTGTTATGTTGACTGAAGTCTGGACTCCATTTTGTATTGTCATGTCTCCACGTGCTCAGCACGAGAAGAGTCTTATCTTTGTGTTAGTTGCTCTTGTAATCTGCCTAGTAACAGTCTATAAATAGTTTCTTTGTCCGTCTGGCGCATGCCCAGACTTGACCACATCTGTTATCAGTTAGTCCTTGCTTGACCATGTTTTCGCGGGCTTAAGGAGTATGTCAGCTCCGCCCACATATCGATCTTGTATTGCAAATGTCCATAAAAGGTAACATTCCTCGTCTCATGTCGTATCCTCCCACTTATGAGCCCCTCTGTTGTGTATAAAAGGGGACCATGTATGCAAGTTCTTTGTGCTACTCTATGCAATACTGAAGGGTATTGTATGGATTGTAGGACCACCCTTAAGGGTTAATAAACCGTGTCTTTGTACTTTGCAGTTTCCGTGCCAACTTCCTTATAGGCTTCTTTACAGGAGAGCGAACCCTTGTGTCCTGCGGGCCTAGCTGGGGCCTGTAAACATCAGGCCGTCAGCATTGGCAAGGTCGTTGCCGGGCCGGTGTTCCACGGTGAAGTCCATCCCTTGCAGCGAGATGGACCATCGCAACAACTTGGGGTTCTCGCCCCGCATTTGCATGAGCCACCGCATGGGCCGGTGGTCAGTCTGGACCCTGAAGTGGGTGCCGAAAAGGTAGGGCCGGAGCTTCTTGAGAGCCCATACCACAGCGAAAGCCTCCCGCTCGATGGTGCTCCACCTCTGTTCTCGGGCAGCATTCGGCGGCTGATAAAGGCCACAGGTCGGTCGTGGCCCTCGGCGTCCATCTGGGAGAGGACCGCCCCGACCCCGTACTCTGATGTGTCGGTCTGCACCACAAATTCCTTGCTGTAGTCAGGGGCCTGTAGCACCGGGGCAGCACACATGGCCGCCTTGAGGGCTTCGAAAGCGGTCTGACAGCGGGGCGTCCAGTGCACCACTTTGGGCTGTTTCTTGGAAGTGAGCTCCGTAAGGGGGCCCACAATGTTGCCATAATCTTTAATAAAGCGCCGGTAGTAGCCTGTGAGGCCTAAGAAGGCCCGGACAGCGGTTTGGGTTGCGGGGGGCTCCCACGCCTGGATGGCATCAACCTTCAACTGGAGGGGCGCTACCTGGCCACTCCCCACCTGGTGGCCCAGATAGGTCACAGATCCTTGACCGATCTGGCACTTGCTGGCCTTAATTGTGAGCCCGGTCCTTTGGAGAGCGGCCAGGACTTCTTCGAGGTGCCCTAGGTGCGCGGCCCACTGGTCGCTGAAGACTGCAATGTCATCGAGGTAGGCCGCGCTGAAGGTTTCTAGCCCGGCCAGGATCTTGTTCACCAGCCTCTGAAAGGTCGCTGGGGCGTTCTTCATACCGAAGGGCATCACCCGAAAGTGGTAGTGCCCATCGGGGGTAGAAAAGGCGGATCGTTCCTGGGCGCCGGGCGTGAGCTTGATCTGCCAGTACCCAGCGGTGAGATCAAAGGTGCTTAGGTAGCGGGCGGCCCCTAAGCGGTCGATCAGCTCGTCTGCCCGTGGCAGGGGGTGGGCATCGGTCTTGGTGACTGAGTTCAGGCCCCGGTAGTCTACACAAAATCTGAGTTCCGGAGAGGTGCCGGGGGTGGCGGCCTTCGGCACCAAGACCACCGGGCTGGCCCACGGGCTGTCGGAGGGCTCGATGACTCCGAGGGCGAGCATCTTGGCGACCTCGGTCTGTATGCAGGCTCGGACTCGGTCAGGTACTCTGTAGGCGCGGTGTCGCACAGGGGGGCTGTCCCCGGTATCCACGTCGTGGACGCACCAGGGGGTCACCCCGGGCGTGAGAGAGAAGAGGGCAGCGAAGGGTTGCAGCAGCCTCCGGCAGTCATGGCGCTGTTCCGGGGTCAGTGTGGCGGAGAGGTGGACGCCCTCCAAGGAGCCGTCTTGGCCCGAGGACCCCAGAAGGTCTGGTAGGGGCTTGGAGTCGCTTTCGCCCCCATCGTCAGTAGCCAGCAGCAGGCTTAGTTCAGTTCGGGCAAAGTGGGGCTTGAGCCGGTTGGCGTGCAGGACCCGGAGGGGGTTCCTCGGGGACTCCATGTCGACTAGGTAGGTGACGGGGCTCTTCTTCTCAACCACCTTGAAGGGCCCGGTCCACTTGTCCTGCAGGGCGCAGGGGTCCACGGGTGACATGACCCAGACTTGCTGGCCCGGCTCGAACTCGATGGTCGAGGCATTTGCGTCATACCAGCGCTTCATGTCCTCTTGGCTGGCTTCGAGGTTGGCTTCTGCCAGGGCCCGGAACTTCCGAGTGTGGTTCCGCAGGGTCAGGAGGTACCGGTAGACGTCGGGGGGGGCATCTTGGACGTTCGCCTCCCAGCCCTCCTTGACCAGGCTGAGGGGCCCTCGGACGGGGTGCCCATACAATAGTTCGAAGGGGCTGAAGCCCAGGGATTTCTGTGGTACCTCCCGATAGGCGAACAGGAGGCAGGGTAGCAGGACATCCCACCTCCTCCTCAGGGGCTCTTCCAGGCCCTGGATCATCCCTTTTAGGGTTCGGTTGAACCGCTCGACCAGTCCGTTCCCCTGGGGGTGGTAAGGGGTGGTGAATCTGTAGGTGACCCCACAGTGTTGCCAGAGGGATTTCATGTACTTTGAAATAAAGTTCATACCCCTGTCGCTCACCACTTCTCGGGGGAACCCCACCCTGGAGAAGATGCCCATCAGGGCCCGGCCCACCACTGGAGCTGTCACAGTGCGGAGTGGGATGGCCTCGGGGTATCGGGTGGCTTGGTCGACCAGTACCAGGATGAAGCGGTGTCCCAGGGCGGTTCGGGGGTCGAGGGGCCCCACGATGTCGATCCCCACTCGTTCGAACGGGGTGTGGACGGCTGGAAATGGTTGGAGGGGGGCTTTAACTCGACCCCCAGTCTTTCCGCTAGCCTGGCAGGTCTGGCAGGACCGGCAGTGGTGGTCCACGTCTCTCCGCATTCGGGGCCAAGAGAAATGGGTCACTAGGTGGCTGTAAGTCTTGTCCCGCCCGAGGTGTCCGGCGAGGGGCACGTCATGCGCCAGGTTTAGGAGGAACTCCCGGAACCGGAGGGGAACCACCAACACCCGGCCGGCTCCCAGTTCGGCGATTTTCTGTTCGCTGTATAGTAAGTCATTGTTCCAATAGACCCAGTGGATTCCCGTGGGGTCCCCCGAGGCCTGGGCGGCCGCTTGCTGTCGGGTCCCCTCGAGGGACGGGCAGGCCTTCTGTTCTGGCTGGAATTGTTCGCGGGTAGGGCCCCCATCGTGGCGCCACTGGGCCAGCTCGGGGATCTCGCTGAGGGAGGCGGCCTCGTCGGAAGAAAGTTCGGATGGCCCGGCCTCATTGTCGGGTTCCTCCGTGCCGGAGGATGGTGATAGTTCTGGGCCCGTGGGCTTGTCGGTGGCCGCGGCAGCGGCTGGTTGGGCGGTCATGGACCGGGTGGTGGCGCAGGCCCACTCGGGCAGCCCTAGAATCCCCAGATGCTCGCAGCGCTCCACCTGGGCCCAGGGGGAGCCCTCTAGGTCATTCCCCAGGAGGCAGTCCACGGGGGCGTCATCGCGGACAGTCACTTTTAGGGTGCCGGACACTCCTCCCCACTCGAAGGGGATCCTGGCCATCCGGCACATGCTCTCGGTGTTGTCCGCAGTCCGGACAGGGCATAGGACATGTGGCAGGATTTGTCCGGGGGTCACCAGGTGGCAGCGGACAGCGGTCACGCTGGCCCCCGTGTCCCGGAGGGCTTCGACCCGTCGTCCATTGATGGTGACCCACTGCTGGTACTTCTGGGTGTTGCTGGGGATGGCCGCTCGGGGCACCATTTCTCGGGAGCCCAGGCATACGAGCGACATGGCAGCGGGTTCCCACTCGGGGGATCCGTCGTCACGGTTTTCCTCCTCGTCCTCTCCTTCCCCCAGGGCTGCGGCTGCTATTTTTCGGGGAGGGGGCCCAGCGGTCCCGTTCCGCCGGTTCACGGGGCAGGCCGGGTCGCTGGCATAGTGGCCGGTCTGCTGGCAGCCGAAGCAGGTCACTGGTGGTCGGGGTCCAGGCCGGGCGATGGGGGTCCCCCTTCGGCCCATGGTCGGGGACGTGTGGTTGGCGGCTTGGCCCCGTGGCGGGCTTCTGGGCGGTCCGGCCGGGAATTCTCGACCGCGGTGGGACCCCCCTCCTCCGCCCCGCTGGCGAGGAGGACCCGTGGTACTCCGTTGGTAGTCCCCCACGGGGTTCCGGGGGACCCGGGTGTTGACCCATCGGTCTGCTTCGGCGGCGAGCTTCCGGGGCTCGGTCAGTTTACTGTCCAGGAGGTGTTGCCTTAGTTCCACAAAGCAGTTGTTGGCGAGGTGCTCCCAGACAATGAGGTTGAACAGTTCATTGTACGATGTGACCTTGCTCCCTTTTATCCACCCTTCAAAGGCCCGGCTGAAGAAGTCCACATACTCGACCCATGTGGTACCGGGGAGCTTCTTGCAGTCTCGGAAGCGCTGCCGGTACATCTCGGCGGATAGTCCGTAGCGGGTGAGTAGGGCTTCTTTCATGTGGTCGTAGGAGGTCATCATTGCGTCGGGGAGTTGCAGCAGGGTATCACGGCCCTCGCTGAGGAACCTCCCCCATAGGCCGGCACCCCAATCCTTCCGGGGTACCCGATGGGAGGTCATGGCTACCTCGTAGGCTCGGAACCATTGCTGGATGTCGTCGTTCTTGTAGTTTTATTTGACGACATCCTTGGGGATCAAACCTTGGGCTCGGTCAGTGGCGGAGCGTCCCAGTTCCCGGGGGCGCTGGGCTCCCCCGTTTTGGCTTTCAGTTCGAGTTCTTTGAGGCTCCTCTCGTGCTCGAGGGTTAGCCGTCTCTCTTCGAGTTCCCGATGCCGTTTCTTTTCTTCAATTTCCTCTTGCAGCCGTAGTTGCTCCAGGGCTATTTTCTTCTCCGCCAGTTGGAGCTCGCCGTCCAGCCGGAATCGTGCGAGGTCCATTTCGTGTGCCCGGACCCTCTCTCATTGTCGCATTTCTTCGTGGGATAGGCTTGCGTCGGGGATGCCTCGCCCCCCATCTGTCGGGGTTGTGGTCGGCAGGTTTTCGTCCCGGGCCGAGGTCCCTTCGGTGCGGGGTGGAGTGACCTTGGCTTCTGCCCAGGCTTTCAGGGCTTTCTGCATTTCCTCCTTGGTGCCCAATCCGGTGGTTGGGATCCCTTTGTCCTTGCAGAATTGTTTGAGCTCTTTGTGGGTGTATTCTTCCAGTTTTTCCAGCTGGAAGGTTGCGGCCACTGTTGCTTCTTGGCCGTCCATGGTTCCCTTTTTCTTTTTCCGTCTGGTTAGGTAGTGGTTGCGTTACTTGCCTGTACGATTGCGTCTGGCTCGGATCCCGTCGCTGGCCACCAAATGTTGGAGGGAGGACCACCGGGGAGTCGGGGGGACTACTCCGGGGCACCTTCCTACCGCAAAGTTATAGCCGAGCGCCGCTGAGAAGCCTCCTAGGAGAGGTCCTTCTCCTATGATCGTACGAGGCCCAGTAACACCACCACACAGGACTCCGTATTAGTTGCTTATCTTGGTTCTTTATATAAAAAGGAGCACGGTTCAATATTTACAATGGGATCGAGTGATCCGGTAAGAGTCTCAATGTTCTTGGAGGGTTAGGGTAGCGGGACAGTCTTAGTACCAGCCAGGTACGGGAAGGCTCTGCGCCAGACCTTGGGTGCTGGTCTCAGAGCGGCTCGGACGTGGAGAGCCGCGACGGCGTCTGCAGGGCTCAGGTGGTAGTTCCGCTTGGGTCGAGCCGCGACACGGTCAGCAGGGCTCCGGTGGTAGGTCCGCTTGGGTCGAGCCGCGACGATGTCAGCTGGGCTCTGATGGTACGTTTCAACAAGGTCGGGCCGCGACAGCGTCAGCAGGGCCCCAAAGGTTCGTGAAGGTCTTGTAAGCACGATGGAGCCGCGACGTCGTCAGCAGGGCTCAGAGTGTCGGTTCAGGAAGAGTCTTTCTCCGTAGGGTCAGCCGCGATCCGATCAGCAGGGCTCTTGACTCCGGGATACAACTGTCGTCCTGTTGCCGGGCCGCCCCAGATATAGGCCCGGAGCCCTTTGATGTCCGGACCCTTGCGCCCAGGAGGGCGGAGAGGCCGGGTAGGGCGCGGCCAGACGCCCAGCAGGAGAGGCGCCAGGCCCCAGAGAGCTGTGGGGCGATCGCACCTAGGTGTGGAAGGACGGTTGGGGGTCCCATCGATACTGCCCTCCGCCGGGAGTGGGAAGGGCTCACGTGGTGTCCCCCAGGCCAGGGGTTGGCGCCTCGATGTCGGGCCTCGCTGGGACTGAGGCCGGGTATAGCAGGGTCATGTAGGTGGTCACGTGGAGTGACGTATAATCCAAAATGGAGGTGCCCCGAGGTGCATGGGACCTCGTGCAGCTTAGCGAGGGGGAACAGGACCACGCCACGAGGCCGGCTCCAACAAGGAGCATGGACGCTGGACCTTTATTAACTCCTAGGTCCCCCTTCTTTTTTTTTTTCTATAGATAATGCATGGCGGTTCAGCCTAGGGACCAGACTATTGCTTCTCTCCCCTTTTCACCGTTCTCAGACGCACGAGACATTACCACACTGACAGTATGAGGTGGTCGGACTTCGCTTTAAAAACACCTGTTATGGCTAAGTTCCGGTCCATTACTCTACTTGATTGTTAGGGTGATCTATGGGGCGGGGGGCACCTGTACATGCAGAGGTTTTTGGCCCCAGATATAGCCCCCCAGAGCCCCATGAGTCTCATCCGACAGAAATTGTTTCCTAAATATTGGCTAATTTACCAGGCACTTACAACACAGACTCTCCCCTAATTCCATACGGGATGGGATTTTGCCCAGGAATACAAATTTTGGGATGACATTCACAAGGAGCCAATGGATTCTTCTTGCGTGAGTTAGCTAAACAACGTATTACCGTTCTATATTGCGGGAATTCCTGGCGGCAGTAATTATAGCTTGAGTATTGCCCCATTAACACATTGTTAATTAGAGAGCCGGTATGCAGGCAATGGGGAGTAGTTCTCCCCACATATGCACATGCACATTTCATCTGTGCACTCGTGCATGCGCCCCTTAGTTTGGAAGACTAGAGCACATCCCGGAAAGGGAATCCGCCCAGACACCTGACCCCGCCACTTCATTAATATCGCGTCTTGCCATGATTAGCTCACTTTCGGCATACACATGGACTGGGTAGGTTCAGAGGAGGGAACACCTGTATGAAATTGTAAGTGGAGTATTTATAAGAGCATTAATGAATGTGTTGTACGATTGTGAGCAATTTGCTCAGTACATTCAGTACTTTAGTTTGATGATGACGTATCTCTGTCTGTCTTTACAGCCTGGTTATATGCGGGCGTCCATTGCTCTTGCCAAGGGGAGAAACGTTTTTCAGTGCTAGGTAAGCACTCCATTTATAAAAGATATCTTTGTGTGTTAGCAGCCTAGCTACATTACATCGGCGGGACCGCTACCCGAGCATGGTATCTACTAGCTAATATAGCTTATGCACGGAGTAAGGTCTCGTTATATTGCCTATGACACCGTATATGACTGGGGCTTAATGGAGTACCAACAATTATTTTGCTTCGTGTGTTTGTTCTGTTTCTTAACTTTCTTATGTAATTGATGTGCACACAGTGTTGGCACACTATGAGGCATCAAGTAGTACTAATGCCCATATTTGTGGTTTATTTCGTCTTTTCTTTTCTAGGCATGGTCAGGAACAGTTTCCACCATACAGCTGTAGCCACAGTGAGGGTATACAGGTTCCTGCTCTGCCCTGACTGAAGAAGAGAGGGTATTTTAATGTAACGTATATTGGCTCACGTGCACTTCATTTTTTTGATCATTTTGGTCCTGAAGAAGCATCAACGACGTTTATGGCGTCGCAGGCGCGAAACATGTTGACCTATGACCGCTGACACCCGGGCATAGTGTGCCTTTGGGGCAATGTTTTATTTAGCAGTCTTTTCACTGCAAAGGGTAAATTGCTTATAACTATGCTGCTGGGTTACCCTATATTTTAAAAAATTTTGTATCTCCTTGCATGCACTTTCCTTACCCTCAGTAGACCCTCCCTTTACACACCCTCATGCACCATCCGGCAGTCCTGAAAAGATCTCCGAGAAAGTCACCTTTCGGGGGACCCATAGGGAATTGCAGCTCCGGCCCTACGAGGAGCAACTGCCCGATGATGAAGCATGACATCCTTTGGGGTGTGTGAGGGCATTAAAGGACAAAGAATGGTCTTTTTCCCCCTTACCTATGGGTCCTCTATACCTAGGATTCTTTTTCTCTTTTTCTCTTTCTGTTTTTTCTTTGATTACATGGGGGACTTTTGCACCCTCATGCATCGGTGACTTTTTGCACCCTGCTATAGGAACAGTGTCCTCTTGTTGTTTAAATGAAGGAATTAGATGCATGGACACTGGACCTTTATTAGCTCCTAGATCCCCCTTCTTCTTTTTTTTGATACTTTAACACAGTACCTAGTGTTGTCCAAGGGGAAAATATAGCAAATTCTTCCTCCAAATCAAATGCGATCAGTTTAAGTCAAAAACTTCTGTGCACTTTGTCACCAAAATCTTGTGCTCCCATTACAATTATAACAAAAGTGTTGATAAGTATTGAACCACTGTCTAATATTGCTTAATTTACCAATCAATCAGAAAGAGATTACATCAATGATATAGATTCCACGTTTGAGGTGGGGAACATTATGGAAGAAGATTCAGACTCAACACCTCCAACCCAAAACTCTTTGACTCTGCAGAATGCACATGATACAATTGCAAGTACCTTGGACTCTACAGCCCTACTTGAGAAACATCCTGACTTAAAAGGCCCTTTAACATTTCTGAACTGCACTCCAGTCCATGTCTTTGTGATGAACTAAATAGCACTTCCCCGGATAGCAGCTCTACACCAGTGTTATATCTGGTTTTGCAGGCAATGGAAGCAATTATCGCAACATTCACCAACGTGGCTGAAACCATAGGAGTTCAAGCAACTGCTCTGGCAGAGCAATCTCTTCTATTGAGAGAAATCAAGGAAGAACTAATTTAATTTAGATAAAGTCAGTCAGAAGTGCAAAAAGTTAATGCAGCCCTAGAAGCGATGAACTTGCACTTGAGTAACTTGGCAAGACTCAATGATATTGTTGACCTTCCACGCCTTTTATCTATGAAGTTGTCTATGAGACTGCACAATTCACTGGATTCTTTACCGTCACTAAGTCCCTCTAAGGCAAACGTCACCACTGAAGTCTTTAGACCTGTTACCAACCAACAGAGAGTTGCTGTGGAATTAGCCACCGAGATACCTCTTCAAAAGATGCGATCTGACTCAGTTTATACATTGGCAGCACAAGTTAATCTTGACAGGCTATTTTTATTGGCCAATACTGACAAAACTGATCATCCAACGAAAGTGCAGTCTACTACTACCAAAGCGGGATTTCAGCCACATATGAGTAAGTAGCGTTTAAAAAAACCTCTGAAAACTAAATAGGATAAATGTGTAGAAAGACTCCAAGTCCAATAATAAATGAACTATCTCAACCAAGACCTCTTTAAACCTTATTCCTATATTTAACAAAGACACATTCATCAGCAGAAATAAGCCCCGTGAATTTCAATCTGCTATAACCAAAGGGCAACCCTGAATACACCATTGGCCCACTTGCTACAATGTTAAACCCCTCTCCCATATGTTCTTCACTAACTGCTAGGGTAGGTACTGTCAAAGGATGCCATCAATCAATCATCTCCCTCTACGGATACTCACAAACTTACTGGAACACAAAATGTTGCAAACTCTGATTCTACCAATCCCCCTAACAATACCTGCGATTGCTTACGTTGAGATACCGGTGGTCAATTAAATCTTCTGAAGCCTCTAGGATTAGTCAAAACAAAGGGAGCTGCCAGTGCTGCCCATTATTTAACACCTATTTATAATCAAAGTGTGATCATTTAAACACCACACTAATGACTTCTTTTTCTGTCAGATTTAATCTTCAATCATTTGAATTTATAAAAAACACATAACACTACATTGTGCCCCAAACGGAAAACTCAACTTAAAGTGATAAACATAATTTGTTGTATACAAAGTTCACTTTTTTTGAAAGAGAAGACGTAACAAAACAACTTTTTGTACAAAAAACATTAAATACATGAGTATTATAGAAAGTTCGTTGGGCTGACTTAATAGTGAAAGTTAGGTGCACACCACGTCTTTCTGGATATGGATACCATATTACAGGTATTCCCAAAGTCGCTATCCTCATGAGAAACCTGACGATGGAAAAAACTGGTTTGGTTGGTGTAAATTACTTGTTTTTGAAGAGAGATGTTGTAGTATGCTGTAAATTCATGTATGGGCACTGTTCATTCTGTTTTATAGAGAATCATTACAGATTATAAATTTCGGATAATTCATTCAGCCCACTATTAAGTCAGCCCAACGAACTTTCTATAATACTCATGCGTTCATTGATCACGCTTATACGACATGGACAAAGCGGCCACCAGGGCACATGCTCAAAATAATTTGCAAGGATTTCTATAGAGGACCACATGACTATACTACAAATAGTAATCAGCTAAAATAGATCCTTCCAGATTTTCTTGACACTCTAAAAGACAGCGCTGTGGAATCAGGATGTAAATAAAGTTTGTTGACATACACGTGCGCACTAAACGTCGTTAAAAAACTACAAATCCCAGCAGCAATAAATATCGCGAGACTAGCGGGTCACATAGGCAATTCAATTCCGAGAAGGCGCCAACGCGGGGAAGACAAGGAGCTTCATAATACACAGGATATCGCTACACTCCGAGGTAAGACCAACATGAGCAAAATAATAAACTGTGCCTCAGAATCACTTAGAGTCGACCGGCATAATCGCTGCACCACAGAATTCTAATCGGCCCTTTTTTGTCTATCTTAGATAAATAACTGCTTTAGAACAAACGAAGATACTGTCCGCACTGCTCTCGCTCCATCAAAAAACGCGACGATTCAAGGTATTATTTTGAAATTAGCAGCTTCTGAAAGCATGATTTATACCTGCAAGCCCCGTTTTCATAGTTATGCGTTAATTTTTTCCAGCGCACAGCAATCTCCATTTCCCGCCCGCAGCTGGGTCCACACACTACTAAGATACCACAAGTAAGAAACCATGATTAAAACACTGACGTTATTGCCTGTTCTAGTAGACTGACGTTAAGTATGACTGTATTCAGAGTCCTTGTCTCACCCTCTTTTAGGTCCATTACAGAATAGATTCTTCTTCTTGTTTCTGCAGCAATGCAGGTAAGGGTCGTACTAAAGCAGCAGGTAGGCTGTGACTTGCAATATATTGGGTCATTGAGTAAATGCGGTTTTTGTTTCTGTTTCAGTCACACATAGGTCCTGATGAGGATCTCCACATGAAAGGGGATCTGAAACGCGTCGACCTTTAGTCTGAGGCCAATCTTCGAGTTAAATTACAATAGAATTTTCTGAGCTTGTGATTTAGGTGGTATTGATGGCCTTTTCAATGTATTGTGTATTATTGTAATTTGTACAAGATATGAGTGGTATGAATGGGTATGACTGATGTATTTAATGTTTTTTGTACAAAAAGTTGTTTTGTTACATCTTCTCTTTCAAAAAAAGTGAACTTTGTATACAACAAATTATGTTTATCACTTTAAGTTGAGTTTTCCGTTTGGGGCACAATGTAGTGTTATGTGTTTTTTATAAATTCAAATGATTGAAGATTAAATCTGACAGAAAAAGAAGTCATCAGTGTGGTGTTTGAATGATCACACTTTGCTTATAAATAGGTGTTAGATAATGGGCAGCACTGGCAGCTCCCTTTGTTTTGTTGATTAGGCTAAGCCTTGCTGCTGACTAGCCAAGACCCCCGATTGTTTTTTCTAGGATTAGTCAGCTCACTAAATTTAATAAAGCCTGATTCACAAAACCCAGGAAAAGCAATTGCTGTAGGGTTCTCAAGTTTGATAAAGAAATAATTACCTCAATTGAATCTGATATGATATTATCTGCTCTGTCCCCTTTTCATCAGGTTCACCAAGATCCATCACACAATCTATTATCAACTTCGTTCGTCAAACACTTTTCACTCACCAATTGGCTCAGGGTTAAAAACAAGTACTCAACAGCCAACGACTAAACATAACATAATTGCTTTAAGAATCAACCTTGATGGGGATCTTTGTAGATACACCCTGGACTTTACCCCTGACTAAATGTCCCAAGGCCCTCATGATATCTTGAATTGACAAAATATATTGAAATTATTAACTTATTTCCTGGAGCTCCAGCACAGTGACACGTCAAACTTAATTAGTGTGAGGTTCCATCAGAAACACATGGGGAAAGCTGAGTTTACCAGGGTTTCATGGACATCAAAACTAATAACAAAAGACAATTCTATCCAAGAAAGATGAACTACCAGACTGTTAGATATTTATATTGGCCACAATCAAACCGAAATATCTGCACATATTGCAATGTGCTAACTGGAAAAAAGATCAAATTCCCAATTTAACTCAAGTAATAAAAGCTCATTCTGGTCCAAGGACTTCTAACGGCATCGGAAACAGTTGTTAATTCTGAATGTATATGTTTCCCCTACTTTACTTAAAGATAAAACAAATATATCAAATGTAGTACAATCAATTGAAGATATCTTAGATCTTTTTCCGTCTGCCACCACAGTAATTATTGGGGATTTTAATAATAATGTATTTTTCAACTACAGGAGCCAAGCATTTTCAGAGGATTTGCTGGACCCACATTTTAATGTCCCCTCACCTATAATTCCCAACTGGTGGACATCTAGGCGGTACAAAAGTCAATCCATGTACGCACCTTTTTTTCAATCTGGGCTTCCTGACTCTCGAAGGGAGATTGTTCCCGATCAATCTTCTCGACCCACATTTGTGTCACATCCTTTAAAGTCTATAATTGATTATACATTATTGCATTACACCACTTTCTCGATTTGTGAAAACTATAAAATCATTTCAAGGCTGTAAAGCGACCATGAGCCACAAATAATTCTGCTACAATAATAATAGACAAAAACTTTACCTGGAGAGGCCACCTAATCAATAAGTGAAAAAAGCACAATTAATTACTCGGTAACTGAAGAAATACTTTCAAACACATAGTGACCAGGCCATTTTCCAATCTGTTACAGCACTCAACAGTAGGTTAACATCAACATTGCTGCATGCCTCTTTTATTTTTAATGGCAAATTTTTTGCTGGATCAAATTTATATTAATAAAGTTAAGGTACCACTTGGTTTTCGCTTTTCAACTCCTCACTGTAAAATTTGGTTGGAGCTCTCCTTCACTTCCCTACTGTTGAGGCATGCAGGACTAATATTAAATTATGTGTGTGATTATATCCACACCAGTGAAGATTAGCTGAAATACTTCATATATAATGAGCTACAGTCATCAGGCGAATCTCCCTCAAGTCTGAACTCTTCAGCGATCACTAAGGTTATAAGTCGGAACAATCTACTCTCCATACAGGATCTTTAAAGAGTGCCACTGTTGGATCAGAAGGACATCATACGTAAAAGTTTGTAGTCCAACTCTGATTTGACCTGTCTACAGTCATATCATTTTTCGATCTCACCTTGGATGCTTAATTGAATACATCTCAAAGTTACTCATTGGAAACTCTAAATCCAGGATGCAAATTTATGTATTTAAGATTCCCAATTTTTTATATACCAATAGCTCACTTTGAAGGTTGTTGGAATAAGAAGTGCCATTCGCTTAGACTGTGCCAGCTTTGTGGCTATAAAGAATAACCTTTGACATATATAATATACCTATGTCCAATGCTTCTGTATCTTAAGGAAAAATATCTAAGAATTGACTTCATTAAAGCAAACTGCCGAATACTGCAAGAAGCAATTAAATACTGATTCACCATGAAAAACTATCAATAAATTAGAAAGCTAGTAATGTTGGACTTTGCTTATTACTGTCCTGGCTAGTGGATCAAACTTTTTAATAGCTGCGTCATTATTATAGCTTATTGATAGAAGTCGTAGTATTGGGTTCTGAATTTATAATGGATTTTAGGTTGGTTTTAGATTTAATATTGAAATGTATTTCTTTGTTTAAGATTGAAATTGATATTTTATTATGTCCATACATTAAATATTTAATTTACTTTCATTAACACAGCATAGAAATTACATATGACTTGCATGGTGAATTTATCACTGTATAGAATGGTAAGAGGGAGGGAGCAGAACATTTAAGATGGAAGTGGCTTTGGCACCTCTTCTCCAGAGTCAAATTAGGCCTAAGGCAAATCAGAATTTGTTGATGTGCTTTGTTAGCACTTCTGGCCATCATGCATCAGCAGGCATTCACCTCCGGGTGCGTTGACTGTGGCAGATGGAAGTGGTGGAACCAGCGATACATGATTACTCTAAATCTTTGGCCTGGAAGTACAAGATCATGCCAAGAGATGCAAGGCTGATTGGTGTTAGTTCCAGGCACAAGAGGGATCATCATGCTTTGTAAACAAAAACTCATCTTCTGCCTTTTTTTCTATATATTCGGGTTAACTTCTGCCTGGCATCTTACTTTATGATGACCTATGAAATTTGGTAGCATCCTACTCTGCTGGGGAAAGAGCTCCTTAGTATGGAATATCTCGTAAAGCTTAACTCGGCAGTACGGTGACCACCTGGCAAATAGATACATTCTGGACAGTGAAAAATGCAGGACAAAGGGTTAAATTTTAGGACAAAAAGCCATCTTTACAGACAAATCTGAGGAGGTTACATGATTATAAAATAGACAGCTGACAGAAGTACAAGTAAAAATATGTTTATATTCTTTAGTTTCTATTACACATTAGAGTATTGCACAAACATTCACATATGAGTGGACGTATTTAAAGATGAAAAAACTAGCAAGTATAGACAGTAAAGTTTGACAGCCACTGTAAGGGACAGTTTTCAAAATTCTACACCTCTACCATGAATGATAGTGCCAGAAGCCAGCCTGTGTTGCTGAACGTATACTTAGAGTTCTCAGACGAGAGCACTGCTAGAGATTGTGAAACAGAGTGAGAAATGATAGTGAGAAAGGAAGAGAAAGGGATATATACAGCGAGGGAGAGACAGCAGTTTAGAACAGTGAAAATAAACAGCGAGGAAAGAGGAAAGCAAGCAATGGTAGGCCAACTGAAAAAGAGAAAGAACGAATGGTGAAGAGAGAAAAGAGGATCACAGAAGAAGATGGGGCAGAGAAAGGAGTTAAAAAAAGTTAAACAGAACAGAAGCTGAGCATGACACAGATAAGGTTGTGTAGTGAGGATATGGACACACCTTCGAACACTGATAAGTTAGCATAAGTTGGATATGCTTGGAAGCCATTTTGCCTCTTTTGCTCTCGTTACTACATGCCACATTTCTCATAAACACTTTGCTTGCTCGCTTTCACATGAGAACTGTCTGCATTTCACATATTTAGTTGAACACTCTGCTCCTCATCTGTACAGTGTGTTCAAGGTCGAAAAACAATGAGCTCTTTTGATTTGCATTAGTCAGTCTCACGTCCCTAGCCATAACATAGAATACTGTATCAAACAACAATGTCTCAAACAAGGATATCATTTAGATAGCAAATATAGATGGAACAATCAATTGCAGTGGATTTGATCCAAACGAGGAGAAACACAGGGAGACACGTTCATGTAAAGGTAACTTGTATTGGATATGTTGGACATATTAAACTTCATATGTACAAGCCCATGAGAAGGTAGCACTGCGTTACATTAATGGACATGTAACCAATAAGATACTGTCCACAAGTGCTCGTGAAGTTTGTGACGGCGCAAGTGACAAGTGACGTGGTATATACAGCGATAGTGATGGGCGCGACAAAGGACAATGTAAAACAACCACAAATTTACATATTTCAGGACATCCAGACAATAAATGATATACAATTTTTGAAACACAGTTAGTTCGGGTGTCCGTAAATAGGGGCGCCAGAAGTTACTCTGTGAAAGTCGACAGCGTTTCGGCCTGCAGAAGTCTTAGGCCATCATCAGGACCGGTTACAATTGATTTAGAAGCAGTGAGAAGCTGGATCTGAGTGGATCCGAGCAAACGGGGGGGTCGAGCGTGTCGGTTCCCGGGGGAAT
Source organism: Triturus cristatus (assembly GCF_964204655.1). Lineage (NCBI taxonomy): Eukaryota > Metazoa > Chordata > Amphibia > Caudata > Salamandridae > Triturus > Triturus cristatus. The sequence continues at coordinate 559,399,985 of NC_140588.1, forward strand.
TTGTTGCAGTCCAGGAGAGGTATGAGTTAATCTCGGTGGAATGAGTCCGTGTAGTCAGGAAGTCGGTGTTAGTCCGGTTGCAACTGCGGGCTGCGGGGAGTGACAACACTTTGCCTGCTCGCTTTCACATGAGAACTGTCTGCCTTTCACATATTTAGTTGAACACTCTGCTCCTCGTGTGTACAGTGTGTTCAAGGTCGAAAAACAATGAGCTCTGTGGATTTGCTTTGGTCAGTCTCACGTCCTTAGCCACAACACAGAATACAGCTGCAAACCTGGAAATCTCAATCTGGTGCTTTTAATATTGCATTGCATGCATGTTAACGCACTTGTAGAAATGCTTTCCAGGATAGAAGAGCTGGGCTCGTGCGATGATGTAAATTCCTGCACTTGAACTCAGAGGTATGGGGTCCCCCTGACAAAGCCTGGAGGTCTTCTATAATTATAATAAACTAGCTTCTAGCACGGGGAGGGTGGCGAGGCGCTATAGTCCTGTTTCCACTATCATTATACTATGATTTCACCTTTTGTTCTGTGTGGAATTGTAACATTGCTGATTTGTTTGATCTTATGCATATTGTTGTTAGTATTGGCGCGTGTTCTGCATTATAGAGCACATTAGTTAAAATAAACATTTTAAACTATTCCTTGGCTCTATTTACTCATGTTGTGGACAAGTACGAGAGTTTGAACGAAGAGTGTTCTTGTTCTCACGTATCCTGAGAGGGACGGAGTAGCATGTTCTAGGATGTCTAATCATTGGTAGCTTCGCTGTAGCACGGAGAACGAATGATACACTATAGCTAGTCGGATCGGGGTTCTGGGCACCAAGGTGGGTATTTGGTACACCACTACACACTGAGGTCCTGGTTTCCTGCACATAGTTCTGTATATGTGCAGAATCTCTGTAACAGTTGAAAAGAGAAATAAAGTTAATGAGGGCTATGAAGAGCATGGTAGACGGAACAGAGGGAAAGCCTGGGGGATAGCGAGAGAAGCATATATGAATGGCTGGGTAGGAGAGAGAAGAAAACAGATAGAGAAAATTTAACTGAAGGAGTAAACAGAGAAATTGTGCGATGGTTCACTTTATAACTTGCATGTCACCTTTCAATCCTAATAGTGGGGCATATTTACTAGGACAGCGATAAATAAACGCAAAGCGCGCTTAGTGCTTGTTTATTTATCGCCGTCTATCACAGGAATTTATCGCCCTGGTAACGCGTTATTAACAAAACGTTACTCCAGGGCGATAAAATTCCAGGGAAATGGGCCAACATCGCTGGAAAACCAGCGATGTTGGCCCAAAACGGAGATAGCCTTGGTGATACGACCCTGTGGTCGTATCACCATAATCCACCTCCCATGTTAGCTATACCTTAGTCAGGAATTTAACAGATGTTAAATTCCTGCGTTAAGGCATAGTTAACGGGATTTAAAATATCGCTACCCCTCGTTGATGATATCACGAAGCTGGGGTAGCGATATTTTCCCATGGTGTTTCGTTAGGCACGCCTCCTTTGCATTTCATTAGAGATGCAAAGCGAGGCGTGAACAAAACGGGAGCTGAATCAAGGAAACACGCACTATCGTGTCCTTGCAAAGAATGCGATATAATTATCGCCGCTCTGCGGCCGAAAACGGCCGCAAAAGCGGCGATAATTATGTCACCAGCCCTTGATGATATATTTTGGTAGGGGAGTTGAGAAGGATAGTGCACGTTGCTGATATCTGTGTTAAACTCTTCTTCAGGGTCCTGCACAGAGGTTGAAGTGACCAGGATATTAGGAATGACTTTCCAAGGCTTTCTTAATTTTACTAAGCAGATCCCATATTGTTTTTTAAAAACAACTTCTCTTGAGCTGTTAATGCTGATCTTAAATTGCCTCACGCTGAAAAGGAAAGATAGGGTCTCTTATGCTGTGAAGCGAGAGGAGGGACAAACAGCTAAAGAAGAAACAAGCCTTCTCTCCAGGGTGCCTGTTGCCTGCAAGAAATGTACATTCATGCAATTAGTTAATCAGCAAGTCTAAAAGAGACTGGGGGATGTGTTTTATACTGTGTGCAATACATTTGTAGGTCGAACCTACCAGACAGTTTAAGAACTTACAGTGGCTTACAGCCCACTATTGCTTAACATTGGTTGGATTATTTGTCATTCCTATTTGCTTGATTCTTATTTATTGGCTTTCCTTGTCCGAGCTTGTCCATCTTGTGTCTGTCCCTCTATTGGAGCCTGCTCACCATCTCTCTTATTGGCTGGCTTCTATCTTTCCACTGATCCTTTTTAGGGAACCTTTTTGTTTTCTTTTGAGTGAAGCACTCCATGAGATTGCTTGTGTTTTAAAGCTCTTTCCTTCTTTCCATGTTTTCACCCAAAATGCCCACCCCTGTGCTCTGTTTTTCTCTTGCGAGCTTCTGACCCGCCCTCCTTGCACAGAGTGTTTTTTCTCACCCTCATGTGCTTCTCCACCTTGGCTTGTGATGCTGTCACTTTTGGGTGTTTATCGCTTTCTTGTTTGCTTCCCCCTTCAGTGCTTCTTCTTTGAACTCCCACACTCTGTGTTGCATTCTTCACCCCTTGTGTCCTTTTCCCCCAACTCCCAGCGTTGTTCACTCCTGTGTGTAATGCTTCCCCTTTCTCACCCCCATTCTCTCCTCCATTTCCAGAACCACCTGCAATCCTTTATTTTTAATTTGCACATTTATGCTAAACAATCTAACATTTTTTATTTACCGATAGAAGTGGTGTCGGTCATCTACGAACGGTAAATGAAAATTAAAACAAATGATGCCCACGTCATTCCACTAGTGGTCACATTCATTCTGATGAATGCACATGCATATACTATCCGGCATGTTCGTTCCAGTGGAATGATGAGACCTCCAGCAGCAGTTATGTTAATGAAAAGCTGTGCTGAGTGCCAGAGTCCGACTGGGAACAAAAGAAGCAGCCAACATTCTCAGATTACGACTTTTCATGCAGCATTGCTTGGTTAGTAACAGGTGATTAATTTTAGGAGAGCTTTGTGTTAAATAAAGCCTTTTATAACCTGTAGGCCTGTAATATTAGATAGGACTTAAAACAATTATTTCATTGAATCTCACCCGCTGGCCTACTGACACTCATCTTCAGGTCCATTAATTTCACTTTACCCATGCTCACCCTCATATCCCATATTCTTCTCCCTGTTCTGAGCTCCTGAAATTCCTGCTCATTCATTGGGATCATAACTATCTACTGACCTACAAGTCTCCTGAGAGTCATGTTCACCCTTAGGACTGACTTATATTCACTCTGAGTGCCCTGCTCACCCTAAGACAATGAATGCACATTATCAGTTAATTCTAAAATTACCAACGCATCCTCAGGACCTTTAAATCCTTTTCCACTTACTCGTTCTCTGAGACTCATTTTTAGATTCAAATCCCTGAGGATTCTTCTCACACAAAGAACTATAGAGGCTTCTGCTTAGTTTTAGGTCTACTTGGAAACTTGTTTACTCGTTAGTGCCTTAAAATCTTGCTCAACCTTAGTTCCACTTAGATCTCTGCTCACAGTTAGGCCCTGAATCTCTTGCTCAGTCTTATCTGGAAGCTCCTGCTTCTTCCTTGGTTCGTAAACCCAATGTTCATCATGAGATTCCCAGAGGTTTCTGTTTACTCCCATCTCTCCCGGTGCAATACACACACAAAGACCCTGAGGTTCCCACTCATCATTAGATTCTCAAAGCTTCTGATGACTTCTAAGCCCCACAGGCTCACTCTTAGGTTCCTAAATAATGCCATACTCAATTTAGGTCCTCAGGCTCCAGCTTACACTCAGTCTTCAAAGGCCCAGTCTCATTCTTAGGGCCCAAATGATATCTTGGTGATACAGATACTTTCTTGCAACTGTGGTCTGCCTGCCAAATTTATATGAGAGCAGAGCTTATGTGTATTCACAGGAGAGACCACTCTGCCATGATTAAACACCTCCAATGGCCCTATGTAGAAATGGCCATCAGAGACCGACCTCTAATTCCACCCACCTAATTTAGATGGGCGGAATTAAGGGTCAATTTCCACTGCCCTTTGTGAGAAGTTGGCCTGGTATATGCTGTCCACTAGTTATAGTGGATACCCTGTACCAGTCCAAACAACCCCTTATTGGTTATAGGTTAAAGACAACCTTTATTGAAAGCTATCCTAGTGGTAGCTATGGAAAGCAGCCTTTCAGGCTAAGTCTTGAAGGAATGTAAAGCAGCTTGTTTTACCAGTCTATAATCTCTTGAATGGCTAAATGAAAGACAACCACACCAGGTATATATATATAAAATATATGTATTTGTTTCTAAACACACCCTCCTAGTCTCTTTATAATGCCAGAGGTCAAAACACATAAGTTACACTTCAGAAAATGACAGTAAAATAGCACAAATACATGTCAGGCCCTAGGGGCGAACCAAACCATATATTAAAATAGTGGTATAAGAACCACAACTTAACAAGAAACAAGGCCTAGAGCCTGTAGAATCGCTGGGACCCCAAGGAACCACCCAAGGTAGTTACACAGGGGACCCACGGGCCGTGTGCAGTATGAGAACACAGCCGCTAGGTCCCGTTAGCTTCTATGGGGAAAGTCGCTGTTGGATTTTGAAAGATTAGGGACACTTAGAAATGAGTCAAGACCAAACCCTTTGGGATTTAGGAAGTTCTAGTGTCAACACCCACGGGATCACCAGATCCCTCACCCAGGGAAGTCGGGTGCATAGGTGTCAAATGGTGTCGTGTCGCATCGTTGATTTCAATGGGAGCTGGCAAAGAAGTGCTGCTGCCGGGAAGATGCGAAGTGCCCAAAGAGATCCAAGCCTGGATCAAAGTCGAGAAGAACCTGAAAGCAGAGGGGACAGAGTCTGGGTCACTTGCCAGTCACCAGGAAGGCGATAGGTGGATGCCCACTGATGTCGTGTGATTTCAGGTGAAGAAGGTGAAGTTTGACTCTTCAGCCACGAGGACCAGAAGGCGTCGAGGACAAGCAGGAACTGGATTCGAGCTGTCCTATAAAGGATGTCGAGTGCTGCAGCATCGGTGCCCAGATTGGACACAACAAGCCTTGGCAACAGCAACCCACGCAAAAAGGAGAAAGATGCTTCAGTGCAGACAAGCAAGGTCTGAGGGACTCACCACTTGGTTGGGAGTAAGGGCACGTCTGGAGAAACCAGGGAAGCCCAAGGAAATTCAAAGGTACCCCCTCAGGGACCCACAAGTCAACGGACCAGGGATCGCGAAGGGACCTCAAGAGGAAACACAAAGTGGCGGCCCACGGGTCACTCGGGGCGACTAGGCCGACAATCTTCGGTGGATCTTCTGATTGAGGTGGGGCTAGACGTAACCCCAAGCACGACTTCAAGAGACGACGAGAAGGCAATGCACTTGCAAAAGTGCATGTTGACCAGGAGTTCCGGTTCCACTCTACTCACGAGGGCTGCGGGTCTCAGCTTTGCTGGGGACTTGGGTCAGCTTCTGAGATGTCTGGAAATCCTCTTCCTGGGCTGCAAATACTTCAGAGTCTGGCGGGAGCTTCGGAGATGCAGACCAGCAAATTGCTTTGTTGGTGCCTGCCAAGCAGGGGAGTCACTCCTTGATCCCAAGGGAGATTTCTTCAGTCCTCTAGTCTTTAGTAGAGCGTCGAAGTTCCAGGATTCAGCTTCAGAGTTTCGTCCAAGGATATCTAAAGTTCTGGTTACAGAGGTTTCTTACTTATACCTAAGGAAGGGGTTGTCCCAGCTCTAGGGACCCACCTATGGGAGGGTTTGGAAAGAGGGGTGGCTACACCCATTTCCTTTGACCATTTTTATGCCAGAGCAGTGGCTGGAAGCCCCTGAACTGGTTTGAGCTGGACTATGCACAGGGACAGCAAATGTTCCCCCAGTGCAGGACTTCAAAGCACTCAGAGAGTGCTCCCACCCAGCCCCAATACACATAAGCCTGTCTGGGAGTAGTTACACCTCTCTGTGACAGGAAACCTATTGTCCAGGCCTCCCCTGTCGAAGTTTCGGTCAGCAGCAGGAGGCCAGACCCATGTCTGTGGCTGCAACATCCATTTTGTGATGCCAGGGCTCTATTAGATTTCTACCGGTTATACCAGTACTATCATGTCTCGCCCTCTAGAAGGGTGGGATCATATCCTCACATCAAGAACTGATGTGGGGGGATGATTCCAAGGTGTTTGACACCAAACACGACATGTTTTCGTGCAGCCAGTCCACAGTTAGTATTAACCGTTTAAGATATAATGCACTTAAGAGTATATGGTCAGGCTGCACCACTGACAACCCCGGAGAAGAGATTCTGAAGGCTGCAGAGGGGCTCAGCTCATGCCTAGGCACCCTCTCACATATAAAAAAGCACCCTGCCTTCAGGATTGATAAGGCCTGCCATAGGGGTGACTGATAGGTTTCTATGTGCAGTGTTAGGTGAGGTATAGTGAACTTATACCTCAGTAAGGGGTGCATGCACCACCTTACCCTGGCTGCAGTAGCAGACCTGTGGTGTCATTTTGTAGTGCTTTCCAAGGGTGGCACAATACATGGTTCTGCTCCTCGTAGGCCTCTGGGGTACCTATGCCCTGGGTATATAGTATACCATATGCTAGGGACTCACAAGGGTACCCCAGATTCCAATCTGGAGTGTACCTAAAGTACATGCAATCAATTTAGAGAGGAAGCAGCTAGGCTGGGGCCCTGAATAGCAGGGTCCCAGCCAGACTAAAGTCGAAAAACAGTGAAACACCAGCAAAAAGTGGGGGTAAACATGTGAAGCAGATCCTACTCTCCTACACCCATCACCACCAGGAAAAACATGAATGTAAGGAGCAGTAAAAACTGCTAAATGCCCCCCTGGTCATGGGAGAGTACTCCCATGGTAAGGGGAGCAATATATTTTCTCTTCCCCTTCAGGTTTTTTTGTGTTTTGAAAGAAAATTGAAAATAGTATGGCGTGCGGTTCCGTCAGGTTACCAGCATTGACATGCACTGACGGCAGTTCCTTACGCTTTTCAAATGACTGCTATCTTTGTGGTTCTAAATATGAAGGGCAGTAATTTACTCCAGCTCCCTCAAGCAACAACAACAATCCCTGTCAGGGTGAACCCCAAAATGCCACTAAATTAACCTTTGCCTAACTCGCTGTTAGCTTGGATGGAGAACAAAGTGTAGTAGAAATAAAAGAAAGCCTTGGGGGACATACGCCCAATATAAAGATGGAAAGTACTGATAAGCTAGAAAAGCCACATTGTAATATTTTGATCAACGAAAAAGAGATAAGAGTGTTGGCTGATTCGGGGAGTTTATATTCTCTAATATCAAATAAGTCCTTTGAAAATAATTGGCCTGGGGGCAGTGGTCTTGTCATGCAAAACCCTGATATACGTGCAGTAGGTTATGCGGGGAAAAGGATTGAAATTCTAAGTATGGCTTGGATGACTTTAAAATTTAAGGGTGAGGCAGTTAGGGGCAGAATATATATCACAGATTATGGATCAGATCTTCTAGGATGGCGCCATCAGAAGGATCTAAATATCATCATCAATCATAATGCCAAAGAACCGGTTATGGTATTGGAAAAATGTAATGTCCATAATGTAAATGATGATGTAAACATTTTTGAAAAATATCCTAATGTTTTTAGTTCTAGGTTAGGATTATTGAAGGGATTTGCACATAAAATTATTTTAAAAGAAAATGCCAAATCTGTTGTCCATAAGGTGAGAAATGTCCCTAACCTCATGCTAGAACCTTTACGTCAGGAAATAGATAATTTGTTGAAGCAAGGCATCATAGAACCAATTGAGGCTTCTGATTGGTTGGCTCCGATTGTGATTGCCCCTAAGGATGGAAACAAAATTCGTCTTTGCATAGACTTACGAGATCTTAACAAAAACATTTGGGTAGACAGAGAACCCTTGCCTAATATATCGGAGATGTTGTCAACAATGGGTGAGGGCAAGATTTTTAGTGTCCTTGATATGTCTGCCGCTTACCATCAGATTAAGCTACATGAATCATCCAGGCATTTGACCTCTTTTGCTACACCTCTTGGTGCGTACAGGTACAAGAGGATGCCTTTTGGTTTGGCGTCGGCTTCAGCCGTCTTTCAAAGAGCAACTTCTCATACATCCAATGGCTCTCTTCAACTGTCCCCACTTAGAATCTTCCCCATGTCATTCTACAAGTAACTAGGTAACAGTCCATGACATCTCCTGGCTGGAGATCTCTACACACAAAAGCAGTCAGGCTTAACTTAAAGGCAATGTATTAAGCAGCACGCAAACAGTAATAAACTGAAAACACAACAGAAGACAAATCCCACACCAATTTAGTAAAATAGAGTAAAATGCAATAACATTATTTGACACCAAAACTGGAGAACCGGAGATATGCAATTTGACAGTTTAGGTAAAAAATAGTGCCTTAAAAGCATAAAGCGCTAACTGTGGTAGTCTGGTGGCTCTGGCCTAAGACAAAGTAACAAGTTTGGAGCATGGGCCACATATAGGACTAGGTTAGCCCTACTGAGAAATGTACCTCAAATACTGGTTGCAGCAGGGGTCCCTGAGAAGCAATGTGAAGTCCACGTCGAAGATGCATCAAGCAGCAGTGGTTCCGATGAGCTGCGAGGGCTATGATGCAGGCTTGTGCAGAGGTTATTTGATGCTGTATCAGTTCCAGTGAGATGCTGCAAAGAACAGCATCAGGTTTGCGTAACACTGCATCTGTACTAATAAGACCACAGGTGGGCTGGCATGACACCTTTAGCCCCACTTGCACAGGTCCAGGACTGGAGGGGCACCACTTGGGGGATACTAATCACAGCAGGCAGAGTGCAGTTGCAGAGTCCAAAATGGTTGGAACCAATTTTGTTCCTGAGGCTTTGATCATGAGGCCAATCAAATAGCCCTTGGACACACTCTAGTTGCCCTAGGTTCAAGGTACAGGTCCAGTCTGTATCAGTCAGACAGCAGGGCAGAAGAGCAGCAGGGTAGCAAAGCAACAGGGCAGTCCTGCTTGCTGCAGAACAGCACAGCAGTCCTTCTTCTGGATCTTCCACAGGTCCAGAAGTGACCTGAAGAGTTGGGTCTGTGGGTCCACTTTGAAGTAGGAGAAACTGCTAGAGTACTCCTTCTACAGAGGTGCCTGAAATTTCCTGCCTCGCACCTCTGACTCCAGTTTGTCTGAGAGCACAAAAGACTAGTGTGAAACCCTTTGCCAGTGTCCTGAGGCAAAGAATTTGTGATGTGCAAGTGTGGTAGATGACAGCTCCGCCCCCCTATCAAGTCAGAGATGGCCCATGGTGCCAAAACCTATTCCCCCTTTGTCTCACTGTTTGCGATTAGCATAGCATGATAAGACAGTTTTCAATTATCGAGCTAATTTCTCTCAAGAATGAGGCATAGAAGCCCGCTCTTGCCAGTGTATAGAAGCTCTTCTACCACACGCTGTCCTAGATTTACTAATATTTTGTGCTAGGTTTGCATCACTTTTTTTTTGCTAAGCCCAGACGCAAAACCCATCTTGGGATTTACAAAACGACTCAAATTCTGATTGATGTGGCTTCATAAAAAAGGAAAACTCAAAGTTTCCCTGGCCAGTCTGATGCGGTCAGGGAAACCACTGTGTCCCTGGAGTGGGATCCCCAAGACATAGCAAGTGAGCCGGTCTCCTGGGGCCATTAATGGATCAGATAGGATCGTGCAGCCCCCCTCCAATTTGTTTTTAAAGAACGGACCATGGGGATGGGGTCCCCGGGGCCTTTTACCTGCTCGTGCAGTCTGCTCCCCTTTTTTTAACTTTTGACCGCGGGTTGGACTCCCCTGGCCCTATAATGGCTCAAGGAGGGGGCGCCTTTAATTAAATAAATTGGCCCCAGAGGATGGAGTCCCCGGAACCTCAGAAGGCTTGGGGAGGGGGACATGTTTTATGGGGTATCCTAATGATCCAGTACCACGTCAGTTTCACAAAAGAGCAATAGTTATGAGAACCCAATGTAATACTTTGCTAGTGATTGTCTCCCCAGTCTGGTAAGGGGAGGTAACAGGTGATTGACACTTAAAAGGCTAGATTCCCGATATATTATAGAACTCACAGCAGCTGAGCTGAATTGATTATCCAAGGTAAGTAATGATCTTTTCGCACATATAGGTGATGAGATATCTTCTGTAAAACATCAGCTGCCAATATTGCAACATTTGATTAATCTACCTTGGTATTTAGAGATTAGCTAATGTTTATTTTATGTTTCCTTTAACTGTCGATGGTAGAGATTATGGATTAAAGTGGTATGTGGGGCAAACTCATTATACATCATACATACAAATTACATAGCAATTTACTATTGACTGCCCGGTAGGAGTGTATATTATTGGCCCACTGGGACATGACTGCTGCATGTCCCTTCTGCCGATGATTATTGAACTACAGATCTGTGAACTGATTATTATTGCAATGGTTTTGGTTATATATTATGCCATTACTGAAATATACCTTCATATTAAAGAGCATACCAGAGTTTTATCTTGCAGCCCACATGGAGTATATTTTGGTGGGCTTAAACAATATGTATCAGGAGCCTCTGCTACATACTATCCATGACCATCGAATATTCATATTGTTGTGCATATTTGTCATGATTATTTTTAATTTCACCCGAGTCCGAATCTGTATGAATTTTAGAGATTTAACCCCTTCCCCGCTCATGACGGAGCCGCTCCGTCATGAGCCACGGTTGCCGTGTGCTCATGACGGAGCGGTTCCGTCATGTCACGGCCGTTGGCGGCCGCTCCGCCTACGCAGCGCTGTTTCCCCGCCTGTGCGGGGGGACAACGCAACTGGGCGGAGTCATGACGGAACCGCTCCGTCATGAGCACAGCTCAACCGTGGCTCATGACGGAGTGGCTCCGTCATGAGCACAGCGCCACCGCGCTGCCCCCCCGCACCCTCCAGCACTGCGGCGGAATTCCTGCCGCAGCGAAGGGGTTAAAACCACCTTCTGGTTTTTTTAACTGTTAATAAAATGAAGGCATTTCTTTGAGCTCAGTTCAAAGCAAAAAGAGACGTTTGTGTAATTTTTTTTATGTCTATACACACTGAGGGGCATGTTTACAAGCGCCTATCACCACGGGAATGTCACTTTTTACGACGTTCCTTTAGCGATAGTGGCTTTGTCTTATTTACAAGGCAGCGTTAAGCCATTTAACACTGCCTTGTAAATAAGGCCCCCTTTCACGCTATGCTTAGCGTTAAAGAGGAGGGCAATGGGTGTTGCTGTGGGCATTCCACCGCAACACCCATTGATTCTGATGCTGCCCCTTATTTACGAGGGAGGCTGAATAGGAGGCAGGGAAAACCTGGTCTTACCCTAGCGCAACGAGAAGAAATGTTTCATTTCTCCTCTTTTTTGCTGTTTGTGTGCATGGAAACAGCAAAAGGCCAATGATTGTTTATGTACAGGAAGGTCCCCCTTCCTGCACATAAACAATCATTTATTTAAAAAAAATGCCATTTTGGAACTCCTTTGTGTGCTGCATTAAGCAGCACACCTAGAAGTTACAAAACAGCATTTAAAGATTGTTTATGTGCACCTCCCTGCACATAAACAATCTTCCCCTGCACGCAGACACCCTTGCACTATGGTGCAAGGCTACCTAGGTTGGCACTAGGGTGCTAAGTGTAGCACAAGCGCAGGGGGAAACTAGGGCTGCACCATATTCTTGTAAATATAGTGCATCCCTGCGATTTTGAAGTGGGAGAGTGAGGCTTACGCCAGGAAGGCTAACGCTTCAGTCTTCAAATTCCCTTCTAAATATGCCTCTGAATTCTGCCTATTTTCCCTGTTCATGTATTTGGTATATGAAGGGCATTATCGGAGCCTAGGTTTCAAACAATGCACAAGGGCACGCAGACCTTGTGGTTTTGCCATGTAAATCCAATAAACAGGGGAGAATTGCATTCAAATCAGAATGCCACCTCTTCTGATTGGACTATATCGGGAGTTGTTTACAGTGTATTTGGGATTTGCTCGTTTCATCCAGAGGCAGTCACTATCTTTGTGAGGTGCCTGTGAATCTTTTAGCCCAACATGAATTGCTTTCCTATATATATACATATATATATTTTTGAAATTCTACCCTGGTTGTGATCTTATGTTTTTATGTGTGTGTGTTGCAATGCTTGCACATGAATGCAAATGAGTAATTGTACAGTTTTTGCTAAATGTTTTACAGTCTCCAACACATTGCATTATTATAATACACACATATTCGTGGCTAGATGCGTAAGAGATGACACAAAAGTGAACGATAAGTGTATATGACATTTATTGAAATAGATGAGCAACAAAAGTGTTTGTATATCCATCCAAATTTGTGGGGTGAGATATGTTAAGAAATGAGGTTGTGTTTTGTGACAATGGGTGATTAAGTGGTAGATAAACAAATCATGGGGTGGGGTTTGCTGTCCATGCAAACATAAATCATGCATGTGTCTGGATCCACAGGAGTTCGAGACTTTGGTGTGGGAGGAGGTGGGTTTCTTCGGGATGCAAGTGGTTAGATGTGGGTTTGTTGGAGGGATGGGATGGGCCATTCAGGTTGCTTAACCTATTATGTGCCAAATTTACTGAGTCAAATATGTTGGCAGTGCAGATTGACACAGGGCAAGGTATGTCAGCTTCCATCCTCCTTCCTCAACACATGAGAGATTTCTTATGCAAATTCACTCTATCTTGGAGATATTTTCTAATGTCTTCCAAGACATAGGTCTGTCTCTCAATCAACCTTAGGATTCTGAACTGGTGGGATTTTTTGTTTCTTAGAATTCTTTTTATTGTTTACAAAAAACAATTGTACAGATTTCACAGCTAGTTTAAATATAGCATCACAGCAATCATTGATGTGGAACACAGGTTAGTTTCACTCTTGGTTGGAATTGTTCTGCATATTAAGGTTCTGATTCGGCTGGGGAGAGTTGCAACGGTAGTCTGGGCGTTAAACATATATCCCCCCTGTATTCGTTGCATTTACCGCATATTTGCATCCACTTTCTCAGGCACCCTCTAGATACATATACTGTTTTCTTCCTATACATGCACCAGTCCATATCGCTTTCCCATTCCATCAATATCGGGACAGGTTGTACCCCCCACTTTCTTGCTATGTTGCTCTTGGCGACCATTAGACCTAGCATAAACCATGTCCTCTCTTTGCTACCCATATCCGTTGTTTCCCATATGTTTAATAGACATTGTTTGGCCTCAGGTATTATTCCCTCTCCCATTACCTCCCCCATGAACAGGACCACATCATTCCAGTACCTACTAATGTATGTGCATTCCCATATTATATGGAAGAACGTGCCTTCACAGCCGCATAGTCTTCTGCAATTAGGGTCTTCTCTATATACCATCTTGACCAGAGCTGGCACCATGACGTATATTCTGTGCAATATTTCCAACTGCACCAATTTTAGATTAGAGGATATTGCCACCTCCTTTGGGGATGCCAGTGCTTTCTGCCAGTCCTCCTCCTCAAGCCCCATCAAGTTTCTCTCCTATTATTCACAGAGTTGCGGAAGAGGATCAGGTGAATGATTAATCAGTTTTGAGTAAGTCAGGGAAATTGCTTTTCTTGGGATATATTCGTCCAGAAGACTATCCTCGAGAGGCGAGGCCTCAGGAGGGGTCTCGCCCCTCGGGATCACTGCCTGCAAAGCATGTCGTACCTGTAGATACCGGAATTTCTCAGTTTCCACCAATTTGTGATTCAGTTGGAGAGTCGCGTAGGGTACTACCTCCCCCTTCTCCCAAAGTTCACCCACCCGAGAGATCCCGATGGTATCCCATTTATTGAAACCCTTCGTTTTCCAAAGGGAGCCCAATTGTTCTGTATCCTACAGTGGGGTGGACTGCGTTATGATCTTAGCCTATCCCATACTCTTGCGGACCGAATGCCACACCTGAACTGAATGCTTTCTGGGGCCTGCCAGGTGGAATTTCGAGGGCCTGGAATACAACGTTCCATGTGTGGTTGCTACTGGACAAGAGCCACTTATCCATCGCATATCCCGGATCATTCTGAGGTTGGCATACGCAGTGGTTAACTGCACCTAGTTGTGCCACCCAGTAGTACTTTTTAATGTTCTGTAGCCCTATTCCCCTGTCATACCAGCCTTTTACTAGCTTTGGGAATTAAATTCTTGGTGGACTATTTCCCCAGAGCAACGTTCTCTGTGCACTTTCCACTGTTCCAAAGTATGATGCGGGGATGGGGTCAGGTGAATTCTGAAGAACGTACAAGAAGCGAGGAAACATCATCTTTTTAAAGAGCGCTGCTCTGCCCAATAGCGACAGTGGAAGAGACTTCCAGTGCTCCACATCGTTTCTCAGCCGCTGTAGGGGCACCAACAAGTTAGACATAAAATACAATTTGCAATCTTTGGTGATAAACAGTCCTAGATATTTGAATCCGTCTATGGCTATCTTAACCTTTCAGTTTTTTGGCAAGGCAGGCGGGCTTCCCTTCAACACAAATATAAGCGATTTTGACCAATTGATGGTGTATCTGGAGTAAGTACCGAAGTTAGTAAAAATGTTAAGAACCTTATGTAGGGATCTCTATGGAGAGGCCAGGTACAACAAGATGTCATCCAGATAGAGTGAGATATGATCCTCCCACTCCTCTGTCCAATGCAATCCCCGAGTTATAGGGTCTTTCCAGATCCAGTAAGCTAGGGGCGCTAAGGTAAGCGCAAATAAAAGCGGGGACAAAGGGGAACCCTGTCGCGTCCCCCTATGGAGATGGAAAGTGGCTGATTTTTTATTGTTAACTATGAACTGTGCAAGAGGGTCAGCATATAGGAGCCAGACCCAGCGAATACATTTAGGACCAAACCTGAGTTTCACCAGGACGGCAAAGAGATATGGCCACTCTATGGAGTCAAACTCCATGGTAGCATCCAAGGATACCACCATTGCCTCTTCTATTATGGCTGCATGAGAGCAGTGCCCTGATTGGAGGGACAGCTTCACTTGGCTCTCCACAGCGCTCTGGAGGCCTGCACTTGCTCTAACCCAGCTGTCTTGAGACAGCTGGGTTAGAGATGTTTAAAGTGCGCATGTGTGGCTGACCATCGCAATACAGCCGACCAAAAAGACATGCACACTTTAAACAGTGCATAGACAGCCCACCCTCCTACCTGCTGCTGTCACTCAGCAGCAGCCCTTCCCTTGGCTTGACGCTCCGTTCGGGACAGGGGATGAAAATAAAATGGTAATAAATTACCATTTTATTTTTCATCTCTGGGGATTTGGGGGGATTTTAAGTGGGGTGACGATCCTCTGCTCCAACGGAGGAGCCGCTCCTGTGTTACAATGTGCTAGTACTATTGACATCAGGATGGCACAGGTGTGAGGGCGGTAGGGATGAGTGTAGTTGCCTGGCCTTCTTATTGCTCTGTAAATGAAGTGGCTTTCCTGCTTCAGCTACTGATAGTTATTGACTTAATATGAGGAAGGAATAAAAGAAAGTTAGAATGCAATTAGAATAATATAATACATTTCTACAATAAAGGAGGCGGGGGTTAAAGCAGAGTATGAGTGAGATGTAGCAGGTGTGTTCCTATCTTTGGGGAGGAAAGTGTAACATACGTGGAAAGTAGAATTGTAGTGGGTAGGTAGATGGGTTTAGTTTCCAAACTGTTCTGAATTTGGGCTTTCCAGGAAAGGACACCCCATATTGGCAGGTTAGGGGTACATGGTGAAGAAGCTGCATACATCATTGATCGGGGTGAAATGTGCGCAGGATCCAGGTCTGCCTCCACCAAGTGACTTTGCTACCTGAATCTTGGAAAACTTCTTCTTCTTTACCTTTTTTCAGAGTCCCCTTGGTGCATGCCTCCACCCCAATGCATCAGCAAATTCTGCCAACTCCTCCTACTTTGCTAACTTTTTTGCTGCATTGGAGGTGTATGGAGGCAAACCATTTAGTTGCGTGTAATGATCAACAACAAAGGCCAAGGTGTACGTGGATATCTACATGTGCTGATAACTCCTTATGTAGGATTACTTTTATGAAGAGGGCCCTATGATCCCCTAAACAGGACGCCAAGTGGGCAAAGAAGGAGACTGGCAAGGCAATTCTAAGAAGTATGCAATGATTAAGCAGACCCTAACAAGGTTCTGACATCAGACACTCAACACTATTACACTCTAACTACAAACACGAGGCTTGAAAGCTAGTTTGCAAAGCACAATTCTACAAGTTAGATGATTACATTTCAATAAAATTGATAGTTCAGGAAGAATGTCAAATGGAAGATTTAAAAAGTGAACAGTGTTCGTCACATGCACTAAGATAAAAATAAAGTTAAACCAGATTGGTCGCACACTGCTACACCTACCAGGCGTGTTCCCCCAATGTAAATGGTCCCTGAAGGTCAGCGTCGGCGGATACACCTATGCTCGAGTGTGAATGCAAGTATGCGTGGCGTGTGCCATCCCTGGACACGTGTTTCGAGGTAGTTGCCTCTCGTCAGCAGGGAGTAGGAAAATGTGTGGGGTTGCTGTGTAAGCTGCTAAAATCGTTATCAGGTCTAGTACCTCTCGTAGCGCGCAGGTGCGTAACCATGAGTCCGTCGACTCCACGGGCTCAAGGGAGCCTGAATATAAAGTTAAACCAGATTGGTCGCACACTGCTACACCTACCAGGCGTGTTCCCCCAATGTAAATGGTCCCTGAAGGTCAGCGTCGGCGGATACACCTATGCTCGAGTGTGAATGCAAGTATGCGTGGCGTGTGCCATCCCTGGACACGTGTTTCGAGGTAGTTGCCTCTCGTCAGCAGGGAGTAGGAAAATGTGTGGGGTTGCTGTGTAAGCTGCTAAAATCGTTATCAGGTCTAGTACCTCTCGTAGCGCGCAGGTGCGTAACCATGAGTCCGTCGACTCCACCGGCTCAAGGGAGCCTGAATATAAAGTTAAACCAGATTGGTCGCACACTGCTACACCTACCAGGCGTGTTCCCCCAATGTAAATGGTCCCTGAAGGTCAGCGTCGGCGGATACACCTATGCTCGAGTGTGAATGCAAGTATGCGTGGCGTGTGCCATCCCTGGACACGTGTTTCGAGGTAGTTGCCTCTCGTCAGCAGGGAGTAGGAAAATGTGTGGGGTTGCTGTGTAAGCTGCTAAAATCGTTATCAGGTCTAGTACCTCTCGTAGCGCGCAGGTGCGTAACCATGAGTCCGTCGACTCCACCGGCTCAAGGGAGCCTGAATATAAAGTTAAACCAGATTGGTCGCACACTGCTACACCTACCAGGCGTGTTCCCCCAATGTAAATGGTCCCTGAAGGTCAGCGTCGGCGGATACACCTATGCTCGAGTGTGAATGCAAGTATGCGTGGCGTGTGCCATCCCTGGACACGTGTTTCGAGGTAGTTGCCTCTCGTCAGCAGGGAGTAGGAAAATGTGTGGGGTTGCTGTGTAAGCTGCTAAAATCGTTATCAGGTCTAGTACCTCTCGTAGCGCGCAGGTGCGTAACCATGAGTCCGTCGACTCCACCGGCTCAAGGGAGCCTGAATATAAAGTTAAACCAGATTGGTCGCACACTGCTACACCTACCAGGCGTGTTCCCCCAATGTAAATGGTCCCTGAAGGTCAGCGTCGGCGGATACACCTATGCTCGAGTGTGAATGCAAGTATGCGTGGCGTGTGCCATCCCTGGACACGTGTTTCGAGGTAGTTGCCTCTCGTCAGCAGGGAGTAGGAAAATGTGTGGGGTTGCTGTGTAAGCTGCTAAAATCGTTATCAGGTCTAGTACCTCTCGTAGCGCGCAGGTGCGTAACCATGAGTCCGTCGACTCCACCGGCTCAAGGGAGCCTGAATATAAAGTTAAACCAGATTGGTCGCACACTGCTACACCTACCAGGCGTGTTCCCCCAATGTAAATGGTCCCTGAAGGTCAGCGTCGGCGGATACACCTATGCTCGAGTGTGAATGCAAGTATGCGTGGCGTGTGCCATCCCTGGACACGTGTTTCGAGGTAGTTGCCTCTCGTCAGCAGGGAGTAGGAAAATGTGTGGGGTTGCTGTGTAAGCTGCTAAAATCGTTATCAGGTCTAGTACCTCTCGTAGCGCGCAGGTGCGTAACCATGAGTCCGTCGACTCCACCGGCTCAAGGGAGCCTGAATATAAAGTTAAACCAGATTGGTCGCACACTGCTACACCTACCAGGCGTGTTCCCCCAATGTAAATGGTCCCTGAAGGTCAGCGTCGGCGGATACACCTATGCTCGAGTGTGAATGCAAGTATGCGTGGCGTGTGCCATCCCTGGACACGTGTTTCGAGGTAGTTGCCTCTAGTCAGCAGGGAGTAGGAAAATGTGTGGGGTTGCTGTGTAAGCTGCTAAAATCGTTATCAGGTCTAGTACCTCTCGTAGCGCGCAGGTGCGTAACCATGAGTCCGTCGACTCCACCGGCTCAAGGGAGCCTGAATATAAAGTTAAACCAGATTGGTCGCACACTGCTACACCTACCAGGCGTGTTCCCCCAATGTAAATGGTCCCTGAAGGTCAGCGTCGGCGGATACACCTATGCTCGAGTGTGAATGCAAGTATGCGTGGCGTGTGCCATCCCTGGACACGTGTTTCGAGGTAGTTGCCTCTCGTCAGCAGGGAGTAGGAAAATGTGTGGGGTTGCTGTGTAAGCTGCTAAAATCGTTATCAGGTCTAGTACCTCTCGTAGCGCGCAGGTGCGTAACCATGAGTCCGTCGACTCCACCGGCTCAAGGGAGCCTGAATATAAAGTTAAACCAGATTGGTCGCACACTGCTACACCTACCAGGCGTGTTCCCCCAATGTAAATGGTCCCTGAAGGTCAGCGTCGGCGGATACACCTATGCTCGAGTGTGAATGCAAGTATGCGTGGCGTGTGCCATCCCTGGACACGTGTTTCGAGGTAGTTGCCTCTCGTCAGCAGGGAGTAGGAAAATGTGTGGGGTTGCTGTGTAAGCTGCTAAAATCGTTATCAGGTCTAGTACCTCTCGTAGCGCGCAGGTGCGTAACCATGAGTCCGTCGACTCCACCGGCTCAAGGGAGCCTGAATATAAAGTTAAACCAGATTGGTCGCACACTGCTACACCTACCAGGCGTGTTCCCCCAATGTAAATGGTCCCTGAAGGTCAGCGTCGGCGGATACACCTATGCTCGAGTGTGAATGCAAGTATGCGTGGCGTGTGCCATCCCTGGACACGTGTTTCGAGGTAGTTGCCTCTCGTCAGCAGGGAGTAGGAAAATGTGTGGGGTTGCTGTGTAAGCTGCTAAAATCGTTATCAGGTCTAGTACCTCTCGTAGCGCGCAGGTGCGTAACCATGAGTCCGTCGACTCCACCGGCTCAAGGGAGCCTGAATATAAAATTAAACCAGATTGGTCGCACACTGCTACACCTACCAGGCGTGTTCCCCCAATGTAAATGGTCCCTGAAGGTCAGCGTCGGCGGATACACCTATGCTCGAGTGTGAATGCAAGTATGCGTGGCGTGTGCCATCCCTGGACACGTGTTTCGAGGTAGTTGCCTCTCGTCAGCAGGGAGTAGGAAAATGTGTGGGGTTGCTGTGTAAGCTGCTAAAATCGTTATCAGGTCTAGTACCTCTCGTAGCGCGCAGGTGCGTAACCATGAGTCCGTCGACTCCACCGGCTCAAGGGAGCCTGAATATAAAGTTAAACCAGATTGGTCGCACACTGCTACACCTACCAGGCGTGTTCCCCCAATGTAAATGGTCCCTGAAGGTCAGCGTCGGCGGATACACCTATGCTCGAGTGTGAATGCAAGTATGCGTGGCGTGTGCCATCCCTGGACACGTGTTTCGAGGTAGTTGCCTCTCGTCAGCAGGGAGTAGGAAAATGTGTGGGGTTGCTGTGTAAGCTGCTAAAATCGTTATCAGGTCTAGTACCTCTCGTAGCGCGCAGGTGCGTAACCATGAGTCCGTCGACTCCACCGGCTCAAGGGAGCCTGAATATAAAGTTAAACCAGATTGGTCGCACACTGCTACACCTACCAGGCGTGTTCCCCCAATGTAAATGGTCCCTGAAGGTCAGCGTCGGCGGATACACCTATGCTCGAGTGTGAATGCAAGTATGCGTGGCGTGTGCCATCCCTGGACACGTGTTTCGAGGTAGTTGCCTCTAGTCAGCAGGGAGTAGGAAAATGTGTGGGGTTGCTGTGTAAGCTGCTAAAATCGTTATCAGGTCTAGTACCTCTCGTAGCGCGCAGGTGCGTAACCATGAGTCCGTCGACTCCACCGGCTCAAGGGAGCCTGAATATAAAGTTAAACCAGATTGGTCGCACACTGCTACACCTACCAGGCGTGTTCCCCCAATGTAAATGGTCCCTGAAGGTCAGCGTCGGCGGATACACCTATGCTCGAGTGTGAATGCAAGTATGCGTGGCGTGTGCCATCCCTGGACACGTGTTTCGAGGTAGTTGCCTCTCGTCAGCAGGGAGTAGGAAAATGTGTGGGGTTGCTGTGTAAGCTGCTAAAATCGTTATCAGGTCTAGTACCTCTCGTAGCGCGCAGGTGCGTAACCATGAGTCCGTCGACTCCACCGGCTCAAGGGAGCCTGAATATAAAGTTAAACCAGATTGGTCGCACACTGCTACACCTACCAGGCGTGTTCCCCCAATGTAAATGGTCCCTGAAGGTCAGCGTCGGCGGATACACCTATGCTCGAGTGTGAATGCAAGTATGCGTGGCGTGTGCCATCCCTGGACAGGTGTTTCGAGGTAGTTGCCTCTCGTCAGCAGGGAGTAGGAAAATGTGTGGGGTTGCTGTGTAAGCTGCTAAAATCGTTATCAGGTCTAGTACCTCTCGTAGCGCGCAGGTGCGTAAGCATGAGTCCGTCGACTCCACCGGCTCAAGGGAGCCTGAATATAAAGTTAAACCAGATTGGTCGCACACTGCTACACCTACCAGGCGTGTTCCCCCAATGTAAATGGTCCCTGAAGGTCAGCGTCGGCGGATACACCTATGCTCGAGTGTGAATGCAAGTATGCGTGGCGTGTGCCATCCCTGGACACGTGTTTCGAGGTAGTTGCCTCTCGTCAGCAGGGAGTAGGAAAATGTGTGGGGTTGCTGTGTAAGCTGCTAAAATCGTTATCAGGTCTAGTACCTCTCGTAGCGCGCAGGTGCGTAACCATGAGTCCGTCGACTCCACCGGCTCAAGGGAGCCTGAATATAAAGTTAAACCAGATTGGTCGCACACTGCTACACCTACCAGGCGTGTTCCCCCAATGTAAATGGTCCCTGAAGGTCAGCGTCGGCGGATACACCTATGCTCGAGTGTGAATGCAAGTATGCGTGGCGTGTGCCATCCCTGGACACGTGTTTCGAGGTAGTTGCCTCTCGTCAGCAGGGAGTAGGAAAATGTGTGGGGTTGCTGTGTAAGCTGCTAAAATCGTTATCAGGTCTAGTACCTCTCGTAGCGCGCAGGTGCGTAACCATGAGTCCGTCGACTCCACCGGCTCAAGGGAGCCTGAATATAAAGTTAAACCAGATTGGTCGCACACTGCTACACCTACCAGGCGTGTTCCCCCAATGTAAATGGTCCCTGAAGGTCAGCGTCGGCGGATACACCTATGCTCGAGTGTGAATGCAAGTATGCGTGGCGTGTGCCATCCCTGGACACGTGTTTCGAGGTAGTTGCCTCTCGTCAGCAGGGAGTAGGAAAATGTGTGGGGTTGCTGTGTAAGCTGCTAAAATCGTTATCAGGTCTAGTACCTCTCGTAGCGCGCAGGTGCGTAACCATGAGTCCGTCGACTCCACCGGCTCAAGGGAGCCTGAATATAAAGTTAAACCAGATTGGTCGCACACTGCTACACCTACCAGGCGTGTTCCCCCAATGTAAATGGTCCCTGAAGGTCAGCGTCGGCGGATACACCTATGCTCGAGTGTGAATGCAAGTATGCGTGGCGTGTGCCATCCCTGGACACGTGTTTCGAGGTAGTTGCCTCTCGTCAGCAGGGAGTAGGAAAATGTGTGGGGTTGCTGTGTAAGCTGCTAAAATCGTTATCAGGTCTAGTACCTCTCGTAGCGCGCAGGTGCGTAACCATGAGTCCGTCGACTCCACCGGCTCAAGGGAGCCTGAATATAAAGTTAAACCAGATTGGTCGCACACTGCTACACCTACCAGGCGTGTTCCCCCAATGTAAATGGTCCCTGAAGGTCAGCGTCGGCGGATACACCTATGCTCGAGTGTGAATGCAAGTATGCGTGGCGTGTGCCATCCCTGGACACGTGTTTCGAGGTAGTTGCCTCTCGTCAGCAGGGAGTAGGAAAATGTGTGGGGTTGCTGTGTAAGCTGCTAAAATCGTTATCAGGTCTAGTACCTCTCGTAGCGCGCAGGTGCGTAACCATGAGTCCGTCGACTCCACCGGCTCAAGGGAGCCTGAATATAAAGTTAAACCAGATTGGTCGCACACTGCTACACCTACCAGGCGTGTTCCCCCAATGTAAATGGTCCCTGAAGGTCAGCGTCGGCGGATACACCTATGCTCGAGTGTGAATGCAAGTATGCGTGGCGTGTGCCATCCCTGGACACGTGTTTCGAGGTAGTTGCCTCTCGTCCGCAGGGAGTAGGAAAATGTGTGGGGTTGCTGTGTAAGCTGCTAAAATCGTTATCAGGTCTAGTACCTCTCGTAGCGCGCAGGTGCGTAACCATGAGTCCGTCGACTCCACCGGCTCAAGGGAGCCTGAATATAAAGTTAAACCAGATTGGTCGCACACTGCTACACCTACCAGGCGTGTTCCCCCAATGTAAATGGTCCCTGAAGGTCAGCGTCGGCGGATACACCTATGCTCGAGTGTGAATGCAAGTATGCGTGGCGTGTGCCATCCCTGGACACGTGTTTCGAGGTAGTTGCCTCTCGTCAGCAGGGAGTAGGAAAATGTGTGGGGTTGCTGTGTAAGCTGCTAAAATCGTTATCAGGTCTAGTACCTCTCGTAGCGCGCAGGTGCGTAACCATGAGTCCGTCGACTCCACCGGCTCAAGGGAGCCTGAATATAAAGTTAAACCAGATTGGTCGCACACTGCTACACCTACCAGGCGTGTTCCCCCAATGTAAATGGTCCCTGAAGGTCAGCGTCGGCGGATACACCTATGCTCGAGTGTGAATGCAAGTATGCGTGGCGTGTGCCATCCCTGGACACGTGTTTCGAGGTAGTTGCCTCTCGTCAGCAGGGAGTAGGAAAATGTGTGGGGTTGCTGTGTAAGCTGCTAAAATCGTTATCAGGTCTAGTACCTCTCGTAGCGCGCAGGTGCGTAACCATGAGTCCGTCGACTCCACCGGCTCAAGGGAGCCTGAATATAAAGTTAAACCAGATTGGTCGCACACTGCTACACCTACCAGGCGTGTTCCCCCAATGTAAATGGTCCCTGAAGGTCAGCGTCGGCGGATACACCTATGCTCGAGTGTGAATGCAAGTATGCGTGGCGTGTGCCATCCCTGGACACGTGTTTCGAGGTAGTTGCCTCTCGTCAGCAGGGAGTAGGAAAATGTGTGGGGTTGCTGTGTAAGCTGCTAAAATCGTTATCAGGTCTAGTACCTCTCGTAGCGCGCAGGTGCGTAACCATGAGTCCGTCGACTCCACCGGCTCAAGGGAGCCTGAATATAAAGTTAAACCAGATTGGTCGCACACTGCTACACCTACCAGGCGTGTTCCCCCAATGTAAATGGTCCCTGAAGGTCAGCGTCGGCGGATACACCTATGCTCGAGTGTGAATGCAAGTATGCGTGGCGTGTGCCATCCCTGGACACGTGTTTCGAGGTAGTTGCCTCTCGTCAGCAGGGAGTAGGAAAATGTGTGGGGTTGCTGTGTAAGCTGCTAAAATCGTTATCAGGTCTAGTACCTCTCGTAGCGCGCAGGTGCGTAACCATGAGTCCGTCGACTCCACCGGCTCAAGGGAGCCTGAATATAAAGTTAAACCAGATTGGTCGCACACTGCTACACCTACCAGGCGTGTTCCCCCAATGTAAATGGTCCCTGAAGGTCAGCGTCGGCGGATACACCTATGCTCGAGTGTGAATGCAAGTATGCGTGGCGTGTGCCATCCCTGGACACGTGTTTCGAGGTAGTTGCCTCTCGTCAGCAGGGAGTAGGAAAATGTGTGGGGTTGCTGTGTAAGCTGCTAAAATCGTTATCAGGTCTAGTACCTCTCGTAGCGCGCAGGTGCGTAACCATGAGTCCGTCGACTCCACCGGCTCAAGGGAGCCTGAATATAAAGTTAAACCAGATTGGTCGCACACTGCTACACCTACCAGGCGTGTTCCCCCAATGTAAATGGTCCCTGAAGGTCAGCGTCGGCGGATACACCTATGCTCGAGTGTGAATGCAAGTATGCGTGGCGTGTGCCATCCCTGGACACGTGTTTCGAGGTAGTTGCCTCTCGTCAGCAGGGAGTAGGAAAATGTGTGGGGTTGCTGTGTAAGCTGCTAAAATCGTTATCAGGTCTAGTACCTCTCGTAGCGCGCAGGTGCGTAACCATGAGTCCGTCGACTCCACCGGCTCAAGGGAGCCTGAATATAAAGTTAAACCAGATTGGTCGCACACTGCTACACCTACCAGGCGTGTTCCCCCAATGTAAATGGTCCCTGAAGGTCAGCGTCGGCGGATACACCTATGCTATACACCTATGCTCGAGTGTGAATGCAAGTATGCGTGGCGTGTGCCATCCCTGGACACGTGTTTCGAGGTAGTTGCCTCTCGTCAGCAGGGAGTAGGAAAATGTGTGGGGTTGCTGTGTAAGCTGCTAAAATCGTTATCAGGTCTAGTACCTCTCGTAGCGTGCAGGTGCGTAACCATGAGTCCGTCGACTCCACCGGCTCAAGGGAGCCTGAATATAAAGTTAAACCTGAGCTATGGGTTGACGAGCCCGGATCCCGCACCCGCGCGCCGTGAGAGGTACTATACCTGATAATTTTTGGCAGTCTACAGCACCCCGCATACGTACCTGCTCCCTGCTGACGAGAGGCAATTACCTCGAAACACGTGTCCAGGGATGGCATTTTAAACTTTTTACTCGTGGCTTACGTGTACCCGCCGCTGTCACTACATTCTCCAGAATCCTATGGGGCTATTTGCTAGTATGACGAGCGGTGTGCGACCCACTTCGCATTTTGTATTTAAAGCTCCCTGAGCTATGGGTTGACGAGCCCGGATCCCGCACCCGCGCGCCGTGAGAGGTACTATACCTGATAATTTTTGGCAGTCTACAGCACCCCGCATACGTACCTGCTCCCTGCTGACGAGAGGCAATTACCTCGAAACACGTGTCCAGGGATGGCATTTTAAACTTTTTACTCGTGGCTTAGGTGTACCCGCCGCTGTCACTACATTCTCCAGAATCCTATGGGGCTATTTGCTAGTATGACGAGCGGTGTGCGACCCACTTCGCATTTTGTATTTAAAGCTCCCTGAGCTATGGGTTGACGAGCCCGGATCCCGCACCCGCGCGCCGTGAGAGGTACTATACCTGATAATTTTTGGCAGTCTACAGCACCCCGCATACGTACCTGCTCCCTGCTGACGAGAGGCAATTACCTCAAAACACGTGTCCAGGGATGGCATTTTAAACTTTTTACTCGTGGCTTAGGTGTACCCGCCGCTGTCACTACATTCTCCAGAATCCTATGGGGCTATTTGCTAGTATGACGAGCGGTGTGCGACCCACTTCGCATTTTGTATTTAAAGCTCCCTGAGCTATGGGTTGACGAGCCCGGATCCCGCACCCGCGCGCCGTGAGAGGTACTATACCTGATAATTTTTGGCAGTCTACAGCACCCCGCATACGTACCTGCTCCCTGCTGACGAGAGGCAATTACCTCGAAACACGTGTCCAGGGATGGCATTTTAAACTTTTTACTCGTGGCTTAGGTGTACCCGCCGCTGTCACTACATTCTCCAGAATCCTATGGGGCTATTTGCTAGTATGACGAGCGGTGTGCGACCCACTTCGCATTTTGTAAGATAAAAATAAGACGTCTTCTCGGACCATGAAAGAGATGTAAGAAGAAAGGAATCCAGAGAAAGAATTGTAACTGTTTGTGGCCACCCGTGGTGTGCTTGTTCAAGAATCGCACACGCTCTTTAGTGCAGACTGCAAGCTGCCACGTGGAGCAATCTGAGGGCCTCTTCAAACTGTCTCAAGTCAAAGTGGGACAAGAAATTCTAAAACTGTCTTTCTAAGAAGCAGCTTCAAAAAACCACGGACCACCCACACATGTCACTGGAATTCCGAGCCCTGCCTTACTGCTAACTCTCCTTTGTGGAGTGCCGGGCAGGGGGCTGGGGGGTGGGGAGGGGGGGAGTTGGGTGTTACGGTTAATATTGGCGAAGATAGTAGATTCTTTCGCACACGGTCATGAACAGAAAAATCTGTAAAAATAGCATTGGACACATCCAGTTGATTAAGACACAAGGCAGCAAAGTATAGAAGGAAACTAAGCCGCTCCAAGGCTACACAAAGGCACGCATTTTCAACAAGGGATTAGTCTTTCTACTAAACTGTTCCAACAACCAGCATCCATGCAGCAAAAAGGGCCATAAGAGGCTTTATACTTCTGAATAAATATCATCCGCAGGAAGCAGATAAGCTGCCTTTGAGGTAAAACCCTTCTCTTCTATTAGCACGGGATTCATTTCTCGCCCAGCCGGGACTACCTGTGGAGCGGCTCGCCCACACAACACCGAAAACAAGGAAGTAAGATGGAGAGGGCGTGGGTTAAGAGCTTCTCCGAGGACTGGAACACTTTAAAATGATTACACAAAAGAGCTCTGTGAAATACGAATCCGTCTCTTACCTGGAGCCCATCAGAGAAAAAAATAAGTATGTGCAATTTTACACTGCATTATAGTTAACTTTCTTCTCTTTCTGGGCTGGGGCAGAGCGAAGAGGTCATGTAATGTCACAGAGCCCTGGGCTACCAGCAAACTGTGAGAATCCTGTAGGGCTTTTATTCATCTGCTGTCCCCTGAATTTCCACCAATTGGAAAAAAAACGCTCCTGACTGGCACTTCCAGGCACGTCACTAATTTTGAACGGTTGCGGAATAAATCAGTAGTTTGTTTAACAAAGTCATTATGAAAGGCACATAAAGTGGATCAATTACTGAGAATGATGAAAAACCAAAAGATCAAATGCTGACGTGTTTCAGCATTTCATTATTTTAGGATGTTATGTTAATATCCATTAATGTAACTTATATTAATATATCCACCAATAACTTTCATATCACTACTTATACCATTAACGGAATGATTTTGATTAAGACTAACATAGTGAAAGTGTCGATAGGAAACATGGCAAATGGGTTATGTTAAGCTATTGTCAGGTAGGTGCGTGCATATTGTAGGAGATGCGCGTTTGTGGACGACATAACTGTTGGGATGGTGCCAGACTGATTCTATGCACCCCCTCAGGATATGTTGTCTATAGGCCAGCTAGCACACAGTGTCACCATGAGTACCCCTAAACCTAGGTGAGTAACATATGGTTCTGGAAGCCACTGAACATGACAACCCTGATCCCCCAGGGATCGTGGAAATAGATCTAGAACCCTTTTGCCCAGTCACTCATGCTCTCTTACTCGCAGAGAAACAGACAAGGAATGCACAGTGGGATATTTTTAACGTTTATTGAACCAACATGATTCTTGTATAGAATATATGTGCTGCAATGATCAATAGACAGAGCAGATGAAAGTTATTAGAAGTACCAGGACAGTGAACAGAATAAAAAGTTCCACCATCGTGCTAAGGCAATGTACATATGCAAACATATAAAACAATATAGAAACTCTGAAGTACTCCTACTATGCAGTCCCTAACCTAAGTGTCTAGCACGTGTGTGTGTGTTCTGCCAAGAATACCCATACTGGATGAAATAACCCTGGTTTCCTGAAGGGAAAGAATGTAAGTCCCTGTCATGGTCACAAGCTAGAAACCCTTCGCAGAGATATCAGCAAGCTGCTAGGCTGAAGCTTCAGCGTGTAGAGACCTCCAATGTCAGCAAAGCGCTCGTCTAACTAAACCTGGAAATGCTTTTTTATTTATAATGAAAAGCATCCTTGCGAGTCCTGGGAAAGCCAGCATTGGTATGGTCTATAGATAGCTGTGTCGCCTTTGGGATGAAAAATAGAACGACATTTGCACAAAGCGTGTCGAGGCCTTGTACATGGTGTTCAAAGAGTTGTGATACTGGTCTCACGAAGTGGAATCTGTAAACGAAGCAGTTTCAGAGAAACAAATCCAGTATTGTCACAAATGCAAATATGTGTAAAAAGTTATTGTGTGAGAGGGAAAGGCAATGTACGAAACATGTACATGTTGGAAAATGGCAGCGTTCCTTCATGGTCCTAATGAAAAGACATATGGCACTATGGACCAAATTGTTTCTTGGTACATGTGGAATACTTCCTCAGGTCAAAGGGTGGCAGAGGCAAATAAGGTCCCCTTACTCACAAAGGAAGTTGGAGTATTACAGACAGAGATCTGTGCCTCAGTCTGGATGTACTCTCTCATTTCCTGGAATTCGCGTACGCCTGGAAAGCTGTGCCAGGCACAGTTTTTTAAGTGTTTTTCTTTTACGGTCACATCATATTCCCATAGGAATTTTATTTCCACTGCATGGGGCTCTACATAATGGACACCTTTGAATCAATCAACCAGTCAAATAGTATTTGTAAAGCACAACGCTGTAACTTCTAGGGGTATCTGGGCGCTGTATCCCTGTCGAAGAACTAGGTCTTGAGTCTGTTTCTGAAGTCTACCAGGAGGCTGTATAGAGTTGGAGGGTAAGGTCGTTCCGTTTCTTGGCAGCGATGTAGGAGAAGGAATGGCCACGGGTGCAGCAGCGACGGATGCAGGGTGTGTGTGCTAGGGTGAGTGAAGAGTATCACAGGTGTCTAAGGGGTGGGTGGAAGTTCAGTCGATGGTTAATGTAGGCAGGTCCTAGGTCATGGAGGGCTTTATAGGCATGTGTGAGGATGTTAAACTGGCACCTCTTCTGAATGGGGAGCCAGTGAAGGTCTCTCAGTTGGGGGGCGATGTGGGTGCAATTGGGGAGATCTAGGACGAGACTGGCTGCAGCATTCTGTATGGAGAGGAATAGGTTTCCCGATGTAACATACATACATTTTTTGTCCTCCACATAGAAAACATTTTTCCTGTGGAGAAATCACTTCTCTACACCTCCACCAAATTTGTGGTGATCGAGTTCCTCTCCCACCATGGAAAGGGATTTCTTTCAGTGGTGGATCGAGAAAAAATCCTACTCTTTCCAGGATGGAAAAGGAAATTAGTGGGGTATAAACCAGGTTGTGGACATTCACAAACTTCCAAACCTAAGTATGCCTTGGAACACTCATTTTCCACCCCTTCATTGGAATTTACAAGTATGGGCATCCCTGACATTTAGCAGAGATCTCCATACACCTTGATGAGTTTTCGCCTGCCACAAATCCCTCTGTGAATTCCTGGCTGGCATAGTAAAAGGTAATTTGGTTGTTAATGTATGTTTACATCCAAATGTACCTTTGTGAATGGGCCCAAGGTGTTTAGGAGAAGAGGTTGTTTTCAGCAGATTTCCTAAGTGAATTCGGGTGGTCTTGCCTATTATGAAGGAGATATGGCTATCTGTCAGTTTTTCAAATACAAAGTGCCTGGCTTCTCAGCCTGCATATTTCGAGAATGTGGAATTGAGAAGAGCCTGGTTGGCAGACCATAGTTTACTGCTGACAAAGTGTGGTTGATAGAGACCTTTGTTGCAGAGCTATTATGTTTCTTAGCCATTGTTAGAAATGGGGTCTCTAGTTGGCAGAGGTAGGTACCTTTGTCCAAGTAGGGACCCTTCCTTCTAGTCAGGATAAGGGAGTGACACTCCTAAAATAACCCCTGCCCACCCCCTTGGCAGTTTGGCACGAGCAGTCAGGCTTATCTGAGTGGCAGTGTGTAAAGCATTTGCACATAACCAACAGTAATACAGTGAAAACACTACAAACGGACACCACACCAGTTTAGAAAAATATCCAATATGTTTAAATATCCAAAACAAGACCAAAACGATAAGAATCCAACATGCAGTATTTTAAAATATATTCTTTGCAAGATATCCTTCAAAATTGCAGAAATATCTCAAATACACAGTTCTTCCGAATCAGTAGATCCGTCCGGGGCTACCGTGATACTGAAAACAACAGAATCCAAAAGTTCCATCTGACCGTGTCGGTCGGAGGTGTTGGTAAACTCGCAAACAGTACCTTTTGTGTTGCAGCCGACACGTTGGTGCGAGCGGTCGTGGCAACTGTCGCGGTTGCGATGAGAAGTGAAGCTGTGCAGCGTGTGGTACCTTCAAGGCGCGGTGCAGGCAGCGGCTGGGTGATGGGCATTAAGCGGCATCAGTGAGACCAGGGCTGCGATGCGGAGTGAGGTGGTGCTCGTTGCGGTGCTGGCAGGTCATGGTGCAAGCGACAGGGGCTGGTTAGCGGGAGCTGACGTCAGTCAGCCCAGACTATGGTGTGGAATGAGGCTGTGCATCATGAAACTTAAAAGCAGTGTCCCTAGCCACGATGCAGTCATGGGTGCCGTAGTCAGCAGGCAGCGATGGCGTTGTGAGACCAGGCTGGCGAAGTGAAGGGAGGCGGTGCAGAATGCGATGCCCACAGGTCACGGTGCAAGTTGCGGCTCAGTGGTGGCAGTGGCCTTCGTCGGTGAAACCAGGGTTTCGGTGAGAGATGTGGTGGTGCCTTCTGCGGTGCCTTCAGTACACAGATCCAACGATGGAGTCAGTTATGGAGTTGGTTGCTTTTCCCTTCTCTGTGGCAACTGAAACAGCAGTTCCAGAAGCGGTACCCAGAGGTTGGTGAAGTCTTTGCAGCCCCTGAGACTTCAAAACAGGAAGCAAGCTCTACTTCAAGCCCTTGGATATACTCAGCACAGGTAAAGAAAGATCAGTCCAGTCCTTTCACTGCCCAAGGCAGAAGCAGCAACTGCAGGCCAACACAATAAAGCAACAACACAGCAAAGGGGCAGTACTCCTCCTGGCAGCTCTTCCAGCTCTTCTTCTTGTCAGGTTCCTTGATTCCAGCGAGTTCTCTGAAGTCTTTTATCTCCCTGAGACTTCCAACAGGAGGCAAGCTCTACTTCAAGCCCTTGGAAAAAACTCTAACAGGAGGATGATGAAAGTACAATCCAGTATTTTCCCTGCCCAAGACAGAAGCAGCAAGCAGCAGGCCAACACAACAGAGCACGCAGCAAAGGGGCAGTTCCTCCTGACAAATTTTCCAGCTCTTCTTCCTGGCAGGTCATTTAGATCAGCAGTAATCTAAAGTTCTAGGATCTGGGCCCCACTTCTATACACAAATTCCTTTATTCCCTAGTGGCAGAGCAGCACTTTGCCCAGCCAAAACAAGTTCTGTCTTCACTGGTGCAGCTTCTAGGCAGGAGGTGGAGACAGCATTATCCAAGGCAGACAGGGCCTATTCAAGTGCAAGGAAAGTCTCCTCCCACCACTCTAAATGCAGACCAGGCCTGTTCAGGTGCTGATGAAATCTCCTCCCACTACTCGGAATGCAGCCCAGGTCTATTCAGCCTGGCCCTGACTCATTCAGAAAAGGCAGGTCACACCTCGACCCCCCCAGTGGCTGTCTGAAGAGAATGCACATACCCAGCCCCTGTCACTCTAAAGCCAGACAGTCAATCCACAAACCCAGCAGAGGCACCCAGGGTGGCTAAGCAAGAAAGTACCTACTTTCTCAAAGTGGTATTTTCAAACACAGAATATAAACATCATCTTTACTAAAAGATATTTTTACATTCTGAGTCCAGGCATACTAAACTCCATTTCCCTATCTTGTCCCAATGGGAAGTTATGTTTATAAGATGGTATAAGTAAAACTCCCATTCTTTCCTATCGGACAGATAGCCTTGCAGTGGTGAAAAACTAAATACACTGTAATTCACCACCAGGACATGTCACACATACCAGTACATGTCCCACCTTTAACATACACAGAACCTGCCCATGGGGCTACCTTGGGCCTACCTTAGGGGTGTCTTACATGTAAAGAAAGGGGAGGTTTGGTCCTGGCAATTGGGTGCACTTGCAACTTTGACATGGCAGTACCAAACTGCGCACAGACACTGCAGTGGCAGAACTGAGTTACACTTACAGGCTGCTCAAGTGGGTGGCATGATCAGTGCTGAAGGTCCACTAGCAGCATTTGATTTACAAGCCCTGGGTACATACAGTGCACTGTACTAGGGACTTACCAGTAAATCAATTATATGCCAATCAGGGAATCACCAATTAATAAACACAATTTACAT
Organism: Triturus cristatus; assembly: GCF_964204655.1. Classification (NCBI taxonomy): domain Eukaryota; kingdom Metazoa; phylum Chordata; class Amphibia; order Caudata; family Salamandridae; genus Triturus; species Triturus cristatus. The sequence continues at coordinate 559,432,387 of NC_140588.1, forward strand.
GAAGAGCATGTGAACTTTAGCACTGAATAGCAGTGGTGAAGTGCCCAGAGTCCTCAAACCAACAAAAACTGGGTGAAAAACAGCAGGCCATAGAGCAAAACGTCTGGGGGCAAACCCGCTGAAAAAGCCAAGTCTAACAGCCATCGAGGCATTTCATGGTCTATAACAATACTTTGAAAGTAGTCAGTTCCCTCATTGGAGCTAGCAGCAGTTTACTTTTTATTTATCTTATAATTTTAAGAGGGTGCTACCCACAATACAAAGGAAGCAAAAAAATGGGTTATCAACGGTTATTATTTCCTTGAGGCACATGGGTAGGTTGGAGTATATTGTGCTTGAATACTCCAGTCAGCTTTTGACAAAGATGACACTTCACAGATGTCTACACAGATTATGCTAACTTGGACATATACCTGTGTGTTCTTACTGTGAGAGTGCTATCAATTGCTGGGGTATTGGAGTAGAATTGTAAAAGGGACAGTGTACAGTTTAGAAAGTACAGGGCATCGCAGATATCACTGATGAACCCCAGAGGTGGCTGTGACTGCAAGTTTTTACTTTGGCTCATTGACTTTCATTTCTGAGGAAGGATCTCAACCTCTGGAGGGAGATGTCTTAGAAAAATAAGGCATCTGCCGTTTACTTTTATCTTGGTTTTATCTATCACGTGTTATATGTATATCTAGGAGGGTGAGAATAGAAAAGATTTTCATCAAGAGTGTTGTTTCCTGTCCTTGAGTAGTCTCAAAACCAGATTAGTACCCTGGATATGTAATTCAGTACATACATCTTAACTAGCTTAAGCAACTGCTGCAGTTGTGCAATCTAGCAGCAAATTGTAAGTTTCCCAGACCTAAGCAAGTGCTTCTGGGGCCCTATTATGTAAAGGGCGCAATTTCACTGTTTCCCAGGGCAGCCCACGACCTCGCTCTTCCTTGGGGGCAGCGCATTCCTGTGAAAAACTATGCAGGCGGCACCCGCATGCACTTTCAAAGGTGATTAGAGATCCCCTTGTAGGCGGGTGCAGTCAGCGCACTCGGCATCACAACTATGGGCTGGCGTCACGGAGGACATCCTCATTAGTCGAATAAGCACTGAGAGGTTTAACCAGAAAGTACAAGAACCGGATAACATTTTGATACTTAAGACGCCGCCACACCAGAAAACATTGGCGGTTTGGAATTATCACCGCTGACTAAATACAATATTCAACCAAGAAATAGCCTTGAAAAAGTCGCGGGACTACATCCCCCTGTAGCGACGAAACACGTGTTGGCTTGTGGCTGTTAAAGAATAACTGAGAAGATTTGCATAAAATAAAGAGAACAATTAAGAAGAAGGAGGATAAATCCCTATTGTATTCTTGTGTTGAGCTGCTGTGGAAACGCGCTATATATATTGGCATCTTTAAAGTATCACGTGTGCTAAGGATTGTTTTCTATTGTAGAGGGCTAAGGCCCCTAATTTTGGGAAGGAGGGTGGTTCTTCTCACCTTTTAGCACCGTCATTTACCAAGTTCTAAATACTAATGTGTGTGACCATTCTCTGTGCGCCTTAACCTAAAACAAATACCACTGGTGTGCTCAACTTAATGCCTGCAAGGGTATGTCTGAGGGATCCATGGGACCCCCTTTCCTCCGCTAGAGGGCTGCTCTCAGGGGGCACACTGACAGTGTGCCACTTTTTATGTGGCGTACTGTCAAAGCACCCCCTGAGAGCTTCTTTGCCTTTGCTCCCTCATCTGTAATATGGCGCCAGAGCAGAGGCAAATGGATTTCCTCATTTGCATGGGGCAGGCCCCCATGCAAATGAGGGACCACCCCCTGCAGACAGAACTGGCTCTTTATGTGCCCCAGCACTATCAATATTACAGAAGGGGCAAATGTCAGTTGAGCCCCCAGGGCACTCTCTTTAATATGGCCCCTGTGAGTGGTCTGTGGAGTATGGATGCTTTGAATATTTCGGGTTACAAGGTCAGGTGAATAAATATGTTTGATGCTTATCAAAGAAGTGGAGAGATGTTTCACAGATTCTTTGACCTGATTGAAGTTGATAACATTCGCTGTAACCTCTGACGTTTTCAAGCAAATGGGGTTTTGTTTGGCTGATTGTACTACAATGATAATTGCTAATGATGGATTTTCGAGCTGTTAAAGTGGCAAATTCTTCATTGAGTATGGAGGTCAACCTGAAGTTCATTCTTTTGTGGTTGAGTGTTGAATGTAATTTGGAGGCAGTCTGATTTATCAGTGTTTATCTGGTAAGAACAGAGTCTTTGTGATAGTCGCATGGATTATTTGGTCTAGTAGTTGTGTGATGGTAAAGGTCTCTTGTTCTATTCATGGCTATGTGAGTAGACCGAAGGGCCACTTCTTGAAAGCATTAAGGTTTCAGTCACTGATTGACTGCTGGTAACCTAGAGAGAGGCAAGATTCGAGTACACATGGGTATATTAGTTTGGGTCAGCTATAGCACGGGAATGGGCAGTAAAATTATCAATGTCAGGAACGACGTTGTTAAGGTGAGTGGTTACTACATCACAAAGCTGTCACCATTTAAGACTTTTACCTTGTTTCATCCAAAAATTTGCACTTATCAGAAAACAATGTTTTGATTTTATTAACTGTCTCACATTTCATTCAAGAATGATTTTTCTAAGTGTTCTGATTAGTGCGTGGTTCTTGCATTACTCTGTGATTAAAATTATTTAAATTGCATGATTGCAGTTTCTGTATTAATTACTCCTCAACCGAAGACCGTAGTTTTTAGGTTGAGCCTGCAAAGCGGAAACGCGGCTCTTTGAGGCATGCTGTATTTGAGTATGGACTTGATGCTTCGCCCACTCTCCGCCCATATTTTTCATTGTCTTGTGTCATTGTCCTTTGTAAATGCTGCCTTCTGATTCGTTAATAAGCTTGTTATCCTCTCCTTACTACAGCCTTGTCTTCATTTGTAACCTCCCATGAGGACTGGCCCTTTTACTTCTGTTGTTACACTGTATGTCTTATTTAGTCTGTAAGCACTATTTTCTTTAATGAGTTAATCCCATTTCAAGCACGACATGCTTTTCTGCAACATTCAGCACGCCATGCGCGCATTCACTTTCCAAGCAGCCCGGGACAATGGCGGACCCTTCTTTGAAATGAAATAGGTCTTGCATTCACAAGAGTTTGAGCTTTTGGCATTGTAAATGACATTACCTTTTATTTATGTGTTCATTATCAAAATAAATAAATAAAAGGCATTGTCATTTACAATGCCAATACCTTAAACTCTTGCAAATGCGAGACATATTGCATTGCAAATGTTGTTGTAATTTATCAAGTGTAAGTATTACAGCTTGCATCTTAACTGTATTTCATAGAATTCTTAGTGTAGGAGTTCTTGTCAGGCTTCTAGTCAGAAGTTGGTGTCATCCAGATGTTGCCAAGGTGCTTAAAAGCGAATTAAAGGAAATTAGGTGTCCCTGTGAGCACTTTGTGGCTGGTGGGCAGAATGCACTGTAATATAGAAAGAAAGAAAGCAAGAAAGCAAGAAAGAAAGAAAGAAAGAAAGAAAGAAAGAAAGAAAGAAAGAAAGAAAGAGAGCTAGGACTTTTCAATCGTGTGGGAGAGTGATTGTTTGGTAATAGGGGATTGTGGATGATGGACATGTCATTAACTCTCAGCTGCCACTTTTCAATGGGAAGGTGAAAGCAAGAGAGGAAGAGTGGGTACACAGTTTGAGAAATTCCCTTTCAATTACAAAGAAGCTACTACATTTGTGTTCTAATATCATTCTATATTTAGATGGGACACAGAGGAGGGAGTGACATCAATGCTGATACAGCAGAAGTGCCATTTCAGCTGCGGTCGATGTTGACTTGGTGATTTTAGTGATGTTAGTGGGCGGTGACGTTTAATTGTTTAAAATTTAATGAATGTGAAGGATGGTTTAATACCAAAATATTTTGATGATTGTGAAACGAGACATGCAATACACCATATTGTTTGCAAGAGAAGGATCACTCAGCAGTAATTTACGCTGACGTGAGGAAGGAAGGTTAGAGTAGAACTGCAGAAGCTGATATTGGGCAATAGTTAAGAAAGACAACTGCTGAAAACATTCTATAGAGTATTTTGTATAACATGAAAACACATACAATGGGTGCACTCCAGCAAACTGCCAATAATGTATTTTCAGAAGTGTTTCTTTGCTTCAATACTTTCCTCTCTTTCTGATCTCACATTGCATTGTGCATCTGGTAGTTACATTGTTTGCTTGTCTACTGCATCACAATTGCATCATGTCCTTGTCTGGCTTTCTTGCACCTCGAGTCCTACTTCATTGAGGTCACTATAGTCATTCACATGGCAATATATTTCCTCACATTTTGCTTCAATGCAACTCATTGTTATTGTAGTTATTCATTTGGTTATTCGTCGCGTTGATCGGTTTCCTATTGTCATAGCTAGACACGCTAGTCTCGCAACGAGGAAGAAGCGTGTCGCCGTCGCTGTTGCTGCCGTCGCACTTCTGAACAAGGGTGTCACCGCTGGAACTGTCGCATTGCACCGCATCGGAGAAAGTGCCTCGCATCCCCGAGAAGCGCACCGCCGTCGGAGCTGCTGCCGTCGCATTTCTGAACAAGGATGTCGCCGCTGAAGTTGTTGCATCGTGCAGAAGCTTCACGCATCGTGGGAGAAGGGTGTCGCAGTTGGAGCTGTTGCCGTCACACTTCTGAACAAGGGTGTCGCAGCTGCAGTCCACGCATCGAACCGAGAACTTCTCGCATTCCCGGAGAAGCGTGCCACATCTGGAAGATCTTCACGTCTTTATTTCTTTGCACCAGAACTTTGCCGCATTTCCATCGCTGCAACATTGCTTGTCGTGGAAGCGCAACGCATCGCAAGGTACATTGACGCAAAGTGTGGCATCTTAAGAACTGAACTGAACTAAGCTAAAACTACCATCTTAAAGTAATAGTATTGTGCATTTTTGTCGTTTTTGGTCTTGTGGTAAATCTATATAAAGTATACGTATTTTTTATATAAAACCTGTGTGGTGTCCATTTGTAGTGTTTTCACTGGATTACTGTATGTGGTCACAAATGCTTTACACACTGCCTCTGAGATAAGCCTGTCTGCTTGTGCCAAGCTACCAAGGGGGTGAGCAGGGGTTATTGTAAGAGTGTACCCCCTTACCCTGACTAGAGGCAAGGGTCCCTATTTGTCACAAGTACCTACCTGTGCAAACTAGAGACCCCCAAATCTAACAGGGAGCCACCCCAGGGAACTCCAGTCGTGCAGCAGGAATCTGACCCTGATAGGATCTGGCCTCTGAGATAGGGACTCCATCCCTGACAGAGCTGTCAGATTTGACAGAGATGGCAGGTGGACTTTCCAGAGGGGAGTTTTGTAAGGGGCAGAGAATTTGCTCCACCCTTGAGAGTTTGTGGCGAATTGCATCTAAGCAGGATAAGGGGATGACAGTGGAGTTCACAAAATCTACTGGTAAGATGAACTGCTTTATACTGAGGCCAGAAACCTCAGGGAGGGGGTCACCAGGAGGTTGGCAGTGCCCCTGAAGTACAGAGAGTTCATCCTGACCTTGGCTCATGATATCCCCTTGGTAGGACATTAGGGAAAGACAAAGACATGAAACCGGTAGTGAACCATTTCTATTGGCCCCATATGTCTTAAAAGGTGAAAGAGTTTTGCAGTTCCTGTGTCACCTGTTAGGCCAGTGGCAAGGAATTGGGCAAGACAAAGGTGCCTTTTATACTACTGCCAGTGGTTGGGGTTCCCCTATGAGATGGTAAGGATGGATATTGTTGGTCTCTTGAACCAACCTTCTGCATCAGGGAATAGATATATCATTGTGGTAGTGGACTATGACACCCGGTACTCTGGGACAATACCTCTTAAAACCATAGCTGCTCCTGCTTGGACTAGAAGAGCACTGCTTGGTGTGTTCACCAGAGTGGGTTTTCAGAAATAGGCGGTGTCAGATAGGGGCACAAACTTTCTGTCCAGCTATCTAACTGTGATGTGGGATGAATGTAGTGTCAGCTATAAGTTCACAACCCTAAATCACACCCAGACAAATGGTCTGATGGAGAGGTTCAACAAGACCCTGAAGGGCATGATAAATGGGTTGTCCGAGACTCTCAGGAGGAAATGGAATGTTCTACTCCCGTGCCTGCTGTCTGCCTACAGGCAGGTTCCACAGAATGGGGTTAGTTTCAGTCCCTTTGAGTTGTTTTCTGTACACCCTGTTAGGGGGACATTGTGCCTGCTGAGAGAGTTTTTGGAGAAGGCCCCCAAAGAAGCAAATGACAATGTGCTTGATTATATGCTAGGCTTGAGATCTAGAATGGCAGAGTACATGTACAAGACAAGCAGAAAACTAAAGGCTAGCCAGTGGTTGGGGTTCCCCTACGAGATGGTGGGTCTGGATATTGTTGGTCCCCTGGACCAACCTACTGCATCAGGGAATATATATATATCTTGGTGGTAATGGACTATGCCACCCAATACTCTGAGACAATACCTCTTCAAGCCATAGCTGCTTCTGCAGGGGCTAGAAGAGCATGGCTTGGTGTGTTCACCAGAGTGGGTTCTAGGAAAGAGGTGGTTTCAGATAGGGGCACAAACTTTCTGTCCAGCTATCTAACCGTGATGTGAGGATGAATATGGTGTCAACTACAAGTTCACCATCCCACATCACACCCAGACAAATTGTCTGACGGAGATGTTCAACAAGACCCTGAAGAGCATGATCAATGGGTTGTCTGAGAATCTCAGGAAGAGATGGGAGTTTCTCCTCCCATGCCTACTGTTTGCCTACAGGGAGGTATAACAGAATGGGGTTAGTTTCTGAGTTTCTGTCCCTTTAAGTTGGTGTTTGGACACCCTGTGAGGGGGACATTTTGCCTGCTGAGAGAGTCTTTGGAGAAGTTCCCCAAAGAAGCAGAGGACAATGTGCTTGAATATATACCAGGCCTGTGTTATATGGCCATTAGGGTCATTGTCGACATTGCTAAGTTAGCATAAGCTCTGCTGCCATGATGCTGTTTTTGCACACGTTACTACATGACTTTATTTTGCAAGACACTGTTTGTGCCTTTCACATGAGAACTGTCTGCTTTCTTCGTTCCTGGCTTATTCCTGGAGTTTAGTCTGAACACAATGTGCAAGGTCGATAAACATGCCCCTTGTTATTCTGTTCTGGTCAGTCCTTAGCACCTAGAAAAAACCTGCTTAACACAGCTGCACCACTGGATACTCGTGCTTTGATATTACGGGGATGCATGTTGTTCACACACACTTGGAGAGAGACCTTTTCTTGGAGAAGAGCTATGCTGTTCCTATGATGTAAAGCTTCCATCTAGTCTATAAGGAATGGGATCTGCTGACAAAGCCCAGAGATTGTTCTTTATATAATAAACTTCAACTTACCCCTTTATATTCTATGGTATTGTAACAATGCTAACTGTTTTAGGTTTATGCATTTCTGCTGCTGGTAGTGGCTCATATACTACATTATAGAGCACGATAGTTAAAATAAACATTTTGAACTACAAAGTGACTCTGACAATCCTCATTGCGGACAAGTACGAGTGAATGAGCGAAAAGGGCATGTCTTGCTACCGTAATTCCTGAGAGTGTTGGGAGTGTTGTGTTCTGGGTTGTCTAATCATTTGTAGCTTCGTGATTATGTTGGTGAACGAACAAGACACTATAGCTAGTCGGTTTTGGGATTTTGGGTACTAAGGTGGTATGAAGGTACAACCCCTATACACGAGGTCCTGTTTTACTGCGCATAGTTCTGTGTATGTGCAGAATCCCCGCAACATGGCACTGCCAACGTTTGGTCTGGTTCTTATCTGCGAGACTCCTGAGTAGCGCTTGTGCTTGTCCACAATCCCTTCACTTCTGTTTCCGGAGACAGCTGTGATGGAGTAGCCTCCTATATTGTAAAATTGTATAGGTTTTTCAAGCTTGAATTTTAAAAGGTCTTTCTCTTTCTTTTAACCCTTTGTTGAGCTGACACGCATAGGTTGTTATTCTCTATTATTCATTATGGCTGTTGTCATAACACCTACTAACCGCGCACTGCTCAGGGCTTATTTGAATCAATATGGAGTACCTGATGTGGGTCTTGCGCTTATATTTGTTGTCAAAGAGGATCCAGCATTCTGCTTTGAGGTATTTTTTTCTTGGGTCACCTTTCTGGCAGTCGATGGAACAGAAAATTTGTTTCACAAGTATACTGCCACCGCGACTCCGCGCGAATAAAGATCATATAGAACTTTTGAGGTTCCGCTAGCAGCTTGGCAACACCAGATCTGGTTTAATGGTGCCCTTCCTTCCCCAATAGCACCGGTCCGTTTAGGCCCCTTATCAATAGATGGGGCCACTTGGCTCGTTTTGGATGGGTACAACCCGCACCCAACTTATCTCACTGCTACAGTCGTAGAGCTACACAAATTACATACTTCTTTAATACGAATACATAGAGCTGTTATTCAGTTCATGTCAATCAACTTCCAGGTGGGACCACTTGGCGTTGCTGCACAACCACTTGCACCTGGTGGTGTGATCATCTGTCCATTGATGTTTAATTCCGTAATGGACAAGCCTCCCCAAAATAAGGATGAACTTCCTTATAGGCTTGCCAAGAAATTTGGGCAACTTGAAGCGGTTTTTCCTAATACAACACCTGTGGAGAAACACAGGATTTTGACAATAAGTCTACCGAAAAACTTGGCTCCCGAATTAGCTGATTGTAACATTTGGGGTGAAGTGTTTGCAGCGGTGTATTCAATGTGTTTTGACATCCCCTCAATGACCGTTCTCCCATCCGTGATAAAACGTGTTCAGGATGAAAATGGGGCCGAAGTGGACCTGGATTTGGGAAGAGACTCGTGGGGTGGTGGTGGGGAACACCAGGATCACGGTAAAGGTCCTACCACACAGCAGGAACAAGATCAACCTCGATGGTTTGACGTTAAAGCCAAACAAGAGGATCTGCCTCGTTTTAGACCTCGTATCAGAAGAAGAACGTTGCTGATTTAACAGCGAAATATGCCTCAGATGGTGAGTACACGTCTTCTAGCCTAGACATGGGCGGTGACTCTACTAGACAGCACGGTGGAGGTTACCATAGTGCAGGAGACACTGCATCCCTGTCTGGAGGTGAGAGCAACTGATACATTCATTACAGTAGAAACAGCAGATACACGAGTTGCCCCCGCGGATAAAATCTATGAAATAGTCATCCAAATTGAAGGTGCTGTACAGCGTACAATCACAGCGGTTTTCTGGGAAAATCTCACCTCTTCATATGACATTTTGTTAGCAGAGGCAGATTCACCACAACCATTTGTGTTAGCCGCACCCAAACGGGAAGACATGATACTTCCAAGATTTTCGCATTGTGTCCCTGAGGAACATGTAAAGGCTTTTGCAGCGGTGTACCGTAATCAGGTGGGCTGGGATAGAGATATCCCAACACAAGACATCCCATTACAGTCTATGCCGCAACCACAGCCGCAATATCCGATCAAACAAGAAGCTAAGGCTCCCGTTTGGGATATTCTGACTCAGTTGGAGTATCAAGGGGTGACTGAATCCTGCGTATCACCGATGAATAATCCTCTTTTTCTGGTATCAAAACCTGACGGATCGTATCACATTGTCTTAGATTATCGAAGCTTGAATAGCCATTATCTTACATTTGCAGTACAAAACACACAGCTCTGTGTTAGTGAACAGTCGAATTCGTAAAAAAAGCTAAACTACACTGGATATGTCCAATAGTTTCGATAGTCACAACTTGGCTCCTGAGAGCAGTGACTTGACAGCATTCACTGCTGTCGGACATCAGCGGAAAAATGTACACGCTTGCCCATGGGGTAGAAGAATAGCCCCAGGGTTTTGCTGCATGTGTTGTTTTAGGGAAAAGAGTGTAGTGATATTAAGTGTCAATGAGTGAGTGAAAGGGGAATACACCATGCTTTAAAAACTGCCCTCACACACAGCAAGCTGTGTCATGCTTCATCATAGCACTGCTAACACACCTCCATGTTTACCCAATGCTGGAGGTGGAGCAATAAGGAGGGGAAGACAATACAACATACAGTATGAAATCAAGGATGAGAAATGGTGCAGAAAAAGTAATGTAAAAACTGGTCTCAGGGAATCCTTATTACAATTTTAATATTAGGTCCCCTGTCCAGAATTAAAAATGGAATAAATTGTGGATGCTAGGTAGGGGAGCTTAGAATGAGACTCCACCCACTCCTCTCTGCATGGGTGTCGACATGTTTCAGCCCGCAGTAGACAATGCCCCAGATTTCCTCAGGACTTTCACCTCTGTGACCCTGGGTGCTCACACTCCCTTCTATAAATTCAGAAGTAAAAGGGGATATCACCTTTCATGGAGCCCTTCACATTTGAAGATGAACTGAGTTTATATAAATCTAAAACTCAAAATGGCGGAGGAGTGAGAACAGCTTCCTATTAGCACTCTTGCTTGCGAGGTAAGCTGTTGTCAACGAATTTCGTCTCTATGCGGTGTGCAGGGAGAGCAATCTGTGTAGATGATACATTTGTACTCATCCGAAATAAGCAAGAACAGCTGAGGAGGATGAACATGTTAATACAGTAAAAACTCCTGTGTCTGAAGAGCAGGATAAAAGATAAACGTGACATCAGATGATGTCAAAGAAGTAGCCCATTGAATCCAACGGGGATGTAATGCTTTAGAGTTTGGTACACTTGCCTTAATCACTGCTTCTAAACCAGGGAGAGGAGTGACCATAAGAATGTGTTTCCCTGCGCCAGCGAGTGTTTTTTCAGTATCTCCATTTGGACTGCCGTCAAAACTTTTTCAATATTCGAAAATCGCATTTCAGCCGATGTGTATAAATGTGATTTGTATGGAATAGGTACTGTGTCTCCCTCATTGAACGTCAAGTAAGTGAGACCCACCGTCCCTGGTACTATACGTATCACCAGGTTTGTGGTATTGTCAAGCATCAACAAGTTGTTAGCAGCAAGCAAATCTGATTGCAAAGATTGCAGAATTGAGGTATGTTCCGGAAGCTAGCTGACAGGAAAAAAATGTTGGTTTTATCAACGCATATAGCGGTTTGATATGCTGGGCATGATCAGGAATATGTATCCTCCCGAAATTCTAAAATCCCAGCAAAGACTGAAGCTTTTTCAGTGTAGAAGGTTGCAATTGTGCACATTTCTCCAGAAAGTGGGGGGGTCAACCCCCTACCTTCATTACTGAGCTCGTAGCCCAAAAAGAGCACCTCAAAACGTTTGTTGTGTAATTTAGCAAAATTTAATTTGTATCCATAGTCGGCAAACGACAAAATAATGCGGTCAACTCAGACAAGATGTGGCATCAGTTGATCGTCCGTCAGATAAATATCATCAATGTACCAGAACGCATCAGGGTCTATTCTGTCTAACAAAGACACAAGGATCACAATAGGACAGAGTGGTGAGAGGATAAGGTCCCTCTTTGACCTCCGGCTCAGACTTCAATCACTAAAAGAAGAGGGAAAAGAGTGTAGTGATATTTGTCAATGAGTGAGTGAAAGGGGAATACACCATGCTTTAAAAACTGCCCTCATACACAGCAAGCTGTGTCATGCTTCATCATAGGGCTGCTAACACACCTCCGTGTTTACCCAACGCTGGAGGTGGAGCAATAGGGAGGGGAAGACAATACAACATACAGTGTGAAATCAAGGGTGAGAAATGGTGCAGAAAAAGTAATGTAAAAACTGGTCTCAGGGAATCCTTATTACAGTTTTAATATTAGGTCCCCTGTCCAGAATTAAAAATGGAAAAAATTGTGGATGCTAGGTAGAGGCCCAATGACCTCATCCCCTAGGGCCTGGGCATTATCGAATGGGGGAGGGACGTCACGTGGACCCCCTCCCTGGGCCGATTTCAGCCCCGACTGCCCCATTCCCCGGGGCCCCGGCAGCCCCATTCCCCGGGGCCCAACCTTTTTTTAAATAGAGGAGGGGGCATCTCAGTCCATCCCCCTCAGGACAGCCATGTCTGCACTGGGACCGCGAGGGGAGCCTGAAGCCCCCATGGTCCCTGCCAGCTTCCCACCTCCTGCAGGACACAGCATTGCACTCACACACAGGAAGCTGCTACACATGCAGCTTCTTGTGTGCGAAAGCAATTCATCTGTTTCATTGCTTGCTTGACAGCTGGCAGGGAAACAGACGAATGCTCCGCTTCCAGCAACAAGTGCATTTTCACTGCTCTCGCTTGCTAAAAGTGGGGTGTTTTCTGTGACTTTGCGGAAGCTGTTAAAGCTCCTGCCAAGCCACAGCAAACACCTATTCCCTGGGGTGGACACCCCAGGACATAGCCGGAGCCGACCCTGGGGGGGGGGTGGGTGGCAGTCCCAAGGGCCATTGCTGGCTCCTTTGATGTTATAGGGCCTGCCCCATTGAGGTAGCAGTCCCTGGGGCATAGAAGGGCCCGTGAGGGGGCTGTGTGGCCTCCCTCCCATTTTATAGGGAAATGCAGAAGCCCATGCTTCTTTTTCTTTTGAAATTTTGACGGGAGGCAGATTTTTTGCCCTAAGGTGTCCCTGCAGGAACTCCCCAAGAGGCTTAGGGGGTCAGGTTTTTTCTACCAGGCACCCTTCCCTTTATAAATGTTTTTCAGGGGGACTCGGCTCAAGCCTAGTCCTGAGATGGCTGCCAACACTTCCTGGTTTGAAGTTTTGGCAACCAATCAGATTTATGCATGGGGACTGTCGGATCCCCAGAGGATCGGCGTCCCTATATATACAAATTCGGATTTACCCTAATATTTTCAAAACTACTCAACAGATTCATGCCAATTTGCAAAAGGATTGCTCTTTGGACCTACAGCTACATTACTGCAAAATTTGGTATGGTGTAATTCCGTTCAGCAGTTTGGGCTGCAGTTGTGTCTAAAATCTCTATGGGAATTAACATTGGGAAAGCTTGTTTTGGGAACCCCCTTTTTATCAGCCCCAGTTTGACAGATCACCATAAAGACAGCAGCTGAATGGTGCATCATACTAGTTTTGAAAAATGTATGAGGATTCATCAAATGACACCAACATTATTGGCAAACGAAAAAAAATGCTATTCCTATAGAAACTAGGTCCTGGTATATATATATATATACTTATACTTTCAACCCTCTTTTCTAAGAAGAATGGAGACGCACTCACCGGTACTTTCACGATATTTTATTTTATTTCATATCCACATATCACGGTTCATCGCTTCAACCAACGCGTTTCTGTCTCATCCGAGACCTTGATCACGGTATATATATATATATCTACTGGTGGTCGCCAGTAGATAGTTATAGTTAGGACCTAGTTTCCATAAGAAAAGCGTTTTTTCTTTTCCCTATAACTTTGGCGCTGGATGACGAATCTTCGCAAAATGTTCAAAACTTATGGGGCGCTCCGGTCAGCTCCTGTCTTGGAAGGTTCGGGGTGATTCGGCAAGCGGGGGCCGAGAAAAAAGGGGGGTCCTAAAACGTGTTTTCTCCATGTTATTTTCCATGGCAAACTTTAGACACAACTACAGCTCGAAATGCTGAACGGAATTACACCAAATTTGGCAAAAAGGTAGCCCTTGGTTCAGAAAGAGACCTTTTTTTTAAATGGTTTAAATCCGTTCATTAGTTGCTGAGAAAAACAAAAAATAACAGTTTTGATATATAGTGGCGCGGTGGATCTGGGGACCTTCCCGACCACAAGCTTTCTTCTAATTGGCTGTCAACACTCCAAACCAGGAAGTGTTGGCAGCCATCTTGTGACTCGGTAGAACCGAGTCAAAAGAAAAAAGAAAAACAAACGCGATAAACAAGAAAAGGGGGCAGGGTAGAAACACTCTGACCCCCTAGGCCTGCTTTGGGGGTCCCGCAAGGACCCCCAGGGCCCAAAAAAGCATATTTTTTTTTAAATTGGCAAAAGTCACGGAGGATCCGCGAATCCTGCCGTGAAAATAAAAAATAAATAAAAGGCGGGCTCCCGCGCTTCGTTATTATTTAGCCCTCGGGTGCGCCAAGTCCCGGGGGCATGACATTTTGTAATTGCGGGGGCTCAGGGGGGTCCCCGCAGCCCCGGGGACCACCACCCCTGGGGCTTTCCTTAAATATTTGCAGGGGACACATAGTCCCCCCGCAGCCCCGGGGCTTGCTTTTTTTAAATCTATGGGTGGCCTCCAAGGCCCCCCAAGCCCCGGGGCCTGCCCCCCGGGGCTTTTCTTAAATATTTGCGAGGGGCACATCGCCTGCCCGCAGCCCCGGGGAACCCCAACTTACGGAGCTTGTTTTTAAAAAAAAAACAGACCCTGTGGGGGGGGGCTTGAGCCCCTCACATGCCCCGGGGACCACCACCTCCCCGGGGCTTTGCCAATATTGGGAGGGGGGCCACGCTGACATCCTCCTGGAGCCCTTCATGGCCCTGGGGACTGTCACCCCCCCGGGCCAGCTCCTGCAGTGTCTTAGGGTGCCCACCCCTGGGACACTGCTGTTTGCAATGACAGGGCGGGAGCCGCACGGCTCCTGCCCTGTCATTTCAAACTGCTTTGCTTCATTGAAGTGAGAGCAGGGAAACCTGCTCTTGCTTTAATGAAGCAAAGTAGAATTGCTTTTCCACAAGGGGAGCTGAATGTCAGCAGCTCCCTATGTGGAAAAGCAATGCCGGCTCCTGCAGGACGCGAGGAGCCGGCGGGACCATGGGGGCATTGGGGCTCCCCCCACGGTCCCCAATGGATAGTGCTTGCCCCGGGGGATGGGGTCCCTGGGGCAAGCACCAAAAATAAAGTAAAAATTAAGGCCGGCCCCAGGGGATGTGGTCCCCGGGGCCAATAGAGACCTCAGGAGGGGGGCCACACATATATAGTTGGACATTTCACTCGTACCAAACCATAGAAATTCCCCTCTTATAGTTAGTTCAGCTAACTATAACTCACGCCCCCGCAATGCACTGCTGATGACGTCACATATTACATCATTCATGACATGGTCATTGACATCACTGATGACATCACTGATGACATCTCAAATGACATCACTGATCACTGCCTATTTTGCACTGCAGTTTTTAGATAATTCATGTTTTACAAGAAACACTGCTCTTTTCTTGAAAAGTGTAATTAAATATAGGAAACAACTCTGAATTTTTAAAAATTGATCTTAATCAGGTGTTTTAAATAATTTTGATTCATATTGTGAAATGATGTTTTTAATGGTTAATGTGTAGCCTGCATATGATAAAATAACTCCAACTTTTATATAATTGATTTTAACTGGTTGTTCTAGAATAATTTTGATGTATATTGTGATGATGTGCTTTTACGGTTTTGTAATCCAAAAATGAAAACCGAATTAAGCAAAATATTGATTGATTTAGTGGATGTGTTTGTAGTTGTAGGGGTGAGTGAATGGCTATTTTATCAGGCTGGATTGGTGAGTAAGTGGGTGTATGAGGGACTACATGGTTGAATTATTGAGTGTATGAGTAGCTGTAAGGTTGAGCATGTGGATGGGTGAGTTGTTTCAGTGAGTGAGTGGTTGTGTGAGTTACTGCATGTGTGAGTAAGGGTGTGTGTGAGCGGCAGCATGAGTGAGTGAATGGGTGTTTGAGAGGCTGTATGGATGAGTGAGTGGGTGTGTAAGTGGTTGTATGGGTATGTGAAGGGGTATGTGAGTGGCTGCATGGGTATCGCAGTGGGTGTATAAAAGGTTGTATAGTTATGTGTGTTCTGAGGTTGATGTCATCAGTGATGTCATTGGAAATGTCATCAGTTATCTCATTAGTGGTGTCACTGGCCATGTCATGACTGACGTATTTTGTGAGGACAAAGCAGTGTATTTTACAGGCGTAAGTTATAGTTAGCTCTCGTAACTCTACCTGCTGAATTTCTATAGTTTTGTAGGAGTGAAATGTGAGCCTAACTCTGACGTCGCCGTAACCTTTGTTTTTTCAGTGAATTTATAAAGTGTTTTTAAATTCTATTTCCTAACTATAACGTCCCTGTAACCTTTGGTTTTTCAGTGAATTTTGAAGGTGTATACAATTGTATTTGCTAAGTGTAACCTGTATTCTTTGAGAGTGGCTCTGTGAGTAACTATGTGGATCTGTTAGTCAGTATGTGAGTGTCTGAGTATCTGAGTGGGTGTCTCAGTGTCTATATGGGTGTTCAGTGACTAACCCATAATGGATTAGAAGCTGCCCCTTTATTGAAAAAGAGTGCATAGTTTTACATAAATTAGTAACCCAACAAGACTACCTTCTATGGCTTAATCACTGAGTTGCTTACCCAGCATAAATCCAAAAGTACGTGCTGGTGCAGGGAACATCCAGTGTGTATTCTGCACTGCTAGTACATAATGCAACTTTAGGAAATCTCATTAGTTATGCAATGTGATTATTTCAATTATCATGCATCTGTGTCAAGAATCTTTGGGTAAAATGAATGTTGTTTTCAAAAAGACTATATCAGTACACAAAGGTGAATCTGCATCAAATAAAGGCCCTAACTATTTATTTCCTGGAGATGTTCTTACATTGTTCAGCATTACAATGCATCTCTAAAACCGATGCAAAAAATGGTTGGGTTCCTTTTTGTAAAGTACGGATCTTCCTGGCAAAATGCGGTTAGCCTTTGCATGCTACTAAAGTGAACAGGCCATGGCTTAATGGGAGATGCTTGAAAGTGATTTCCAGACTTTCATATTCCTAGTAATTGAAAAGGAGAATCATGGGCTCTGTTTTTACCAGAAGGTAGCAACAAAGAACTAACGTGTTACAGTCAATACAGGTTGCACTGTACTAGATGTACGATGCGTTGTTGTCCATGAAAGATTTGAGATTGTTTTGCACTCTGGAATTCCCAAGAAAATATACTTACTTTGCTTTCTCGAAGCTGATATAATAATTTGTCCTTTACAGAGGTAGATCTTCTACTGGTGCTTTTTGAGCTTTATTTTCAGTGAAATCTGCCTCAGGTTTTTAATGGAAGCTCACTTGCTTGTTTATTGAACAAGAGTCCACACATTTCTGCAACGTGTCTACCCATTTTGTGTACTTTCTAGTTGTTAGTTACTAAGTGGCATCTCGTTGACTGAATGTACAGTGTTCAAATTCAAAGAACTTTATTCGGTTACTATACAGAGTAAACCATAAAAGCACAGTTCATATATCACACAATTAAAATTCCCAAAACAATTTAAAAAAAGAAGACCGCAATAGTACCAGATACTTTTAACAAAAGCTAAAAAGTTATAGGTATCATATCCCAATTGATTTATGAAATTTAAAAACATTTAAAAAAAAGCAATAACAGAGGCAATAATAAATTAATTGTCCAAGAATTATAGTGCCAGAAATGCAGGGGAGCATTGTCTCATACCCAATTTTTTTAACACTGGCATAATCCATCTTTTCCTAGGGATAGAATAAAATTTGCAGAAAATCAATATATGTATAGATGACTGTGCAGAGACATCATCACGCTGGCATTTACATAGTGTTCTAGACCAATCATTTAATTCGGGGAAACTTAAGGACCTGTGTAAAATATTCAGTCTAAAGCGTGTTAGCAAGAATCTATCATAGTCTCCAGCGATTAACAGAATATACGGTTGTATAGTGACAGAGACCAGAGTAAGATGGTGAGCTTGGACCGTTGTTTTTTTCATTTCAGTCATAATTCTAATTTTGTTCAAAAATCGCATACAGCTGCTATTAAGATCCTTTCTAGACACATTACACATAGTCTGGGGGTCATTATAATATTCTTGATGGCCTAATTGAGATAAGAATGTTTTAACATATTCTAGCCATCTTATGTGTTTAACCCCATCAATCCCAAGGGCATCCTTGGGATTGATGGGGTTAATATGTGACGATTATGTGACGATTAAAATCAGACTCATCTGTGGTCCATACCCTGTGCCACAGAGGACGGGCTGAATCTTAATCACATCCTCCAGGTATGGCATACCAAGTTCAGCGTGACAGATAAAGGTTGACAAACGTTGTACAGTGTTTCCTGCCCATTATTTTAGGATAAAGTGCATGTAATGTTTTTTGTGTTCTTGTGAGCTGTGTGCAGTAATACATTAAAAAAAAAAAAAATGACACATATTTAATGTGGGTGTCACGCACTGATGTGTGTTTCTTGCATGGCCCATGGTTGCTTTCCATATATGAGCCTAACTGCAGGCCGCTGTCATTTTGCACACGTTACTCCATAACACGCTTGACCTTGTGCTACATTATATTTTTACACAGACCCTGCACATGGTTTTGTATTTTGCTCCATTCCTGGTATTTGGTCTGAACACACTAGACAAGGTCAAACAACAGTGTGTCTTGTTATTCTCTCTAGTCAGACACTAGCAGTTAGACATGAGCGTGCAGCTGCAGTTTTTGAGCACATATATCTTGTCACATAAGTGAAGACAGGCATTCTGAAAAACCCACTCACTGAGCAAAGGTCCTGTGACAAGAGTGCTGTGTCAGCTGAGATGTAAAGCATCCATCTATGTATGCTAAGGTATGCGGTCCACCACTAATCCCAGAGATCTTTAATATATAATCAGTTAGCTTCAGTGGAAGGGGCAGTTTAGGCTAATCTGTTTTATAACATTATATGGCTTTTTATGGTATACGGTTTGTTAACCATGATAATGATATTTTTGGTATGCATTTATTGTCTAATCATGTAAGAAATTCTACATCTTACAACACAATAGTTTAAATAAATATTATAAACTTCCTTTGTGTCTCTTGTTTATCATATTGTGGACAAGTACAAGCGAGACAGCGGAAGTATGTGTCTTGTTGAAGTGAACGCTGAGAGGGTCGAGAGTGTTGTTTGTGTTCTGGGCTGCCAACTCACTTGTTTCTCTGGAAAAGTTAGTAGGGCAAGTAAGTCACTTTAGCTAGTCAGACATGGGCTCCTAGATAATGAGGTGGGATGGTGACTCAGTCCCTACATGCTGATGTTCTATGGTCCCAAACATAGTTCTGTTCCTGAGCAGAATCCCTGCAACAGCACCTGTTGTGGCCCATCGCTAAGGCATCTTGAATACAGTGTGGTTTTGATCGAACTAAAACAGATATGTGGACACATCAAAGGTTTTGTTTAAGATATGTGGAATACTAATAAACTAATTAAAGTACTATCATTTCATAGAGAAACCATTTTAAAGGTAGTTTTAATATTTTTGGGGGCATTACGATGCCTAAGCACACCGCACCAGCACATACTTCCGGATTTATGCTGGCTAAGCAACTCTAGCATAACTTTTTTAGTAGTAAACTCTTAAATAGACACCTTTACAGTTTTATTTAAAGTAAGAGGTTTAGTAATGCAACACTAAAACTAGTATATTTGTAGTGGAAATAAATGTAACGCTTGTTTTATTGTATTTTCCAGATATGCAACACAAAGTGAGTGTGAAGGTGTTGTGCATCCCATGTGACTCAAAAATAAGTTAATTTCATAGGTTAAATACAATTGCATAAATAATATCACCCGTTCCTTCTATCTTTTGGGGACTATGGATGTGTTGTACACAGCTCTGTTTCACTTCTCAATTTTTTCCAGGGGTGTTTTTTGAGAGAAAAATGGCATCTGCTCCACTACCACCACCTGAGAACAACAAGAGTAGTTCTTCACATGAAGAGAAGCTAACACCTTCCAAAATGCAAAGCCCTTTCTGGGAATTTTTTACCACCCCTTCTGTAGAAAAAAATGTCAATGCTCTAAAGGTGACTTGCTGCCTGTGCAACAAAGTCCTATCTCGTGGGTCCGATAGCAAATGCCCTTGTGGAACTACGAGTATGATGAAGCATCTGTGGACCATTCATTCTACTCGGCTATCAAGAGCACTGATGGCGAAAGAGAAAGGGGACAATCCACCATCTGCATCAGATGGTGCTCAGCCAAGCACCTCATCTGGTTTGACTCTCGCTACCCCTGCTCCAACCCAGGTCCCTGAATTTTCAGCTCTTGGTCGATTCTGTTTAAAATGCTGCACTATATTTACTATGGGAGAACAGTCCATGCCGGCGCTTGTGTCGTCCATAAGCAGTATGCATGTATGTATGTATTGAAACTTTATAAAGCGCGAACTGTCACCCTACGGGTATCCTGGTGCTGAGACTTAAAAATGGACCCCCATGGACATCGACCAGGTTTGCGCTGGAGGAGCGGAGTTGCCTCTTGTGCTTATACCAAGTAAAATTCTCCTGCATCGGTACAGGGCCCAGTCCATGTACTGCTCTAAACACAATACAAAGAGATTTAAAGCAGACTCTTTCCTTGATCGGCACCCAGTGAAGATCCCTCAAGGCCTTCGCCGTAGAGGACCTGCGCTGTCTATTTAGCGCCAATTTTGCTGCTGTAGACTGGACTCTCTGCAACCCCTGCAAGATGTATTGCGGTGCTCCCAAAAACAGGGAGTTGCAGTAATCCAATCTACTCAGAATTATACTCCTTACTACAAGGGGTCTCGTATCACTAGGCGGTAGCGGGAGAATCTGCCAAAGTACGCGCAGCAAGGAGAAACAGACACTAGCTATTGTATTAGCCTGTGACTCCATCTGGAAGTTATCATCTACCAAGACCCCCAGATTGCGCACCGTTTTAACTGGTGCTAGAGGTTCATCCTCAGGGGTAAGTCTAAACTCCAATGGAAGATGCTGAGGCATTCTAGTGGTAGAGCAGTATATCACCTCTGTTTTTCCCCCATTGAATTGCACGGAGTTCTTCCTGAGCCAGCTGGCGGTCTGACACATACATTCCTGAAACGCAGCCATAGACACCGCTTGTTTCCCTTCCAGGGAAAACACCAATTGGGTGTCATCAGTGTAGTTGATCACATCAATTTCAAATGACTTAATAACATGAATCAAGGGACGCAGGTAGATATTAAACAAGATAGGGCTGATCGCAGAGCCCTGGGGCACCCCCTAGCGCACCAGGGACTTGCTAGAGGTGAACGGTGTCATAGTCATGACCTGTTGTCTCCCTGATAGATAAGACTTCAGCCACTTCAAAGCCTGCCCTTTCACTCCTATCTTTTCCAGCCTTTCCACCAGTACCGTATGGCTCACCGTGTCGAATGCGGCTGACATATCCAGAAGTACTAACACAGAAGGATTTCCATTGTCGGCACGCATTCGTAGATTGTCTAATACAGTTGCCAGAGCTGTTTCAGTACCATGGCCTGGACGAAAGCCAAACTGGTCCCTATCCAGCAGATGGTTAACCTCAAGATAGCAAGATAAAGTTTTGCAAACTGCTTTTTCCAGACTTGTAACCGGATATGGCAGGAGGGAGTTGGGTCTAAAATTAGCTGGAACTGTAGGGTCCAGAGAGGATTTCTTGAGCGGAGGGGTCACCACTGCTTGCTTCCATGCCTCTGGAGTAACCCTGGGCGTAGTTTGCAAAGTAGCGCTACGCGTAGCTATGCAAAGTGCACTTCGCACTACGCGAGCTACGCGTAGCACTTCGCGAACTGCGTAGTACCCTGTTCGCACTGTACAAGATGTCGTTTTCAATGATTGCACAGTGCGGACAAGCAACCGGCACTGTGCAATCATTGAAAACGGCATCTTGCACAGTGCGAACTGTAGTTTTCTGCCGCTCGAGTAGATTTTTACTCGAGCGGCAGCTTTCTCAACGCGAACTGGTAGTTTCTCATCGCGAGCGGTCGCGAGCATACGCGACCACTCGCAATGAGAAACCTGACCTCCCCGCATCGAGAATCTCGCCGGGAGATTTATTTTCCACGCTCGCGATCGCCAACTTCATGTTGCTGATCACGAACGAGGAAAAAGTCATGCTGGGATGTCATTTCGCTTGCTCGCGGTCGCCAACTTGACATTGAGGACCGCGAGCAAGCATAAAATGACCGCTGCACTACGCAACACTACGCTACGCGTGTTTGCACGTGCAATTCGCGTAGTGCGAAGTAGCGCAAACTACGCGAGCGTAGCGTAGTACTTTGCCCAGGCTTACTCTGGAGCCACTCCTTCTTCCAGAGACTGACAGCAGATCTGCCTCAGCCAGGGGAAGATTTCTTGCCTAAACTCCTTCCAGATCCTGTGTGGAAGAGGGTCTAGGGGCGATCCAGAGGAAACACTTTGGGCCACGCTATTAAAAAAGTCCTCCGTAAGAGGTTGAAAGTGCTCCGGGGAAGTTTCTACCCGAAAATCTCCGCCTAGCGACTGGGGTGAATCATCCTGACCGCTGATATTACTTGAATCAAGACCTCAAACAATTTTGGAGATCTTTTCATTGAAATGGGTAGCAATCTCATCGCAAAGTTTTTGCGATGCGACCACCTTATTGCTCGTACAGGCAGGACTGGACAGGTCCCTAAAGATATTAAAAAGTGCTTTCATTCTGTTAGCCGCTTGCAGAATAGACTTGGCGTAGAAATCGGCTTTTGACCTGGAGATAGACTCCTTGTACCGGGCCTGTACTAACTTTAATTCTTTCTTATCCAGCTCTAAATAAAACCTTCTCCATTTCCTCTCAGCCTTCTTGCATGTAGCCCGCATTAATTTCAGCTCCTCACTATAAATTATAAATATTTTCCACTGAGTCATCAGGGGAGAAGAGGTTCTGATTAAAAAATGTCGGGTCTGTTCTGTTTCTTATTACCTTGGTCCACTCTCTACCCTTTCAGTAAGTTACTGACTAATTATTATTGTAATTCACTGGACCAGGCAACATAATGCTAAAATGGATTAGAAAATGATCAGTCCAGCTTTGAGGCAAAATAGCAACCTCCTCTGTCTCGGTCTGATTGACGAACAGGAGATCTAAAACATACCCTCCTTGATGGGTTGGCTGTTGCACCAATTGGCACAGACTGAGAGTCTCACATGTTTGCCTCAGATCTCTCAAATGGTTGCCGAGGTTCCCATAGTGCCATAAGTTAAAATCACCCAATAAAATCATTCTTGAATGTGTTAGGGTTTGTTGGTAATAGTGTCAAGAAATGCTTGACATTGGGTATCTAAACCTGGAGGTCTATAGCAGACCATCCCAGTTAATAGCCTACCTATGGCCTCTTGCAATGAAAGACCCAATAGTTCGATCCCCGCAACATCATCTACCCCCAGTGGTGCTAAGTCCCAATTTTCTTTAAAAATCACCCCAACCCCCCCTCCTCTCCCCGCAGCCCTTGGTTTATGGAACATTTTATAACCATCTGGGCAAGCAAGCCCATTTGTATGGGGGAATCAATGTTAGTCCATGTCTCTGTTAGGAAAAGGGCATCCAAGTCCATGTCCTCTAACATATTGGATATCTCTTGATAATGCTTCATCAGAGACCTGCTGTTGATCAAGCCGCAGTTTAAAATGTTTTTATCATGAACAAGAGCATCTTGGTGTTTCCCCCATGCTTCCTTCCCACCTATATTAAGCAGTTGTTCCCTGGAATATCTAATCCTGTCTTGACCTTGAATCAGACAGGCAGCATGGTTGGGGCTAAGGGCGACTGGGGCGCGGACGGGCGCAAACGGGCTTGCCTCTGGCACGCCTCTGGCACGCCATCGGCGCGCCCGCTGCGCGCTTGCATTGCCCGTCCGAAATAGGCAGGCATATGCTAATCAGCCCACAACACTAGAGTGCTAACAAAGATGGCGCTGGAAGGGAGAGCGAGAGCCCCTGAATTCCGCTAAAAGCAGCGAGATGTGAAGTAAAGTTTTTAACGTGCGGGTAGGAGAACTACGATTTTGGTGCTATTTAAAACATTAGGAAACTTTAAAAACAGTTGTCATCTCAAAAAGCAGTATTATCAACCCCCCTATTAAAACCAGTTACCAGCAGGAAACCGGTATAGACAGCCCCCTCCTGTTCCCAATTACATCAAGCGGCAGTGCTAAGAACAAAACACTAGTAACTAGTGACTACACAAAATGCTTTTCCCACAGTCAAATGTTCAGCGCATGGAGTGTCAAACAGACAGCGCGTGATAGAGAGTATTTTAAAAGTCTAGGTAGGTACGCGCTTGCATTGCCCGTCCTAAATAGGCAGGCATATGCTAATCAGCCCACAACACTAAAGCGCTAACAAAGATGGCGCTGGAAGGGAGAGCGAGAGCCCCTGAATCCCACTAAAAGCAGCGAGATGTGAATTAAAGTTTTTAATATGCGGGTAAGAGAACTACGATTTTGGTGCTATTTAAAACATTAGGAAACTTTAAAAACAGTTGTCAGCGCAAAAAGCAGTATTATCAACCCCCCTATTAAAACCAGTTATCAGCAGGATACTGGTATTGACAGCCCCCTCCTGTTCCCAATTACATTGAGCGGCAGTGCTAAGAACAAAACACTAGTAGCTAGTGACTACACAAAATGCAGTCACTAGTGTTAGGTGTTTTTTTTATCCGAGATCAAAAATGTTACTACTTTCTATTTCCATCTGAATTTTTTAAAAAACACCAACGTTGTTTAAAAAGTAAAAAGAAATTTCAAAAAGTAAAAAACAAAGATTCTCGTTAGAGCTACCTACTCAGGTTTAAGAAAGAAAAATGTTATATGTATTTTTGTAATATGTAAATAAGTCTGCTTCACTCTGTTGGTGTGTCTGTTGGTGTATAGATCATTGTCTGGGTATGTAAGTGTATGTGGGAATGAGATTATGTATGAGTTGCTGTATGTGTGACTGAGGTTTTGTGAGCGTATGGGTGTGCGATACATTGTATAGGTGGCTGTATGGGTGACTGACTGACTGACTGTGTGACTGGCTATATGTGTGTGAAGGGGTGTATGAGTGGCTGCATGAGTGAGTGTGTGAGTAACTCAGTGGTTGAGTGAGTGGCTGTGTTAGTGGTTGTATATGTGATTGAGTGGCTATGTGAGTTCTATATGGATGGGTGAGTCAGTATATTAGTGGCTGTATAGGTGAGTGACTGGGTGTTCAGTGGCTGAATGGATGAGTAAGTGGGTGTGTTAGTGGTTTTATGAGTGAGTGACTGGTTGCATGAGTGAATGTATGGATAAAGAGTGGTTGGATGAGTGCTTATATGACTGACAGAGTGGTTGAGTGGCTTGAGGGAGAACCAGCATGATTGACTATATGCATGAAGGAGAGGCGAGAGGCTGTGGCTGTATTGCTGGCAGAATGACTGTTTGAGTAGCTCAATGGGTGAGTAAGTAGCTGTGTGACTGGCTGTATGAGTGAGTGAGTAGCTGCATGAGAGGCTCTATGAGTGAGCAAGTGGTTGTTGGGTAGCTGAATGAGTAAATGGATGTGTGAGTGGTTGTATGAGTAAATGAAAGGGGGCATGAGTGACTGTATGAGTGAATGAGTGGGTACATGACTGGCTTCATAAGTGAGTGAGTGTGTGATCACCTACTATGGGTAAAAGAGCAGCTTTGTGAGACAATGTGTGTGTGAGTAAGTAGTTGCATGACTGCTATATGGATGGGTGAGAGGGTGCATAAGTGCTTGTATTGGTGAGTGAGTGGGTGTTGAGGGGCTGTATGGGTGAGTACATGGGTGTGTTGGTGGTTGTATGAGTGAATGAAAGGTTGCATGAGGGTGTACGGATGAAAAGTGGGTGCATGAGTGCCTATATGAGTGAGTGAAAGGGTGTGTTAGTGGCTGTGTGACTGGGTGAGTGTATTAGTGGTTGCATGAGTGACTAACACAGTGTATGAGTAGCTGAATGGGTGACTGAGTGTGTAGCTGAGTGCCTGTATTAGTGAGTGACTGCATCTGTCAATGGCTGTTTAGGAGAAGGCCTGGGTGTGTGAGTGGTGTGTAGGTGGGCGAATGAATGTGTATGAGTGGCTGTGTGGGTGAATGACATTATGTGATTCCTTTTATGGGTACCTGAAAGGTGCATGAGTGCATATATGAGTGAGGAGGAGGATGTAGAAGTACCTAAATTGGTGACTCAGTGACTGTCTAAGTACTTACATGGGTGAGTGAGTAGGTGTATTAGTGGGTGTATGGATAAGTGAGTAGATATGAGAGTACTGGTACAGGTGAACTACAATCAATTGCCAAACCTCTTAAAAGTGACAATCAATGGCATGGGTGTTTTCTAGCATCACATCCTGGTTAAAAAAACTGGTGTGAAGGGATATCTACTGTTTTTTAAAGTTGAAGGCCCTCTGCATGTCTATGTCAGAGACATATATCTGTAGCAGTAGACATAGATTGATACGTTTAGACACATATGACTCCAAAACCTGCTGTAAAAGAAAAATAATAGAAATATCAGTTAGTATTCGATTTACACAGTTCAAGAAACATAACATTTTACATTGTTCATGCAGTAACAGTATGTCACAATAAAGTAACATTTTATTTTTCCCTTTTAATGTTCTTAGCTTTCATGCTTTCACACCATAAATGATGGACTGGACGAAGCTTCATCCTTGAACAGTAGGAATAAAATAATCTTAAGGATTGTAGAAAAAAACATAACTGCACAGCACACCATTGTAAATAAGTGACACTATGCATTGCACTCACAATTTGGTAAACTGTTGTTTTACCTACAATTACTACACTAATGTAAACAAATGCACCCTAAAACATTTCCCTTTATTATTATACCAGGTACACAACTACTAATAAATATAATCCACAGTTACATTTTGAAGATCCTTTTCAAAATATGACCCCTAGTAGGCTGACTAATATATAAAACCATGATCAGCCATGTAGATAAAACACAATTAATCATATTTTTATCCAGAAATAGTATATAAAGGTTTGGTTGAAGAAACATATGGTGACAAATTTGAAGGTTGAAAGGAAGTTGTGAAGTTAATTCAAGGTTGCTGTGATTCCCTTGTGTCTATTTTTCTATTGTGTTCCCCTGCAGCCTTTTATTAGAGAGTGTAGTATCTACATAATATGTTAACTCCTTTGTGGAAGACAAAAGCACTGTTGAATTTTAGACAACTTTTTGATGACATCACGCCTGATAGGTCGGATGATGTCTAAAATATTGATAATCCACGTACAAGAAACACAATGTATTACTTTTTCCCAAAAATACTCCTTAGACATTTGGTTGAAGAAATGAGAGGCAAGAATTTTGTAGATTGAAAGGTAGTTTCGGTTTGAATTTAAAGTTACTGTCATTGCATTCCGTCCATCCACTTTTAGTCTTTAAATAGACAATGTACTGTCCACAAGTT
Organism: Triturus cristatus; assembly: GCF_964204655.1. Taxonomy (NCBI): domain Eukaryota; kingdom Metazoa; phylum Chordata; class Amphibia; order Caudata; family Salamandridae; genus Triturus; species Triturus cristatus. The sequence continues at coordinate 559,459,596 of NC_140588.1, forward strand.
ATGTTAACTCCTTCATGAAAGAGAACAGCTCTGGGACTATATGCTCTTCCAGAAATTTATATTTGTCTGGAGTTATGTTAACTTCTTCATGAAAGATAACAGCTCTAGTACTATATTTTCTTCCAGAAATGGATATTTGTCTTTAAAGCTACTTTTATATATTATTTTTAAAATATATTTCCGTATTAAATTGCAAACTATGTATTTTATAACTTGATTTATAAGTGTTTCGATACCCTGTGGAATTCATAGCTCCTTCAAAACTGTATTAATGCATGTGTGTAGAGTATATATGGAGTGGTTGATCTGAAAAATAAGTGAACCTAAAAGGAATTATATATTTGACTGTTGGTACTTTCTAGTTTACAACACACTATTTTAAGGAACCTCTTAGTTTTCGTACCAGCAACTCTTTTATCTTTAACCACATTGTGCACATTATGTTTCTTTTCTTTCTCTGTTGCAAGGAGATAGTATCCTTTCCTCTGTTTCTTTCTCGGCATTTTAAGTATCTGTTTGTAAGTAGAAGTCTGCAAAATAAAATTATATTTATATATATATATATATACCAGTAGGTAGTTATAGTAATAGTCAGGACCCAGTTTCTATAGGAAAAGCGTTTTTAGATTTGCCAATATCTTTGGTGCCGTTTGATGAATCTTCGTGACATTTTCAAAACTAATGGGGTGCTCCGGTCAGCTCCTGTCTTGGAAGTTTCGGGGTGATTCGGCAAGCAGGAGTCGAGAAAAAAGAAGCGTCCCCAAACGCGTTTTCTCCATGTTCATTTCCATAGAAAAGTTTAGACAAAGCTACATCCCGAACTGCTCAACGGAATTACACCAAATTTGGCAAAAAGGTAGGTTTTGGGTCAGAAAGCGTGCTTTTTTAAAATTGTGTAAATCCATTCTGTAGTTCCTGAGAAATACAAAAATAGAAAATATCGATAGCTGGTGGCCGAGGCAGATTCGCAAATCCTCCTGAGCACGAGCTTCATTCTGATTGGCTGCCAACACTCCAAATCAAGAAGTGTTGGCAGCCATCTTGTGACTCAGTAAAACTGAGTCACAAAAAGAAAGGAGAAAAAATATTAAAAAACAAGAAAAGGGGGCAGGATAGAAACACCCTGACCCACTAGGCCTGCTCAGGGCCCAAAAAATATTTTTTTAAAATTTTGAAGGGATTCACGCTGGGTGCGTGAATCCGTCGGGAACATAAAAAACAAAGAGCAGGCTCTTGTGCTTCGTTTCCTTAAGCCCTGGGGTGGACCAGGTTCCTAGGCAATGTTTTATTATGGTGCTGGGGCCCACGGAGGCCCCTGCAGCCCCAAGGACCACCACCTCTCCCTGGGGCTTATTTACAAAAATTGTGTGGCGGTCCTCCCCCCATGCTGCCACCTCCCCGGAGCTTTACTTTAATAGGGTTCCCAAGCCCCAGGGACTGCCACCTACCCAGGGCTCTAAACAAATTATAGAAGTGTGTGGGAAGGCTTGAACCCCCCACACTGCCCCAGGGACCACCACTTCCCTGGGGCACTAATTATGTAAATACAGGGGTCTGTTGTGGACCCCCGGCCTCGGGGACCACCACCTCCCCAGGGCTGCATACATGTTGGGAAGGGGGCCCCACGACCCCCCTCCTGCATGGCCCTGGGGACCGTCACCCCCCAGGGCCAGCCCCAGCAATCTCCTGGGATGTTTGCAATGGAAGGGCGGGGGCACTGCTCCCTCCCTGTCATTGCAAACACTGCTTCACTTCATGGAAGCGAAGCAGATTGCTTTTGGATAAGGGAATGGCATTTCAGCAGCTCCCCTTGTCCAAAAGCAATGCCGGCTCCCACAGGAGGCGGTGAGCCGGCTGGGACCGCGGGGACTTTGGGGTTCCCCATGGTCCCCAACATGAGGCAGTCCCCGGAGGATGGGTCCCCAGGGATATAATTGGCCTCAAGCAGAGGGCCATGAGGCGTCCCTCCAAAATAAAAAATCAAGGCTGGACAGGCCCCAGGGGATGGCGTCCCCAGGGCCAAAAGTGGCACAGGGAAGGGAGCCACGTGACCCCCTCCAATATGAATAATTTTAAAGAAAAAGAAATGAGGCCAGACCCCGGGGGATGGGATCCCCAGGGCCAAAAATGACCTAGGGAAGGGGGGGCCATGCGTCCCCTCTGTACAAATAAAACAAAAATTAAACGAGGCCATGCCCCGGGGGATGGTGTCCCCGGGGCCTAAATCGGCCTTGATAGGATGGCCGCACGGCCCTCTTCCTGTTTTTTTGTCTTTATTAAATTATAAAGTTAAAAAAAATGGGTCAGGCCTTGGGGAATGGGGTCCCAAGGCCCAAAATATACTAAAGGAAGGGGGGCCGCACAGCCCCCCTTCTAAAAATACTAAAAGAAAAGAAAAGCCGGTATCTCACCGGAGGCCCCGCCCCCTCCCTGCACCACTCTGCAAACGCGCCTCCTGGCAGATTAAGTCCCCTTGAATGCTAAGGGTCCTTAGGGACCAACTAGCCCACCAGGTACCTCCAGTAAGCTCCATTCAGTGGGTTTGCTGAGAGGTGGTCTGAGGCCACGCCCCTTTTTACACCACTCAGCAAACGGGGCAAGGGGGCATGGCCTGTGTCCACCTCTCAGCAATCCCACTGTGTGAGGCTTACTGGAGGTAAAAGGTAGGCTAGTTGGCCCATAAGGACTACCAGCAGCAAAGTGGACTTTAATCTTCATCCAAGAGTGCACCAGGGAGCGCATTCGCAGAGTGGTGGGGAAAGGAGGCTTGGCCTGCTATGACAACTTAGCAATGCTGCTGTGTGGTACTTACTGGAGGTAATAGGAAGGGTAGTTGGCCCCTAAGGTTCTCCTTGTAGGCCAACTACCCCTCCTGTTTCCTCCACTAAGTCCCACACAGTGGGATTGCTAAGAGGTCTTTGGAGGCCATGCCCCCCTTTCTCCACCACTCTGCAAACGCACCTCCTGGCACAGTACTGCTTGGGAGATTAATTCCACTTTATTCCTGAGGGACTCTGGGTGCCAAGAAGCCCTCCTGGCACCTCCAGTAATGTCCTACGCAGTGGAATTTGTGAGTGCTGGTTGGAGGCCCAGTCCCGTTCCTCCACCACTCGGCAAATGCGACTACCAGTTAAAGAAACATTTGTAATGTAATAGGTCTCGCATTTGCAAGAGTTAGAGCTATTGGCATTGTAAATGTAAAAGATTTTTACTAATGTTTTTGGGAGTGGAGTGCATGTACCTTTTGTGCAGTGAAATTATGTGGATAGAAAGTTTGTGGTATTTAGTGTATAGGAGTTATGTAGAGTGGGATTATATGCTATGAAGAGTAATTATGTGATATGGTAGTCTGTGTAGTGGAGCAGTAACCTCAGGTTTAGTCTTCCTCGTTTCCATAGAAGCTAAACTATTAACTCAATGGACAAAAAAAGAAGGAATCACTGAGGAGCACTTCTGGACCTAGTCAGAGGTATGAGCAGGGCACTGGAATTATGTGACTGTTTGGCTGCACCAACTTTTGCACAATTATACATTTTCTGCATTAGCCACATAATCCATCATCTGCTGCCTAATCTGCAGCTTTGAACAAAAAAAGCCTTGATTCTAGCTCAAACGCCTCAAATGTTACCAAAAATGCAGCAACAAGTGTTACAGTGTGGTGGAAGGTCCTTTGCAAACCTAGAATGGTCACCTGTTACTTATTGCTAAATGTGGATGTTAAATTGGTACTAATTGTGTGCAAGCCACTCTTTCTTCTTTCTGGGCCTCTCTTGCCTTTTTCAGCATTTATGTTGCTTCTTTTTGCACCTTTCTTTCTTTTTCTGCACTTCTCTTGCTTCTTTCTGCAAATCATATCTACTTTTGTACCTCTTTTGCCTCTTTCTCTACCTCTCTTGCCTCTTTGCGCACCCCTCTTCCCTCTTTCTCCACCTCTGTTACTTCTTCCTGCACTAATTGTGTTTCTTTCTGCATCTCTCTTGCTTCTTTCTGCACCCCTCTTGCTACTTTCTCTACCCCGTTCCCCCTTTTTGCATCTCTGTTGCTGCTTTCTGCACCTCTAGCCCTTTTCTCTGTGCCCCTTGCCTATTTCTCCACCCCTCTTCCCTCTTTCTGCACCTGTGTCCCTTCTTTCTGCACTTCTTTTGTTTCTTTCTGTAACTCTATTGCTTCTTTCTGCATGCCTCTTGCTTTTTTCTGCACCCCTCGTGCCTCTTTCACACCCCTCTTCCCTCTTTCTGCACCCCTCTTGTATCTTTCTGCACTTCTGTTCCTTCTTTTTGCACTTCTTTTGTTTCTTTCTGCACCTCTCTTGCTTCTTTCTGCACCCCCCTTGCCTCTTTCTCTGCCCCTCTTCCCCTTTTCCATCTCTGTTGCGTCTTTCTGCACTTCGCTTGCCTCTTTCTCTGCCCCTCATCTGTCTTTCTGCACCTCTATTGCTTCTTTCTGCACTTCTCTTGTGCCTCTTTCTGTACCTCTCTTTGCTCTTTCTGCACCCCTATTGCCTCTTTTTGCACCTCTGTTGCTTCTTTCTGCACTCGTCTTGCTTCTTTCTGCACCTCTCTTCTTTCAGTACCACTTTTGCTTCTTTCTGCATTCCTCTTCCCTCTTTCTGTACCCCTCTTGCCTCTTTCTGCACATCTGTTCCTTATTTCTGTACTTATTTTATTACTTCCTGCACCTCTCTTGCCAATGTATCTACCCCTGTTCCCCCTTTTTGCATCTCTGTTGCTTTTTTCTGCACTTCTCTTGCCTCTTTCTGTACCCCTCATCCCTCTTTCTGTACCTCTGTTGCTTCTTTCTACACTTCTCTTGCTTCTTTCTGCAAATCTTCCCCTTCTTTTTGCAACCCTTGTGCCTATTTCTACATCCCTCATCCCTCTTTCTGCACCACTCTTGCCTTTTTCTGCACCTCTGTTCCTTCTTTCTGCACTTCTTTTGTTTCTTTCTGCAACTCTCTTGCTTCTTTCTGCATGCCTCTTGCTTCTTTCTGTACCCCTTGTGCCTCTTTCACACCCCTCTTTCCTCTTTCTGCACCCCTCTTGCCTTTTTCTGCACTTCTGTTCCTTCTTTCTGCACTTCTTTTGTTTATTTCTGTATCTCTCTTGTTTCTTTCTGTATCTCTCTTGCCTGTTTCTCCACTCCTCTTTCTGCATCTCTGTTGCTTCTTTGTACACTGCTCTTACTTCTTTCTGTACCTCTCATGCTTCTTTCTGTACCTCTCATGCTTCTTTCTACACCCCTCGTGCTTCTCTGTGCACCCCTCACCCATCTTTCTGCACTCCTCTTGCCTCTTTCTATAACTCTGTTATTATAATGTATTATGAGCAGAAAGAAATACATACACCTTTTTGTACACATATTTGCAGAGTATGCTGTTTGAAACACAGGTATTCAAGTATTTCTATGTTTATTTTTATGTAACATGTCACTCTGTAAAAGCAGAGATGCATGCATATCTTCACACACTTGGTCAGACTTCCAACAGTGATATGCTTAGGATTGCTGTTATATATTTGGTAGGTAGGCCTAATATTCTGAGCAGTTGATTAATAGTGAACCTTCAAGAGAGAAATTAGGTTAAGAAATCTTGGGAGAAGGATTAGTGATTGGGCTACTTTGTATGAGTCTGTTGTAAGGTACAGTCAAAGTAGGCCTCTTTCTGCACCTCTGTTGGTTCTTTCTGCACTTCTCTTGCTTCTGTCTGCAACTTTCTTCATCTTTCTTAACTTCTGTTGCCTCTTTCTACACTTCTCTTCCTTCTTTCTTCGCCTTTCTCCATTTTTCTGCACATGTCCTACCTCTATATTTAGAAATTAGCATTTAGAAAACCATAGAAATTCACTGTAAACCCCAGAGGTTTCAGGCATGTTATAGTTAGAACTTAGCATTTAAAAAACGTTATATATTCACTGAAAAAACCACAGGTTTCAGGGACGTTATAGTTAGTCGGATATTTCACTCGTAGAAAACCAGAGAAATTCACCCCTTATAGTAAGTTGAGCTAACTATAACTCACGCCCCCGCAATGCCCTGCTGATGACATCACATATTACATCACTCATGACATGGTCAGTGACATCACTGGTTATATCACTTATGACATCTCAAATTACATCACTGATGACATCATCCAGAGACTTTGTGATTTTTAAAAGTTTAAGAATTAGTTATTAGATACGCAAAGGTGTATTGAAGAATGAGTAGGTGTATGAGTGTCTGAATGGATGATTTAGTGGGTGCGCGACTGACTGTTTAAGTGAGAGATTAAACATGTCTTAGTGAATGCATGGGGGAAATTAATAATCTGTGTGAATGTCTGTATCAGTATGCCAGTTGGTGAGTAATTGGCTGCATGGGTTGGTGAGTAGCTACATAAGTGTCTATATGGGTTATTGATTGGTTGTCTGAGTACCTGTATGGGGGAATGAGTGTCTGTGTGGGTGGGTGTGACTCCATCCATGGATGGGTGGGTGGGTGATTCAGTGGGTGTATGGGTTTATGAGTGCATCTGCGAGGGGCTGTATGGGTGAGTGAGTGTGTGTATTGCTGTGTTGGTGAGTGAATGATGTCTCAGTGGTATATGTCTTAGTAACTAAGACAGTAAATGTGAATGTTGGTGTATATAAGTAATGTAATGTAATGGGGTTTTTATAAAGCGCAGGTTACACTCCAGGGAGTATCTTGTGACTGTATCTGAGAGTGAGTGATTGTGAGAGTGGCTGTATGGATGAGTGTGTGCTTGTGTCAGTGATTGTATAAGAGACTAAGTATGTGTTAGTATCTGTATGATTAAGTGAGGTGGTGTGTGTTTAACTGTATTGGTGAGTAAATGGCAGTGTTATTGAGTCTTTGGGTGACTGACTAGGTGTGTGAGCATCTCTGTAGATGATTGGGAGTATCTGAGTGTCTGTATGGGTGTATGAGTGCATATATCAAAGGCTGTATTGATGAGTGACTGCATGTATGAGTGACTGTATCGGTGAGTAAGTGAATGTGTATAGACCTATGAATCAGTGAGTGGGCATGTACCAACTGGTATTGGTGTGTCTATGGTTTCAAGAATGGTAGTGAATTTCTAATCTTTTTTAAATGCTAATTTCTAATTATTACGTCCCTGAAAAATTATGGTTCTTTCAGTGAAAATAAATATATCTATATATATATTCACTTAAAAAACCATAGGTTTCACACATGTTATAGTTAGGTGGATATTTCACTCGTAACAAACCAATGAAATTCCCCCGTTATAGTTAGCTCAGATAACTATAACTCGCGCGCCCGCAATCCACTGCTCATGACGTCACATATTACATCACTCATGACATGGTCAGTGGCATCACTCATGACATCACTGATGACATCATCCTTGTGATAGAGTGGCGGTCGCGCGAGTTATAGTAATCTGAACTAACTATAACGGGGGAATTTCATTGGTTTTTTACGAGTGAAATATCCACCTAACTATAACATGTGTGAAACCTATGGTTTTTTAAGTGAATTTGCAAGGTTTTGTAAATGCTAATTCCTAACTATAACGTGTGTGAAACCTATGGTTTTTTTCAGTGAATTTGTACGTTTTTTTAAATGCTAATTTATTTATGTATTATTATTTTTTGTATATATTTATTTTACAATAAACTACGTATAAAAAAATTATTTTTTTTTTTTTTGGTTTTTCACTGTGCGCGCACAGTGCGCGCACCCCCGTGATTTTTTAAAAACACATTTTTTTTTCTGCCTTCGGGCTCCTTCAGGGACCCCCTGACAAAGGCTAGGGGGTCAAGAACTCTCTACCCTGCCCCCTTTTCACGTTCGCCACCTTCCTTTTTTACTCTCGCAATGAAAACAAACAAAATGGCGGCCAACACTTCCTGATTTCGACCGATTCGAACATTGACTAACATGTAACCACCAATCAGAATTACGCTCGCGCACGTTAGGGTGCTCGCACGGTGCGCGCACGGTGCGCGCTTATAGATATTTATATGCTTTTAAATGCTATTTTCTCAGGAACTACTGAACAGATTGACACCAGACCTGCAACAGGCACTTCCCTGACCTGAGGACAACCTCTCTGCCAAATTTCAAGTAATTCTGTTCAGCCGTTCGGGATGTACCTTCGACTAAAGGTCCTATGGAAAAATGCATGGGGAAAACGTGTTTTGGGACCCCCCTTTTTTCTCAGCCTCCGCTTGACGAATCACAACGAGACTTTCAGGGTAGGAGCTGAACGGAGCGCCCCATTAGTTTTGAAAATTTTGTGAGGATTCATCAACCGGCGCCAAAGTTATTCAAAATAGAATTTTCAGATTTCCTATGGAAACTCGGTCCTAACTATAACTATCTACTGGCAACTGCCAGTAGATTATGATTATATATATATATATATATATATATATATATATATATATATATATATATATATATATATATATATATATATATATATATATATCTTATTATTATGGATTATTATTATGTTTCACAAAATTAAATTTCTTTAATTTCCTATAAGGCCTCCCTATACCTATATGTAGATGAACAATACTTTAAGACGTGACACGGCTTTTAAATGCTAAGTAGACATAGCAATAAAAGTGGACGTACAGGCTCTACACTTGCAGGCCTCACAGACTATAACTACTTGTCTGAATGGGTGAGCTGCTTGTCTCAGTGGTTGAGCACAAATCTGAGTGACTCAATCAGTCCATGTATGGTTGTGTGAGTGTTTCTGTAAGTACGAATGTCAATATGAGCATGGATCTCTTACTAACTCTATGGATATATACATCTATATGCAAGTGGCTGTATGGAAAGGTGTGTCATTGGATATGTAATTAAGTATGTTGATATATGTCTGGGTCACTTAGTTACTCTACGGTGCTCTCAATCAGCATTAAGGAGCTGCATAGATTGCTTGCTGGCTGCGTTAGTGAGTATTGGGGTATTTAACTGTGTGTGCACCTGCCTCCATTACCGCTGGGCACATAAGATCTATATGTGTGTGTGTGTGAATGTTTGAGTGCCTCTGTCATTGTGTCTCTAGTATGGGTAGGAGACTGGATCTATAACTGGACGGATGGGTCCGCAAGTGCGCATGAAACTCAACCAAACTTGAAACTTCATGTCTTTTCTTTGAAGCTCATAGCTTCTTGTCCTATGGCCTACCTACAACCTATCTCAAGAGTGAATTATATGCAGTAGAAGAGGAGTTTAAGGCTTGCCAACATGTTTTGAATGCCAACTCGGCTTTTCAGGAAAATTGCATATACCGGCTCTACTGTAGCAGACACGAGACACGTTTGAAGGCCAACTTGTCTATATGGATGACTTGCTAGTGGCAGTTCTTCATTACATTTCTAAATGAGTGTCTGGGTCCTTATGTGGGTATGTCATTGGCTATATAAGTAAGTATTTTGGTATATGTCTGAATCTCTTAGTTACTCTTTGCGGGTCTCAATCTGAATGTAAGGACCTGCATGTATTGCTTGCTGGCTGTGTTAATGAGTATTGGGGTGTTTAACTGTGCATGTAACTGTCTCAAAAACTGCTGGATTGATAAGAGCTGTATGTTTGTGAGAGTGAATGTTTAAGTGCCTCTGTCTCTGTGTGACTAGGTGTATTAATGGCTTTATTCTTTTAAACAAAGATATGTCAGTTCCAGTATGGGGAGGAGATTGGATCTATAACTAGACATATGGGTCTGCAAGTGTGCATATAACTGAATCAAATGTGAAACAACATCTTTTAAGCTCATAGTTCCCTGTGTATGTCCTACCTACAGCTTATCTCAGGAGCCACTTCTATATAGTAGAAGAGGAGTTTAAGGCTTGCCAACATGTTTTGAATGTCAACTCAACCTAGCAGGGAAACTGAATATACAAGCTCATATGTAGCAGGCCTGAGATATGTTTCAACCCTTTTTGTCTGGATGGATGACTTGTTAGTGCCAGTTCTTCAGTACGTACGTAGATGGGTGTCTCAGTACATATATAGGTATGTTATTGAATATGTAAGTGAGTATGTTGGTATATATTTCTGGCTCTTCTACTTACTGTGTGGATCTCCAAATGTCTATGGAAGACACTGAATGGATTGCTTAGTGGCTGTGTGAGTGAGTTGTGGTATATTTAACTGTGTGTGTCTGCACTACTGCTGAATATATAAGAGCTGTATATGTGTGTCAGTGAATGTTTAAGTGCTTCTGTCACTGTGCGAGTAGGTGTATTAGTTACTCCAATCATTATCACATAGGTATGTGAGTTGTAGTGTGGGTAGCAGAGTAGATCTTTGACTGGAAATATAGGTAAGCAAGTGCACACATAACTCACTCATAGTAGAAACTACATTTTGTATCTTATAAGCTAACAGCTCCCTACCCTATTGCCTACCTACAACCTATCTGGGGAGAGACTTAACTGTAGTAGAAGAGGAGTTTAAGGGTTACCAACATGTCATTAATGTCACTTCTGCCTAGCAGGAAAACTGCATATACATGTTCTACAATACCAGGCCCAATACATGTTTAAAGGCATTATTGTCAGGATGGATGACTTGGTAGTGCCAGTTCTTTGGTACATACCTAATTGAGTGTATCAGTGTCCATATGAGTGTGATTGAATATGTGAATAAATATGTAGATAAATGTCTGGGTCTCTAGGTTAGTCTATGAGACTCTAAATCTCCATGTAAGAAGCTGCATGTATACCTTGGTTGCTGCGTTAGTGAGTATTGGGGTATTTAACTGTGTGTGAAACTGGCTCCATTACTGCCTTATACACAACAGCTGTGTGTGCTGAGTAAATGTTTAAGTGCCTCTGTCACTGTGTGAGTAGATGTATAAGTATCTCTATCCTTTTACACACAAGTGTGCGAGTTCCAGTACTGGTAGGAGAGTGGTTCTATAACAGGACATATGGGTCTAGTGAGGAGCTGCATGGATTTCTTGCTGGCTGTGAGTAATGGAGCATTTAAATGTGTGTGCAACTCCCTCCATTCCTGCTGGATATATGCGCGATATGTGTGTGTAAGTGAATATTTACATGCCCCTGTCACTGTCTGACTGTGTGTATTTGTAGCACTATCCTTTTCCACATAGGTAAGTGAGTTCCAATATGGGTAGAAGACTGGATGTCTAACTCTACATATGGGTCTGTGAGTGCAAAGGGAACTCAATCACACTGAAAACTACATTTCTTACCTTTTAAGTTCATAGCTGCCTGCCCCAATGGCCTACCTACAGCATATCTCAGAAGTCACTTACATGTACTTGAATTGCAGATTAAAGATTTAGCAGCAAGCTTTGAATGTCATCTCGGCCTACCAGGAAATCTGTGTATACATGCTCTACAGTTTCACCCCCAAGATATGTTTAAAGGCTTACTTGTGTGGATGGGTGACTTGTTATTGTCAGTTGTTCAATACATACCTATATGACTGTCTCAGTGCCTATGTAGGTATGTAAATAGATATGCAAATAAGTAGGTTGATATCTGTGTGGGTCTCTATATTACTCAATGGAACACTCATTCTCGATGTAAGGAGCTGCACGGATTGAGTGCGGGCTGTGTTAGTTAGTACTGGGGTATTTAACTGTGTGTGCAATAGCCTCCATTACTGCTGCATACATAAGAGCTGCGTCTTGAGTGAATGTTTGAGCGCTTCTGTCACTGTGTGAATTGATGTATTAGTGACTCTATCCTTTTACACATAGGCATTTCAGTTCCAATATGGGTAGGAGACTGGATCTATAACTGGATTTATGGGTCTGATAAGCAGCTGCATGGTTTTCTTGATGGCTGTGTTAGTGAGTATTGCAGTATTTAACTGTGTGTGCAACTCCCTCCATTACTTCTGGATACATAAGAGCTATATATGTGCGTGAGTGAATGTTTAAGTGCCCCTGTCACTGCCTGACTGGGTGTATTAGTGGCTTTCTCCTTTTACACATGGGTAAGTGAGTTCCAGTATAGGTAGAAGACTGGATGTTTAACTGCATATATAGGTCTGCAAGTATGAGTGTAACTCAATCAAACTGGAAGCAACATTGCTTATCTTTTAAGCTCCTAGATGCCGACCATATGGCCTAGCTACAGCCTATTTCAGAAGCCACTTATATATACTAGAAGAGTAGTTTAAGGCTTAGCAACATGTTTTTAATATCAAGCGAGCCTAGCAGGGAAACTGCATATACACGTTCTGCTATAGCAGGCCCAAAATATGTTTATGGCCAACTTGCCTTGATATAGGACTTGTTACTACCAGTCTTTCAAGACACATCAACTGACTGTCTTAGTACCTATGTGGATGTGATTGGATAAGTAAGTAAATATGTAGATATATGTCTGGGTCTCTTAGTTACTCTGTGGGACTCTTAATCTGTATGTAAGAAGCTGAATGGATTGCTTCTGAGTGTGTCCGTGAGTATTACTGCTCAATACATAAGAACGTTATGTGTTGAGTATATGGTTATGTGACTGTGTCACTGGGTGACTAGGTGTATTAATATCTGTTTCCTTTTACACATTGGTATGTGAGTTCTAGTATAGGTAGGAGACTGAATCAATAACTGGATATATGGGCCTGATAGTGGGTATGTATCTCAATCAAACTTGGAAAAACATGTTCTATCTTTTAAGCTGATAGCTACCAGCTGTATAGCATAACTACAGCCTATCTCAAGAGTGACTTATATGTAGTAGAAACGGAGTTTAAGGATTAGCAATATGTTTTGAATGTTAACTCAGCTTAGTAGGGAAGCTGGATATACACGTTGTACTGCAGCAGGCTTGACATAAGTTTAAAGGCCTACTTGTCTGGATCGAAGACTTGTTAGTGTCAGTTCTTCAGTACATATCTAAATTGCTGTCTAAGTGTCTATGTAGGTGTGGTATATGTCTGGCTCTCTTAGTTGCTCTATGGATCTCTAAATGTGTATGTAAGGGGCTACACGGATTGCTTGCTGGTTATGTGAGTGAGTTTTGGGATATTTAACTGTGTGCGCAACTCCCTGCATTACTGCTGAAAACATAACAGCTGTGTGTGTGTCAGTGAATGCTTAAATGCCTCTGTCACTGTGTGACTATGTGTCTTAGTGGCTTTACACATAGATATGTGATTTGCAGTGTGGGTAGGAGAGTGGCTGAATAACTGAACCTATGAGGATGCAAGTGCGCATGTATGTCAATCAGACCTGAAACAGCATGTATTATCTTTTAAGCTGACAGCTCCTTGCCCTGTAGCCTACCTACAGCCTATCTTAGGAGTGACTTTTTATGTAGTAGAAGAGTAGTTTAAGACTTAGCAGCATGTGTTGAATGTCAACTCGGCCTAGCAGGGAAATTGCATATGCATGCTCTACTATAGCAGGCCTGAAATACGTTTAAAGGCCTAGTTCTCTGGGTGGATGACTTGTTGGTATCAGTCCTTAGTGCATACCCATGTGGGTGTCTCAGTGCCTATATGAGTAAGTAAACAGGTATGTAACTAAATAGGCTCCTATCAGTCTGGCTCTCTAAATTACTCTGATGAGACTCACAGTCTTGATGTCTAATTCCAACTACATTACTGTGTTCATAACTATATGTGTTACTGACTGTTTCATTATCTAAATGTCCATATGTCAAACTGTTTACATATAAAAAACAGTTACTGTTCAAATGGTTGACTAGTTGCAAAAGCACTTCACTTCATATATAATCAATTATTTCAGGCCGATTTAGGTAAGTGACAGGATATGTAAATAATATTCAAACTAAATTACATTCACCTCACACACTTATAACTCGCTATATGTTTCTATATATACATTATCAATATCCCCATTTTAACATACTTCTGAATTCACTTTGTAAATCCTCAAAATTTTAACGTTGTTTCACTTCAAATTTCATCTCATTGAAAATTAATAGTACCACTCTCTGTAATAAAGCACTAGTAATGTAAATCTTCCCTCTCTTTTGTCAGTGATACTGATATGGTGAGCAAATCGAATCATTCCCTTCATTTTTCCCTGTTCTTACTCCAGTTTTCATTGGTACATTTTTAAACCTTTGATAGCCCCCTGATCGGAAGCCCAATCTGTTAGTGCCTGTGGGTGGATTCACAACTCCGTAGCACCACCCAGTGCAGCCTCCCCCTGTGCAACTTCGCAACGGAGTTGCAAATCCATGAGGGAGTCTGTAAAAGCATTTACAATAACACTATTATTATTTTCCAACTACATGTCAATACCTATCATAGTACTACATTGGAAAAGTTCTATTTCACAACATATACCATCTCTAAAATACTCTGCTTTGTGATTTCAAACTACAGTGCATTTAGAACCCTTCCCTCACACCGCTTTACCTCAGTTGCCATAGCAACCTCATTTGAAACACTCTGCTGTACCAATAAGTCAAAAGTTCACACCAGTTTCTAACTGTTGCATACCAGCTTCAAGTTCAACTGTAGCACGTGCGGGTAGCTGCTTGAAAATATAAGCATATCCACAATAGAGTAACTTCTCTCACATTTATTCAGAGCCACAGATCTACTTACTTTACCTATTAAATTACTACCTATTTTTAGCTACCACATTATTTACACCACCCAATCGAATACATCCTTTTCTTACACCAGGTCCACTCCTCCATTTTAACTTCATTTCATTCTATTAACCACATTCAAGTGCAGCCTTCTCCTGTGTGCTACTGCTCCTTCCTTGAAAATGGTTAGAGTGCGGATTGTGGGCCACTGCTATGTTTATTGGGGCGAATGAGTGTGCAAGAAAGAGTGTAATTGGCAGGGTCTTGGGTTTGTCTAATGTGGATATTACTTGGATTAGCCAGGGAAGGTTAAAGTGCTGCCTTTGGTTGAGAGCATTGCAGATTGCCAACACCCCTACTTCCTAATTGTGCACTGTGGTGGAAATGACCTAGGCACTCCTACTGGGGCAGGGTTGGAAATCACAATGAAGGAGACCTTTGGCCAATTAATGGCACTTTTCCCTAACACTGCCTTGGTGTACTCCAACATTTGTCAAAGGCAGAAATGGAAATGGTCAGACCAATTATGTCTACAAGTAGACAAAGCCAGGAAACGTGGTAATTAAACGGTTTCTGAATTCCTTAAAGACCACAACATGGGCTCCATCTACAACAACCGCTTGTGCTTTGACATGGACATATGTATATAGAAGTGATGGAGCATATTTCTCTGAGAAATGCAACAGGATATTCCTTAATAACTAGAAAGACTGCATCTCTTTTATGTGTATTTATCATCTGCACAAAATAAAAACAAATACTCTTCTACGAACCACCCTATTCCAACCAATAAATAATTTTCATTTTTGATCCTTTTTAAAAAAAATACGTTTGGATTTGTGACGCCATTGTGACTCTGTGAAGCAAATACATGAATTCAATGCACAACAGCACATTTAAGATTTATATCTTTCAATTTGACTCTATACATGTGACAATGACTCTGAATAGTGTGTGTGTAAGTGGGTACATAAGTTTATCAGTGGGTCTGTGAGTACATATATCAATTTATGAGTAGGTGTGAAAGTGGGTGCATGAGTGTCTCAGTAGGTCTCACAATGAGTGTGTCAGTGTCTGAGTGGATCTCGTAGTAGGTGCATATATACCTGAGTGGGTTTGCAACTGGGTGCATAAGTGTCTGAGTGGGTCTGTGACCAGGTTCATGAGTGTCTCAATGGGTCTGTGAGTGGATGCATCAGTGACTTAGTAGATCTCTAAATAGGTACATGACTGTCTTAGTGGATGCTAACTGTCTCAGTGGGTCTGTGTTAGAAATGGAGGTCTCTAGTTGGCAGAGGTAGGCACATTTGTTCAAGTAGAAACCCTTGCCTCTAGTCAGGGTAAGGAAGTTACACACTTTAGATAACCCCTGCTTACTCACTTGGTACGAGCAGACAGGCTCATCCCAAAGGCAATGTGTAAAGTATTTGTACTCAAAACACACAATAACACAGTGAAAACCCCACAAATGGACGTCACACCAGTTTAGAAAAATAAAGTATCTTAATCTAAACCAAACAAGACCTGAACAACCAAAATACAACATAAATGTATCAACTTATGACTTTAGAATAGTTATTTCAAAAATCGAACTTGTAGAAACAAAATTGCTAAAACTGGGGCTATTACAATCTTGTGACAGGCATAAATCCAAAGTACAACGCTGACTGCAATGTGTGCATTGTCAGACCTGGAGTCACACTGACACCCAAACAACAGTAGCTTGGAAAGCGATACCTATACACGATGCACGGTGTCGTAGAGGTGAAGCATCGGTGCTGAGGTCGTGGCTGGTTCCCCGGTCGCCATGGGGGAGGCGAGGATTAGTGTCCACGAGGAAGTGAGCTGTCAAATCCAGGACAGGGGAAGTTAGGCGGCTTTGGTTCCGGTGAGGTGATGCGAAATTGAAGTGTTTATGAAGTCACCCACGTCGGTTATCGGCTTCACTATAATGGGACACTGGCGCTGGCGCTGACGGCGTTGGTGCGAGCACTGGAGTTGGGAAGGCCGAAAACTGCAGGCATCGGCAGGAGTCGAGGGGCATCGGAGCTGCAGTGCCAGTGGGGCATTGCCTCGGTGTAGGTCGCGGAGGCACTGGCACTGACAGCTTTGGAGTTGTTTTTCTTGCTTTGCAGCACAAACCACATAATTGTCAGGGTCCAGGAACTGGAATTGGCACCCTTTTGAACACAGACGTCCACAGAGAAGTCCAGGTGCTGGTAAGTGAGTTGCAGGCAATGTTCCCTCTAATTTCTTTCCTCTGTGTGCGGCAGTGCAAGATCTTTATGCGCTGCAGCCAACGCTGTGTGCGCCAAGTATGCGAGTGCATCCTGCAAGTATATAAATCCCTGGCAATTACCACTCAAAACTTTTGTTTGCAATGAGATCGAGAACAAGTGCATTTCACACATATAGCTCTAATTAACAGGGCCTTGTGACAGTTTTTCACTGTGGAGACAGATCATCATTACATTAATTGTTTATTCTATATGCACCTATACCCCAGCCATAGAAAAGGACAAGACTTAAAAGGGAGCACCATTATAAGATTTTACTGAATAATCTTAATTGGAGCACTGATCATTTGGTGAGGTATTGCTGGAAGCCTATATAAGAGAAAATATAT
Organism: Triturus cristatus; assembly: GCF_964204655.1. Lineage (NCBI taxonomy): Eukaryota > Metazoa > Chordata > Amphibia > Caudata > Salamandridae > Triturus > Triturus cristatus. The sequence goes on from NC_140588.1 coordinate 559,476,750, forward strand.
TTAGCAAGTTGACAATTATAAAACACAGTTACATTTTGATGTACAATGTAATGATTAATGTATTTGCTAAGAGGAAGTGTGTGAAATAGGCCCATCTAGACCACACATAGACTGTGGGAAAGGGTGTCTCAGACAAGTCAAGTGCCATTACTAGATGTATGATGCATTTGCTTCTTTCGTTGGTCCATGTCATTCTTCCAGTGCTGATAAATTATATCAAGGTCAAATTTGCTATTTAAGAGATAGGCCTTTGTCATCATCAGCATAACCAAGTGATTCTCCTCCAGTCTAGATCTTGATTTAGACTTGATAGTGTTCAAGTGACTGAATCCTGGTTCACAGTCTTCACTCTATGACTGAAATGTTGGAACATGGCTGACAAACCACATAATGCAAAGCATGCTATTGGTTGGACATTCAAGAACGGCAGGTGGTATATGTCAATATCACTCAGCAAACCTGAGAAAGGAAAGATAAAATGAAGTTCTTGTATACATTTATCAGCTTGTATGTCTGCTTTAGTGACAGACGGATGCATCACGTACGACCTGTGGTAAATTTTAATTACCTGTACTTAATTTATGCGGTAAAGTTCAATAAGGATAACTCAGAATAAATAAGAGGCAGAATCCGTGATATTAGAGGTTTTAAAAGGGGTTTATTCCTTACAAAGGAATTGGTTCGAACCAGGCAATCGGGTTCCGTCACCACGAAGGTTCGGGAAGGGATCGAGCGTACTTTATTGACAGGTTATCATATATATAGTCAATGCATTACAGTAAAGGCAGATGCGGAAGGCGTAACAGTTGAGAAGAGAGATAAGAATACACATACGTAATGAAAAAAGGCGTTACAATAGGCGTGCATAAGGGCGTGTACTAGAAACGTCATTATGAGGATGACACAGGTGGGTGGATCCATAAGAGAATCCTGCAATGTCAGCAGAAATACATGGCAGAGATGCGCGTGCAGCAGCATGACGTGTAATTGACGTGTAACTGGAGGGTGAAGGGGACTTGACATTTAGCCCCACATGAGGAGACAGAAGTCTGGGATGTCAGAACAACCTAATCCCAAATCATATCTAATATCTTGTGTTTAAGGAACTGTATTATCTGGAAGGAAAGGTCTCTCGGGCAGAGGCTATCCTATACTGACTGCTAGTGCGTGTATAAGCGTCTACGTATCTACATGAGATGCGAGGGGGCATGGGCCTACCATGGTAACAGGAGCTATGAATTACTTGCACGGAGACGGTAAGGCCGGGCCCTTTGCTCTGTAGCTGGAGGAATGTTTACCTAAACTACTAGACAGGAATGTATTTGACGAGGAGCGGAGCAGATAACTTGAAGGCTAAGTACAGTCTTGGCAGGCAACAGGCCGAGCCGGGCACCGTTAGCCGCGCAGGGAGTAAGACAAAGGTCATGGATACAGATGCAGGTCCAGGCTAGAGCATTCAGAGGCAGAAGGCAGGAAAAGGCTCGATGGCAGAATTCAGGCCTAACTTGCCATAGCTGAAAAACGTGAAAGGTACACCATATAAAGACGGTGGCAAGGCATACTTAGGAACGGAATATTTGACCCATTCATGGTGGATCTGAAAGAGGACATGTTAACGTTGGACACAAATGTATTTGCGTCTTCATAGCTGGAAGTGGAGGGAACATACATGTACTTGTAGCACGTACATGGAGCCGTTGGGGTCTAAGATAGGGGACACAATTGATCATAAAAATTCATATTTCCTCATTCCCTCCTTGTCCCCTACGGACCCTTCATGATATATCGATCCTCATGAATCCATCAATCTGTTCATGTAACATCATTTGCTCTTCTTTCTTCTTACGGGATTTTAAATGAGAACTTGAATGTGGAATACATGATGTGGCACACAGGCCGCAAATCGCTGGCCCACATTGTAGACACAGGCAGCAACTGAATACTATGAGAAGGGCAATACCTAGGAAGGATAGGACCTTCCATCCCCAGGCTGACAACACACTCCAGAACCAACCGGACCAAGTCCAGGTGCCTGGATTCTGGTGTATCTGACTTGCAATCTCATGGAGACGAGTTATGGCTTTATATACTGATGGCGCGTTTTCTGGAATGAAAACACAGCAACTCGATCCGATGACTCTACAGGCTCCGCCCCTATCGGCCAGGATGACGTCAAGGACAAGACGATTTTGGAGAACAACAATCCGCATCGCAGACTGCTCTTCCGTTAAGTTGCCTAGGGTAGAAGTAGTTTCATTCACTACTGCTTCAAGGGTTCTGGTTAATTTGCGTATCAGTTTACTATTAGAGACAACACCTATGTAGGGAAAGAGACCTTTATTGAAGTCTGTGTATTGTTCCCATGCCGTTTCAGTGTAGTCGACAATCGGGAGATCTCTCTGGGGTCTATTGTGTACTAGATGGGTATTTCTATGATAATCAGGAGGGGCTAGGAAAACAGGTGGCAGAAGGAATGCAATGTAACAGGTACCATCCCAATCTAGAGGTAAACGTATATATGCGGTATGACCACAAATGAAATAGGAATGACGGGAAGCTCTAAATGTAGACTTGCCTTGATCACTGAATTCGATCACAGTAGTACATTTACTATGACCCAGGTGTACTGAACCATTCTTTCTCGCACATAATTCACCTTTGACTGGTAATACTGACATAGCAGGCAAGACTGGTGCAGCTTCGGATTCTACATTCAGAATCATGAGGTTAAGTGTAAAGTTACCTAATCCATATACTTCATTTTCTAGATCAGTTCCTGTCCTTTTGGGAAGTCCCTCTTTGTTAGGGTAGCAGACTTTAAGCAAAACTAAGTTCAGGTTTCCCCATACCCAGTTGCCCTGGTAAACTGCGGTATCTGAATCCAAAGAATTAATCAAACTAAACCATGCACCACAGGAACCATTGTGTGTGAACGGATATGGAAAGAGGGGCAGAACTCCCTTGTATTTCTGGTAGGGAGGGAGTCGGCCACATATCCAACAATTTGTAGCGTTGTTGGTCTGATGGAAGTGATGTAACATACTAATGAATGTGTTGTTGCGCAGCGCAAGTCTGTAGGGCAACTCATGCGGAGGTAATTCGCTAAAAGTGTGTTCGGCAGTAACATTGAAAGCAGAATGTGCACGCTTGGAAATAGGGTAGTATATGTGCAACAGTATACTTGCAGCAATAATCAGAAGATTTAGAAAAAACATAATCAATAATGTCACTATACAGTGACTACGAAGTGATTTACAATATGCACGTTTCTTGAGCTGTTGCTGTCGATCTCTCTCTCTATTTCGGTCTAGAGGATACATGTCAGAAACTAATTTAACCGATTCACCTAGGAGAGGACTTAAACAATTAAATTGTCTGACTTGCTAGACCTTAGTTTCAGTTTATATTCCTGGGAAGCAGTTTTCTCGACCAGGGGGAGTTTCGAGTCAGTCTGTGGAGGAGGGCAGGGCTGAGAGTTCAAATCAGAAGGCAGTCCGTGAAATTTCTTGATGTGGCTCGAGTGTAGCCAACCCTTGCGACCCTCAATCTTCACTGCTGTCCTCGTGGTCAGAAGTACTAATTTCGGCGTTTGCCAGCGAGGCTCCAGCGGGCTCCTCCTGTCGAAATTTCTTATAAACACGTAGTCACCGGGAACCACTTCATGGGGCTTCACCTCAGTGTGGTCGGGAAAGGCTGCAGCTACCTGTGAACGGCAAGATTGTAGTGCAGACATCAAGGAAGCAAGGTAATCTGTCAGCATATTACAATCAACATCAGTGATTTTACGAGGTATAGGCGTCCCCCACATATTTGGTGGCCTACCGAAGACCACCTCGTACGGGGATAGCCCTGTTCGAGAGTGTGCTATCATTCTCATGTAAAAGAGCGCAACTGGTAAAGCTACTATCCAGTCGACGCCTTTCTCTCTGCATATTTTAGAAAGTCGAATTTTCAGAGTTTGATTATGACGCTCCACGAGACCTGCTGCCTCGGGATGCCGGACACAGTGGAATTTCCACTGATAGCCTAACAGGAGTGTAATGTGTTTCACTAGCTCGGATGAGAACGGCTGACCGTTATCTGAGTACACGATACGGGGCAAACCATACCGTGGGAAGAATTCACGAACCAGCTGCTTGGCAGTGGTCGGAGCAGTGTAATCTGGGACTGGATATGCTTCTGTCCATCGGGAAAGTGCGCATACAACTACGAGGACATATTTGAATCCTCGACAACGTTCCATCTGGATATAATCCATCTGGAGGACTTCAAAAGGGTGATCGGGAGGTTGAAATCCACCTTGCTCTACAGGAATGCTTTTACCTGGGTTGAACTGACAACAAATCATGCAAGTACGCACTTTCTGTTTGGCTGCTGCTCGTAAGTGTTTATTAAACCAGATGTTTTGAATACTGTCTAACATAGCTTTCTCCCCTAGATGCGCTGGACTATGTATTGTGTTAATGATAACTTGAACCATGGAGTCGGGGAGAAACCATGTAGATTTTCCCTTCGTCATCCATCCCTGATCTGTTTGGATCCCTCCTAGTTCAGTCCATTTCTTGATTTCCTCTGGTGTAGCATGTGTCTGTATATCAATTACATCAAGGGCTGGATCCCTAACTGTCATGCAGTGTGTCGATGTCGGAACTATTGTCTTTGTCAAGTCAGTTGCATGAGTCCGATTCTGTGCTGTTTGCTTAGCTGTTCGGTCTGCCAGGTCGTTACCCTGGGAAATGCTATCGGTGACTTTTGTATGTGCCTTGCACTTCATGATAGATATCGCAGTAGGCAGATGTATTGCATCTAACAGAGCTTGAATGAGGGGACCGTGTTGAATGTTGGCACCATGAGACGTTAAATAACCTCTCTCTCGCCAGAGGACTCCGAAGTCGTGTACAACTCCGAATGCATAACGTGAATCTGTGTATATGTTAACTCTCTTATTCTTGGCTTGAATACAGGCTTGTGTCAGAGCGATGAGCTCTGCTGCTTGAGCTGACAAGGTGTCAATACAATTCGTTTCAATAACTTCGGTGTCTGTCGTGACTGCGTAAGCGGCCACTAACTCTCCTGTACTTGTTCTCATGCATGAACCATCCACATAAAGTGTCAGGTCTGGATCTGGTAATGGAATGTCTGTCAAGTCTTGTCTGGGTTTCGTCGTAATAGTAATGACTTCAATACAATCATGTGCCAATGGGTCTGTTCCACTTAATGGCAAAAGTGTGGCAGGATTTAATGTAATACAGCGTCTGATTTCTATGTGTGGCTGGAACAATGTCAATTCATAACCTGTCAGTCGTGCTATAGTCAAGTGCTGGGTCTGTGTTCGGTTTAAAAGAACTTCCACGGAATGTGGAACTTGCACTGTCAATTGATGTCCTAATACTATGGAATCGCTTTGTCTGATCGCTAAAGCTGTCGCTGCGACTGATTTCAGGCACGTAGGCAGAGCCTGGGCTACTGGATCTAATGTGCTAGAAAAGTAAGCACACGGTTTGTGTGAACCTGCTTGTTCCTGAGTGAGTACTGACAAGGCAGTACCTTCGCGTTCTGTGACAAATAGTGTAAAAGGCTTACTGTAACATGGTGTCGCTAAAACAGGTGCTTGACATAAGGCTTTCTTTAAGTCTTCAAAAGCTTGTGTATGTTCCTGAGTCCAAGGGAAACATTCTGTGAGCCTGAGAGGGGTGCCCCTGGAACCTCGTCGTGACTTATAGTTGTTCTGCTTGCCCCTGTATCAATTAAAAACTTTCTGTCTTTCCCTAATACTTGACTATGTACATAAGGACCCTCTTGATCTACGGGAACCTCAATAAGAGGCAAGCCAACCTCCCTCTCTAGGCTGTTTCATGTGTATCGCTGATAATCGGGATAGTCATTTTGTGCATACTGGTACATCTGTTGTGTCGTGTTTTGTGTTGCGGCACTAGGCTGTGGCTGCGGTACTGCTACGGTCTGTTGTGGAGCTTGCATAGGCTGTACATTCTGAGGTACTTGTGGTTGGATCTGGTCCTGTCTAGGTGGACGCGGTCTCTCCTTGGTTTTACCCGTAGAGATATTGTGTTTCAGAACTGCACAATCGTTTATATAATGACCTGGCTGTTTACAATAGTTGCATGTCCCTTTAACAGGAGCCGCTGAATTACTGGACTGTGTCGCACCCTTTTTATGACCGTCAGCTGGAACTGACTGAGCAACGAGCATTTTCATTTTCGTATCTTTCATACGTCTTTGTTCGTGTTCTTGTTCTTCTCTAATTCTATTCTGGTGGTACTGTAACATTTGTAACATTTGTGACGGGGTATTAGCTTGCCAAGTGCTCTCGACTTTCAATACTCTGTTCTTAACCTGGGGTAGGGAATTCTCGACTAATTTTGTTACAAAAAGATGTGGATATGAATCGCTACTTGCTTTCAGGCCGCTATTAATACCAAAACATTTTTCAAATCGGGAATAAAAATCACTAGTGTCTTCATCGGGTTTCTGTTTGCAGGCTGAGATTGCACCCCAGTCTTCCTTTTTCGTAGTTAATAAACGTGGCAATACTTGTACTAATAATCCTGGTAACGCTTTAGTTTTGTCCCCAAGCCCTAGGCCTGGAGTTCGGGTATTTTCTTCGTTTTCTAATGCAGTCCAATCAATCTTTTGCTCTCCCACCTCCCTTTCTTTTTCTTTGAGTTTCTCGTAAATACCGGCAGGCAATAATACTTTTAATATTTTCATAATGTCAGGATAGGTATAATCACCCATGAGTAACATGTCTTTTATTTCACGGTGAAAACCTGCTGGATCTTTGTCATGGCTGGGCACTCATTTTTTCATTTCCAATAGTTCTATTTTAGTTATGGGCGTGTACACAAACACGCGTCTAAAAGTATTATCATCATTTCTAACTGGGTGCACTTCGCGTAAGGGATTCTGTCTGTCTATGTAATACATTTTTCTTTCCATGGAGGGAGCTGGATCAAGTTGTGGACACAGGAAGGCACTGTATCTGTGCCGATGTTCTAGAATTACTTTAATTAGATCGGTACCTAGACCTCTCCATTTCTTCATGAGTAGTTCTATCAGTATATCAGGTAGGGGACCAGGATCGGAGTGTTGACCTTTATACAATATAAGGAGGTGTTGTATCATGTACATACCAGCTAAACGCTGTTCGTCTGGTGAAAGATTCAAAAACGTGTGTGCTAGCGCATCATCACTATATTTATCAGAACTGTCAGCCCATTGTACTGCTGACCTGGCTAATTCTTGTTCATCCATAGAATCGAGTACATGGTACCCCATTCGTTCTTGAAGTATTTTATCAGTAGCCTGAAATAAGTGTTCGGGGGTCTTTGGATTTGACATGGCTGCTTGAAAAATTCTCTTACTTTCTGGACGTATCGGACGCATTGAATTATTAAAAGATCTTCCCTTACCTACATAAGCTATCATTTCTCTAGCTGGTAATTGTAATTGTCCTGTTGTCGTTTCTGGTTGTTCCTCCTCCTCTGAGGATTCAGTCTTATCTGTATCTAGTTCTCTTTCAGGCTGCTCTCTTTCACATATTTGTTCTACTGTTTTTCGGATCCTTCGGTACATATTTTTTATACTATTCTGTTTATCATGTTTTCCGTCTGCTATATTCTGACCCCATTTGTTAAGTGCTTTCATTTCTTCCGGGTCTGTACTAGGCCTATCTCTGTTTCTTATCAGGCAGTTTATGAAGAAGCGTAACAACAGTTTTTGCGTGTCCACTTTCTGGTATGCCATGGCCTCGCCAATACTTTCGGGACCTTGCCCTGTTTGGACAAAGTGATATATTTTGTCTAGATGATCAACCATTCCTGGTAGTATCATTAAATAGTTCGCAACTCGTCGTAGACGTACTGATGATAGCATCATTCTGTCGTCTTTACCGGGTACTGGATCATATCTACAGTCTGTAAGAGGCTCTTTAAGTATGTCGTAATTCGCTGTTTGAGGTGTACGTTGGTGTGCTAAATCCCTATAAGTCAATCGATGTGTTGGTGGTGGCGTATGAAAACCTCCTGTCGCACCTCCTGAGGTGCCAGGTCCAAAAGGATTTGTTGGGTGTAAGGTAGGGAGAATAGGTGCAGGAAGGAGTGGAGGAACAGGCGGAAGGTTTGGAACGGGAGGAGTAGTATGTGGCTGCAGAAGTGGGGGCAGATTATCTCGGGGTCGAGCGCCGTTAGCAGGTGGTGTGCGTGGCGGCGGAACATTAACATATTCGGGGGCTGCATCGTCTAAATAGGAAGAAAGGAAAATGTCCTTTGCGGTCTTGTGGTGCAATTTAGTCGGAAGCAATGGAGATGGCAGATCTTTTGGTACTTCCAGGGTGGCCTTAGGTAAACCCTCGGCCAGAAGAGGATACATACCATTCATAAGAGTGTTTCGTTGTCTGTCTACTTGTTCTGCTTTTACTCGAATACCTTCCTCAACTAATACGTTTTCTCGGGCTTTGTCTGAATCCTCCTTACTTTTCTCTTCTTTTCTGAGCGCTTTCTCTGTGCGGCTATGCGATTCTTTACGCCATAATTCAATGGCATCTTTCTGTGACTGTCTGGCTTTCTTTTTCCATAATGCTTCTTCTACTCTCATGATGCAATCTGCATCCCATGTCCCAGCAGCGGGCCATCTCTGATTCTCTGCTAAATCCTTGGTGTAGTCCACCCATAAATCGAGATATAATACGGCATCTAGGCCATGTTTATGGTACATAAAGTACCCTGGAGTGTCCCTAGGTGGAATGGGAACGGCTTCCTCGAGTATCCCTTTTCTAGTTTTTATCTGTCTTAATTTTGAGAAGAACGGCATCTTAAACCTTGCTACTTGATTCTGACTCCGACTTGAACACAATTAATACAATAAACACAGTAATGAAGATCGAACAATCACTCATACCACGACATTTAAAACATATTAAAACATTTTAAAACGAACAATGATAATTAGAATAAAACTAGCTAACCGCATAATACTGGATGTACTGCTAAACAGTACAGATACACTGCTAAAACAGTGCAGACCGGGTCTGTGTACCCAAACCCGTCTTGACCGGCACAAACTAATGCGCACGTCTAGATGCGTCCCCAGCAACGGTACTCACCGGGAAGCACGGAACGGAACAGAAGGCCTCGGAAACTCTGAACTGGACTGGACCGGACTGGACTCGACTCGACTCGTGACATAGGTACTTCGGAACTTCGGAACCTGGTGGGCCTCTGTATACCTCGGATCTTGCTCTCTCAGCTAGGCTCTGGTCGGGATCCTCCGCACTCCTCACCGCCTCGTCTGGGTGTTGATCGCAGCCTCAGTCACCTCCGTTGGCCTGAGGGAGGTACAGGAAATCCTGCGGGTACGCGTAGTTGTCCGTCCGGCTGTGGCAGGGGACCGGGTCTGCAACGCACCTCCGGCGCGTGGGGTGGGGGAGGAGTCCCTGTTCGGGCGCCAATTATGTGGTAAATTTTAATTACCTGTACTTAATTTATGCGGTAAAGTTCAATAAGGATAACTCAGAATAAATAAGAGGCAGAATCCGTGATATTAGAGGTTTTAAAAGGGGTTTATTCCTTACAAAGGAATTGGTTCGAACCAGGCAATCGGGTTCCGTCACCACGAAGGTTCGGGAAGGGATCGAGCGTACTTTATTGACAGGTTATCATATATATAGTCAATGCATTACAGTAAAGGCAGATGCGGAAGGCGTAACAGTTGAGAAGAGAGATAAGAATACACATACGTAATGAAAAAAGGCGTTACAATAGGCGTGCATAAGGGCGTGTACTAGAAACGTCATTATGAGGATGACACAGGTGGGTGGATCCATAAGAGAATCCTGCAATGTCAGCAGAAATACATGGCAGAGATGCGCGTGCAGCAGCATGACGTGTAATTGACGTGTAACTGGAGGGTGAAGGGGACTTGACATTTAGCCCCACATGAGGAGACAGAAGTCTGGGATGTCAGAACAACCTAATCCCAAATCATATCTAATATCTTGTGTTTAAGGAACTGTATTATCTGGAAGGAAAGGTCTCTCGGGCAGAGGCTATCCTATACTGACTGCTAGTGCGTGTATAAGCGTCTACGTATCTACATGAGATGCGAGGGGGCATGGGCCTACCATGGTAACAGGAGCTATGATTTACTTGCACGGAGACGGTAAGGCCGGGCCCTTTGCTCTGTAGCTGGAGGAATGTTTACCTAAACTACTAGACAGGAATGTATTTGACGAGGAGCAGAGCAGATAACTTGAAGGCTAAGTACAGTCTTGGCAGGCAACAGGCCGAGCTGGGCACCGTTAGCCGCGCAGGGAGTAAGACAAAGGTCATGGATACAGATGCAGGTCCAGGCTAGAGCATTCAGAGGCAGAAGGCAGGAAAAGGCTCGATGGCAGAATTCAGGCCTAACTTGCCATAGCTGAAAAACGTGAAAGGTACACCATATAAAGACGGTGGCAAGGCATACTTAGGAACGGAATATTTGACCCATTCATGGTGGATCTGAAAGAGGACATGTTAACGTTGGACACAAATGTATTTGCGTCTTCATAGCTGGAAGTGGAGGGAACATACATGTACTTGTAGCACGTACATGGAGCCGTTGGGGTCTAAGATAGGGGACACAATTGATCATAAAAATTCATATTTCCTCAGACCTGTAAAAAATCACGAAGTAATGTGACGAAGAAATACTCAATTACCCTGACCAGCCCCATTTCAGTCATTTTTAATGCAATGACCCCAGAATATAGTAATACAAGAGAAGGAAAGAGGTGGATGAGCTAAGAAATTAATGAGTAGAGCAGAGCAAAGGATTGTCTCTAGCTTCAACAAATATGTTAGAGTAGGATAAGATGCTTTCAAAATTCAAGAAAATATTTCCTTGACACACAGAAGTGTTTCACCTTACATTTCAGGCCCTGTCTTTACAATGAATGCTACTGAACTAAGAGGCAAGTCCATTATCATGTATGCATTAGTTGGTGGCTTGATTTGTGCTGTAGCTGGAGAAATATTATAGACTATTGAATCAAAACACCAAGGCTTCCGTATAGTGCACATCTTGTACTCACGTGTTTGAAGGTGCTCTGTTAATAATGAACAAAACGGAGGAGCAGAGAAATAAAATATTTTCCTTAAATCACTCAATTTGGTTGAGCAGGGATCTTTGTTCTCCTAAAATAAACAAACATTAGCAAAGCCAAGCGACCTGGTGTTAGCCTCTGCCTTTTGGCTTTGGCATTTCAGTTTTGTATTCACTGTTGGTTTTGTAAAATTATTTTTGGGGGTAAGCTAGTGTGCCCTCATCAATCTAAAATATTTTAAACAACTGGTTAAAAGCAAAAGTATTTTAGGCCTGCAAATAACACACATCTCTAATTTTTGGCTCTGAAAAGAACTACTTTTTGTGTCTCTGTACTCCTTCTGAAAAGGCGTCACGTTGTAAGAAGCCAGCCAATGGCTGAAGAGATTGGACCCATTGACCCTTGATACACTCTAGAATGGGTGGAAGAAAAATTTGAATGACACAACAACAGACTAATGGAGGACGCCCGACTGAAAAGCCCTATAACTATGAAACACGCATAACTTTCGTGAAATTAAAAAGGCTTAGATAACACCAGAGTGAAAAAGCTAAGGAGCCAATTGATATGCCATTTGTTGCTAGCCTCTTTGCTGATGCTTTTTAAAAACAAAATGTATTTTTTTTTAGCTTCCTCGTACAAAGGTCCGTTCTGAATGTGAATGGTTTGTTGGTTGGGGTGGTTGGGGAGCATAGAGGAGATAGAGTGTGTCAGAGTGTGTGGCCTGAAAGTGTGTGTATCATTAGCCAGACTGTAGGAGAAGGCAAGTGAAAGAACATTTGTCAGTTTCTGTATATTCCATGGAATTATAGTACCTGCACATTGTGTGCTGTACAAAAGCTGAACAACAATACCAAGGGCCGCTAGAATTATGCAGTGGGGGAAAGCACCAAATTATGCGGCAGGGTTGACTAAATTATGTAGCAAGAATAGCCAAATTATGTGGCACACTACAGCACATTTTTCTAGTGCTGCTTAATTATTTTATACATTTTTTTTACACATGGTATTCTTGTCTTGACAATGATTTCCCCTCATTAGTACCAGTTTACCAACCAAGTACAGAATTAAGCGGCTGAAAGATGACCAGTTAACCTTTGTGAAGGGCCTTCAATGTACGCAAATATATGGCATGACGTTTTTAGTAACGGTTGATTTGTTCAATCTCGAAACAATTATTTTTTTGGTCAAAATCTTCAGCAGATGAAAAAAGCAGTGGCCACAGAATCGCATGATTTCAGTAGCCTTGGCAATACCTTATACTTGTGATGCTGCATTGTGCCATGTGCATGTTCAAGTACATCCTGCACAGGTTTAGCCTAGTGATCCATGTCTTACATAAGAGTGTGTAAAAGGATGTGAAGGAAGCCCACAGATGTAGCGCAGTAGAAAACTATGCTAGGAGTCTTAAAGGATAGATGCATTTTTCATAGCTCCTGTGAAAAATTAAAGTGCCCGAAAAGGACAGTGATAAACCAGAAGTAATATCGACAACTTGTATATTTATGATACCTTTCCTCCATATTTACTTGGCAAACTTTATGGGCTATTAAACAAACACAAGACGTTTTCTGTACTGCGCACTTTCTGTATGGAAGTATTTAGAAATGCTTTCATATGTGATAAAGAACAATCATATACGTTTTAACCCAAAGGCAAAGTGGGCTCTGGCCCAGGACCCCAGTTTTTCAGGGGCCACCCAGAGAGAGCCAGCTCGGTTCTGCAGAGAGTCTTTCTCTAGTGTACCTGAATAATTCTTACACAGATTGTAATGGACTCTCACACATCGCCCCTATTCAAAATAAGTGGAAAGGAAAAGGGCATTTGAAACAGACATTTTGCAGAGAAATGATGCGTTTTTGTTTCATTCTTTCAGATCAAAGCAGGACCTCACATATTCAGATATTATTTGCAGTACTATTAGTGAACTGCTGCTGTGTTACAATATTAAAAACGCACCTTACTATCCCTAAATATTAGATGTAAACACAATTAGAATATGGACCAGTGAGTCTGTCCACTGTCAGTGTGATGAAAGAGCTGAAAATGGATAATAAATTCAAAGTTGTTCCGAACAGCAGCCCCCAAAATACGTTAGGCCCAGGGCCCCCAGAATTCGTATGATGTCCCTGCTGCCACCCTCTAAGAAGACAGACATATTACGTATAGTGCTGTAGAAAACTAATGATTACTGCTGAGCTGGATACTGCACAGACATTAATGAGCAATTTGTGTGCTTGCTGATGTTAGTTGTGACAGGTGTAATTTCAATCTCTACCATAACATCGTGTCTTTGTTTTAGCATGAAGAGTTACCACCAGGCAAGTAGAGCACTATGTCATTTGGATACAGATGCATGTCTCTTTAGAAGGGGCCTTGCACAATCCGTTACTCTAGGACATCCTTTTATGTTTTCATTACTTTGTCTTGTGGCTGCTTCAAAAATCTCTGGGATGTGTTATATATTAGTCTATTTATCATGTTCAAGCTACCCGTTACTCATCGTGTTCAAAGTATCCTGGTGAAAACAGGTCAACTATTTCCAGTAGTTTAGTGGAGGTTCCTGTTCTTTGAGTGATGGTCTGAAGCCTCCATCAGTTTGTGGATCCTATCAAAGCATCTAAGGTCAGTTATCTTGGTGCTCGAATGTGTTAGCAGCAGCTGTCTCTTCGATCTTAGATTCTACCAAAGCGACACAAATTACAAGGGCTACATTGAGACTTGTAGTTTGAGTGTTAAAGTTAGATTTGCATAGTTGCTATCTGTGCATGCTCCTGTTAAAACCCAGGCTCCTGCAGCAGGTGCAGAATGCACCCCTCCTGCTTCAAGCAGGGAGCACACATCACCTACTCACGGGTTGGTCCATTGCTTACATGCCATTAGCCTGTTCCTGGCCCGATGTTAGATCCACATTCATAGAATTCAGTAGGCCTTTCAAAGTAAAGCAGGTCTTAATTCCTGCATTTGTCTAATAAAATGGAAAACTATTTTAAGGGAATTACAGTATTTGTGGTGATGTGTTACTTGATGTTTGGTGAATACATTTTGGATTTTCCAACAGTAAATGTCGACACCCACCTAAACTGGGGCAGGCTTTTGTAATGGTCATTTTGAAACTGACAGAAAAAAACAACTCTACCCTACTCATTGTTCACTCACACTCAGTTCTGTGATCTGCAAGTTACACGTCTTTGTAACAGGCACATTACCCCTTTGCTCTACTTTAGGGTGAGCTGAAACAGCCACTAGACAAAACTCCACTCTCTGTCCAGCAGGACCATTAATCACCAGAGTTATATTGACACTTTTATTGTTGCATGACACTGCTGGACACCCAAGGAAAGCTGTGGCACCTGCTATTAAACGAAAAGTTATTTTGTACACAGCACCCCCCACCCCACAAGGTAAGTGCAGGTATGACTGCACCAGTGCTAAAGTCGCACAGCAACAGAGCAATACCATAAAAGTCCAACATATGCATCATAAGTTATCATTTGAGAAAAAAAACATTTTAAAAAGCTGTAAAAAACAGCATTATTTTCCCGAAACGAAGTCTGATCCTAAAACACCGCAGTTTCATTATTTAAATTTAGCAACCTAGAACAGGGGCGGTTCAATACCTGAATATATCGTGGGTGTGGAAGGTGGGGAGGGGTTCACGGGGAGAGAGAAAATATGGCCTGCACTATAGGGACCGGCATGTTTACAGTGCATGTTATAAAAACGCAAGTGCAAAACCGTTCCGATTCTACAGTGCGAACAGCTGTAGTTTGATAAGAAACAAGAAATTATTGTTTCTTGTAACGTGTACGTTCATGCTACAAACCGAGTAGACCGAAATAAAAATTATAATTTCTGGTGAATGTGTGCAGGCCCCCCACCCCACCAACACAAAAAGTGAAAGCGGCATGTATAACTGCCGCCTGCCCCAGACTCTATGGCATTCCACAGGCCCTAACCTGAAAATGCAAAACTGCTGCCTCCCCTGCATTGTAGATGCACACTCAGTGCACTTCACCACCAATCAAAAGACCGTACTTTTCACGGCGCTCGCATTTAAAATGCCGTGGCTGGTGAATGGTCTAAATCGCTTGATAAGCAGAGATGTGCGTGCTTTGTAGGACTGTGTGCGCGCTTGGAAAAGACCCTGTGCGCGCCCACGCGAGCGCGCAGCTTACTGGGAACAATGGTTGCAGGTGAAGTCTTTATGTCCCTGGGACTTTATAACAGGCGGCCAGCACAGACAAGCCCTTGTAGATTCTTCTTTAAGCAGGTTCACAGCAAAGTTCCAGCCTTTGTCCTCTCCTTGACAGAAGCAGCAACTGCGGGACATCCCAGCAAAGCACACATAGCAAAGGGGCAGTATTCTGCCTTACAGCTATCCAGCTCTTCTCCTTGGCAGAGGTTCCTCTGGAGTTCAGAAGTGATACAATGTACTGGGGTTTAAGGTCCAAAATTGATACCCCATTTTCTCTTTGTTCTTTATGTGGCAAGGGTCTCTGAGCCCAGTCCCAATCAGTTCTGTCCTCTCTTGTGCAGCATTACCACAGGAGGGGGAGAGATCTTTGTGCAATGGAGACACTGCCTATTCAGGTGCAAGTGAAACTCCTCCCACTACTCTAAATGCAGCCAAGGTCTATTCATCTCAGTTATGAGTCATCCAGGAAAGGCAGGACACATCTCAAACCCCTAGTGGCTGTCTACAGTGAATGCACATCCCCAGCTCACGTCACTCCAAAACCAGACACTCAATACACAAACCAGCAGAGGCACCCAGGATGGTTACACAAAAAAATGCCTACTTTCTAAAAGAGGCATTTTCAAACACACAATTTAAAAACAATCTTCCTAAAAATATGTGTTTGTAAATTCTGAGTTCAGAGAGCCTAAACTCCATTTCTCCATCTGGTCCCAACGAAAAGTTATACTCATAAGATGTTACACATTAACTCCCATGCTAGCCTTTGGGCCAGATAGCCTTTCAATAGTGAAAAACGAAATTGGCAGTATTTAACTATCAGGACATGTAAAACGCACCAGCACATGTCCTACCTTGTAAATAAACTGTACCCTGCCCATGGGGGTACATTGGGCCTACCTGATGGGTGCCTTACATGTAAGAAAAAGGAAGGTTGGGGCCTGCACTTGCCAGGTTGACAGGGCAGTTGCAAACTGCATGCGCAGACACTACAGTGGAAGGTCTGAGACAGATTTGGAGGGGATACTTATGTGGGTGGCACAATCAGTACTGCAGTCCCACTTGTAGCATTTGATTTATAGCCCCTGGCATACTCATTGCAATTTACTGGGAACTTACCAGTAAATCAAGTATGCCATTCATGGATACTCAATCATATTAAGAATTTCCCTAGGGAGCACTTGCACTTTGACACTGATCAGCAGTGGCAAAGTGACTAAAGCATCTAAGCCAGCAAAAACTAAATCCAGTATACCATCAACAAATCCAGGAGTTAGAGGCAAAAGGTCAGGGGAAACCACACCAAGGATCTGTCAGTCTGTGAGTGGGTGTATCAGTCTCTGAGTAGGTATGTGAGTGGGTGCATGAGTCTGTGAATGAATATATGACTGGGTGCGTAAGTGTCTTGGAGGATCTCCGAGTGAGTGCATGAGTGTCTGATTGGGTCTATCAGTGGCTGTGAGAGTGTCTGAGTGGGTCTTTGTGTGGGAACAGGAGTACCTGAGAGCAGGTGTGAAAGTGTCTGAGTGGGTCTGTGACTGGGTACATGAGTGTTTGAGTGGACCTATGAGTAGGTGTAGAAGTGGATCTATTAGTGAGTGTGTGAGTGTCTGAGTAGGTCAGTCAGTGGGTGTATCAGTGTCTGAGTGGGTCTATCAGTGGGTGTGTGAGTGTCTGAGTATGTGAGTGGATGTCTAAGCATCTGTGTGCGTGACTGGGCCACAACAGAACTGCACCTTTCTCTTTATCCAACAATACTCCACCATTTTGCACAAAATATCTACTTCAGTGGAGTACTTTTCTTCTGGTCAATTAGTAACTGCTACTTCGTTTGGTAAATGTCCAGTGCGTATTCTACACTACATCTGTGTAATGGAACATGATCAAATGTCTCCAGTGACCTTGTGTGTATTTTGGCAAACAGGGGTACTTCCTCTAAGCTAGTTGAAGTAAGTGCTTCTGTGTTTGGTAGAAATGTCCTAATATTCCTCAGCATGAAGAACGCATCACCAAAATTGCCAGGAAATGCGTTTGGGGGCCTTTTGGCAAGCTGTCCATAATCCTGGTAAAAGACAGGATGATCTTTGCATGCTACGAAGGTGGGTGGGGAGGACCTTCCAATTATTAGAAGGGGAGGAGGGCCAGGCAGCACCCCTCCCTGGGCCAATTATGGATCCATGGACTTCAACCCCCTGGTGCCTGTCCAAAATAAAGTGAGGGAAAAAGGTCCCCTCCCAGGCTGATTTTGGTCCCATTGACCCTATCTCTTGGGACCCAACCACAAGTCAACAGGAGCCATGTGGACCCCTCCCAAAGGCTGATTTTGGCTCCAAGGACCCCATCCCCAGAGGTCCGACCTTGAAATGCTAGGTGCCCTGAAGTCCCCCCAAGGCACCCAGTCAGTAGCATTGAGGATGACAGGATCCCACACACAGGGATCTGGTAAACGATGTGTGAAAGCAATCACTGTGTCTGTTTCCCTGTCCCCTTGACAGCGGACAGGAAAACAGATGAAAACTCAGCTCTCAGCAAGCATGAGCAGTTTGACAGCTCCCACTTGCTGGGAGAGGAGTTAGTATTTGTTATGACTTGGCTGGAGCTGTCAAAGATCCCACCAAGTCAGAGCAACAGCTAAATTCCAGGGATGGGAGCTCTGGCACATAGGGAAATTACTGTGGGGTGGCAGTCTCCAGGGCCATATATGGCTCAGGAGGAGAGCTGTGTTCCCACCCTCATTTGTTGTGCGTGGGTTGGCCCCTGGGATGTGGTGGTACATGAGGCCCTATATGGCTGAGGAGGGGGGCTGTGAGACCCCCCTTCAAGTTTAAATTTTGTATTTTACCCCAGGGTGGTGACATTCCCCAGGGGTCCTGTGGCCCAACATATTATTCACGAATATAGCATGTTACAACGTGTGCATTTACTTTGCGGTAGGTAACAACGCGGTCGTTACAACGCGATGCCTTTACTACGCAAGTCATTACATCGACTTGCAGTAGATGGCGCTGTAACATTAGGGATGTATAATTTACTATTCCAACTCCAGCCTACGCAACAGTAGGGAAGGTATTGGAATAGTAAATTATACTGTCCTTAAGTTAGAGCACCATCTACTGCAAGTCAATGTAATGACTTGCGTAGTAATGGCATCGGGTTGCAACAACGCGGTCATTGTAATGACTACGTTGTAAAAGAATCTAAAGGTTGTTTCCCATTATTCAGTGGTGGTGGTCTCTGGGGCATTTCAAAGCCCAAGTATGGGGGCCCATGTGGCCACCTCCATTGTTAGGAAAAAGCCACAGGGAAGTGGTGATCCCTAGGGATCTTAGGAGCAGTAGGAGGGGGCCCATGTGGCCTCCTTCCAATATTAAAATGAAACCCCAGGGAGGTGGTTGTCCCCAGGGATCTTAGGAGCAGGAGGAGGGTGTCCACGTGGCCTCCCACCAATATCAAAATGAAGCCCAAGGGAGGTGGGGGTCCCCAGGGCTATAAAAAGGCTCTAGGAGGGGGTCCCCATGCACCCCCACCTTGTATTTTTGTAAAAAAATGGCTGCATGGCCCAGGGGACCTGTTTCACTCATGGGCTATAATGTAAACAAGCATGGGAGACCATGCTTGGTTTTCTGGGGGTATTTGGGTACCCTGACACCATGGGTGGGTTAGAGGAGTGTCAGAGGGAGCCATGTTTGGTATGAAATTGAGCTGTGTCTGAAATTTTTGCACTTCGGGAATCCGCGTATCCATCGTGAGATTCAGTGCACCCCCATGTAAATCTGCGACAGATGAAAACATGAACAGTTTCTGACCCACTCAGACATCCACACATGTACTCTCACATTCATTTACGTACCTGTAGAGGCAGTAATGCACCCACTCACAGACCTATGCAGGCATTAACACATCCACTCACAGAGCCATGCAGACACTCACACACCCACTCACATACCCATGTAGGTACGCACACACCCACTCATAGACCCATACCTGCATTCACCCACCCACTCACAGACCCACACCGACACTCAAATACCCACTAATAGATCCACATAGATACTCAGAAACCCACTCATAGACCTATGCAGGCACTCAAACATCCATTCACAGACCTACACAGCTGCTCCCACGCCCACTCACACACCCACTCAGAGCCCCACACAGGTAGTCTCACACCCACTCACAAACCCACACTGCCAGTCAAACACCCACTCACAGATCCATGCAGCTGCTGATAGTTCCATTCACAGATCAACACAGGTACTGACAGACTCATACACAGATCCATGCAGTACTCACACACCCATTTACAGACCATACAAGCACTCAGAGAGCCACTCACACAACCACATACGCACTCACACACCCACTCACAGCTCCACACATGTACTCTCATACCCTCTCTCATACCCACTGGCAGAAACACATAGGGTACTCACAGACCCACTGACAGAGCCACACAGGCACTCACGCATCGACTATAGATTACAACTACGGCCGATCAATAGTAGGTAATTTTAGTGAGAATCAACCTGTTACTGACTCACAAAATAGGGTTTAAATGTCGCAGGGGGATGTATGATTTTTTTGCAGCTGAGATGTGTAAGAAATCAATCGAAGTTTATGGCCTACCTTAAGTAGGTGGTAAGCCAGTCGCAAGTGGGAAGGGGTCACCATGGGACCCCTCCCCTTTGTGAATTGAAGCAAAAACATTTTTTAAGAACAGGCCATGGCCCCACGGACCACTGCTCTCTTAAAAAATGAAACAGAAATGTTTGATTTTTTTCTTTTTTAAATGCATCCTGTTTTCCTTAGAGGAAAATAGGCTGCATTTAAAATAAATTGCTTTATTTAAAAAGCAATCACAAACATGGTGGTCTGCTGTCCCTGTGCCAACAGGCCATTTCTAATGGGTCGCAAATTGCGACCTACCCTATGAATATTAATGAGGTATGTCATTTGCGAACCCATTGGGATTAGCTAAATGTGTCTGAGAACATTAGTACATTTAATTTTGCAACTTACTAAATGTGTGGTGCTGAAAATTGCAACTTGTGAGTCTCAAAATGGTATGGTTGTACATGTGGCCCCTAGTTTCTCTAGACAGAGCATTTTCTGTTTTACTAATAACATTGGCACATCACAGCCCTACAACAAAACAACTGGCACAGGCCATACAACCACTCACATACTGCTCAGAGACCCACACAGCCGCTTACACACCCAGTCATACAACCACCCATCATACACTTACTTGCCCACTTACACACCCATGCAACCAGTCACACACCCAGTCACACACCCATACAGCCACTCATACACCCACTCAGAGACCCCAAAAACCACTCACACACCCATACAGAAACTCACACACCCAGTCACACAGACATACAGCCAGACACACACCACTTTATCTCTCTCTGGCCAACCCAAGTAATGTCTACATTAGGTAACCCTAGGTCCCTGTCAATGCCATTCTTTCTAGCTGTCTCTCTGACCTAAAACACAAAACTATGGCCCACAATCTGACCATTTTGGATTCAAGCAGGAGAAGCACACAGGAAAAGGCTGCAGCAGAATGAAGCAGCTTTGAAGATGAAAAACAGCTAAAATGGAGGACAGCAAGTAAAATATAAATAAATTAAAAAAGCTATGTTGTTTAGGATATGTTTGGAATTGCTAACAGTTAATCACACCTGCTACAGTTAATGTGAAGCTAGTATACTGTTTAGAGAAAGTCTTGTGAACTTTTCACCTACTGGTAGGCAGAGACTACTAGAAACATAGTTACTATCAACTGGAGATAAAAGAGCATGGGGGAAACGAAAACAAAGAGACTACAGTGTGAAACTGAAAAGCAGACTGAGGTACATATGTTGCTCATTAGGGAGTGTATGTCTTGTAAATAACAATATTTTACAAAATGATACATAAATGAAAAGCATTTACAATAGATTTTTAAATACTTTTAAGGGCTTCCATGTGATTCTGCAGATCCACTGTGGATTCACACTGGGGGCAGCGCTGAGCACTGTGGTGGATCCAACAAAAACCTACCAAATTCGGCTTCTTTACAGGAAACATTAAAGGGTTGAAAAATAGTGACCATATAGGAATGGTACAATAAAAATAAAAGATGATAGGAAGTCTTTGGTTTGCTAACTATAGGAGAATGAGTAAGAGCACATGGGGAAGGGTAGTCATTTTAGGTATTTTTCTACTGAGAGTAAATGAGGATTGCATTAGTTCTGACTTGAGATTTGCAGAGGAAAATAGATGCTAACAGTTATTACACTAAACGTTGGCCAACAGCAAAGAGATTTTACTACAAAAAAAGTCGATTTAAAAAGTGTGAGTGTATATAAACTGAAAGAAAATGTGTAGCTTCTATACACTACAGTAAAAGGCAAAATAGAAGGGAGCCTTAGACGAGAGCATTAGCTAAAATATAGTAGCAACAAAGGAGGAAGAGGAATTACTGTACTGAAAATACAGTTATTTTATTAAGCCAGTATGAATGAATGTGTTAGAAATTAGAAGTGGGTGCTTGCTTATAGTATGTAATTTATTAGTATGTGATTTGCACCCAGTCACACAGACACTTTAACATCTAGTTACACTCCCACAAAAGCACGAACGTACCCAATACTCATATCGCCACATACCCTTACCGGTTCATGTCACACCCACTCACACAACTATACATCCATCCATGTAACCAGCACTCAGTTACACATGCACTTACACACCTATGCACCCAGTTATACATTCAGTCACCCACCCATACAGCCATTCACATACCTATTTATAAAACCATACAGATACTCACACATCAAGCAAGACAGCAACAGAGACACTTACACATACAGTCACATACCCACACAGCTCTTATGTATCAACCACTAGCAGAGGTAAACAGACATAATATCGAATTCAAAATATCGATATGACAGAATATCGAGTTTTTAATATAGAATACACAGAATATTGAATTGCCAAAATATAGTGGTGAAGAATATCGAAAATCAGGTAAGAAATAAAATATCGATTTAAATAATATAGAAGTAAGTAATATCGACAGTCATAATATAGTTGTTAAAAATATCGAATTTTTTTATAGTGTTTTAAGTGTTAGTATATTTGTTAAAAGTATGTATAAATTTTGGAATGTATGTTTGAATATTTTTAAAGTAATGAATTGTATGTTATTTAATTTTTGTGTAATTTAATTCCGTAACGGGTTGTGGGTTTATAGGGGATTAGGGTGGGAAGTAATTTAATTATAGTACATTAAATAATAATTTTTAGGAATTATTAATTATTTTTATTTTTATTTCGCGTTTTACTTCTGTAGCGGGTTGTGGGTTTATAGGGGAATAGGGTGGGAAGTAATTTAATTGTTATTAGGTAATTATTAATTGGTATTGAAAATTAATTGGTTGTTGATTAATTATTAATTGGTAATTAATTAGTATTAATTGGTAATTAATTAGAATTAATTGTTTAATTGATAATTATGTTAATTGTATTAATTTATTATTTGTAGCGGGTTGTGGGTTTATAAGGGAATATGGTGGGAATTAATTTAATTGTAAATAATTAATTATTGAAATAATTTTTGTATATTGCTAATTAATTTATTCTTAATTAATTATTAATTGGTATTAATCTTATTTATTAATTTTTGGTATTGAAAATTAGTTGGTTGTTAATTAATTATTAATAGGTTATTAATAAAAAAACATTGATATTTATAATAAATTAATTATTAAATATTGTGTGATTGGTAATTAATTTAAATATTTTTATTTGGTATTAATAATTTATTTAGTTTTTTATAAAATATTACATTATTATTTTCCCTACTATTGCACTCACTGGAGTGGAATAGTAATTTTTACCCCTACGCTATACAACGCTTTCCCTACTATTGCACTCATTGGAGTGGGAATAATAATTTTTACCCCTACGGTATCCAACGCTTACCCTAGAGTTGCACTCACTTTAGTGGGAATAGTAAATTTTGCCCTCCCGCTATCCAACGCTTTCCCTACTGTTGCACTCTCTGAAGTGGGAATAGTAATTTTTACCCCTACGCTATCCAACACTTTCCCTACTGTTGCACTCTCTGGAGTGGAAATAGTAATTTTTAGCCCTACTCTATCCAACGCTTTCCCTACTGTTGCACTCTTTGGAGTGGGAATAGTAATTTTTACCCCCACGCTATCCAATGCTTTCCCTACTGTTGAACTCACTGGATTGGGAATAGTAAATTTTACCCTCCAGCTATCCAACGCTTTCCCTACTGTTTCACTCTATGGAGTGTGAATATTAATTTTTACCCTCCCGCTATCCAACACTTTCAAATCTGAGACTAACTATAACATCCTTGTAAGAGTATCGCTGGGGTTGCAGGGTGCTCTATACTGGAGCTGCTCTATACCTAAACTGGAGAACTACCCAGAGTTCTCTACTTCTTTTGAATTTGAGACCCTGCCCAATACGGGTGACTCGCAACTGGTCCGAGGCTATTGTGCGTGCCTCTCTTACCTCCTTCCATGGTCTTGCCTGCACCTCCTCAGGGACGAAGACGCCGCCATCGCCACATCACCTTCCCGCGGCCGGAGCAAACTACAGCTCCCAGCGGCCCTAGCGACCCGTGACGCCAGCCACGCGCCCGGAGGCGCTCAAAAGGACGCTGATCTTCCCGCGTCGCGGGACGCGCGCGGGCGACGCCGGGCTAAGCCCGGGCAAAGGGCGGGCCCTCTGAGGCCCTCAGAGGACGGAAGAGACTGGACTGGGCCACGGACATTGTATGTATATGAGACAGTCCCTGTGTAGTCACTATACATTGTTGTGTAACGTGGGTTTAAGAGAAATTAGTGGGTTATATAGTCCCTGGTAAAAAAGCGCCTGGTTCCAAGGATTATTGCTAATATGCATAAGGTCAAGACGAATAAACCCACCAAGGGGGTTGGCTCTATGGATAACTATCTGGTGCAAAAGGTGACCCAAATCAATAACACCCGTAGAGCTTCCCTAGGGCGAGGTAATGATGTTGCCGTGTGTGCTGAACTACCGCCTCCTTTGATAGTCACAGCTCCTATTGATGGCCTGGACGGGGGAAGTGGGGCTGCTGTAATTACTGCAGCGCAAATACACATAGATCAGATTGCAGATGACCCTGAAGTTGCATCTGAATCAATAGAGGAAGATTCATCACCCTTATCACCCTTATCACCCCTATCGCCCCAGCAAAGACCAATAAGGCTGTGCAGGAAGGTACAAGCTAAGCGCATGGGCAATCATTGCAAGAGTAAAACGGGAAGGGGCAATAGAGTCTCTAACAGTGGGGGACTGCAAAAGAATCTAGGGGAGGGTAGTGGCATGGGCGGATTGAGTTCTAATATTGCCCCCGAACCATTAACACTCCTATTCCACTCACTGGAGGGAAAATTAGAGGCAAAAATTGTAGAGCTGATGCAACCACTGCTAGCCAAATTAGATACTATGGCCTTAGAAGTAGAAAGACTAGGTGGCCTGTTAAAATCCCACCTGGCTGGAGTATCAGGTAAATCAGATGCAGCAAATAATAGATCAATTGTGGTTGACCCGGGATTACCAAAAAGAAGTGCATCCAATATTTCACTAAATAGGCAGATTAACACACAGAATAAAGTGGTTGTTGTTGATCCTGTCTTATCAGGTCCCACGACATAACAATGCAGAATACCATTAATACGAGATCTCTTGAGGGAACTTTGACCCATAGCCACATAAAGCAAATCTGTCATGTAAATCTTCCTCCTGATTGTGCTCCTTATGTGGCTGTGCTTACGAATGTCCCTCCCATTCAGCCCCAAGCACATCAGGTGTCTGAAGAAAATCACGACTCCTTAAAGAATAGGACGGTTTTTTGGCTTAATAAGAATTGTGGGTTTCCCGTTAAGTATGCAGATCAAATATTAACGACAAGAAGGGTCAGCTGGATTGGATCGTCTAGCAAGACAACAAATGGTGACTGCATTATCATTAATTTTAGGCATCCTCAGCATGCTGCTACAGTTCTACTTAGAGCTGCTGCACTAGCCAACACTCCCAATAGTATTTGCATACGTCCACTGGGGTTTTTTTATTCCCATTTTATTAGAAATCCACCAACCCCTGGCCCATTTAGAACACGTATACCCTCACAGTCACTGCCCCCCAATGATGAATATGCTTATAATGCGGGGCTACAGAGAGGTAATGATTTCAACATTGTAACTCATAACAGATTTGATGCCCTCTCGGGATTAGAGCTATGTGACTGACAGGAGGTATCGGGTGGGCAGGAAACTCGTGGCTTAACGGATACGAAATGTTCGGAACGTATTTTGGCTGTCAATAACTCTAATAATATAATTTCTTGGAACATTGCGGGTCTTGGTTCCAAAATGGAGGATTGCAATTGGATCGAGTATATTAAAAAGTACCAGGTTATCTGTTTACAGGAAACCTGGTCAATCAATTGTAATTACTTCCTGGAAGGGTATAAGGCCTACTACGTACCGGCAGTAGCAACAAACAGGGGTAGACCTAAGGGGGGCCTGGTTGTGTTTATATCTATAGCTTTATGTTGTAAGGTTCGGAGAATTACAACTAACCACACTGGTATTATTGGTTTAGTTTTAAATGGAGAAAACTGTACGGCCGGTCTGGTCAATTTTTATAATTCCACTATTTGTAGTACCAACTCTAGTCAGATAGTTACATTGCATTCCTTTATTAGTAACTCCATGAAGGGCTGTCTTCACAACCTCATGGTGGTTGGGGATTTTAATGTTCATCCCTGTGGAGACCCTCTTTTTAAAATGATTACAGAATTTAATTGCCCGGATTGTGAGAATTTTCATTTTGAGCACACAACTGAGGGGGAACACTTGAATGATATGCTTAATGAATTAGAATTAACTCCTATGATGGCATTGATGGCCCCAAATAAGCGTTTTGATACCCCAACGTTTAAGGGGAATGGCAGGGCAACTTTTATAGATTTTATTTTGTTAACATCTGTTATGCAGTCTTTTGTGGGATTCTTCTCTATCGAAGTCAGTGAATTTAGTGATCACAATCCTCTCACTGCTCTTATGAGGGGTCCACTGATAGCAAAAGAAAGAGTGGAACCTCTTATCGGTAGGGTGAACACCACTGATGGCAGACGCCGTCTGAGATGGTCCATGGTAACCCCTGATCAGCTCTATACCAAAATAAAAACTACTTGTGCTGACGAAATTTCGTTATGCACGCAAGTAGATGCACTCCCAAACACTGTTCTAAATGCCTTCAACTGTTTAGCGGTGAAGGTATCTCAACTACTATCAGTACCTATAAAAAATTCAGATTCCTTAAAAGGTCCAAAGTGGTTTAACAAGGATTGCTCTCTAGCAGCTAAAAATCTAAGAGCAGCATTGTCATCCAAGCCGAGGATAAAAGCTGATGTCCAGCAATGTAGAACGATTTATAAAAATACTATTGCAAGACATAAGGAATTTTTAAGGGAAGAGGCGTGGTTAGCGATCTTAGATCCTGCCACCCTTGGAAGTAGTACAGCTTTCTGGGCCTTGATGAGAAAACCATTTTTGACACAGGACCCGGGAAATGGTACGGAAAGTCATATATCTAAGGAGGAGTGGGAAGTGCATTTTAAAAAACTATACTGCTGTACAGAGGACATGGATATTAGTACTGACTGTAGTAAAACTGGTGTACAGATTGTTTTTAATAGAGCTGAAGTTTTAGAGGGCATACAGGGAATCACAGGTGGAAAAGCTCCTGGCCCGGACGGGATCCCCCCTGATTTGTATAAATCTGATCCTAGCTTTTGGGCACCGATTCTAGAGTCAGTTTTTAATGCAGCTGTAAAAGAAGGATGTCCACGATCATGGGGTGTTTCCACAATTGTCCCAGTTTTTAAAAAGGGTGACAAGGGCAGCCCACACTGCTATCGCCCGATCTCTCTATTAGACTCTATGGTTAAGATTGTAGGAAGAATTGTACTGCAAAGATTGGTAGAGTGGGTGGAGGAAAAGAACATTATGTCTCCCTCGCAGTACGGATTTTGTAAAGGCCGATCAACAACTACTCAATGCCTTAACCTCTTCCTGATCTTAAGTAAATATACCATAATACAGAAAGGTACCATCCATCTTGCCTTTATGGATTTGTCTTCAGCGTTTGACTGTGTCAATCGTTGTAAGCTGTGGCAATCCATGAGGTCAAAAGGGGTTGATAGCGGTCTGGTTGATTTTTTGGTTGCCCTACACTATAATACCAGTGCCAATGTGAGATATTCCCTGGATTTGAGTGTATCTAACAATTTTAGTATTGGAAAGGGTGTCCGGCAGGGCTGTATCCTGGCCCCCTTTCTTTTTAACTTTTATATTAATGATTTAGATGGGGTGTTACAAGATATTCATGCTGACTGTCCTAGAGTCGGTAGGCGAGGAATTCCAATACTTCTCTATGCAGATGATGCAGTACTTATATCTAGGACCGAGAGGGGATTGCAATCATTGTTAACAGCATTTAATACATTTATGAGAGATAGAGACCTCTTGGTAAATAACACTAAATCTTTTGTATTACAAGTTGGTCAGCAACCAAGAAAACCCTTCCAATTTAGGATTGGCGGGGAAATAATCCCTTTTACTAAAACATTTTCTTACCTAGGAGTTCTCTTCGATACAAAATTAAATTGGGAACCCCATCTTGTAAAGAAAAAAGGTGAGATGGTGAGGGTTAATGCATCAATATTTAATTTTGCAACCAAATTGGGAAAAAAGCCAATCTGTGCAATGTTGAAATTGTACAATGCTAAGTCTGTGGCAACTGTATCCTATGGTAGTGAACTTTGGGGGTATGTTAATGGAGAGCAATTACAGATTGTTGAAAATCGTTTTATGAAGCGCTTATTGTGTGTCCCATCTGGTACGGCTAATTTTGCCGTCCATGAGGAGTTGGGGTCCCAATATATATGCGACTTGCTTTCCTTACGCCCTTTGATGTTTTGGCTTAAAATTTGGCTAAATGAGAACATACCCCTAACACACTTAATCATTAAGGACTTTTTGTCACTGGACAAGGCACTGAGTTCTCCCTGGTTAAGCTATCTAAAAACAAATTTTGACAAACTTGGTCGCCCTGAACTCTTTTCTAATCCACAATCAATTATTAGGGGAGATCTGGAGCAAATTAAACAATCTTTTTTGTGTGATAAGAGGATCATGAGAGAAGATGTGGAGCTCCAGAAACCAAGTGTGAGAAAATTTGTTATGCTTAAGACTACCTTGGCCATCGAACCATATTTGGAAGGGTCTTTCAGGCACATGCATCAAGTAAAATACCGGTCGCAAACGGGCAGATTCTCAGAATCTGACCCTTTGCTCCCGGTATTTTTGCATTTGGGATGCATCATCCCAAATGCAAAAATCG
Source organism: Triturus cristatus (assembly GCF_964204655.1). Classification (NCBI taxonomy): domain Eukaryota; kingdom Metazoa; phylum Chordata; class Amphibia; order Caudata; family Salamandridae; genus Triturus; species Triturus cristatus. The sequence goes on from NC_140588.1 coordinate 559,505,516, forward strand.
CTATTTAAGGAATCTCAAAATTGGGATTCCTTAAATAGCGATTGCATTTAAGGAATCCCTAATTGAGATTCCTTAAATGCAATGCATTACAGTTTAAAAAAATAGCGATTTCGCTATTAGCGTGAGCAAATTACCATGAGGCTGGACCTCATGGTAATTTGCGAAAACTTAGAAAAATGCACTTATTTGCATTTTTCTAAGTTTCATGTTGCCCACACACATGCCCTTAGAGCATGTGTGTATGCAACATTTGTGCAGAGTGAACATACATGGGTGCAATAGGGTGTCATTTTGACACCCTTGCACCATCGAAATTGCGGGAGCAATTTGCGAGTACCTACTGGTACTCGCAAATTGCTCCCGCAATCTCTAATTCATTCCTATGGGCCTGGAGGCCCATAGGAATGAATGGGAAGACATTCCTTAATTACGACTCGCAATTTGCTAGTCGCAATTAAGGAATTTGTGGGAATCGCTATTTCTTTAGCGATTCCTACATGCATAGGGTTTTGCTATTCCTTAATTGCGATTTCTTAATAATCGCTATTAAGGAATCGCAAAACCCTATGATGATGCATGTGCCTGTTTGTCTTCACATGAGAAATTTTTACTGACCAGATTTAGGTTTAACCAATTTCATCACCTGCTTATTCGACCTAAATGTGATATTTTTAATAAATTGGCAGCGCCCTGCGGCTGCGACGGAAAGTCTCCGCAGGATATGCTGCATTTTATCTTTTTATGCAAATTTTATGAATTTCCTCGTAAATTATATTTAGTGACTCTTTTAAAAAAACTTGATTTTAAACAAATCAGACCGGCTCTTTTGTACTTGCAGCTTTTGCACAGTGACAGTGTTCTCCAAATTAAGGAATTTTTAAAATTGTGTATTAGATTGAGAAACTGCCTGGACCAGTGAAACCATGCCCCTCGTTCTGTGTCCATATTTTAGAGAGCAATATTTTCTTTTGTATTGAAATGGTTGGTGTTTTTGTAACAATGAATTGTATATTTTATGTATGTCTTTTATGGTTAGCAATAACCGAAATAAAGATTTTGAACTTTGAACTTTGAACTTTACTTCTTTTTTTGCATAATTTATGCGGCACTCTAACCCTGAAAGGCTATTGTTTGTTTCGACTTATACTTGGTGCCCCCTTATACCTTATACAAAGCTAAACCTATTTGAAGAGCTGTAAAGACAGCAAAACACGTGTCAGGGGTTGTTTTTATTAATTTCAGGTTGGCTTGGATGATATTTTGCCATTCCAAAGCTTTAATACTATGCCAGGAGTGGCAAATGGCTTTGGTTATTTTACAGCTCGACATGGATGGCATTGTGATAATCGTATGTTTAAAGACTTTGCTACAGAAATGGCAAAATACTTTGTTCCTTTCTAGCTTGGGGTAAATGGCACTCTGCTAATCCTAGGCTTAAAAACATTACTAGAAAAACAGATATTTGAGGTGAGATTGAATAACTCTGATATTGGACCCAGGGTGAGGGTCTGCATGCCTCACTCCTAACTTATAAAGGGTCAGAGCCCCAAAACCTCAAGGTACCTGCCACCGGGTGCAGGGATCAACGGGGGGCACCATAGGTGCCCCCAAAACATGGGGGCCTACAAAGCTATTGCACACAGTTTTTTTGTGCCGGAAAAGCTGACACAAAACGAAAAGGCACTCCCTTGGCCGGAAAGAGGCGGCCGGGGGATTATTGTGAGCCTTCCGATTGGCAGACGGGCTCTCCCAGCCCATCATAAGCCATTTGAAATACTGATTTGGATTCCCTTCTGACCAAGGCCATCGAAATGGCTCGGTCGGAAGGGAATCCGAATCAGTGATTACAATGCAGGCAGGAGAGCTCCGACCGACGGTCAGAGCCCTTCCTTCCCACATTGTAATCGGTCCCCATGAGTATAGCCATCATCCACATGTTTCATGATGTGCCAGCAACAGCCCTCAAATACAGTACCATAAAGTTCCCCCACATTTAGAGTTCATACAGTAAGGAAGTTCCCACATTGAGGTGTCGATTCCGATCCTGTAAAACCCGGGTACGAATGGTCGTACGGAGCATTTTTTCCGTCCGACTCGTACCCTGGAATAACACCTTACAAACTTGCAAGTACGATTCGCACAGAAATACCATTTCCGTACGAGTCGTAAAAAACACCGACCGTCAAAAAAATACATACAAATCTGATTCTGGACGGCGCATACGCGACGTCCGGACGAAGTCAGGCAGCGTTCTACGGACCAGCAAGTACGATTCGTGCCGATGTCACTCCGCACGCAGCAGTGTTTACGGGAGCCAAAAACTGCCGGGAAATTGAGGACGACGCGAACAAGGAGCCCCGGTATGCGACGGACCCCAACCTACGCGTCATCCCAGCCCTCATAGCCTACCACCTCGCGTACAGAAACCGACGCAGACGCCGCAGAAGGTCAGAACAACCCCCAGGGGCAAAGGGGGGGTGGGGTGCAAGGGGCAGGAAACATAACCCACACCCCACAAAATACAAATACAACCTGCACAATAATTACCTCCATGGTCTGGTCACTTCGGGGGCGTGTCCAACAATCCAACGTCCCGCCACAACGGAAGTGGACGTGGACGCCTACCCGTCACCACCACAATGGTGGTACAGGACGTACCCACGCCCCCCAGAGCGTGGGTACGGACTGTACCACGCCTACCCCTACGTCACACCAACAATGGCGGTACAGCCCGTACCCATGTCCCAAAGGCATGGATACGGGCCGCACCCCCAAAGTTGGGGTGCCGTAGGGGTACGGGCCGTACCCAGGCCATCAGCGCGTGGGTATGGCACATACCACACCTACCCCTACGTCACACCAACAATGGCGGGACGGCCCATACCCACTTCCCAAAGGCATGGAAACGGGCCGCACCCCCAAAGTTGGGGTGCCGTAGGGGTACGGGCCGTACCCAGGCCATCAGTGAGTGGGTACGGCACATACCACGCCTACCCCTACATCACACCAACAATGGCGGGATGGCCCGTACCCGCGTCCCACAAAGGCATGGATACGGGCTGCACCCCCAAAGTTGGGGTGCCGTAGGGTTACGGGCCGTACCCAGGCCATCAGCACGTGGGTACGGCACATACCACGCCTACCCCTACGTCACATCAACAATGGCGGGACGGTCCGTAGCCACGTCCCAAAGGCATGGGTACGGGCCGCACCCCCAAAGTTGGGGTGCCGTAGGGGCACGGGCCGTACCCAGGCCATCAGCGCGTGGGTACGGCTCGTAGCACGACAGTGGACAGATACATAGGGGTGTGTGCCCATCACTCCCAGCAGTGCCCAGACATATGAGGGGTGGGTGCCTATGACTCCCAGCAGTGCCCAGACATATGAGGGGTGGGTGCATATCACTCCCAGCAGTGGCCAGACATATGAGGGGTGGGTGCCTATCAATCCCAGCAGTGCCCAGACATATGAGGGGTGGGTGCCTATCACTCCCAGCAGTGCCCAGACATATGAGGGGTGGGTGCCTATCACTCCCAGCAGTGGCCAGACATATGAGGGGTGGGTGCCTATCACTCCCAGCAGTGCCCAGACATATGAGGGGTGGGTGCTTATGACTCCCAGCAGTGCCCAGGCATATGAGGGGTGGGTGCATATCACTCCCAGCAGTGCCCAGACATATGAGGGGTGGGTGCCTATCACTCCCAGCAGTGCCCAGACATATGAGGCGTGGGTGCCTATGACTCCCAGCAGTGCCCAGACATATGAGGGGTGGGTGCATATCACTCTCAGCAGTGCCCAGACAAATGAGGGGTGGGTGTAGAGGACCCCCAGCAGTGGACAGACACATGGGGGTGGGTGCAGAGGACCCCCAGCAGTGGACAGAGACGTGGGGGTGTGTACATCACCATCCGATGAGCAAAACTCCATGGGTGCATGAAGGCATCCACAATGTGCGACAATGTTGAGAGTGCCATGACAACACATCACTGACAGCAGTGTCCCACTACCATGAGGATGGATGTCCTTCCCCCACTGCATGACACACCACATGTGGGTGTGATGACAAATTACACATGCATACCCACCCCTGGCGGAGGCAGCACAATACACACACTGAGATCATGCAACAAGACTGGATCCTCATGTCAAACACCACTAAACTAAGAGAGCCTAAGGGAACACACACTGTCACCCACATTCCAGGAATGATAGGAATGTACAGGTGCCGGGTCAGCCAACAAGTTGTAGCCTCCCATGGAAGGAAAAGGGTGGAGTACACACAGATACAATGCCCACAATTGTCAGTCAGGTGCCCAAATACCCTGCAGAACACGTAACACATGTGTGTGAGGCAGGGAGTACACACATGCATAGTGCGGAAAAGGGAAAATGTCCACATGAAGTCATGTCAATATACTCCATACACAAGTACAGTGTCCAGCAAGGATGCCACAAACGATGCAGGTGGAGACATTGCAGAGCATGCATGGCCAAAGTGGAAGGGATGTGTCACACACCGAGGAAATGTTGACACAGCTCAGCACAACAATTGGGAAACACCCTGCAGGGAAGATGTCAGGTGCCACAGAGGAAGGAACACACCTTGGGACAATTTCACCATGCAGTAAGAGCTAACATGACCTACGAATATATGCAGACACCTCGTGACGGCATGCAGATACCAGGGTCCACCCCATGAGCAGCACACTACAACATTTCCCAGACACCCAACACATTATCACCACCCCAACTCAGGGAGCAGCAGCACCAACAGCAATACCAGAAAAGCTATAGTGTGCAAAGGAAAAACAAAAAAACACATTCAGCATTCCGAAGAAAATTAGCTACAGTACACTATTCACCAAGCCCATAGGCCATGCCAGATGCGAAGTCCTGGGGGTGGACACGTTGGGACGCGTCTCCCCTAGCTTGCCTGCACAGTGCACTGTACCATATCATCCACAGAAGGGGGGGCATCATGTGGGGGGGAAGAACCAGGCACCGCAGGGACAGGAGGGGCACGGGTAGGGGTCGTGGGTGCAGGGACGGATGACTCCACCACAGGGGGTGGGGCAGCGCCACAGGAGGAGGTCAGTATGGCGCTGCACACGGCCGCAAGCTCTTCCAGTGTCTCCCCTACACCCGAAGGAACCACAGGCCCCAAGGAGGGGGGGGGTCGGAGGGATGGGTCGCAGCGCAACTGGGGGAGGGTGTGGACAGGGGGGGGAATCAACTACCCTGCCCGGGGAATCCGTCAAACGCTTGCGGGGTGGTGTCACACTGGGGCTGAGGGACGGACTGGCCATGAAGGACTCTCTGTCCGACTGTTGGGCAGGAGAGCCAAGGGGAGTGGGTTTGGAGGTAGTGGGTCGTGAGGACTGCGGACTCCTACTGTGACATCGTGGCTGCTGTTTGCCCCCTGACCCAGTGCCTGTGCCTTCTCCCCCCTGTGTGTGAGTGACAGGAGGTGTGCGCTTGGCCTTCCCTGGTGGTGTGCTGCCTGTGTCTGGTGGGGTGCGTGCATGGGGACTTCTGGGTGTGTATGGGACAGGCATGGGAGTGGGAAGTGCGGATGGTGCCGGGGTAGGGGGGGACGCAGCGCTGCAGGAGACCCACTGCTGCCGTCAGTGACGAGTCCATGGACCTCAGCAACATCCGTTGGTCAGACATCGCTGATGGCATGCCCTCCATGTACGACACCATCCGTGTCAGCAGTCTGGTGTGGCCATGGAGGACACGCAGCAGCGATGTCAGACCAACCTGCAACTGGCGCTGAATGTCCACAGACTCTGCATTGACGGCAGCAGGGGAGACAGGGGCATGGGGTGCGGTGCCTGGCACGAAGGAGACATGTTTGGTGTACCACAAACTCCCCTCAGAACCCAGAACCCCTTATCCGACTAGCTTAGTGTCCCATTCGTTAGCCGAGGTTGAGCTCGGCGGTCCCAATGTATAGACAACCCAGAACAAGCGCATGACAATATTCTCAGGAATGGTGGGAATCAGACATACCTGTTCGTCATTATTCTCAGATCAGTCTACAACAGAATAGACACAGACACAGTAAAGTTGAAAGAGTTCATTCAATGAACCTCGCGTCCTAAGATGCAGTACTGTGGCTGACATAAGCAGACAAATGGTTAAGTTCAGAAGCATCAGCATTGTTGCAATATCATAGACAATGAAAGGAGCAATCATAAGAAAATGACAGTGGAAACAGCAACCTTCCTGTCGCCATTAAACCAATAGTAGTATAATTCGACTAATAGAAGGTCTCTAGGCTTGAACGGGGGACCCCCCACCGTACAGATCAGCTCAGTGGAATCACATCACAGGATCATCTAGTCTCATCTTCTGCGAAAGTCCTCCATCACAATGAAACTAAAACGTGCTGCACTGCAATATGGCAAGCACTCGTCTATCAGGTATCTGCAGCTGCGTGCATGTAATGGCTTAATAGTGGGACGATCAACCTGCACACAACAACATGCACCGTCTAGTCACCCAGACTGTTTGTGTACACAATGTACAGTACAAGCTCGCTGCTCACTGTGAAGGATGTCAAACAACAGACAGTCCTCATGTGAAGCAAACTCGAGTAGGCATTTTAAAATTAATAACACGCAACTTCAGTGTCGCGTGCAAAAGCAGCAACATTGGCAAGATGGCTTACTAACAACTAACGCGGTGGTGCCAACTTAGCATTGTACATAGGGAGATAGGAATCATCACTACACCCCCCCTTGTTCGTACCACTAACCACTAGGGGCGCAAATTCGAGAACGCAGAGTTCAAGTTTGATAGAACAGAACCAAGGGCATGAACTGGAAGTCCATAGAAGGGAAGCGAAAAAGTCAGAAAAGAAATGTCAATTATGAACGATGTTGCAGGGAAATTAACCCTGTAAAAGGGGAAACAATATAACATCAATGGATGCACCATGAAATGAGCAGGGCTAAAGTCAATCCATCAAGGTATAAGCACAATAAGTTGCAACAGCTTCCAAGAGGAAATCATTTGAACGTTCCGCAAAATTATCTAACATCCAGTTCAGCAGGGGGAAAGAACACACGTGTTCCTCAACAATCGGGGCATCCAGCACCATTTGTGGACAACTGGTGGGGACATCAATATAACTTCTGGATAAGAAAACAGTTGCAGCCATTCCGGTGTCCCGATTCCCTAGGACTCCATGTGCTGCAGCACAGGCCATAATCCTGACGCCAGAACAGTGCAGCTCATGAGCCAATAAGGGGCTCATCAGTCGATCATAATCCGGGTCAGGAGACACCGAGTTAGACAGGCCCAAATCCAGAGCCCATTCGAATGGACAATCTAGGCAATGAAAGACAGGTTAAACGCAGGTAAAGAAGGGAAACCGGAAGGACAATCCATAGGCACTGTTTAAGGTCGCCAGCGGCAGAGTGCCGTAGAATTCAAGCATCTGTTTCCGAAGATGGAGCAGCCGGTGCATGCTGTCCTGTAACGCAAGTTGTGAAGCCACAGCGTAGTACGCAGATCAATAATAGCACCCCAGCTACGAGGGCGAGAAGCAAAGGGAGACCTCCGAAGACGCTAGAAAAAATCGAATTATGAAATGCGGGGATCACACCAAACTGAGTTTGGAAGGAGGTCACGAGCCCGGAGCCCACAATTTAGAAAAAAACATCCAGGCCACTTGTTGACGAGGCATGAAAGATAGTCTGAATCCGAGTCCCAAATATGTAGTGGGAGATCAGTGTTCAAAAGCGCTTGCACCTCTGTGCGCGTGTGAGCTATGTGAAGGACAAATGTTTCTCGGGATGAAGTCAACACAACTTGTTTTTGAGACAATAGAGCCCTTATTCTGCTCATCTTGTTGAACTCTGCTTTCAAGGTTGGAATGGAAGGCCAGATGGATACATCGAGCCGGCCATGCGGGGGTGGGAAAAGGACGTAATGACAGAAAACCACTCGTAGTGATACAGTCACAGTCACGATGTGAGGAATTCCCGGAAGCATCCCACAGCAAGCTTCATCATTGAATAGCACATAATTACCGTTAGCAAGCAGCGTACAAGACGGGGTCATAACTGGCACACGAATCCCTTTCAGAATACAAGCTAAATCATGAGCGTGCATATGACAAGCACCATGCAATTGAATGTGCCTACACACCACAGAATGATCCGGAGTGGAAGTGCACCCTTCACCTTTTAAATACACCTCCTTGCCGTCTCTCACGCACCTGTTGTCGCCTAGCACGGATACAAGGGACCCGAGCAAGTGGGAGGGCGGTGATGGGAATGGAGGGTGCGGCGAGAGATGGAGTGCTGCTTTCAGCTCTGGGAGCAGTCTCCGTCCCCTCTGGGAGCTCTGCCTTGGACCCGGCAGCGTCATAGTCGGTGTTGGGACTGGACAGGTCCTCCGCCTGACTCCCCTCGGCCTCCGTGCCACTTGCTGCGCCAGACTCCCCAGCACTGGTGGCCTAAGTGCTGGATCCCTCCCCCACGTCTGTGCCAGTGTCTCCCTCGGTTTCCCCCGACGATGCTGTGGGCAAGGTGAAGAGACAGGAAATGATCAGACACCTGTATACATATGACACATGAGTCCAAACTACATAGGACACATCGCATAGCATGAACAGCAACATGAGTGACATCTACAATACTACAAACATATGTAGGCCCTGCACCACACAGTTGGTTTACCCACCATGCCACTGGGAAACAATGGGGAGCATGACACAACAGCAAATTACTTGATATCAATTGATACAGAGGAGCTACTCTCTGGGGACAGTCGAGCACTGCATCACTGGCATGGCACAGTCACCTACACCCGCAACTGTCCCCTGATGCCAGGGACACGGACAATGACACCTGACATGTAACTACCGGCGTTGCACGATGTGACTATGTCATGTGTGTGTCATGTGTTCCCATGAGCTTGCTGTAGTTGTTCCGTGACATGCGTCTGCAGTTGCTGCATCCAACATGTGTGTGCGTGTCGATGGGCATGGCACACTATTACGCACACCAGGCCACATGTGGAATCAGACGTAACGGCTGTATGTATGCATCGCACATGGACTTGCGAGACAAGGACATATCTGGTAGACTCAATGTATGTGTGATCATTCCTTACATGTACCCCTTCATGGCAAGGTGTGTGGACTGTCCTATTTCAAGGACATGTGACCTGTGCCTCTAGTGTTCCGCAACCGGTCTGTATGATGAAACATCCTTCTTATGCACATATGTGGATGTCTGTCACTCCTGTAATGCGTCTGCCTGTTCACTTACACTGGCCCACAGCTAGTTCCATGGCATGTCATGTTGACCTTGAGCACCCACGTGTGTAGCTGACTGTTGGTAGGGGTGTCACCTGGCTGGCATATGTGTCCTGGATGCATTGCACAGTACAGACTCTGTATGTAGCATATGTGTATTAGCTGTTGAACATGTGCTCAGTTCATTGACAGTGGTGTAGTGCTGTACTCAATCTTCATTCTTCCTTCCACATTTCTGCAGGGCACCGCCTCTCCCCCGACCAATGCCAGACTTGGCTGCCATGAGGGAACGTGACTGTATACGCCGCTACCACTTCTCCCAACCGTTGATTGACAACTTGACCACAAGGCTGGAACCACACCTCCAACTGCTACACAGGTATCCTACTGCACTGACAGCCAAGATGAAGGTGATGGTAGCCCTACATTTCTTTGCCACGGGTACTTTTCAATTGACCATAGCTGATGTAGGTGGCATGTCCCAGACCATGTTCAGCCGTGTCCTGCATGATGTGTTAGAGGCCATGTTGTTACACCTGGATGAATTCATACATTTTCCAACTCGTGAGCAGTTGACAGGTGTCAAGGGTGAGTTCTATGCCCTGGGAGGGATGCCCCATGTCATTGGGGCCATTGATGGGACACATGTGGCTTTGGTACCACCACACGCACAGGAGGTAGCCTTCCGTAACAGCAAACATTACCACTCCATCAATGCCCTTGTGGTATGTCTTGCTAACATGATGATATCCCATGTCTGTGCCCGTTTTCCAGGATCAGCACACAATGCCTACATCATGAGGCGTAGCAGGGTGCCTGAAATGATGCTGCAGCTGCGCAACGAACGTGCATGTCTTGTTGGTGGGTATACTCTGTTAGTCCTGTATTTAGCGGAATCTTAATATCTTACTGCTGCTACTGACCCACTTCTGTCCATGATGTTTCCATGTAGGGGACGCTGGCTATCCCAACATGCCATGGCTGATGACGCCTCTCCGCAACCCCATAACAGCCGCAGAACACCGGTACAACGACACCCATGGGCAGACGAGGCACGTGATTTAGAGGACGTTTGAACTCCTGAAGAGCAGATTCCGGTGCCTCCACAAGACCGGCGGCGCACTCCCATATGCCCCGGTGAAGGTCTGCAAAATCTTCCTTGTGTGCTGCATGCTGCACAACATGGCAGTGGAGAAGGCCGTGCCACTCATCCTGGATCCGGATGAGCAGGATAAACCACCCGTGGAGGATGAAGGGCTTGGGCACGGGGTAAGTGAGGATGAGGATGATGGTGAGGATGAGGACATCCGGAGTCAGCTTATCCGCAACTTCTTCTCATGATCGTGAGTCCCTGTGTCTGAGTGTGCACGCTTAGAGCCTTGTGTGGCATATGTTGCAATGTGTGTGTCGAGCTGACTGTGTGCTAAGTGACTTGGAGGTGTGTTCTGATGTGTCATTCAAGTGATGATGTCATTCCCCAAATTTTTGCGGGTACACAAAATTCATTATTAGCATGGTGACAACATCAATCCTGTAGAGTGCATGTACATGTCTGCGGATTACTAGCTCTTCGCTGACTTGTTGTGTGTCTGTCCTCCCCAGGTTCCTGCGGCTGTCGTCTGCTCATGTCATCATTGCACTCCTGCTATTCCTCATGAGTATTGCAACGTGTGCTGGATCAGAGTTACATGCACAGACATGGTGAAAAGTCATTTTGGGTAAGGAGTGCAGCAAGGCGTTTTGTGGGTGGTACGTGTTTGTAATATGTGGGGACTGCTCCTGTGCATGTTGTGTTACCATGCATACATGTCGACTCACCATGGGCCACGTGACGTGTTGCATGGCTCCCATGAATTGATAGTCACCCTTCCTGACAGTCATCTGTCATGTATTGTGGATTCTGATGAAGGCATCAATGTGTGTATAACGTCCCTCAGGAACATACGGGATGCTAATGGTGGACATGGTGTGGGACATCCCCATATGAGGCTCAATGGGGAATTGTAGACTCTCCGTCTGCAGCAAGGGGTGTGAGGCTCAACCCCTTCACTTATGTGCCAGCTCAGTAGGATTTACCACATCTGTGTGTTGCAGGGGGTGTCCAGTGTAGGTCACACTTGGTCAGCCAAGTGACCTGTGATTCTGTTCTAATGGATGCAATTCCATTAGTGTGAGGCTGAGTAATAAAGGTGTTCGTCACACTCCAAGGTGCCTCATCTCTGTCAATGCAGGTCTCTTGCCACTTGGCATGCGGCATCTCTGGCATACTTGCTGTAGATAATGCATAGGAGTCCATGTGTAGTTTAGCGACATGCATGCAGTTGCTCATGAATTAGGCTCTCTATTGGGCATGAAGTACATGGTCGTGTATGTTTTTTAGCAAGGTCGACCACACAATGTCCCATCACCAGCTGCTGAGGGTGTGTCTCCTGTGCGCAGGTCGCCCTTCAGTTTCCTGATCCGGTGTACTGGCTCTTTGGTGATTGTGCATGCATTGTCTCTGGGTGTGCCATGTGACAATGGACACTCCTTACTTTACACACGTGCCTGTTGCAGTTGTCCTTCTGACATCCTAGTCTTTGTGTGCAAAATGGGGCATTTTTCAGGGAGATGGCGCCTGCTGCAGCGGGCCCTGCACAAGCACCCAGTGGCCACACACACAAGATGGTGTGCATCATGTTTGGCTCGCTAACATATGCCATGCTAGTCCACAGCATCTGTACCTCATGCTGCAACGCCCTCTGCATTATGCACATGATCCACAGATAGATCCACTCCAAGTTACGAAAGACCATCCCCCAGGTCCATGACAACATCCGTCTCATATACTGCCCTGCCCTCTACGGAGCAAGTACATCCAAACTCCAAGGAAACTGGTCCACTTCCAGGGGGCATCTGCACACCTCAGCTTCTACACCCTGCGCCCCAGCCACCTCACCGTCCACCATAGATAGCTGCTATGGATCACTGTCTGCTGCAGGATAACCTCCACATTCCCCACCCACACTCAGGAGGCAGTCCACAACCCCGACCCCAAACCAACCTTGTACGTCTGTCATCCTAGATCCCGTTGGGCCATCTCCGTGCATCCAACCTTGCCCTGGCCACCGTTCTTCACATCCACCGTACTCCAGCATACAGGACATTGTTCTCCCACCTGGCCACACATACCTGGGACTCCCTCCCCGGGAACCTCCACATGAGCCATGACCTCTACGCCTTGATGATGATCTCCCAAATAGGTCTGTCCACACAGTTTAGCAAGCCCCCCCTCAGCAGCCAGAGGCCATCACAGGTGAGTGTTGTGCTCCATGCCTACATTGAATGATACCTTGTGACCCATGTGTGTCCTGTACCAGACTCTGATCCCAGGGTATGGATGGCTGGAGTTAGTTCAACACTCAGGCATAGTTACACATTTCCACACACATATGTCGTTGAATAATGCAAAATGACAGCAACATCTCATGTGCAGAACAATATGAATTTATTTTTGGTGGGTTGAGTCTTTTGGTAGATGTGCTAAGGTGCTCTACCAGGGGAATAGAATCCAAAGTTCACAGGGGGAGATGGCATCCTTGTCAGTTGGAGTCATCAGAATCCAGACCACAGTGTTGGTCATCATTGGTCAGACTGTGACCAGCAAGTCCATGTGGCAGAGAATGTCATTGGGTGAGGTGCTGCTGTTGCGCCAGAGGGCCAGGTGCCAGGCCAGGTGACCTGGGAGATGGGGATGGTCCGCTGACTCTCACGGTCTTTTCCGTGGACGACCCACCTTCCTCCGGGGACCCTCAGATGCAGGCCTTGACGATGCTAGGGACGCTCCTTCAGATGAATCCTCCTCCTCCTCCTCCCTCCCTGTGTCTTGTGCTGGTCTACGCCTGGTGGCACAGGGAGGGTTTGCCAGACTTTGGGCGATCTGACGGAGTGATTGGCTCACGTCCCTGTGCACTGCCAGGAGCTCAGCCAGTCTTGCCTCCATCCGTCCTTGGTGTTGTTGATGACTGGCATGATGCTCGACCTGCAGGTTCTTTATCTCATCGAGGGTCCCCTGCATCCTGGAAAGTCTGGACACGACCTGGTCCATGCCTCTGGTGTCACGCCGGTATGAGTCCAGGATGTTCGTATGTGTGACATACCGGGGTCCTGAGCTGGCTGGTCAGGTTCGCGCCTCCGCCTGCCTCCACTCCCACCACCCCTGCCCACACGAGCCTGGCCTGCCGTTGTGGGCATATCGGGTCTACGGGACCCCTGAGGGATGGCATTTGCAGGGTTGTCTGCCTCCTCCTGGGTGCCCGCAGAACCTTGTCCCTCCTGGTCAGACTGGCTGTGTTGTTCAGTGCGAGCAGGGCTCCTGGGTGTCTCCTGGGATGTGGCAGGAATGGGGGTAGGGGTTGGCACAGATGTACCTGACGCAGGTGCTGCAGGGGCTTGAACACCAGAGGGGCTAGGTTGGTCGGGGTCATCCACGGAGTGGTGAGAGTCGTCGCTGCCGGTGGGATCGTCTTCACGCGGTGCCTGGGACTGTGATTCTTCCCCCCCTGTGTTGGGGGGAGATCGTCGACGTTGCCCTGTGTGTGAGAGAGAGACAATGTTAATGCTGTTTCATGCCACATCCATGTTTCATACATATTCAAGTTGACACAGTTCCCCCAGGTAGTTGGATGTCCCTAGCATTCCTCTCAGTGTCCACTTGGGGATGGGTATGTTGCGGGGGACAGATTGGGAAGTTCTCCTGAGTGTGTGACCTGTAGATAGTTGGCTCTGATGCTTACTTGGCTCTGGATTGGTCTTCTTGTGTCACATGTCCATTGTGGGAGTGTGTGTGTCCGTTGCCTGCCCCGGGGGTGTGTGCTTGTGTTAGGGGGGGGTGACCAGGCGTGCTGTTGTGTGTAGTGTGAGTTGTAATTGGGTCTCCCAGGTGATGTGTGTGTCCCCTCATGGTGCATGCTGGCATGACAGTGTGTGTGAGTTGCTGTGCTAGATACCTGTGCTTGTGGAGTTGGTGTTTGAGTGTACAGTGGTCCCAGGAGGGCCTTGTGCTGCATACAGCAGGGCCCAGTGTCAGCTACCTTGTCAGTACTTTGCCAGTCCCTGTGCATTGTGCATGGGTATGTACCTATGCCATATGGGCTGAGGACATTGTTGTCTGCATCTCATTTTCACAATGTGTTGTGTGGGGCCCACCCTCCCAGCCTCCCGGACATCCAGTCTTGTGTTTGTGGTTGTTGTAGCCTTGGACATGGCCTTGCCTTGATTTGTGAAGGGTGAATGGTGACGTTAGTGGCATGGGCGTGGTTTTTGAGTGTGGTTGTGTGCGGTGAGTGCTTGGGGGTAGGTGCGTGCATTTGTTGTGGTTGGGGTGTGGATGCCATTCCCCCCATGTTACGTGAGTTGTTTGTGTACTCACCAGGCTTTGCGACTCCTTCGACTCCGTGTAGTCCCACGGCGGTAGCATGGCCATCACCTTCTCCTCCCAGGGATGGTAGTGTACGGGTCTGCGGGGCGGCCCACCTCCAGTGATGTTCGTCTGGGCATTTTCTTCATTCATTTTCCTCTTGACCGCCCTGCGCAGATCGTACCACCTGGCTTGGCATTCATGCCTGGTCCTTCGGATGGGTGCAACAGCATTCACCTTATCGACAATCCTCTGCCACATGGCGGATTTTTGAGCTATGCTGGTCTGTCTGACCAATGTTCTGAACAGCTGTGGCTCGACTCTGATGACTTCGTTGACAAGGAGGTCCAGCTCCGCCGTTGTGAACTTTGGATTCTTGTCTGTGGGCATGGTGTGGGGTGTGGGTGTGGGTGTGGATGGTTGTGGGTGTGTGGGTGTGAATGTGAGTGTGTGTGTGTGAATGTGAAGAGGGTGATGTTTGTGGAGGTGGTTGTGTGAAGGTGTGTGAGTGAAGGTGTAGCGAAGGTATGAGTTATGTGGGGTTGTTTGTGTGTGGGCTCTGTCAGCAGTAGGTCTGTCGCAAAGGCTCATGGTTTGTGTGTGGGGGCCCTTTTTATTGGTCTATTTTTGGGTGTGGCTGTGTTTGAATTTTGGTGGGTGTGTTATAAGAGGTGGTTGTGTTTGGGGCCTCTGTTTGGATGTGGCAGGTCACTCATTGAGATGTATTTTGTCGTGTAGACGTGTTTTGTGTTGTTGTGCGAGTCGATTTGACCCTCCTTGTGCTGTTTTACAGTGTCCTGGTTCTGTATGAGTCTTTTTCGCATAGGTACGATCCGTACATACACGATGCTGAGTGAGGGTGCTGGGGTACAGTGTTGGTGTGCAGCGCGTACATGTGGTGCAGGGGTACGGTGCGTACATGCGGTGGGGGGGCTGGGGGTACAGTGCGTACATGCGGTGCTGGGGTACGGTGCGTACATGCGGTGGGTTGGCTGGGGGTACTGTGCGTACATGCGGCCCTGGGGAACAGTACGTACATGCGGTGGTACGGCATGTACATGAGGGGGTGCTGCGCATACATGGGGGTACGGTGCGTACAGTTGCGGGCCTGGGGTGCAGTGCGGACAGGGTGGTGTACGGTGCTGACATATTTGGGGGTGGGGGGCTGTACGGCTCGTACACGGGCATGAGTTTACCCGTGTACATGTGTGCTACTGCGTTGGCTCCATACGGGCCTTTTTACGTGCGATTGTGTATTCGGACGGGCGGTCGGGATCGTACTTGCGCGCTCGGACTTGTGTTTTACGATTTGTAAGTGAAACTGTCCGGCTCACTTTCGTACACTTTTCCCGACGATATTCGGACGTGGACACTTTCCGACGCACTCTCGTAGACTTTTCCCGACACTATTCATAGTTATTTTTCACGTACGAATCATACTTGGCAGTTTGTACGGTACTTGTGCGACTCGTACGTAAAAAAATACGGATACGGGTCGTACGCAAATTATTTTTAACGGATCGGAATCGGCACCATAAAGCTATAACTAATCCTTGTGGCGAGTAAAATAAATCCTCCCCCCACTATTTTTCTAATACCAGCTCAAACGGTATAATAAATTTTGTTAGACCAAAGAGCCAGGTATTTTTTAAATTCACTTTTCCATTCACTCCTGACCCTTCCTCTCAAACCCTTGCATCACACATAGTCGTTTCATTGATAACAGTGCTCCCGCGTAGACGTAGGTCGTAGCACGCCCCGTCCCGTAGAGGGGCGGGAAGACCCCTATGATGAAGCATGACACCAAGGGCCCTTTTGGTGTGTGAGGGGTATTTAAAAAACTGATTTGTATTCTCCACGGCTGTGGGATACATCTAATTCCTTTTGGGAGTCCTTTGACATATTCAACCTACGGGTGGATCCCTATGTTTATTAGCATTCGACCGGGAGGAAGTATCCACCTCCACCACTCAGATGAGTGGTACCTCTCTACTCCCTATTTTGTTTTTGTTTGTACTATAGACAGCATGCAGCTGTGGGAGTTCCTTTTTTCTCCTATTTCCAGTATTTCTGGCGCCAGTACTTCATTTGACAGTACTGCTGATCCCTCTACCAGAGGCTATTTACCTCTGTGACTATAGTAGATTTCCCTTCACACATTGTTTCACCGGCATCAGACACACACTCTCTCAAAAACTTATACACCTTCTATATTCACTCATACTATCAGTTCATTTCACATAGTATCAACATGGCAGACAACATGGGATTAACCTTCGCCGAGGACAAAGTTGAAAGGATTTTAGCTGCGATCAACCCTTTTGAGGGACTAAGTAATACCGACCCAGGTCCAAACAATGCAGATTGGGATGAACTAGCAAATCTGAGGAGGAACCAGATCAGAACTGCTCTGCATGGGTTACTGATGACGGAATATCTTCGGGCCAATGCGGCTCCCCAGGGCCTGATAGTCCGCAACGAACCCTATATTTTCCAACAGGATAAGACATTCAAACGCGACTGGTCACTGATATCGTGGCATTGTACTCGGGACTGGTTGGTCCTGATTATAAAAACAGCCACTAGATTAACACAGGAATTGAAGATCGAGATTCTGAATCTAGAAGTACGTCTCAAAGCTTATATATCCCGAGTGTCCTCAAAAAATGCCTGGAGGAACTCAACCAGGAAATAACTGAGTTTGAAATGACATTAAAACAAAGCAAGTACAATAAACTTAAGAAGGACACGGCTCGATTTAGCCACGAACGAGTGTATCCTTACACACGAGACGACTATGTCCCCAAGAATCAAGATCAAAATTATGACGGAGACTCCTCCGATACTGGCTCTGATAATTCTAACTCTAGCAGAGGCAGTGGTAAACGGTACAACAGAGGGAGGGCAAATTACAACCAGCGTCCTTTCTACCCGAGGGGTGGTAGATGGAATGGCTACCAAGGACCGCCCCAATATCCTCCCTTTGCATATGGTCCACCCATGATGGGAGGACCTTTTCCACAGTGGATACCACCTCCACAGGAATATGATTACAACTACCAAACTCCGCAACCTTTTTTAGGAACACGTCAGGGACCACGAAGAGGTCGGAACAGAGGCGGATACAACGTCCACTGGTCAGCACCAGAGACAGAGACCCCACGAGTATCAACGAGGAGCATGACCAACAACATGCCCCCCCAACCGTCAACAAGTCGGAAGTAAACCTAGTGGTAAATCTCACCGACTTAACCCTTTCACCTATACAGAGCAAGGTCCTTGAAAGAGGACTAGGCTTTGTACGTACCAACCGGTTTGACAAATTCAAGATTCTCACCTAAATCACCGAATTCATTCGCAAACTAAAATTGAAAGTGTTTTTCGGGGACCAACCTACCACAGAAGTAACTAGAAAGGATACAGGACTTCGCAATAAATCCACCTTTGTACCCCCTGACTCGACACTTCCTGTAGAAATCCTTGCTTTTGAGAAAGCTGTTATGAGGGAAATACAGGATATCTCAACTGGGAATAACAACAGCTTTCAAAACACGTCAAGAGAGGAGAAGGAGGCTATACGCGAACTGTCAATGAACCAGGATATCATAATCAAACCCGCAGATAAGGGGGGAGCAATTGTGCTACAAACTATAGACAATTATGACAACGAATGTAGGAAACTTCTAGGTGACCGTAGAAATTATGGGATCCTACAGGAAGACCCAACTGAATCAATCAGAATCAGAATCGTCACCATGGTCGAGGAAGCCCTAGCTAATGATTGGATCTCCAAGAAAGAGGCTGAATTTCTGGTCAACAAGAATCCCAGGGTGCCTTATTTCTACACGATACCGAAGATCCATAAAAACCTCGGATCCCCCCAGGTAGACCTATTGTTTCCGGGGTCACTTCCATTCTGGAACCCCTTTCCAGATTTGCGGATGCCTTCCTTCGCCCCTTGGTTCAGGCCACCAGCACTTATTTACGAGACACTAAGAATGTCTTGCAACTACTGCAGGATATTGATTTTGACCCTACCAAGAATCTACTCATGGGACTCGATGTGGAGAGCCTGTATACTAGTCTCCCACATGAGGAAACGCTGCTCATCATCGAGGAAGTACTGTTTTCCGCTCCTTGGGAATATCAGACACCACGCAACCTAGTGATGGACTGTGTCTCCCTGGCACTCACCCGGAACTTTTTCATGTATGCTAAAGACATATATGAACAAAGGCACGGTACCAGCATGGGGAGTACCTTTGCCCCAAGTCTGTCTGGCCTCTATGTACACCATCTAGAGGCCACCAGAATTTTGCACATCACTAACCCTTTCCTCACACACATCAAAGTCTGGAAAAGATATATAGACGATGTCCTGGTCATATGGGAGGGTGATGCGGACTCAACTGAGGCCTTCATGTCATGGCTAAACCAACAAAATGCCTTTCTTAAATTTACTCATACAGTTTCAACCAACAACTTGGTCTTCCTGGATCTTAACATCTATCCAGAAGAGGGCAGATTGAAAACCACCACCCATTTTAAAGCAACGGCGAAAAATTGCTTACTCCTGTTCGATAGCTTCCACCCCCGCCACCTGAGGGAGAACCTACCATATGGACAATTCCTCCGCTTACGGAGAAATTGCACTGAAACCAATGAGTTTAAGAGACAAGCATCTGAACTACGCCAAAAACTGATCAAACGAAATTATCCAGACAAAATCATTGACAAAGCTCTAAAAAGAGCAAGGAATAATAACAGAGAAGCCCTTTTGGAAGACAAAGTGATCACCCCGGCTGAAGATAGACCTATCTGTGTAACCACGTATAACACGCATTCCAATCAAATCACGAAGATAGTAAATAGACACTGGCGACTTCTCAATAGTTGCGGTCTGAATATTACCAAACCGATGTTTGCACACAAAAGGGGCAAGAATTTGAGAGACATGCTTGTCCACACCAGACCCAGGAACACACCTCGACCTTTAGTGGAAGGTTTGCTACCACCAATACAAGGACATCACCCATGCGGTAACTGCAGCACATGTCACCTTCTGAGAAAAAGCAAACATATAAAATTCCGTAATGGTGAAAGGTGGGACCAGAGAAGCTTTACTAATTGTAATAGTAAGAATGTGGTCTACCTTATCACCTGCCCATGTGGCCTTGAATATGTGGGGATGACCACTAGACCAATCAAGATACGAGTAGGTGAACACCGTAGCAATGTCCGATGTGGAAGGAGCACTACCAAGATGTCCAGTCACTACATATCCAGTGGACATGGCATAGATGACTTGAGGTGGACAGTGATCGAGCAACTGGGTGGTGAACACGGTCTCCTTGAAAAGGAACAGCGTTGGGTCTTCCGTCTTGGGACCCACATCGACGGATTAAATGATGAAATACCATGGAACCAATTCCATCTTTGACAATGTCTATGTTGATACCCTAATGTAGCAGCCTCCTTTCTCCTCCGTTACCCTAAAGGGTTCTGTCCCTTGCTGTATCTGCATTATCCCACTCCAGGTGTTACTGTACCTGTACCTGGTCTCCCATTAATAAATTCTGGTGCTATCAGTTGCATCCGCTTCTTTTCACTGTAGGCATTATTGTATGTTAACCTGGCTTCCCATTAACGACAGGAAGCCCTCTATCATCTTATTAACTCCCTTTACTACGCCTGACACTTGGCATTTACCCGGGACCCTATTGATTGTGTCTCATGGGTTTGACCACCTTTAATTAGGGGGGCCCCCTATATTATCCCATAACTCTCCAAACATACTGGTTTTGCTTAATTGCCTCGCTGGTGATCTGATACATATTCTCCTCCTAGTATGGATTCCACCGCCATGGCCTCCGTTATTTTAAATGACCAATAGCGGTTTCTTGCCCGTAGTTGTTAACTTGTCGGGTTTCCTGTATTCATGTTTGTAATTATTTTGTTATTTATGTTGGGTCCCATCATTTTTACTCCTGGACCCGGCCGGTACATATCTGGTTCCGGGTCACTACAGACAGCGCTAGCGGCTGAACAGACTTTTTTCGTTTAACACGAACCCTACCGGTCGGCTTCCGGTTCCGGGTCTTGAAACATAGAGCCAGCAGACTAACACGCAATGGTGCACCCACCATTTTCGCGCGCTTAACCTTGATTGAAGGGACTATTTAAACCCTCATGCCCAAGCTCATTATCATCTACGGAGCCGACCGGGGTGGTTGATCTGGCGGACAATATTCCAGGGATTCGTAAGTACGGCACAGCCGGTACCTGTAGGGACTCCCTCCTTTGGATAACTTCCATGCCATTTCTATGACCGATGGGGCATTTTCTTGTTTCTTCTAATTTTTACTATTCAGACAGCCAAGTGGGCAATCCCACCACCCGGTTTCCGAGCTCATGAGGCAATTTTCTCTTTACAGCAAGTATGTTATTTTTTTGACGTATTCCCACTGGCATGGATTACCATTATTGATGGGTATTTTTAGAACTTAGGAACTCTGTTCCTTTCTGAATAGAGTGTGTGCTTTTTGGTACGTGTTTGTTCGTCTGAAGTCGATGTCTAGGTGTTACACAGTATTTTTCACCACAGATCACGTGATAACGTTATGGATAGCGTTAAGAGGCGATTATTGTATCACTTCTTTTTCAGATCACTATTCACACACGATGGATTGATCCTCGATCTACGTGACGTATGGTTTCTTTCCCTTTTTGTTTTCTAGGTTATTGGACCATATAAGACCTATCTAGGCATTATTGACCATAGGAGGTTATTTTCTTCCTATACTGATCTATTCTTTTTTTCATTTGGACACATCACAGTGAGTTTTAGGAAGGGATCCTTAAGGTCCTGAAGAAGAAGCTTGGGGAAGCTTCGAAACATGTCGGCACCATTAGGAGGCACAGCTCATTGAGGCATACTTCCTCCTCCCCCCACTATTTTTACTAATACCAGCTCAAACGGTATAATAAATTTCGTTGGACCAAAGAGCCAGGTATTTTTTAAATTCACTTTTCCATTCACTCCTGACCCTTCCTCTCACACCCTTGCATCACACATAGTCGTTTCATTGATAACAGTACTCCCGCGTAGACGTAGGTCGTAGCACGCCCCGTCCCGTAGAGGGGCGGGAAGACCCCTATGATGAAGCATGACACCAAGGGCCCATTTGGTGTGTGAGGGGTATTTAAACAACTGATTTGTATTCTCCACGGCTGTGGGATACATCTAATTCCCTTTGGGAGTCCTTTGACATATTCAACCTACGGGTGGATCCCTATGTTTATTAGCATTTGACCGGGAGGAAGTATCCACCTACACCACTCGGATGAGTGGTACCTCTCTACTCCCTATTTTGTTTTTGTTTGGAGTAAAATAAATCATCATGATTGATTACAAACACACTAAATTTGAATGTCATGAAAAACATCCTGATTACAGCTAAAGACAGGTTAAGGGCGAAAAAGTGCAATGGTGCATATCCATCCATGTATAACACCTCCAGGTCTACAAACCTTGTCACGGAGATGCCAAGAGGTGTTATAAGAATAATCAAAAATCTATCTCTCTTGAAGTCCGGTCTTAAAGCTCATGAAATAAATTAAAATGAGGAAACACTTGTTCTCACAGTGGGACAAAAGGACTATTGCAAATGCATTTAGAATATTAAGAGAATCAAATCTGGTATCCTAAATGTGTGGGCAATCACATATCATTCTAATCATAATATGAACAATTATTTCAAGCGCTGAGTCCTAGTGACAGGGTATTGAAATTAAATTCAAGGGCACATTCCCTATAACACAAGTCGGACTCTGTGATGTGACTAAAGTGACTAAGTGCTGAAGGTGATCATCCATGCAGCAAAATTCCTTGCTGTACTTATTTAAAATGTGTGCACAAAAGTGATACAGTATAATCATAAAATTAAAAACCATGTATCTGTGGTCCTTCGATCAGGAAAAAAAGGGAGATAGTGATGTCCCTCATATTGAGTACAACTATATTTCCATCTTATCCAGTGGCTTAATTATGATTGATGGATCACTAGCTATATTTTTTAATGTCACCCTATGATTACAAGTCAAGTTGTCTTGTGTGTACTTATTTTACTCACCATGCAATGTCATCAAACAATGTAGCATAGCACCATGGAATGCTTTAATGTTTTCACGCGCAATATTTTGGTTATGCTTAGACTTAGGCCTAAAACCACTGCTTTCACTTTTTGATTCTAGTTCATGTATCAACAAAAGAAATTGATTGACCTGCAACTCCCAGTTTGGATCTACCAGGATCTCTCATAGTTCTAGGTCTCTTGGTCCCCAACTCTTGGTTCATTTTGAAGAGTTTCTCAAGCTTAAATTTTCTTAGCAAAAGTAACAAATCAATACGTGTGTCTGTGCAAATGAACATGTTGCTAGGACAGAAGGGCAAACATAAACTGAGTACTTATTTCTCCTCTTTACTTAATGGTCTATCAGATAGGTTAACTACAGAGTTATCATTTGAGTCTTATGCTCAGACTCGCAACAGTTTAATCTGGTCCTTTTGTTTCTGCCCCCAAGCTTTTTGCCCTTTCCTCTTTTGCTACCTCATCCTCTGCATCTCCCTCTGCCTCTTTACTGGTTGCATGAGGGTGTGTCCTAATTCTGTTTCAGTAACTGAAACTCCTGTTAGTAGGTCAGAGGACAGATCCCTAGAGGGATACTCTTAGATGAATCCTCACGATCGGAACTGACATCCAAACTCAAGTCCGTAGATAATAGTTCCTGTTGTCACTGTTGCTAAGATCCATTTGTAAGGAGTCAAAGCACTTAGTGAAGGTCAAAATCCAGCCCTCAACTCAGTCTTTTTTATCACACATGAATTTTCACTGTTTGAATAACTTTCTTTCTTTCTCAAACTTGTAAAGTCTAATTTCTAGATTTTTTAAGAATTCAATGACCACTTTGTCTTCCTTGTTTTTATCAATAATTTCACATACTTTAGTAAGTTCTTTTCTAGTGTCCTCCAGATCAGTCCTTGCATACTTCACTCGGATCTCTAACATGCCTTTGCTGGATTTTCCCTTATATGTTGCCCATTCACTCAAGAGATTGAAATATAGTAAGTTTGAACAATGGCTATCTTTAGTCCTCTCGGAACCCATTCACTTCAACATAATTTGTTAGGAAGATGATTTGCCACTAATTATTCAGAACCTTCCTTGAATGTTTTTCAAGAGAAGGCAAATTTAGTTTCAATGATAATTCCACAGATGACTTGCCAAAATTTCAACTAATACTTAATTAATCAATCAATCAACATTTGTAAAGTGCAACTCTGTCACCCCTAGGGCTATCTGGGAATTGTGTCTCATTCAAAGAGCCAGGTCTTGAGTCTATTTCTGAAGTCTGCCGGCAAGGGGGACATACGGAGCTGGAACGGTAGATCGTTCTGGGTCTTGGCTGCTATGTAGGTGGAGTGGTCACCACAGCCAGGATGGCGGATGCAGGGGGCGAGCGAGGGCGAGTGAAAAGGAGCATAGGTGTCTAGCATGTTTGTGGAAGTTTAGTCCATGGTTGAGGTAGGCAGGTCCTAGATCCTGGAGGAATTTGTAGGCATGCATGAGGATCTTGATCTGGCATCTTTTCTGGATGGGAAGCCAGTGGAGGTTTCTCAGGTTTGGGGCAATGTGGGTTCATTTTGGGGGTCTAGGATGAGTCTGGCTGCAGCGTTCAGTATTGTCTGGGGTCTTCTGAAGAGCTGGATGGAGATTCTTTGCCGTAGTCAAGGAGGCTGGTGACGTGGGCCTAAGTGACGGTCTTTCTAGTGTCCAGTCTCAAGTCCACATTCAAGTCCTCATTAAACAATGAGAGAGTGATGACTTGCTTTTTAAATTCCCAATCATGCATGTTCACATGGGACACTGCAGCACCATACAATAAAGTTCACCAAATGCGTTGGACCAACTGGGTTGGATGAGAAATTCATCACATCCCCATCAGCTCCAAGTGCAGGATCAAACTCCCAGAGCTAAAACAATAGTAGAGTTTTGGAATATTAGATGAAAAATACTTTTTTGGGCTTGAAAGGGAAGGTCTGTGATAGCAGGTAGTGGGGGTTGGAAATACCGGGGAGAAAGTCCCATCATAGGATGCCTGCAATCCTGCAATGGTGTGGCGCTCAACCGCAGTCATTCACAAACACAAACTCCCTATACGTTGGCCTTGTCCCTTTAGAAGAGTGAATCCACTAGGAGCATGGAAAGCAGTATTCTTTGTAATAGCAACAACGTGTAATAGTAAGCTGCCTTCTTCCCACCTGTCGATGTGGGTGCCAGTGGTGGCTTGCACCTCCGTCAATTACGCCAATAAAATTTACGGTTCTATCTGTAAGTAAACTGTGAAACACCAAAGTCCAAACATGGGTTCTTTATTGACGACAGGGACCCCACTGGGGTTAAAGGCATTTTTGTTTATTTTGCAATGAATTTGAGGGTGGATCTGCAAATCTACTGCAAAATAAAACAAAAACATACGCAGGCTCCCGCACATGTTTTTCATTAGGCCTCTGGGTGGGCCAATCCTGCTGGCATGTTTTATAATAATGTGGGGGGTGCCCATGTGGCACCACCCACACCCTGGGGACCACCACCTCCCCAAGGCAACCACATGAACTGTTGCAGGGTGGGCACTTATGGCCTTCCCTACAGCCCCAGGAAACGCAACCTCCCCGGTGCTTTAACTATAATGGAACAGGGTTGTGCAGACCCCCCTGCAGCCCCTAAGACCACCACCACCCCAGGGCTTTAATCAAAGGTAATGTGGGGAGTCTTGGTGGCACCCCCACAGCCTCAGGGTCACCGCCTCCCCAGGGTTTAACTATCAATAATTGGAGAGTCACATGGCCCACCCCCAACCCTAGGTACCGACCCTCCCCAGGGCTTTATTCAAAATAAATGGAGGGGGGTGCATGGCCTCCCCACAGCCTCTGTGACCACGAGCTCCGCAGGGCTATAACTTTCAATATTGAGGGGCTGCATGGACCCCCCCAGCCATGAGGACCACCACCTCCCTGGGGCTTTATTCAAAATGAATGTGGGGAGACACCTACCAATCCTGTTACCCCCGGTAAGTCCCACGCCCTGTTTCTCCACCACTCTGCAAAACACACCTCCTGGTGCAGTACTGGCTGGGGATGAAGTCCACTTTACTCCTGGGGAACCTTGGGGGCTAAGAAGCCCTCCTGGTACCTCCTGTAAATCCTACACAGTGGGATTCCTGAGAGCTGGTCGGAGGCCCAGCCCCCTTTCTTTACCACTCTGCAAATGGGACTACTACTTTAAAAGCCATAGAAATTCACTGAAAAAGCCAAAGGTCACAGGGACAATATAGTTGAGGATTAGCATTTAAAAAAACTTGGAAATTCACTGAAAAAAAACAATGTTTACAGGGACTTTATAGTTTAGAAAAGGAATTAAAAAACCCTTAGAAATTCATTGAAAAAACCAAAGGTTACAGGGATATTATATTTAAGCTCAGGTTTCACTCGTACAAAACCAGGAAATTCAGCAGTTATAGTCAGCTGAGCTAACTATAACTTGCTCCCCCGCAATGCACTGCTTATGACCTCACATATTACATCACTCATGACATGGTCCGTGACATCACTGATGAGATCTTGAATGTCATCACAGATGCTATCACTGATGACATCATTCGGTGGCTGTGAGTGTTTTTAAAACGTCTATGAGTGTTGAATATATATATGTAGTGAATGAGCCACTTTTGTGGTCTGACACCCTATGATGACCCTCAACCACCACCATTTTGTACTGACTTAAGTGCGTTATGTTACCCTAGATGGGTTTTCATATACCTGCTTCCCTTCTGTCCTGTAATCTTGCTGTCTTTTAGTAGAATAGTCTTGCCAAAAATAGGACGTGTGGGATGTCGAGGTGCAGTGTTGTGGGTGATGGTGCACACATGTGCTCAATGTTGGATACTGAGGGATTAAGTGTATAATGTTGTTTGGGTTAGGTGAATTATGACTTTGACCTATTGGCTTTGACGTGGTCTAATGTCATTCTATTTTCTGACTTTACCTTGCTTTATGGCAGTGCTGACTATTGCCTTTGACATGGTTTCATGTCATCCTTGCTTTTCTAATTCCATCTTGCTTTAGGCCTTTGTGTGCATGGCTTAACTAACTCCATTTTCATGACTGAAGCTATTTTCTGTGCCTGCATGAAGCTGCAGAGGTGGGGAGGGCATGTTTTGCTCTTCTCCTGTTTTTTGCACTTTAATGACTAGAGAGAACTGGTTCTTATCAGAGGAATGTACATGGTCTGTCTCGGAGCCATAGCAAAGGCCTGATCAACCGATGCAGTGGCCTTGGAGCAGGCTGGTACGGGCTCTCATGAGAACGAGGGGGCGAGGCTTGCTAGAAGCTTCGTTGTGTTTGAATTTGTATTAAAAAGGGGAGCCTACACTGGCCTGGTGGAAGTTCACGCCGTGGAGCAGACGTGTTGTCACGGAAGAGTGGTGTCACCTCTGAGCTTTCACCCGGTTCAAGCAATGGACTCCCCTTGAGCAAAGTGGGGTGAAATGATGAAGCAGTAGGTGAGGTGTCTCTGCTACTAACTGTCTCTTGATTCTTTACTGATTCTTTCCTTTCATTCTTATTTTCTGATTCTTATATCCATACATATATATTTCTACATATATGTTTGCCTTGATTGTGTTTCAATCATACTATTGATATGTTAGAGTCTGCTATGATAGGTGCATTTGGCTTACCATGTGGTGCTATTTACTAATAAATACATCCCAGATATACCAATTCATCTTTTCCTTGTAGCAGGAGGTGTGGACTCTTCTTGGCCAAGTATTCTGTTGTAGAAGGATGGGTGAATTCCCTTCTAGCAGGTAATTGTGTTAAAGGAAGTTGTTCTACTCCTGGCAAGTGATGTGCAAAGTATATTTCGCTCTAGAGAAGTGCTGTGTATATATTGTTTTCTTGCCTTGCCTTTGGGGGAGTGTTGAAAGTTTGCCCACCTTAAGAAGTGCTGTGCATATGTTATATTCCATAAGTTTGAAACTGATATTCTCTCCATGGGAAAGTGATGGTACATACCTTGGTCCAGGGGAGATCTGAGACCTTTCATTACATTTTGGCGTAGTCAGCAGGATGTGAACGTTGATTTAAAAGGGGAAGAAATATGTTTTCTAGAAATTGAAAGCAGACTCTTAGATATTAATTGATTTATTTGCATGGGGTAGCCCATTTGATGTGCTGGCTCATGAGTGAGCTAAGTGTGCTGGGTTGAGTGATAATTGGTGTTTGTGTGTTTAAGTGTGTTGTAAAAAGTGCTTATAAATAGCTTGCTACGTTAAGCAGAAAGGGCTGGATCCCTTTCAAGTGTTTATTAAGAAATGCATATGAAATGTGTTCAGTAGGAGATTAATTGTATTTTAGACAGAGACAGCGGTGTTATTCTGAATGTGTTGCTGTTTGATATGCATCAACCATTTGAGCATTTGCAAAAAGAATGCAGTGAGTTGAAAACAGAGTTAGTTGATGCCCTGAAAATATATCTTTGAAGACAGAATTAAATGTGTCTGATAACCAGGATGATTCAAATGTGAAAAATGTGACAGAGAACCCAGTCAGGCTACAAGTTGCACAGATAATTTTAATTAATTCTTCCGAAGAGGTTTTTCAGCCAGAAATGAATGTGCAGGGAGGTAAAACAGACCAGTGTTTTAGACTTAACGATCACCGGTTGCAGATATAAATTAGACATGACAGTGAATTATACATTTTGCTTCAAAAGAGAAATGCAACAACATGATTTTGAATGTGAACAACAGCAGATTGTGTACAATAATTCTGATATGTGGTTAATTCAGAAATATGAAAATGTATTTTGTGAGTTAATTCAAGAGCAATGTGCTCTTTTTAGTTACAGGGAAGTGCAGGGTAAGAAGAGGTCACTTTTAAATTCAGATGCTGGACAAATGCTGTGCTTTTGCGCACTAAAAGATACTGGACAGAACAGAGTTAGAGAAACTGTGATTTGCCTATGGGAGGAAGCAATGGTTTGCACAGGATTTAATAGAAGGTCCAGAGGTGGAGTTTGAAACACAAGATTTCCCAGTGAAGGTGCCCCATGTTACCAGGGAAATTCATTTGAAATAGTACAGAATGCCAGATGGGCGTGAAGGGATCAGTGAGATCATGCAGGGTTTGACAGATACAGAGGTGGTGACCCTAATCACAAATTTTTGAAATGATTTTGTGTAGCCTGTGTGCAAATGTGATAATTCTTGGCACATGACAGTTGATTATTGCGAATTACACAAACATATACCTTCTTTGACTGATGCTGTCCCAGATATTGTTACAGAAGTACCATGGGACTTGGTATTCGACTTTTGATATTGCCAATGCTTTTTTCTTTTTGATACCAATAGCCCCTGAGTGTCAAGAATGTTTTTTTTTTTTTTCATGAGGTGGTAGACTAATGACAGTTAAGAATTTGCTCAAATTAGTTAGACAGAATGGGGGAGCATTTTCAGATTAAAGAATATGAAGTCTTGCTGGAGGTCAGAAGAGGTTAAAGCTGTTTTTCCTCTCAGACATGTAAAGAGTTGTTCTGAGAGTGGGTAGCACGAAAAAATCCGGTGCAGGAGAAGAAATGTAATACACTGTTGGTGCTTCATTTGAAAGCTTCTTTGAGATAGATGTTTGGGAGGTTTGCAGTGAGATCATCCAGCAACGCTGAGAAGAGTTCAGGCTTTCTGTGAAGACTGAGGAGGCATTCCTACGGGAGGGGTCAACCCAGCTCCTTGCCCCAGTAGACAGAGACAGCTTCTTGGAGATAGATGTTTGGGAGGCTTGCAAAGGCGCAGGTCCCCCCCCCCCATGAGGAGAGTCGCAGAGCAGATTGGAGCAGATGAAAGTTGGCAGGAGTGCATGGCACTTCGGCCTTGGAGGAGATAAGGTGAGAGCTAGAGGCAGCAGAGAAGTCTCTGCCTGTTATGTTTGGCAAGGGGCCAGTTCGTGTCCGCAGAGATTTTGTGAAGGGGGGCAGCACCTGTGAGGGGTGCAGTGAGCGAAGGAGACTGCCCCAGCCCTTCTTGCTGTGTAAAGAAAAAGAGAGATTTTACCAAGAATTCAGAGGCTAAAGCGTTGGTAGAATTCTTAGACAATTCCCCAGAGCTAGAGGAGAGCTATGTAGACAGAAATGAAAATATTGTACTTTCAGAAATGCAAGACAGAAAAACTGTGCTTTTGAAAAACACACTGAAAAGAAGAGTGATGCTTGTTTCTTTTTCAGATTCACCCAGTCTCCCCGTGTGAGTGGGACTCCCTTCCCCCGTGTGAGTGGGACTCCCTTCCCCTGTGCGAGTGGGGCCCTCCCTCCCTCCCCCCCCAAGCCTGGAGTGACTGCCAGACCAGACGATGGTGGCTGATGTCATGTGGCTGATGGAAGCTGATGTCCTGTGGCTGACCGGACCGGATGGGGTCCTCCTTTGTCAAGGAGATACAGATGAAGATAGATGCCGGAGAGCTGTGTCCTACACAGATGGACTGCTTCTTTCCAAGCGAAGAGGGATCATTTTAGACCTGGCACCTTGGCGTGAGTCTCCCTTCCAATTTTTGTCACTGTGCCTCATGTGTTTTGCTGGTGTTAGCTGCTCAGAGCACTGTGCCACTGCCAACCAGTGCCACAGTGCAAGTGCTCCCTATTTAAAATGTATATGTTGGTTGGATTCCATGATTGGCTTATTTGGTTTACTGTCAGACCCCAGTAAAGTGCACCAGGAGTTCCCAGGGCTTGTAAATACAAATGCTGCTGGTGGGCCTGCAGCACTGGTTGTGCCACCCACAGAAGCGGCCTAGTAAAATGTGTCTAAGGTCTGCCATTGCAGAACCTGCATGCAGTCTGGTACTGTCATACTGACTGGGCAAGTGCACCCACTTTCCAGTCCCTAAACCTTCCCTTAAATTCATATTAGTCACCCCTATGGTAGGCCCAAGGGCAGGGTGCATTGTAAGCATAAGGTAGGACAAGCCCTGATGTGTGTGGCATGTCCTAATAGTGAATTACAGCCATTTTCGTTTATCACTATTGTAAGGCTACCTGTTCTCCATAGGCCATAATGGGCTGTTAGAATTGTTGCATTCTATGATCCTAACAGACCCAGGGAACATGGTAGAAATTCGAGTTTAGTATGCCTGAACTCAGAATAATAAAATACAAATAGTAAAGTTTATTTTAATATTCTGTGTTTGCAAATGCCACTTTTAGAAAGTTGGTATTTGCTTGCCTAACCATTTCAGCCCGCCTCTGCTATGATGTGCATCTGCCTGTCTGGTTTCTATGAGTGACAGGGCTGGGTAGCCTGGTGGTGAATAGAGAGATTGACATCCAGATGGGTGGGAGGAGTGCACCTGGACTCTGAATAGGGCTGTGCTCTGCCACCACAATGCTGGCTCCACCTCCTGTGGAGCGGCTGATGTCTCTGCCCTGCACCCTGAATAGAAAGTCAGAGTCATGTCAACAAAGTGCTCAGGAACTGGTTTGGACTGGGCAAAGGCCCCATTACCCCAGAGGAACAAAGGATTTAGGGGTATAAGTATTAGGACACTGCTCCCAAGAAATTAGATCCTGCTTGACAAGAAGAACCTCTGCCTGAGGAGAAGGAACTGGGAAAGCTGTAAGGAGGAGTACTGTCCCTGACCTGGGGGATTGGCCTGCAGTGGTTGCCTTGCTGCTGAAGGAGAGGAGAAAGGCTACAAAGACTTTATTTAAACTTGTGCTTTAAAAGATCTCCAAGGGCCTGAGTAGAGCTGGCCTCCTGTTAAGAAGTCCCAGGAACAAAAGGACTTCACCCCCAGCTTCCCCCTGAACTCTGCTGTGGGAGTTCTGCCCCTCCTCGAGTGCTGGAACCAGTTTTGGGACTTCTGGGAGCTGTGCCTGCTGTTGGGAAGCTGGCCAAGAAGAAAGAAATCAAAGATCTCCACTTTTTCCCGCACAGCCGGCTTAGCGAGAAAATCTCCATCGCACCGCTCGTTAGCGTGCAGAATTTTATCGCCGAGGACCTCGTCGCAGAGCCTGCTGCCGCTGAGCCAGATCAGCGCTGGAAAAATCATCGCCCCGCTCGTTAGCGGAACGAATTTGATCGCTACCAGCCAAGATCCACGCTTGGCCTGTTAGCGGGAAGAATTCTATCGCTGCGAACTTCGTCGCAGAGCCTGCCGCTGCTGTGTGGAATCGTCGCAGAACAAGCCAAGATAACCGCTGGTGAAATTGTCGCCCCGCTCGTTAGCAGGCCGAATTTTGTCGCATTGGCCTTAGCGAGTAAATTTCTACCGGATAAGCTACACCTTGATTTTCAACGCTGAAGTGCCGCTAGGAACTTTTTATCGCATCATAAGGTACTGTGGGTTAAAACGGACGCTAAGGTGAATGATTTTGTCGCTAACCTAAGAACTCTTTCTAAAATCATATTCTTGAACTGTGTATGTCATTTTTGTCGTTATTTGGTCTTGTGCTAAGCCTTTATATAAAAGATCACTATTTTTGATATAAATCTAGTGTGGTGTCCATTTGTGGTGTTGTCACTGGGTTACTGTATGTGGTCACAAATGCTTAACCTATAACGCTCTGAGATAAGCCTTGTCTGCCCGCGCCAAGCTACCTAGAGGGTGAGCAGGGGTTATTTTAGGAGTGTAACCCCTTACCCTGACTACAGGAGAGGGTCCCTGCTTGTCACAAGTACCTACCTGTGCCAACCAGAGATCCCCAATTCTAACAGATCAGCAGAGTGTGCTGCGTTTGGAACTGTTTCCTTCATGTGAGGCCGACTTTACATGCATGAAGGCTGTGTGTCTTTCACACAGGGAACTGCTTGTGTACAAGTGAAGAAAAAAACGAGGGAACTACAGGATGTGCTTTGCCAGAACTGTGAACTGTTTTATCGACGTGAAGTTCAGATGTGATGGGAAAAGGCTGTGTGTGATTTCTTTTTCACAGTGAAGAACTTTATTTTTTATAGGGATGACATAATAGAGACACTAAAATTAGAGTAGATATTTTCTGAGCTAGAGACTGAAGAGAAAACACCTGTTGCTGTTGCTACAATATATGAGTTTGGCAGTAGGGTTTTCAGTTTAACCATTAGAGGCATTAGGAGTATTCAAAAGCTTGATTTATTTAATTTGTGTATTCATTTAACATGTATCTGGATATCTATGAGCTATTTCTTGATGCACCTGAGTTATTGCTTTTACATGTATTGAGAGACTGCAGTCTTTATTTGCTCTAAAGTGATTATCATGTACTTTTGATGAGTTTTTCAGTTTTGCAATGTAGTATTTCGATCATAGTTGCTTTTTAGTAATTTGTTTTGAATTATGTATTTTTGTGTAGCCACTTAAACACATGAGTTGCTGTTTCAACATGTGCTTTTAAGTAGTTGTCTTTCAATTTAGAAATATAGTTTTAAATGGTTTTGCTTTCAATTGAGCCATGATATACAGTTGCTATTTGCTTTGCAATGATTCGATTTTGCAGTTACGAGATGCAGTGCTTCATTCGTAGTTGTGCCTTTAGTTAAGAGATTTTGTTTTTGACATATGTGAATGGTGATGATCGAGGGTCATGGGGTACAATGTAGTGAATGAGCCACTTTTGTGATCTGACACCCTATAATGACCCTCAACCACCACCATTTTGTACTGACTTAAGTGTGTTATGTTACCCTAGATGGGTTTGCATATGCCTGCTTCTCTACTGTCCTGTAATCTTGCTGTCTTTTAGTAGAATAGTCTTCCCAAGAATAGGAGGTGTGGGATGTCGAGGTGCAGTGTTGTGGGTGATGGTGCACACATGTGCTCAATGTTGGATACTGAGGGATTAAGTGTATAATGTTATTTGGGTTAGGTGAATTATGACTTTGACCTATTGGCTTTGACGTGGTCTAATGTCATTCTGTTTTCTGACTTTACCTTGCTTTATGGCAGTGCTGACTATTGCCTTTGACATGGTTTCATGTCATCCTTGCTTTTCTGATTCCATCTTGCTTTGGGCCTTTGTGTGCATGGCTTAACTAACTCCATTTTCATGACTGAAGCTATTTTCTGTGCCTGCATGAAGCTACAGAGGTGGGGAGGGCATGTTTTGCTCTTCTCCTGTTTTTCGCACTTTACTGACTAGAAAGAACTGGTTCTTATCAAAGGAATGTACATGGTCTGTCTCGGAGCCATAGCAAAGGCCTGATCAACCGATGCAGTGGCCTTGGAGCAGGCTGGTACGGGCTCTCATGAGAACGAGGGGCGAGGCTTGCTAGAAGCTTCGTTGTGTTTGAATTTGTATTAAAAAGGGGAGCCTACACTGGCCTGGTGGAAGTTCACGCCGTGGAGCAGACGTGTTGTCACGGAAGAGTGGTGTCACCTCTGAGCTTTCACCCGGTTCAAGCAATGGACTCCCCTTGAGCAAAGTGGGGTGAAATGATGAAGCAGTAGGTGAGGTGTCTCTGCTACTAACTGTCTCTTGATTCTTTACTGATTCTTTCCTTTCCTTTTTAATTTCTGATTCTTATATCCATACATATATATTTCTACATATATGTTTGCCTTGATTGTGTTTCAATCATTCTATTGATATGTTAGAGTCTGCTATGATAGGTGCATTTGGCCTACTATGTGGTGCTATTTACTAATAAATACATCCCAGATATACCAATTCGTTTTTTCCTTGTAGCAGGAGGTGTGGACTCTTCTTGGCCAAGTATTCTGTTGTAGAAGGATGGGTGAATTCCCTTCTAGCAGGTAATTGTGTTATAGGAAGTTGTTCTACTCCTGGCAAGTGATGTGCAAAGTATATTTCGCTCTAGAGAAGTGCTGTGTATATATTTTTTTCTTGCCTTGCCTTTGGGGGAGTGTTGAAAGTTTGTCCACCTTAGGAAGTGCTGTGTATATGTTATATTCCATAAGTTTGGAACTGATATTCTCTCTCTGGGAAAGTGACGGTACATACCTTGGTCCAGGGGAGATCTGTGACCTTTCATTACAATATACCAAGGTGTATTAGTGAAGCAGTGGGTGTATGAGTGCCTGCATGGATGATTCAGTGGGTGTGTGACTGACTGTATAAGTGAGTGATTAGGTGTTTTAGTGAATGAATGCGTGAGTGACTGGTTGTGTGCATGTCTGTATCAGTCTGTCAGTTGGTGTCTAAGTAGTGGTATGGGTGTGTGAGTGGGTACGTGAGTGGCTGTATTGGTGAGTAATGGGTTGTCTGAGTACCTGTATGGTTGTCTGAATGTCTGTGTGGGTGGGTGAGGTGGTGGGTGACTGCCTGTATAGATGATTGAGCAGGTGAGTCAGTGGCTGTATGGGTTAGTGAATGAGTGTGTGAGTGTGCAGATGGCTGTGTGAGTGAGTATGTGGATATGTCAGTGGTATATGGGTGAGTAACTAGGTATGTGAAAGGCAGTATAGGTAAGTGATGGGCTTTATGAGTGACTGTATGGGTGAGTGAGTGAATGTGAGAGTTGCTGTGTGGGTGAGTGGTTGCTTGTGTCAGTGACTGAATAGGTGAGTGAGTACGTGTTAGTATCTGTATGAGTATGGGAGTGGGTGTGTGTGTATCTGTATGGGTGAGTAAGTGACTGTGGGATTGAGTATGAGTGATTGATAGGGGTCCTTGGGCGTGTTCCTGGAGAATGTAATCTACATATTGAGTTATGTTTTCACACAGACCATTCTTGGCTGACATAATCGGCCTTCCTGGGATTGGCAATTTGTCCTTGTGGATTTTTGTTATAAAGTAAATAATGGGTAGGACTGGAAATTATATATTTACATATATACATATATTACTCATCACTAGGTATGTATATGTTGGATCATGATACCATAGGAGATGCCTTTTTGTGTTGCTTAAATCTTTGGCACTATTTGACAAATCTCCACAAAAAGTTAAAAAAAAAGTGCTTCTTTTTACTAGCCAGCACATGGAAAGTTTCAAGGTGTTCCATTAAGCAGGACAGAGAAAAAAGGGGGGGGGTCCCAAATTTGCTCCATTCATTTTTCTGTAGTAACGTTAGACACAGCTAGAGCCCCAATGCTTGAAAAAATTTACACCAAAGTTAGCAGACAGCTGATGTAAATCCATTAAATAGTTTTTGAGCAATGAAGGCTCAAAAACTTTCTATATATCACTCCGCAGCGGATCCTCATGCTGATAGATCTCATTCTGAGATCTGATTGGCTGCCACCACATCAACACCAATGTGGTGGCAGCCATCTTAGGAGTTAGGACTCAGTCCTAGGAAATAAGGAAAAAAAGACACAAGGGGGCAGGGTAGGTATACCCTGACCCAGTAGGCCTGGTGATGGGGTCCCAGAGGGAGCCCATCTGGTGTCAAAAAAATTTTTTTTAAATGTTGCTGCATATTCATGGAGTATCCATGAATATGTGACAACATGTTTTTAAAAAGCACAGGTTTAAGTGTGTCTTTTGAAAATACACCCTTCCCCTGTTGTGAGCCGGGCACGGGGAAAGCGGATTCTACATTTTTGGGGGGACATGGCCACGTGGCAGTACATCCAGATTCTTTCTTTGGAGTCCAGTAGTTCTTTCTTTAAGTCATGCCTGTAGCCAATCAGTTTAACATTATGGACAATTTGGTATTTGATTGGAAAATCTTCCCTGTGGACATCACAGACCAGGTGTCACAAGCATGAAGCACGTGTCTCACTTTAGTCAGTAGTGTTGCAAGTGATGGCAGCGACATTATCTTGTGCAGGCGTGATCAACATCATGCTATATACGGTGAACTGAAATAAGATAGGCATTGTGTAAAGAAAGCATGATTAAGTATGAAATGAGTAACTTGTTTTTGTCATACACATTACAGCAGACCTTAATTGCACTGTGAACGCCATTCTGCATTACCATATTTCCTTGACCTTTGTATTTGAAGTATTTGACCTTTGTCTCTTAATAGAAGCTACACTGAAATATGTTGCATCAGGCTAGCATAAATGAAATGTATATATCAGCTTTGTAACATTTCTCACCATAGAAATTAATCCCTCTTAAATACCTAAGACATTCCTCCTGTGTACCATGCCATAACCTGTCCTCTCTATGCTTGCAAAGATAGCAAAAAAGTCTTCATTTATTTGTATTTTCTTGTGTCTAGGATATCACTCACGGATAGAATGTCTTCACGTTTGCTTATGGAGAAATAGAGGTAGGATGAGGGAAAATCCAACTTTTAAGGGCCTTTTTGAAATGTAAACATTTTTTGTTCTTTTCTTGTGATAATTGATAAGAAGTTCAACAGGGGGGGCCCTGAAGGGAAGAGTCTAGATAGTGGTATTTGTGAGATATTATTAGTTAGATGAGGTTTGGGATGAGTAAAAGCCGGGATAGAGTCGGGAAGAGACTAGCAAGGGTTATAAGGGAGATCATAGAACTAAAATGAGGTGTTTTTGTGGGGATTTTTGATTGATTTTCAAGCCAAGACATTTTCTCCATATATAGCGATCCAAGGCAAAACAGATCACAACAGGAAAACAACTATAGAGAGAGTACAAAAGAAGAGAAGAGCAAAAAGAAAGAAAGAAAGAAAGAAAGAAAGAAAGAAAGAAAGAAAGAAAGAAAGAAAGAAAGAAAGAAAGAAAGAAAGAAAGAAAAAACATAGCGGTCATCTTTACATTTTGATCAATAGAAATTG
Organism: Triturus cristatus; assembly: GCF_964204655.1. Taxonomy (NCBI): domain Eukaryota; kingdom Metazoa; phylum Chordata; class Amphibia; order Caudata; family Salamandridae; genus Triturus; species Triturus cristatus. The sequence goes on from NC_140588.1 coordinate 559,542,943, forward strand.
CTGCAATTAGCAATTTCATGAATTCATCAATAAATATCACATAACATATACGATATTACTCATAATAACCCCCAGACTCTTCTAACAGAATCTAAGAAAGCCCTGAAAGCGGATCAGATCTAATAGGAGAATCGACCCATCCGACCCGTAGTGTGGAACTAATACAGAACCTTGCCATCTCAAAATGGTACTTGTGATTTTTCACCCTGTAAAAAAACCTCTATTACCCGAGTTTTTCCATTAAAATCAAGGTTCTCTTATGTTTGTTGGAGCAATTATTACTTATATTTTCAAGCATTGATCCAGGTGGACATATTACCCCAGCTTTTTTCCCCTACTCGTCGCTTCCTGTGGCTCTTAAGACTATGCAAACTAGATTCCATATTATGTATCACCACAAATCTAGCTCTCCACATTTCATACGTTATTGGATTTGATTTTAGCCAATCTGAGGCAATACATATTCAGGCTACTGCTGTTGCCACAACAATCAAATACCTTTGATTCCTTAGAGTCCTATTGGTTTGTATATTGTCAATCAACCCTAGCAACATCATTAGTGGTGTAAGAATGACCGGTGTTTGAATAATACCACTCAGAAATTCCCCTATCCCGGACAATAGAAGTTTTAGTTTGGAACATGCAAAAAACACATGGAGCATTTCTGCCTTTTCTGCCCCACATAGCCTACATTTCCCATCCGCCCCACCTCCCCATCTTTGATGGGGTATAGTATAGTAAAGATTGAAAATCGTATTAAAATGTTGTGTCCTCAAATTTGATGATAGTAAATCTTTTCACCAATTTCAATTGATTTCTGTAACAATACCCCCTACTTCTCAAGTTTTAAACTTCACTTAAGATTCTGGGCCTACAAATCATCCACTTGAGTCTGCTCCAGCAGATCGCAGACAGTACCAACTCTATGTTTCCGTCTCACTGCCTCAATTAAAGGGATCTTAGTCATCGCACTAAGGTCATTTTTCCTTTTAATAAGGAAATCCTGAATCTGTAAAAACTTTAAAAAGTCTCCTCTTGGCAGCCCATAAGATTCCTGTTGTTCTGAAAAGTAGCTAATCTGGGAGTCAATATAAAAATCTCCAGGTATTCTAATACCCTTTTGTCTCCATCTTTCCATAACTCTATCCTGAAAGATAAAAGGTAATAGTCATGATGTAGACATAGATGTATAAAAACAAATCCTGCCCAGCTGAAGTTGTTGTCTTATCTGATTCCATACCTTTTATGCGGCTATTAACATCTTGGTCCTGTTTTTTTTGTAGCAGCTTTGTTCTATAGTCTTCAATAAACAGCCTGTGATGTCCGATCCCAACACCATTTGATAAATGGGCAGGCCACTGCAGCTTCTTTGATATCCTCTCCTGTTATCAAAATTCCCATATGTTGTAAGAGGCATGACCAATAATAAAATGTGAAATGTGGTATTGCAATCCCCCTCATATTCTAGGGAGCGTCACACATTTTATTGCTCTTTTTGTTTTTTATAGCTACACAAGAAGCTACTGCAGAGCAGCTAAAATGTTTGCAACCTGATCTTAGTAAACTCCAAAGGTACGGACCTGAAGATATATAAAACGTTAGGTAGAACACTCATTTTCAAAACATTGCACCTATTGTTTAATGAGAGATGCAGACACCCAACACTATTGAACAATCTTTTGATCAAACCAATAACGGCCTCAATTCGCCTCAATCAATTGATCTAAGAAGGCTTTCATTTTGACCCCTACATATACCGCCTCTTCGACAAACCTTGAATCTTTAATCACAGCCTGTTTAGTACGTACAATCTGGGTTTTAGCCTAGTTTAATCTATAACCTGAAATGATCCAAACTGTTTTGCCACCTTTTCAATTTCCAGTACTGCAGTTTCTGGGTCTACGCGAACATCCTGTATTCTACCTGATTCACATATATCGATTTAATAATAGTATTTTGTTTGAGAATAGTTCAAAACGGGTCTATAAATAAAGCAAATGATAGAGAACAGGGGCACTTATGTCTAGTACCTCTAAACATACATAACAAGTCCGATTCCAGACCCATAGCACACATTCTTGCAGTTGGAGTCCTATAAAGGGATCTTACTGCCGCTATAAAACCTTTCCCAAATCCTTTCCATCTCAGCACTGCCCATAAGAAATCCCAAGAGACATGGTTGAACGCCTTTTTGACATCTAATAAGATCAATCCAAAGGACTCTTGTTGTACATCTGCGAGAATAAATAGCATAATAACCCTCCTAATACGGTCAACCAGGCCTTTAAAAAAAAAAAAACATGTTGCCTGTGCGAGACTGGAGGGCTATTACCATAGCCAGTCTATTTGCTAAAATCTTAGCATAGACTTTTCCATCACATTTCGATAAAGATATAAGCCTGTACGTTCCTGGCAACAGAGGTGACTTGAAAATAACTATATCAGCTAATGCCCATGAGTTAGGGGTCTGTCATTGCTCAGCCTGTTGAAATACTAACAGCATATCATGTCGTAGTTCTGAAAAAAAACTCTTACAAAACTCCAAAGCCAGCAGCTTTTCCTGTAGACAAAGAGCTTATACCTTGCGAAAGTTCCTCTAGAGTAATAGGGGCCGTAAGAGCAGCTTGATCTTCTTCAATTATTTTACTTGTGCCAAGATCCTGGAGCAACTCATCATAACCACCAATTGGAGCTCATAAATCCTCTGTATATACAACTTCATAAAAGTCTTTAAAAACATTTAAGATCTCAGATGGGGTCTCAACTACTCTTCCTGTGGTGTTTTTGATGGCACTTATCCCCCTTTCTGCCTCTTTTTGCCTGATTTATCTCACCAAACGTTTACCAGTAGCTTCACCATACTCATAGCATTCCCTCTTATACGTTTGGTACTTCATTGCAACCTCCTTGCTGAAGTACTGATTAATTTTGGCTTTCCATGCAGCTAGTCGCTTCTGTACTTCAAACATTTCCTAGCTACTTTTCAATCTCTCTACCAATTCGCCCTCTGCCTTAATAAGCTCTTTGAGCGCCTGGAGCTCCCTCTTTCTCTGCTTCTTTATATATAATCTGAAACTAAGAGCCTCCCATCTGATTCCCGCTTTTAAGGCCTCCCATACCATCCCAATAGTGGCAGTACCCCTATTGATTTGCAGAGGCTGTTCTAACCAGCATCTAATATGACTAACAAATGTTGGTTCTAATGATACCTTCCTATCAAACCGAAAAGTCTTACGGGCCTGGTAAAACTGAAGATCGGATTCTCAAGTATCACTGCATTATAATTAAGGCTCCCGGTTTTATGTTATTTATTTTTTGAACATTTCTGTCTGCAGTTATCCATATTTATCTTTTTGGCCATCTTGTTAGTATTTTTCCATATTTATTTTGTGTTTTGTGAACAGATGATGTCATAATGTGTAGATTTCCACATTTATTAAGGGATAAACGTGCGGTCACACTTTGATGCTTTTCAGGTTTTAGCACATTAAACAGCCAAAAATATTAAAATAATAAACACACATCAAAAGATTTGCATAATTGTACAAATAGATGCAGCTATTGGCCTGAAAGTCATTCATCTCAGCATGAAGAGCCACTCAAAATAAGCCAATTATCTGTATTTTTCCACTTTTAAAAATAAATACAGACAAGAAACACATGTTTTCTGTCTGTATTTATCGGTAAAACTCAGTAAAAATGGAAAACAGGGACCTCTAATTATAATCTGGACGTTCTCTGGGGAACATCTCTATTTTAACCTCGGAAGAATGCATCAAAGAAATTAAAATAATCTAATCGAACTAACTTACTGTAAGGGAAAGAATAAAAGGTAAAGCCTGGATCTGGGCACTTGTACTTATCCTAAACATCTATAAGTCCATAAACATAAGATACAGAATAGCTCAGCACATACCCAAATGTAAGAATTAGTTACAAACAATATGATACAATATTTGAATGGACAAATAGCAAGTACAAACTAATCTCCCAAATAAATGACTTGAGACTTCCAATTCTTGTAAAAAAAAAATATATTCTTCTTTTATTCTGGTAATTCTTCATTAGACTTCATTAAAAGCACAATACATGTTAATAGCCTAAATGACATATACTTACTGGTGCAGGCTCTGAGTACCCTGACCTTCTATTTCGTGTTTTATCTATAAGTCCGAGTTTAAGCGTGAGATGCCGTAGAGCTCTGAAAACGATAGGTTTCCTCCCTGAGTAATTACATCTTCCCATTTGTTTATTGTTCACCTCTAGATGAATATTAATGTCACCACAAAACAACAGAGGCACCGACCATGAAGACAGTTCTACATTAAGCAGATCCAAAATACCAGCCTCATCGAAATTCGAACCATACACTGAACATAGTGTGAACCTGGCGGGGCCAATGCAACATTCCACAACCATCCAGTGACCATATTTATCTACCAGAGTCTGTCCGCAGTGCACATAGCATGCTTTGTTAAAATAGCAACCCCACGATTTGTTGTACTTTGTTGTGTACAAGCTAGGAGTGCAATCCCTAATTCTATCAGTAGTCCCCACTTCCCCCACAGAATATGGGTTTCCTGTACACAGACTAGATCAGGTTGCATTGACCTCAGCAGAAGAGCCACTCTATTTCTCTTATTTCTGCCATTCAGCCCAGACATATTTATGGAACATATGCGTATCCTTTGGATAGTCATCGCATGTCCTCTTTAACATTACAGTGAGTACCCCTATCTTTTTGCATTTTTAGAATTGATATGAGCCCACCAGACCCATTGAACCTCATTAAGAATATTAACCATATCTTGCCCTCCATTTCAAATGTATGTGTCTTATACATGGATACAGTGGTGTCTTGCTTACTCCTTCTTAAAAAAATGGCCCTCCCCACCCGCATAAATTGTTCCCCCCCGGCTTCCCCTGACCACCCCTCTCTCCACCCTCTCCCCATCCTCTCCCCAAATCCTCCCCCCCACCCTTCAAGACAATAGGACCGACTAGGTCCATTGTGATTGATTGTGGTCCTCCAGCCCCCAGCCCTCAATCTTTAAATTAACAAATCATTTAGCCAGAAAAAACAAATACCCACGAACAAGTAATCCTGCCCTTCAATTTGTTCCAACATGGCTGTATAACCTAAATTACAGTAGCCAGAGTTGCCAAAAATTCCTTTGCCTATATTTCAGAGACAAAGAAGTGGACTTTATCTATAAAACGAACTTTCAGCTTTGCCGGAATCATGAAAAAACCTGAGCTGCTTTGCTCTGAAGCAATGGGATTAGCTGTCTTAATTACCACCTCTTCTCCACAGTAACCTGATAATAATCTAGCCTGACAAAGAACTCATAGCCTTTTCCCGGCCATTTCTTATCTGGGCATGTTAAATCGTACAAGACTTGGCGTAGTAAGAAATTATTCAGACTTATTAGCCCTGACCTAGGTTTAACACCCTCTTGGCCAGCCCGGGAGTTCAATATGAATAGAAAATGATGAGTCCTCTGTACTTCAACATCCCAAAACCATTGCGATACTTCAGGAAAGGCCTCCTTAAAAAGTTCCACTATGACCTTTTGAGCATCTATCCCTTCCACCCCTTCCGGACACCCATTACTCTAATATTATTTCATTGAATTCTATTCTCCAAATTGGCCAATTTTCATTGGATATTGTCCCAATGGGCTCTCAGTGTATCAGTTACTTCCTTCTGTGCTGTTAGATAATCTTCCAATGTTGAAATTCTGTTTTCAGCTTCTCCAATCCTTTCTGCAAATTCTGAACATGATTTGAACTCGACAAATGGCATTTTGGATTTTACGACATGTTGTTTGCGTTCTTTGGCTCTCTGTTCTTGTCTCATCCATGATGCTTTGATAGATGGTCCTCAGTCATATCTCATCCGATATATCATGACCCGAGAAATCTGTATGAGCCATATCAGACCCCTCCGAGTGCCTCTCTTTGAGCTCTCCGAGTGTTGGAGTAAAGGAGTAGTCCCATGATAGCCCAGCTGTACCTGTATTTAATTTATCCCGTTTACAGAATCTTCCTTCTTTCTTACAGTGCCTTCAGCCATTACACAAGATGCTTCAACTTCCAGGGGGCCCCCCACAGGTAAGTTGTTTAAATCCCTCTATCCACTCACTTCTAAAGTCTGGTCCAGCTAGGGGAGAGTCATCTTCACTGGACCAGTAAGACTGGTCAGAGAGCGAAAAATATGTGTCCCCAGAGTCCGCCATTGTACCACCCTGCATCGTACAAGCTTGCCCTTCCTTTATCAGATCTACCAGGCAATCTTTGATGTTTTATTTTGTCCTGAGTCTTCCCCTGCGACCTTGTCCATGGCCATATCAGTCCCCTATCAGGTCGATGATACCTCTAAGAATCTCTGAGGGTCGTGGTGGTGTGAAGAGACCCTGTTAGATCTGGTACTAGTGTGCCCCCTCCGCCCCCTGAGGCACCTGATGTAGCTTGCTCTGTACCAAAATTGTCGCTCACCTCTTGTGGGCTCTCTGTCCCCGCCTGCGTTCTCTTACTAGCTGCAATTTCTTTCAGGCTTCCTTCCGATTCTAAGCTTTTTAGTCAAAAATGGCCATGAAGAGGGCCGCTGTTTTTTTTCCTCCCCGCAAAGCAAGGACTTCTCTGGGCTAACATGAGGTTTCTTTGATTTATTTATCCTGGACCACCGAGTCCCTGTCTCAAAATTTGCCACACACTATGGATTTGCGGAGCCGCAAATTTTCAATCCTCTCACGGTCGTAGGCAGCATTCCAGTGTATCAGCAGCACATATGGCGTCCAGCCTTGCCAAAAAGCCAACCAGGAATACGGGAGACCCGCCAACTGGTAGCCCAGTCAAGTGGTAAGAAGCTGTGGAGAAGACGCCCACCGGAAGGAATTAGCACTCCAAATCATCATCATATAGGCAAAACACTGTGAAACCATGCAGCACTCGGAAGGGAAGAGAGCGCGGTCTGGTTCGGAGGAGTGTATTGCACAGCTGCCTACATGGCCACCATCTTGCCTCCATAAAATGAGGTTTGGGATGAGTCAAAGAAGAGATACAGGAGGGAAGAGTCTAGGAAGTGTTATTTTGGAAGTCACAGTAGTGAACTGTGGTTTGGGGTGGGTCAAGGAGTGATAGTGGAGGAAAGAGTCCAAGAGGGGTTATATACGAGATCATAGTAGTAGAATGAGGAATGGGGTGAGTCGAGGGATAGATTAGGGATGAGTGAAGAAAGGGTATTTGAGAGATCATAGTAGTAGAATGAGGTTTATGATAAGTAAGAGAGTGGAGGTAGAGGATATATTGAGTGAGAAATAGGATAAGACATAGAATAGTGCATTGGAGGGAGTTACATGCCTCTTTCTTTCTTTCTTTCTTTCTTTCTTGTTTCCTTTCTTTCTTTCTTTCTTTCTTTCATTCTTTCTTTCTTAGGAGTAAAGTAATAAATATCTAGATACATAACGGCATTGAAAAGGTATACATGCATAAGGAAAATAGTAAAGAGATATAAAATTGTATTGTATGAAGTTCAATATGTGCAAGTATGGGTAGATCGTTAGAAATTCAGACTTTTGGTTGATGCTGTATGTAGAATCCAATCTTTTTGTGTATTTTTATAAAAAATTCTTTATATTTCTTTTATTTTTATGTTTCTTCAATATTAGTGAAGAACATATCGATACAATTTTTATGATCATATTTACACATTGTGATAGATAAATTAAACAAACCCATAAGCAGCTAATCAAATAACTTATATGAAAAGTATACAGTGACCTATATACATGTTAAGCAAAAAATAATGTACAAAAATAAGTGAACACATATATTTTTTTTAAACCATGAATAATATATACATTTATTAAGCAGACCTAAAGAATATTTATATATTTTTAAAGCATAAGTAGTTGATATATGTGTACAAACAAATGCACATATATTAATACATACATATAATCAGATTGTACATGTTTACATGCACAGGCATATGCTGTACATCTGTGTTTGAGTGTGGTGGTCATGTAGGCTTTTTAGAAGGAGCCTCAGAGAGGCTGAACTACCAAAGTCGAGCCATGATGAAATTAGAGAATTTACTACAATGACCATGGGAAAAAGAGATAAATGGGATTTTTTGTTCTCAGTTCAAAAAGGCAGGATTTTGTCACTTATGATTTGTGTGATGAAAGTTAGTTTTGAGTCGTGAATGATGGGTCATGTTTAACTGTTGTGGGGCAGGAACTAGCATTGTGGACCATAACAATGTATCCCATCTATTGATTTTTATTATAAATGGAAAGAATTTCTGTTTTGCAATGGATTTAATTTTAAATAAAATTCTTGCATCAAGGCTTGGTCACTGTTAGTCAGAGGGTCTTCCGCTGCGTGTGTTTCAGAGATGGAAAATATTTCAGTGGTGTTTGCATACAAGTAAGGTTTTTTATTCTATTGTCGAAGAGAGGATAAAGGAGCCAACTAAATACTGAACAGCAGAGGTGAAATTACAGTCCCTTTAGGCAGACCCGATTACAAATGTTTGGTTTCAGATTCAAAAGAGTCTAGATGGGTAGATTGGGTCTGACCCGAAACGAAATAGGATATCCAGATAAGCACAATCCTCCTATTGAAAAGGGGGGTAGTTGCTCAATACCAGAAGAATGGTCAATGGCTTTTAAGGCGTCGGAGAGCTCTTTTAAAAAAAAATATATATACATTTTATTGATGCTTTGTTTGAATATTCCATACTTACAAAATCATTGAAGGAAATACAGGGTAGGAGAGCAATCACAGTGGTAAAAGGAGTTGCAATCAACAATTCATCATCAGCTTGGAATCCGAAGTGCCAACAAACCAACTTTGATTCTTGATATTACATAGTAGAGAAGAAAATAAGAGAAGGCACAGGTATACATTGTTCATGTTGTGAGGTATAGCAACTGCAACTGTTAATGCAAATGAATGAAACACCAAGCGGGTTATACCAAATAGTACAATTGCCTTGTCTCGGTATCAATATATTCTTAAAGTGCTGAACACATGCCCGTGCCTGTGCTCATAAATACCCGAAAAAGACTCCCAGCCTATAGTCAATCGCTTTAGCTGATTCATAGAAAAAAGATTTCGGTGCAGGCAGGCCTGACAGAGGGATTTTACTCTAGAGAGAGAGCATATATGCAGCATTCATCTTAATTGGCACCAAAACTACAAGGACAGAAGCATCCTTTGAGGGTCGAGGATCTCTAGAGGGATTATCATTCCCCCAACCCATTTGTCAACCTTTGCTCCTAAGACGTCGATTAACCAACATTTTCTATAGTCCTGTACCTTTATGAGGTCCTAAGCCAGCTCGAGAATCTCACGGGCAGTCATTATTTTCCACAACGTTTTGTAGCGATAACTATTTCAATCAGTTTATTTACAAAAAGTTAAAGAGAGATGGGTCTGAAATTTGAGAACTCAGCAGGGTCAAAGGGGGGTATCAAATGATCAAAAACATGAATGGGAACCAGAACCATGTAAAGTTGATTCAAAAACTGAAGGTGCAGAAAAAGTGAATTTTCTTTCAATCCAATATAAGCAATGCTAAGCATACTTAGAGAACTAGAAGACAAGGACTTGTGGAATAAAAGAAAAGATGGTAAACAGCTTGTCGTTAAGAGTGATTTCAATGATCTTTAGTTAACTCTAGATCATCAATATGCTCTTACAGATTCAATGTTGCAGGACATGGTCAGGTTCCTTCTTGGACAGACACATGTAGGGATAGATAGTATGGTCAGGATCTTTAAGAAATATTGGAACAATACCACCTAGCAACTTGCACTTTTTTTTTGCTAAATCCTAATGAGCTTTTAAGCTGAGATTTTGAATTATACAAGAACTGATGTTTGCCTTATACCATAGCTTTCCAAAAAACAAGATAATAGTTTTCTGATTTTTATTAACTGAATTAAAAATATAGAGCTTGATTTTTTATTGTGTCCCTCTAGAGCGTTTGTACCTCTGTACCCCTTTATGTTTTAATCAATAGTAGATGAGGTGCAGCCAATACTTTAAATTGTTTAGTATATTTCATTGATAGTGACATTGATAATTCCAGTTGGCTTGATGGTATGCCTAATTTTGCCAATCGGATATGTGTCTCCTTTACAAGGTGAATTAACTACCAATATTTGAAGGAGTTTATCATGCTTGTGGTAAGACTGTCTATTTTAATATGCCTTGTAATTGGATGGGAAGCTGTTCACTTGCTCAAGGATTCCCTCTGGTTTACCAGGTGAATGAAATTAATGATGCTGTTGGTCTGATAAGGGTGTAGCGTGGATTGGTACTATTGTTTTGAGTGTGTAGGGTGCTATGATTCCGTTGAAGGGTGTGGCTGTGAATGATGTGAAAATCAGAAAAAAATCTATGTTTGCAGATTGCCTGGCTTCTAACACTGCAGAAGCACCAGCCAAAAATAAATCAGTAGCTCATGGCTATGCCTGCTGTGATTATGCAGCGCTCCCTGCGTTAAATAGCCTTATTGTGAAGGAGGCCAGAGTCTCTCATGTTTTGAGGCTACGAGAGTGTGGTCCCTTCATCACAGAGAATAGTAAGCTTATTAATGCTGTTATAATAATGTTAATAATAATTTTCTTGAAGCAAAAGCTTTTCAGGTGGATGGTTTGTGGAAAGGTGAGATTGGAAGTGGTTTAGAAGGGCTGGTGAATGGTTTGATAGTTTGGTGGGAAGCATGCTGTGCACTGTATTTAACCCTATAATTATTGTGTTAATTTGTGCAATTTTATTTAAATTCTTAGAAATGGGACTAAATTGTGGGTGTAAGAAGTAGGTGTCAATGGCATTTAAGAAGAGGTGTGACCATGCTGAGTTGGAAGACATTAAAGCAAGAGTTTATGACAACTTTAAAATGTTGGAAGAATTGAGACGTCAAGGGCAGAAAGTGATGCCTACTGTATTTTAAATAGTTGGGGTTTAGTAATGATGCAATCATCATGTGGAGGTTATTGCATATTCAAATTATATGTGTGCATTATTATTAGTTATTCCACATTCAAGTTATATGTGCATTAATAATATTTATTTCACATTCACATTACATATCTGCATGAATAATATTCCACATTTGAATTGTACCTGTATTAACATGGAGCTACTGCAATTAAAACAAAATTGTTATATCTTCAAATATATTATCCTGTCTGAGGTTAAACAAGGCCTCAGTTAGGCCTCTACACCATTTTTTAAAATATGTCTGCCGTTTTTTTAATGTTCATTGTTTTTATTTCTCACTTGACACCACATGCAATAAGATCTGCAATGTTGATTTGTATGACATGTTGTTCTGGCTAGAGAAAGCCTTTTGCTACTTTCCAAGGCTCCTCCTGCTAGCACACTGTATTCAATTCTTTCATAATTGATTTCTGTTGTTTGTGACTCTAGTTTGTTTTGACACCTCCGGATGACATTAGGTCACAAAGGGCGAATCAATATTCACGTGGTGGTAAGATGGTAGAGTTACATGACATTTTAGAATACTGCAGTATTATTTGTTAAAATAATGATACTTTTGCTCACATCAAGTTGATTTAGCAGTTTCCATCATTTCTAATGGCAAAATCGCCGACATAAACCCTCACATTTGAGAGTGAGCCAGAGACCCTTTGGAAACTTTGGGATTTCTACAAAGGATGCCGTCTGGTTCTCTATTGATTTGCTGCACTACTGGGACTCAGTCAATTTCCCAGATGTTGCTTAATGCTGTACTTTTTCTGAACTCTGAAAGTCTTCATGGCAACTGATGTGCACATACTTTGATGCAATGAGAATTGCTGCTGCATTTGAATCGTTCAAGTTTCTCTATTGCGCTCACATTTTTAAATAAACCGCCATTGTTTTGCGTATTCTCTGGCCTCCACTCCCTTTTTGAGTCAGTCGTTTCTTATTGACTGTATTTTGAATGCTGTGTTCATCTTGTCTCCAGAGACACATTAGTTCATAGATTTGAGGTCTACACCGTCCCTGACCCCGCCAATGAGCGCCACTGGCAGGCAGATTATGGAAGAGAGAGCGCCCCCCAGGGGGCGAGGGAGGTAGAGCTCAGTCATTAGTACCAATTACTAAAACTTCTGTGAAATGTCTGCATTTGATGATCATGATATCCCGCATGTGTTAAGTCTAGAAACGCTGTATATCATGGAGTGTGCTCGGCTTTTTGTTGTTCTTTGTGGGATGTCACACCCATTGCTCTGTACCTCCTTCGTGTTTTTACCATAGCATCTGATCACGTCTGTTTGTGGTGAGACAATTTTCGTTGTTATTCGTTATATGTGTGTGTGCAACCTTTCTTAACAAAGCAAACAGATGCGCAAAGGGATTGCTCTTCCGAGGCTGACGGTGCCAGCCACTACTGTGCTGAGCTCTGCCTACTTCAAAGTAGTGATTCAACGTTACCCCCTACCGTGCTCAAATCTATGAAGTTCTAAATATCTCTTGTGCCCGTGTCATTTATCATCCTCAGCCTCCCTGTGTGTGTGTCAACCCCATAATATGATTCATCACAGCACTGTTGTAATGTTGTGACACCCTATACAGAGACACTGCTGTGTATCTCTATGGCAACAGTTGTTATCTATCACTTAAGGCTCCTATGACTAAATACCTGCCTCCTGGAGACATGCACGCTCAGAACTTGTTCTCGGCCTTCTTTCACAGCTTCTCTGCCAGTTTTAGAATCGGTGTGTCCTGCCTTTGCCTTGACAATTAGTGCACCACATTGCAAATGTCGGTGGGTGACCGATTCATTCTATGTTGCAGACTAGCAACAGGCAAGCTTTAGACATTAATTGTTTTTCTGAGATATCCATATGTTTCTCCTTTGCCTACCTGCATGGCTGTGTGTTTATTCATTATGTATACGGAGGAACGAGTTTTTCATATTATTAATGTGAGGTTTTTGTAATGCACTGCATAACTCCATGCAATGGAGTAAATTGGGGAATAGATGTTTTCTTACCCACGGGGGTTGCAATAACCCTTCACCTCCCACTTGAAGGCCTTGATTCTTCTAAAAGGTTTGGACATTCTTACATAAACACCTGCTTTTACAACGATTTTAACATCTGTGCATTTTACCTTTATGCTGACTAGTGTTCATCTGTTTGCTGCGCGTTCCCTCTAAAGTGAGAATGCACAGAACAGGTAGCATCTGAGATAGAGAAACAGCCGCTAAGAATGGATAATGTGCCAGTGTCTCTTGCTTCTTCAGCAGGCATTCTTTGTGGCCTAATGCTTCCCCGGGTGTCCACATCCCTGAGAAACATACAGGAGAAATAAACTAGCTGATGAATGGTATTGAGTAGAATAGCAGCATGGTATCCATGTATCGCTATGATGTCCATGTTATACTTCACGTCCTGTTTTTTAGGTTTCGCCTGACTATCGCGTAAGCGATTGCACAACGAGACTTATGTGGGGGCTTCAGAAAATGCTCCCAAACGCTTCCCAGGCGGATCGGGTGGCGGTTACGCGCCCAACCACGCACATTCCATTTGCCACCAGCTACTTCCTGCGCGTGCGCCGCCTCACGCATTCAGAGAGATTTAGTAAGGGGCACAAGACCTTAGGAATGCGGTTTATGGCCAGTGCATGTGAGGCATTCAAGCGCGAAGCTGGCATCTGGCATCGGACTTGAAAGCAGCAGACTGCTATCGCCAGCGCGCGCTCGACCTCACTTCCTGCATCCTCTCTTACAACAATTAACTTTCGTTATAACTCACACCCCATATGCTCGTTACCTCCCACCCTTCCTTTGATGTCCGCTTTTCTTGTTGTTTACAAACCACGCCACACACTGCTGCATGCCACACACTGCTGCACGCCACACACTGCTGCACGCCGCACACTGCTGCACGCCGCACACTACCGCACGCCACACACTGCTGCGCACACTGCTGCATTACACACTGCTAGGAACAAAAATGGGTGTGGCTCCCGTCACCAAGGCTGAGCCGATAAACATACAAAACTACAGAGAATGCCAATGCTGAAAAATATTTGTACTGTTTGACTGTAGAAGAAAAGTGGAACAACTACGTCCGTACTAATTAATAGTATTTTATTAAGACTTGATCTGTTTTTATCATACAAAATGAATTATTTTATGAAGATATTCTGATCTGGACACACAATCATGATTAAGCAAAATGAACAAAGGGACAAAAAATTAACAAAGGGAGAAAAAATTGTATTCACAAACAGCAATTGATATATTCACGACAAAGACAAAAAATAAACACTAGGACTCTACTGCCCATATAGCAGAGAAACGAATCTGATGGTCAATCATACACCACTCCTCATTCATACAAAACACTCACACAACCTACTAAACTCAATATGCCTTTGGTTATGATTAGAAACAAACAAAGGGGTCTCCGCACACGTACACTTTAAAGAGTAGTACCGCTGTAGGGGTGTACAAAAAGTATATTCAATTTGTCATCAATTTGTAACAACATAAAACAAAAGGCCCCAACGGACTAAAGATAAACATGGCTGGAGAAAACAGAGAGAAGGTCTACGCGTTTCGAACCCCGTTGATTTTAGATGCTGGGGTTCTCTTCAGGACCATAACACCTGAGGGAAGTGCTTGGCAAATGCCCTTTTAGTATTTCAAAGAAGGATACACTTGTACGTAAATGAGGCCCAGAGGCAGCACAGGGAAATTCCTTTTCCGGATGGGTTCGAAGACGCCGGTTCACAGCCATGAATTAGTTTCGTCGCTCAAGGCCTGCTACATAGATTGCCGCACGCCCACCCCGTATACTGTGTGTGAAAGACCATCCTACTCTGCATCGAGCGCGGACTGTCCCGCTCTGACTGGATTTCATTACGACGGATTGATTCCTCCTTTTCAGCCGAATTTCCCTGTGCTGCCTCTGGGCCTCATTTACGTACAAGTGTATCCTTCTTTGAAATACTAAAAGGGTATTTGCTACACAAAACACTGCTGCACGCCACACACTGCTGCACGCCACACACTGCTGCACGCCACACACTGCTGCACACTGCTGCATTACTCACTGCTGCATGCTGCGCAACACTGCTGCACGCAGCACACTGCTGCACGCCGCACACTGCTGCATGCCACTGCACGCCACACAGTGCTGCATGCCTCACACTGCTACATGAAACACTGCTGCATGCCACACACTGCTGCATGCCACACACTGCTGCACGCCACACACTGCTGCACGCCACACACTGCTGCACGCCGCACACTGCTGCACACCGCACACTGCTGCAAGCCTCACACTGCTGCACGCCTCACACTGCTGCACGCCGCACACTGCTGCATGCCACACACTGCTGCACGCCACACACTGCTGCATGCCTCACACTGCTGCACGCCTCACACTGCTGCACGCCACATGCCACACACTGCTGCATGCCTCACACTGCTGCATGCCGCACACTGCTGCACGCCGCACACAGCTGCACGTCGCACACTGCTGCACGCCGCACACTGCTGCATGCCTCACACTGCTGCATGCCGCACACTGCTGCACGCCACACACTGCTGCATGCCGCTGCACGCCACACACTGCTGCACGCCACACACTGCTGCACGCCACACACTGCTGCACGCCACACAATGCTACACAAAACACTGCTGCACGGCACACACTGCTGCACGCTGCACACTGCTGCACGCCACACACTGCTGCACACTGCTGCATTACTCACTGCTGCATGCTGCACGACACTGCTGCATGCAGCACACTGCTGCAAGCCTCACACTGCTGCACGCCTCACACTGCTGCATGCCGCACACTGCTGCACGCCACACACTGCTGCACGCCACCCACTGCTGCACGCCTCACACTGCTGCAAGCCTCACACTGCTGCACGCCACACACTGCTGCACGCCTCACACTGCTGCACGCCGCACACTGCTGCACGCCGCACACAGCTGCACGTCACACACTGCTGCACGCCACACACTGCTGCATGCCTCACACTGTTGCATGCCTCACACTGCTGCACGCCGCACACTGCTGCACGCCACACACTGCTGCACGCCACACACTGCTGCATGCCGCTGCACGCCACACACTGCTGCACGCCACACACTGCTGCATGCCACACACTGCTGCACGCCGCACAATGCTACACAAAACACTGCTGCATGGCACACACTGCTGCACGCTGCACACTGCTGCACGCCACACACTGCTGCACACTGCTGCATTACTCACTGCTGCATGCTGCACGACACTGCTGCACGCAGCACACTGCTGTATGCAGCACACTGCTGCATGCCGCTGCACGCCATACAGCACTGCATGCCTCACACTGCTACATGAAACACTGCTGCACGCCACACACTGCTGTACGCCGCACACTGCTGCATGCCACACACTGCTGCATGCCACACACTGCTTCATGCCGCACACTGCTACACGTTACACACTGCTGCACGCCGCACACTGCTGCATGCCACACACTGCTGCATGCCGCACACTGCTGCATGCCGCACACTGCTGCACTCCACACATTGCTGCACTCCACACACTGCTTTTATGCGAGTTTATGCTACTGACATTGTAAATGTCAATGCCTTTTATTTGTTTTAAAACCAAAACATAAATAAAAGGCATTGTAATTTTACAATGCCAATAGCTCAAACTCTTATAAATGCGAGACCTATTGCATTGCAAATGCTTGTTTACTGTTGTCACATATAAGATCACATGTGCAAGCATTCTTTAAATGGGTGCGATGTTGGATAGAACATTTCATGATGGGTTGTTGTTCATGGGTGTTAGACCTAGCATCCTTGCTATGCTATTTCCCCAAACATTTTGCCTTCGCCCCACCAGTTTTATGTTTTAGGTCTCCCCTACGCAGTGCGCATGTACTGCATAGGAAAGAGACCTTTTGTAATTGGCACAGCTTTCCGTGCAAAAACGTGCACGCGTTGCATTGCTTCCAAAGGCAACGTGTGCACGTCTGGCGATTCACTTGCAGGAGCAAGCAGCTGGCGCCATATGTTATCAATTATCGCGCCCTGCCGCTCACTCCCGCAAGGGAATCACGCAGGCCCCCTCCTCTCTCCCATCCCCCTGCTGCCGCGCGTGTGCGCTTGTTGTTTGTTAACCAGAATGTACTTCCTGCCGTGACCAGGGCCCAAGGGTGACAAGGTTACACCCATTGGCAGTGACTTGCTGTACCTGCACCTCCGGGTGCCATGACAGGCGCTGCTCTTTGGAGTGATGTGCTTTGCTTTGAGCCCCGGGGTGTAGTTGTAACCGCTTGTTTCCCAGCAGTAACCTCCTGCTCCGTCCACATTCCTGCCGCCACTCCTCGCTGCGAGGCCGTCCTCCCCGGAGGGTAGGGGCGGTGATTCGTCGCACAACAACAAAGGCGAGCATGTTGCGCTGCAGCGCGGGCAGTGATTGAGCCGAGGTGCAGCCGCTGTTCCGAGCTTCTGACCAGCTCAGCCCCCTGCTCCTTTGCGCCTGACCCAACATCAATTCTGATGCACTTTCCGACTTGTGATGATAAACGATCTGCTGTAGGAATACCACTGCACGATGTACATATTTTACAAGGCTGCGGGCCTTGTATATACCTGCAGCAGTAGCAGCGTAGTCACTGTGTCATTGGCTATAGTGCAAGGAAGAAATGCTCGGCCGGCCCCCCCACCCGGCTGTTTTTTAAATGATAAAATGAAGCAATAATGGGGGTTCAGTGGGCCCCTTGGGCCTCTTGACCATGGTGCTACAGCACCTGGTGCATAAATGAAAGATACGCCCCTACGCTGACTGTATCACCCGGACCCCATCATTCTCCATGGTGCAGGTGACCCACCAACTATAGGCGGCGCGCCCAGATAGCCAAATGCCTTTCATGTCGAGCTCACCTCACAAAAAACCAGCAGATGAAGAGTTAAAGAGCGGGTGGTTGGATCTCAGCCTACCCTGCCGGACCACATGTGTAGAAAATGCCTTTCCGCTCTAGGTTAATCCAGCCATCCTGGTGCTTGTGCATGTGCCACTGCCCCCCCCCTCGCCCCACCCTAAAGATGTGGGTTCTCCCGAACAGGAAAGCCTTTCAAAGTAGGCCATGGGCTCTGCACTGCCCTGCAAGGCTCTACGCCAGCTTTCCTTGTTTAGTTCAAGGCCCTGAACCCTCCGGCTACCCCTTTGTAGCACAACCCTACCAGCGCCTTACCACCTGAAAAGCCCGGTTCTCCTACACATGCATTTTCCCTTCTCGCACTTGACACATTGAGGCACTTTCCTCCTCTACCTACGACCCACCACCTCTCTGGGCACCTTAAAATAGCCCTCATACACCACGTTCTTCTCACTGATAGCACCCTCTTACCTCCCCTTCTCCACTACTCCCACAGCATGGCCACCACAGAGTGCAATTATAAAAGCACCAGAACTCTACTGTGTCATATCCACATTAACTGCTGCAGCTGCCTTTCGGTGTCTCACTCACCACATCCTCTCCCTCAGATCATATTTTTATGTCTGTTACCAGGCACTACAAAGCTACTCGTGGGAAATATATTGCCTTTAGAACACGAAACTTGGAATTTATTCCCAGCACTCCTCCTTGACTAAACTGTGTGATTCGGGGTAAAGAATTCTGATTTAGTGTCCAGAATCTTCTAAATGCCAGAGCCCCTGCTTGAATGAATTGCGTGATGTGGGCGTACCCGGTTATACACCTTCTGTATACCTTTTGAAAACCAATAAAATATTTTTCATTTTTATTTTTTTTTAAAGTTAAAAGTCTGCTAAATACTATGAACGCTCAGTGTGCACTGCCGTCTTGCAAGAAACATTTGTTCTACAAGCGTTTTATTTATACACCGTTTTATTCAAGATATTTATAAATGAAGATGCATGCACAATCCCAAAATATGTCCTTGTTAGCAGATTCGTCTTTCCTTCTGTGGTATACCTTGCAGTAGTGTAATATCTGTAGCCCAAAATATTATGGCCCATTGCTCTCCAGTGACGTGGCTTCTTTTTAATGCTTAATCAAGGGATACATAGCCCCTCCACACATCACCACACTGGCACACAGCTGTGCAAAACTCTAGCCTTTCGATACTATGACATAGTAGCAAGTCATGGCAGTAAAGGAGTGTTTGTCATTAAGTCGAGGGAAGACAGAGCGAACCTACAATAAATGGAATGTTTGAAATAGAGGATGGATTGTTTCCTTTTACTATTTATTGACTGTTTACAAGGGATCTTAGTCCACAGGATTCCATAATAAAAGGGCACCAGGTTGCACCAAAAGTCCGCCAAAACTGTGGTGTTGCTAGGCGAGAGGGGAGTGACAAATTGACATAATTGCATTTTACCTGTGGCTCTGAAAAGCTTTCGACCGACGGCGGGAATAGCCAGAATGCTACAGCAAGGGTTATTCTGAATCTCAGGATGGCTGACTCATTTTTTCGCCATTTTTAGGTCTCACCTACGCAGCGCGCATGCGCTGCATGCGCTGCATAGGAAAGAGACCTAATGCCATCGGCACAGCTTTGGGGACAAAAACGTGCACGCGTTGCATTGCTTGCAATTGCAACGTGTGCACGTCTGGCGATTTCCTTGCGGGAGCACGCGGCGCCATATGGTGGCGCCATATGGTCGCACACTCCCGCAAGGGAATCTTGCAGGCCCCCTCCCCTGCACGAAAAGTAAACAAGCATTGGCATAGCCGATAGGTCATGCTTTTGGGACCTTATTAGTATGTTTACTTTTGCTATAATCGCGGCACGTAAAGCGCAGGTGCCGCAATTATAGCAAAAGTAAAGAAATAGATATTTTTTTCTATTTCTTTACTTTTGCTATAATCGCGGCACCCGTGCTTTACGTGCCGCGATTATAGCAAAAGTAAATATACTTATAAGGTCCCAAAAGCGAGACCTTTTGGCTATGCCAATGCTTGTTCAAATTGGCTTCCTAATCACCACCGCATTACAGTTGAGGCCTTCTGTACAGTGCGTCCTTCAGCGTGTGGCATTTCGCCCTAATTTCCCCCCAAATAAACTTTGGCTATTCCCCTACACATTTTCTGCACTTCTAGGAAGTGTTCACGTACTGGGCCTGGGGGAGACCCTTCTGGCTGCTTGCTCCTTCCATGTGAAATACTCTGCGCACCCCCTCCCCCCACCCCTTTTGCCTCTCTTTCAGCAAGACGCTGCAAACGTTTCTCTTCATTTGTCAGTGTAGGTAAATCCACAGTTTGAATTTTCAGCGCCACCAAACCCTTGGTGTTTACACGTTCTCCCTAAATTAAATAATATAGAACAAAATAATAATGAAATGCAACATTCAGGCTTATATAAAGTATTCAAAGATGGACTTCTTTTCATATTTCTGTAGAAATTTGAGCTAATGGCCTCAGATGTTTGCTCTTTTGTATTACTTGTTTCAAATCATGTACAGAAAAGCTCAGTGATGCCTGTGCGCTATACAAATACCATCAATATTACAAATATAAATGAGGGAAGATACCCTGGTTACAATTCTTGGCAAAATGTAAGCTGAAACATGAGAATTTGTAGGTCATAAGTGTCACCCCAAGGTGGTCTCTTAGGCTACTGAGAAATAATATGTTTTTTATTGCCTTCTTCAAAGATAATCGTCTTTGGAATGATGAAAGGCTGATTTGACAAGGCAAGATTCGCAGATTCGTTGTGCAGGTGCATCAGTCCACCGAGCTGAAACATTATGTCCACCTAAAAGAATAAGCATTGGCATAGCCAATAGGTCTTGCCTTTGGGACCTTATAAGTGTTTAGTTATCCAGCACAATATCCTTGGAGCAACAACATCACCTGTTGTATATCTAAACACTTATAAGGTCCCAAAGGCGAGAGACCTATTGGCTATGCCAATGCTTGTTTTGTTGGCTGTAGGGCTTTGTGCACCTTAATCCTATGGTAGGCCCTAAAGTCTCATAGGCAAGGTGCATTGCATTTAAAATGTAGGACAGGTGCACATACATTTTACATGACCTGGCAGGAAAAACTCCTAAAGTCATTTTTTCACTGTTGCCAGGCCTGTCTCTTCCATTGATTAACACTGGGTTACCTTATTACATTTAATAAGTGCTAACGCTGTGTATCTTTTACTTTGAAATGGTAGAAGATAGAGATGTGCACTCAAACAAATTGCAAGTTAAAGTCCTTTTTTTTTATGGTTCATTCAGATTTTAAGTCGCGATTCAGAACATGGCACTTCTATAAAGTTGGCATTTTCTAGTCTCAACAGTTTGTGATTTCTGCCAGTATCCTGGCTCACATAACTGTGAATAGCTTTGCTCTTGGGGGTTGTGTATTGCTTCCAGACAGTAGCTCACATGTGGTTTTTGTCTGGACTGGATGGCTGGGAAGGGGCTGTACTCAGCCCCATTTATTCTGACCTGCCCTGCCTTTTTTCACCCCCTTCACCTACTGACAGTTTGGGATCTTGACGATAGAAGCGGAGCAACTTTCCAGAACAAGATATGGGGGTATGACAGAGAATTTATCCACACAAAGACTGGCACAATATATCAATATTGGACCTCCAGAGCAACTAATCAGAACACTTCTGGACCTGTGGAAGTTACAGAAGAAGGCGTGCTCTACTGCTTAAAGGACTGCCTTGCTGAATAAGAAGGAAGACTGGACCTGTTTGCAAACCATAGTGAGCCCAAGAGTCAGCTGGCCCGGTCCTGTTGTGCCCAGGGACACAATAAGCTTCGAGGTCTCCCAGCAAAGGCCCTGCTGAAACTGGACCTGCCTGTCTACTGCTAGCATTTACTGGAGGGAGCCCTGGAACCCCAACGGATGACTTCCCAGGTCCTGGACACTTGGTTGACATTAGATTGTACCCCACAAAGGAAAAGATACAAAATCCTGATTTTTGGGTTTTTTGTGACAGTGAAAGAGTGACAATTACTAACATGCAGCTACAGTGAGACCTGCTCTGTGCGCCAACAGCGACCACGATGGATGACCAGCAACAAGAGACCTGCACTTTGTACTGCAGAAATGACAGTCCGCTACGACCACCCAGTTGGCTCTTCTGTTATAGTGACAGCCATCCACGACACCCAGCCTACTCTTCATGCTACAGTGATGAGCATCTGCGATTCTCAGCCTCCTCCTTGTGGCCTCTTCCACCGCAACAGAACTCTTCACACAAGACTTTGAAGGTAACTATTCAGCTGACTAACCGGGTCCCTGTATCCAATCCAAACTTCATCGTTGTTGGCCCAAACATGTGATTTTCACCCAGTCTAGCGTGACTAGATGACCGTGAGTGGTGCTTTGTGCTTTTAGGTTCTATGTTCACTAAAAACATTAGAATTGATTATCTCTGGTTCTACTAATTTTGTCATCCTGCTATCATTTTATCTATTAACATTTACTCTTCTTTCTTACTGTTTTTGTACTGCATAAATATTTTACGCATTGCCTCTAGGTTAAGCCTGGCTGCTTTTGTGCTGAGCTACCAGATGGTTTAGCATGGGTTAATCTAGTGACTTGTGTGGTTCACTCTGATAAGGATTGTGGTTGTTGCCTGAGTGGGGCTTTCACTCCCCTTAAACAATAACTCAATTTCTCACAATTGGCCACGTCTGCATTAGCTTGCATGAGCTTTGGTCAGGTGAAGAGAGCCCTCATTTCTGTGTATACTGACAAACTTTCCAGGCAAATATCCTAGAAAGTCTGTACATTTGGTAGAAAAACCTAATTTGAGAGAAGCAGCCAGCCTGACAAACCTAGCTTGCGAATCTCCCTTTTAAGTGCATTTAGAAAATGAAGAAATACCATTTTCTGGAAATATTTGAGGAATTTCTAAAAAAAATTGAGGAAAGAAAACAAGACATGGGTAAAGAAAAAGGTGGCAAACGTACAAGGAGAGGAGTAGTGATATTAGGTTATAGTTAGGACTAGAGGTGCTATGTTAGGGTAGACATGCATAAGCATGCATATGAGTATTAGGTTATAAGTTAGTGCTGAGATAGTAAGGTGTAGTTGCTAGTATATGAGCTGGGAAACAGGTACTGATGTATAACTAAACAGACAGTAGTATAGGTAGGGGTAGAGGAACTAGTGTATAGTTAGGCGCAAAGGTGGGTATAGGAGTGGTAGAGATAATGGGGGATATTCACACATTTGTCATGCAAAACAGGGCAGCTAGCAAAGTTGCTGCGTGGTATTGCATAAAAGGTATGCAGCAGAAATGCACCATATCTACTAAGATGTGGTGCATTTCTGCTGTCTCCCAGTGCTGGCACACAGTGTGCTACCTAGCACCAGCACTTAAATCCTTGCACCATGGTACAAGAGTGCCTGCATTACAGGAAAGATTGTTTTTATGCAGAGAGAAACCTTCCTGCACAAAAACAATCCTTAGAAGCACTTTCCTCTTTCTATGTGTGCTGACGAATGCAGCATGCATAGAAAGATGCAGTAACAAGGAGAAATAAAGACATTTCTTCTTGTTGCATAGTCATAGTCATAGGCATAGTTTTTGGCATATTCTAAGGTTTACTCAACTTGGTAAATCTGGGATTGTGTCAACATCTATGGCTGGATGCATGGGAACATGCATGGTTCACCCTTTGAACACCTCCCTTGTGCAAAGTACTGCAAGGCAACGCTATGTGTTGCCTTAGGTTACTTTGTATTTACTGAGCAATGTGAAGCCACACAAGTGGCTTTGCATGGCTTCGTAAATACAAAAGGGAATTTCGTGTAGGGGCTGCACCATAAAAGTGAGGCAACCCTTATGCAAAACTATGATAAATCTGGGCCAATTGGTTTCCATTCATAGGTGTAGTAACCCTTAGATAAGTTAGCAAATGAGGCACATGGGGAGGTGGAGGAGTAGAGGTGCTGGGGTTAAGGTAATTGTGGATAGGCAGAGTGTAAGAAATTGGATTACTTATTGGGGTGTGTGACTATGTAGCTCAAGGATTAATTGCAAAATTTGTTAACTTCAAAGTCACTAAATTAACCTGAACTCAACCTCCTGGTAGCTACGGCACAGAGCAGACAGGCTTAACTTGGGGGCAATGTATAAAGAATGTGTGAAGTACATAAACAGTAAAAAAGTCAAAACACAACACAAGGAAAATCATAAAGCAATTTACAAAAACAGAGTCGATTATATCATACAAATTACATCAAGCCAACAAAATACTTACGGGAAACTGGAGATATGATTTTTTTTAAAGTTTAAGGTTAAAAATTTTCTAAGTCAGAAAATCATTACATGCCAAATGCCGTCAATTGGTGATGGTAGACCGGGAATTAGGCACGATTTGAGACCACAGAGGCTCCAATAGAGTAAAGGTTCCCTTGGTAATCCTACCCACTCCTGAAGCACTTCCTATGTACCGTACAACACAACAGTATCCTTCTCTGCCTATCCAAGATGGCAAAAACGTTATGTTCCTGTGTAGAGCATGTGTGCCACCCCCAGAGGTATGGCCAGGGAAATTAGCAATCCCTCCTCTGTGGTCACGTTAAACCAGTTCTGGAAGCAGCTCCCCTCCTACTGTAATTGGAGCCCACTTGGCTGGGTGAAACAAAGAAGGGCCCTACCCAGGTGTCAGCTAACATTTACCTGTGACAGGGGAGGTCTTCTTTAAAGTGAATCAAGTTCCTGGACACAGCACACTGGTCATACTGTCAATGGAACAACAACACCTCCCCACACCCAAGGCCTTGGGGAGAAGTTTTTGCAACTCATCAAGGGGGCTATTCAGCTGTAGGGTGACAGCTGGAGTTCATGCAAGTGGGCCTCCATAGGCTTTAAGCAGGAAAAAGGTAGCTTTCTAGAAGTTAATTTTCATGAACAATTTTTAAACATTTGATTTTAGCATGAAATTAGATTGGATTTTTAATAACTGTTAAGAGTCCTTGAATTATATTTTTGAGTATATATTTAGCTGTTCCCTAACCAAAACTAACACTTTTAGATGTAATAATATCACGCAGTGTTTTCCTGTGCTACAGTTAACATAGCTTTTGGGGCCTGTTTAACAATGTGCAGGAAAGGGTCTCTTTTGAAGTGGTTATCCCCCACTTTTGGCCTGGAACGTGATGTTTTTTCGACTGAAAGTGCAGTAGGTCCCTGCTAACCAGTACCCAGTGCCCTAACTCTTTCTCTAAACTGTACCACAATTGGCACAACTTCAGCCACCATAGAAGTCTCCAGAATATGGTACATCAGGTACCTAGGGAGTTGGTTCTGAAGAGGGTGCCCTAGAGCTGCTGCACGCAAACTATGCAAACTGCCATTACAGGATGCATCTCTTGGTGCTGAGACGACTGAAGAGTAGACATAGCACACATCCCTGTGTGCCATGCCCACAGACAGTGCAAGAGATATAGGTACGTAAACCCTACTGCAGGCCTGACAGCCCTAAGGCAGGGTGTACTATGTCCCATGTGTGGCCATACCTGCATGAGCAGATATGGTCCTACAATATCTAAGTCTATTCTTGATTATTGTACTTGAGCAGGGAAGCCATAGTACATGGGCTGGACACTTGTCACTACGAGTTACCCAGCTCCATGATGGCTTCACTGTAATCTAAGATGTTTGGTACCAAACATCTCATATTAATAAATCTTCACTGATGGCAGTACTAGATTTGTTAATAAATGCACATAAAAGACTCCTAAGAGATGTCACCTGTAACCTACCAAACACTGGTGTGGTCTCTGACTAGTCTTAGCCAGCCTGCCAACACCAGACATGTTTTTGGCCGCATGGAGTGAGAGCTTTCGTTCTCAGAGGCCAGGAACAATGTCAGCTCTGAGCGGACGTGCTTCACATCTCCTTCAGGCCAGAATGGCATTCCAAGGCGAGAAGCTTCAAAGGCGATGTGGCATTTGAATTGCAACTGAGGCATATCTAGTTGATGGAGGATTCCGACTTCCCTGTCCTGCTCCACATTTGGCTGGAGGACAGGCAGAAAAATGAGTTAGATGCGGAGATGGGCACACATTCAACCAGCACTATCCCTAATGTGGGGGCACGTGATGGGGATCCCACTTTTCATTTTCCTCCATCTTGTTTTGGAAGGAATTAGCCAATTAGGGTCAGGGTTGTGTACACTACCAAAGGTAGACACCCTAAAGGTAGTACCTGTCTCTCCCTTCAAAGCCTCAAAATGTAGTATTTAGGTGGCACTCCTGGACCCTGAACGTTAGGGTCAATAGACCTAAGAAGAAAACAGACAAAGAAAAGCTGCTGACCCAAGAACAGAGTACATGTTGCAGAATTTAGGCGTGAAACACTGCCTGCTGCATCAAAGGACTCGACCATTGTGATGTGTTGACTCATCCTGCTGCTGTGAGGCCTCCAAGAACCCCAGAGCATCTCCAACCTTTTTGCAATCACCAGAGAACTCTCTTGGAGTAGAGGAAGTACTCCCCTGCAGCCACAGGCACCGAACGCGAGGAGTCTGGCTTAACAACTTGTAATGCCAGTGATGCCAATGCAGCAACCAAACAAGGAGCTGTACACCAGCTCCCGAGCATCCAATCTGTCACCCCACCAAGTGAGAAGACACCAGGACATACCAGGTCTGTGCTATAGATAAACCTGAGGTACAGGACCACCTGCAACCGACACCGAGATTAAGAGTCCAATTCGGACTCAAACTGCTCAGGAAGCAGGCACCCATGAAGGGACTTCGAGACTCCTGAGACCTAGCCCGAGTGGCCCAGCTATCCCAGAATCAACCCTGCAACCTGCCTGCCAATTACCGAGAAAGATCATTGTTAGACGGACCGGGAGGGTCGGCCGAGGACAAGGGGAGAGGTCTCCGGGGAGAGCCGTCTCCAGCGATCGTACAGACAAATAACTTCCCCCCCACAGACAGATACCACACAAGGAGATGAGTTAGCGTTCTTTATAAGCACTTCTTAAGGTACGATGAAAAGGTACAAGGAGGTCTGGACTCAGGAGTCCCCTCGATTCAAGTCTCTCAAGATGGGAAAAGGGGGTAGCGGGACAGTCTGGTTACCAGTCTGGTAGTTGAGATGGTATGGTGGGTAGCTCCCAATCCTCGAGCTTGGTGGTCTAGCTGGTACGGGCCGCGGCAGCGCCAGCAGGTCCCGGTGAAGATGGTCGATACACGGTCCGCGGCAGCGCCAGCAGGTCCCAGTGAAGATGGTCGATGTACGGTCCGCGGCAGCGCCAGCAGGTCCCGGAGAAGATGGTCGTTACAACGGGCCGCGGCAGCGCCAGCAGGTCCCGACGAGGATGGATGTTGCAGAAGGCCGCGGCAGCGCCAGCAGGCAGGACGATAGCTCACAAGATAGGGCTACGGCAGCGCCAGTAGTCCGTCAAGGCTGAGTTCTCTCGGTGTCTCTCGACTCCAGGATACAACTGCCTTCCTGCTCCGGAGCTGCTCCAGTTATAGGGCAGGCGCCCTTTGATGTCCGGACCCTCGCACTTGGAGGTCGGAGGGTCCGGGATGAAGGTGTCCAGACACCCAGCGGGGGGTGGAGCCGGTGCCTGGGGAAACTGGAGGCGATCGGCACCTGGCGGGGGAGAGTCCTTGGCGCTTCGTTCTCCCATTGACCTGCCAAGTGGTCCGCTCACCTCCTGGGTGGATGGTGGTGCCGGGATGTCGGGGCCGGCCAGGCCCAGGGTTAGGGTCGGGTGGAGGCCACGCGGCCTCGTGGCGCAGGGCCCAAGATGGCGGCTTGACCCGGCCGAGGGAGCCGGTGGTGGCTTGGGCCCGTGATACATGGAGGTCCGAGGGCAGGAGTTCCGTCGGGAGAAGGGGTGCGGGTGATTCTCGTGGGTCACGCCTGGCGGGCCGGGGCTTGGGCCCTGTCATGCGGGGAAGGAGCAAGCCCTTCGTGTGGCCTGTCCAACAATCATCTTGACACACAGAGCCTGGTTGACCTATTTGATCTGTGCCCAGCCCACCTGGCATAGGTACTGATGAACTAGCTGTACTCGCATGGTCCTGAGGCCCTTACATTGCTATTCCTCATTTGGGGTCCTCCAGACTTACCTATAAGTCCCCCTGTGCAGCCTGTTTTGTGGTGCCCCCCTTTTTGTAGTGCACCAGCTACCAATAACCTCAGCACCCCGCTCCCGGACACATCCAGGGCGATACACTGGTATAACATTGGACTCTGCCCTGCTGCAACCCTAAACCTCAAATGTGAACCCCTAGAATTGACTGATTGACTGTACAGTTTTACATGCATTTCTGTATTTTTCTCCATAGACTTTCATTGTGCGTAATTGCACACAACAGTGAGTAATTTTCCAAATTTAGAAAATTCCTAACTAAAAAAGTACTTACCTGTGAACAAAGTTCTTGGTCTTAAAAATTAAATATCAGTCTGTTATTTTTGCAAATTGTTCTCTGATTTATTCTTGAGTGTGTGTCTCATTTATTGGCTCTGTGAGTACAACAAATGCTTAGCACTACCCTCTGATAAGCCTAACTGCTTGCACACACTACCACAAATAGAGCATTAGTATTATCTACTTTTGCCTCCGTATACCAAACTGGGTCCCACTGGAATGTCTGCCAGAGTATTTCATTTTAGTGCACTATATAGGGAGCCAGCTATCTACACAGTGGCTTTGCATGGCTTCAAAAATATGACTTAAGATTTGCGTTGCTCTTGCACCATGTTGCCTGGCGCAAGAACGACACAAACCAGGTCTTAAATATGGCCCTAAATTTCTAAATTACATACTTTTGAGTATTATGCACTCTGCCTTACAGGCAACGTGACCTGCTAATATTTAAATGAAAGGTTTAGGCCTGGCAGAAGGGTTTATTTTGACAGGTCGAATGGAAGCTTAAAGCTGTTTTAGTAAGAATACAGTGGTAGACCTGCAGCCATGTTTTACACTTTTGCTGTAGTTGATGGCACAGTGGATGTTGGGGTCCACTAATGATAAAATATTGTGACCTACATATTGACTACCAAAATATTGTGAAGATAATTATGTACAGATTTACCATCCTCCTAACTCCACTGCCACGTACCTTGGAAATATATTTCGGAGCGTCCGCTCCATGCTCACGAGTAGTGTGAATGCAAAACAATAAAGTTATTTAAACACATCATGTGACATTCAACTTAATGAATAGTGAAAACAGACTTTTCGGACGAATCATTTTTCACAAAATGTACAAAGCATAAACTGAATATCGTTTTATCTTATGGTCCACAATAAAATGCCAATGACCTACAGATAATACATTGTATTTCGGTATTTGTGTTTTACAAAATTCATTGTTAGCAAGTGCAAAAACGCGGTCCAAACTTCCCTTCTGTCTAGTAGTTCTCACGGGATAAACTACAATTCCCAGGTATTTCTCGGATAGATCCCTTCTCTCCCTATTGTCAACGTCACTGCAGTCTTTTGTAATAACATCTTGACTGGAACCTCTCACACGGAAACGAATCACTCAATGTTACACCGGTGACAGCAGATTAAACAGTGACAATTGATATACAACTTAAATCTTTGCTGAAGATGTAACATTAGCCCACGGGGGCTTTATTAAAATTCGCGGTTGTGAATAGATAGCGATATACACAAGTTAAAAATATCAAATTTGGTTCCCTAAGAATTTGAGGTCTGAATATTGTAACACACTCGAGAGTTGCACTAATCGAGATGATCTAAACTCTATTCGAGAAATACCTGGGAATTGTAGATTATCCCTTGAGAACTACTAGACAGAAGGGATTTGTGGACCGCGTTTTCGCACTTGCTAACAATGAATTATGTAAAACACAAATACCAAAATACAATGTATTATCCGCAGGCCGTTGGCATTTTATTGTGAACCATAAGACAAAACCATATTCAGTTTATGCTTTCTACAATTTGTGAAAAATGATTTGTCCGAAAAGTCTGTTTTCACTATTCATTAAGTTGAATGTCACATGATGTGTTTAAATAACTTTATTGTTTTGCATTCACAGTCACACTACTCGTGAGCAAGGAGCGGACGCTCCGAAACGCGTAGAGTGACTTTGCCTAAATAAATCACGCATAAGAAAGTCTGTGGCCAAGGTGTGTTGTCTTTTGGATGATTGGAGACAACGCTTTGTTGGATTGTGAAGGGCTTGCGACCCTACCATGGCCCGCCATTGCAAGTGGCACGGGTTCCGACGCAACCGAACTGTTGGAGATATATATATTCAAAAATTATTTATTACTGATAGTATGGCAGGATGACGCATTTCGCCCACCTCACTGGGCTTGCTTACATGTAAGTATATAAATACTTACCTTTATCTCTATGTTTGTCTTGAAAGATTATAGTAAATCGATACTTCCTAACAGATACCTATTTTCACAACCTTTTGTTTGTAAATATTTATAACACAATATTTTTGCACATCACTAATTTTGCTGTTGATATTTTTACATGCATCCGATATGGTAAGGGTTGCTGGTGGAAAACCGTGGTAGCAAGGGGACGAGGTAGTACAATATAGGCAGAGGTAAGGGTAGTAGGTAAATGTAGGAAACTGTGTTACTGGTTGAAAGTGGTGTAACCTAGCTCATGCAACAACCACAGCTCTTGTCAGGATGAAAGACAAGCAAACCTCAAATTAACCTGTGCTTAACTCTCTGGTAGCTTGACACAAAAGCAGTCAGGGTTAAATTGAAGGCAATGTGTAAAGTATTTATGCAGCACTTTAAACAGCATTAAAGTGAAAACACAACAATAGAAAAATCCCACACCAATTTAGAAAAATAGCATAAAATGTAATACATTATTTGATACCAAAACAATGACAATCCAAAAACCAGTACAGGAGATTTGCAATTTTAAAGTTTTTATAAAATGCAAGTGCTAAGAAACAAAAAGCGCCAAACACAGTTAACTGGTCTCCATTGACTAGGTCCAGGTCAAATTCAGGCCTGACGCAATGGAAAATGGGCCAGCTATAGGTCTGAGTTCAGTTTACTAAAAAAGTAACATGTGACCTGGGCATCGAGATGAGAAGTCCGTGTGCAGGTCAGCATTGAGGAGTCATCGACGAAAAGCTGCAATGTGAGGTCCGGCATCGAGATGCATTGCGCAGTGATGGAGTCGATGACCATCGATGAAGAGCAGTGATGCGAGGCCCGGCTTTGAGGTGCCTTGCACAATCGTGGGTTTAAGCCAGTGACTGGAGCTTGCAGTGCGAGGTCTTGTGTCGTTGTTGAGGAAACCAGTGGGGATTGTGAAGACTTCTGGGGCAGTGCATCGGCATTGAGGGTGAGATGCATTACGCTGGACCGGTGTCTGCATTGGGCTGTACCGGCATCCAAGAAGCTGCTGGTACTCGCAAGGAGTTCGGCTGAGATGTGTCTGCAATAAGGACAGGTTGCATTGGTAAAGAGCTGCGTCACGCTGCATCTACATGCATGGAGTAGCATCAACGCCAAAGAAGCCTGTTCTGTCCCTGTGCCTTGAAAAGGGTCCGGACAACTGAACCCTGGAGATCCTTGGAGTCCTGGGACCACACACACAGGCTGGATTCAACTGGACAGCTCTCTGCAGCCCTAATGGCTGTTCAGGGCCTAGCCTAGTGGTGACTTATATGTATCAAAAAGGGTGGTTTAGGCCTGGCAAAAGATTATTTTGTCATTTCGAAAGGGCAGCTTAACCAGCCCACATAGGCTGAATTGGTAGTCCTGGCGCATTTTTAAATGGCTACTTAAATGGAGCAGGGCACATTAAATGCTGCAGACCAACAAGTAGCATTCACTTTCCATGCCCAGTTACAGGTAGTACCACTTTACTAGGGACCTACAAGTAAAGTAAATGTGCCAATTGGGTGGCAGACAATGTTTGCATGTTTTAGGGAGCGAGCACAAACACTTTATTTAGTGCTGGTTAACAGTGATAAAGTGCACAGAGTCCTAATGATAGCAAAAACAAATTCAGCAAAGTAGGCAAAAGTTGGGTAAAACCACGCCAAGGATGTCAGGTCCAACGGTATAACTATGGAAAAAATGTGGTTGTACGTACTAAGTTATAGGTAGGTGGAGTGACTGGGGTACAGGAAGGGGCACGAGTGGAAATGGGTAGGGTTAGAGGTTAGTACAGACAGGGGTAGAGCACTTGGGTAAAAGACAAAACTAGTTAAAGTAGGGCAGAGAGAATGATGAACACAAGGGATTCATGTAACCCTGAAAAAAAGCATGATTTATTTTCCACGAAGATCATTCAGCAGACAATGTGCCATCCTAGAAATGTCATTCATTTAAAATATTCAAGGAAGAAGGTTCGTAAAAGATTCTCCTGAACAGGCTTCGGTAAATCCCTTTTTTCAAAGTCGCATGCAACCTATTCAACCACTTACAACACCTTGAGAGGGATTTATTCATACAAAGTACTACACAGTGGGATAACATGTCACCTGAGTAAAAGGATTTATGACTGTAAGGTCACCTTTTGTAAATTCCTGGCAACCATAAAATAATCCGTTTTCAGGAGTAAATCAGAAAGGATACTCACAATGGCAGTCTTTTTGTGGCTCCTGGCTAGAGTGATTGAGGCTGGACTGTCCAGTCTTCACTTAAAGTTCCTCCTTCGAAGTGGGGCCCACCGGAGAACTGGGATGAGGAAAAGGCACGCCAAAGCTGCGACTGAATTGACTACCAGGAGAATTATTAGAAATGCGAATTTTTAACCGCAGTCTCCCCTTCAATTACATTATTTGTATTTTCCAAAAACATTCACCCAAACCACCTGCCACCATTTGAAGTACATATGAACTGCTGACTGCTAATATAAAGTACTGCTAAGAAATGTGATATTTATGTATTTTCGCGCTGTCCTCTCACCTTGAAACAACTTTTAAGTAATGCATTCATCAGCAATATGCTGAACGTTAATACTTCGGAGATTAATTTGTGGAGGCAAAGGCATGGCAGGAATCCTGGATGACAAAAGAGTCAAGGGTAATAGCTGGCCAGACAATTTTACAGAGCGTAATTTAATTAAGGGAAACTTCATGGTGTCAGCACACTACGGTACCAGATTTCACTAAGATGTTGTTCCCCGTTAGTTTAATTTCCCTCCAGTTCACACCAACACATTTTCTATTATTTCAGCAAGCACTCGTAAATATGTTGCTTGATTAACATGTCTCTCACGTGTAAGAACGGAGACTCATACATCTTGAAAAGCCAACCAGAGGGATTTGTTTTAAATTGAATGAGTCTGCCAATTTTAAATATGTAGGGGCAAATTTACAAGCCTCTTGCGAGACATTTACTCCGCCGTTGCGTCACTTCTGTGACGCAGCCGCGGTGTAAACCATGCACCATGTTGCGCCTTATTTACAACGTGACGTATCTAGGGTGATACGTCACGTTGTAAAGCCCTGTGCTACATTAAACCTGCGTCGGGTTTAATGTATGCAGGGTGGGTGTTCCGTCGGAAAAAGCCTCGGAAAAGTGACGCAGTGAAATCTACAAGATTTCACTGAGTCACTTTTCCGACGCTTCTGCGTCAAAACCCTGCCCCTGCTTGAAGCAGGCGTAAGGCATGACGCAGCATGTTAGGTATCGGCAGCCCCTGAGCATTGCTGGAGTTGCGTCATGCTTGCGACAGGACTCCAGCAATGCGCCGCCCTTATGCCATCAGATGCGTCACGCATCTGTTTATCCTTGCGCCACGATCCGCTGCATTGTAAATGCGGCGCATCTGTGGTGGCACAAGGGTAAACTTGCGTGACGCATCTTTCCTGGTGCATCCCTGCTGATTTTCAGGGATGCGCCAGGAAACATAAATCTGCCCCGTATAGTTTGGCATTGTCCTTGTGTTGTTCACGTACTATTTATGCACCTCAATAAATTCAGAAAAAAGAATCGGTTATGAGGAATTATTATTTTTTTTAAACATTTTTTATTGAAGTCCTAAAAAACAATATAGAATTGTAAATAATATACAGTTCATCTGAAAAGAAAAAACAAATATCATACACCACGCATTATAGCAACATTATTAAAATCACAGTGTCTATATATAATATGCTATAGAACATAAAAAAACTACTATTTCCTGTAATATCAATAACTGCTCTTGAATTTTAATAAAAAAAAGTCCCCCAGATTCTGTCAAATTTTCTAATACCCCCCACTCGTTGCGCGAAAGTCCTCTCACTAGTTTTAACCCGTTTCATCTTATGAAGCCATTCATAAAAAAATGAAATCTGCTCTGTACACCATTGTTGTAATAAAAGAGATCTAGCCACTGCCATAGCAATATATAATAATTTAGCCACCTGGTCAGGAAAAGAGAGATCAGGATCAAAACCATACAAAATTAATTTCTCGTTCACTACAATTTCAATACCACATTTGATCTGGAAATGGCTGAAAATCTCTTCCCAGAACTTTGCAATCTTATCACAATAAACCATAACATGTGACCAATTAGCTGGAGAATGATGGATACATCTAAAACAATGTGGAGAGTGATTAGAATACATTTTAGCAATAGAAGAAGGTGTACGATAAAGTAACCACTTACTAAAAAATAACATTCTACGCCAATTCTCCCCCCCCGTAATGTAGTAAAATTACATCTATTAATGACAGACCAAACATTCAAAGGCATTGCCTGATTTTCCTGCTCCAACCATTTTTTGATTGCCTTTTGACTAAGGTCCAGCTTCCTATTTTGAGCGAGATGGCGCTTCCATACCCCTGGTTTTCTCTCAGGCATGTCAACTAATAATTCCTTTATTAACTGACTTTGCTGATCTAATTGAGTAATATCCAATTGAACCAGGAATTTATAAACAGATTTATATGACCCTAATAAGATGAAATTTTGGGTAACTAATTGAGACATTTCCGTCAGGTTGATCCATTTTCCATTTCTCAAAAAGTCTGAGACTTTCGAGAACCCTGCCGCAGCCCAATTAACAGCAAGATCTGAACCCTGTATAACACCCGTCAGTGGAAGAATACTGGATAGTAAGGATGTTAAGTTGATAATGGAAATAGAATATCATTTAAATAGAGCCTAACGTTTTTTTAAAAACCACTGAAGGGACTTATAACGAACAAATTTGGGAGATTTAAACACGTGTAGAGGAGCATGTATCTGATTTTCTTTGCAGATTAGATCCATGAATGTATTGATGAATACTTTTTTTGTGTGAAGTTGAGTTTTGAATCTGGATAGAGACTGGGCCAAATAGGCATTATAGTAATCTCTCAGATTTGGCAGAGCAAGCCCTCCCTGATCCAGATCTTCATATAGACTGCTGAGTGCAATGCGAGGTGTTTTCTTTGCCCAAATAAAAGCTGTAAACATTGATTCTACTCGAATAAAGAAAGAACCTGACAAAAAACCTGAAAACCTGAAATAGTTGAGAACAAGAAATTAAAAAGAGGAAGAACCAACATTTTGATCAAAGCTATCCGACCTAAAATGGATAATGGTAGAGAGTTCCAATGTGAGAACAACGTTTGGTCTCTTCGAAGAAGGGGATGAAAATTCAGATCATATAAATCCCTAACTGATGCTGAAAAAAAGACACCCAGATATCTTTTTGGTCTAGTGTTGGTACAAGAAAGAATGTCAGGATGTAGCTCCAGAGCTTCACCCCCACATTGTAGAATTTCCGTTTTCTTTTTGTTTATACGATATCCCCTTAGAATTTCAAAATCCTCATAAAGCTGAAATACTTGGGCTTGAACTCTAAGTTCATGTTTTTTAATAAGCATGATGTCATCTGCATATAATTTTAGTTTTGCCATTGATGGAATTGGGGGGGGAATTCCCGCACAGTTCCTCAATGCTATTGCCAAGGGCTCGATGAAAAAGGCAAAAAAGACTGGCGATAAGGGACATCCCTGTCTTGTACCTCGTTTTACTAAGACTGACCCCGCCGCTATGCTGTTAATAATTACATTAGCTTTAGCATTGGAATATAAATTGCGAATCAAAGATATCATTTTAGGCGAAACCCCAAAGTGTCCTAAAATAATAAACAGTGTCTCCCAAACCACCAGGTCGAATGCCTTTTCAGCTTCTAATAACAAAACCAAAGCAGAAATCCTTCGTGTCCCAAAATAATCTAAAGCCTCAATTAAATAATGTGTGTTAGTTGCTAACTGTCTGCCCGCAATAAAACCATTCTGATCCGGATGAATCAATTCTGCCGTGATATTATTAAAGCGCGCTGACAGCAGTTTCGTTACTATTTTGTAATCAGAATTTAGTAATGTTATTGGGTGATAAGAATTTGGATCTTTACTGTCCTTCCCCTTTTCAAGAAACTCACTACGTTGCCTTGTCTAAAGGAATCTGGTATTGTACCTCCCTCTAACATGAAATTTATTAATATGAGAAAAAATCACCGAATGCAGAAAAAAAGACCTTAAAAAATTCAGATTGAAACCCATCTGGGCCACAAGCTTTACCATTAGGGAGATCTTTTATAACTCTCTCAAGGTCCGCATTAGAAAATAATCTAGCCATAGACTGTTGATCTACTTCTGAGAGCCTAGGTAATTCATTATTATGAGGAATTTTTTTGATGACTGACACGAGCACTAAGTGAAAAAAACAAAACATATTTTCCGCGTTGCGTCACCCTCTCCTCTCCCAAAGACCAATCTGTAACAAGCAGTCCTTTCTCTTGACCGGCTAACCTTTAATTGGCATTCCTAAATGGGTATCATTTCCATTATACTTACTTATACATATAGGTTTTACTGTGAATTGTCCTTGTTCTTTAGCATGTAAAAATGCATACATTTGATTTTCACCACATTTTGGGCCTTTAAAAGAGTTAAAACCAGGACACAAGTCCTATATATGAAGTGGGGGAACTGACCAAGTTCGGCAGTATGCAAGTGACATCATGACACGCCGTCACAGCACTGGATGTCATGACGCGTGACATTCCACGTGGCATCACAGGAAGTGACCCCACTGGAAGTGACATCACAAGAAGTGACATCACATACTAAGTTCTCATGTTAATCAGGTGTATCATGAGCACATTAATTGTATTATAATAACTATCAAATGAGATTTGGAGTCGAGTTTGTGCCAAAAAAGTGGTGCAATCCTGGGGCAAAATCTGGGCCTTAACTAAGGAATTACTTTGAATCCTGCCACAAAGAAATTGGCAACAAGAAGAAACATGGTAGTAGATCTGTTCTGTTTAATTGGTTGCTAAGTCTGCATTTAAAGGCATCTGCTGCAGAGCTGTCTGGAGGCTGTGAAGACGACTTTCAGGCACAGCAGCTCTGTGTACAAGCTGAGGCCTCTCGCCTGCTAGCCCGGCAGTTCTTCTCTTACTGAAGACAGTGGCTGCAAGACGGGGTTCTCACTCTCTTTCCTCTCCTTTCTTTTATTTTCTCCCCTGTGAAATGGATCCAAAAAAGAAAATCACTTTTGCTGGAAAATCAATGTCGTATTTTTCTGACATTTAATTCCAAAGTGCAGCATCGGAAATAAAAGTTTAAAAATATGCCAAATAAATAACTAAATAAAGTAAGACAGAGTGGTAGCAAACTGGCCAGATTGATTTTATTCACACCCAAACACATTAGCGCCACTTTTACAGAGTTTGCCAGTGAAGCGCTATTTTTTTGTTGTCTTGGCCTTATTTTCCCAGGGCTTGGAACTAGTGCACCAATCCTGGAGGTACTGCAACGTGAGGATTGAAAAACAAAATTTGTACTGCTGCTCTGCATCTAGGGATGTTGTCTTTTTTTACCATACTGCTTACGTTTTGTAAGGACATAAGCAATGGTCATTAAATGGGTCCATTCAGGGCCCTGTTGTCATGTCCTTAACTTTTCAGGCAAAAGCACTCACTGATTTCTGGAACAGTGAGTGTAAAAGCGTTAAGGTAACCATGTTGTTCCTGCTTACATTTTACATGGTTTGCTAAATTTTGCATTCCCTATGATTGTTTGCTTTTTCCAGGTGGCTGTCACTTTTTACTTGTAGGCCACATATTGCTCTTGCCCAGTGCGTAATTTAAATTGAGCCGCATCCAGGTGTTTATAGCTGGCAACAATTGGGTTGTAGTTGAAGGCAGTCTGAGTTTTTCTCAGTGGGGCAGTATGGTGTTCAGTGGGGGAGAGGATGTGGCACTATGGCCAGAGCTGCTGAATTTGGAACTGGGGAACCAGGTTCAGCCTTAATAACGAGTCCACCAGACCACTCTCCTGAGAGAGCACTATCTCATGCTAGACCTTAGAAGGCTTCGCAAGACATTAGAATCCCTGGTGTCGTAGCACCAGCAGGTGCACCCTAGCATGACAAGTGTAGGTTAACCTTCAAGGCTTGTCCACCACTATTCATACTGAAGTTCACCTCCAGTCTTGCGGGCAGACCTATAAAGCAGCACACCCTAGAACAACAGTGACCCTGTCACTGAGATCACAGGACCCTTGAGAAGGGCCAGCTCTAGGGCGGTGCAACCGGTGTGACGGCACCAGGTGCTGACTTTAGGTGGAGGCATCATTTTTGCAAGTCTATTATGGTTTTAAAAGCGCTTGCTGCCTCCTTCCTGGCCTCCAGCAATTTTCGGTAACAATAAAAATGTCACGATGACTCTGGTGATTAATGTTCTTCCTAGAGAAAGATCGGAATTTTGTCTAATGGAAGATTTGACTCATGGAAAGGTAGCTCAGAGGGTTAATGTACCTGCTGCAAAGAACATGTACCATGCAGATCACTAAGTGCACATAATGTAAATAGGCCAGTGGGCTACTGCTTTTGTCAGAGAGATCCTTTTGTTACTTGCAGTTTATAAGTTAAAATCCTAACATAGTACAGTGAGCTATTAACTGTCATCTACTCCGCAGCAACACAAGTCACATTTTTTTATTAACTTTTGATACGTTTGAGCTACAAACAATTTATTAGTTGAAATGGTCAGATCATGCTGCAGATCTTGCATTATGAGGCAAATATGGCAGAGCCATTATTATTTAGAAAACATTTGCAAACTAGGATTTTTAGCCATTCATGTTTGAACTGCTGTTGTGGAAAAGGGAGAAGTGCTGATGACAGAAACTCCATGGCTCGGAGACAAATGGCTTGTGCTTTTTATCGTATTTGGGGACATTCTGTGATTAGAAGTATATCCCACTTTGTGAATACATTTTACTGTCAATAACTCATTATAACCTTAAATAATCATGTGTATCCATTGGTTGATAAAACTGGGCAGTGAAACCAAACAAATACAAAAAATTGGGATGTTTGCGCATTCTGGCCACACCTCTGGCTCCGCCCACTGATCCAATCCTTGGGTTATTCTCGCCCGCTGATTCTCCGCCCACAGTTCCCCTACTTTTTTCCCCCCACTTCGACCACTGATATATCGTGTTGCTGGATAGTGGGAACACCACACCAGTACAGAGTACCATACCTATGATATTATAAATTCCAATAAACTGTTGACTAGCAGGTAGCCCACTGTACAACCTGATTAATGAGTCATTATCACACTGTTGTTAACAGGCACATTTTGTAAATATAGGACCTACATTTACAAACATTACTAAGGATTCTGTATGGTCCCGTTATTTGCCAACTGTGTCCACTGGCGGACTCAGAGCGGAGGAGGTCCATGCGGTAAGTCGTGAGGGGGTGTCACCATGAGTTACCCGCACCGGGTGACACCAACCCTAGTGACGCCACTGGATACAAGCTGTGTGCTTTTGTTTCTGCTCCCTTGCATCTGCATTTAAGTATGAAGTTCCAGGCCACCCACAGTCCGATACTCGATCAAAAGGAGGCCTGATGGCCCTTTAACTTCTGCTTTTGTCTTTTGCCCAGCTGGAGGTGAAAAAAAAGCCCCCACCCGCCTGCACGTTGCTGCTGGGAATGAAAAGCAGACAGCATGCAGGAGCTGTTGTATGTGTCCCGGTGTCTGAAAATTAGACTGGGACAAATTCAACATATTTCTGTGGGGCCCAACTTCTTGGCAGGGTGGATGGTGCCCACCCTGTGAAAACAGCGAATGGATGCTGTGTACCCGCAGGTACCCCTGACTCGTGCCATGATTAGAATAAACTGAGCGCTGAATCACTAGTTTAGGGCTACATTTCTATTAATTACAATTGTAAACAACTGAACCAGAAGTAAAGATAGAGTAGCGAAGTCACAATTTTCTCAGAATCTCCCCACAACCTATTAATGGCCTGTGGACCACCTCCTGACTTTCCGGAGAAGACACTTTTTTGAAAATGGAAAATCTAGAATTTTGCATGGAATGTCTAAAATATTAACATTATTATATGTTGGTCTCCTTCCTTGGGAGCTTGCTCTTGTTGTGATTGGCTATAGGTGAAATATTAATAATAAATTCAGTGGCGGCATCTCCATTAAAGCGGATGAACTCCGACCCCCACACCACAGCAATTCCAGTAAATAAAACCATAATAAACAAGTTTTAAACCTGTTTTATTATCGTTCTCTTTTAATCCCCTGGGCCCACCCCCTGAACACTGACGAGACTTGGGGGTGGGCCCGGGGGATGACATTGCTGGTGGTGGAGTGGTGGGCTCTCCCTTCACTGCGCATGAGGTGTTTGGCCGGCTATCTCAGGCTGACCAAACTCCTCATGCGCAGTGAAGTTCTCTCCAGCCCCAGCTGCTTTGTTGGGGCTAGAGAGAGCATGCACAGGCTCTCAGTCTGCCTGGGAGCGCAAGTTGCCAGCGGTCAGGCCAATCCTAAAGCTGCTCTCATGCGAGAGCAGCTTCAAGATTGGCCGCAGGGCAGACTGGGAGCCTGTGCCCAGGGCCAAAAGCAGGAAGAGCACGATGCAGCAGCTTTAAGGTGAGTTTATTTGACTTCTTTTAATTTTTGTTCTTGTCCCCGAATCCTCTATACCTCCTTCCTCCCCAACTCACTCCTCCAGCCCGACCGCCCCCCCCTCACTTTGGCACGGGATGGGCCACTAATGTGTGTTGTCTGTCCACTGCGAAATGTGCAGAAAAAGTTGGTGCTGGAGGAAATGGTGCAGGAGCGAAGGACCCGGCACTAACCACAGCAGAAAATCGATCTCTGAACTGGTAAAGCTCTGTGTGCGTGAATATGCCACTGGACCAAGAGTGCCGTAGACACGTCAGGCGCATGGTGAGGAATAGTATATCACAGGCCTTCTGCACCAGACCTGCTTCTCAAGCCGGTACATAGAGTGCAAGCAAGCACCCTGTTACAGCTCGCTGAGTCTGAGGCCAGTGGTTTTGCTTAAATCATGGGCTACACACAAACTTTGCAGAACTTGCACAGGATTGTGGCTGCAGAGTCAGCAATGTGGTACCTTCATGTCAGGGAGAGGTGTGGCGGAGCTGCCACAGCAGCTGACTCTGGTGCACGGGGCACAAGGTTGGATCGCCGGGGCAACAGTTCACTTAATCTCCCTGATGGCCCCGAGCTCCTTGAAACCTTAAGAGGTGGTATATTCACACTTTGCAAATATGAATTATTATTTCTGGAATATTTTAAGTGAATGGCTTCGGCTCTCAGGATATACTCTTCATTTTCCCAAGGATAGATAGCAAAGCAATGGATCCCTATTTTCCAAGGGGATCAGGTTTTAGTTTGTAATTAGCTTGAAAGTCAGGGGATATAATGTATTATTGTTCAGTTAATTATAATTACAATTTTTAAAACAAGAATGAAATCCATTGATAAAAGAAATCCGCTTTGTACATGTCTCTATACATCATTAGTTAAAAGAGTTTTTGGTGCGCTTTAAGGCCAAATATGAGTTCAAATGAAATCTACGAGGTTCATAAAACATTATTGCTTTGGCAGTGCAAATAACCAAGAGAAATTGCTTTTTGCTTTGGCATAGTATCAATTGCACCTCAAGGAATTAGCTGAGTCAAAAGAGGGAGGCATCGGGAAATAAGTCGCTATTGAAGAGAAAATTGCATGGTTCCTGCATTAGTGCTTTGGTAGTACAAAATACAAGGAGAAAGTGCATAATGCTTTAATATAAATACGGGGTTCCCTGCATGACATATGGTGCGCAAAAAAAGGAAGCATCCCAATCATAGTAGAATGTCTTCTGGGGCAGTTTCTCAGTCAAAGTGTGAGCAAGTGCTAGGACTTAAAAAGGAAACGCTCATTTATAAATGTAACTTTGTTAGGTGAGTCCACCAGGCTCATAAACGTAAGGAATTTCCCACAGAGCGTCAAGTCCTCTCTTTGAAGGCGGGCTATGAAGGGGGAAGATGGCGGCTGCCTGAGATGGCCGTGTGTAATTCCCTGACCAGTTGGCAGATTTTCCCTGTACCCACTGGCTTCTGCACAGATAATTATGCTCAGTACCACCGCAACTACCGCAGCATTACTTGTGCATAAACCCACTTGGTGCTCACTTTGCTGCAAAATTGCCCTTAGACAAGCGCAGCTTATACTTGACTGCCGAAGGCTTATGTAAGCGGCTGCCCACACTGACCGAAGACCCCTGCAGCTGTCCGTGTTCACTGTGCTCACCTAAGATGGCTGGCGACAGAGGAAAGGTGAATGCCATCCCCCAGTTGCCCAGAGCACATTCATCGGTGACAGCTATGGCCGTAGGCATAGACACAGCTTCAGCCTCTGCTCCACGTCCCAGGCGCTGACTACAGGTGCCTACCCGGACGAAGACCTCAGCAGAAAGGAAAGGGAAGGGTGGGACCATGCCTCCTCAGCAACGTCCACCCAACACAACAGCCCTGGAGCTGCTTCGTGGTTCACCACTCAGGACTTCCCCAGATCAAGATCAACAGCAGCCCTCCCAGGGGGATCAACAGAGCGATTTGCAGGATGGCGAGCGTTTGCGGCAGGACATAGAGGCTTTACTTTCAGTTGTTACAATTGACGTTTCTGGGGAGATGGCGACCCAGGCAGCAGCGAATGTAGTGGAGGAGGTAAAGAACGTAACCACGGGGATGCTGGCAGAGGATGGGGGCGCTGAATTAAAAGACACAGCAAGTGATGGTGCCCAAACATGCAAGACTCCCCAGGAGGTTAACACAGATCACATAAAAGATATACTCGATAAAAATATAAATGTGAGGAAAATTAGCATGAAAACTCAGGCTGGTTCAGCAGGGGGAGGGGATTCAAATTCCTTACAACCAAGTCAAAAGGAGAAGCAAAAATGGCGCTCAGTCGCCCGCTCCATGGGGGTGGAGAAAGAGGCTTATGACAAGGACCCTGATCTAGAGACAAATGATTGCTTCTTCTCCCTGTCGTATCGAACCTTGTGAGCAGATAGATCAAGATCAAGTATGGAGTCAAGTGAGAATGAGAGTTTACCCAATACCAGCCGAGTGGACTCCGCAGCCACTGCACAAAAACGGTCATGCGGCTCTGATAGCAAGGGGGTGAAAGACCTCAAATGAGATTACTCCCCGGGAGACCAATTGGTTGGGTGTGCGACTATTGGGGAGCAAGAGGTTCACATAACTGTATCCCTTGGAATCCCAGAAGGGAGAGAGGGATCCGATATGTGACTGTACATGGTAGAGTTGCTGAGTAAAGCTTTCCGGAACTATAAAGGCTTCATGAGGATCAACGAGCACACCTAGTCTCTTTCTCCCTGCGACAACTGGTCAAAGCTGACACAAAACTAGGCACTGTGCTAATGTACTTTGGAAATTACTTACTAAGGCAAAATATTTTTGAGAAAGCTAGATCTGAAGCTAGGCAATTTGTTCGGGACATCTCTTTTTTTGCCAGGCTGGATTTCTGTCATGTAACTGTTGGGAGGTGGTTGCGGCTCCGTCAAATGATTAAACCATTTCAGGAGAAAGGAGCACAGGCTTTTTTATTGAACCTGGCTCGCTTGAAAATGTGATCTGGGGGAGCAGACTTGATTCTTTACGTCAGAAAATAAATCTAAGGAGTTCCTTGCTGAGGGTGAGGTATAACCTTAGGCTATCTTGGTAGGGCTATTCTCTTACCTTATCTCTCGGCTTTAGTGAGTAATATGCTTGTTAGGAATGATGTAGGTGCTTTATTAGTTTGT
The DNA here is from genome assembly GCF_964204655.1 of Triturus cristatus. Taxonomy (NCBI): domain Eukaryota; kingdom Metazoa; phylum Chordata; class Amphibia; order Caudata; family Salamandridae; genus Triturus; species Triturus cristatus. The sequence goes on from NC_140588.1 coordinate 559,586,998, forward strand.
GGTGGGGTGCAGGGAAAATTAGGTATCGGGTATTGGGTTGTAATTGATAGGTAATATTGGCCACTGGTTGAGGAAGCTACTCTCCATTCACCACAGACTGACGCAGGTCTGTTTTCCCTCATTATAGGAGTGCTTAAAGGTGGAATGGAGAAGTTGAGGAGGTGTGGTGGTGAAGGGGAGTTGGGAGGGGGAGTGAGGGTGGTGGTGGGGTGGTGAAGCAGGGGGGAGAGAACCCAGAGAATAAGCGAGGAAAAAAAATATTTTCTTGTAGCTAACTTTAGAACGGATATTAGAATGTTTACCTGTTACTCACGTGGGTAAAATTTATATTTGCTCAATAAACATTGGTGGTCTTAATGATAAAGCTAAACGCCACAGGGCAGGTGAGCCATCAAGATCTTGGGGATTTGACATAGTATGTCAACAGGAAACTCACATTCCGTGGGATAAGAGAGAATCCATCTCGATTTATGGATATACACTGGTGGCATGCTCTACCCAGATCTCCACGAATAGAGGAGTGGCTATTCATGTGTTAAATAATCTGGCAAAAGCCACGCGAGTTTTGGAAGATAAGTGGGGGCAGTGGGCAGTGGTAGCACTACCTATAGGGCTGAGGATATGCACGATCTATGGCTCTAATCAGGATGACCCTAGGGTCTTGGAAGAGCTTGAGGTGGAACTAGCCTCCTGGCCAGACCTCTTGACAGTATGCAGGGATTTGAATATCCATTTGGACATAGGTGGAGCTCCAACTAATAAATATCGGGAGAAAACCGCAAGTGTACAGGGCATTCGCTGCATTAGTCATGGCTAAGTGGATGTCTGGGCCATGAGCAAACCATTAGATTCAGGCTACACCTATTTTTAATTTCCCCTTAAGAAATATGTGAGATGAGATAATTTTTTGTGTCCACCACTTCTTTATCACACTAGTATTAGAAAACTACCGAAAGTACTTTCAGACCATAACCCCCTGGTTCTTGATATTAGGGTACAAGTGCATATGAAAGCCCAGTCCAAATGGACATTCGATAGGAAATTACTGGCAAACAACCCATTTATAGAACATATCATGGGTTGGATTCAACACTTCCTTGACATAAATAGATTCAGTGCCTCGAGGGAAGTCGTTTGGGATGCATTTAAGGCCGAATTTAGGGGAGAGGTCATCAGCTTTGTGGGACTGAGCAGAAAAAAAACCAGCGAGAAGAGATGAACCAACTGATTGCACAGCTTGCTTTATTTGAGAAAAATATACCACCGCCATAACCCGGCGGCAGGAAGAACAGCATACTCAATTACAGCTAGAAGTCATTCGGATCAAAGCTGAGATCAATAGCCATTATAATAAAAAGGTGACAGAAGCCTATAAAGTTCATAGCAGAGAAAATTATGAATATGGAGAGGCAACTGGCAAGCTTTTAGCTTTGCGTAGGAGACAGAAAACAACCAGAAATAACATTGTTAAGATCAGAAAGAAAGATGGAGCATATGTAATGGACCCGAAGGAGGTCCTTAATGTTTTTACAGAATTCTACACAGAGCTGTACCAGGCAGAACCACAGGACCTGGCCTTAGATAGAGGCAGGGTAATAGCTGCAGGGATTAGTCATACTGTTCAGAACTGGGGGCTGACATCACATTATGGGAAGTCAAGGAGGCAATCCAGATTCTGACCTCAGGAAAAGCTGCAGGTCTGGATAGATTTCCTATGGAAATCTATGAGATGTTTCAGCTAGAGTTGGCTCCTTTACTATTAGATCTGGGTCTGGCTGTTTAACATAAGGGGGTACCCCCGCAGTCTTGGCTGGGTACGAATATAATCATTTTCATGAAGAAAGGCAAATCCCCAGAGGACCCAGCGTCATACCAACAACCTTACCCAACACTGCTCAGAGGAAACCCACAACAAAGGAGCAATCCTAAACGCCATTATCGCCTAGCACAACACTATCACGATAGACCGCTCCCTGCCCATGGACTGGTACGACCACCACTTAATCCTTTTCCACCTCACTCAGCCGATCACACTTATACCCCCCACCCCTGACCCTCTGAAATGGACTAGAAACTTCACTCAGATTAACATGACTGACCTAGAGGGAAGGGTTAACTCTCTCCTCACTGCCTCCACGGATGATCTATCCACAACAGAACTCACCTTTTATTACAACACAAACATGTCATCCATTATAGCTCAAGTAGCCCCCATGAAACAAAAAAAACCCAGAAACATCCCATCCAGATCTTGGTTCAACACAGACATTAACAACAAAAGAAGACAACTAAGAGCTACAGAATGACCATGGAGGAGCAACCCCTCCACAAGCCTACTCGAACAACTCAAAGCAGCCCGAAGGAAACACAAAAAACACATCAGCAGCGAAAAATCCGCCTTCTTCTGCGCCGTCCTGGACAACACAAAAACAGGTCCACTGAACTGTTCAAAATCATCAGGCAACAAACCTCCAAGCCCCCGGAATACCCCCTACAGGCCTCCAAGGACCTGTGTGAAAACTTCGCCATCTTCTTCGAATAAAAAATCACCAAGATTGAGTTCTCACTGGACAACAACATCAACCACGTCTGCAAAAGCCTGCCCCCAATGTCAGTAGATAGCACTCTCAAAGACCCCACAAAAACCTGGAAGTCTTTCAACCTCATCCCGGAAACCGAGATCCTCAAACTAATCTCCACCGCCAAACCAGCCTCGCACGTCCTCGACCCGATACCCACCCAACTGACCAAAAAACGGAAACTCTACTCAGCCCCGTTCTGGTACAAGATCACAAACAGCTCCCTGAGAACCAGCATCATACCAGAATGCCACTACTAAAAAAAACAGGGCTTGACTCCAAGGAACTGAATAACTTCAGACCCGTCTCCAATCTCCCCCCCCATTCAAAATCCTGGAAAAATGCGTTCTCCAACAACTGTCTCAGCACATGGATAGCATGAACCTTCTTGACCCCCACCAATCGGGTTACAGAAAAGGTTGGGCAAGTGCATACGATGTGACAGATATCTTCCTATGGGTAGTTGCATAGCTGGTATGTGGTCCCAGTGGAAGATCTCCTCTAAACAGGGGAGCTGTTTCGTGTTTAGAGTCAGCCTACCTAAAAGTTTAGCAGTTTGACTTTTGATTTTAACCCGAACAGCTCCCTGAGATACGATTGAGGCTTTAGGAGGCCGTATGAGCCTATTATCATCCAATCATGTGAGCTTTTACACAGCGCGTCTTTATCATTGAGGGATTAGACCTTTTTCCCTGTTGAGTCTAAAGCTCTGTTAGAAGCTAGTTGGGAAAGAGTTAGGGCCCAAAGGGCCTCTGCCTTAAATGTGGTTAGAGCCGAGTTTAAATAGTTATGAGCCTGGGAGTTTCTAGGGTCTGTTTGGCCTTCCACATGATGCTGCTTACGGTGGCTCCAGACTCGTTTGTAAGCTTGTTGCAGAATTTCAGGTAAGTGCCTAGGCTGTTTACGTTCTGTCTCCGGAGACCAAACTCAAGGCGAATTTGGGCTTATGAGGCATGACGTGGAAGATTAAACACTCATTGCTATGTGCCAGTTATGGCATTATCAATAATTTTGTCAGATCTTCCTCTCGGGGAGTCGGCACCATACTGGAGATAGGGGGCACATTTAGCAGCCATGACTTAAAGGAGTGGTTGGAGAGATATTCCTTTTAAAGAGTTTGTTAAGGAACAAAACGCAGGATTAGAGTTGTTTCTCCTTTGTATCACACTGCACTGTTTGTTAAAAGCACCTCTTGAGTCGAAGATTACACCCAGATATTTGTACTCTGGCATGGATTTTAAAGCTGAGCCATCCAGGTGGAAAATTGTAGGTGGTTGTCTGCTTGTGCTCATTAGCATTGTTTTAGTTTTGTTAAGGTTAACTCGGAGTTCATGATTTGCAGCCTACAAGGCAGTTGTGTCATTTAATCGCTGCAGGCAAACCTTGGTGTATCTGATCGAGACAACATAATCAGCATACAGCATTTGAGAAGTGTTGAATTAGGAGAGCGTGGAGGAGTGAGAGTTAACACTATTGAGAGCAATTGTCAGCTCCACTAGATACAGATTAAACCGGTACAGAGCAAAGATGAATCCTTGTTTGAGGCTGCGCTTGTGAGTATTTTCTTCAAGACTGATTCACCTGTGCACAACCTTAGCCATGTCCGGATATTGGTGCAGAGCAGTTGAATGACAAAGGAGACATTCCTTAGCTTTTTAGCTTGGACCACACAATGGTATGCTGAATTGCATGAAAGGCAGAGCGAAAGTCCACAAAACATAGGTGTAGATTAGAGAAGTGATGCCTGGCCTGGTCGATTAACAGAATAAGCATTAGTATGTTAGTGGTTGTGCCTGTTTTCTTAATGAACCAGGTTTGGTTCAATGGGACTAGTGATCCTTCTTCTGCCCAGTCCGTCAGTTTGGCAAGCAGACGTTTGGCAAAATATTTTGCTTCACCGTCCAAGATGGCAATCAGCCAGCAACTTGAGGATAGTGTTTTCTTCCCTGCTTTGTAGATCGGGGCTATGATGGATCCCTGCCAGCTATCCAGGATAACCTGATTGATAAAGGTGTGGTTGTACGAAGAGGACAAATGTTCAGCCCAATAAAGAGAGTTCTGTTTGAAGATTGCTTGCGATAGGCCACTGGGACCCTGGTTGCCGTTGCAATGTCCAAAAACAATTATTTTCTCCTCATTGCCAGGAAGAATTGGGGCACAAGGGCATGCTGCCTCTAGGACTGAAGGGCCTGTTTCATGGTGCCCCTGTGATGACTTTGTGCCCCCATACATTTCCTGGAGATAGATGGTTCAGGCGGCTTCAAAGATGAATGGGGCATCAGGGAGCCTGAGGCATGGTTCACCTAACTCCAGAACTCTCTAGCTTGTTTTTTTCTGGAGGGTGTGAAAATTTGGTACCAGTACCGGTCAGCTTCTAACTGAGCTGACTCCCATGTGGCTTTATTTAACAGTAATATTAGCTTAAGGAGGGTCACCCTCTGTAAATACAGATTTTAACTATTTCGGAGTAAGGGCAATGCGTGGTTCAGCTTCTTTTTTTTTTGCTATAACAAGTTAAGCTGAAGCCTTCTTGGAGCTGGAGCTGCAGAATTTTTTGGTCCCAAAGGATTGATCTTGATCATCCAGGTGGAGTGCTTGGAGCTGGGCCCACTGATCCAAAAGGTCAGAGGTTGATTAGCGTACCCACTGCCATTTATGCCTGGCTTCCACCTACACGATGGCTCCTTTTGACAAGGAAAGCGGTGGAGACTATCTATGTCCGACTGTGCCTGGTCATGGATTGAACGGTGTAAGCACAATAGTTTCCTTTAAGGTTGATGGTCGCATTTCAGTTGGCTTCCCAATTCATAGTGAGTGATCATGTGAAATAGAGTGTGGGCCACAAGGGTGTAATTGAAGGTTGAGTTGGAGTTTGCAGGGAGATATGTGGGTTGAGCAAGGATGAATGACCAACCCCTCGCGTCCTTTCTCTGTACGAATGGTGGAAATGAAGGTATGTGCCAAATCTGATCATGTATTTTCACAACTTGATTTGTAGTAAGTTCAAGTTGAAGTCGCTAGTCACAAAAATGAGTGGAGCTGGGTGTGAAGTTGTTTGGGCTGTAATGAAAGCAGTAGAATGTTTCTTGCATCTTAGCAAGCGATGGATGAATGTGGACATTTATGATCAACAAGGGGAGAGTGCTAGTTGACAAGCATTTCAACAACTTCACAGCTTGCAGGTTAAGACTGTCGATGTTGATCCCTTTGTGCAGAGATTGAGAAACTTTCTTTTGGTTTCCAGCAGTCGTCCAGGCGATTACTTTGAAAATAATTCCTGCGCCTATTTGTGTCTGGTAACAGGATGCTCGGAAGCCAAACCCAATCAGTTGTGACATATTGAGATTGACTTTGTGGTCATTTGGCCTCATCATAGCCATTTGTGCAGGTGTCTTGGCAGTTGGTAGCTGACACCAAATGGCACCGAGCCCCTCTAAGAACTGAATTTGGCTGGATATGCTCGTAGGCATGTAGCTCCACAGTTGGGTCTTGCTTGCCCTGCTCCTCTGGATGAACAAGCGGGGAGAGGCCTTTGCCAGGGCTGTGAAGCATTAAAAATGGGAAATGGGAATTAGGAAAGATACATTTCACTCTGTGGCCACTTTTCTTCAACCTGGTATGGATTTTTCTTCCGCATTCCAGTCCTAAAGAGAATAAACAGATAACATTTACTATACAAGCTTTTGATATGAAAAATATCACAATATCTGAAACACTGTGAAAGATTTTGGGGCCGATTACGATGGCGGGCGGATCGCCCCCGCCGGGCCAGCGGTGGTCACCCCCTGAGTTTGCATGTACAATGCGGCAGGCACCGAGCGGTGCCTGTCACATTGTGCATGTAAAAGCACAACATGTATTTTTTACATTGCGGTGGGTGCTGCTTGCAGCACCACCTGCCGCAATGTAAAATATACAGGATGCGCCCGCCACATTGGCGGGCGCATCATAATTCATATGGTGGGACTGACGCAACTATGGCGGGCGGTCCCTTTTGCAGCTGCGATCGTGATCGGCCCCATACTTTTTAGAGCTGGGTAACACTCTGCACATACACGTGCTTGTGAATACAAATAGTTGGCCAGAAACGTTTAATATAAAATGTTATTCTAACTCTTACTCTGTGTGAAGATATATACGTGCAGAACCTAGCCAATAATAATCTTGCATAATATCGAATTTAATGTATAATATGTTCAGAAAACCAAATCAAGTATGTGGTTTAAAGTTTTTAGAATGAGTGGGAGATTGTCACCGCACCAACAAAAACATAACCGTAGCTCCATAGAATAAATCATGAAACAATAGCGACTTTGCATAAGTATCCAGGCTCATACAACCACGAATAAGGGCACTTCAAAGACAATCAGTTTCAGTGAAGATATTCAGCTGAGACCACAAAGAGGATTTTCCATAGATTATCTTAGCACAAATCAGTCTTCTAACTGAGTGAGAAGCGAGCAGATAAAAACAGCCTTTAAGAAGCAAGGCTCTTCCAGAGTAAGTTCCTTGATATGCAACTGTTCAAAGATGGCTGCCACATTCTAGTTGATGTTTGTTCTCATTTGGAATGCGACTCTGACTATGTGGTCATCTTCGTTTGAGAAAGTTGCAACAATTGCCATTTTATCTTCCATATAAGAAGTATAGAACATTACTTAAATCTATATAAATAGTTCCTAAATCAAATAAGTATTCAAACATAAATGTTCTAAATGACCAAAGGTAAGGACCATAAATTAACTTAATGCCTATGCCCATCTACTTTGATTGGCCCCTATGACAAATCATCTCCTACTCTGATGACAAGTAATGCATGCAGTATTGACATTCCTAACCAATAGTAAATGTTGTTGAGTTCTTCAAGTTTCTTTTTTACCCATAAGAGTATCATGTTTGAAGCAACTGGGGATGCTCATCGGTAGTTGCATTGAGGATTTTTGCTGTTACCAAAGGACAGGATTTAACCATGCCAGCCTTGCCACCCATACTCACATGGTCATCTGACAGTTCCACCACGTTATCCATTACATAGAAAGATGAAGAAAATTAGTTGTTGGTTGGGAGATCATTGAACAGAGGAAAAGTTCTTCATAACAGAAATTGTTTCTCTGTCAGAAGATTGAGAAAAGACTGGAGTTATATCTGCATTGGTGAGAGGAAAATGAGGCAAAAGGGGTGTCACTGAGGTATATGTAGGCTAAGGGCTGATTTGAGGAATATACTAAGGGGTAAGCATCTGTGGCTTCGCAATTGTTATCTGAAAACTTACAATCTGTGGGCTGTCCATAGAAAGGAGACAGCACCTGGCCTTAAAGTTTAGGATTTTGTCTTAAGTTAGTTCTGTGAATCGGGCCCTTAACCTGCCAGTGCTTGTACTCCTCTGCTGAAAGTCCAGACTTGCCAAGTGGTGCCAAATCCAGTTGCTGAGCCCTTGGAAGTGTAACCTTTTGATCTTAAGGAGAAAACCCATGCATTGATTCCCAGCGCCTGTTTTCTTGATGCATTACTGCAAAAGATTGATGCACCACTGAAGCCTGCACGGAAGCGTGGTTACTGTTGAAAGCATCGACCAAGGCTTTCACTGTAGGCCCCAGCCCACCTTTGCAGCGCATCAGAAGAATCGGTGCAGCGTGAGTTCCGAGCACTATGTCACCGACATCTGTCTCACCCACTCTCACCCCCACGCATCACCTGCTCATGGCTGAAGAATCGATGCAGCGCCTGCTGCGCAGCCGTGAAATTGACTCAGCGCCTGCATCACCTCTGTCACAAGGATACAGTGTGTCTGGATTTTCAACACATCGTCCCTCGACTCTGACTCTTTATCGAAACCGCACTGCAGTATAGAACCAATGCATCGTGTTCGGAAACTGGCTTATCACCTCCCCTGCCTAGCAGTAAGGAATCAACCCATCACCTCCTCTGCCAATAAAGAAACAACACCTCACCTCCCCTGTGAAGCAAGGAACCAAATCATCGCTTTGCTTTTCCAGTGTCTCACCTCCCCTGTGCCTTGCACCATCTTTGTTTTTTGATGCATCTAAGGAATTTAGTGCTAAAAGAAATGCATCCATTGATTTCATGGACTAAACTTGCTTAATCTTTTGAAAGTTATATTTTGACTTGGGTATGTTGGATTTTTGTCTTTTTGGTCTTGTTTTATTCAGATAAATATTGGCTATTTTTCTAAACTGGTGTGGATCCCTTTTGTAGTGTTTTCTCTGAGTGGCAATATGTGTGTGTACAAATGCTTTACACATTGCCTCTGAGATAAGCCTGACTGCTCATGCCAAGTTACCATGGGGGTGAGCAGGGGTTATCTTAGCTGTGGACAAGAGTGAGGATTACTACTTGGACAGGGTGTACACCACTGCCAACTAGAGACACTATTTCTCAAAACAGATTTTTAAAATAACCTACACTGTAACACGTACTTTTATATAGATAACTACAGTCATTGATTTGTGAACTAGGTGGCATATTTATGAGAGCCTTGTGTTATGTTTGTGCCACGCTAAGTGGTACACGCGTAATGCAAGGCTCCGAGTTAGATTTATGAAGCCACTTAAAGCTACATTGCATGGCTTTAATTGGCCTCATAAATCTTGAGTAAGACAATGCAGCGCAAATGGCTGCATCGTCTTACTCTGCGCAATGGATGCATTCCATGGGCATTGCGGTGGGTGTTTCCATGCACTCCCAAGGGTTTGATGCATTCCCAGACATGTAAACCTGGGAATGCATCAAACTCGTATTCCTCCACAAGGCAGGCATAATGAGGACAAATATCTTTATTTCTCTTAGTTTTTTCCTCTTTCTATGTGTGCTGCTTTCTGCAGCATACATAAAGGAGGAACACACCTCTATAGATTATTTGCATGCATGAAGTTGCCCCTTCCTGCACAAAACAATCCAGTCTCCAACACAAACACCCTTGCAGCATAGTGAAAGGGTGTCTGTGGTGGAACTAGACTGCCAAAACACCATCGCTGCAGGGAGAAAGGACAGGAATGCACCATATTGGATAAAGACTGAGCATTCCTGCACTTTCACCTTGACATATGGCAAAGTAGCAAGGGGACTTGTTGCGCTACCTTATGATAAAATCCTATAAATGAGGGCCTAAGTATGTGATTTGAATGATTTTCAATGTAACAAGTTCATCAACTGTAATGAAAACACATTAGTGCTGTGCTTCTCCGCATGACAATATACAGTCATTTCCCCATCACTGCTGATACCATAATCCTATCTATAACTGATTTCCAGTGTTATTTCAGAATTATTCTCTTTATCCAGTAGTTTTCCACAACATCATGTGAAAAAGTGATGAGTTACATTGTCCTGGCAAAATGGTTCTGTCTGCAGCAAATAGGAATCTCAGCAGGAAATGTTATGAAAAAGGCAGAACTTATTCAATATGAATCCAAGATGGCCTCCACCATTGCAAGTTAGGTGAGGGTCTTCTGGCACTCTGAGACATTTATTCTGGCTTGATTCCTTTGTGTGTTTTCATAGTGCAAGGGTCGCAAACTCTCAAACCAAGCGGCGCCCAAATTCTGCAAACACAGATTAACTCTGCAATGGAAGAATCAATCGCATAAGACGGATGGCGGAGTGAATCCCTATGCCTGCCTAGTATTTAGAGGTGCTCAGGCATCTCTAGGTCTCTGGCAGTCAGCAAATAACACATTGAAAAGAGAAGAAGGTAAACCCTAGCAGGTGTGACCTTGCAGAATTAATGCTTGTCAGGTGTATGATTCAGGTCATGAAAGAGTACCTTTTTCACAAACATTCCCATTAAGAATTTCCATAGCAGAGATGGAGCACTTTGTCTCAAGGTGTATGACTGACATATAGTTGGCAAGTTACTAGAAGTAACTTTATACTGTAATTTCAGTCATAAACATTTAGTGAAATATAAATAACTGCTTTCTTTACACATAAAGCATTACAAATAAACTGTTAATCCAAGTGGAACTGGTAATGATATTTCTCCTTGTTACTCCTCACCTGAGAAAGCGTATATTTTTGACTCATTTCCAGGTCTATCAGTTCTGGTAAATCTGGGAATGCATTAAAAATCATGGGAGTTGCATAGGAACACCCATACAATGCCCATGGAATGCCCTCCCAGGTAAGGGTAAGGCAACGCATTGATTTTTACTCCAGATTTATGAAGCCACTAAGGGCCATGCAAAGTGGACTTGCGTGGCTTCATAAATCACCTGTGAGGTTTGCGTAGCTCTTGCTATGAGTGACATAAAGCTGCTCCTTAATAGGCCCCAATGTTATCTAGATGTGCTGCACTGCATGACAGGGATATTACAGGAATGCACCGTATTTAAGGCAATAAGGTGCTTTCCTGCTTTTTACCCGGAGCTGGTGCCATTTTGGTAGGCTAGCACCAATGCTGGGACCCTTGCACCATGCTACAAGTGTGCCTCTGTTAAATGCAGAATTGTTTTTGTGCAGGATGGGACACCTTCCAGCACCAGAACAATCCTCCGGCGCATATTCCTCTCCCTATGTAGAGGACGTAATGAGGAGAAATAAAGAGATTTTTCCTCGTTATGCCCCACCAGGGAAGGTCTTATAATTTTTGGTGCATTCCCATGTCTACCAGCTCTGGGAAATCTACGAATGGGTCAAAAACTATGGGCTTTGTGTGGGAACACTCATGCAATGCCCATGGAACACCTTCCCAGGGCAGTGAAAGGCAACACGGCGATTTGCATTGCATTGACCTATTCCAGATTTATTGAGCCACTCAGGGCCACACAAAGTGGCCTTGTGTGGCTTCATAAATCACATGTAAGGTTTGCGTCGCTCCTGCACTAAATTGCATGGTGCAAGAGCTATGCAAAAAGACTCATAAATGGGCCCCTTAATCAGAATTAGATGTCCTGCAATAACACTGCAGGTCTAGACTATTGCACCTGGACACAAAGGGGCCTATTTATGAACTTGTCACGCAGTACAGCACAGCAAGTCGCCTTGGTGCGCTGCACTGTGTGACAGGGAAAGCACGGGAATATGCAGTTTTTAAGGCAATATGACATATTACTGCTTTTTCCCCTGCACTGACACCCTTTTTGGCAGCCTAGCGCCAACTCAGGCACTATGATTCAAGGGTGCCTGCACATTCCTTCCGGTCTGCAGTTGTGTTACAACTCACACACTTTGGACTGTCGAAATATTAGAATGCAGGAGAGCTGCCTATGTTTAATTGGAACTCAAGGGAACATTATGTTCTGTAGGCTATGCACACAAAAGCAGCATGTAATAAAGTCCAAACAGGCAAGATGTATTTTGAGTAGATTTTCTGTAGTCAGTTACAAGTACAAGAGTTCTAGTGTAGCAGCCCATTCTGCAAGTCACACTTCCCTCTCACAGGCACCCAACATTCCAATACACATCACCACTCCAACATTCCATGCAGCACACAGCTCATTCACTGGCTAAGCAGGTAGAGAGATAATGGCAGGACATTCACGTGAACAGGATACTACACCATCCCAGGGGGAAGTTACATGATAGACAACAAGTGAAAGTGGGTCATATGTGATTCTTGCATCTCATTTTCCATACAGAATGACCAATGTAGATATCAAGAGATTTTCCCATGTGAACCTGCATAGGTAGTTACTTAAATTTTTTAATGTAACCACTGCCTGAAACTGCCAATGTGCACTGAAAATGTAACGACTACACTGTTGAAGCTTTGTATATAAAAATTGCAAAATTCAAGCAGCCATACAGCTGCTTCACTTGAAAAGACACAAACACACACAACTAGAAATTCAGATATGGCGGGCACTACTGAGCCCCCGTGAACTCAGCCTATTTCCGCTCAGCTCCTTTTGAACTTCTCTGGGACTCAATTGCCTATATGGCTCATGAAACATCACATGTACATGAACATCACCCAGTTCTACTCAAAGCTGATGAAGGCATTTGAGCAACGGCAGAAATTGAATAACTTCTTAAATGGTCCATTAATTACTCTCTTATCTTAAGTTAAAGCTCCATGAATTCTTATTGATCGGAGTTCAGCCTTCAGTTTTGTCTTCGGAGACAGCCTTGGAGAGATGTTCAATGGTTACTAACGATAAGAATTTAGTATTTTATATCACACCGGTTGACTCCAATGACACCTTTGTTTGAGGGACCCATTCGTATCCACTTCTGGTAGAAATCTTTTTGGGTTAAATGCTTGCATACCAGGCACACATCTCTTCCTATGGAATCGGTGTAGCAAACTGGCCACATTATATTTTGCTTTTCTATAGTATTACGTTTACATTTACAGTTTATATATCATGAAACCCCTCAAATAGGAACTAGTTATCGAGCAAACAGCTAAAATATAAAATTGAAACGGTAATGCCCTGACTTTAACACTGGACTCCCCTGCTAGTCTCTTCTGAATACATGACAACTTGTTGTGGAACACGTACACACCAAAGCTTCCCATCCCCCACATTCGATGAAAAGCCTACAAAATATCTCTTTTAGAGGCACTGTGTGACATTACGTCATCAAATGACAATATTGACTCTACCGTGTGCAGATTGTTCACGTGCCAGCTGGCCCAAATCACTGACTGATTCTGTAATGGAAATCATTACGGAAATATGTTTTTCAGAACATGAGAGATCCCAGGAGTTTCAAAAACCCCAGGAAATACATTGAGTGCACATGGATGTCGTTTCACATAAATGCCACGTGTAGTTGAAGTGACATCACCTCTCTATTGACCTGGAATGCCATCACAGGAAATGGCATCACATAAGCACACACAGTGATATTGCCTGGTAAATATGAATATAGAAGAAAACAACAAACACTTAGGGCTATAATTATAAATTTAGTGGTGCAGGGCAGGACGTCACCTTGATGTGCTGACCTACGTCACAGGGAAAGGGCAGGAATGCAATGTAATTATCCAATTCCTGTCCTTTTCCCTTGCGCCATTTTGGCAGCCTAGCGCCAATGCAGGCACCCTTGATCCATGGTGCAAGGGTCCTTTTTATAGGCAGGAATGTTTTTGTAAAGGAAGGGGGACACCTCAGAAGTTCTAAGTCAGTATTGTGAAACTGTGGAACACAGCTTTCTTTTCACGGTCTTAATTTTCAAACTTGATAATTTAAGATTCAAACTAGTATTATGTACCACAAATACTACACCCATGCTTCAGTGTGTGCTTCTGTGTAAGACAGAGATAAAACAAGTAAAAGTGCTTTAATAAGAGAGAGAGAAAGAGATTTATGTGAGCTACAAATAAGACTCCACGGAAGAGAGGCTATATGTAAGCAAGGCAAGTATGAAGGGTTGTGAGAAATATGAAAGAGGGAATGGAATGTGTGTATGTGTTTGTGAGAAGATTATTTCATTCAGATGTGGGGTTGTGAGAGTAATTAAGTGAAAATGAGATAGTAAGTGGAGTGTGGGAGACAGAAAAGAAGATCTTTCAGAGAAGAATGTAAGAAAAACGGAAGACTGAAAGATATGTGTAAGGAAAATGTGATAAGGGGAGTATGAGCTACAAAAAGGAGATGACTGCCAGGAAGAGTAAGGTACATTTGGGGCAATTTCTGGAGAAGAGAATACTAGGTTTTTTGACATTTGTTCTTTAGATGGGCTAAACTGGGCACATGTCATTTCCTCCAAGCAAAGAGTAGAGGGAGTCTCTGTATTGGTATAGCAAAGGAGCAGCCTTTGACAAATGTGCATGTGAATGGTAGCAGTTGGATCTTGAGAAACTGACAGCAGTGATACTGAAAGATACTACACCAGAAGGTACAGTGGTGACATAGGGTCTCCTAGTGAGATTAGGAGGAATTTCAAGATGCTGCAGTGGAAAATCACCTAAGAGAATTATGTCAGAACATGCATATTCACTCACTCATCCACCTATATATTCCCCTCAGTCAGTTAAGCATCTACTCCAAATTTATGTCTTTAACCTACATATCACTCAAGCCTATTTTGTGAATGTTCAGTGAGTGGTGAAAGTGTGTACTAGTCTATGCTGTGGAACCAATACTGGAACAAATGAAAGAATGCACTTGCTGCTTTTTGCGAGAGAAAGACATTTACTTCCATGATCTGCCTGTTCTGGATGTATGACGTTACAACGCACACTTTTACAACGCATGCACTTACAACGCATTTTTTACAACGCATAATCCATTACAACGCATGACATTACAACGCATGACACTACAACGCATTTTTAAAAACTACCTTTACAACGCATTTCCATTACAACGCATACTACCTTTACAACGCATACCATTACAACGCATAATATTAAATTGCATTTAAGGTAAGTATTAGATAGTATAGGGGTAAAAGTTACTATTCTAACTCCAGAGGGTGCATCAGTAGGGTAAGTGTTGGATAGTATAGGGGTAAAAATTACTATTCTAACTCCAGGGGGTGCAACAGTAGGGTAAGTGTTGGATAGTATAGGGGTAAAAATTACTTTTCTAACTCCAGGGGGTGCAACAGTAGGGTAAGTGTTGGATAGTATAGGGGTAAAAATTACTATTCTAACTCCAGGGGGTGCAACAGTGGGGTAAGTGTTGGATAGTATAGGGGTAAAAATTACTATTCTAACTCCAGGGGGTGCAACAGTAGGGTAAGTGTTGGATAGTATAGGGGTAAAAATTACTATTCTAACTCCAGGGGGTGCAACAGTAGGGTAAGTGTTGGATAGTATAGGGGTAAAAATTACTATTCTAACTCCAGGGGGTGCAACAGTAGGGTAAGTGTTGGATAGTATAGGGGTAAAAATTACTATTCTAACTCCAGGGGGTGCAACAGTAGGGTAAGTGTTGGATAGTATAGGGGTACAAATTACTATTCTAACTCCAGGGGGTGCAACAGTAGGGCAAGTGTTGGATAGTATAGGGGTAGAAATTACTATTCTAACTCCAGGGGGTGCAACAGTAGGGTAAGTGTTGGATAGTATAGGGGTAAAAATTACTATTCTAACTCCAGGGGGTGCAACAGTAGGGTAAGTGTTGGATAGTATAGGGGTAAAAATTACTATTCTAACTCCAGGAGGTGCAACAGTAGGGTAAGTGTTGGATAGTATAGTGTACTGATGCACCCTCTGGAGTTAGAATAGTAACTTTTACCCCTATACTATCTAATACTTACCTTAAATGCAATTTAATATTATGCGTTGTAATGGTATGCGTTGTAATGGTAGTATGCGGTGTAATGGAATTCGTTGTAAAGGTAGTTTTTAAAAATGCGTTGTAGTGTCATGCGTTGTAATGTCATGCGTTGTAATGGATTATGCGTTGTAAAAAATGCGTTGTAAAGGTAGTGCGTTGTAAAAGTTGCGTTGTAAAGGTTGTTCCCCGCCTGTTCTGTGAGAAAAATTGAATATAATGGGAAACCTAATGTACCCTCGAGGGCCTGGGCAAATCAAATGAACAAGTAAAAGGCGCCTTCAAGGGATTTATTTGGAATACTCTGTTCTATTTCTTTTGATATATATTTTTAACTGCAAGAATTATTGATAAACTCACCAGAGAGAAATTATTCAAATGTATTTTAACTAAGAAATATTTTTGTTCCTTGTGAGGACATAAGAACCAATGAACCAATCACAAAACAATAAATATTCAAAACACGGGTATATATAGAAAAAGGTTTTATCTTTTGAAATTTATCAAGCAGTTGGATTAGTATCGATTTGACATATACGTATCAATTATATTCTGTAATTCTTGAATATTTGGAAACACCATTCAGGGGTCAACTGTTAAATTTATGATAGTCCTGAAGATGGTCTCATGGACAAATGCATAGAGACTGAAACGTCGACATTCACACTCTGTTCTGGAAAATAATGTACAATGAGAAGAAGTGTTTACAATAGTGACATTGAAGGATTATACAATTGTATTTATTTTCTTCTTGTTACATTGTTTGTATAACTGTGTAGTACCCTTGATAACTTTCAAAAGATAAAACCTTTTTCTATATTTACCCGTGTTTTGAATATTTATTGTTTTGTGATTGGTTCATTGGTTCTTATGTCCTCACAAGGAACAAAAATATTTCTTAGTTAAAATACATTTGATGAATATCTCTCTGGCGAGTTTATCAATAATTCTTGCAGTTAAAAATATATATCAAAAGCAATAGAACAGAGTATTCCAAATAAATCCCTTGATGGTGCCTTTTACCTGTTCTGTGAGAAAGCAAAGCCTGCACTGCTCCAACCTGATTTTACATTTCCTTTGATGAGTAAAGCTTGTGCTGCTTGTGCTCTAGCTGTACATGGTCTCTGGTGGATAGAAGCTTACACTCTTTATGTTCAAGATGTGCTTGTTCTTTGAAGAAGGATTGTTTCTGTTGCCTAGCTTTTGAAAAAAATAAAGGGAATATTGAATGCACTTGCATTACATTTCCTATGAATGAGGGAATGGTTCACAATATTTGATATGAGTTATCCAAAGTTGTAGTCCTGAGGAAGATATCTGACCCCTGCGTGGGCAATAATTGATCATCAAATCATGGTGATGGAAAAGAGAATTAGTATTCGTTGCCCAACCCTTGTTTTTTAATCTTTAGTAGTGAGACAATAGTAAAAAACTTTTAGTTCACTCTCGCACAATTTTAATGTAAGAATGCATTTAACAAATGGAGAGCATAACCTGACTCAAATTAGGGACCCCATAACTAGCAAACTGCAAAACCAGTAAACAATAGTACTGTTGGACGCTCCTCAGTGCTAGATGTGGAGCCCTTTGATGCGGCATATCACACTGGGTTGGTGAGGGTTCATCATCTTATGTAAGTGCATCAATGGATATAGTTCCATAGAAGGTTTGGCTGTTTTTTCTAAGACTGTTGTACTATTATGTATGTTTATGACTGCTCATGGAGATCATACAACAGTCCTTGAAGTCCTTGCACTGTGTCTTTCATGTGTTAGTTACCTGTATTGCACCTGTTCTGTATGTGAGTGTAATGATGTGATGACACTGTGATGTCATTTAGAAGGGTAAGGGCATAGATTCTAGAAGAGAATGTTAAGGGTTCTTCAAGAAACAGCAGTTCGGTTACTGTAGGGGTTAAGAGCTGTTGTAAGAGAGTCGTCTGGCTCTAATAAAGATTATATACAAACATATCATAGTAAGACTATTCTTCACAATGGCGACGAGCAGAAGAAACACGCTAAGAAGACTTACTAGCTCCTGATCTACTGGTGAAATGCTGTTCGTGAAGAAAGTCCTGAAGCAGCTGTTTGGGCAGTAAAAAGAAGTCGCGGGTGGCTGATCGTGTGGCAGATATTACTGAGGTGCAGTTGTGGCTGTTGAGAGGCGTGACCTAAATCTGCGAAGGTTAGGAGAAGGAATCGGCAATATCCGGTGAGCGAAAAAGCTGCATAGAGGGTGTGGGCGTGAAAAACGAATGTGTCGCCATTAGCCAGCAACCGCTGAGACCAAAGAGAGCTGCGTAGTGCGCACGTGCAACAAAGAGAGAGCTGTGTAGTGCGCAGGTGTGCGTCAGAAGGAAGCGCCATTTTGAAGTCAGTCTAAACACATAAAGAAGAATCAGAACACGTGAAAGCCACTTTGATACGCTGGAAAACGCCTGAAAAGCATATAAAAACATAGGAAATGCAATTGAGAAACAAACTAATAGGAAAATATGAGAAAAATGGAAAATTTGTAGCAATATATAAGAATTGGAAATAGTTCAAAACATTAAACGAATAGTTGAAGATGTTTTGAATCAAACACTCCACAAAATAGAATACAAAATAAGAGAGAAAGAAAAGGCTAGAAAAAGAAACAAAATATATGTATACATATATAGATAATATATTTATTACTGCAGAAGGCACAAGAAATGAGACTACAGTAAACATGAGATAAGAAATATTTAATGAAGAAGACATTACTGGAAGTATTTCAAGTACAATTTATAGAAGGCCATTATCCTTCAATGTACGTGAACAGGAAAATGTCGCACAGAGATGGGAGAAGTGGACAAGGAGATTTGAGCATTTTTTAAAAGCAACATGCAAAAAATATACAGATCAACAGACAAAGGACTTATTACTCAATCTTGTAAGAGATGATGTTGAAGATTTAATAGCTATATTTCCAGAACATGAAAGAAATACATATGAAGGGCTTATAAAATGCTTAAATGCTCAATTTGATCCTCAAAGAAATTTGGATTTAAAAAGATACAATTTTAATATGATTTTTTAATATGGCATGTCAACGAGAAAATGAGACAATGGATGATTTTGTCACTAGACTAAAAAAGTTACATTCTGTGAATTCAATAAATTTAATAATGAAGAGGCAATAAGATTAAGAGTTATACAAGGATGTAACTCGATAAAATTTAGAAAAAACTGTTAGAAAAAACATACAACCTACAAGAAATACTGCGCATGGCAAAAACTGAAATGCAAGCAGAGAAACATGCTACAAACATGGAAGAAGGGAGAATTAAAGCGAATGAACAAGTCAGACAGATGTCAAAAAATGAATATAGGAGAAAAGATAGAAACACAAGTCAGAGGGAAAAGACTGTGCTATAGGTGTGGATTTCAGTACCCACATCAGAGAACATGCCCGGCAATGGGTCACCAATGTAAAGAATGTGGAAGATACAATCATTTTGCAAGTGTATGCAGGTTTAAAAAAGAGAAAAAAAGAGTTTGGGGCAAAAAAGGAAAACTGGAAGCAAACCAATATACATGCAAGAAAAAATGGAAACATGAGGTACGTGAGACAAATGGAAGGAATTGAAGAAGACTTTGAGGAAGAAGTTGAAAAATCAGAAAGACATTACATGATGCAAGAAGACAGTGGACTTTAACAACTTGACATGATCAAAAGAGAAAATATTGAAAAAAACACATCTGTGGATTTAATGGTTGGCTCTCAAAAGGTTCCATTTATTTTAGATAGTGGGGCAACATGCAATATAATGTGCATAACTGAGTACATGAAAATGAAAGAACAACCAACTTTGAGCCCATCAAGTGTTAGTGTTTTTTAATGGGGAGCTAAACATCCTGTTTTATGTCTAGGGAAATTTGAAGAAACACTACAATACAGGGATGTAATGAGTTGAGAAGACATACATGTATTAAAAGGTGACTATTTTGGGGCGGATAATTGTCTTCTAACCAATCGCAGGATTTAGGGAAAGTGAAGTCAGCGAAGGTTCCTCTTGTACTGCTCCACAACCTATTCAATTCATATCGAAACCATTCTCTGCTACACAGTCGGAAGCGAACTGGAGGCAGCGAGCATCTCTCAAGTCCTCCATCAGGAGACTAAAGGTGAAGATCAAGTTTGGGAATTTGCTAATTCAGCAACACTACGACTGAAATCGTGTGAGGCGCCACTGAACAACCGGACTCCGCCACGGGAGAAGAGCTGTTGGTGACAAGCCCGGCCTGAAGACGTCCAGCCGGAAGAGCAGAGATGACGAGGCAACCCCCCAGGTAACCGCTCGGGCTCCGGTCCAGTGCGGCTGTGTGCAAGTACCTGGAAGGGGCTGGAAAAGAGGCAGTGTCCCAGCCGGTGGAGCCTCCACGCCCAGTCCCTCCCGACGGCCCGTCCCAGCACAGCTGATGTGCTGCAGTACTGGGGCCCGCCCTCAAGTGCTGGACGCTTCCCCACAAAATTGATTAAAGCCGCAATTTAGCTACATTTACAGTAGGAGCAACATTAAAGGACAGCGTCCTTTTTGGTTTTACATTTACAGCGGGGGCAACATTGAAGGAGGGCGTCCTTTTGTTTGTTGCAAGGGCAGCATTCTTACTATGAGCTGCGGTACCGGAGCCTGTTTTCCTTTAAGAATTGAACTGTTGAGCCCCCTCTCCGTTTTTGGGACTAAAGTGAACCTTTAGCAAAGAATATTCCAAAGCGCACTACAAGAGAACCTTCTGTTTTTAAAACAACATTTGTGGTGTATGTTGGTGTTATGTCGTTTTGATTCTGCCTTGGAGCCGCTAAAGCATCGCGTTCTCAAAGCGGCAGGAAACACTAAACATTGATGCAACGCGGCTGAAGCCACAAACAAGTATTCTCAGCGGCAGGCGCCGCCAAAACATCTCCCCAACGCAGCGGACGCCGCACATCAAGAAAATCCAACGGCAGAAGCCGTAAAGCATCCCGGATCCTCCTTAAGCCCGGAAAGCAGCTTTTGTGAAGCAACAAAAGCCGCTGGTCTTTACCCATACACCAACTGTTAGTGCAGTTGTGAGATCTTAATTTGTTGGTTTTCCTGAGGCGCACGGCAGGAGCCGGCAGCACCGCCTCCCATTGTGAGGATAGTTTTTGTTTTCCAGCTTTTATTTGGGTGTCTTGGTTGTACTCTGGAGCAAACACCAACAAGAGTTGCTACACTTTGGTTCAGTACTTCCTCTTTTCTTTCTGCACAAACACCCCTTCCCATGAAGAACCATAAAGCCGTCTGGGGGGCCGCTCTTAGGAGCTGACTTGTGTTTGCCGCCTTTGGGACCCAGCGTTCAGGAACCAGCGCAGCGGTTCCCGTCTTCAGCTGCCTCATTACTGCCTCATTACTCCTCGCTTTGCGGGTGCCGCTTGTAGGAGCTGTCTTGTGTTTGCCGTTACTCCTCGCGGCCTCCGCATCCCGGAACGCAAAGCCAAGGGCAGGCCCGTCTGAGCCCGTCCGAGCACGAACGAGGACGGGACGGGCCCCCCTCTTTAATCCTACATCTGATCAGCATATGAAGGTTAGTATGCATTTGCTGGATTATTAAGACTGCCCTTCGCACTTTCTTTATTTTTTTTGTTACAAATTATTGGAGCAGGTGCATTGTAACAAAAGTGGAAAATGACTACAGCCAAGGGGAGAAAGTCGTTATCAGGAGGATCTATTGTGGGTACAATTGACCAATTTTTAACCAGGGCATCTTCTGATCTTCTGTGCTGCAACATGAAATTGAAATGACTGAAAAGAGGCTATCTATGGAGCCGATTTTTGATAAGCGGTCGTCAATGGGCAAGCTGGCCCTGGTGTCCTCACCAGTGCCACAATTAACAGTCGATATTGTGCCCTCTGGTCACACTGGTGATGGCAACCAGTCATCAAAAGTAGTTGCTAATGATGAGAAGGTGAGGTAGCAGGTGAGAACCTGTCTGCGTATCCTTCATGGTGTTACTTCCGTGAGGCAATGCCATCCTTTTTCATTAGATATTGTTTGCACACGGTCTTTCCTTCTTACACACAATAGGTAGAGGGAAAGTGGGGGAGGCACTTCATACAGACACGAAAAGTTTTTTTTAAAGATTTGAGTGATACCGGACCCTATTTATGGACGGCATAAAAATGGCCGCCTTATGATCATTTGAAACAAAGTTGTTTGGAATTTGGAAGGGGTACTGATGAAAGTTTCTCACTCGATACATCCATGAGCAAGTCCTCTTTTGTAATTAGCTTGTCAAGTCCCCCAGCTACTGTGGACTCGGTAGTATCTGGTCCAGCCATCCGCCCACAAAATCACGAGCTTTCAGTAGCAACTAGATCGAGTTTGCTAACTTGGTCGGCATCTAGCTCTAAACTGGGGACTATTGATCAGGTACCAGACTTAGCGGTCAAAAGAAAGCATGGAGGAGCCACACTGAAGAATAAAAAAGCAAAAATCCAGAAATGTGGCAATTTGGGGACAAATCCGACAATAGGATCTGTAGCTGAACTCAATACACCCCAGCTTACTGCACATGGGTCTTCGACTTTACTAAGTTCTGGCAACATCTTTTCCACTGAGTCCAGGGAAGACTTTTGTGCTAAATTGGAACACATATTTACTGAGACCTGTCTTCCTATTTATGACAGACTGAACTCTATAGAATACAGACTTTCACACCTTGAATCACTGCTCAACCCCGCACAGGCAGAGGGTGGTACGCGGGCTGAAGTTGGTAACGGTAACATAGAGGGGTTGGCTAGGACAACGAATGCAGCTTGCTACCATGTAACCCCGCCGGCCACAAATGACTTAGTGGATTTATCTTCCCCAACTGTTTTACCCAATGAACACCCAAATCAACCTAGTGATATTGTTGTGCTCAATGATCCAGCAAATCCTAGAAATGCGCAGGGTGGGGGGGACACAGGGGCAGTAAGCTATGATCGATCAGCAAACATGGCTAAGACCTCTGATGTACGAAAGAGTGTGTTTCCACGTATAGATATTCCGCCTGAATCTTTACCTTATGTGGTGGTTCTAGCAGGGGTTCCTGTTTTAAGCCAGGGAAAAAAGGAGGTCTACAGTGAGCTTAAAAATAAATGTATCCACTGGCTAAACTACAACCGGCCTCTCCCAAACCAGGTTTCTAGTGAAATTCTCTTTGCTAGACGTGTGGACTGGGTGGGGCTTTGGGCGAAAAATATTCGGGGTGCTTGTGTTGTAATTAATTTCAGGAATAGAAGGGCCGTCGAGCACATCTGCAATTGGGTGGCAGATAGCTCAGCAACACAAATAAAATCTTTTCCCCTAACTTACTTCTATCCGGCTGCGCCTACCAACTTACACACTGATTCTATTAGAAGAAGGCAGCCTCGGGGGGATAGGGAAAATCCGGGCTATAATTCCCAGCCAGGATATCCTAATTGGAAGGGATCCCAAAATTGTCCCCCGGCACTGGCTATGTTCCATCATAATAACAGATTTAGCATTCTGGATCAAGTAGATTGACGTTCGAGGTGTAGTTCACCCCCACTTGCCAAAGTTGATAATATGAGTTTTTTAGCAGCTAGGGAGAGTCCTGTAATGAAATGTAGCATTTTTCAATATGGTCCTCTGGGGGAAGAGAGCACTTCTGCTGCATCAAGAGGTAACGGCAGGGCGGGTAATACTAGCAAGCACGTTGGTGCCCCGTCTCCAGTAACACAGGAGGGTGTAAGTAGCATGGGAATCAGCACAGCTACGAGAGGGGCTCGAGACAGAGCACCGTGGGAGAAGGGGCCCGACTCGGGGATGGGGGGGTTGCACATGGATGATTCACCACTTGGGGCAGTTAGTTGTAGTAGGACACATAAGAATTTTAAACCATGGGAGGTAAACAGTAACATCAAAATTCTCTCATGGAATTTGGCAGGGATCAAGAATAAATTATTATGTCCAGATTGGGGTCTGTTTGTAGAAAAATATGATATTTGTTTAATGCAGGAGACGTGGGCCCTGGAAAATAACCAACGGAGAGGTTTTGCCACTTTTAACATACCAGCCACAACGAGGGGTAGGGGCAGACCATCCGGGGGGCTAAGCATCTGGGTGGGCACGCACCTGGGTGCTAAAGCAGAGCAGCTGCCAACAAATTCCCATGATATGCAATGTGTCCTTTTATCCCTCCCAGCTAACAAACAAATTGCCCTAATTAATATCTACTCAAGGCCAATGCAGAGTGGGAAAGAGTCTAGAGTCATTGAACTATTGCGAGACTACATACTGACTCTTGACCCAGAGAACATTCTAATAATAGGGGGCGATTTTAATTGCCAGTTTGAGCCCCTTAGTAATGTGAGCCTAGATGATTCAGATAGTGTGAATCAGTACTGGAACATCCCGGAACCCCTGATCCCACCGGTTAGAGCGTGGACGCCGCTGGTCCTCCAAATAAATTCATTGATTTTTTCTTTTTCCCTGAGGGCTTGTAATGGGAGATTAAAATCAGATAGCCCTGGCCTAAAACATTTAACAGAGAAGGGCAAACCTCGACTATAGACTACATTATGGTGGAATCCAGATTTTGGGATAGGGTCCTGGATTTTCAGATTTACCAGCGGAAAGACAGTGACCACAATGCTCTGGTTATGACACTTAAGCCAGGGAGTTGGGGCCTGTCTAACTACTCAGTAGTGGCCACTCTAGTTCAACAACCTCTCCTGCTACATAACAACAGGCGGAGAGTAAAATGGCCCTACATATTGGGTTCCCCAAATAAGTTAGCACACATATACCAGCAGGCTGTGCCGTATCTTAGTGAAATGGCTGGGGTTGGGCCATTGGGCACTCAAGTAGGGCTGGACGCCAGGCCGGTAGAAATACACGATCATCTGACTTCCAAGATGCTTGGGGTGTTCTATCCGGAAGTAAGCATTAAAGAAAAACCGGTCCTATCTCATCCCTGGTACAATGCCTCCTGTCGCAAAACGAAAAGAGATTTATTAGAAGCTATAAAGGCCAAGGACAAGCCGAGGATAAAGGAACTTCGGTTGCAAGCAGGTTATTCAATCTGAGAAGAAGGTCTGGGAAGCAAATAAATGGGAAGATCTGAGAACTGCTCTCCAGTATAAGGATTCGAAATCCTTCTGGGCAATAGTCAGTGACGGTGGGAGGGATGGTGGATTAGCGATAGTACCAAATATAGCACCAGCATTATGGGAAGCCCATTTTGGAATCCTGTATACACATTCGGGCATTGACGATTTAGCACCTTCAACTTTTGGCCCCCTCCATGAACATCGATTGGGGGGTTACAGGAGATCACTATCATTGAAGATGAGTCTGCTATCGCCAAGCAATTACCCAACAAAGCGCCCGGTCTCGATAAGCTTCCAGGGAACCTATTTCGGTCAGACCCAAAAATATGGGCCCCTTATCTCTGTGTCTTGTTTAATTCCATCTTAATGGGAATGGATCCGCCAGATTCCTGGCAAGGCGCAGAGATAGTTCCTAATCACAAGAAAGGCTGCCCCCTACTACCGTCCAACTACAGGCCCATTAGTCTGATAGATATCACCAAGAAGCTGATGGGACGAATAATCCTGGAAAGAGTCCAGGCCTGGGTTGAGGAAAATAAGATCATGAGTACTCTTCAGGCCGGCTTTAGGACGAGCACGTCAACTATTGACCAGATCTTCAGACTTCAGGTCCTATATTGGAAAACAGTGAGGTTGGAGGGTGGCAGCCTCTACCTCATTTTTGTGGACCTGAGGTCTGCATTTGATCTGGTCCCTAGGGGTAAATTGTGGAGTGTACTTTTAGATCTTGGCATCCCAATATACCTCCTGGATGTGTTAATAAGGCTCCACACAGAAACCTAT
Source organism: Triturus cristatus (assembly GCF_964204655.1). NCBI lineage: Eukaryota > Metazoa > Chordata > Amphibia > Caudata > Salamandridae > Triturus > Triturus cristatus. Next base: position 559,612,656 of record NC_140588.1, read on the forward strand.
GCCCAAGTCAGATGCGGGAAGCATGGAGAATTGTCTGCTCGCTTCCCGATAAACAAGGGGGTGCGCCAGGGGTGTGTCCTGGCCCCTACCCTTTTTAGTTTATACATAAATGGGCTTATAGATCATTTATTAGGTATAAAGGATATTGATGCCCCAAGGTTAGTTACAGGCCGGGTACCCGCATTGATGTTCGCGGACGACACCTTGTTGTTGTCCAAGACATCAATGGGTATCCAACGTACCTTGGATGGCTTCGCCGATTTCTGTGCATCAAGAGGCCTGGAGATAAATCTATCTAAAACTAAATTTATGATTTTTAACCCACCCAGGCAGACCCGCCCAAATCCAGTATTGGATGGCATACCTTTGGAACGAGTAAAAACCTTTGAGTATTTGGGCATCATCCTTGTGGAACATTTGGAATGGGATGCCCAAGTAAGAAAGGCTGCTTTAAAGTTGATACAAACGGTGGGTGGGATTTCGAAAATGTGTACAAGCCTGCTGCTCCAGTTATAGAAATTTATAAAGTACAGGCTAGAGCGGCTTCTATGTACGGGGCGGAGCTTTGGGGACATTTTAGGCCCACAAGCCTTACAAGGGTGGAGCACTCATTTATGAGGAACCTGTTGGGATTGCCAGTTAGCACCCCGTTAGTACCTCTTCGGCTGGACCTAGGGCTTCTCCCAATTGAGAAGGAAGTGGCCTTAAGGCCTCTTACCTACTGGAGAAGAATATGGTCAGTTCCTGAACTAGCTCCCTTTAGAAGTGAGTTCAGGGATGTGTGGGTTGAAATTAGAACCAAGAAAATCCCGTGGTTAATTCATATTAAGGAACTCTGTAATAGGATTGGCTTACCCGAGTTATGGGGAACACCAGAAGTAGTGTGCCCGGCAATATCTAGGGCCGATTTGGTATACCATTATAGGCACCACAATCTATTGTCTCTTCACATGAGCTCTACAGTTGGTAGACTGATATCTCAGTTCCTCCAAGTAAAAGAGGATTACAAAAAGGAGGATTTCCTTGACCTGATTAATCCAGCTTCAGCAAGGAAACTGGGATGGGTAGTCTGCCGCTCATGTTATTTACTAGTAAATGGGACTTAAATAAAAATACTGAGTGCCCAGCGTGCAAATACCATCTTGAAAATGAGATCCACGTCCTGTTTTTTTGTCCCAAATATCAGACTGTACGCAATCGTTGGGTGAAACCTATCTGTAGGAACCTTGGCTTCAGAGAATGTTATAAGGCCTTGAGAGTATTAAAATATTATACGCACCCTCCTATCGTTTTCGCCGTCTCCCGTTTTTAAACGGGATTTGGCTTAAACGCAGGAATTTTTGAATGAAATAAATTGTTGAGTTTCATATTTATAGGAAATTTAATGTATACCTCCGATAACTACTTTCAATGGTTTAATTTGATTTTAATATGTGCCGGTTTTAAATTTGTAATGTAGGTGTATATACATGATTGTGATTGATTTTGATTTGGTGCATGTTATTTATTCTCTGTAACATAGTGTTTGTGTGTATTTTACTCTGTACTTTTATGGTCCATTGTGGCCAAAATAAAGTTATCGAAAGAAAGTAATAAAAGGTGAAGTTCCAGGACCATGTTTGTTAAGTAATATTACTGCTCAACTCATGGGTTTAAAAGCAATGAATTGCAATTTCTCAACAGATTATCCAGTTCTGAGGAAATATCCTAATTTATTTGGTGGACTAGGTAAATTAAAGGACAAAAGGAATACTCTACATATAAATGAAACAATAAAACCAGTGGCGCACACGCATAGGAGAGTACCAGTTCATATGTAAGCAAAAGTGGAGAAGGATATTAAATTGTTTACTTGAACAAGATATCATTGAAGAAGTAACAGGACCAACACCTTTTGAATCTCCCATTGTAATTGCCCTAAAAAAGGACACTGATGACATCAGAATATGTGTGGATATGAGAATTCCTAATACAGCCATTGAAAGAGAACGAAATCCAAGCCCGCATTTTAATTATATGATTAGCACTATAAATGAGGCTGCAGTTTTTTCTAAACTTGATCTAAGTAAAGGGTATCACCAATTGGAAATTGATGACCAATCCAGGTACATTACAACATTTTTGACGCATTTGGGATTATTTAGATGCAAGCGGTTACATTTTAGGATATGCTCGTGGCTAAGATCTTTCAAGAAGTAATAAAAAATGTCATAAGGCCAGTACAAAATAGGATGAATTACAGTGACGATATTTTGGTCTTTGGAAAAACACACAAAAAACATGATCAGGCACTGGATGGAGTATGTCAACAACTTCAGAAAGCTGGATTAACTTTGAATTTAAAAAAATGTGAAATAAATAAGAAGGAGTTAACATTCTTTGGACATATATTCTCAGCAAAAGGAATGAGACCTGATTCCATTAAAATAACAGCTTTGAATGCAATAGAAAAGCCAAAAGACATAAACGAATTATGATCATTTCTAGGAATGGCTAGTTATTGTGCATGATATGTAAAAAGCTATGCAACCATAAGTTCACCACTTAGAGAATTGACTAAAAAAGGATGGAAATTTAAATGGAATAATGAATGTGAACAAGAATTTAAAGAGATAAAACCAGAAATATCGAATGCAACAAATGTAAAATATTTGTATCCACCTTTATGTACAGAGCTTGTAGTAGATACCAGTCCTGTAGGGTTGGGTGCCCTTCCCATCGCTGAGGATATGCTTCCACACACTGCCCCTCAATCCTCCTAAGGGATCCTGTGCATCTGTCAAGCAATCTCATAGGCTTCAAACCACTTATCAATGTCATTCCCCACAACAAAGTCAGGCAACAGACCTTTAGGACTATGGACCCACATGTCTCCAGAGGTACTGCAGGTATGCCCCCACCATCACTGCTGGACCCTGCATGCCTGGCTTTGATATCCAGCTCCTTTAGACGATGTTCATGAGCCAACAAGATTTTCATTTCCTGTAAGGCTTTCTCTGCCTCAGCCTTCTAGGCCTCCAAGGCCAGTTTCTTCTCCTCTGCATCCACTCTCCTTTCCTCCATTCTAGACTGGAACATCTGCAACCTGAACCATTTGTCTCCTCCCCCCTTTCTGTCAGCTCCTCTGGGGACAGGCCCGAGAAATAACACTGCTTCCTGCCATGACAGGGGGCTCCACTTTTGGGGCCAAGTCACCCAACCTAGCTGAAGACTGCACCGCAGGGAGTTCTTCTTCTTGTCCATCCATCAATTCATCCCCTCCTGTGGCCTCCACCACTGACTGGTGAGCTTCTGCCAAGGCCTTCAGCGATTTTTGGAGCACAGCCTTGCTGGTGGAACTCTTTACTGAAAGACCCCTTTCCTTGCACAACTCATTGAGCTGGGCCACAGTGTAGGCATCCATGTTGGCTATTTCAAATTCAATCCTTGCGGGTGTGATTTTAGACTCAACAGTCAGAGAACGAATATTGAAAAATTAAAAGATGCCAGTCAAGGAAAATGTAAACTTGAATTGCTCTTGGATATGGAATGGCAGTGTACACCAAATCACTGTATGGCACTGAGCAAACACAAGTCCTGATTGTCACCGATGATCACCTATGTAAGAAATCGGGTTGTTGGTTGACTGGGGTGTGAGCCCTGGTCAAGCAGCAACTACAATCCTTGTCAGAGTAATGCACAAGCCAACACCAAATTAACCAGTGCTCAACCCTCTGGTAGCCCTGCACAGAGAGGCAACGTATTTGTGTAACCCTTCAAACAGTAATAAAAAGAACACCACACAAAAAGGATCCCACACCAAGTTGCAAAAATAGAGCAAAATTTAATAAACAAGACCAAAACTTCAAAAATCCAATTAGAAGAATGGGAGATATTCAGTTTTAAATGCTTTAGTAAAGACAGCACCAAAAGGCTCAAAGCGGCAACTGTGAATATATGATCTCATCAGACTGGGACAAAGTCGCATGTTGAAGCCCCCCACGACGCAGAGAGCGCCTCCTACAGGGACCCAGTAAGGCCCTCTGAACAGAGTACCTTATATCCTGGTTTGTCAAGCATTGCGAGTATCCGAGTCGAAGATGTGTCGTGCAGCCGAGCCAATGCACCGCTGCCGAGATGTGGAAAGGCTGCGATGCAAGGTCCTGCATCATCATCCAGGATCCCAAGGCGAAGTCTGATGTTAAGGATGCATCACGCAGTCAGGGAGATGTGCTAGTTTCAAAGGACTGCGATGCAGGTACCGGGGTCAAGGCTGCCATCAATGAGGGGTGAAATGGCCGACGCTGAGGATGCATTGCACAGTGGTGGGTCCAAAGGCATTGCAGGCTGTGGATGTGATGCAGATCTTTGTGACAGGTCTCAAGTGGCAATCGAGATGCATCGGTTCTGCTTAGGTTTATGATACACAGCAGAGGAGATGGTTGGTCCTGCTGATACCACAGAGGCTGGTAAAGCACCTTAAGATGCACTTGCAAGGCTACAGGAATGAGGTGGCACCACTTGGCAGGGTAGACTCACAGATGGCAAAGTCCAGGTACAAGGTTGTTGGAAGCCTCTTGTGTCCCTGAGACTTCAGATCATGAGGCCAGCCAACAAGCCCTTGAAGTCACTTTGGGTTCTGGGTTCAAGAGAGGCAGGTCCATTTCTTCTCAACCAGGCAAGAGGGCAGCAGGTCATTACAGAAGAGCAGCAGTTCCTTCACAACAGCAGCCCAGCAAAGTGGCATCCTATCAGCAGCCCAGCAGTACTTCTCTCTGGCAGAGTATACACTGGCCTAGAAGTATACTGAAGTGGCGGTGTCTAAAGTCAAGTATTTATACCCAGTTGTGCGTTTGAAGTGGGGAGAAGCTTCTAGAGGCGTCCCTTGGAAGTGCACAGGTGTGCAGAGTACTAAGGCTAGCAAAATCAAAGTCAGCAAAGAGCAAGAGGTTTGAAGGCAAAATGTTAGAGGAAAGCCACACCAAGGAAAGCAGGTCTAACACAGCTGATGGGAACAACCCTAACCTTCTGATACCTCATTTAACCATGAGCTATCAAAAGGGAGGTACAAGCTGCTCAATAATTCAGTTGGTGGTCAATTTCCTTGTGAGATCGTAGGTTCAAAGCTACTGCATTTGAGATTGTAGTGTTTCCATGTTTGAAGGGTTCAATTTAAAGATTGTTTATGTGCAGGAAGGGGGACCTTCCTGCACATAAACAAACTCCCTCTGCACGCAGACACCCTTGCACTGTGGTGCAAGGGCGCCTGCATTGGCGCTAGGCTGCTAAGTTTAGCCCCAGCCCAGGGGGAAATGCAGGGACGCACCATATTCTTGTAAATACGGTGCAGCCCTGCATTTCTGAAGTTGAATAGCAAGACGTTAAGCTAGGAAGGCTATGCCTCATTATGCCACTTCCCTTGTAAATATGCCCCTGAGTGTGCGGAGAAGAGCTACTGATGCTTTAGGCACAGATTTACTAAGGGCTTGCGTTGCCCTTGCGTCACGCAGAGTGATACAATGCAGCACAAGCCCTTAAGACAGATTTACTAAGCCACACAAAGCCACCTTGTGTGTCTCTGAATAGCTTAGTAAATCTAGTGTAACTCAAGGCAGTGCAAGCCGCTGCTTGCATTACTCTACATTGGGAAGGCATTCCATGATTGTAATGTGGCCGCTCACTCCCATGGATGTTGGCATATTCCCAGATTTACTATTCTTAGTAAACAGCAAATGTGTCAAAATGGTACGCCTTCCCAACAGAGGTGTAACAGGGAGAACATTTTTTATTTCTCCTCATTATTTCCTCTCTCTATGATTTCTGCATTCTGCAACACACATAGAGTACTGTTTTTCTGCAGGAACAAATCCAGCCTGTTATGCAGGGGCCCTTCCACCCAACCTTGGAAAGCGTCAAAATGGTACACCTTCCCATCAGAGGTGTAACGAGGAGAAAAATGATTATTTCCCCTTTCTACATGTGAAGCATTCTGCAGCATGCAAAGAGGAAAACCATTCCAAGTCCCTTCCAACACAAAAACAATCTTGCCTGCGTTGGCACTAGGAAGCACTCCTACTAGCCAGTGCAGGGAGGGAGCAGGAATGCATCACATCTCAGGGCCACTGGATTATGCAATTCTGTGGCTGTGGCTTTTTTCGCATGATTATGGATTTGCTGCATTTTGCTATATAGTCTATAATCTGCTGCATAATCTGCAGATTTTATCCAAAACGAATTCTGCTTCTCGCTCTCATGGATCAAAAGTTACTAAAAATGTTGCAGCCTGTGTTCACTTGCAGTGGAAGGCCCTTTGTAAAGGTTAACTGGTTATCTTTCAGTTGCTTTTTCTTTATTTGGTTGTTAAACTGGTGAAAATGAGATGAAATCTTTAACCAGAAAGTATTTACATATGTAAAAATTTGAAGCTAATGAAGTAATACTCTTAAAGATTGTGCAGTATAATTTGCAATTTCTTGCCAAATATTTTAGTTGGCACTGCCACATAATTTGGTGCACCCCTGCTACATAATTCGAGTGTTCCTGATGATATCTTAGTAGATATGGTGCATTGTGCTCTCTCCCTGTCATGCAGTGTAGGGCACTGCAGCAAGTTGTTTTGTATGTTGCGTGACTCAGTTATGTGGCATATAAACCTGGAACTTAAGGGACAGGCAAACTGATCAAAAAAGATGAAGACACTACATCACATTTATTTTAACCTCTGTTTGAAGTACTAGTAGCACTACATTTAAGGCTTTTACCTGAATAGAATGTGATAGACAATTGTGAGGCTCCATGGAGGTGACATTTTCGCAGTACTCTTATGTAACAAGAGGTATGCATCCCATCCACGTGTGCATCTGTAAATAAGAAATAAAGTCATATTTAACTAAAGTGCTGTTACTTGTCTTGTACTAATGCAACTAATGCAACCCTCTGCCTGACTGCATTTAGTTTATATGGAGCTTTGACAGGCTGACATGCACTCTTCCAGAATGCGACCGAGGAGCAGAGAATGCATGTGGCGTACTGCACAGTAGATTGCGCCCGGCAGTCTTAGCTTTGGGCTCTGTCTAAGCATCTGTGAAAGTGTAAATCTACTCTTCAGAGTGTCTAATCACCTCTAATCCTTTCATTTACATACTAAGATGCTATTTACTCAGCAAGCACGACATTGATTCCTACTAATGCTCTATTTTCATTTCCTTAATCACATTTCATGCAGTAGCTTAAAATACATTTCATCTCTTTGGTATAAAGTGGTGATATCTTTTTGCGGTAAACATGATGAAGTTAGCATTAAGCTTGTTATATCAATTATAAATCCTGCGTTGTCAATATGTGCTCACAATAGAGAGTGGCTATCTTTGTGGATCAGAGGCTCAGTGGTAGATTAGAACACATTTTCCACCTAAGCCTCTGGATCAAAATGCACCTGGGGCCCTATTGCAGACAGGGCACACTTTCATTGTTTCATTGTTTCCGCCACAGAACACCTTTCAGCAGGTGCACTGGATGCAAACAGGCAAAGTGCACCCTCTTATGCTGAATACGCTGCCCTCAGGAGAGCCGCAAACTTGCGCTGCCCCCAAATCAGCACATTAACGAGAAATATATGAAGCAGCTGTTTAAAAAGCTGCTCCATGTCTCTCTGTGCATGCGGCAACCAGTTTGCACTTTGAAGAGGGATTAGAGATCCCCTTGCAGGGGGGTGCACTAAGTGACTTCACCTGTCTGCAAGGGGATGTCTGGCGGTGTCCATGCAACCCCCTTTCATCCCTTCAGAGGGTTGCCTTTAGGAGGCACATTGAAAGTGCGCCAACTTTTTGTGGAGCACTTTCAGTTTGTCTCCTAAAGGCATGTTAGCCTGTTCACCCGCATTGGTAATATGGCTTGGTTGCAGATGCAAAGAGATTCCCTCATTTGCATGGGGCTACACCCCCATGCAAAGAAGGGAATGCCCTCTAATGATAGCACTGGCTCTACATGTGCAGCAGCGCTATCTGTATTGCAGAATGGGCCTCACAAGCATCTGCAGCCATTTCTGTAATACCAATGCCTGTTGCACTCCAGGGTAACTTATGGAATATGGCCCCTGGAGATAAGTAAGTTCACAATTTTTTTCAGAGTCCTGTAACATCTGTTCGCTTACCCATAAGCAAGCATCCTCTGACAGCTCCCTACAAGCACTGCCACTTTCAGTGTCTTTATTTTCTTAATTAATATGAAAGAATGACCACATGTGTAAAAGGAACTGTTAGAAATGTCACTCTCTGGTTGGCAGGTATGTACCCTGTCCAATAGGGACGCTTCCTTCTAGTCAAGGCAAGGGGGACTACACTTCTAAAATATCCCCTGCCCACCCCCTTGGTTGCTTGGCATGAGCAGTCCAACTTATCTCAGAGGCAATGTGTAAAGCATTAGCACGTAACACACAGTAATACAGGGAAAACACTACAAAAGGACACTACACCAGTTTTAGAAAAACAGCCAATATTTAAGTGGGTAAAACAAGACCAAAAATCCAACATACAGTAATCAAAGTATGAATATAGCAAAAATAGACTTAAAATACAGATCCATGAAGTCAATAGCTCCATGTGGAGTTATCACAGCATCGTGAACAAACAAATCCATAAGTTCAGAGTGACAGTGTCTTCACGGGCCAGCTACAATGTTGGGTAGACCAGCAAACAGTACCTTGGAAATGCAGGGTGTTGTGTATCCTTCTATGAGCTCTGAGGAGGTTGCGTTGGCAGGCGTCGGTCTCGAAGGTCAGTGCAGGAGTCATTGGTCCCTTGAAGTCACACACATTGCAGATAAAAGTCCATTAGTTTGAAATCAGGAGCACTGGCAACGGCAGGCATTGGGGATGTGGTGCAAAATGGAGCAATGCAGCATGCAGTGCCCTCAGGTTATGGTGCAGGCAGCGACTCAGTTACAGCAACCAGCACCATCAGTGAGACCAGGGCTGCTGTTCTAAGTGGGGTTGAGCTTGTTGCAGTACTGGTAGGTCATGGTGCAAGCAGCGTCGTCATCGTTTCGGTGGAACACAGCTGCGTGTGGGATGGGGCAGGGAGTTGTGTAACTTACGAGCAGTGCCCACAGGCACGTCGGCATGGAGCATCGTCGTCAGGGATACCAGGGGGTGATGTGAAGGGAGGCGGAGCAAAGTGCGGTGCTCTCAGGTCACGGTTTAAGCAGCGGTCAGTGACAGCAGCAGACAGCGTGTCAGTGAGACCAAGATTGCAGTGCATAGCGGGGTGGTGCATGTCGTGGTACCAACAGGTCACAGAGCCAGCAGTTGCATCGTTGACGGTGTTGCATTGATTTTGCTTCTGTTGCAGCATAAAACACACAGTTCCCAATGCTGGTAGCAGATGACCCTAATATATTTTCTGTTCCTGAGACTTCCTGAACAGGAAGCAAGCTCTACCTCAAGCCTTTGGAGAAAATCAGGAAAATAAGTTGCAGAAAGTCCAGTACAGTCCTTTCACTGCCCAAGACAGAATCAGCCACTACAGGCCAACACTAAAAAGCACACAGCAAAGTGGTAGTTCCGCCTCACAGCTTCTCCAGCTCATATTTTTGGCAGATTTCTTTGTACAAAAGACTTCTAAAGTTATGGGGTCAGGGCCCTAATATGTATACTACTTTTCCCTTTGATGTTTTAGGCAGAAAGTCTCTAAGTTCAGAAGAAACAAGTTTTGTCCTCTCTAGTCCAGCTTCACCACAGTAGGGGGAGACAGCGCTGTGCAGAGCAGCCACAGCGTATTCAGGTAAAAGTGAAAACTCCCCCCACCACTCTAAACACAGAAAGGTCTATTTAGCCTGGCTATGAGTCACCCAGGTAAAGCAGAACACACCTCGACCCCCTTGTGACTGTCTAGAGTGAATGCACATCCCCAGCTCCTGTCACTCCAAAACCAGACTGTGAATACATAAACAGGTAGAGTCCCACAGGATGGTTAGACAAGAAAATGCCCACTTTCTAAGGGTGCAAAAAGAAAATGGTATGGAGGGATCAATCACTCATTTATTTTCGATCAAGGCACCATCAATTACCCTGACGTTTTCAATATTTCAAGATTATGATTATTAATAATTCAGTAAGATACGCATATTATTCAGCAGGACACTGATACAAAAAATCAATTACTCATAGCAAGGACATCAAACATTATATACATGCAACATAAACAAATACATAATAATCAGACACAAATCATTATTACAACATCAATATAATACATATGCACAATATATACAACCTATACAAAACCCTAACATCTACAACTACTAATGCACACTCCTTATTCCGAGTGATACACACTGAGGAAGTCCTCTTAGCGCCAGAGGTATCACACCTCTCTCTTATTCACTAGTGTGCACCTATAATCTAAAGCCAAATTCATAATTCATTGGACTCCTCATATATCTGTCGACGCGGTCGCGGTCGCGTTTCAGCCCACAATTTCTTTTGGCCTCTTCAGGACAAGGGTACAAAATATCTGTAATCTTCTTCAAACTCTCAATCACAATCAGAGTTCGGTTCCCCAGAGGTATACATTCCCCATTTCGGGGAGATCCCCATTCCAAATCCTCACCTCAAGTGGTTAAGTCTGCCGTATTGAGAAATAGTGGTTGCCCTCCGGTCACTGGCTTTTCATTCCCCTGTTCTTTTCTACCTAGCGTGAAGGTCAGCTCGTACATCAAACACTCAACACTTCTCCCGCCGCGCTGTGATGTTTTTTGCCTAGGTATAGGGGGGTCATTTAGGCATACCCCCCTAGTTGTACTTTACTACTTTTCACTTTCTAAGAGTGGCATTTTCAAACACACAATTTAAAAACATCTTTGCTAAAATATGTGTTATTAAATTGTGAGCTCAGGGAGCCTAAACTTCATGTCACTATCTTTTCACAATTGAAAGTTACACTTGTAAAATATTGCAAGGCAGCTCCAATGATCATCTTGGTGAAAGACTTCCTTTTAATAGTGAAAAACAAAATTGGCTGTATTTCACTATCAGGACATGCAAAACACACAACTACATGTCCTAACTTTCACATACATTGCACCTTGCCCATGGGGGTACCTTGGGCTTACCTTAAGGGTAAGTAGTAAGAGGGAAGGTTAGGGTCTGGCAAGTGGGTGCGCTTGCCACTTTGACAATGCAGTTAAAACTGTGCACAGACACTGAAGTGGCAGGTCTGAGGTACCTTTAAAGGGCTACTAGTGTGGGGTCACAGACAGTGCTGCAGGCCCACTAGTAGCATTTGATTTACAGTAAGCCTGGGCAAAGCACTACGCTACGCTCGCGTAGTTTGCGAAGTCTGCGCTACTTTGCACTACGCGAATTGCACGTAGCACAGTGCAAACACGCGTAGCGTTGCGTAGTGCAGCGGTCACTTTTTGCTTGCTCGCGGTCCTCAATGTCAAGTTGGCGACCACGAGCAAGCAAAATGACATCCTGGCGAGACTTTTTCCTCATTCGCGATCAGCAACATCAAGTTGGCGATCGCGAATGTGGAAAATAAACCTCCTGGCGAGATTCTCAACGCGGGGAGGTCAGGTTTCTCATTGCGTATGCTCGCGACCGCTTGCGATGAGAAACTACCAGTTTGCGTTGAGAAAGCTGCCGCTCGAGTAAAAATCTACTCGAGCGGCAGAAAACTACAGCTCGCACTGTGCAAGATGCCGTTTTCAATGATTGCACAGTGCCGGATGCTTGTCCGCACTGTGCAATCATTGAAAACGGCATCTGGCACAGTGCGAACAGGGTACTACGCAGTTCGCGAAGTGCTACGCGTAGCTCGCGTAGTGCGAAGTGCACTTTGCGTAGCTTCGCGTAGCGCTACTTCGCGAAGTACGCCCAGGGTTAATTTACAGGCCCTGGTCACACACAGTGCACTGTACTATGACTTACTAGTAAATAAAATATGCCAATCATGGAAAACAAATCATAACACAACTTACACGAACAGCATATTCACATTAGCACTGATTAGCAGTGGTAAAATGCCCATAGTCCTAAAATCAACAAAAAATGGATAAAAGACATGAGGTCGAAAGTCTTGGGATGAACCCGCTAAAAGTGCCAGATCTAACAGGAACATGTTCTTGCACACAGTTAAACCAACAGCTGAACTCTGGTTGAATAATACAATATTACTGTGGGATGGAATTTCTTGCATCACCTTGTCCGATCTATGAATTTATAGGTGGAACCTCTTTTAAATGTAAAAACACAAGTTAGTCTTTCCATTCTGCCTATGACACTGTAATGCAACCACTTTAACACTGTTTAATGACTAAACATGAATAATATGGCAGTAGAGATTCCAGAGAAAGAAAGTAGCGAATGTCCTGATTTGATTATTCACATACAAAGAGAGATACAAAAACAGAGAAAGACTTCACAGCTGCGAGAAGGGAGTTTGTGCCACTAGGTCCACTGGGCCCTAATTAGAGTTGGATAGAAATGGGACATCTACCAAAAATAAAGCGATGTCCTGTCAGCCCAGCTCTTGGTTCCCTTGCATCATTTTGTGGTAAGGGACGAGTTTTGATTCCATACCCGCCTTTTCATGCTCAGGACCTCTATATGTGTTATTGTGGAGAGGTATGGTAACACTTTTCTGTGGGCTGAATATCAACTGACATATGTTTTGTGCCCCCCATACAATTTACAGAAATATGGGTCCACTGGAGATAATAATAGAAAATCTACAATATGTTTGTAAACTATATTTGGCATACAATATTTATGCAATATTTATGGGAGATTATATTTTTGCACTGATATTCTGACATACATCTAGTGCAGTCAGGCATTAACCCCTTCGATGCTCATGACGGAATGGTTCAGTCATGAGCATGGGTGCCCCTCTGCTCATGACAGAACCATTCCGCTGCAGACAGCAGAGGGATTTCTATTACTCTCCTGTGACCTCGGGAGCTGGGGAAGAGCTTCCCCAGCTCCCGAGGCCCCCTCCCTGGTTTCTGTGCAATGACGATGAGCGCGCACGTCACGCTGTCGTCATTGCACAGAAACCAAAACTGAAATGAGCCTTTAGCCTCATTTCAGTTTCACTTTCTAAGTGCTCAAGGGGCTGTCTCAGCCCCCTGAGCACGTAGAAAGACGGGAGAGTTATCATTGGAAAGGGGAGAATCTCCCCTTTCCAATGGTAACCCCAGGAGGGCGATCCACAAGCAGGGATCCACCCACTAGACACCAGGGAGGGGGGAGTGGCCCCTTGGGCAAGGGCCTTCGCTCCCCCCATAATTTATTGGGCACAATTCAGTCTTTCTGCCCCCCCCGGGGGGTAGAAGGGGCAGTAGCCCCCAATCTGCCGCCCTGGGGGGCAGAAAGCCCACTAAACGCCAGGAATTTTTTGGGTGCATTTTCTTTAGGGTGGGGGCTGCCCAAAATGGGCACACCAATGCCCCCACCACCATTACAGCCGTTCTGCCCCCCCCGGGGGGGCAAAAAGCCCACTACACGCCAGGGATTTTTTTGGGGCAAATTTGAATTAGGGTGGGGGCTGCCCAAAACAGGTATGCCAATGCCCCCACCCCCACCGGCAAAATTACAGCCTTTCTGCCCCCCTGGGGGAAGATGGGGCAGTAGCCCCCAATCTGCCCCCCCAGAGGGGCAAAAAGCCCACTAGGCGCCAACAATTACGCTGGCTTTTTTTATGCGTGGGGTTGGGGGCTGCCCAGAATGGGCATATCAATGCTCCCACCCCCCAAAAAAAATATCCATTGTGTTTCTGCCCCCCTTCGGCGTATATCAGGGTAACCCCACCCCCGATATCCTCCCCCCAGGGCGCCAGAAATCCAACTAGGCACAGATTTGTTTTTAGCAATATGCCTACCTGTGGATTTTGGGGCCTAGCGCAGCCGGCACATAGGGAAACCTAGCAAACCTGTACATTTTTGAAGACTAGACACAAGGGGTAATCCAGGATGGGGTGACTTAACTGGCTCTCACCAGGTTCTGTTACCCAGAATCCCTTGCAAACCTAAAGATTTGTCCAAAAAACACACATTTTTCTCATATTTCTGTGGTGGAAAGTTCTGGAATCTGCGTGGATCCACAAAATTCCACCTACTCCGCGTTCCTCAAAGCCTTCCGAGAAAAATGACACCTCACTTGTGTGGGTGGGTCAAGTACCTGTGACAGGCAAGGGCCCAACACGTATTGAGGCGACATCAAAACTGCCTATCACAAATCAACCTGGTTTTTCAAGGGCAGGTCCCATGTCTTTTTGGCCCGGGGCTCGGTGGCCACCTAGGGAAACCTACCAAATACACACATTTCTGAAAACTAGACACCCGGGTTATTCCAGGGAGGTATGGCTTGCGTGGACCACCTAACGTTTTCTTAACCAGAATCCCCTGCAAACCTGAAATTTAGCTGAAAAAATCACTTTTCTCACACATTTTTGTGTGGGAACGTTGTGGCATTCACCGGGCTGACACAAATTTCCTACCACCCAGTGTTCCCCCAGGTCTCCAAATAAAAAATGGTGCCTCACTTGTGTGGGAGGCCCAAGTAACCATGACAGAAAAGGGTCCAAAATGTATTGAGGCAACATCAAAATTGCCAATCACAAAATGTTTTGGGCCTTTGCCTGTTGTGGGTACTTGGGCCTCCCACATGAGTGAGGCACCATTTTTATCGGGACAGCTGGGGGAACGCTGGGTGGTATGAAATTTGTGGCAGCCCAGTGATGCCACAACTTTACCACACAAAAATGTGTTAAAAAAGTAATTTTTCCAGCTAAATTTCAGGTTTGCAGGGGATTCTGGATAAGAAAACGTTGGGGGATCCACGCAAGCCATAACTCCCTGGAATCCCCCGGGTGTCTAGTTTTCAGAAATGTGTGGGTTTGGTAGGTTTCCCTAGGTGGCCACCGAGCCCCAGGCCAAAAAGTCATGGGACCCTCTTGCAAAACAAGGTCGTTTTGTGATATACGTTTTGGGCCATTGCCTGTCGCGGGTACTTCGGCCTCCCACACAAGTCAGGCACCATTTTTATCGGGTGACCTAGGGGAACGCTGGGTGTTAGGAAGTTTGTGTCAGCCCACTGATGCCACAACTTTCCCACTCAAAAATGTATTTTTTTCAGCTAAATGTCATGTTTGCAGGGGATTCTGGGTAAGAAAATGTTAGGGGATCCACGCAAGCCATACCTCTCTGGAGTCCCCTGAGTGTCTAGTTTTCAGAAATGTGTGGGTTTGGTAGGTTTCCCTAGGTGGCCGCCGAGCCCCAGGCCAAAAAGTCATGGGACCCCCCTTGTAAAACAGGGTCATTTTGATGTCGCCTCAATACGTTTTGGGCCCTTGCCTGTCACGGGTACTTGGGCCTTCCACACGAGTGAGGCACCATTTTTATCGAGAGATCTGGGGGAACACTGGGTGGTAGGAAATTTGTGTCAGCCTGGTGATGCCACAACTTTCCCACACAAAAATTTGTGGAAAAAGTGATTTTTTTCAGCTAAATTTCAGGTTTGCTGGGGATTCTGGGTAAGAAAACGTTGGGGGATCCACGCAAGCCATACCTCCCTGGAATTCCCCAGGTGTTTAGTTTTCAGAGATGTGTGGGTTTGGTAGGTTTCCCAAGGTGGCCGCCGAGCCCCGGGCCAAAACGTCATGTGACTCCCCTTGCAGAACCAGGTCGTTTAGGTATAGGCAATTTTGATGTCGCCTCAATAGGTTTTGGGCCCTTGCCTGTCGCTGCTACTTGACCCACCCATGCAAGTAAGGTACCATTTTTCTTGGAAGACTTTGGGGAACTCGGGGTGGGTGGAAATTTGTGGATCCACGCCGATTCTAGAACTTTCCACCACAGAAATGTGAGGAAAATTTGGTTTTTTTTTCAATGTTTTAGGTTTGCAAGGGATTTTGGGTAACAGAACCTGGTGATAGGCAGTCAAGTCACCCCATGCTGGATTCCCCTGGGTGTCTAGTTTTCAAAAATGTATAGGTTTGCTAGGATTCCCTAGGTGCCGGCAGAGCTAGGGTTCAAAAACTACAGCTAGGCATTTTGCCAAAAAAGGGTTGTTTTTCACTGTGAAATTGTGGTGTGTCCACGTTTCGTTTTGTGCCATTTCCTGTCACGGGCACGAGGCCTACCCACACAAGTGAGGTACCATTTTTCTCTGAAGACTTTAGGGAATGCGGGGTGGGTGTAAATTTGTGGATCCACACAGATTCCAGAACTTTCTACCACAGAAATGTGATGAAAACGTGTTTTTTAAAAAGTTTTTTTAGGTTTGCAAGGGAGTCTGGATAACAGAAACTGGTGAGAGGCAGTCAAGTCACCCCATCCTGGATTCCCCTGGGTGTCTAGTTTTTAAAAATATATAGGTTTGCTAGGTTTCCCTAGGTGCCGGCAGAGCTAGGGTTCAAAAACTACAACTAGGCACTTTTAAAAAAAAGGGTAATTTTTCATTGTGAAAATGTGGTGTGTTCACATTGCGTTTTGAGCCGTTTCCTGTCGTGGGCACTATGCCTGCCCACTCAAGTGAGGTACCATTTTTATCAGGAGACTTAGGGTAATTCAGATTTGTAAAGCAACTGTTGTTACCTATTGACTTTCGATGCATTTCTGCCTTACAAATGAAAGACAATGTTTAAAAAAGAATTAATTGTGAAAAATGATTGATAATTCTCATGCTATTATGAGTATTCCCAATTTCGGAAATGTTCAAATATCTACTGTTTCTAAACTCTATATTTTGTTCCCATTTCAGAAATACATAGGTGTCTTTCATACCGATTTTTCCATGTATACATTTTCCCCAGAATAATTGCTATATACCCGGTACATAATAAAACACCATGGCAAGTCGCTGCTCAGTTTTTGGCTCTGGGTTTGTCGGGTTCTTGGTGAACCTACAAGTCCTATATATCCCCACACCAGTAGGGTCCAGCGGATGTAACGGTATATTGATATCAAAGAGCTGTTATAATTAGAAGTTACAGGTGAAAACGTTCACACAAAAGGCTGTTTTTTTCAACTAATTTTCTATTTTTCTATATTTAACTGCTAGTTTCTATAAAGAAACCTTGAAGGATCTACACAAATGGCCCCTTGCTGAATTCAGAATTTTGTCTACTTTTCAAAAATGTATTGCTTTTCAGGATCCATTATTGCTTTCACACCCATGTCTACCATTACTTGAAGGAGGTTGACAGCACAAAAAATTGGCTATGTCCCAGAAAAATGCCAAAACTGTGTAAAAGTTTTTGGTTTTCTGACAAAAGTCTGTCATTCCCTAAAAGCTGGGAAAATCGTGATTTCAGCCCCACAAACGCTTTTTTGATACCATTTGTAGGGAAAACCCCAGACGCTTTCATGTGCAGCACTTTGTTCCCATTTTCCCCCGAAAAAACAGAATTTAGCTGTATTTTGGCTAATTTCTGGGTCCCTTCCAAGAGAATCCACTAACACTGGGTACCTTTAGAATTCCCAGGATGATGAAAGAAAAGGACGCAAATTTGGCATGGATTCCTTATGTGGTAAAAAAGTTACAGGGGCCTAAGCGCGAACTCCCCCAAATAGCCAAAAAAAGGCTTAGCACAGGGGGGAAAGGCCTAGCAGCGAAGGGGTTCAAAATGCTCAGTTGTGCCTTATGCGAAGACAGTGTCAGATCAGGCACATTATGATTTTCTTTTTTAAAGGAAAGGCCCCACTTTGGGGTTGTATCATTGAAAAATGACAAAACCTGACAGCAGATCTGGCATGCCACCATGGTATTTCATTAGAAGCAGGGCAAAACCAAAGCTAAGAGGAACTTGGATAATTGAATCTAGTAAATACAACAATGGACCCTCCCTGGACGAGAGAGAGAAAGACTGGACCCAATAACCAAATCAACAGCTCCAAGGTAACACTTTAAGATGTAAGTCAGATGTGGCACAACAATGTGAAGTGACTTTTTCCCGGTAGCCCCAATAGGGGTACTGGTTATTGCAATTACAATGCAATTTTGCTATTAAACATTGGCAAGAAGTACAGGAAATTGGGCTTTAGGAATTTCCTCTTCTTTGTTTAAAGATATTTCGTGCGGAGGATATGATTTTTAATGTGGTCTGATGATGACCTGCAGATTGATACACCAGGATCCAAACATCAAGATCACACAGGTGGCCACTAGCTTTGGTTTTGGGTTGATTTGGAAATATTTTCCGGGTCCTATCTTCCGTTGATTCAATTGTCACTTTATTTTTTGTAATACTTTATTTATCATTTTCAGATACAGACAATATAATCAGTGCAAGAAAGTATTGTGTTGTGGTTCCGGTGGAGCTGGGGGAAGAGTGAACAGTGTGTCGCAGTAGGAGTGCAATATATGACAATGGAAGCATTACATATTTGGGAGGGGAACTGTGGGTCCAGGTGGGTCCATCATTGTGAGGGCGTGTCCAGAAATTGCAGGTAAGCATGAAGGGGTTGCCAAATATTCTGAGGATGAGATGAAGGTGACAGCATATGCGCATATAGCTCACTGGTCGCGTCACAAAGAGTAAAGCTCTTGAGCCAGCTCACCGCCGTAGGATGGCGGCTGCTCCCCCCGCCCAATGCCATCTCCCGCCTCGCCAGCAGCGGCGCTATGGCCGCAAAGCACCGGGAACCCTTAGGAATGTTTTGAGCATAACCCAGTAACGCCAAGAGGGGTGTTGAAACCTTATCCAGGTCCAACATTTGAGAAAGTTATGTAAAAATGTCAATACAGGCATTGTGGACGTGCGGGCACATCCATGCTAAGTGAAAAAAGTCTGCATTGCCTTCCTCATTTGGGGCACATGGAGGAGCGAGATGTGCCTACCCGGGCCATAAGTTTGGGAGTCATATAGGCACATCAAAGAAATGTATAATGCAACAGCTTGTGCTTGTGTATAGGGGAGACCAACTTGTTCTGGGGGCAGCAGTAATACCAAATATCATGTGGTAGTGGCTGTTGCAGGTCTGCTCCCTATGCCTCGCACAGTCTATCGTCCACAGTGAGCACCAAGTCCAAACACACGTGGTAGAGACTGGAGACCAGATGCTCACCGGTGTCATCATAAATGAGAAGAGAGAGGGGGTGAAATCGTCTGTGGAAATGGAATAGAAGGGCACCTGGGCACAGAGGGTGTTTTGGATGCAGCATAAAATTAACTTGTGCAATAGTGTAGTCGGGGCAAACCGAGTGTACTCTGCCCATGTGATTGCTTCAAATGTCACTTTAATATCTTAAAGGGGCTATAAACATGCCATGTCAAACCAATTTGACCACACTTTTATGGTGTTTTTGCACTTTTCACTGCGCCACTGCTGCATTTGCACTTAATACATTTGCATTCAGCTAAATACGAGGGCTGCGGTTTCACATCAGTAGCTCATAATGTATATTTAATCTTGCTATATGATTTATAAAAAGAGGCACAATGGGGCTCATCTACAAGACGATGCAGCACTGTGTTAAAAGCCATTAAGCTGCACCGTGCTACGCTATTTTCAAAGCACAGGGATGCGTCTCATTAACAACAATAGAAAGCATCCCTGTGCTTTCCCCTTCTCTGGCGCACAGTTGGCTGCCATGCCCCAGCGCAGGCACCCTTGTTTCATTTTGCAAGGGTGAATGCGCTGCAGGCTGATTGTTTTTGAGCAGGAAGGGACACCTCCCTGCACAAAAACAACAATTAATGGCATTTTTCTCTTTCTATGCATATGCATGCTGCATAATACAGCATGCATAGAAAGAGGAACAAACGAGGAGAAATAAACGTATTTCTTCTTGTTGTATAATTTCTAAGCCTCCACTATAGAGACGTAAGATTCTGATGCATTCCCAGTTTTACAAAATGTTGTAAATCTGAAAATTCTTCGAATTCCATGAATGTTGCATAAGAACACCCATGGAACGCCGCTTTACGTAGAGAAATGCATTTAAGGGGTCCATATTTACAAGGCCATCAAATGTCACACAGGGTGACTTTGTGTGGCCTTGTATATATGGGCAAGCTCATTGCGCCTCTGATGCATCAAAAAAAGTGCCACACTGACAGCGCATTGAGCTTGTAAATAAGGCCTAATATGTTTAGACAAACGTGCAGGAAAATTCTCACATTTTGTTTCACAACTTGCATAACAAATTGCGAGGCCCGTTTTTCTCGCAATAATGTTTGGAATCAGTGTATAATAAGGATGCACTGTCATTATGCGGGTGTGATAAGCTTCAGCATTAGAGCATCCAAGTCCTAAACAGCCTGCTTAAAGGTCAAGCACTGGCATTGGGTGGTGCCATCTGCCTCCTTCTCAGGTACAGTAAAACATAATGACGAAAAAGGTTGTTCTCGCTTCTCCAAGCAAGGCTGCAGACTGAGAAAATCCCTATCAACTATGAGCGAAAGGGATGCATGCTAGTCAGTGGCGGATACAACTATAAAAATATGGTGGGCGCTAGGGTGCTAGGGTGCTAGGGTGCTAAACTCACTATTTACTGCTCCCCCGGGTGTGCACCTCTCTCCTCGATCAGCATCCACGAGCAGGAAAGGGAAGGACGTCCTTTCTGCTGAGGGGACACCAAAACAACCAATCCTGGAGCAGCACTCATGCTGAGAGCAGCCCCAGGATTGGCGGGAGTAGGCTAACCGAGCACTCATTTTTGGGTCCGGACTCCGGAGACCTGTACCAGCAATCCCTCAGCTATTCACAGTAAGGGGATTGCTGGATTTACAGTGCGCATGTCAGGCTGGCCGTAGAAATAGAGCTGGCCAACCCAACATGCGTACTGCAGGACAGCTGTAAGCCAGCAAATACGGGATTTAGCCCTCCCCCTGCCCTCGCACTGCAGTGTTTAAGTAAAATGGCATTGACATGCCATTTTACCTATTGATGCGTGCCTGCTGTGCTTGCAGCAGGCGAGGCGACGCTCCTCCGTTCAAATGGAGGTGCTGCCAGTAATGCTAGAGGTCATCTAGAAAACATGCTATTAAAGCATTTGGTGCTAATGTAGAGAGGTGCGAAGAAGGGAGTGAATTTAATGAAGATTTTTCCCATTATATATTTGATTTAATGATTTTCATCCGATAGGATGTTAATTGTTGTTGATTTTTTCATATATAGAGTTTATCATTTTTACCATTATTTTCATATCTGCAATAATACTCATTCATATAATCTGCACTAAAACCGGGCTTTAATATTTCCTAAAGCCTTTTAAAATATATAGCAAAAATGTCATGTGTGTGTGTCCCTCTTTTGGACGATTGTGTTTCAAAACCTACTAATATATGTATGTATTACGGGTAGCATCTGACTGGATTGATCATTGCCCAATACGTGTTATATCAGGTAAGTAATTTAGATTAGTGGGTAACAGCCTGTCTGTCTTTCAAGCTGAAGTTGGTATGGTGGTTTAGGCATGAGGGCCTCAGGCAGTCAATCTGGGATGTTTTTTCAGGTAGACCTTGTTGGAAATCCGGTTACTGGTTGAGGGGGTAAAACCCTAATCAGCAGCAACCAGAATATTTGAAAGTGTGATGTCACAAGCAAACCCCAAATTTAACTGTGTTTAACCCTCTGGTAGCTTGCCATAAAGCTGTAAAGCTTAACCTAGAGGCAATATGTAAAGTATTTATGCAGCACTTCAAACAGTAATAAAGTGAAAACACAACACAAAAAAAATCCCACACCAATTTTAGAGAAATGGAGTAAAATTTGAAAAATGATTTGTGACCAAAACAACAAAAATCTAATTAGTAGAACTGGAGATTTGTAATTTCAAAGATTTAATTTAAAAAGTGCCTAGAATCAAAAACTCCAACAATGCTTATCTGGTGGCGCTGGCTCAAGCCAAAGTCAAAAGTTCAAGGCAACCATGATGATTCACAGGCTTTATAAAGGGACCAAGTTAGGCCAGCTGAACAAGAGTACAGTAAATCCTGGTTGCTTCGAGGATGCGTCATGCAGTGATGGTTCCGAAGGAACTGTGAAGCTGCGATGCGAGATTTTGCGCTGTCATCAAGGATGGCGTTGATGAGGGGCTTGTGCTGAGAAGTCCTGCCTCGAAGATGCATCGTGTATTGGTGGTTCTGAAGAAGCTGTGCGCCTGTTTACAAAATCCTGCATCGCCATCAAGGATGACCCCGACGAGGGGCTTGTGATGTGAAGGGCTACGTTGAGGATGCACTATGCAATGGTGGTTCCATGGAGACTGCAAGTTGCGATGCAAGGTCTCGCTTCGGGGATGAGTCGAACTGTGACTTTTCCAATGTGGCTGTGAGGGGATGCATTGTGCTGAGTCATTTCTGCTTCAAAGGACCACAACGGGGAAGTCAGAGCACCTTCAGGCCCACATCCAAGAGTCCATGACTGGGGTGGCACCACTTGGGGAGTTAGACTCACTGCTCACAGAGTCCAGATGCTGGGTCAAGGTGATTGGCACATTTTCTGTCAATAAGGCAACGATCAGGAGGGCCAGCCAATAAGCCCTTTTAGTCATTCTGGTGGCCCTGGGCTCAAGAAGCAGGTTCAGTTCCTTCACTCAGGTAGCAGGGTAACAGAGTAGCCAGAGTAGTCTTACAGAGCAGCACAGCAGTCATTCCGAATCCTCCTCGGGTCCAGTGGTGTACTCAAGAGTTGGGATTTCAGGGTCCATCTTTTGTACCTGGTGACCACTTTGAAGTAGAGGAAGATTCTGTAGGTTTCCACCCACAGTGGTGTTTGGAACTATCTGCCTCTCTTCCCAGGGACCAGCTTTTCTGGGGTCACAATAGACTAGTGTCAACCTCTTTGTGACTGTGCTCAGACAGAGGCTTTGAGTGTGAGTGTGCTCAGACAGAGGCTTTGTGTACAGTTCCTTCCTCTCATCAAGTTAACACCTGTGTTCCTCTGTCTCACAGTCTTAGAGTGATACAGACAGACCAAGTTCTAGCTTCACATAGTCATGTGACCTAGGATACAGACAGCAGGCAGCAAATGGTTGGGGCAAGAAAATGTCAACTTTCTCAAAGCGTCATTTTCAGAATTGTAACTTAAAATTTGGCTTTACCATTGATGAGGGTTTTACATTGCAATTCTGTAGACACCAAATTTAATATTTCAATCTGCTCCCAAATGAAAGCTAGCATGTATTAAATGTAAGAAACCTATGTTTTCCTAGGGGAGAGGTAGGCCTTGCAATAGTAAAAAATGAATTTAAGATTTTTTCAATAACAGGGCTTGTAAAACTTAAAATTACATGTCCATCTTTTTAAATACACTGCACCACTTTACTAGAGATTATAAGTAGAGTAAATGTCCAAATAGGCGTAATCCAATGTTACTATGTTTTTAGGGAGTGAGCACATGCACTTTAACACTGTTTAGCAGTATTAAAGTGAACAGAGTCCTGAGGCCAACAAAAACGAGATTAACAAACATAGAGGAGTACGGCAAAAACATGACAAAGATGCAGAACCTTTCATCACAAGCCTCTATTGCCAGCCTCGTCAATGGCTCCCTAGGAAGCGCTGCTGTGTGATGCATCCTCAGAGAAGGACCTCACATCACTGCCTGCAGCTCATTAGAACTGCTGATGCACAATGCATCCTCAATGCGGGATTTCACAATGCTCCGCAACCAGGATTTGAGGTACTTTGTTTTGAGGGCCTAACTTGATCCCTGTATCCTCCCCACGCCCCATCGTGGTTGACCTGGACTTCTGATCTTGTCCTGGTCCAGGCACTATTTTCATCTAAATCAGTAAAATTGCATCGGTGTGATTCCACTGATTGGATTTTTTTTGTCATTTTGGTCTCAAATAATGTATTACATTTTACTCTATTTTTCTAAATTAGAGAGAGATTTTTTTGTGTTGTGTTTTCACTTTAGTGCTGCATAAATACTTTACACATTGCCTCTCAGTTAATCCTGACTGCTTTTGTGCCAATCTACCATAGGGTTACGTACAGGTTATTTTGATGTTTGCTTGTGACTTCACCCTAACAGACATTGTGGTTTCTGCTTGAGTACTTCCTACAACCTCCTAAAGCAATAGCAAACATGATGTCCATGAACACAATACAAGATACAATAAAATTAGTACAATGTTTGAGAAATTTAGTTAGGCAATTATCCTTCACAACCTACACAATGGTCAGGCACTAAAGGCAATGATTATGCCAAACACTTACGTTGTGGTACAGAAAAAATATAAATATGCAAGACATAAAAACACATGGGAAAATCTGGACAGACTCCATCAAACTCAGAATCAAGTGTTAAACGCTACCCACTTGTCCTACCAAAAGAAGAAATATAATAAACAAAGCAAGTCAACCAATACTTTCAGAGCTATGACAACTTGAGTTTGGGAATTTATCATTTGGAGACAGGCACTTTACTTGTGACAGGTAGATTACAGAATTCAGAGATCAATACAGAGAACTTGTCACACTATCTTGGACATCATTCTATGAAAAACACCAAAGGCTTCATTTAAACTCTGGCAGACAATCTGCCAGATCACCAGCGCAGCAGATGCCATGGGGCCATGGCCTATGCCACCCAGGTGGAGGATCGTCCATCATATTGAGAGATCAATGCTCCCCCAATGGCGATCTCTGTTCTTTGGGGGAAGCCTCTGCTGTGGTGGCTCCCTTCAGAGTGCTGAAGGTTTGTCAAGTACGTGCCATGTGTCAGGATCCCAGCCACAGCTCACCTCTCTTGACTATCACAATATACCAGCATGACTCATATCTTTTCTCCAAACACTTATGAATGAACAAACGTCTTGTACCCTGACCTTTGCCCATATTACATGCTGTTAGCTAGCAGCAGCTGGTGTTCCCCGGTTTGTTTTGAAGGGCTTAATAGTTTTTACAATTGCATATGCAAGGTCAGGTTTCAGGCACAGCGGAAACATCCAGATAATCCACCAAAATAAGCATCAAGCAACCGGCAATATGAAACTTACGACAGACAGCCCTCATCAAATTAATCCCCTGAACCTGTTCCTTGCTGTAAACAATTAGCATGTGACCTTTGTGAACATTCTAAAACACCTTCTAGAAGATAGCCTCATCAAATTAATCATCTGCACCTGTTCCTTGTTACAAACAATTAGTATGTGACCTTTATGAACGTTCTAAAGCAATCTTATTTAAAGACCCTCCACAATCCTCCCCTTCGCTTAGCCTTTTCGCCTGTAACTTACTTGTTTCCCAGCTTCCAGGACTCTGCCTTGCCAGATCCCTTGATCCTCCTGCTTCAACCTCATTACAAAGAACTAGGGGTGGGCGGAATTTGCGAAATTAACTTTCGCAAATTATCGCAAAAATGTTTAAAATTATCGCAAACAAGCGGAAATATCGCGAAGATGCGCAAGTTTTTTTCCGGCATGTTCGCGAGATTTTCTGCATGGTTGCGGGTCGCCAACTTACCCATGTGGTTGCTTGCGGGCGCGGCCATCTTGTTTTCACTCTTCTCGCGGTGCATGATTGCGAGAAGAAAGACGTGATCGCGCGACGCATGACGTCACTGCGGGCGCGAAATGGCTAAAAACAACACAACATCTCATGGAGAACGCGACCGGATCAAGAAAACTTGTCGCGAACGCAGGGATTCAGGTAAGGCGATCGCGCGCGCGCGAGAATGTATTAATTTACAGAGCGAGCAAGAAACAAATTATCGCCAAGCTGCGGAAACCGGAAATGTTGACATTTTCCCGCTCTCCGCGGAACGCGAAAATGTCAAATTATCGCAATTTCCACGAACGGAACGAAATTTTCGCCCAGGCCTACAAAGAACATCCTCATACCTGGATGGAAAAAAAGACCACGAAGATAAGGAGAGGCACATTAACAGACTTGATTTTTCTATGCACTGAGCTCAGTCACAACATCTTGCTGCAAACAAAGGTAACCTGTGTTTTTGTTCAACTTGCACATTCTGGTGGCAGGGCTCTGTCAGAGAGGTATTTAGTGAAGCTAACCCCATCCAAATTTGCTTGTGGGTTTGATGCTGAAATCATACTGCCTACAGTTTCAAAAAGTTTGATAAAGGAGCCTCTACGGACAATCAAAATGAAAGCAAAACAGGTACAAAACTAATGGTTGGTTAAGATTTTAAAAGCTTTTGTGAGGTGATACCTTAAGAGATAGAGTTAATACTAGACTAAAGCCTTAATATTTGTTTGCTTATAGGTGCCATATCTGCAGGTATCAGTCATCAGACTGGTGTGAATGCCTGCTGCAGTGTTGCTGCTGAGTAGACGAGCCATAGAATCTTTGAATCTTCAAGCTCTCTCTATACCAAATCCCCTCCCCCTGTGATTTGCCACCGGAGCAGTGTCTCCTCCTTTAAACCCAGGGCAAGTCTCAGGAGCGTTCAGAAAATTGCGTTGTCGCTCCATTGGAATCATCTGGGGTCCAGGTAGGTGCCTTATGGCATCATGTTTAAAGTATCTGCGCAGCAAACTTTTTATATTGAAAAAGAAAACTTCTGTGTTTTCTCAATACAAAAAAACAAATGGCCACAATGCGTCCTCAGTTTCCTCCTTGTGCTATGAAGCTATTATACACTTTTCCTGCCAATATCTTCCATGTCTTGTTTTTTAGACATGAGCAATGAAAATTAGTTACAGCTGCAAATGTCCTCAACAGGGTAGGACAACCATCTCTATAAAGTGGCGTTCTTCCGTTGAGGGGGCAACAGATTCGTGTTTTACACTGGTGGAGCCATCAGAGGCTTAGACGATTTAAACCCAGCATTTTCCCCTAGCTGTAAAAAGAGATGGGAAACCATGAATTTGGTGGCACATGAGCACTGCTGAATGATGGCATGCTGTGACTCCAGCAAACTCTAAGTAAGGCTCTAGGTATTGAATTCCAGGGCCAGCTTTAGCACTGGTGGTGCCTGATCCGACAATCATTTTTGGTGCTCCCACACCTCATGAATGCCTGCTCTGATTCTCTCACTACCACCAGGCAAATGTGCCCCTGATCTCTCCAGTCATAAGGTATTGCAAAAAACAGCTCCCTCCCTGAGGTCAGTGCCCCCTTCACAGGTCAGCACCAAGTGCAGTTGCACCTGTCGCACTGCCCTTCTAACGTCTTTATACATACTGATGATAATTAAGGCCTTCACTGCACCCAGTAATGAACATACCACAGTTATTTGTAGCGTTGCAAGTCATATTATATAGGTCTTCTATGAAATGGGGAATACCAAGCTGAAATCTGTGTTACCAATCCCATCAGTGCCTTGATGTTGCTAAATGTTGAGCCCTTTAGTGGGGACAAATTCCACCCGGTTTGACATGTTGGAATTTTACCCAGAGTCAACATGGTGATACCATATTTTACATACTGCATGCAGTATTACCACATGCTTCATAATACTTATTTGTAAAGAACCTCATATTTCTGCCCTGATAGGTGTTAAGAACTTAAGACCCCATATGTAATCGCAGCTTTAGGAAAAATCTTGAGGTGAGCTCTCCATAAAATTCTAAGAATAAAAATATTCAAGAGATAAGACCACCTCCTAGTGCAGACCCCTATTGTATCCTTTCCTGGGAGTCATTATCCAATCTCCAAAGGAAGGGTGGAGGGGTTTAAACGCAACAAAGTGACAACTTTGTAAACTTTGAACAGTACAACCTGCTCCATTAATTTCAGCTTGAGAATCAAGTTGGGCTTAATGTAATGAGTTGTTTGATACCTTGGAGTATCCAAATTTCTCATTTTTATTTTCAAAAACATATCAAGTACATGTTCCTCCCATGCAATAGACTGTCCTGCCTTTAGGGCTCAATAGGCCTGCCATAGCAGTGACTTACACATGATGCAGAGGGTGACTTGGCTTTTCTATTGGTTTAAATGGCAAAGTCAGGCTTGCAGTTTTAAAACTGCTCTTCCAGTCTGCAATGGTGGACTGGGGGACTTGTCTTAGTCACGTCACCCCCAGGGGTGGCACAACAAGTGCTGCAATCCCTCGGGTGACCCTCTAACTTACATGCCCTGGATCAAGGGCGGCTCCTCGGTTGGAGTGGAGGAGCGTTGCCCTGCTTAAACCCTCCCCCAAACCCCCAGAGATGAAAAAAATGGAAATTTTTTACTATTTTATTTTTAATATCTCTTCCAGAAAAGAGCGTCACAACAGGCGCAGGGCTGCTGCTGCTTTGTGACAGCAGCATGTCACTCAGCAGGCAAGAGGGTGGGCTGAAAAAGCACTGTTCAAAGTGCTCATGTCTTTTTGGCTTGCTGTCTTGAGACACATGTGCACTTTAAACAGCTCTAACACAGCTGTCTTAAGACAGCTGGGTTAGAGCGAGCTAAAGCCTCCAGAATACTGTGGGGCGCCGAGTGAGGCCACTCCCACTAACCATAGGGCAGCTCTCATGCTGGTGAGAGTAGCACTGGTATTGGCCAAGGGAGTTGCTGCTTATGGTTCCAGTTCCTGCCAAATAAGAGGCCTAGACCAGAGGACGTTGTGATCGAGTAAGGTCATTTTATATTTATATACATATTTGCACGCTTTTTTATATATAATTTGCTCATGTGCCCACCCTATCTCCCTCCCCATAGTTGCCAGCCACTACATCCCTGGATACCATATACTAGGGATTTAGGAGTAAGTTAGGGCTGGCTACTAACGTGTGAGCCAATTTGACATACAAATTTTAAAATCAGAGCACTAGCGGTCTGTTTGGTCTGTTTGTCAGGCCTCAGTGCACTCTCAGAGTTGAAATACCAGCAGCATCAGACAAAAATCCAGGGGAAACCATTCAAAAAGAGTCCACGGCTCGCTCACAGACATACAGTTATTGTAGAGGGACTATGTACTTCCCTAGGAAAGGAGTATAGCGCACTACATGCACGGGCAGCATCAGGCCAACAGTGGGAGATGATCTTCCGTTTTAGCCATTAGTGGGTGACGTCATTCAAACATGGCTATTAGTAACTCCCGTGGAGCCATATGACAGATCCAACGGCAGTACATCATCCTTAGATATTAGGTACAGATGGTAGAGGATCCGTTTTTTGCATTCATGTCTCTGGACACAGATAATCTACTCCGTGGAGGCATTCTAGCAAGACAGCATGGGTGGTGATCTTTCACGCAGATGAATAGTGACATTTCAACAGCGGGATATCAACAGCGGGACATGTTGGCTTGTTCTCTGAAAAATCAAACTGAGATAAAAATGTTCAATTTGCCTAACATGCCTTAATAACAATTACAAATTCTATTGGAGTAGAACTTTGAAAAACTGCTCAGTCCAAATTGTACAGGTGAGTGGAGTGCGCAGATTGCTTAATGGAAAAAGAAAGAATTCAATGCAGTTATTACATTTTCTTTAGAAAAAGTGTAAATTGATGTCAGAAATGTATTTTGAGATGCAATAAAATTGGTCTGTTCAAAGAAACCCTCCCATAACTAGAACTGACGTATTTTTCTGTGAAGTAATAAGGGCTTTGATCAAATCAAAGGATACTGTGCTCCACGGTTGTAGCCCACATCCTTTCTCTGTGGATGCCTGTGGCTTGTATGTATACACTCCACTCTGTCTAACACAATTCTGTATTTATTTCTGCATGCATTCCCGCTAGAATCAGTTTGTAATGAGCTAAATTGTCTTGAGCCTTCCAGGTTGACTGGTTAGTTCATTTCCACATCACCTTTTAAAAAGTATTAAGGGGCCATTTCACAAAGGCATTTATGAGTAAATTAAGTAGTACAACAAAAATACTTCTTCACATACTCATAAAAGCCTTCGTAAATAGGCCCCTGTTAGACTTGGCTTTTTCAGCAGGTTTACCTCAAGACCTTTTGCTTTTTGGCCTCCTGTTTTTGGCCTGATTTTGTTGGTTTTAGGACTCTGGGCACTTTACCACTGCTATTCAGTGCTAAAGTGCATATGCTCTCCATGTAAATTATGCGTGTTGATTGGTGTTTCAATGATTGGCGTACTTGATTTACTTGCAAGTCCCTAGTATAGTGCACTGTGACTGGCCAGGGCCTGTACATCAAATGCTGCTAGTGGGCCTGCAGTACTGGTTGTTCCACTCATACAAGCAGCCCTTAAAAGGCTTCTCAGACCTGTCATTGCAGTGTCTGCACACAGTTGTGACTGCCATGTTGACTAGGCAAGTGCACCCACTTGCCAAGCCCCAAACATTCCCTTTTCTTACATGTAAGGCGCCCCTCCGGTAGGCCCAAGGTACCCCCATGGGTAAGGCGCAGTGTAGGTGAAAGGTAGTGTAGTAGAGTAGGATCTGCTTCACATGGGTACACCCACTTTTTGCTGGTGTTTCACTGTTTTTCGACCTTAGTCTGGCTGTGGCCCTGCTAATCACAACCCCAGCCTAGCTGCTTCCTCTCTAAAATGGTTTCCATGTACATTAGGTACATTTCTAATTGGATTCTGGAGTGCCTTATAAGCCCCTAGTATATGGTATACTATGTACCAAGGGCATAGGTACCTCAGAGGCATGTATTATGCCACCACTGGGAAGCACCCCAAAATGACACAACAGGTCTGCTACTGCAGCCTGGGTAAGGTGGTGCTTGCACCCCTTACAGTGGTATAGGCTACCTATATCACTACCATTGCACACACATATAAAACCTATAATTCACTCCTGTGGCAGGCCTTAACAATCCTGAAGGCAGAGTGCTTGGTTTTCATGTGAGAGGGTGCCCCTGCATGAGCAGAGCCCCTCTGCAGCGTTCGGAGTACCTCCTCTGATGCTGTTTGTGGTGCAGCCTGCCCATATACTCTTAAGTGCATTATAACCTCGCGGTAAATGCTAACCTTGGGATGGCTGCACGGAAACATGTCGTGTTTGGTGTCAAACGCTTTGGAATACTACCCCCCCCCCCACCAGTTCTGGCTGCAGGGGTAGCATTGAACCCTTCTAGAGGGAGAGACATGTTCACACTGGTCTAACTTGGTAGGACTTTCTACAGCTCTGGCATCACAAAATGGATGCCACTGTCACAGACACGGGTCTGGCCTCCTGCTGCTGTCTGAAACTCCGGCAGGGGAGGCCTGGACAATAGGTTTCCTGTCCCAGGGAGGTGTAACCACCTCCCCAGACAGACAGATGTGTATTGGGGCTGGGCAGGAGCACTCTCTGGTGATTTGAAGTCCTGCACTGGGGACACACTTGGTGTCCCTGTGCATAGTCCAGGTCTAACCGGTTGCAGGGGCTACCTGCTCTGGCGTGAAACTAGACAAAGGAAATGGGTGTAACCACCCCTCTTTCCAAACCCTCCCATAGGTGGGTCCCTAGAGTATGTCCAACCCCCAAGCTTTGTATAAGTATGGGAACCCAGTCCTTGTGACTTTAGATTACCCTGGGCGAAACTCTGCAATATATATCATGGACCTTCGACATTCTACTTTGCTTAGAAGACTGAGGAAATCTCCCTTTGGGTCAAGGAGTGATTCCCCTGCTTGGCAGGCACCAAAGAAGCAACTGACCGGTCTGCATCACTGAAGCTCCTGCCGGACGCCGAAGTCTTTGCATCACCAGAGGGGGATTTCCAGACTTCTCCGAGGCTACCCTGAGTCCACAGCAAAGATGAGGCCCGGGGCTATCGTGGGTGATGTGGAACCATAACCCTGGACAATGTGATCTTTTGCTGAAACATCACCTTTGTGGTCTTCCTCGAAGTTGTGATTTGAGCTCCAAATAGCCCCAGCCTTGAGCATCTCCTGCACTGAAGATACCTGGCCTCCACTCCACGAGTGACCCGTGGGCCAGTTTCCAGTGCGACCGCTCGAGGCTCCTTTGCGATCGCTAGCCCGTTGGCTAGTAGTTCCCCACGAAGGCAACTCGTCTTCTGATTGGGCTTTCCTGGTTGCTCCAGACGTGCCCTGACTTACCCTCACTGGGTGAGCCCCCCAGACCTTGCTGGTCTGCACCGCCATCCTTTCTCTGATTCCAAGTGACTTGCCATTGCCAAGGCTTGTTGGGTCCAATCTGGTCGCCGACACTGCAGCACTCGACAAACTTTGTGGGACAGCTCGAATCCAGCTCCTGGTTGTCATCAGCACATCCTGGACTTCGTGGCTGAAGAGTCAAGACACCCGTCAACTCACCTGAAGCACCCGACATCTGTGGGCATTGGTCTATCGTGCCCTTGGTCACTGATAAGTGACCCAGAATCTGTCCCCTCTGCTTTCAGGTTCTTTCCATCCTAGATCCCGGCTTGGATCGCTTCGGACACTTCTCCTCTTCACGGCAGCAGCACTTCTTCGCCAGCTTCCATTGAAATCGACGACGCGACCCGACACCAAAAGACACCTATGCACCAGGCTTCCCTGGGTGAGGTAACACGAGTACTCCAGTGCTCCCGTGGGTGCTAGCCCCAGAATGTCCTAAGTCCAAAAGGGTTTGGTCCTGACTCATTTCTAAGTGTCCCTAATCTTTAAATTTCCAACCGCGACATTGCCCATAGAAGCTAACAGGAACCCGCAGCTGTGTTCACACACTGCACACGGCGCCCGTGGGTCCCCTGTGTCACTACCTTGGGTGGTTCCTTGGGGTCCCAGCGATTCTACAGGCTCTAGGCCTTGTGTCTAGATCAGTCGTGGTTCTTATACCACTTTATTGGTATATGGTTTGGTACGCCCCTAGGGCCCAAACGTGTATTTGTGCTATTACTGTTGATTGCTAACTTGTAACTTAAGTACTTCGAACTCCAGTCTCATAAAGAGACTAGAGGGGTGTGTTTTATCTTAAATACATATATTTTAAATATATAACTGGTGTGGTTGTCCTTTCATTTGGTCATTCAAGAGATTATAGACTGGTAAAACAAGCTGCTTTACATTCCTTCAAGACTTAGCCTGAAGGCTGCTCTCCATAACTACCACTAGGATAGCTTTCAATAAAGGTTGTCTTTAACCTATTCACCATAAGGGGTTATTTGGACTGATACAGGGTGCCCACTATAACTAGTGGACAGCATATATCAGGTAGGACATGTACTGGTATGTGTGACATGTCCTGATAGTGAAATACAGTGTATTTTATTTTTCACTTTTGAAAGGCTATCTTTCCCAAAGGGTTGAATTGGAGATACTTTGTAACGCCTTACAAGTATAATTTCCCATTGTGGCAAGATAGAGAAATGGAGTTTAGTATGCCTGACCTCAGATTGTAAAAATGCATCTTTTAGGAAAGATGATTTTTATGTTGTGTGTTTCAAAATACCACTTTTAGAAAATGGGTATTTTCCTGCTTAGCCATCCTATGTGTCTCTACTGGGTTGCGGATTGACTGTCTGGCATTTGGGTTACAGGAGCTGAGGATGTGCATTCTATTCAGACGGCCACTGGGAGGGTTGCGGTGTGTCTTGCCTCTCCTGGATGAGTCCAGGCTTGGCTTAATAGGTCTGGGATGGGTTAAGAGTAGTGGGAGGAGATTTCCTGGCACCTGGATAGGCCTGGTCTACCTTACACAATGCTGTTCCACCTCCTGCCGGGAAGCTGGATCAGAGAGGAAAGAACTGATTTGGAATAAGCACAGAGACTCTATGCCACAAGAGAACAAAGGAAAATGTGGTATAAATATTGGGGCCCAGACCCCAGGATTTTAGAACTCTTTTGGACTCTCAGAAGCCTGCCAAGAAGAAGAGCTGGAGAAGCTGTGAGGAAGAACTACCAGTTGGCTGTGTGCTTTTCTGTGTTGGCCTGCAGTAGCTGCTTCTGTCTTGAGCAGAGAAAGGACTGGACTAAACTTTCTACAACTTCTTTGTTTGAGTTACTCCAAGAGCTTGAGTTAGAGCTTGCCCCCTGTTCAAAAAGTCTTAGGAACAGCAAAGACTTCACCTTCCTCTGGGTACCGCCTCTAGGACTGCATGTCTCAGTTGCCACAGACGGAAACCACAGCCTGACTCCGCCAGTGAGACTGCCAGCGATTCTGTGACCTGAAAGCACCTCAGAGTGCACCGCCGCACTTCGCACCGCAACCCTAGTCTCACCGACGACTGCTGCCACCACCGAACCGCTGCTTGCACTGCAACCTGTGGGCACTTCACTCCCTACCACCTCACTTCACTCTGCTGACCTTGTGTCACCGACAGCGCCATTGCCAGCTGACATCATTGCCATGGTCTGCACCATGGTCTGGGGGCATTGGTTATAAGCTACTTGAAGCACCACCCTGTTCCACACCCCCGCTGCGGCCCACCAATGCCAGGCCCATTGACTGTCAATCTTCATGGACCCACTTGCACCGTGACCATCTGCATCACGACGACCACTGCCCCGCTTCGCACCGCAGCCCTGATCTTACTGATGCCACTGGACAACCATCACCGAGCCGCTGCCTGTGCCGCGACCTGAGGGCACCACACGCCGCACCACTCTGCTTCACACCGCGGCCTTGATGACTGCCGCCGCCGGCCAACACCTCCGCGGTCAGCCGGAACAAAAGGTACTGTTTACAAGTCTTCTAACACCGACGCCGGTCCCCAAAGAAGCGGTCGACTGAAACTGTTCGATTTGGTTGTTTTCAGCACCACAGTAGCACCGGACAGAGCTACCAACTTCAAGGAACTGCATTTCTAAGGTTATTCTTGCAAAGTGCCTATTCTGAATATTGTATGTTGGATATTATCGTTTTGGTCTTGTTTTACACAGATAAATATTGGATATTTTTCTAAACTGGTGTGATGTCCTTTTGTAGTATTTTCACTGTCTTACTGTTGATTTTGTGCAAATGCTTTACACACTGCCTCTGAGATAAGCCTGACTGCTCGTGCCAAGCTACCAAGGGGGTAAGAAGGAGTTATTTCAGTAGTGTATCCCCCTTATCCTGACTGTGAAGCAGGGTCCCTACTTGGACAGGGTAACAACCTGCCAACTAGAGACTCCCATTTATAACAGCCCCTGACAGGTCCAACTCCCTTTCATTATAACAGCACAGTTTGTACTAATGTTGAATGAATATTACCTGAATATACCAATTGTGAAGCATATCCCATGCCTGGCTGCAGGAGGAGATCAGGAGTCTTTCAGAATTATTTTACTAGCAGGTCAGGAAGAGTTTGTTTTTCTTCAGATTTTTTCCACATCCAGGAATGGCCTATGGAGTTGGTGGTGAGGCGTTATTATTATCTTGTGCACTGACCAATGATTGTGGAATTCCCTAGTCTCAATCCTGGCCAATTGTCATCAAACCTCTAGTTCAGCACTTCCTTTTCCAAATAAATACATGTCATAGTAGAATATCTCATTTTAAAAGGCACAAGTTAGGCTCCTGTCTAAGATCCACCTATATGGAAAATAAGGAACATTCCCTCTTCTATATCTGGGATCAACTCCCCCTGTTACTATGAGCCGAGACAAATGTCTGAGAGACCTCTCTGTAGGAAAAGGCTTCTGTCATTTGAGTCTATATTTGGGATCTTCACATGAAAATGGAGGCTATTGCTGAAGTCCTTTCGGATAACACCTTTTCTTGTTCCTCCCAAATCGCTCATCCCAGGTAAATGGTCAGTTTTCTTGGCTTTAGAGGTGGCTGTATTGTCCTCTGGCAAGCGACACTTTATGACTAATTGGAAGGCTAATTACAGCCACTAGAGGAAAGACAACTAGCAGAACTGGTTCCTAACTAAGTTTGTGGTTTTTGGTAAGAATGTTGTTAAGAGTTGTTCTGGATTGGTGGGAAACGACCGATTAGAACAAGTTTTTAATTTTGATTATCTGGGTGTAACCCTGACTGACAAATTCTGGTGGGCCCACCAAGTAAAGATCACTCATGATAGCGCACAGACCAACCGTTTCCAGAAAAGGCATGCTCGTGTTCTATTTCTCCTGCCATGGAAGCGTACCACACAAGGGGCCAAATCACTGCCTTGTACGGTAGAGAAGTTTGGGGTTACACTGACATTAATAAGCTTGCTGTAGAGGAGAACATTTTTGTTAGAACGTAGTTATCTGTTTGGGTAAGCACCCCCCATGTACCAATTTATTTTGCTATTTGTGTAAAAAGAGCTTCTGATCTGGCTCATTTAAAAGCATTTTTATTTTGAATTTGAATTTAGACAACTCTGAAACTAGTTGAATACAGAGAATCCCTGAGAGATGTAAAGGAATTGGACCATGCTTTGGAGGTACCCTGGTTAAGATTTATTTGCAACTGATGTAAAAAGAAATGGGCTTGCTTAAATTATGGGACTTTCCTGCATTATTTTGCAAGGCGGACAAGCAGGTCTTAAAATTGACCTATTGGTCTTTTGTGTGTGATGAGCTTAAAACCAGGTCTCTCTGGGCGATTTGACAGAGCAGTTCTTGGCATTTAAATTTCCCCCCACATTCAAAAGCTATAGGGAGAGTATAACATCACTCCTGGCTAAGAGTTTGTACGTTAGATTCAGAATAGGCTGTCTGGCCATTTGTTCATTCAGCAGAAACTGGAGTAATAATGCTTTGTCTGATTCATGGCCACCTTGCGACATGAATTCTGAGACTCTTGATCATATCATGTTTGCATGGTCTGTATATCATGGCGTGCAGAGAAAATGGCTGCATCCCGTCTGTTTGTCCAGGGGGGTATCTCATTTTAGAGATGTTAAGCAAATACTGATGACCGACACAACTGGTCCAGTTGCATTTTCTGTGAGTTGGTTCTTGATTAAAGTCTAGATAAAACGAGAGATCTTTTTGAAATAATCTTAATCTGTAGTACGTTTATAGTATGCTTCTCTTTCTATGGAAACAACTTCAAGTATCCATGCACTATGTACATAAATACTTATATATTTAAAAACTATTGGTCTAACCTTTTTGATAGCACTCTTACGAACTCTGTACAATTTTAGGATATGATATGATAGCGATGAGATTTATTCATTTGGGATTTAGGGCTTGCTTTAATCGATTAACTTAGGTACTGTAAAGATAAAGCTATAGATATGTGGAAGTATATTTGTATTTACTGATTACCAACAACTGCAATGAAATTGTAATTTGTATGAAGTCTGCTGAGAGCAAGTTCTATGAGTTTTTATGAATTTTAAGTCTTTTTACTATATTTATGCTTGAACAATGCTGATTGATGTTAAATGTTTTAATGTTTTCTATGGATGTTTTTTTTAACTTTTATGGTTATGAATCTGAATAACGTATATTTGACTGACACTGAACTGGTTTCATCCAATTTGGCTTTTAGGCAATGCAAAGTATGCTTTTAAAAAATGCCTTTCCCACTAGAGGTCTCACGAATCAACTTTTACCATACATTCATTAGAAATATAACCTCATAATAATAATTTGTACAATGTAATAAATATAATGGTTACAATTATGTGTGAAATTTCATTAAATCCTAAGAAAAGTATTTTTATTCTAATTACAATAAAGGTGTGGCTTTTTTATTTTGTTCTACATTTAAAATAAATGTTTTAAAATATTTGACATTAATACTCTAGGTTAAAATATTTTAGCTAAAGATTTTTTTTACTTTAATAAAGTTTTTACCTTCTCCCTATATTTTGCTATGGGGAGATTTGAGCCACTCTGCCTACTTGGGAAAAGATACAAGTAGCAACTTTACAACTGTAACGTAGGCTCCATCCCCTTTAATTCAGCAGGTGGGCACATGCAAGTGTACACATTTGAGCAACACTGCATTTGCAAATGGTTAATAGCCAAAAGTAGTAAGGTTACTTGAAAGTGTAAGTGTAAACTTACACATGTAGGCTGTGGATGCTGTGCTAGTTTCATCACTTACACACCGCTTTGGGACTAACTAATCTCTAGGAATACCATACCCCGAAACCACCTTGTAACAATGATAACACCTCAGGATTCTCTATATCCTATATCTGGCATAGTTGGAGATAGAGGTTGCTTGCAATCTGTAAGGATGGTACTCCCAGAGATAACATAGTTTACCTAGAAAAGGAATTCCATGGGAATCACTGTTATTCCCCTTTCCATCAACACTACTGAAGACTCCAAAGGAGCCCCAAGATAAATGGGAGAAGGCCAGCCTCAGGTTGCCGGCAACACCAACTGACAGGGTACAAACATCAGCACTGTATTTTCCCAGGTTCTCGATGTGCAGACCTACTGAAAGCCCCTGCTGTCTCTGAATTCCTACGCAAGTAAGCAACATGGAATTGCTGCCTACAGTGAAAACAGGGAAGTGAGATAAAGAGAGGCAGCAGACTAAATCTCACTCGCCTGAAAGGGAAATGTCTCCGTCAAGGGACGGCACCCCTCTTGCTCAAAGTTGTGGAGACAAGGTTCAGTGTGCAAAGACAGTGGATAAAAGATAAGTAAAGAATAACGGATGGTTTGAACGTTTACAAAACACCACCATTTGAAAAGATTATCAGCCTCTGTGATTGGTGCTGCCTTGGTGAGCCTGACTCACACCAGGAATCCAGCACAAGGCCCTAGGATGCCACCGTAAAATTGTGATCCAAAGCATGAAGGCAAGCACAAGAGGGAGCACACAGGAAAGCAACAAAGAGCAAAAGTGGGGGATATAGACAAGTGCAAAGTGGTATGAAAGTGAAGAACGACAACAACCTACAACTCACTACCTGGAAAAGACTATGGGGCATATCAACAACGGCTTTATCTCTGCTTTTTTGGCTTTAAAAGCCAAAAAAGCAGAGATAAAACTAGCGCCCTATCAACAACAGGGTGCTAACACGCAAATTTGCATGTTAGCACTCTTTTACTCTACGCTTCCCCTTGCATCTCTAATGAGATGCAAAGGGGGCGTTCCAGAGTAAAATAATAGGAGAAATGTCGCTAAGCGACATTTCTCCTATTATCAAGAATGTCGCTAACCCTGTTAGAGACAAAAAAGCAGCGCTAACCGCGGTTAACGCTGCTTTTTTACGTCTGCTAATTTTCAGACTTAGCCATGATATCCTATGGAAGGAGGATATCATGGCTAAGTTTGCCTGTCCCTATCAACAAGGTAACGTGTGATTATCGCTGGGTTTCCAGCGATAATCTCACGTTAGCCTGTTAGCGTGTAGATTTTTATCGCTATTGAGATAAGCGTTGCTAATAGCACGCTATCTCAGCGATAAAAATTCACGCTAGCCGGCGATAATTATCCTCACGCTAAGAGCGCTGAGCGATAATTATCGCCGGTTGTTGTTGATATGCCCCTATGTACCATGAAGGGCATTAAACATGGCTCTCCACCCATAACCTGAAAATGACCCAAAACTAGCAAGTAAGTTGATTGGCTATCTCGCAGTTAGCAGTCCACTGGTCCCAACCTCTTCAGTTTCTACTGGCTCGTCTTTCACAGTCTCCAGCCCCTGTGTATCATATGCTTGATTGTGGCTGTTCTTAACCTGAATCTATTTTTCAGCAGTGGCCTAATGGTCTCTGTTATTAAAAGGTCATTTCATTGGCAGAAGAATGGTAGGGCCATGGTGCGGATGAGATTTGTATGGAGGAGGTACTTCTTCTCAGATTAAAGCAATTCAAGTCATGTTTCCACCACCTCCAATGTAGTTAGTGGGAACAGACTATTCCTGATAACTCCCAGGATAGGGGAGTTACCTCAAACACGCCGATTCGGCTACACAGTGTCAGAACTCGTTTATTTTCCCTACTATGGGGCATATCAACAAGGGCTTTATCTCTGCTTTTTTGGCTTTAAAAGCCAAAAAAGCAGAGATAAAACTAGCGCCCTATCAACAACAGGGTGCTAACACGCAAATTTGCATGTTAGCACCCTTTTACTCTACGCTTCCCCTTGCATCTCTAATGAGATGCAAAGGGGGCGTTCCAGAGTAAAATAATAGGAGAAATGTCGCTAAGCGACATTTCTCCTATTATCAAGAATGTCGCTAACCCTGTTAGAGAC
The DNA here is from genome assembly GCF_964204655.1 of Triturus cristatus. Taxonomy (NCBI): domain Eukaryota; kingdom Metazoa; phylum Chordata; class Amphibia; order Caudata; family Salamandridae; genus Triturus; species Triturus cristatus. The sequence goes on from NC_140588.1 coordinate 559,652,480, forward strand.
AAAAAAAGCAGCGCTAACCGCGGTTAACGCTGCTTTTTTACGTCTGCTAATTTTCAGACTTAGCCATGATATCCTATGGAAGGAGGATATCATGGCTAAGTTTGCCTGTCCCTATCAACAAGGTAACGTGTGATTATCGCTGGGTTTCCAGCGATAATCTCACGTTAGCCTGTTAGCGTGTAGATTTTTATCGCTATTGAGATAAGCGTTGTTAATAGCACGCTATCTCAGCGATAAAAATTCACGCTAGCCGGCGATAATTATCCTCACGCTAAGAGCGCTGAGCGATAATTATCGCCGGTTGTTGTTGATATGCCCCTAAGTTGTTCAAGAGAAGGGAAACATTTTTGATGCTGACTTGCTGTGTTGTTTGACATCAATCGCGGATTACACATTTTTGCTCCTGTGACTTTGTGTGCGGCAAGATGCACAAGGGTTTTCTTTCCCTCTGATTGGAGGCTGCCAGCTCTTTAACTGATGGAGTCCCTTTATTGCATTCACATTCTTTTAATGCTTTTTGATCCCCTTATTTTGCAGACCGGTGTCCTTCGGAAGTTTATGAGGTATGAAGTGACTGTTGTTCAAAGATTTATTCCGTGGTACATCCTTAAATTAAATTTTTCCTGGTTGACCGGACTTATATCTGTTTGTTCAAATTTGGCACTGTTCTTAATTAAGTTTAAAATTCTACTGATACCTCTGTTTTTGCTATAAATTGTCCTGGTGAAGGCCCTGGTCGAGTTTACCTTTGGGCTGAAATGTCGACCTGTACTTATGTAATGGGGACAGCTGAATGATTTGTTTGATTTTTATATGCCAATTCAATTTTATTCTCAGAATCAATGAATGGTGTCCTTTTGTTGAATTATTGGCAGCCTATTGCTGTGTATAGTTCATATTAACATTATCTGTGTTGCTCTCAACGTGTTTCTTTGATTAAAATGCTTTTGTGTCAATTATCAATTATCCAAAGTATGATTTATATTAAAAATACTCTAATGGTTATAGGTTTTGATCTAGGGAGCTATCGGGTATTTTTTGCCCCTTGTTTAGCATTGATGTATGTATGTTGTTATGGGTTACCTGTGTATTAGGTTTACTTATGTTTTTAATCAATATGTGTTCTCATTAATGTTAATAGTGACATTCCTGTTGGCTGAGGTTATCCCAAGCGAACCACAGTTATTTGATGGTATATAATTATCCTGGTTCTTAGGGTTCAAGGGCTCACTCCGTAACTTGATATTATTAATATTACAATGTGTCATGAAGGCCATTAAATATGGCTCTTTACCCATAGACCGGAAGTGACCCACAACCACCGAGTGAGTCTACTGACTATCTGGCAGTTAGCAGTCTACTGATACCAACTTCTTCTGTTTCTACTGGCTCGTCTTTCACAGTCTCTAGCCCCTGTACATCATATGCTTGATTGTGTGTCTGTTCTTAACCTGAATCCTGACGCAGTTGTTCCACTGAAACAATGAAGCTTCCAATCTACCTTCATTATTCAGCAGTGGCCGAATGATCTCTGTTATGATCTGTTGCGGCAGAAGAATGGTAGTGCCATAGTGCGGATGAGATTTGGATGGAGTGGTACTTCTGCCCAGGTTAAATAGATGGCAAGAGAGAGATTCAAGTCATTACATTTGCAGAAGAATGGTAGGGCCATGGTGCAGATGAGATTTGGATGGAGTGGTACTTCTGCCCAGGTTAAATAGATGGCACGAGAGAGATTCAAGTCATTACATTTGCAGAAGAATGGTAGGGCCATGGTGCAGATGAGATTTGGATGGAGTGGTACTTCTGCCCAGGTTAAATAGATGGCACGAGAGAGATTCAAGTCATTACATTTGCAGAAGAATGGTAGGGCCATGGTGCAGATGAGATTTGAATGGAGGAGGTACTTCTGCCCAGGTTAAATAGACAACAAGGAAGAGAGTCTTGTTCCTGCCAACTTCAATGTGGTTAGCAGGAACAAGACTATTCCTGATAACTCCCAGGGTAGTGGAGTTACCTCAAACAGGCCGATTTGGCTACACAGTATCAGAACTTGTTTACGTTTCATACTAATTTGTTCAAGAGAAGGGAAACGTTTTCCAGTGAGACAGGATGTGCAAGCATAGAATACATATGCTTTTTTCCTAGTTCTTCCCTTGTTGACCTTCAAGATCACCTATCTCACTAGGGTGTGACTATGAGTTGAGGGAGATGGAGATGGAGATGGAGATCCTACAGTGTATGATGAAAATCAAGTTTTTTTAATGTAATGGGATGTATTCACTCAGAGTTCATCATGAGTAGGGGTGACTTACGCTTACTGTACTCTAGGCTTACTCTTGGAAATCAGGGGCCATATGTACATTTTACTGGTCGCGAACAACCCAGGGCCATTTGCGACATGTAAAATGCATTTTCATATGTACCAATCCTACCCACCCAGACATGGTGGTCTATTGACCGCAGCAGGCCACCATCCCATTGAGTGCTGGCCATTCCCAATGGGTTTCTTGCAACCCATTTGGGAATCACAAACTGTGTATCAGACACTGTTGTTCATCAGGTATTGCGGCTTGCAAATTACGAGCCACTGAAAATCGCAATTTGCCAGTCGCAAACCCTGATTGTCGTACATCTGGCCCTTGGAGTACCCAAAAAGTTGCAGCAAAATCTTCATGAATCCGGCACTCCGGTGCTAGAATTCATCTGAAAAATACAAATAATCATATTCAACATAACATGAAAACATTGTTAAATCTTTCATAATTGAAAAACTGAAATATAAAGAGAAAAAAAATCAATGACTTTCCCAGCAAAATATAATGATTTTGTATTGTATTTTCACTAAAAAGTGCCAGCTCCTTGCTCCAGAAGAACGCCAGTACAAATTATGCCTGTATTAAAGCAATTACATTAAATTGCCAGGGACTCCGCACAGGGCACATAGCCTAATTGTGCACTTTTAATTTTCCTTTGACATGTTTCAGCGCGCATCGTGTTTTACATTATTGATTGCTAACTTACCAGACGCCCACAATTTTTCTTCTCACAACCACTCGTTTCAAAACGTGGCTTTATTGCAGACTACTACTGTCTGACGATTTAAATACCTACCAGCTGTCTTAACTTGGACCTGAGATAATATTACCAGATAGGTACGCCGTGCCCCTGAAGGCATGGATCCAGCCAAGGGCATGTGTTCGAAAATGTGTTCAACTTTGATTACTCACACTTCAGGTACCCTGAGGATTCGTTTTTAAATGTTGCATTTTGCACATCCCTGGGAGTAAAAATGATTAAATTAGAAAGCCCCTATTCGTTATGTATTTGCAATGAAGCACAAGATGTGCACATGTTTAATTAGTCCGGGCGCAGCAAGGCCGTGTCTCGCAACGCATGGCATCATTCCACTGTGCCTGCCGCGCTTACATGACATTGCTCATTAAGATAAGGCAGGCAGCCCATTATGGAGAGTTTGGTTATTTATACAAAGCCTATTTGGAAGTAGAAAATATGTATAAAGATTTTTGAAAGCGCCTGACCCTGAAAATTATATTTAAAAAAAATCTTTCATAAGCAATTGTAGAAGGAGCTAAATCCAAATTCTGAACACAATAACAAATTACAACTCGATAAAATTAATTCACATCGAGTAAGACTTATGGGAAACTGAGTTTGTGTTTTGTTTAAGTCTGGCTAGTTGACTATTAGTTGCGTTTAGTGCTTGTGTATTCACAACGTGCCATTGAATTTGGCAGCCATTGGTTTAGCCCTACTTTGAAGTAGTCCACCTGCTCATAAATTGAAAGAGGCGTTATTAACGCAAACATTGGGGAAAGGCTTTACATGGTGCAACCTGTGACAAATACAGTAGGAAGGGATGTTACATTGTGGACCCTCTTACAAATACAATAAGAAGAAATATTGATTTGTGAACTCTTTCTCAATCACAATAGGAAGGGGCTTTATGTAGCTTGACAATGAGAGCCCTTCTTCCACTTATCTCTAATTTAGAAGAGCGGCTCGAGTAGTTTCGTTCTCATTTTTTTATTTATTTAGAAATCTGTTTATTGAAGTTTAGATGACATACATCATATCACAGAACAGGATAATGCACAATTATCTTTGACAAACATGAGAATATCCATGTAGGTACAACCCTGACTGTAATAGTGGGGAGCAATGCACATTGCATGTCCATACTGAAAGCCCCGTCGAGTAGTTTCGTTCTCATTGTGTATGTTACAATAAGTCAAGATGCCCATGTGGTTCTTAGTAGGTTTATTAACACACCATCAGCTTTTTAGTCAGAGACCAGGTGCTAGTTGGAATGTTAACAGAATCCGAAGGACCTTCAAATGTAAGGAACGTCCCATTGTGACGAAACGAGGGATTGGGGGAACAGAGGATGAGGGGAAAGAGAACAGACAAGCTATGAATTGTTATATCCCTATGGCCAAGTCATTACAGCACATCTCCTTATCAGGGAGAAACCAGACTATATACAACTTTATAAGGAGATAGCAGTAGTACAAGGAAAGGTTAATATGGCATTAATACATTCTGAAATCAATGTGCCATTCAGGTACCCTTCTTTTCTTTTTTGTATTATCCGCTTCTTGGGTGTTCCTATTTATATTGGCCTGAGCTTGAGTATGTTGAGTAGAGTTTGAAAAATGTGTCTCATTCATAAATTTGTAGAGATTGTCAATTCCCAGGTCTGACCATTCTCTAATGTGACGACATTCTTTCCCTCCCATGTTCTTCTTTTTTAATCAAATGAGCGGACAGTTTTGTTATGGATTGTCTCCCTTTAAGTGAAACAAACAGCGGCAGGAGGGGATCCATCATAAAAAAAGATTAAAATGTTTGACCTCCCAGTAGCAGGGCAACACTTTTTTCTACCACTAAGTACTTGCATTCAGAACCTTTGAGAGCCCTTGATGAAAATGCAATTATATGTTCTGCTTCATTTTGCCTTTGTGTGAGCATGGGTCATGGCCGCTTGTTTCGGGCATCCATGGTTGTATGGGTAGGTTTGTTGGGATCAAACCTTCGGAGTGGTGGAGCACTGGTTATAGCTGTCTTTACTCTGTAAAACGCTTCTTGACAAATCTCATCCCACAAAAATGTTGTATTTTTTCAAGTTGTTTCCGTAAGGGATCCACTATATATTTGCAAAACCTGCTACAAATTTTGAGCAAAATTCAGCAAGTTCAAGTGAGGACTACAGTACATCTTTACTGGTAGGTACTGGTGCATTCTTTACTGATTCCACTAAATTAATCTTTGGTTTAATCCCCACTTGTGATATAGTGTGGCCCAAATATTCTACAGAGGTCACTCCTATGCAACCTTTTGTTCTTTTTTATGGTTAATCCTGACTCTTTTAGTCTGTTTAACACTGCCCTGAGAGTGTTGTAATGTTCCTAAATGCTGGTCCAAACAATGTAAATGTCATCGTGGAAACAGATAGTTTTGGTAACGTTCTGTAATAAGGGTTGCATTATTCTTTGGAAGGCAGCTGAAGCCAATACAAAAGGCAATTTTTTGCAATGGAATGCTCCTAATTGGGTTATGAATGAAGTCAATTGTCTTGAGAGAGGGTCTAGTTCCACTTGGTGGAAGACCGAGGATAGATCTAAAACACTAAAGTAAAAAGCCTTGTCGATTAGTGTCAGGATGTCATAGATACGTTTTAATGGATGATGATTCACTAAAATATTATCCTTTAAGTCCCTGAGGGGTACACATAATCGAATCTGTAACTTTGTGGCTTTCTGGGCAATTACAATAGGGGCTAACCACTCCAAAAATTCTATTAGTTCAATTACATCTAATTGAGTAATTGATCTAGCTCTTCTTGCAGTGGTGTACGAAGGAGGTAGAGAAAGGCTCTGAGTTTGTGTCACCTTTAATTTAAGTTTGTTGTGATGTTGGAAGTTTTTCAGTAATACAAATTTGTCTGAGAGCACCTCAGGAAATTCATTGCAAACCTGTTCCCCACACATTGAAGGATTTACTACAAAGACGGGACCAGAACTGTTGGGGTCTAGTTGTATAACAAAATCTTTATGATGATTCCATCCCAGAAGATTTGACCTTTTTTTGTGATTTATAATATCCCTATAGTGCTTCTGTGTTTGAAACAGATTTTCAATTTTACGCTGCCTTCCAACGGCATTATATCTCTATCATACCCACCAGGTTTAATATGTAGTGGCTCTAGTAACTTACTACTATTGGGAAACATAGCATCAAACTTTTCCTTATTTAATAAGGTACAAAAAGAACAACAATCTACAAATACAGCTACTGGATCATTATATAATAATATTTCACACAACTGAAAAGTCAAATTCTTGTTTTCCTACACACTCTGGCAAAGTGTCATTTCTTGCCACACTTTCTACCTATAGATATTCTGTCTTGGAAATGCATGTAGTTTGCTAGATGACCAGTGCTACCACAATGAAAACATGTTGCCTTTTTTTAAATTAGCTGATGTTTGCTTGGGAAAATCATCATTTTGCTGTATAATGTTTGTGAGGGTCATCGATTTTGTATGAGACTGGGCATCCCAGTTTTTTAGGTCGAGCATTCGAGGCTTCTTGTATATACTTAAGTATATACTTATATGTTTATGTACTTTGTGGACTCTGGAGATCAGCTCTAGGACTTCTCTGCTTCCGCTTAGGGACTTTCTTTTCTGTTCAACTGCCTCTATTTAACTGTCTTGATAGGAAATGATCAGTAGAGGTCAGTAAAATACCAGAATTGCTTTCTGCTTGTTTAACTGCCTCTAACTGTCTTGATGGAAAACAACCAGTTGAGGTCAGTAAAATACCAGAATTGCTTTCTGCTTGTTTAACTGCCTCTATTTAACTTTCTTGATAGTAAACGACCAGCAGAGGTCAGCAAAATACCAGAATCACTGTAGCATTGTCTAGATTCCAGTCCATAGAAATTGTCTTCCACAAGCACCCGCACAAATGAGCATTTTCTTCAAATCTTGTATTTTCAATGATATGACCACCGAAGGCCCTGATTTTATATTAAAAACAGAGCTTTGGGCTATACCATTTTCCGCTGAAAGGCAATATTTCTCTCCATGTGTTCCCATACCTGGCATGTCACGCAGTTTGGTGCCTACTTTCCCTCCATGTTAAAGATCAGTAGATGTTTCAGCACCCAGGCTAATGTGCCGCATAGCTAAATACATATAAGGTCCCAAAGGCGAGACCGATTACATTGCAAATGCTTGTTTATGACATTCACGTCAGCTGGAGGTGTTCTTTGTCTTTCAGTATTTGCTCTCATCGCCTTCATACACTCTGCTGTGTGTTCTATCCCAAGTGCCACATCAATAGACATTTTCAAGTCTAGATTATGAGTAAGAGTTTTCTCCTGTACCCTAAGATTGTTGGTACATCTGACAAACTGATCATGACTTAAGGAATCAGTTAAGGAGTCAAAATCACACATGTTAGCTAGTCCTTTTAAAGCAGTGATATATGCTTGAACTTCTTCTCCTTTTCCCTGAATCCTTGTGAAAAATCTGTGTCTTTCTGGGACCACATTTACAGGCACATGCATCAAAAGAAAAACCGGTCGCAAACGGGCAAATTCTCAGAATCTGTCCCTTTGCGACCAGTATTTTTGCATTTGGGATGCATCATCCCAAATGCAAAAATCGCCATTTAAGCAATCTCTAAATTGAGATCACTTAAATTGCGATTGCATTTAAGGAATCGCAAATTGAGATTCATTAAATGCAATGCATTAAAGTAATAAAATTAGCGATTTCGCTAATAGGGGGCACAAATTACCATTAAGTTGAACTTCATGGTAATTTGTAAAACCTTTGAAAAATGCACTTTCCAGTGATGCCTTAGGGCATTTGTGTGCACAACATATGTGCACAGGTCAATTTCAGGGGTGCAACAGGGTGTCCTTTTGACACCCTTGCACCTTGAAATTGCATTCGCAATTTCCCATTCATTCCTATGGGCCTGTAGGCATGTAGGCCCATAGGAATAAATGGGAAGCTATTCCTTATTTGCAAACTCGCAATTTGCGAGTCGCAAATAAGGAATGTGTAGGAATCGCTATTATGATAGCGATTCCTACATGCATAGGATTTTGCGAGTCCTTAATTGCGAATCCTTAAGATTCGCAATTAAGGACTCGCAAATCCTAGCTTGATGCATGTGCCACTTATTCTTTTACCAAAATGAACTTGGAGTTTGTTGGAAATAGCTTAATAAACATCTACTTGGTCCTCTCCCTCCTCTTCTGTCTGGGTTGTCTTCTTTATATACTTTCCTTCCTTCTATCCCCAGATTGTGTAGCAGGATGTGCAGTTTCGTTAACAGCATACATTTCACCCCCTATCGCGATTAAATAGGATCCAAAGAGATCAGTCCATTGTTTCCAGGGTAGAATAGGTCCTCCCTCTGCATTCAGAAAAGGTGGGGGCTGGGACATACTTGCAGCTGCCATTGTACAATAAAAGTATAGTTACAACACACAATTTCTTTGTAAATAGTAAAATAATAAAATGCAATATGACCTTTTTTTATTGTATTCTCAATTCAATATATGTGCAGAATAACTGGATATTACACACTATATTAGTATACTTTGTACTACATTTGTTACTGCCAATGTTTGTTTGTCCCAGAACATTTCTTTAGTCCACACTCAACCGTCCCCTTTTGGTTTCCAAAGGGAGAAGTGTAGGACCAGCTTTACTATGGGTGTGTACAATAGGTGATCAGCCCCAACTTTCAACACTGGGAGTGTGCAGCAGGGAATCTACCCAGAGTTCCTCCAGGAGACTCTTGAAGAAAGGATGAGAGAGGTAATCAGCTGAAAGGTATGCACTGTGCAACAATAAGTATGCTGAGGGCATGAATTTTAACTTTAAAGAATTCTTTCCTATTGTTGCTCGCTACACAGCAGCTGGGTTGCAAGTGGTCAGTTGTAGTGTTTTCCTTGTGGTGCGTGTTTCAGTCACAGTTGCAGCCTTTAGAACATTGCATGTGTTTTCTCAGATATTTTTGGGGGCTAGGCATGTATTTTCTCAGTGTCAGCACTAGCTTTAGAATGCTGAGTATTCCAGTTATGCCACACGGGTAGAGCAGCGTGTTGAGAAGTCGGCACCCATTCCTTTCTGCTGTAGACAGTGCTTAATTTGTGCCGGTGCTTCGCACCGGCACTTATCTATCAGGGCCGGGTCTACACCACTTGTCTTCACTTCTGTGGCAAACTAAATATAATCACCTCATTCATTGTTCGCCTCACGAGTCCTCACTGCTGGCTCAGGCAGGGCTAGCTACAAAATTTCTTCACTCACCGCGCAAAGTCACCGATGTCACATGAGTCAAGACTGGGTCTCATGATTTAATTTGTTCAATCAACAGTCAGCAGACATGTGCACTGAAGTAGGGCCTGGGCGTGGCACACTTTGAATTTGTGTTTGATTCGGACGTGCCCGGCCACTGTGGTGGTGTGTGCAGCCTGGCCAGCCGCCCTGCACTGCAGTCCCCTCAATTCTGGTGCAGTTGCGAATGCAGATGGAGTCCTGGACTGCTGCCGCAGCACTGCTCAGATCGGACGGTGCCGGGAGTTCTTGCAGCTGGCCGAGTAAGTGTGTCTCTATTAACGGTTTGCAAAGTAGGCTGTGCCGCCAGTCTCCGCTTTTCCAGGCCATCTGTAATGCAACTGGTGCTTATGTAAAGCGCTCTGATACCTTCTGGTCAAGTTTGCGCTATACACTGCAAAATAAATGAATAGTGAAAGATTGCCGCTGCCCGCGTCCCACGCAGGGAGACATCAGCAGGGCAGCTCTCTAGTGGCCACCCGTCGGATCCTCCCCCCCCCCCCCGTTCCAGCTCCCTCGAGAGGCCGTGCCTTGGGGAGGGGAGGCCCCAACGGGCATTGCTGGGGGAGGCGGGCCGCTGGGCTGGGTGGGGCCAGGCCCTATCTAAGCCTCCCGCCCCTGTAGATCGCCCTCTGCTTCCTGTTGCACTCCTGGCCACGCGAGATCTTTGTGGTCTCCTTCGTGGCAGCGTCGCGTTTGATTGTGGTCGGCGGAGTTAGTGCGACGGGGCGCGGTGCGGAACGGGATCCCGAGGTGAGGTGTCTGGGGCCGGGGGAGCGTGTGGTCGCTGCCGGTGGTTGGCGCGGGGGGACGTGTGTACTTTGCCGGCCTTTCCCCCGCACTGGGTGCCGGTGGTTGCGTGCGCTCCCTGGGCAGCGGTGTCTGGCGCCTCCCTCAGGTATGCAGGGGTTTCCGTGAATCCGGAGTCTGGTGGGCACATCGCCCGGTTCGAGCATGGTGCTGTGCTCGGTGGAGGCGCCATCTGGTGGCTGGCTGGTCCGTTTTGTCCTGGTTGTTTACCCGAAGGAGAGACGGTATTGTTGTGTTTCACGTGATTCAGGTGACCGGGTTGTGTCAGGTATTTATTGAGAGCGGGGGACACTTCCCCTTTTGTGGCTGTTTGAATAGGCAAGACGGGCGGTTTGCGGGTCGAGAATCTTCATTTTGTAGGTATAAGTGCGGTAATTGTTGTCCATCCCGGCGGGGAAGGTCTGTGGAAAGCTCCGATGAGCTAGGGCGTTTCTATCACTCTTGGTCTGGGAGTAAAGGTATTGGGGACTGCGTGGTAGCACGGGCGCGTTGGGGCGTCACTTCTAAAGGGTCACTGGTAGCAAAGCGGCCTAGTGGTGGAGGTGCCTCGGTGGGAGCTTCTTCGACGAGAGTGGCTGGGGGCACCTCTCGGGTACTCGGTGTGTGCCGTCGATGCTGGTGTATTGTACTTCTAGGCCCGGTCCGCCCTGATTGAGGTGCAATGTCGTCGCCGGGGGGTACAGCGACCGAATTATAGTCGGGTTCAGGATCTGTGCATCTGGCATTACGATCACTGAAGAGCTGTAGCTGTGCACAGAGAAAAGATTTCTTTTGGTTACATTTCTTTTAGGTAAACGCATGCTGGGTGTTCACAGAGCGCCCCCTTTACTGCTCGGGAGCTCCCGCCTAACTATTGGAGAGAAGGAAATAAATTAAGATATTTTGAGGAGGAGGGGCATCTTTCAATATATATTTTATGAAGAACTGTGTAGAAATTCAAGGCGTCCGTCTTTGTTGGGAACTGTTTTTCCACATGCTTGGTTTCTGCATCGATTTCGTTTGAACCGTTATTATGCACATATTAATCATTGTCTCATTCTATCGCAACGAGGCCATAGTTTTCTCCCCAAGAGGCCTTCGAAGTATATTTTTAATTTCGCACATTGTAGAGCCCTGTTCTCGATATCTCTTGAAACATGTGTACTTTTGGGCCTGTGTTCGTGAATTAGGCGGAGGTGCTTCCAAAATGCACCTCATGCCAGCAAAGGGCCGGCAGCTGCGCCTAGAAGCCTTGAGCAAGCCTGCGTGGGAGCTATGCGTGACAGGATGCAGCTGCGCCGGGCACTTGCTAGCAACTGCGGGCTACCACCCCATCAGAGCCGCGCTTGCCTCTGAAATGAGGAAATGACTTGGGGTCCATGTGGCAGTGGAGTTCGACAGGACAGGGTTGCAGGTCAATAGGTCGCACCCGGGCTGGTGTCATCTGGCTCAAGGGTGGGAAACGTGGAGTGATTTATCTTCCATATATGCTGTCCTGCACTGTTCGAAAATGGGATGGAATTTTGGCAAAGCAAAGACGGGCTGCTTGGAAAGTACATACATGGCGTGCACAAGGGAGGATGAGCTGAAAAGGGTACGATTGTAGAAAGGTTTCCGGAAGTCGAATGTGAATGGTGGTTATGGCCGTGGAATGAGCACTGCGTCTTAGAGATATCGGATGGCCTTTGTTTGCGAGCGGTCTAATCTGGCTGCGGGAACAGCGATAGTCACGTGGGTCCCTGGTCTAAGTTCAGGTCAGTCACTCAAATGAGGAGAACGGGACATTTGCGCCTAGGGGTAAGACAGAGGCCATCTTGGACAAGTAGCGTATACCTGAGCGTACATGCGTACATAGCGTTAATTCTGTGTTTTGTTAGCTGTTAGCTGTGTTTATAGTGGAGGTTTTTGACTTCGGTGTAGTTAGTGCAGAGGGTTAATATGCCCGCCGCAACTAACGTGTGCCAAGTAGATTTCGGAGTGCGTATGATGTAAATAGGTCAGCAGGTTACTGTGTTCAAAAGAGGCATCCTTTTGTTACTTGCAATGTATATCTGAAAGCCCTAATAGTCAACAGTGAGCTACGAACGCTCATCCTAGAGCTGCATACACACCGCTAAGCATACATTATTAGAGCAATGATTACTGTTGCAAAGAGGGATAATTTGGGTAGAAAACGACTGAGCTTGTTTTTCTCCACACCAAGCAACCTTCAACTATACTGCCTGCCAGGAGGGATGACATGAGTCTCCTACACTCTGAGCCCTTTGGCTCAGGTGACATTTCCTATACACTAATTCACATGCATATGATTGATTGGCTCTGCGGTTTTTTGTGTGAGATGCAAAGTTCTCGGACACCCTACACTGGGAGGAGTGGCGCTATATAACTAATCCAATGCATCTGAGAGTGTGGTTATGGAAACGCGGGCAGTATTAACTTTTGGTTTTTCTTGCCCTGCGCAAATGAGTTAATTTCTCTCCAGTTCCCTGGGAAAGGTTTGGGGGGCCGGGGTGAGCTATGATGAGCCTGTACTCATTACGGTTTATGGTAAGCGTTTTGAGAAACACATGGCTAGCTAGGGCTGCAGACAGACAGCATTCCTCGTCCTAGAACATTTCCTATGTGCATCTCCTGTGCAATTCTTCCTTGTGGGGCGGCCAGGAATATTCCGACAATGTGTTGGGGCCCTCGCATAATTATACGGTGCACAATGGAACTGGTGGCGAAATCCAAGGTTGACCTGTCTGGCACAGCGCTGGGTATAGCAGATGTCTGTCTCAATGTATCACTGGAACTCCGCATTCGGAAATCCAAGACAGACCAGGCGGGGAGGGGAACGACAGTAGTCCTACAAGCACTGGGGGACACCAGGTATTGCCCGGTCCATACAGTCAGAGAATACCTGGCGTTACGCCCAGCGGCCCCGGGGCCCTTACTGATACATGCGGATGGGGCCCCCCTCACCAGGTTTCAGTTTGATCGCATTTTGGGGGCCGCCCTTGCCAAAGGGGGTTTATCAGGGAGTGGGCGCAGATTCTCCTCCCACTCTTTCCGAATTGGCGCCGCCACCTCTGCTCCCACATTTCTTATGTCCTTATGCAGTGTCTTTTGAGGGCTAGTGGTTTTTTATACCACTTCAAGTCATGATGATGATAATTTTTTAGAGACTTTTATGGGCAACCCCCTTTATGCAAAATGCAGCAACCAGTCTAATACCTACCTGAGACCCCTGCGCCACTGGCAATACATCAGCTTTTCGTATGTACACATGTAGGGCTCCATCTTTGGGTTGTCAGTTAAATTAAATTTTGAGGGGCAGTCGTAGCCGCACTGCACGGTCACAAAAGTCGTGAGGCCGCTTCACTCAGCCATGTCTCTGGAACGCTGCAATGCCGTGATTTGTGTATATCCTTGGGCCGGCCACATATTCCTTCATCCCCAGCATGCTTTGCTGATTAAATGATTAAATGAATAAAGTCGCATGTTTTCAGCTCAAACAGAGCAACAGTTACTAATCGCAATGACATGGGTTCACACGCACGGGAAGGCCCTTTACATAGGTTCCCTGGTATCTTTGTCCCAAAATCCAGCATTTATTAGGGTTATCCGGTACTAGGGGGGAATCTCTTTGGCAGTAGTTCCATGCCTGTAGGTCGAAGTGACGAAGTTATGTGTCCCAAGTGGTGCAACAGGATAAGGGAGGGTATATATATATATATGTTATCTTGGTAGCAGGAGTACAAACATGTCAAAGGTTCAGCCTAAGACCCAGTCTCAACCATAATGCAATGGTCAGCTGGTAGAAAGGTGTAACACAGATATTGATCTACCAATGTTATTATTGTTAGTCTATACAGAAAAGTCAGAAGCCTGAGCTGGTTTGAGACAAGCTGAAGGCCTGGGTTTGTGTGTCATACATAACATCTTGAAGGTATATATTAGTGTGAGTTCCGCGCTTAAGTCAAGAGATGCTGCTGCCTTTCATCTTTAGCCTTGCTATGCGGAAACAGCTGGTGTAATGTTTTCTGCAACTCACAGTCATAGTGGCAGCTTAGTCTATACAGGAAAGTCAGCAGCCTGAGCTGTTTTGTGACATGCGGAAGGCCTGGGTTGTGTGTCATACTCAACATCTTTAAGGTATTCTCGCTGTTCCACAGGGAGGCAAGGGAAAGCCCAGAGTGACATGGTCTACCGAGACTTAGCCTGGCTTGCCTCTTCTGCGACCTTTTGAAGTTCGTTTATTTATTGTATGAAGGTGACAGAGGGTGTCACAGTTGTTTGATAGGCACCAGGGCCAGATGACATTAAAGTGCATTGTGTGCGGGAAACTAAGGAGCGGGTCCATTTTAGTAAGCACAAGGAGCTGTAAATATTTGGTGCCGCTCATAGATGCCCTGTGTTGGGTGAATGATAGCTGAGAGATGTACTCCTTCGAAAAGGACATTGCCAAATAGTCAAGCCAATGGCACATCAAGTGGTTATGGTGAAAATCTCGCAAGTAATTTTGTTTTGGAAGCAAAAAAAAAAAAAAGATTGAAACTACATGTGGTGTTTCCCAGGGATCCTCTAAATGGAAACATTTTGGGGGACAAGGTTTATCACACTAGGTCTCAGATATTAGAACCCCCCTACCTCCAGAGATTAGGTCCTGCACAGACCGCATGACTTCCCGCAAACTCCTAAAACATGGCTAGTTAGACAGGTAGATGAGCAACATACGACTCTAACAGGTTTCAGAGTGGCGACAGGAAACCTAGCTGGTACGTGTGCCCTACAAATTTAGTATAACATAACAAATGTTGAATTGGATTTCATATTCTTTTAGGAGCAGAACAGAATGTGTTTATGCATAAACTGAGAGATTCGAAAACAGAGCTTGTGGAACCACACAGGCTGTTTCACAAGGTGACAGCAAGCCATACTGTTGGAATAAACAATTAAAAAAAAAAAAAAAAAAAAATCGCATTTGCACATAGGTTCGAAATTGTTGTGGTTAGCATTAGGTTTTGAATTGGGGAAGGAGGTGCTGAGCCAATTTAAATATTGAAACTGATTTGATTTCTATAAATATTAGTTCAAATTTCATGCCGTCTCCAGGAAATAAACTTTAATTTAAGTAAATTAAAATGTAGGAATGAACCAAAATATTCAATAATACTTATCTTAGTTTGAGTTCATATAAACTATTGAACAACAAATGCATAATAAGACTCCATCATCTAATTTAATGTAACTCAAGTTGAAAGAATATTCAAGAAAACCTGTATTCAATAAAACCTGTATTATCTGGTTAGTTAGGATAGATCCCCAGAATGATAGGCATTATTGGCAGTAGACAGGCAAAAACAAGGAGATGTTGCTGAGATATTGGTCATTTGAAGTACACAATAGGATAATAATACAAGGTGAAAGGAAGCAAAAGTAGGGAGTAATGGCCGAAAAGGTAAATACGGCAGAGTTAGCTGTTTTATCGAATTTTCATTGATTAGTATTAGCATGCTGTAGGAAGGGGAGATTGTCTCAACGAAACATTTGCCTAATGCTGTCACTAGCTAAGGGTGTGGCATTAACCATTCAGAGACGGTGACATGAAGCAGCCAGGGACAGTGAGCATATGTTTTCCGGGTGCTTTGTGAGAGTTCAAAGACGGAGGCTGTTGCCCCCCATACTGTCTGATGTTCACAGCTTTTTAGTGCCCATCCCGTCATTAGATACCCGTGATGTCAGCTTGTGTTTATAAACGTAGGGAAGGCAGTTAACTCACACGTTACCTTCATCTCACTTGATTGTGCTGTAGCTGTTAGAAACACACTTCCAAGCCAGAAAGGACCCCAATTTGGCCAATTGAATAATCACACTAGGATTTCATGTCCATAAACGCCAATTTCATCAATGCCTTGTTACCCATGCCATATTTTCCAACATGAGAAGCAGATTTAGGTGTTGCTCTCCTTCGCTCAGTCTTTCCTTGCAGCCGAGGGAGTTTGAAACGTTCGCAAATTTTGGTCCTCGAGCTGAGAGATATGGATCCTTCAGAAGCAAATCCTCAGCTGTTAGTCAGTCAGTCATATTGGCTTATCCGGAGTCATGATAAAAGGCGTCCGTATAAGCGGTCAGGCTTAAATATTTGGTCCTGCCAGAAATCAGGCAAACCTCGAAGCAGCAGCAATTCGGGAACCATAAACACTATCAATACATCACCTTTTCTAGCCAAAGTGGAAAACGGAACCATCTTCGTGCTAGGAATGAAACTCTGTTTTCCGATAATACACCCACCTGTACCTGCAGAGTACATATTCCTCCATTGTTTATACAAGTAGGTTCAAGGAATGAAGGGTATAGATGGTTTGAAGAATTTAAAAAAAAAAAAAAAAGCTATGGTTCAGCTCTGGCTCTACAATGTAGGTTTTGGATCTTCACACAATTATGTTAGGAAGATCGGCAGTGGCATCTCAAAGGAAGTTAAGATTATCATTCACGTATAAGTTGAACAGCATTGGGGCCAAAAGACACCCTTGCTTCAAGTCGCTCTTGTAGGAATCTCCTTTGTTAGCCTGCTCTGGGTTTCTGAGTAAAATTGCAAATTGTTGCTGTTATTTACGGGTTACAGAACAGGATCCAAGTTAGCCCACTAAAGCTAGCTCGCAGGGGCAGGGCACCTCTAACAGCGAAGGGAGGAAGGGGGGGCTCTGGCAGCGACGGGAGCCTCCCCAGAGCTGTGGCGGAGTTACAGGGCGATCTGGAGGCAGAAGGGTACAGTAAGGGTACCTCTGCGACATGCGGTACAGTAAGGGTACCCCTGTCCGGCACAGTAAGGGTGCCCAAGCCAAGGTCCGGGAGCCGAAGGAGGGTCTGGGAAGACCGCGACGGCGCCCCGTTAGTCCTTCGGGCGGTTGGGGGGCCTAACCAACCGGGGGTGTGCCATAACACGCTCCGCCCCTGTTAAAAGGGGCGGGAGTATTAGACAGATCACGTGATACAAAGGAGGATCTGAAAAGAATGTGCCGCACTGTCGGGCATCGACCCACCGTGCGTGCTGGCTCGCAAGGCGGGCGGAGCAGCGAGGGGCTGCTTGCCCTGGATCGCCCATAAGATAACCCACTCTATCATCATACTTATGTTGTATGAAATAAACCTGCAGCAGTTCTTCACCCATAACTAATGTGTCAGTGTAATCATTGGGTGATGTCTGTGCATACGTGTTGAGTGGAGCGGATGACGGTGTGGTCATTATGCCGCTGCCCGCGTCCCACGCAGGGGGACATCAGCAGGGCAGCTCTCTAGTGGCCACCTGTCGGAGCCTCCCCCCCCCCCGTTCCAGCTCCCTCGAGAGGCAGCGCCTTGGGGAGGGAAAGCACCAACGGGCATTGCTGGGGGAGGCGTGCCGCTGGGCTGGGCGGGGCCAGGCCCTATTTAAGCCTCCCGCCCCTGTAGATCGCCCCCTGCTTCCTGTTGCACTCCTGGCCGCGCGAGATCCCACCCTTTCCGCTTACCCGGCGCGGCGTAGGCAGCGCGCAACTGGAATGTTATGTTTTTTCTTGCGTTGCAGGCGGAGTTACAGGGTGATCTGGAGGCAGAAGGATACAGTAAGGGTACCTCTGCGACAGGCGGTACAGTAAGGGTACCCCTGTCTGGCACAGTAAGGGTGCCCGAGCCAAGGTACGGGAGCCGAAGGAGGTTCTGGGAAGACCGCGACGGCGCCCCGTTAGTCCTTCGGGCGGTTGGGGGGCCTAACCAACCGGGGGTGTGCCATAACACACTCCGCCCCTGTTAAAAGGGGCGGGAGTATTAGACAGATCACGTGATACAAAGGAGGATCTGAAAAGAATGTGCCGCACTGTCGGGCATCGACCCACCGTGCGTGCTGGCTCGCAAGACGGGCGGAGCAGCGAGGGGCTGCTTGCCCTGGATCGCCCGTAAGATAACCCATTCTATCGTCATACTTATGTTGTATGAAATAAACCTGCAGCAGTTCTTCACCCATAACTAATGTGTCAGTGTAATCATTGGGTGATGTCTGTGCATACGTGTTGAGTGGAGCGGATGACGGTGTGGTCACTATGCCTAACAGTTCCCAACCAGCTATGTGAACAGGAAGAGAAACCAACTAATGTAAGAAATCATTGTCGAGTTTCACCAACTGTTGAGTATTGGTATAACATGAAACCCCAGTTTCGCACAGTGTTGTTGATAACACTTTAGTCTGGTAATCTGCAGCTCAGATCCGTGACATTGCCCTTCCACCAAATTTAGTGGTTTTATTTTCCAATGATACCTTCCAGTGCAGTATCTTGAAGTGCCAGTGTAATTCTTCTGAAAGCCAGTATAATCCCCAATAGCGCAAAGTTGCATTCCGTGGCCGAGTGTTGCCGCACGTTAAAAGAGCTGCTCCAGGAGGCTCTTTTCCCTACGGCCTCCTAGAGTAAGAAAATCGGGACGTTGCTTTGCCTAAAAAACTGCATGATTTTTGGTTGAACAAGCTGAGGTAGTTTGGGAGCGTAGCAGCGGGGACAAAGTGATGCTAGGCAGGTAGGGAGAGGTCTGCGGAGTGTACTGCTGGACGGAACTTCGTAGTACAGGCACCAATTTAAAACTCCGGGAGATGCGCTGTCTGAATCTCGTTTCAGATCTCCCTTCTTTATCTGTAACTGAAATAAGAAAAACTAGATCACTGTTCTGATAAGGACTGTTCTATCTCTAGGCCTATCCTCAGACTGTAAGCTGGTCTGCTCTGACGCTACAGTGACGGGCCCTTCACTGCCTAAGGGCCCAGCCATCCTCACCTTGCACCTGGTGGGTGGGGAGGCTTTGCACCCCGTATTTCATCCACACAATCCATACTGTCATTCTGTACACCACTGTGGACATCCCATGGACGCGATAGCAGCATCAGTAAGTACCCCAAAACACGTTTCCTCCTTTACATTGTTTTCAGGTAGCGAAAAATGCTCACCATGGTAAATATGTCAGTCTAATTGTCGAAGGTGCAAACGCGTTGCTTTCACTGTCCTTTGGGGGTGTAAGTCTTATGCTCACTGTGAGGAATGCAAAAACAACAGTTGATGGACAGAATGCAGAACAATGTCATACATTCACCCCAGTACAGAGATCTGGGCCTAAATCCATCGTTTTTTTGCTCACCATGCCATTCCAGTTTGAACCCAGCCATATGCAAATCAGCCTTGACCCTGTGCCTCATGGGAGCAGTCCAGCCTGAACTGCCAAGCCAGGTCCTTCCTGGACTCGAACCAAGCATCCTAGGACCGGTTTCGGGGTTTCACCCCTCTTCAGCCAGGATAGCTTGATTCCAGTGGCATGGAGAGCACGGGACTCAAGTCTGAGCATACCCGTCCCACTCGGGGTGACAAATGCAAAAACAACAGTTGATGGACAGAATACAGACCAATGTCATACATTCACCCCAGTACAGAGATCTGGGCCTAAATCCGTTGTTTGCAACATTCCGTCCATCATCTTGTGTGTTTTGCTGTTTGCCCTATGTAGGAAGGGTATGCCCAGACGTGGGTCCCGTGCTCACTACACCGCTGGAGTCAAGCTATCCTGGCTGAAGAGAGGTGAAACCCCGAAACCAGTCCTAGGATGCTTGATTCCGGTCCAGGGAAGACATGGCTTGGCAGTTCAGGCTGGACTGTTCCCATGAGGCACAGGGTCAAGACTGATTTGCATATGGCCATGTCTGAACTGGGGTGGCATGGTGAGCAAAATAACGATGGATTAAACCCAGATCTGTGACTGGGGGTGAATGTTTTGCCAATGTGCAACATTCCGTCCATCATATTGTGTGTTTTGCTGTTCGCCCTATGTGGGAAGGGTATGCCCAGACGTGGGTCCCATGCTCACTACGCCACTGGAGTCAAGCTATCCTGGCTGAAGAGGGATGAAACCCTGAAACCGGTCCTAGGATGCTTGATTCCGGTCCAAGGAAGACATGGCTTGGCAGTTCGGGCTGGACTGTTCCCATAAGGCACAGGGTCAAGACTGATTTGCATATGGCCATGACTGAACTGGGGTGGCGTGGTGAGCAAAAAAACGATGGATTAAACCCAGATGGTTGACTGGGGGTGAATGTTTTGCCAATGTGCAACATTCCGTAGATCATCTTGTGTGTTTTGCACTGCGAGGAATGGGTCTAAATGTTCTGTCCATTTTTGCCTCTGCTACCACCTCATCATATGTCTGTGTGTACTGTCTTCCAGTCCAATTGTCGAATTTGTCCTTTTCAATGGGTATGAAAAGTACAAGGCAAAAGTGACACAAACAAGAACACTCTCGTGGTACTGCACCTGTGAAAGCTATGCAGATGTGGAGAGAAAAAGGATGAAAAAGACACACATGACTAACAGGCTGGACTTAACTGGAGTGATTGAGACACCCAGAAGACCCCTGCCATTACTACAGCCCTCAGCAATGTTTAATTCATAGTCTCACTGTTTCATAATTGAAAAGTTTTTGAATATTATTTACAACAAAATAATTGTTTTTACTCATTTATCTTAAACTGCTAACAGCCATTGACAAAGCCAATAGTCCTGGCTGGTTTTAGAGATATGCCAGTTGTCAAGCTCAGAGACGAACCAAAGTACTGGCCGGACAGCACACTATGGAAATCATAGAAGTTTAGTTTGTGTTTAAACCATACGCTTAATAACATAGGCCATGCATGCCCCTTTTAGAGACCCCCCCCCCCACCCACTTTTTTCATCCCACTTAAAGCCCGGATATCAAGATCTTCCATTCCTGGTGCTTTTCAGCAGTTTTAAGATTTTCTTAGAGATTCTCGTTGTTCAAATAGTTGTAATTTATGATATTTAGATGTTTTCCTCATTTTTTGTGCTTGATTTTGCTCACGAGAAAGTGTCCCTTATAATCGTTGAAATGTCACTCATAATTATGAAATTGTCACACATAAGCAATCTGAAACCTTGGCAGCTATGCCTCAGTAAAGAGTGTTGAGAGCCAATATAAATCCAGCCACCTCCATGCGGATTTGCCTTAGTCCGCGGCCCTCAGCTCAGTGTTAGTGGTGGGCGGGTTTTGGCTCTGCGGGGAGTAATAGCTGCAGCAACGTGCGTAGGTGTTGTTCAAAACACCATGCACCGCATGCTACCATGACCAGCAGTTCAGCATTATGTCGAGAGGGCAGCAGCAGCAGGCCTATTAATAAAGGAAGTGAGTGCCGGTGCTGCCTATCAGTTACCGAGTAAGTAGTCAAACCAATGCTGCTTTTTTCTTGAGCGTGGGATGAATGAAGTGTGAACTGAAGCCCGAGCAATCATGCCTCCGGCGCCAGGCGCTGTGTGCAAGTGGAAGTGCAATGCCCCGGGCGAGGAGGTGGCTGGAAGGGCAGGGCCTTGCCCTTAAGTTAACCCCTATTGTTCTAATAATCGTTGATCATTCACACCATACAAATATGCTGTTTTTCCGTGTGTTTCACTTTCATCATCTCTTTTGGAATCCGGATATAGTTAGGTATTTATACTTCTTGTTTAACTTCTTCTCGGCGTGCAGTAAGTTGGAATGCATCAGTTTTAAGTTTATTTCTATTCCACGACAACAAGCTTTGTGGTTGTGCATGCAGGTGGTTCAGTACTGAAGCATTCCCTTAGCTCAAGCACAAAATGGTGCCGCCTTGCTCAAGTTTTTCTAATACAACCCTTCAACTCTATGATGCAGATCACTTAAACATTGCTGCTCCTATGTTTTGCAAGGTTTAGTTTAAAGTGAACACCCAACAGAGGCAGCATGATGTCATTTCATCATCTAAATAGAAGTTGGGTCCATGTCCTATACATTTATTTTAAGTGCCAATCTGCTAAGTTGTCAACTGTTGTGATAGATGTCACTATTAACGGACTATGTAGAATTATATCATTGAGCAAAAAAAAATGTAAGGGTTAGTTGTGTTCAGACGGATGAAATGCTGAGCTATCTTAACTAACGTTTATGAATACTATCTGCAAAAACATTACCTGCTACATTTAATTTAAGTATACACTTCTACCAGCATAACTTTTGCTGCACTTTCTTGGGCTTCCTGTAGACAGACTGAATTCTGCTCAAAGATCAGAGAATGTATTGGAAGCATACTTTCTGGACATGCAGAGCAGGCATTGCTTTAATCCCTGCCGTGTTCTTCCTTTTTGAACACATTATTCCGAAATATGAACACTCTGAACGTCCATGAGATCAGGGAGGGCCATCAGGGTTGCGGAATTCAGCTAACTTTTCCCGCTGCTGGCCACGCTTGTCTGTGTTTGATAGCTGGATGTCCCGCGACCCCAGAGACCCCACACTGTGCAGACTCTCATATTGTGCTTTGTGCCTGAATGTCACATGTTGTGGTGGTGATGCCTTTGTGGCAAACCACTATCGTCTGAGAGGAAAATCAGTAATCATTTAGTGCTAGCCCCAGCAGAGAGAGCGTAGATTCTCCTCACAGAGCAGGCTGAGCAATCACACTCGGCATTATCCTTTAAATTGTCATACTGTTAGTCCTAGGATGTGGCCATACTGCCCACATACTGCAAATACCGACTCTGACAGCAAGATGGTGCAGAAAGAAGCAGGACAACCATAAGAGAGAAAAAAACGGATTTATTAGGAGAGGCATGCAGCTAGCTTTCAGAAATACAATAAAAACAATCCCCTCCTCACTAATACTCTCAACAACCTATGCTCACACCCTTAATCACCCTTAATTTATGAACTCCCCCAAGAAAACAATCACAGCATCCACAACCATTCTGCTTCCTCTTTTTCCACCCACCCTCCTTTCATATCTCACCACTAGAGTAAGGGGGTGGAGCCAGTTGAGGATGAGGGTGGAGCTTGGGGAAGTGGGCGTGGCCTCCTATAAATATTTTAGCACCTGGACTTAATTTTTTACAAAATAAAAAGCACTGGCTGTAAGGTTTTTTTAGATAAAACTGCACACTCTATGTTACTCATATTTATGCGCTCACATTAAATTTCCTTTTGTCTGTCATGCGGCTGAGTTTCACAATGCCAAGTCTTTTTTTAATGTCTGCCGTGCGACACAATTCCACAATAGTGACGGCAAAGTGAGAATTACAATATGCCCAACGAACAGCACATTAAGCTACTATGCGCTCGCCTCGATCAGAATCCTTTCACAATGTGCCGCACTGATACTTTTTTTGTCAGGCAAGAGAATTGCTGAATATAGGAAAGTCAATCACTGTTAGCTGTTTGCAATGCTTGGGCTACACTCTGCAGGGTAGTGCAGTAATAAATACGATGAAATTGTCAATCAAAGCGGGTTATTCTACCCTACACTCACCTTGACCATAATCGTTTCACAATGAGATACACTAACAATATTTGATGGAGATGTAAAGGTTGAATATTGCAAAATTAATCATCATCAGCCGGGTGCGATGCATGAATTACACCCTGCGTGGTTGGCGCTCACTATTGTGGACATGCTCACAGCATACAAATGTTTGTTGCACAGCTAAAGGTGAATTTCACTTGCTACGCTGCCACTTAGTAAACTTGATTAAGTCACACTTAAGTTGACACACTTGGAGTAATAAATGAAGAGATTGACCGGCTCACAGAGATTATGCTTACTTATACAACTGGAGCCGGGTGGAGAATTTCTTTTAAGAGGTAGTTGCTCCTCCTGGGATAGCAGGCAAGAGTTAGCAATTGCTGGCAGCACAATGACTTACAGTAGTTTGAAGATATTCTTCATGAGAATCTGCCATCAGCCCGTCCATTTTCTGAGGACTGGCTTGCTGTGCTGGATCAGTTTACTCTCATGCTCCTCTAGGTAAGATGAAAACTGCAGGCTCTTGACTGAGTACATCAAATAGGGGGTGATGGTGTTGCTGCCCCCCCCATAGCCTCTTGTCACCAGTATTATAATAAATCAAGTAAGCCATGTGGTTCTTAGTAGGTTTGTTAACACGCCATCAGCTCTTCAGGCAGAGATCCAGTGCCAGTTGGAATGTTAACAGAATCCCAAGGCGCCTTCAACTGTAAGGAATATTCCATTGTGATGGAAAGAGGAGGGAGGCAGTAGGGGAACAGAGAATGAGGTCAAAGAGAACAGACTAGTTATACATTGGTATATCCCTATGGTTAAGTCATTACAACAGTGTACATTTGTAATTCCATGTTTAGCATTTAGTTCAATGTTCTTCAAACTGTGGGTCACACTGGCCCTAGGTGAGCTCCAATGCTCACCAGAGACAACAGCAATCTACAGCAGAAATGATGTGCTATATATGGTGCCCTCTAACACTACTGCACCAAAGCCCTACTTTAAGTGGTTAAGCAAAGAGTGTAGTGGAAGAAAAGTGGTAGGCTCCCAGCATTCTCTTTAATTACATACCTTGACTGCTTTTGTTGTCACAGCTGGGACTGAGTCAAAGGGGATCCAGGTGAGACCTTCAGACCTGGCCTCATACATAATCAGCAGCTCATCGGGAAAAGCCTAAATGCAATCTGCCTGTTACTTCAGAAGTTTTCAACAAATTAACATGTGTGAAATAAGTAAAAGCAATTATGATGTATATTCACTTCATCAGAGGCAACAACATAAATGCATATTTAATTGATCATATATGCAGATTTTAGGAAATCTGCTTTTTTGCATGATCAGCCCAGATTTTTCACCTTTTCCTGACCATATTTTGAAGGCTTTAGATATTTGTGGACATAACCCTTGCTAACCAGGAGTAAGGTGCCTGCTCTCCCCCTTTAAATGTAGGCAAATCAGCTTATTCATGATTGGCACATTTAACTTGCTTGCAAGTCCCTATTATATCATGTAGAAAATGCATGTAGGGTCTGGACGTTAAATGCCCCCTTTAGACCTCAGCACTACTACCACTACAGTGGTAGTGCAAAGAGGCCTATCATGTGTAGCCTGGCTGCTGCAGTGTAAAACCTGTAGTGTGAGCTGTCAAAATAACCCATTTTGATAGGTAAAGACACCCCAGTGCAGGCCTTTTAGCCCAACATGGTGGTATTTAAATTGGGACATAAACAAAATTAATGTTAAAATGTCACTGCAGTGGCAAGGCCCAAAGCGATCACATAAGACATGAGAACAATTATTATCTATCTCCTGTCTGTCACTGAGGGGCCCTGCTTTGTCTCACTAGACTTCATTCTCATTGGTTGCTGTGGGTGTAGTGTGAGCTTCAAACTGGATTTCAATGTTAGATGTAGGAGGACACTATTGATTTCCATATGACACTCCAGCACACACCACCAGCCCTCAGAGCCAAAGGTTAGTGCAGTCAAAACCTTTGTTGTCTTCAAAAACATCCTGAACATGGCATTTTGGGCTTGTTTTTAGAAAGGCAAATAGCAAATGCTGAAAAAGTGAGTAGGGCTACCCAGGGAACTTTGACCTCATTAGTTATGGAGTGCCCAGAATTTACCCCAACCCACTAGCTGGTACCAACCATAAATATAGCACCCCAAGAGACTCTTCTCAGAACAGATTCTGGACCTGTGGAAAAACAGAAAAGGGCTGGACCTGCTGGATGTGACCTGAGAGGATCCCTGAAGGATGAAATCTTGTACCCAGCAGAAAGACTACAAGGACTGGGCCTTTATGTGGGCAGTCACCTAGCCCGGATAATAAACAAATTTCTAACAAAGTTGGTTATGAATAACTAAACCAAGAATGACTTTTTTTGGTACCTCATAAATTACTACTCTACTTAACTGCATACATTTTATCATTTTTTGTAGGCCGGGCAGTAAACTCTGCTACATTCGCGGAGTTTGCGGAATGTGGGCACTCAGTGGAGGAACGCGGAGTTCCTGCATTCAACCTTTTGGGAGCAAAGCAGAGTTTTTTTTCCATTTGCGCATTTGAGTTTTGTTGCCACTCACTCACAAGTGCCAAGATACTCTCAGGCCACATGCGAGCTCAAGCAAGACCTCTCGCACTGCTAGCGAGCTACTGCGAGACTACGCGCTCACTCACACGGCTTCCGGCTGCAACTGCAAGTATCAAGAGCTGATCGCAAATGGATCGCTCGAGCAGCTTTTGTGCTCAAGATGCAGCTGAGAGGCTTTTGGAGTGGATTTTCTTCTTCATCTGGCCGTTGGATTTGTGTTTTTTGCTCAAGAAGCCTTTTTTAAAAACTTGTTTTTCCAACAGGCTTTGTCCCTCTCCTGGTCACTTTTCATTGGGATTTGGCGCTGTAAGCATCACTATCTTTATCTGCTGCATGTATACATCGGATGTATTGTCTTTGTATTGTCTTTGTATTTGAGATTTCACAAGTATGTTAAAAAACTGGTGTATATGGCTATTGTTTGGTTGATTGGGGGCATGCACCAGGATTTATTTCTACTTTTATTCAATTTTTTAAATATATTGTGGTGGGTGGCCTGCAGTTTTAGTAGGGGCCAAGTTATTTTTTGCATGTAATTTTTCTTCTTTTGTAAAGGAAAAATGCTGCACAGTTCAGTAGATTTTTGCCATGTTTTGTAATACGTTTGCAATATTCATTTAATTCACTATGTGCCCTAATCTGCCAATGGGCCTTCCAGCCCGTAGGCCCAAAACTAGTCATGGGTGCATGAAACAACTGTTTCTGTGGCGTCTGTTGAATTGCAACATCATTTAGGCCATGAATGGCATAGGATTAAACGACTAAATGTGTTTTTGAGGGATATTTCACATTTTCTTTATACAAACAGTCTATAGGTGGGGTAATTATATTTGATGCCTTTGAAGGATGTGCGTTGCTGTAAAATTGCTTAGCCCATTTAATTTTTGTTTTTGCCATTGCTGAATAAATGCTCTTTTTTCTGTGTTACCAATCCATGCCTCCTTTATCTGGCCAGTGTGAGGGTGTTTGCCATAGGCCTCCATTTGTCTTTGTTCCCTATGCCATGTGGCCACGGGCCATTTAGTATAGTCAGTGACCATAGGCCTCCCTCCTTGCTTGCTGTTTGAACATGTGGTCAGTGGCCATTTTGTGTAGCCAGCCAGTGTGCTTTTGCCATTGGCAAGCATGTCTTCTCTGTTCCCCATGCCTCTTGCTTGCTTCTTGTTGTGCCATGTGGCTGGTGGTCATTTTGTGTAGGCAGCCAGTGTGCTGTTTTCATAGGCCTGAATGTCTTCCCTTGGTTCCCCATGCCTTCTTGCTCAGTGTTATTGCTGTTGTTGAAAATATGGCACTGGCTGGCAGCCATTTTGTGTGTCCAGCCAGTGTGTCCCTTTGCATTAGACTTGCATGGATCGTTGAGATAGCAGTTTAATAAATTATGTGTTTTATTATTTTACTTATTTATAATTATTTTTATTTTTTAATGTTACTTTAAAAAAACTAAAAGTTTACTATTAATGTTTATATCTTTTAATTGTAATTGCTTTGTAATTTTATATTTTGTAATTTTAATTTAATTTTTTTTTCTCCTTTTTTTGTTTATATCCCTATTTTCCTGACATCCAACATCAACCCCATGTCTGCTACAGGTACACACCAGCATTCATTGTCTAAACATGATTCCATTGTCACCTGAACCTAGCAACTTGATGCACAAAAATCAAACAGTTATATCTGTATGTTGTTGTTGCTCTTTCTTATCCTTCCCGAGTGTACGCCATGAACATTTATGTTGGTGTGGTTTTACGAATGTATACACTGTATTGTTAATTATTTATAATTACTTAAGTAGCCACACTAAATGATATTCTTCATTTGTACTACTAACCGAACTGCAACAATGTCACATTTCACTGATGTTCTTCTTGCTTGTTTTCTTTTAGGTGCACAAGAGAAGAGACGTCACCCACAGTACTGACAGGCAGTTGGTTGGATAGGTTTTGCAGCAAAGTGTTGTCCACACCATCCACCCGACGACAGACATGTGGACCAGTTGTCCGGCGACTGATTACATGTGCATCACTGCACACTGGATCTCTTTTGCGGGGGTAAAGCAAAAGGTATTTGCAGGTCTTATCTCTGAAGAAAGTTTTAAGAGCGTTCGGTGGCATGCAACAGTGGCCATGTTCACCATGGAGAAATCACATACAGCTGTAAACATCTTGTAGGTATTAGATTTGTTGCCATGGACAATGTCAGTAACATAGTCATAGCCAGGTCATACAGAGGCTATTTCAGGGTCCTGTGTTCGACCCATTGCATCAACCTGGTGGTGCAAGACTTCCTCAAAAAAGAAGACATACTCAGCAACATACTGATCACCTGCAGAAGAATATGCACTCATTTCAGCCATTCTTTTAAAGCCCGGGAGCAGTTGCAGATTATTCAGCATAATAATAGAGCACCATTAAAGCCCTAATACAGGAGGTGCCAACACTTTGGAACTTGACCTATTACATGTTGCACCGTCTGTTTGAGCAGTAAAAACAGATCAATGACTATGTCATTCTAAGAGGAGGGAATGCAGTTGGGAAAGCTATGACACAGATGCTACTCATTTTTGAGGTTTTCAGATGGGTAGTTTTTTTTTTGATAATCAGGTTTTTTAAATAAGAAAATACCAGCAATAATCAAGTGCAGCATATTACAGCAGTTACAGGACGTCGACATGTTACATATATGGAAAAAAGTGTACTTGCAATACATGATCTCATAGAATCACACATAATACAAGCAGTTCCTAAAGTGAGGTGCTTTTATTCTATCTGACCCAACCATTTGCCCCTAACCTTGCGGTGCTTAGCCAGACATCCTCTGGACTCATACATAGGCTTTTCTTGTGCTTCACACCAGTCTATCCCCCTGCGCCATTTCGCTATACTAGGTGGGACAGATTTTTTCCAGCTGGCAGCACTGTCCCTCTTAGCCACCACCATGGCTGTATTAAGAAATAGTTTATCAGTTCTGGATCCATCTAGTCCATCTGTAATTCCGAGGAGCATGTTGAGTGGATTGTGTGGGACCTCCCATCCCAGAACCTCTGTGAGTTCCCTTTCTATGGAGTCCTAGTATTGCGCAATGAAGGGGGAAACACATACCATGTGAAAGAAGTCTGCTTGTTCTTGTTCGCATCGTGTACATGATGCGGTTGGTTTTAAACCTGCACTATGAATGCATTTTGGGGTTAGGTAGGCAGCGTGTAGATAATACATTTAGACCAGACGGAGTCTGGATGAGGTAGTGACTGTTTTAGGCACCATCAGTGCATCTCCAGTCTTCCTCCTTGAGAGGCCCGACCCATCCCTCCCTCTGGTTCCTAATCCAGTCTAGTGTATTTGGATTCCTCCCTTTCCCAGGTTGACTGTCATGGTTTGCGCCTCAGGGGGGCTGTATTCTGGTAATGATGTGCCACTTGGTACGAGTATGTGGAGGGCATGGCACAGCTGCAGATAGCTATAGAATTTTGAGGAATGTAGGGAGTATCGGGTCTGCAGGTCCTGAAAGGTACGCATATGGTCGCCTGTTTATACATCCCCAAGCTGTGAGATACCAATGAGGTCCCAGGCAACAAACCCCTCCAGTCTGCTGACCTCCCGGTGCCGGGTGCCCTGCCAGAGTGGTGTTTATTGGGTCGGTTTGTTCGTTCATTGGGTATGGTGCAAGGAGGCGCGCCATGCCAGGCGAACCACCTGTGTCACTACGGGTAGAGTTCTGGGGACAGGTCTCCCATACATCATCGCCTGGATCCTGGGTAGGCCCAGGTCGTTCAGCTCAATTCTGTATGCCGGGTCAGACCAGCCTCCGTTAAGCCAATCGTGCAGCGTGAGAAGGCAAGTGTAAGATGTGAGTCCAGCCACTCACCTGAAAACCAGGATTGTATGCAGGGGCGATGACTAGTGCTCAACCCACCCTGAACACCTCTCAGTGGTATAGAGAATTGCAGGAACCCTGGCAGGTGTCCAAAGAGAGAAGGGGAAGTGGACGAGAAACAAAGAGAAAAGAAAGAGACTGCTACGTTCTGACACCTGGGCCAGCCAGGATCCGAGTTCTTAATATTATGCATTCTAACCTTCTTATCCTCTATGTCAAAATAATGCAAATCTGTCATCAAATTCATGAACTGGTTAGGGGTTAGTCTTCAATCACCAAATGTCACCAGGAATCAGCGAATTATACTTTGTTAATGCAAAAGAGTTATCAAATGCCTGAACTGGTTACCGGTTAGCCATACATCACCAAATGTCACCAGGATCAAGGGGGAAGCGAACAAAGTTAGTGTCAAAGTTAAGAAGTATTAGCAAGTAAAACCATGGGTTAAAGAGTTGTTAATAAACGAACATGCTGTACAGTCTAACCACAAATCACAAAAATCACTTAGCTTCTCCGCGTGCTGTCCTTCACTCATTGGAGCTGGCTCGAAGAAACAGGAAGAAATTACCTCAATGAAAATGGTGACACAATTCTGAAGGTGAGGCCTCAAAGGAATCTCCGCGCTTCTGCCGACAAACAATAAAAAAGCCTAGCGACGTGCGCGTGTTGGGCTTGGCTATTTATAGCCAATCCCTGGGCGTTGACTGTGCGTTGTAGCAATGTGCTTGGCAACATTACTAATCACTTGCTCAACCGGCTGAGGAGTCCGTTCCCAGCATTGTCCTGGAAACGGGAAACATTGCCGGTGTACGTTTTCTTTTATGTGCATAGAAGAAAGTGTTAATGCAGGGTGGCCATAATAATGGCAGAAACTGCATGATTATAATAAAATGAAAACAATGGGAACATGAGTCTTGATGCCAAGTGCCCAACAAGCATTCGCAAATCAGTGTCAAGGTTACAACAAGCATTGGTAAACTCAGTGCACAACAAGCATTTGATGAAGTTCCAAGAATCAAAACATGAGTATTCTAGCACACATTGAGAACACACAGGTCTCTCCTTAAACTGATATTTCTATGTGATTTATACGGTTACCATATGGATGTTGACAAATGATACAAGGGACTTTATGTTCCGTATGCTGAATTTCCCTGACAGCGAGTTGCCAGATAGTACAGATATAGATTGGTCATGCCCATACCCCCATCAAAGGGTGGAATTCAGCACTGAGACAGGGCCATACGAGGTCTTTGTCCACCCCAAAGGAATCTAGTGGCCAGGCTGTCTAGTTCTTTAAACCAGGTCAGTGGAAAATGACATGGGGTATTGTGAATCATATAGAGGAATCTGGGAAGTATTATCATTTTGAAGAGGGCTACCCTTTCCAGGGGATTAAGCGGTAGTGACTGCCACTTACGGAGATATCGCAAGCTCTCTTCATCAGGGGGGTAACATTGAGTGACCAGGCGAGGTCAGGGAGCAAGGCCACCCAGATTCCCAGGTATTTGAATGATTGCCTTCTGATAGGTATTGTGGATTACCAATCAAAGCAGTCTCTTAATATGTTGAGAGGGACCAGGATGGACTTACTAGGATTTAATTGCAGGCCAGAGATCTGTCCAAAGGAGTGCAGCACCCGAAGGCAGCGGGGTCCGGATTGAGCCAGTTCCATGAGAAAGAGTAAGACATCATCCGAGTATAAAGCGATTTTCTCTTCTTCAGAGTATGACCATCTCCATCCCCGCATGTGGTCATCAGACCATATAAGGCATGCCATCGCCAGGGCAAACAGGAGTGGTGAGAGGGGCAACCTTGCCTCGTCCCCCTCTTAATGGGAAACAACTCCGATAGCGAACCATGGACGAGCACTCGCGCTTGCGGCCGGGAATATAGCACCTTAACCAAATTGCGGAAGTGCTGGCCCAGGCCCGTCTCGACCAATACGTCCTCCAGGTACTTCCAGTCTACAGAATCAAAGGCCTTTTCGAAATCAATGAGGAGGAGTGCTAAACTGGGTTTTATGATTGGTGATTTGCTAAGGCTAGATGAAGGCGTCTGAGGCAGTGTCTGGTCCCACGAGATGGCATAAATCCACATTGGTCAGGGTGGACCAATTTAGTAAGATAGGGCCTGAATCAGTGGACTAGGACTGAGGCAAATATTTTGACCTTCGTATTTATGAGGGAGATTAGGCGATATTTGGTGCAGTTTTGTGAAGGAGGCTGTGTTTTAGGGAACACCACAATGGTGGCGGCATCTGTTCTGGTGGAAACGAGCTGTTCTCGACAACTTCGGTATATAAGTCAGAGAGATGTAGAATGAGTATCTCTCAGTAGGCAGCGTAGTACTCCTGCGGGAGACCGTCGGGGCCTGGGGTTTTATTTGATGTGCTATGTGATATGGCTTCATTGTTTTCTTCTTGAGTAATGAGAAGATCAAGGTCAGTTGCCATAGGCCTGGCTGATTAGTTCTGAAAGGGAAAGTTCAGGGCATTGTGCTGAGTAGAGTTTAGAGTAATAAGCGGCAAAGACCTGAGCCATCGATGGGGGCGAGCAATGAATAATGTCTTCCGGATCTTTAATCTCTGTGAATATGCGATCAGCCATAGGGTATGTAGCCAGTCGATGCAGGATTTTCACGTTTGTCACCTCACCCATACACCCTGGCCACAGAGGATCTCAAGAGTAACTTAGCGGCATCCATGGGGATTTGCTTGATCTCGTCTCTTAAATGCATCAGATGGGTAGTTAGCTGGGAGGACAGTACAATGGGCCATGCTATCCCATTCTTGCATCTGCTACAGGACGAGCAAAAGAAGGTGTTTGAAAGGTTCGCCCTCACAGGTGTGAATGAAAACATAAAAGTGCATGCCTTGGTTAAGACCTTAATTTTTCGCTTGGCTTGCAATACAAGGCTGCAGCATGACATAAATCACATCCAAACAGTACATCTGTGCCACACTACTTGATCCACAGAACAAAAATATTCTGCCTACTTTCCTTACTTTTTCTGAAGGGGATGTATAAAATACAAGAGATGGATTGTAGAGCAATCCGGAGACTTGCAAGAAGAATGGTTGGAACTTCGAGTCCCACCCCACAGTTCTGGGGTACCGTCTTCAACATGCAGAGTTTGTAGTCTTGTTTCATAGCAGCCAACAACACCATAAACCAGAATACTGGCAACAACAGCAACAGAAGGACCAGGCCCAACCTCTGCATTGTATTGGTTTCAATTGGCAGGGCTCAAGCCCATTGCAGAAGTGATCGCAAAACACTTTGAGCAAGTGGCAGCACCAATGAGCAGCATCCACTGGATGCTGCAGGAGTATCTGTATGATCCAAAAGAGGTCTCTGTGGATACAAATCATTTGAGGTATTGGTATGGGAAGATGCACCAATGGCCAGAGCTCAGCAAGCTGGCAATAAAGTACCTAGTATGTCCTGTCACCAATGTGTCTGCTGAGCATGTGTTCATACGGTTGTTACAGTGAGAAAGACCAGTCTCTTGCCTCAAAACATGGAAAGATTGACTATGATAAAAATGAACCAACATTTTTACCACACAATGACACTGCTCCTGAAACAGCACAGGAGAAAGAGGAGGGTTATTGGTCAGAAATTGAAGACTAAGAATACCAGTGCCCCAATAGAATTTTTTATTTATTTCTCATTGAAATTTTATCTTTGCAGCAAAACAAAGTACATAGTGGAAGTTTCTTTTTGTGTCAGATTTATGCTGCCCCGCCATTTTTGTAGTCACATATATTGCTGGATTGAAGTTGGACCAGTATGCATTGAAGAAGTCTCCACAATCACTTCATGACATTGGAGACAATGCCTGCCCACTGCATGCCTATTGTATATCCCTTTTTGCATCACTTAGCACTAGAATTCTGCACCAGAAGAACGTTGATTTAAAAGAGTGCCTGCCAATACTAAATTCCAATGTGATCCCTGAATACCTAATTCCTAAACTAGGTAAAACTACAACTATTGCAACGGAGAATGAGTGATTGTGTAAGTGGTGATGATGATTGATGGTTCATGTGGTGGCAGACAGTAAGGGAAGGTGTTGAACTGTAATGTGGAAACTTGCTTGAGATGATCGATTTGCAATGTTTGGGGCATGAGTGATAGGCGATTATATTTCTGTCGTAAATTGGATGCGATTAAATTAGCGTTAGCAGAATCCATCTGGTATTTAGAGGCTATCTTGTACATCTTATGGAATCCATTTTGTATTTCTGGCAGCCATTTTGTTTACCCTTGTGCTCTGTTTAAAGGACTGGCTATACTTAGACTCTGCTACCCTGCACATGCGCAGGAATATCTAACTGTCCATGCATCTGTTTTTAGTCTGTAACTATCAGGTTGTTTCTACCAGAGTCAGCAACTGCTAGGGCCTCCTTTACTGTTGACTGTGCATTTCTGTATGACCATCTATGTATGTAACTCTTCTCATGTATGCTTGTACTGCCCTCTTTCTGAGCCCCTGTGTGGGTATAAAAGACCCATGGTTCTTCTACTCTGTGTGCTACCTTCATTCAGCACCACAGGGTGCTGGGTGAATGTGGTTCCACCTCATGAGGTTTATTAAACTCTGTATTTTCTATTTCAGTTTCTGTGCCAACTTCTTTCCAATAGTCTGAGGACTCTGTGCAGAGAAGGGCGAACCCCTTGCACTGGTAGGCCTAGCTGAGGCCTATTTTCTACAATTAGCGCCTCAACGTGGGACTCATCGGTGACTCGGATGCCCAAAGGATTGGTCGCGACGAAGGATTGGAATCTCGCTCTGGACATGATCACTGCCCGATAAGACCCGAGTCTTGGCATCCACGGCGGCTTTTCCTTTCTTTCTGATCTGACCATCCAGGTGGCGCCGGTCCTCGACTGAGATCTCTTCTGTTGATTCGCCGTGCAGTGACCATTTGGTCGATTTTAGAACTTGGCAGGATGAATCTGGACACCAAGTGATTGGTAAGTGTCCTTCTGCGGCGCTTGCTGTTGGTTTTGATGCCTGGGATTGGTAAGGTAGTTTAGTAACGCTTACTGTGGCTTTGAGTATGGTATATTTTGTGTTGGCCAACTTGGTTTGTTTTGACATATGTGACTTGCAATTCACATAGGCAGGTAATGAGGAGAATTTTCTCTAACTGAATTGATTTGAATGGCACATCGTACTAAAGGTACCTTAAGTGCTACTTTAATTATAATATTGCATATTCTGCACTATTTTTGGCATGCCTGTCTTTAGCACACTTCTGTGTTGCTTTTGTAATGGTACCAATTTGAGACTTGATGAAGCACAACCGACCCCCCCCCCCCGGAGGGGACGCCTAATAGGGATATGTATATTAAGTATGGTCTTTCTTCTATAATGTACAGCACATTATGGAATAAATACACTTGTAAGGATCCTGAGTTGCGTTGGCCTATGTATGGGTCATTTGATTTTCGGAAAATTGAGTATGTGGAACAATGTATGTTTAAGCAAAAGACTAGGCAAGAGATGTTTGATTGTGTACAAATGTGGGAGAAAAAGTACGTGAATGAATGAATGTGTTGCTTTCTTGGATGTACCATTTCTTTTGTATAAAATTAGCCGGCTCCCCTAGAGGGGATACTTAACTAGGTTTAGGTATATAAAAGTATTTCTTCTTTGGTGACTAGTACCCCGAGGAACTAAATATGTACATAAAAGGATCCTGGTCTGTGCACTTAGTAACATTCATAAGTGATGAGATGCAGAGCGTTTTTTCTGGTGTTCTGCCAGCCAAATCTAGTGAATATGACTTGCAACTAGTATTTACAAATGGTTTGGTTTAAGTACAGTCTGTGGGCTGTCTTTTGTTTCCGTCTTAAGTGTTGATCTGTGGGTTAAATGTGTGTTTAAATGTTGTGGTGTGGTAAATTGTGTTTTGGATGTTGCTAGCACTGGAAAAAGCGCGTGATTGAATGACTGTGAATATGTGAAAGAATTCTTAGAAGTGAAATTGTTAAGGAGTAAATTTAATTTGGTCTCATCACCATCAATAAGTCGCAAAAGGAAATTGAGAGGGGTGTAGCTAGAGAAAGAGAAACCCCTGTGATTTGATGACACCCTTAATGTACAAAAGTACTAATGAAGAGTAATTAGGGACCGGTTAAAACTTTAGCTTGAGAAAATTGTGGGTATTTTGAATTTTCAAATAGTTCCCATGCAGCTTTGTGTTCTTGGTGGTTCAGTGAGCCAATGTGCTGGGTCCACAGGGTTGTAGGTTCTAATTTAAGCTGAACCTGCTAATCTGAGAATTGAAAATAAACTTATGACCCCTGAAAAGAAATTGTATATCAAAATTAATTTTTACATAGCGCAAATCATTGCAGTTTAGATGAAATTAGGAAGGCTTTTTGTCTTTGACAGCTTCAGGGCTGTGCGAGGCAGATTTTGACCTTGCAGCCTGTAAGGTGGGGGCTAGAAATAGGAGCGAGTAAACCAGGAGGTGAAATCACTGCTTAGAAAGCGTCTCTGACATGAAAATGTGTAATGCTTGCCGCAGGAGAGCCTTGGAGAGAGGTGGGGGCTAGGAGTGCTCGCCTGGGCTGAGGGGCTATGTTTAGCTTCTCTGATAAGACAGAGCAGCTGAGGAACCGAAACTCAAGGAGCCTTCCTTGTCCCTATTTTGAGCAAGATCAGTTAGAATTTCCAAATAAAACTGTTTTTATTTTTTTTAAACTGTTGCATTAATCCTAGACAAAAAGTAAAACAAGGCTCTTGCTTGAAATTTTAAGGGCTATATGCCTATATAAAAACGATTTTCCAATTTAGAATTAATTTTCTAAGTGGAAATTGTAGCCCAAAGCTAACATGGACTATCAGATAAGTAGTTTTACTTTTAGAAAGTTAAAATTTAGATGACCTGTGTGTCAGAAGCGACACAGTCAGTTCAGCTGACAGCTGGTCATCATAAAGATGACCTACTCTCAGATGGGGGTCAGTAAGGGAAGGAAATCAGTTATTGATTTTAAGCCTGACAAATTAAGCAGGCCAGAATATTCGACTCTGAGCTGTAGGTTCAGTAATTGCGCATCACTGCTCATTTATATATGTTATTGTAATTTGTCTATGCTTTCTGTGCTTGGTATACTGATGGCTTGGCATATGTATTTTTATTTTATATATGTTTTGTTTTTGTGTCGTATTGACAATTCTATTTTAATACTAGTACAAGTTCTCCTGTGCGGTAAGGAGATGGTCGTGACGACGTCTATCTTTTCACAAGCAGTTGGCTGGAACTTGTTCAAAATTACTAAATTCCACAGATATGATATTATCATTATCATGCTGTCAAAATGGCAGACAACACGTTATCAGTGTATGTCTAATTGGTATTGGAGATGAATACAAAAAAAAAAGAAAAAAAAAGTTATGCAAGACTAAAATATGTGTCACCTGTGGTTAAGCCATGACTGCCCTTCTCTTATAGACAGGCAGCCGTCAGTCATATGTTTCCAGATTGGATATTATGGAACCATTATGATTTGTAGCCTCTGCAAAAAGGTGACCTGAATTTTTCTAAATATCGCACTAGCTAAATCCTGTTCTGTTTCCTTGGAAGTGTATAAGTATGCCTTTGATTCCTTAAAGGAAATCAGGTTTCCTTTTTCATATTCTTTATATGGGGATAACAGGCCTTAAAAAAAAAAAACGAAATTGCGTGTTCTATAATAAAATAGATAATTATAAAGACTTTTCTTTAGATACATTGTATTAGATATTAATGGGTAAACACATCATCTGAATACATTGGATTTTGCTGTATTACACCCACATCTTAACACTTGAAATGTCTGTTTTAAATAATGATCATGTTGCAACCCTGAGAGCGCCTTTACTGCTGATGAGTAAAACAGTTGTTGCTGGTGTTTTTTTTTAGGCCACAAATGGAGCAGGAATGTTTACTTGGCTAAGACTTCCTATAAGGGTATACATTATACATTTCTGATGCCACATCTCTGGGATATGTAGAGGACATTCTGGGGATGACTATTATGCAAAAACTTTGTAGGATATTAATTTTTAAGTGTCCTACACATCAAAGTCGAAATTGAGTAAAATTCACTATTTAAATGAGGTTTTTTCAGTCAGAACACCTTATAAACTGCCTTAGGCTCCAGTAAATGCACATATGTAAGCATAGACTTAATAGCTGACATCTATACTACTCAAGCACTCAGTATACTGCTTCCAAATATACCTATGTACAAAACTGGCAGAAGTTATTAAGCTTACCTCTGAATTGCTGGTTGACACGGTTGGAGTGGGTTTTGCTGTTTCGCCTTCGGTCTCTAGGGTCACTTTGACTTGGGAGCACTGCATGACAACCTTGCATACAAGATGGAACAGCTGCATAGGTTAAAGGCCGAACTCATACATTTAGAAGCCTGGCAGGGCTCGGCTTCACATGAGCCTTGACATTTCGACATTTGAAAGACGAAATGGCAGGGCAGGGACAGAAAGAGGTTTTGCTTACCTTTTTTTTTGGCAAAAGCAAGTTTTTGTGCACTCAATGAACATAGTATAATGGTATATGTGACCTCTCTTTCAAAGACAATGGCTCTGCCATATATATAGTACACATGCTTTTAGGGCTGAATTCAGGAAGCAATGGGATTTAGTTTGAATTCATGCGGCCTCATGTTGCACTACTACATTTGCTAAGGGAATATATTCTTTAGCTAGCTTACTGTGCTATTTCGCTCCTCAGAGTTTGTTTTTGCCCAGTTGCTATACATTGGGGTTGATAGTGTTGACAGAATGAAACCTATTATAGGTTTCTTACTGTCAAAAATGGGGGAGGAGGCTAGCTCCTCTACAAATTAAGGGTAGGCAAATTTATGTGTTCTCTCTCTTTTTTCTTAATTTCTTTTGAACCTGTCTAAACTGTCTGTGAAATAGCCATGAGACATTTAATTGGCTATTCAGTAATACTGTTTTAAACATTATTAGCATTAATAAAAATGAATAAATATATTTTGCTATGTTACTACCCATCCTCTCTGATGGAATTATGAGAGGATGAGTAGTCTAGATTGCTGCTTCCTTATTTGATCTTTAAGGGGAACTAGCTGTGGGTAGTTTTTGTTTGAAAATTCTCAGGTGACAACACCACTATTGTTTGTTATTCTCATGCTACATACAGTTTTGCAAGGGCATTGCTAGTTTTTATTAGCTAGTCTGTGTAAATAAACTGACAGTCCTTACTAGAACTAATGTTGCATAGTTTGGATTGTGAAAAAGTAGAATGCAGGGAAGAGGTCTATGCGATCCTTAGCAAACATTTTTGAGGAAAATATTGTTTTTATAAGAGTCTGTTAGTCACAAGATGTTCCACTGGAGAACGTGTACCCATTATGTTGAAGTTTTTAGTTCTTTATGTAATAGGAATCCTTGTTAAATTAGCAGTGTTAGATTTTCCTGTTGCCCCTATAACATGAGAGCATGGTCCTGAGTATACAATGTAGGTGCTTTTATTAAGAAAAATCATTTTAGAAGTGTCTGCAGTCCTGTACAAGTAATGCAAAGTTTATGAGTAACAGTGTATAACATTTCCTTTTTCTTGAGGGTCTTTAGATGATTAAGATAGAAATATACATATGTAAGGATTTAGAGCATGTCTGTATTGTTTTTCTCTTTTCCTCAGAATTTGGTAAATGAACACAGACTTCCTTGACTGCTTGGGATTGGGTGACGTATTTCTCTTGTCAGTTCACTAAAGAGTTCCTTTTATACCTGCCAATAGGTTCAGGCTGTTGTTTTATTTACTCTCACATATATGAAAGTGGTTCCAGGGTGCCTTGTTAATATATGGGGCGTTCCTAGACTAGGAAGTATTCTGAGACTATCCTCTCTGTTGATGGATTATTTCTGTGCCTTGTCTAAAGACCTTTTGTTCTGTCCACCAATAGATATTTGCTGCTTTACAACCATTGCCAGAGAGGCGCGGACATCAGATCCAGCTTGAGTAGTCAACACCAGTCCAGCTTGAAGTCAAAGTGAAGGTAACCAGCACAGGCATTGCTGGCAACCAGGACCTCAGTGAAGGTAGAAGGCCGGAAGCACTGGGATGAGTGTACCCCTGCTACTATCTTGGGCGAAAGACGGGGTCACAAATCATGAAGGAGAAATCGTGGATCAAGCTTTTGATGCCCAGCCGAGAGTCACAGACTGACCAGGAAGGCGAGAAAGTTTTTGCTTGAGGTAACCCCCTTTGAAACAAGGGTTGCTTCAGAGATCCTAGCATCAGGCCTCTGAATCCTGGTCCTAAAGTGGCTGTAAAGATTTCACCTTTGTTGGCCAAGAGATATGGCCCCAATGAAAGAGCAGTGTGCCAGTAGAGCAATACAGGAGTTAGGGAAGGACTTGAGTTCAGGGTACAGGTGCTGTGTATCTGGTGCCTGTTACATTGAAATGAAGGAAACTGGTGCACTGCCTGAGACACTGGACAGGATCGCTGAGCGCATTTGCCCTGGTGGGTGATTGCCCTATCCTGAAAGAAGAAACTTTTCCCTTGAAACTAGGCCATGATTCCTGAGTTGCGAGTTGTGCAGCTCCACCGTGGGAACAAGAGCCTGCCTGTGAGGCTCAAACGGACAAAGGGAGAAGACTCCCCTCTGGTTGGTTGTACAGCGGCTTTAATTTCCCAAGGACTTCTTTTTCTTTTTTTTGTTGAGAATGTACCCCATTGATCGTCCCATTTTTGAGGAGGAGCAACCCTTTGCAGCTCTTCGTCCTAATTCTCATGGTCCTGTGTAGTCCTCCTGGTCCTCTGGATCCAGGATCATTTTTGTAAATAATATGTCTGACTGCTTTAATGTTTGTATTGGGTATAATTATAGATACTTTAGCCCTCATAAAGGAAACACTGGAAAAGTCTAGCGAAAATGTTTTTGAAGTTGAAATTGATGGTAACTGAAATGCATAGGAGCCTTGAAAATGTTTTTACTGGATGGTTCGAGGATTTGCTTAGGACTAGAAAGCTAATAGTTCTGTTTCTGATAATAGTAATTACTCTCTCCTGCTATCTGTATGACCCAATTCTCTGTTCCCTTTGTACTTCTGCTTATACCTTATACATACCCGCTTAACAATATTTAGAATGAGAAATGCCCACCTAGCAATGAATTAGGATATTTATGGAAAAAAAAATGTTTTTAAATTAATTTGCATATTTTTCATTTTTCCTACTGGATTATGGGAGATGTCTTCAGCTAACGCTAAAAGGGTCGTCTGTCGTAAATTGGATGCGTTTAAATTAGCGTTAGCAGAATCCATCTGGTATTTAGAGGCTATCTTGTACATCTTATGGAATCCATTTTGTTTTTCTGGCAGCCATGTTGTTTACCCTTGTGCTCTGTTTAAAGGACTGGCTATACTTAGACTCTGCTACCCTGCACATGCGCAGGAATATCTAACTGTCCATGCATCTGTTTTTAGTCTGTAACTATCAGGTTGTTTCTACCAGAGTCAGCAACTGCTAGCTCCTCCTTTACTGTCGACTGTGCATTTCTGTATGACCATCTATGTATGTAACTCTTCTCATGTATGCTTGTACCGCCCTCTTTCTGAGCCACTGTGTGGGTATAAAAGACCCATGGTTCTTCTTCTCTGTGTGCTACCTTCATTCAGCACCACAGGGTGCTGGGTGAATGTGGTTCCACCTCATGAGGTTTATTAAACTCTGTATTTTCTATTTCAGTTTCTGTGCCAACTTCTTTCCAATAGTCTGAGGACTCTGTGCAGAGAAGGGCGAACCCCTTGCACTGGTAGGCCGAGCTGAGGCCTATTTCCATGGAGGTGATTGGCCTTTAATTAGCGAAAATTAATTAACCTGTATGGCCCACTCCTATGATCCTTCTGTTTTTTTCATCATCTAGGATGGCTTCCCTAGACAGTTGTTTTATTTGCAAAACTGACAAATTCCAATCTGTTGCTTGCATCAAAGGGGAGATAGTGTGCCTACCACAGTGCTTGGATTGAAACAGCAACAATTGCACCAATGAGTGATCTGATTATCGAGTGTCTGTGAGTGATGATTGATGTGGTGGCTGATAGTGAGGGAGGGTGTGTTGAACTTTAATATGGGAACTTTCTTGAGATGATTGCTGATTTGCAATCTTTGGGGCCTGAGTGATGGGTGATAATTTTTTTCCCTGGAGGTAATTGGCCCTTTCACACTTAGCCAGCTTTAATTGCAGGGTCTTCTCTTTTATTCTGGTTCTTCAGAGACCAGAACAGTCACTTTAGTTAACAAAAACACCTATGTGTGTGTGCGTTGGATTTGTGGCAAAAAGTTAAACTCTGACTCTATTTTTCTTTGCTCTGCCTCTGTGTCTTCTTGATACACTCCTCATGAAGCTTACCTTCCTCCTGTCCTCCTTTGACTCTAAAAAACATTTTCTTTTTTACAATCTACAGCCCTTCTTTTAGTCTCCTGCACAAACAAAAGGCACCAACTGAGCTCAACAACACTCCTGCTTACCTACCGGATCAGTCCATATAGGCACCCAACAGTGGACAATCCTGAGGAGAATGCAGATGCACCACCTAATTTTGCAATACAGCATAATTTTTTTTTTAACAATCATATTTGAAGAACTCGGTGCGGGGGCTCACTTCCCAACCAAGAACACAGATCATTTAAATAACTGATAACTTGGGCCTTGGGGGCAGAAGGACAGTTTGCAATGCATTTATCTGTACTCTATAATACTCATTCCTTTGCTTTCTTTCACAACAGATTGATGACAAATGATGTGCTGCTCATTGCTCAGATGAATGTTGTCCTTGTGTAGTGTTTGTCTTTGTCAAATCTTTCACCAAATCCACCTTCCTATTTATTTATCAAACCCCTAATCCTTATCCTCCGGGCTATGTGTTTTATTGAGGTGTGGCTTAATTGACACTATCAATGGATCACACACTTGGTGGGGCGAATGTGGTGAAAGCAACACCAACTTACTGCAGAATCTTCTTAGCAATAGCCCACACTGGCCCTATTTGCCACCCCACGCAGGAAAAGTGATTAATATTTTAGATATAGAATGAAATCAGTCATTAGCATCATCATTCAGGCCTCTTGTTGTGTAACTGTAAACACCTAACCTAGGCTTGTTCACTCCAGACTTTGAGTCCATTTTTTATAACTCGATGATTTCATAAATACTAGAGGCTCCCCATTAGCCAAAACATACTAGCATTGCTATTTTTTGTATTTTTGCACTATCAGTAGTTATTGTTGTGTTATCATGTAGTACTCTAGTGTCAATTCTTTGTAAAGCTTTGATAAAATATAACCCACTAACTCAGTCTTTTTATTTCCATTTAGTTGCCTACAATGGATAATCAATCATTCAAATTAATCCTACAGTTGGAACTCACCTTGGTAACAATAGAAGTGGAACCTCACTTGTGAATTTGTGATGCCTTCCCTGTTATTGCTTCATCTATATTCAGGTAAGACAACTAGTATGCAGTGAACTGAACTAGTCAACTTGGTACGTAAGTAACTATCTGCTACTTCTGTTTATCTAGGTTGCTGTAGACAACATAGGACATGGCAGCATTTTCCTAATGGTCAAGATAGATAGAGCAGTATAACTCTAACTAAGCGCTGCGCTCTCTCTTACAAGCACCTAAACAGGCAGAGTAAAACTGAAGGCAGCAGTGCAGAGTAAAAGTAAAACAAACTACTTCAGGCATACATTTAGATAAAATAAAATAGTTTCCCTCTTAAGTTTTTTTTACAAAGAAACCCATCCTCTCCACCCGCGCAACATGCCCACCTCTCTCCCCAAACAAAACTGATCGAAGCCCCATTGTCCTAAAATTGTCCAAAGAAAGTCAAACCTGGTTTCAACTCCCTTCCCACCATCTCCACCCAGCTCCAACAACCAAGTCTCCCTCTCAACTAAGCATTTGTTTTTAAAAAGGCTAGAAGAGGGCATTGTCGATGTCGGTCTGGAGCTGGCGCAGGCTCTTCTCCATTATGGTGAGCTGGCTCTCGATTGAGTTCAGCCACTGCTGGATGCGGTGCAGCAATGGCCTGGTGCTGTCAGCGTGGGTGGATGTGGCAGCAGTTGAT
This sequence comes from Triturus cristatus, assembly GCF_964204655.1. Taxonomy (NCBI): domain Eukaryota; kingdom Metazoa; phylum Chordata; class Amphibia; order Caudata; family Salamandridae; genus Triturus; species Triturus cristatus. The sequence continues at coordinate 559,696,557 of NC_140588.1, forward strand.
GGAAGCAGGCAGCAGCACCGGCGATGAGATGGCCCGGAGGTTGGAGGCTAAGAGGGAACAGCTGTACTGGGGCCAAGCTGAGACGCGTTTGTTTCCTCCTCCTCTTCTAGGACCACCAGCTGCTGATTCTCTTGCTGGATACGCTCCAGCCTCTGCCTCCGCGGGCGGGCCGCTTTCTCCTGCCTGGTATGTGGTCTGGCTAGACCAGCAGAAAAAGCTAAAGTGTGGCGCAGCGTCCAGAGCTGCTGACTCTCGAGCACAGGGGTCATAGTTTGATCCCGGTCACTGGCGGCAGCTCAGCTCATTATCATGTGACTCTAGGCAATAGCTCACTTAATCTCCCCAATGGCCCCCAGTGCCTTGGAACCCTTAATGGGTGATATGTTTGCCCTTTACAAATGGAAATTATTATTAAATTGAAAAAAACAAAAAAAGACAAATTGCAAATAATGCTCTGTGAAAACAATTGTTTTAAATTTACCGAGTGGCTCAGTAACAGTACATTGCTGGTCCCCTAGGGCCATTGGAATTTGATGTGATTATGATTAGGAGAGTCACAAGGTCAGTTTTTTATTTTACCCACACATGCCTTGCATAAAGTACTGACTGTGTGGCAAAAAGTATTAAAAGGCAGAATAACACCGGATTTTAAAAAACAGTGATATCATTATTTTTTCTTCAAAAGGCTTATTAAGTTACGATGAACAGACACTTTATTTACCTCTCATTAATAAGCATGGCATTATGCACTATGGAGTACAAGTTGTGTGTTGTGCTAAAATACTATTCAGTCACTGTACAATTCGAAAGGGAAAAATCTGAACAGGAGAAAAATAAATCTGTTATGGGAAACCATGAAATATAATCTGGAATCACTACACATGGTTATGAAATGAAATGTGGCACATGCCAAGAATGTATTTTCCAATTGATAGGCGGGATGGAAGAACCTAGGAAAAAATAAAGGAGTGAAGTACTAAGAGATGACTGACTTTCAATTCACCTATAGCCACCATGATTAAGCTTTACTTTCTCTCATCTAGTCTTTCACCAAAATGTACAATACATTATCCATCCATTAAATTATCCACCCTTTCTTCTAACCATCCTTTTGCCCATTCATCCCTTTACCCACCCACACACCCTTCTGTCACCCACCCATCCTTTCACTCCATTTGCTTTCTTTTAACCTTCCGTTCTTTCATGTTTCCCTCAAGCCATCAACACTCATTATGTGAGCTTTTAGGGAGTTCATTTGCAGATAGAAGAGACCATAATTACTCAACACCCGCTGTAGCTGTTAAAGCTTGGCGGGGGGTTCACAGTCGCGTTTTGACGATGCCCTGGTACTAGCTAGTGAGTAGAGCAATTGCAAAAGCTTATGTGAGTTACCAGTGTCTGTCCCTGCTGCCGCTTTGCTCCCGCCAACTGACTCGTTGTTGACTCAATGTTCTCTGTGGCTAGAATAAAACATTATACATATTTTAGATGCCAGATACGCCACCCCATATACAACTGCAATACATCACTACCGTTCAGTTAGCATTGAAGTATCTTCAATCAAAAATATCACTCTGGGCATCTGATTGGTTCACAAATGTAGACAAGCCAGGGTTGGAATAATTATCAATGAAAGATATATGGTCTTGGTTGGCAAATGTAATGGGAGTGGTACTTCATACTTATTTTCCAGCCATGCTGCACTGTCATGGAAAACTGCTGGTATACTGTGTAGACAGAATCACACTCCACTTGGGGGGGTGGTTAATGACCATGGCCACTCTCTTATGATTTCTACTGTTAGAGCACGAGCAGGAAAAAGAAAGCCTTCTCGCAACAAACATACATGGTGAATATTATTTATAATACTAGCTTCCTCGGGCCTGCAATCTTTACACTAGACAGTAGAGTGCCAAAATGTGTTATTTTTAGTCTTACAGTACCACAAGATATATAGGAGAGAGAGAAAGATTACCAACAAAGCAGAAGATAAGTGAACTAGAAACTAGAGAAGAGACCGGGAAAAAGTCAGCTACCAAAAAGAAAACCATATAATATAAAGGAAAAAATGGTAATGCGGGGATTACAGGAATGAAACAAAAATTGAATCCCTTGTGGTCTGCACCAGTGGGTTTCTATCCTGTCCTCGTCGCCACATGGAAGGAAGACAACAGGTAAGGGTGTCAGAAAACTTTATTCCTCATGAGCAACACCAACCCTCAAGCAGCAACTCCCATCCTGGAATCCAGCACCACTATTCCAATACTCCAAGATTCTACCCTAGCCCACAACAATCATAAAACCCAAAATTAGGGAAATAATAATAAATAATTGGACTTCCTGGGGCCAGCAGAGCCCTCTGCAGCAGCGCTGGTGGTTGGCGCTTACTGACCACCTACTCCCGGACCTATCTCCTAAACAACCCTCTTCTTGCCCTTGGGTGCTGATGTAAGAAATGAAGAAGATTAAAAAAATAGATCAGTGATTCAGTTAATCTCCACAAAAATGTTATGACAAACAAACGCGGTAACATTGCACTTCTCTAAAACAGATTGCCTGTAGTACTTGTTTCAAGTCTATCAACTATCTTTGAGTTGCCCATACTAATCATGAAATCCCTATTCCAAATGTCCTTAACCAAAGCTACATTTGGAAATAATGCATTGCAGTGAATGATCTTTCATTCTATTCCCATTTCTCAACCCCCTTCATGGAGCAATTCAGTCTCCCTTTTATGCAAAGCATAGATGCATACTACACATTGCTGTGAAATAATTTGGAACTGTATGAGCTACATACACAAATTCACAGAGAGAACGCACTAGTAAGTGATATCACTGATGCACTAGAGTGATAGGAGAACAGTCTACAATGGCTTCTTAATTAATCAGCCAAAGGGAGCGCCAATGATGAGTACGATTAGGTAGCACAGAGCACATTCCTAGCAGAAACTAGAGACTGGATTACACAATAATATTCCAATGTAAACTAAACGTAACTTACCTCTGAGTGTGAGCAGCATAGTATTCAGAACAAAATGTTAGCATTGTAGAACTCAAACACAATGAATAAATTATTTATACTCACCGATGCTTGAAATCCCTATGCCAGCAGGTCGAGCAGGTCTTGATCCTGGTCCAGGATATTCACCCAGCGGTACGTCAGCTGCTAAACAGTGGGCTGAACTTGGCTGTTGCGCTACACATGCTGGTGTGTCTTCCCCAGCGCCATTGATGCTCCTGCAGGGAGTATCTGCTAACGGACCTGCCATCTGCTGCCAGTATGGAGTGGAAATGGCGCTGCACAAACAAATCAGTGCTGCCACCTTCTCATCAAAGATTACCCAGGGTTGCACACCTGGGTGGTGGCATCCTGCCTCTGCCATGGTGCTGGGTGGGTTCGGAAAAAAGGAAATAACGGTAAATAAGCATAAAAAAAGCAAAAACTTTAAAAAAAAAAAGAAAAACCTAAAATACACAAACACAAAGATACACACTAATATAAAAAAATATGAGGGTTAGATTAGACTTAAAGGGGGAGGATTACACAGATGAAAGAGAGATTAAGTTTTAGGCCAAGCACCATAACATATGCCCCTGCCCATGTGGACTGCATGGTGTCGTTCGAATGTGATTTGGAAGGCAAGAATGCATATAAGAACCACGTGGTGCTGTTCAAACATGATTTGGAACATGAGAACGTACTCCACATTCCAACTGCAATGCAAACGGATGTGCCAGCAAACTCCACCCGCCAGCGGAACTGCGTGTAGCGCAGCAGAGTTTTTTGTGACTACATGGAGTTCCACGTGGCACAACTCAGTGAATTCCAGCCAGGCCTAAGTTTTTGTTGAGTCAGGAGTGTCACCTGCATTGCACACTTTTGGGTACCCTTACCCTTAGTGACGAACGAATGTGAAACTGGTGTCTTGACTTATTTTGGCCCTAGTGTCACGTAATCTACCATGCATGCAGAGGCCTAGGCATTTCCAGTGTAATACAAGATCAAGAACCTGCTTGGAAAAGTGAAGGGTGCACGAAGAACACCCATAGGCAGATATTCTCAAGAACGTGTGATAAACATCGCAAAATTAGCGTGACGCAACTTTGCATATCGCAGTCTATCACAGGAAAACAACACCGTGTTAACGTAGTATTCTCAACCCGGCGGCACCATGCGATAGGCCCTCAACATCGCGTCAAATAAGCGCATTAAAATCAACGCGCCGCCGCAAAAATGCGGAACACAAACTAGCAAAAACTTACGATGACGCCAATTGCGATACAAAAATCTGCGAAACCAGCCACAGGCCTGCAATTCCCACACGTCAAGCGGGAAACTGCACTATAAAAGTAGAAAAAAAAACATACAAACAAAAGCCAAACAACAGCGAAGCACGAAGAAGGGAGCCGAAGCAAGTACAGAGGATAACCAGAACCCCACAAGCCCCCCGGAGGACCAGCCTGGGACCTCGGGTCTGGGAAGGGCAAGGACAAGAAGAGTAGGAAGAAATAGCTCAGTCCGCAGGAAAACAGGATCCTGATAATGGAGGTGATAGAACACCATCAACTACTGTTCGTCACCTCCACTGTGTCACTGGCAACTAAAAATGGAACATGGCACATCATCGTGGACAAGGTGAATGCATTTGAACTGCTGAAGAGGACATTGGAAGAGTTCAAGAGGCGCTGGACTGATGTGAAGCGCAAAACCAAGCAGAAAATCACAAACCGGAAGGCAGCAATGCAGACTGGAGGTGGGAGCCCAGCGCCACAGGAGGAGCTGGAGGAAATGGTGTCCACAGTCATCATTGGGGAGACGGTGGCAGGAGTTGGGGGCCTGGACACTGCTCAATATGACCGGACACAACAGCAACAGGGTGAGTAACGACCAGGGACTGGGGGGGACAGGGTGGCACACATGCACAATTAAGCATAGCACATCTGCGGACAACAAATGCCCCAGACACTCAACTCCCACCAAGAGACCAATGCACCCAAGTATGCAACATCTCAGCACTGTATAAGCCCAGAAGTCAGAGGCACACCGCATGTAAGGGATAAGGGCATCTAAATCAGAGCTGCAGGGGCGACTTCCCCAAAATGCGGCACACACACATTACATGCAGAGCACATCAACATTGACAGCGATGTGGTACAAACTGCAACACGTCCACAACAGAACAGAGGACACAACTGGATCCGCATATGTGTAGAAACTGGCCAATCACATTTGGCATTGCAGGGAAATGTGAGTTGACAATGTACAAGTACAAACACACATCCGTGATGTTGTCGGAATGTCCTCTGTCCCGCATCAAATAGGCAGCTCCCCCCAAATAGTCACAATTTACACTGTCATGCAGTCTCAATGTAAACATGTACAATGCGTCAACATACATGTGAACACACAATGTTAAACTGCATCTACCCTTCACATTGCAGGGGGAAATCCAACACCTCCTGCAGAGCCGGCCGAACCTCTCTTCTCTGATGACGAAGAGGACCACCACACCTTTGACTCCAATGCCCTGCAACAGCTCATGGAGAACCTCTGCAGCCCACTTCCAGGAACAGGGCAGCCCAGCTGCTATGAGGAGAACCCACCCCCTGCGCAGGACACACAGCAGGCAGCACCCACCATCACGGCTGCCTCCCAGGAACCCCACGATGAACACATGGCCTTCCAACGCCGTGTGTTGGGGTGCCAGGAGTAGCTAGCTGAACAGGTGCAGGTGGGGTTTGACCACATGGCAGCTAAATTAGACGCCATATGTGGGTGTCTAAGTCCCATCAGGGACCACTCACAGTCCCTAACGGACACCCACAGTCCACTCCATGCTCTCCAACAAACCATGGCTGACATCGCTAGAGTCCTGAATCTGCGACAAGAACAACTGTCTAGTCAAAGTGCCTCCAGCGATCTCGCCCGGGGGTTGGGACACATGCGGAGGATCATGGAGGATATGGAGCAGACGCAGGTGGAAAGAGTGGCTGCCACGGATGCACACCAGCAATAGGTAGCTGGGTCCCTCAATGCTCTAAAGACCCTCCTCATGGCATTGCTGCTACAAGCCCTGGCTCTGATGCATGCTGCTGCTACCACTCCTTCCACATCTCTAGCCCCTGATGTGTCAGTGCCACACAGTGCGGCAGACATTCCACCTCCTGCCCCTGAGGTGTCACTGCCACACAGTGCTGAAGACAGAACACCACCAGCCACATGTGAGGCACATGCAACAGCAGAGGATGAAGATGCAGATGAATCTGCCTCCGTGGTCAGAAGGACGCAGTAGCATTCATCTCTGCCATATGGCCTGTTTCTACTTGGTTCTGCTCTCTGCATCATCACCTTCCACTGTCCCCGATGCACTTTGCGACACTCACCTTGGACCTCGACATGGACTTTCTTATTCTGTTTGGTCACCAATGACACAGCTATCAGACTGCAGACTGAACTCCTCCTGATCTGATGTACTTGTCATTCCCTAAAGGACTCTGGCTGGCCCTCCACGGGCCAACAATGTAAAGTGGGGTTTGCATGGCCCTGTACTGCTCCAGCTACAACACTCCACTGAATGTGCATTAAACATTCATATTCATACAGATGTGTCATGTCTATGATCTTTCAAGTGTGGGACTATGGATGAATGTAGGGTCAGTGAGTCCCCCTTACGTCCATGTTGCTCATGTTGTGGGACTTGGTTCACAGGGTGACACATTGCCATTTGCGGTCCAGGTGGCGCCAACACTACAACAGAAACACACAGATTAGTTACTTCCTTGTCCATCCCAGGAAGGAACCATGCCCAGAGCCCCGGGGTCATTGTTCACACCCTTATGCTGGACTGGCATATGCCAGGCTAGCCCACTCTGCTTACGCTCTCAGGGGACGATGACAATGCTACATGTCCCAGGTCTTCCCTGTAGGGATCTTCTGCTCACAGGTCTAGTTGTCAGCATGCCAAAGCCACTCCCTGACGGCGGGTTTCTTTCTTTCTCTCTCCCTCTCTCCCTTTCTCTCTCTCTCTCTCTCTCTCTCTCTCTCTCTCTCTCTCTCTCTCTCTCTCTCTCTCTCTCTCTCTCTCTTTCTCTCTATCTCTCTCTCTCTCTCTCTTTCTCACCCTTTCTCTCCCTCTCTTTGTCTTTCCCTCTCACTCTCTCTCTTTTGCTATTGCTCTCTTTCTCTCTCCCTCTCTTTCTCTCTCTCCCTCTCTTTATCTCTAGCTCTCTTTCACTCTCTCTCTCTGTACTTTGATGAGCGCATGACACACCTTCTTATCTAGGTTTTTGTCTTGCAGGCTGTGACTTACAGAATGTTCTGAGAAGACCTGCCATAACTCTTCAGAATTGTTGTTTTGGGTTTATTCTGCAATAAACGTAATATTTGGATATTCTGAGATGAATGTATGATTCTACTTTTTCTGACCTCACATGTATGTTAGGTGTTGTGATTGTGTGACTTCAGGCGAAATGTTTGGTTCACGATTTCGTAGAGTTGATGTGCAATATCTTTGTCCATGGGGTGTCCAGGGTAGGGCCCCGAGGGTGGCTCTGGGAGTGGTGGTGGTGGGTGTTATTGCCCTTATTGGGCTCCGGGCTGCATGTTCAGTAGCTCCATGGCATCTGTTGTTCTTCATGTGTGGCTCTGGGCTGTGTTCCCTAGTCTGGTGTCGGTTGTTGTCCGACTTTACACCAGGTAAGAGCAGGTGTTTATTTCCTGCAGCTAACGCACCTTATCGCCTGTTTTGTGATCTTATCGCCGATCTGGTTGGTCGTTAAGAATGTTGAGGTGTGGTGTTGTCGCGGCTTTTTGCACGGGAATGCCTACTCTGTATCTCATTAGCGTTAGTTGCTGGGGTCATCTGTGGCAATGTTTTCTGCAGCTGCTATCGCGGGTAAACTGGTGATATGGGCTGTTAGCACCAGCTTGTGAATGGGGCGATACATTTATTGCAACTTTGGCTGTGATAAAGTGCTGATAACTTGGTGATAAGTCCTTGAGAATATGCCCCATAGAGTGGGCATTGGACTGCTGTCCATTCCCTGAGTGTATAACATAAAGATGATCTACTGAAATATGAACTCAAAAATATCATCTGACTATAATGTTGTAGTCAAAATGCTGTGACTGCAAAAATATTGTGGGCCAAAATATCAAGATTATCAATATTTTGTGTCTATATGGGTTATTGATTGCTTGTCTGAGTATCTGTGTGGGTGCCTGAGTGTCTGTGTAGGTGGGTGGGGTGTATGTGACTCACTGCATGGATGTATGAGGGGTGATTCACTGGGTGTATGGGTTCAAGAGTGCATCTATGAGGGGCTGTATGGGTAGGTGAGTGTGTGTATGGGTGTGTTGGTGAGTGAATGGATGTCTCAGTGGCACATGTGTGAATAACCACATATGTGAAAGGCAGTATATGTGAGTGCTGGAGTATATAAATGATAATATGTGAGAGTGAGTGATTGTGAGAGTGGCTGTAAGGATGAGTGTGTGCTTGTATTAGTGATTGTAAAAGAGAGGAAGTATGTGTTAGTATCTGTATGAATAAGTGAGGTGGTTTGTGTATAACTGTATAGGTGAGTAAATAGGATTGTGAATGATTCTTTGCATGATTGACTAGGTGAGTAACGCTATGGATAAATGGTGATATGTGAAAGTCTGTATAGGTATATAAGTGCAAATGATAGTGCTGTATTGATATGTGACTGCATGTATGAATGACTGTATGGGTGAATGAGTGGACGTATGTGTAGACCTAGGAATCAGTGAGTGGGTATGTAGTAATTGGTATTGGTGTGTCTATGGTTTCGAAAATGGAAGTGTGTATTTTAGAGTGGATGTATCAATGGTTATATTAGGGTGTGAGGAGGTGCATCAGATTATCATGTGGATTATGTCATCAGTGATGTCATCAGTGATGTAATTTGAGATGTCATCATTGATGTCATCAGCGATGTCACTGACCATGTCATGAATGATGTAATATGTGATGTCATCAGCAGAGCATTGCGGGGGCGCGAGTTATAGTTAGCTCAACTAACTATAACAGCCGAATTTCTCAGGTTTTGTAAGAGTGAAATGTCCAACTAACTATAATGTCCCTGAAACCTATGATTTTTTCAGTGAATTTCTATGTTTTTTATGCTAATTTCTAACTATAACGTCCCTGAAACCTGTGTTTTTTTCAGTGAATTTCAAAGGTTTTTTAAATGATAATTTCTAACTATAACGTCCCTAAAACGTATGTTTTTTTCAGTGAATTTCTAAGGTTTTTTAAATGATAATTTCTAACTATGCCCACAGAGGTAGGACAGGTGAAGAAAGAGGAAGAAAGGCATAGGAAGAAGCAAGAGAAATGCAGAAAGAGGCAACAGAAGTCCAGAAAGACGAAGAAAAGTGCAGGAGGAAGCAAGAGATATGCAGAAAGAACCAACAGAGGTGCAGAAAAAGGACTTGTTGCAAAGTCATCCTGTGCCCCCAACTTTTTACTGACTACTACTGGTGGTAACTGACTCTGACTAACCAGGCCTGGAGCCAGTGCTATGCTGAAAGACACTTAGAGTACAGTGAAAACACCTACATACACTATGGTACACTATGGGTTGGGGTACCCCAGCGATTGGCATGACCTCCCCTGTAAGGCCCAGGTACATAATAGGACAGGGGTGTTAAAACTACCTCTCACTCAGAGGTGCATAAAGAGGCAAGAGAAGTACATAAACAGGCAGGAAAGGTGCAGAAACAACGAACAGGGGTGCAGAAAGAGGCAACTGAGGTGCAGAAAGAAGTAAGAGCACTGCAGAAAGAGGCAAGAGAAATGCTAAAGGAAGCAACAGGTTTAAAAAGAAGCAAGATGAGTGCAGAAAGAGGCAAGTGAGGTGCAGAAAGAAGCAAGAGCAGTGTAGAAAGAACCAACAGAGGTACAAAAAGAGTCAAGAGGGGTAAAGAAAGAGGTAGGAAAGTTGCTCAAAGAGGCAAGAGAGGTACAGAAAGGAGGGGTGCAAAAAGAAGGAAGAGAAGTGCAGAAAGAGGCAAGAGAATTTCTGAAAGAAGCAACAGAGGTTTAGAAAGAAGCACAAGAAGTGCAGAAAGAGGCAAGTGAGGTGCAGAAAGAAGCAGGAGCAGTGTAGAAAGAACCAACGGAGGTGCAAAAAGAGGCAAGAGGGGTAAAGAAAGAGGTAGGAAAGGTGCTCAAAGAGGCAAGAGAGGTACAGAAAGAGGCAGGACGGGTGCAAAAAGAAGGAAGAGAAGTGCAGAAAGAGGCAAGAGTATTGCTGAAAGAAGCAACAGATATGTAGAAAGAAGTAAGAGAAGTGCAGAAAGAGGCAAGTGAGGTGCAGAAAGAAGCAAGAGCAGTGCAGAAAGAACCAACAAAGGTACTGAAGGAGGCAGGAGGGGTGCAGAAAGAAGGAAGAGGAGTGCAGAAAGAAGCAACAGAGGTGCTGAAAGAGGCACAAGGGGTGCAGAAAGAAAGAAGAGAAGTGTAGAAAGAGGCAAGTGTGGTGCAGAAAGAGGGAAGAGAGGTGTAGAAAGAGGCATGAGATTTGCACAAATTGGGAAGAGGGGTACAGAAAGAGGCAGGAGGGATAAAGAAAGAAGCAACAGACGTGCAGAAAAAAGCAAGAGAAGTGCAGAAAGAGGCAAGAGAATTTCTGAAAAAAGCAACAGAGGTTTAGAAAGAAGCAAAAGAAGTGCAGAAAGAGGCAAGTGAGGTGCAGAAAGTAGCAAGAGCAGTGCAGAAAGAACCAACAGGGGTGCTGAAAGAGGCAACAGAGGTGCAGAAGGAGTCACAAGGGGTACAGAAAGAAGGAAGAGGAGTGCTAAAAGAAGCAACAGAGGGGCTGAAAGAGGCACGAGGGATACAGAAAGAAGGAAGAGAAGTACAGAAAGAAGTATCAGAGGTGCTGAAAGAGGCGCAAAGGGTGCAGAAAGAGCAAGAGAAGTGCAGAAAGAGGGAACGGGGTACAGAAAGAGGCAAGAGAGGTGCAGAAAGAGAAAAGAGGGGTACAGAAAGAGGCAAGAGATCTGCAGAAAGAAGCAACAGAGGAGCTGAAACAGGCAAGTGGGGTGCAGAAAGAGGCAAGAGATCTGCAGAAAAAAGCAACAGATGGGCTGAAAGAGGCAAGTCAGCTGCAGAAAGAAGCAAGGCAGGTGCTGCAAGAGGCAAAAGAAGTGCAGAAACAAGCATCAGAGGTGCACAAAGAGGCAAGAGGGGTGCAGAAAAAGGAGATAGAAGTGCAGAAAGAAGCAAAAGTGGTGCTCTAAGAGGCAAGAGGAACACAGAAAGAGGCAACAGCAGTGCAGAAGGAACCAAGAGAACTGCAGAAAGAAGCAACAGAGGTACAGAAGGAGGCACAAGGAGTGCAGAAAGAAGGAAGAGAAGTGCAGAAAGAAGCAACAGAGGTGCACAAAGAGGCAAGAGGGGTACAGAAAAAGGAGATAGAGTGCAGAAAGAGGCAAAAGTGGTGCTCTAAGAGGCAAGAGGAACACAGAAAGAAGCAACAGAAGTGCTGAAAGAGGGAAGAGGGGTAGAGAGAGAGGCAAGAGTGGTACAGAAAGAAGCACGACAGGTGCAAAATGAAACAAAGGAAGTGCAGAAAGAAGGAATAGAGGTGCATAAAGAGGCAAGTGAGGTACAAAAAGAAGCAAGATAAGTGCAGAAAGAAGCAACAGAAGTGCAGAAAGAGGGGAGGGCGTGGAGAGAGAGGCAAGAGGGGTGCAGAAAGAACCAAGACAGGTGCAGAAAGAAACAAAAGAAGTGCAGAAAGAAGGAATAGAGGTGCAGAAAAGGGTAAAAAGGGTGCAGAAAGACATAAGAGGGGTACAGACAGAAGCAAATGAGGTGCAGAAACAGGCAACAGATGTGCAGAAAGAGGGAAGAGAGGTGCAGAAAATACAAGCGATTTGCAGAATGAAGTCAAGAGAAGTACAGGAAAAGAAAGTAACGTGCAGAAAGAAGCAACAGAAATGCAGAATGAGGCAAGAGAGGCACAGAGGGAAGCAAGAGTGGCTTGCACACCATTAGTACCAATTTAACACCCACATTTAGCAATAAGTAACAGGTGACCGATGATGAATTATGTGGCTAATGCAGAAAATGTATAATTGTGTGAAAGTGAGTGCAGCCAAACAGTCACATAATTAGAGTGGCCCTGCTCATACCTCTGACTAGGTCCACAAGTGCTCCTCAGTGATTCTATCTTTTTTTGTCTCACTGAGTTCATATTTGAGCTTCTATGAAAACGAGGAAGACTAAACCTGAGGTTACCACTCCACAACACAGACTACCATACCACATAATTACTCTCCAAAACACATAATCCCACTCTACATAATTCCTATACACTAAATACCACATACTGTCTATCCACATAATTTCACTGCACAACATACCACATAATTCCACTACACACAATGTACATCCACCTCACTCCACTCCAAAAAACAATAGTAAAAAACATTTGCATTTACAACACCAATAGCTCTAATTCTCGCAAATGTGAAACCTATTACATTGCAAACACTTTTTTAACTAGTAGTCGCGTTTGCAGAGTGGTGGAGAAAGGTTGATGGGCCTCTGACCAGCGCTCAGGAATTCTGCTGCGTGGGGCTTACAGGAGGTACCAGTAGGGCTTCTTGGCACCCAAATTCCCTCAGGAGTAAATTGGACTTCACCCCCATTTCGTAGTCTGCCAGGAGTCGCGTTTGCAGACTGGTGGAGAAAGGGGGGCATGGCCGCCAAAGACGTTTCTTAGCAATCCCACTGTCTGGTTCTCACCGGAGGTAACAAGAGGGGTAGTTGGCCCCCAAGGACATCCGTGGGACCCAACTACCCCTCCTATTAACTCCAGTAGGTCCCACACAGCATGTAGTACACTTGTGTCCTGAGGTCCTCAGGACACAAGAGGACCTCATCGCCCCACCAGCAGAGTGCCAAGAGGTGCGTTTGCAGAGTGGTTTAAAAAGGGGTGTGGCCTCGGACCACCTCTCTGTGATCCAGCTGTGTGGCGTTTACTGGAGGTACCTGGCGGGCTAGTTGGCCCCCAGGGACCCTCAGTATTCAAGGGGAATTAATTCCCCAACTAACAACAAGCCAGGGGGTGCGTTTGCAGAGTGGTGGAGAAAGGGGCGTGGCCTCCGGCAAGACGCCAGCTTTTTTAAAAATATTTTTTTTTACAAGTGGGCTGTGTGGCCCCCTTCTTTTACATTTTTGGGGCCCTGGGTACCCCATTCCTCAGAGCCTGACCCCTTTTTATAATTTTTTTTTAAATCGGGAAGGGGGCCGTGTGGCCCCCCCCCTCCCAAGGCCATTTTTGGCCCCAAGAAGCCCATCCCCTGGGGCATGGCCAGACTTTTTTAAAATTGAATTATTATATTATATGGAGGGGGCAGCGTGGCCCCCCTCCTCAGGCCATTTATGGCCCGCGGACCCCGTACCCCGGGGCTGGCATTTTCTTTTCTTTTTTTTTTAAATTAGAGAGGAGGGGGGCCATGTGGCTCCCCTCCCAGGGCACTTCACTTCTGGCCCCGGGGACCCCATCCCCGGGGCCTGGCCTCACCATTGGGGACCGTGGGGGGAGCCCCAATGCCACCACGGTCCCACCGTCTCCCCGCCTCCTGTGGGAGCCGGCATTGCTTTTGCACTAGGGGAGCTGCTGAAATGCAGCTCCCCTTGTGCAAAAGCAATCCTGCTTTGGATTTTGGAAGCGAGAGCAGGTTTCCTGCTCTCACTTCCAAAAACCAAAGCAGTGTTTGCTATGACAGGGCGGGAGCCGTGCTCCCTCCCTGTCATAGCAAACAGCAATGTCCTAGGGATGGACACCCCGGGACATTTCAAGAGCTGGCCCTGGGGGGTGGCAGTCCCCATGGCCATCGAGGGCTCCAGGAGGGGGGCCGGGCAGCCACCCTCCCTTTATTTACATATTCATTTATCTTTCGTAGTGAGGGTGAGTTTAAGCAAATCTGTCAAATATTATGAGATGGCTGTTTTATTGTTTATGTCGTCATAGCCATGCTAACGACATTACAGAACTGTATTTGTTTTCCGGTTTTGGTGCAGCTATTGCACATTAGAGCAGGATAGTTTAAATAAATATCGTAAACTTTCTTCATGTCTCTTAGTATTTATCATGGACAAGTACAAGTGAGAGAACGAAGGGGGTGACCTGCTACTGCGATTCCTGAGAGGCTCAGGAATGTTGTGTGCTGGGGTGCCAAATCACTTGTCTCTCTGGAAAGGATAGGAGGGCGAGTGAGACACTAAAAGCTGGTCGAATTTGGGTCCATAGAGACTGATTGGGTATGGTAATTCAGTCCCTACATGTTGAAATTCTATGGTCCAAAGCATAGTTCTGTTCTAGAGCAGAATCCCTGCAACACCTTCATCAGCTACAATCATTACTAACAAATGAGGGATGGGAGCACACTGCCTCACCTCCCAGCACAGTTCGCCCCTTAGCATTGTGGTAAATGCAGTTCATAGTGATTTCTTACTTGAATTTTTGCTGTAGTGGTTCACCAAATTTGGTGCAGGTTAGTGCTGTGAATCTCTAGACACATGTGTTTCTGGATATTATCCGTCTTCAGTAGAGATAAAAAACGAAAATTCCTTCTGGGGTTGCTGGAAAGGCTGCCATAGTCTCTCAGGTCTCAGTACCTCTCTCTGGCGCACAGGTGCATCCCAAGAGCTCGTCAGCTCAGTGGCTCAAGGGAGCCTTTTCAAACAAATGGGGGATGGGAGCACACTGCCTCACCTCCCAGCACAGTTCGCCCCTTAGCATTGTGGTAAATGCAGTTCATAGTGATTTCTTACTTGAATTTTTGCTGTAGTGGTTCACCAAAGTTGGTGCAGGTTAGTGCTGTGAATCTCTAGACACATGTGTTTCTGGATATTATCCGTCTTCAGTAGAGATAAAAAACGAAAATTCCTTCTGGGGTTGCTGGAAAGGCTGCCATAGTCTCTCAGGTCTCAGTACCTCTCTCTGGCGCACAGGTGCATCCCAAGAGCTCGTCAGCTCAGTGGCTCAAGGGAGCCTTTTCAAACAAATGGGGGATGGGAGAACACTGCCTCACCTCCCAGCACACTTCGCCCCTTAGCATTGTGGTAAATGCAGTTCATAGTGATTTCTTACTTGAATTGTTGCTGTAGTGGTTCACCAAAGTTGGTGCAGGTTAGTGCTGTGAATCTCTAGACACATGTGTTTCTGGATATTATCCGTCTTCAGTAGAGATAAAAAACGAAAATTCCTTCTGGGGTTGCTGGAAAGGCTGCCATAGTCTCTCAGGTCTCAGTACCTCTCCGGCGCACAGGTGCATCCCAAGAGCTCGTCAGCTCAGTGGCTCAAGGGAGCTTTTTCAAACAAATGGGGGATGGGAGCAGTGTGCTCCATTTGTTTACAATGATTTGTTTACAATCATTACTATACTGGATGCCTGCAAAGAATTAAGTGAGATGATTACTCACTGTGCGAAATGCCACATGCTTGTTTCTGTAAAAATATCATCTGAAGGTGTATTCTTGATTACAGTGAAGAAGCATTGCTGTTAGTTTTTTTGTTTGTTTTTTGCTTCCAGTTGCTAGTTAATGTTTGAACAATGAAGTCAATTGCTTCTTTGCATTTCTTTGCCATACACTTTTAGTACCTTGTTTACTTTTAGCTGAAAGAAAAACAAGAAAAGAAATGTAAAACTGTTAACAATACCTTATACAAAAAAAGCAAGTTATTTTACAACCACCATCTGGTCAAACAAAGAGCTAACTCTATGTTTTTAATGTGTCAGTGACTGTATCAATGTGAGACTGGGTGTGTCAGTGGCTGAATAGGTGTGTGCCTGGGTGTGTCAGTGGTTTTATTGGTAGGTTCATGAATATCTCAGTCTGTGTGTCGGAGCGTGGCTGGTAATGTCAGTAGCTGTATCAGTGCGTGCCTGGCTGTGTAAGCAGATCTGTCAATGTGTGAGTGGGTATGTTATCAGGTATATGAGTATGTGACTGGGTGTGTCAATTGCTGTATCATTGTGTGCCTTGGTGTGTTAGTGTCTGTATCAGTGTGTGCCTGGGTGTGTCAATGGCTGTATCAATATGTGTATGGGTGTTTGAGAGGCTGTACCAGTTTTTGGTTGAATGTCTAAGTGGCTGTATCGATATGTGACTGGGTGTGTCATAGGCTATGCCTGTGTGTCAGTTTCTGTATCATAGTGTGGATGGGTATGTCAGTAGCTGTATCAGTGTGTGCCTGGATATGTCAGTGGTTGTACCTGTGTGTCCCTTGTGTGTCAGAGGCTGTATCAGTGTGGCTGGGTGTGTCGCTACCTATATCAGTGTGTAGCTGGGTATCTCAGTGTCTCACAAAGTGTGTCTGGGTGTCAGACTCAGTATCAGTGTGTGTATCGGAATTTAACCAGTTGTGTCAATAGGTTTATTGGTGTGTAGCTGAGTGTGTCAGTGTCTGTATTGATGCTTGCCTGAGTGTGTAAGTGGTTATATCGATGTGTGAGTGGGTGTGTTCTTGGGTGTATGAGTTTGTGGCTGGATGACTCAGTGACTGTATCGATGGGTGCCCGAGTGCCTGGGTGCGTCAGTGTCTGTAACAATGTTTGCCTGGGTGTGTTAGTGTCTATATTAGTGTGTGTCTGGGTGTGTCAGTGGCTGTATTAGTATGAGTATGAGTGTTTCAGGGGCTGTATCAGTGCTTGGCTGTGTTTGTAAGAGGCTGTATAGATATATACCTGGGTGTGTCAGTATCGGTGTGTGCATGAATGCATCAGTCTCTGTATAGAAGTGTGGATGGGTTTCTTAGTAGCTGTATCAGTGTGTGCATGTCAGTGTCTAACAATGTTAACCTGGATGTGTCATATACTGTATCAGTGTGTGACTGGGTGTGTCAGTGGCTGTATTTTGTGTGTGAGTGGTTATTTGAGAGCCTGCATCAGTGTTTGGCTGGATGTATCAGTAGCTTGTGTTGATGTGTAGCTCGGTGTGTCAGTGCCTGTGTTGGAGTGTACCTGGTTGTGTGAGTGGCTGTATTAGTGTCTACCTGGGTGTGTATCCTGAAAATGTAATCTTATGAAATTAGTAAAATACATTACTCCAAAGGCTGATGCTGTACATCTGTATGAAAAGAAAAAACACACAAATATGAGTTAGTATTAAAATGTATAAAATTACAGAACACAGTTACACTTTTATTAATGCATAACCTCATAACAACAAACAAATAACTACTTATTTCTTGTGGTGAAATGTTATGTTACATTAATATTAAGCATTTCATTTTCCCTTGTTTACTGTTCTTAGATTTTTAACTCATGCACCATAAATTATGTACTATGAAAAGAATCATCATTGATCAGTGAGGTGAAAAAAATCATGAAGATTGTAGAAAGAAAAACTGCAAACTATGTTATTGCAATTAAGGAACAGTGAGCATTGCACACACTACAATTTATTTCAAACTTTTGTTTTACCTATGCCCTACTAATTTCAGAAATATTATGCTGAAAATGGGACCCTCGTTATGAGAATTACTAATAGATATAAAAGGGACACCAGCATAAGTAAGCCCTATAAAGTCATAACCCCTGGTAGGCCGAATGATGTCATAAATACTGATAATAGATCTAGGACAAATACAGTATACCTCTTTCACAATTCTAATCCTCCTTAGAACTTCAGTTCCAAAATAAAAAAATAAGAATTTAGGAGCTTAAACTGTAGTCTTTGCTTGAATTTGAGGTTGCTATCATTACATCCTGGCCATACACTTTTTAAATACAAAGAGTAAATGACCAGATTTAACAGTAACTCCTTCATGAAATATGATAGCCATAGTAGTATATGTTCTACTAGAAACAGATATTTGTCCTGCCTTGAAATTTGTAATCTCTGTTTCCATTTTACTTCCATCTGCTCTGCATCGTTGTAGTATAAAATATGATATTTCTTACTTCTCTGTCTACTTAAATAATATTGACATGAGATCTGGTCGACAATTTGGGCATGTATTTTCAGTGTTGCTTGTTTGAACAATCTATCAAAAGACCCAGTTTTGCAATCTGGTATTGTTAAATAAAGAAATCACCTCAGTCTAATTCTGAACTTGATGTGAATGAGCAAACTTCACACACATGGTTCTATGGATAAGTAAGTCCAAACAACTCATAAATATAATATTTCTCTTCTTCTAATACTCCAAAGATCACAATTATAAACTCATGTGCATCCTGTGGAGTGTTTGGAGTAAACTTACAGGTCCACTACACATATCTACAAGGTCTCAAATGTATGAAGCATAATCTATTGCATTCCTATATTATGTAAACGTTGCAACAAAGCACACAATGCAGAACACAATATCTTCCGTGGTTTCTCTTCAATTGTACATATAAGATGGGGTAATTGAAAGAGTGGGGCTCATTTACGAGCCCTTGTGACACTTTTGCATGCCCCTACGTCCCTTTGTGTGACATATCTGCAGCATAAAAAAGGCACCATGTTGCGCCCTATTTGCAAAGTGACGTATCTAGGCAGATGCACCACTTTGTAAACCCCTACGCCACATTATACCTTTGTCAGGTACAATGTATGCACAGTGGGTGTTCCCCCGCATCCAAGCCTCGTAGAAGTGGCGCATTGAAATCTATAGGATTTCAGTGCGGCACTTCTAGGACGCCATTGCATCAAATCCTTACGTTTGCCTCATTGCAGGATAAGGGTGATGCAGTGCTATATTAATAACCCTCCCCCTGCATTGCAGGAGTTGCGTCATGCTTCCGTCACAACTCCAACAATGCGTCAGTTTTGCACCGACAGATACATCAGTAACACTGACGTATCTGTCATTCCTTGAGACATGATGTGTTATACAGTAAATATGACACATCCATCATGTCGCAAGGAGGGCTCACTGAGAAGTGACGCATCGCTGTTTTCACACAGTGATGCGTCACTTCTCCTAAATAAGGCCGAGTATGTTTAGAACAACATTTGCAGAGCAGTTGACACCAGAGGGGTTTGACAACTGGTAACCAACAATATCTCCTTCATTGTCAAATTTATTTTCTTAACAACATCTCTCTTCTCTATCATTCATTTTTTTCCAACGACGTAACTATACTCCTCTGGTAGCTTTACCTTTGGATAGATGTTGTGTTTTTCATATATGGAATACTGCCCTAAATGAGGAGCATATATGCTTCTTAATTGATGGTACTTTTTAACACAATTTTGATCAGCACTTGCTGTCATCAAATGCAACCAAATACAAACAGGACAATCTTCTAACTCTTGATAAGGCTACATATGGCATTCATTCCTTAAACTCTGTACTCTCAACATTAACCAATTCTGAATCCACACAAAAACCTTGGATTTATGAATACTTACAGCATGCAAGAGAAACTGGAAAATGTTTCTGTCACACATAGAAGTCCTTCACAAGCACAAAAATGTACAATTGCTCTTCCAATCTGCTTTACACTATTAATCTGATAAAAGTTAATTGCTAGGTACTTTATCTCCCTCCTGTTAGGAAAGCTAATGAAATCAATAATTTTACCCATAGAAACACTAACTACTTTTTCCTCAACATTTAATTTTAGGCACACAAATTACTCTACGTTCTCCAAACCTGCAGTTTTTTAAACATACTTTTTCAATGAATCCAGTTTTGTTTGCAATTTTTCATTTAGGAATACTGTGATGCTCTGGTTTTCCATTTTGTCAATTGCCTTCAGTTCCAAAATGTCTTATTTCTCCAATTGCAGCTATTCTTTGTTGAAAGAGGAGCACTCCGCTAGTGTAGACATTAGGCAAACAATTGGTTTTACTACTTGAAGGAATGTGAATATTATTTCAGCTGCTGCCTTGTTCGAAGGAAACACTTTTCAAGAAGATGACGTTCTGGCTTCTTTAGAAAGAACACTTACTCTAATATCCTTCAAAATATTCTGGTATTCAACATCAGATGCTCACCACATATTCCTAAGTTTTCCTAAGTAATTCTTTGTATTGGAAGTTTAACCAAATGTTGACATTTCCAATGCTTCCCAAATAATTCCGAGTTTCATCATGGAGCAGTGTTTTGAACACAGACGCAAGTGTTTTCCTCCAAACAGGACAACGTAATCTGTTTTTAGAATCTGTTGCATTCTTAAATGTACAAAGGCAAGCATTAAGTTTGAAACCATGCTCATCTCATCACTAATTAAAGGTTTTACATTTTTTAGCACTCTTGACACTTCTAGGCAAGCTTCACTGGATAACATTTGATATTTTACTATGTGTTCATGCTCAACAGGCAGCAGCAAAAGTCAATTTAAAGTAACTTCATTGATATTATGTGCAGATAATCCAGTGGGTGGTGTTGCTACACATGCCAAATTACACTCTGTACTCATCTGTAGGAAAGCAGTGAGAACAATTAAAAAGCGTTTGCCAGTGTCAGCTTGACTGCTGACATACAACAGTAAAGGCTTAAATGAAATACATACACACTCTTTCTTCTCATAGAGGAATCAATACTCAACTTTGACTATCACCTCCATATATATTTCTTTTTAATCATCATTTACTTGTGCAACTAACTCTGCCAAAACAATAGTTTACTGGCGGCTCTCATTGCATTGCAGTCTCTACCTCATTCATTGCAATGGCAACTTCATTTTCAACTACTGACTTAGAGGTCCTGATGTTTGGCTGCATTGTGAACTGTCATTAGCTATCTCAGCAGCAATTGTTTCTTCCTGTTCAATTTCATCATATAACATTTTCAAATAACTAGGAAATACTCAATGCTATACTTTGCAGCATTGAAAGAGTCTTTGCAGCAGTCAAACTTTCCTAGTAATTCTGATTCAGAATGCCAAGGCTTAAAGAGCTGTAGAAGTGGCAAATAGAAAAACTCTCTTTATTCAGCAGTGTGGCAACTCAGTTTTCTATGATTAATTAGACTCCCTTTGCTATGTCTTACCAAACAACTATCACAACCAGCGCTATCTCTGTAGTATTGAAGTATTTATTAAAGACATGCATTTTCAAGATGCAAACTCCTTTTTGGATAGTAAGTGTCCAGTATGTTTGTTTTGACAATATCTGTACTTTTTGGGTCAAATACTGCAAGGTTCTGAATTTCAGGAAAATACTTTAATACTACATTTCACTTGCATGCTAAGGCTAAACTCACCCAAACAATTCCTCTTGACTTAGAGTATTTTACTAGCTAAACTCAACCAATCACAGCATTCATGAGAAGCAATTTACTTGTGTGAAAGCATCTTCCAACTGAAGCTATACAGTTTCTTTGTTAAAGACTTTTCAGCAAAAAACTCTACCCACATTTCCTCTATCTCCGTCTATTCAGATTTTGTTATGTATGAAGTAACATAATGGACAACAGCTACGAATTTGCATGACACAAACTGAATATCCGTCTTGGCATTCCACATTTTGAGAATTACAGGATTGGAGTTGTTGATATATTTTGAAGATTCTGTTCTCCTCAGGTTGCAGGTGTTTCTCTGTTATTTTCTAGTAAGTGTATGTCTGACTGCAGGCAAAAAACTGCTGACTACTCCTTTACAAATAGCAGATCTTGGAAATCCAAAACAACATTTATTGTAAAACGTTCTGTTCGCTCTGTACATACGGCGACAGTACTTCCCACATCTATGTGATTGAAAACGCAGAACCGGCTGTTTTAGGCCTTTTTCGTCACTGTCTTCAGGGATGGCACATGTAACATGGTGCTCTATGAACAAAAGTACAGACTCCTCTATTTCTGTACCAAATTTTGGTGCATCTTTAATCCACAACAACATATGACTGTGAGGAGCACCTCTTGCTTGGTATTCTATACACCAAAAGAAATCAGAGACTTCTCCAAGGAGTGGATTTTTTTTTGTTTAAGATGAAGGCAATCTTGAACCCTACAAACATTTACACGATCCAAAGTGCAAAGTTCTCCTGGCGTGTTCAGATTGATTTTATTAATATTATTGTTTGCTTCTCTCAAAAAGTCATGTAAGTCATCCCATGCGTACTCTTCACAACTATGGGTCACAAACAAGTCAGTCTACCTAAGTTTCGTAACATATATTTTAGTTCACCATGACGATGATACTAATATTCATTGGTGCCAAGTTGGCATGCAATCAAATTCATCAAATTTTATTCCAACTTCTCATCTTTTCCATGATTTTGTTGACAAAGTCTCTTGCAGATATATTTTGTAGATTAACTTCCATCTTCAAAATTTAGTTAACAGCGTATGATAATCCGGGCAAATCCCTTTCAAATAACAGATGGAATATATATGGAATACTTTGATGAAATCTAGGGTCATCTGAATTTAATCTGGTTGAGCCATACTCAGTCGCTGGTATTTACCCACTTCAGTTGGAAATAGTTGAGGAAAACAGAGAGCTTCTAAAATGTTCTCCCAGGCACTTATTGAAGCTCCTTTAGCTGGTTTCATCTGGTACAAGTTGAATGACATCCCCCATAAATTCTTTTGAATACATTGGCTGGATACTGTTTTCCCCATGTATTTCTTCAGATTTAGTTCTATCCACTTTTTCAAACTGTTCACTTGAAGGTAACATTTTCTCCTCCATGCAACTTCCATCTGTGAGAACATCTACATCTTTGAAATACACATTATTCTGTTTCAAATAGAATGTAGCATTCTTCACCCTATTGACATTCACTAGTTCTTGCCAGAATATTTAGTTTTTTTGGGGCATACCTTTTACTAGAATAATAAGCGGTTCATCTGTATCTCTCTCTACACCCACAGTTTCAACATTACTGTCAGGTCCCGCGGAGGCCTCTCAGAATCGGTTCGTTGCTCAATGGGGGTCCACCGATTGACAACCTCAATTCTGAGTTGCCGTAAAGGCACGGAAGCTTAAGGGGGTCAATCGGGGGAAGGAAAGGAATGGAACGGCGGGGAGGGAGATCTGTAAAGAAAACACAAGGTTTGTTAACACCATGCAATACAGGCCATACTTAATGCCCTACTGGTCTTTCTACCTTGAGCAACTAGGTCTACCTGTAAAAGAAAAGAACCAAATCTGGCCGTGCCAGAAGAAGGGCGATTAATATTTGTCAAAGCCTCTTCTGGGCCACCTAGTCTCCTTTAGCGTAGGGGTGCAGGAATTCGGTACACAATACTCAATTTGCAGGACTGTTGGTAAACAAACAACACATAAACACTAGTCCACACCACATGAGAATATACACTCTGCAAGGACGTAACACAGTTACCCACCCGAAAGGGTGTGCGTGTAGGCTTCACTGGGGAAGAAGGTCTTATGCTGCAGCCTAGCGACCTCTCTACAAACCCCAGCTAGAAGATGAGACAAACACTCACACTTATCACACGTAATCATTTGGCATCATGTGTAGCATTTGGCTTTGTTTGATAACGACTTTATAAGGCAGAAATATTTCTGTATGAAAAATCCATAGCGCGGTATTGCTATCATACCACCTGGTAATGTCACCCATTCACGTGTGCACCACGCATAATATTGGTCAGTAATTAATCAGTCCACAAGAACCACATGAATGGCAGCTGCATCTGAGAGTCACAAGAACTGTTAGAGAAGGAAGCACTAGTGTGAGAAAAGGAGTCTTGGCGGTGTCACCGACACCCTTACCGCACCCTGGAACCACAGCCTAGGATTCTCCAACACGCTTCTCGTTTGCGCTCCAGAATAATCTGCGAGCATTTCTTCTCCGGCTCCAGCTTACGAAGCCGCCCGACCTCGCGCCGCGTCACTTCCGGTGCGCGCGCGTCTTTGGAAGCACAGGCCGCTGGGAGCGGTAGTTGCCTGGCTCCCTCGGTAGTCTCCCAAATGTCCCGCATCTCGCGGAACAGCACTGCGACCCTGTTCCAGCGGGCGACTTTCGCTGCAAGGGTCCTGAAAGGGGCAGCGGTCGGGGCCGCGGACATGACAATTACATTTAAAATCTAAAGTTAAGTACACAACTCTACCTTTAGGACCTTTCTGTCGCTCAGTCGGTGGTAGTTTCCCTGTCGGGTCTATACGATCCGTTGCTTGAAATCAGTGTATCGATTGTAACAATATTGTTTCATAAAGATTTAGATGTCAACGTTTCTCTGCAATGTCAACCAACTCTAACTAATTATGTTTTGCTTTTGCAGGCATTTTGTTGCCCTCTAATTTGTTGTGGCAATACTAACACATGATCAGCTGCATTGACAAACTGAACCATTCCTCCACAAATAAATACATAGCCAATTCTAAACAGTTATCTCTGTTTTCCTGCTCACTTCTTTAGGACACATCAACATTTTGTGTTTGACCTTTGTAGTGAGTGCACCAACAACATATACAAGCATAGGTTATTTTCTCTGTTGAAACTGCATTAAACTTTATTATTTCTCATATAAAGTTATCAGCACTAACATCTGTGTTACACCTGGACATATCAACTCCTCATTTCCTCAGATTCTACTTTAGGACCGAAGAAACGGAATTGTGTATATCATCACAAACTTTTTCAACCTCTGATACTGTACCATACAAATGTGCTCCTAAACCCAATGATGGACTTTTTACAAAGTAAAGTCCTCTATCTAAATTCAGAAATTTTGAATGATGAACAGCCAACGTTTGGAAATGATAAAAGGTACATGTGCACACTTTCTTGGACAGACATGCCAGTGAATGATCTTGTAAATTAGTATATTGCTTGCACAGATAATCCTTGCAACATTGGAATTTTTCTTGCTTCACACGTTTACCTGGAAATGATATAGAAATATTTTAATATATCTATTGTTTCCTGGCGAACACTACAAATACTGCCACACTCCCGTTTATACAAAGGGGCATGTCTATGCCTTCCCTGTACCTGTTCAGCTATCTCTTCATCTTCATTTCTAGGAACCATCTCTTCATTACAATGGAAGTACCATCTTTTAGCTCAAAGCCTTGACCAGTTGTTTCAACTGTATGCCCTAATGTGTTCTTTTGCAAGTACTTTTCTTCATTAAAGAAAGGCTCAGTAATATACATAAGAAAGGCTCAGTAATATACATATGCTTCCATTCTCCTCTGAAGATTTGACAAAAATTACTTTTATTAATAAGACTTTTTTTCTGTTTTTTTCCCTTCATAGACAAAACAATTTAGTTCAGTGTTCTAAGTCTCTTAAGTATCAAAATAGTTTCTGCTTCACAACAAACGTTTGCTCAATTATACTCTCAATGTGTTGTTTTTGCTTCCGTATTTCCCTTCTCCACTTATACTGCTTCATGTTTCGTGTCAAATTCTGTATTATCCGACCACGAAACATTCTCACTCTTGTTTCCTTAAATTGATCCTGTCTTCTTGTTGAACTATTTGTATTCTTATAAGATTTCTCACTTTGAATTTCACTTACTCCCTCTCCTTTCTGAGCTGATTTTAAACATCGTTTTTTTTACAATTTTTTGTACATTTTCCATTTTCCACCTGCTATTTTTAGGATCTTTGTTGCAGTCTTACCAGCAACCCATTTCTCTTTACCTGCATTTTCCGCATTATGTCCCTTATCAATGTCCGTTGTAAGATGATAGTATTGTTTCCTCCATTTTTTTCTTGTTTCTGTCTTTTTCTGCATTGTTAATCTACCTTTGAAAATACAAGTAGACGTCTGAAAAGCAAATAAACAATACATTTACTTTTACATTACATACTATGAGCAATTAAATAGCTACATAAGTAGTTATATCAATGTGCAAAAGGCAGTGTAAGTCTGCCACTTTGGATGTATAAGTGTATTTATCGGTTAGTTTATGGATGACTGACTTGCTGGTGGGTGTGTAGGGGGTGTGTGTGAGCTGTTACTGTCTGACTGGATGTATAACTGGGCGTATGGATCCTTAAGTGCTCATGTAACTCACTGCAACTTCAAAGTATATGTCTTACCTTTTAAGAACATAGCACCCTGCTCTATTGCTTACCTGAGCCCTACCTAAAGGGTGACTTATATGTAGAAAAGGTTGTGTTTAAGGCTTTCCAAGGAGTTTTAAATGCCAAGTCGGCCTGCAAGTAAAACTGCACACACAGACACTGTAGTAGGAGGCCCGAGACATGTTTAAAAGGCTACTTGTTTGGATGAGTGTATCAGTTCCACTGTGGGTGTGTCATTGGTATGACATTGGATATGTAAGTAACTATGTCAGCATACGACTGTCTCACTTAGTAACTCTATGGGTCTGTAAATTTGTATGTGAATGACTGTATGGATTGCTTACTGGCTGTGTTAGTGAATATCAGGGTATGGAACTGTGTGAGTGAATGTGTAAGTGTCTCTGTTTCCATCACTGACTGGGTGTGTGAGTAACTCTATGGTATTGTAAATAGGTATATGAGTGGCTGTGTGGGGAAGACTGCAAATATAACTGGGTGTATGCCTCTGTACATCTCTCTCTAACTAAGTGAGTACTAGGTACATGAATAGCTTTATATGCATCTGAGAGGAGATGACAGTGTCTGAATACCTCTGAGAATGAGTGGCAATAAATAAATCAAAAATGCTTTATTCTGCATTTTCAACCATAAAAGTACAAGACAAATAGACACCTAGTTTCCGTAGGAAAAGCATAATTTTTTACGAATAACTTCAGCACCATTTGATGAATCTTCACAAACTTTTCAAACCTATTTTGTCACTCACTTCAGCTGCTGTTTGGAAAGTTTTGGGGTGATTTGCCAAGTAGGGTCTGAGAAAAAGAGGGGTCCCAAAATACGTTTTCCCCATGCAATATCCCATAGAGATTATAGACATGACTACAGTCATAACTGCTTAACAAATTTGGTAGAAAGTTGTAGCTTGGTCCAGGAAGATCTCTCTTTGTGATTTGGTGGAAATCCATTGAGTGGTTTTTAAATAATAAAAAATAAGATTTCTGGATATCTAGGGCCGTGGAGGATCCTCAGATTCAACAGATCTCATAGTGAGATCTGATTGGCTGCCACCACTTCAACCAGGAAGTGTGGCAGCCAACTTGGGTCTTGGGACCCAGCCAAAAACACAAGGGGCAGGGTAGGAATACCTTGACCCCCTAGGCCTGGTACTGGGGTTTCGCAGTGACTTCAGCTGGGCCCAAAACCTTTTTGCTTTAAGTTTTGCTGTTAATTTGCAGAGAATGCACAGCAAAATTTTGGGGGAAAACAAGTGCTGTCTACTGTGCTTGTTTTTTTATGCTCTCCTGATGGGCCAGGTCTAGAGGGTGGATTTATATATATAGTTTTGGGGGAAGGTGGGCATGTGTGGCCACCCTTCCCAGGATGCTGTGAGAACCCATTCCCCGGGGCTTGGCTGATTATAAGTAAGGGGAGAGAGGCTCTCTCCCTGGGCAGAATTCGGCCCCGGGAACTCCATTCCCCAGGGCCCAGCCTTTAAAATAAATTGGGAGGGGGGCATGTGGCCTCCCTCCCAGGCCTATTTCTGCCATGGGGACCCACATACTCCAGGACCCGGCTGACATTGAAAAAGGAGGAGTGGGCACACATCCTCCTTCCCTGAGCCGATTTCATCCCTGTGGACCCCATCCCACAGGGTTCGGGCTTAGATCCAAAAGGGAGGAGGGCTCACGGCCCCCTGCTGTGTCCCAGGGTGCCCATAACCAGGACATAGAGGTTTCCCTTCCCTCACTGCCATGGAAATGGAACCTCTGTTTGCTCTCACTTGGCAGAAGCAATAAAATGCTCCCGCCTGCTGGGAGTCGACTTCAGATTTGTTTCCCTGCCTGCAGTGATGCGGGTAGAAAACAGATCTGAATATTGCTCCCGTCAAGCATTTTTAACTGCTCCCTTTGGGCTGGAGCAATACTGGCTCCCACTGCTTGTGGGGGCATTAGGGGCCTTGGGGTTTCCCCTGTCGCCCCCATCAAGAAGCTGGTGGTTGCCTTGGGTGGACACCAGGGCACCCACCCTTTGTTGGTTGGGCCCCGAGAATGGGGTCCTCAGGGCTTAAATCAGCCCAGGTAGGAAGGCTGTGTTACCCCCTCCCCATTTGGAAAATGACCGGGTCCTTTCAGATGGGGTCTCTGGGGCTGAAATTGACTTTGGAGGGAGCTGCATATCCCCCTCTTTCATAAATATAGAAGTAGGTCTCAGTGGATGGGGACCCAAAGGCCAACACCAGCCTAGGGAGGGGGGCATGTACTCCCCTTAAAGAATGCACCGGGCCCCTGGGGATGGGGTCCCCAAGGCCAAAATCACCCTGTCCCACCAACTCTGCTGTGGCCCAGTATGGCGTCCCCATGGCTAGAATTGACCTGGGGAGGGGTGCTACGTGCCTCCTTCTCCATTAAATATAGTGCCAGGCTCAGGGAATGGGGCCAACAGGGCCGAAATTGGCTTGGATAGGGGGGGTACGTTCAGGCCCTTTCTCCCCATGAAATATGTTGCTGGGTCCTGGGGTTCTCCGAAGGCAAAAGGCCTAGAGAGCCCTTGTTCCCCTTCTCCCTAAAAAAGGAGCTGGGCCCTGGGGGAGGGAGTCCCAGGGGCAGAAACTGACCTGGGGATGGTGGATGTGTGCCCCCCTCCCCCTGGAATATGTTGCTGGGGGATAGGGTCCCCATGGACAATAGCAGCCCGGGGAGGGGGCCGGCAGGATGCCTGCCTTTAGGTGCTTGGCCACAGGGCCTTATGTGCTCAGCGAAAGGGCATGCATGGCATGGGGTTGGCTGCATATCAGGGATTAGCCTCAGGGCCTTGCTGCAGGCCAGGTCCTGTGGCCTATCCCCGCTTGGCACAGGCAAAGGGTGTGTATGCCGTGTGGTTGACCGCATTCGGAGGTAGCCGCAGACCATGTTGTCAACTCCCTGCTAGGACAAAAGCCATGCACAGCATGGGTTGGCTGCATACGAGGGGTTGGCTGCAGAGTCTGTCCAGAGGTCAGGACCAGTACCAATCCCCTGACCCACATAGCTAAAGGCTGTGTGTAATGCCGGTTGGATTAACGTATGCTAATTAAATATTACTTTACATTAAAAATACCCTAGAAAAGCACTGATAAACCCAAAGCTTACAGGGACATTATAGTTAGGAAATCACATTAAAAACCATAGAAAATTACTGAAAAACCAAAGGTTAGAGGGATGTTGCAGTGTGGGAATATATTTAAAAAACCTTAGAAATTAACTAAAAAAAACAAATGTTATAAGACTTTCTAGTTAGGTTCAGATTTTACACACACAAAATGATAGAAATTCAACAGTTGTAGTTAGACTTATCTCAAATAACTATAAGTTATGCCCTAAGGTAAATATAACTAGCGCCCTCACCATAAATAAATTAAAAACGCATTTCTTCTTTCCTGACCCTAAAGCCAGAGATTTGTTGGCCCGGTCTCATGGGCCCTTTGGTGAACTCACAAGATGCCGCCATGGATACAATGATTACCTAGTCATGATGCGACAGTATAGTGCAAAAAAATAAATCTCTTGTGAACTCTATTTTATGCATGGTGAGTCATTTATGCTCTCTACTGTAGCTGTTTTTCTGCCCTCAATCGGGATAGGAAAGGCTAGGCACTTCTAGTCATGAATATATATATATATTATGTGAACTGTTACAAGGAAGGGGGTCAATTTCATGAAAGCACGCAATCTACCCCTGTTATATCCCAGTTCTTTCGAGTTCAAAATTAGGGGTTTTCCCTGATTGTTAGGTTTTCAGTGCAGGAGAGGATGGGATATCGGTGTTCTTAGGAAGTTTCTCACATAACTAGCTCTTACATTGGCATATCCAAAACAAATATGTCAGTCAATATCAGACAGTATGCATTACACTTAGATCACTCGCACAGTATGCACATAATGAAAAAACAAATTACCAACATCACACCGGTTGATTGAAACCTTCAGGCAATACAGGGCATCAACAACCTGAAAACGGCTAGATTGGGCCTCTTATACTTGAAACGGCACAGTTTGGATATTGTGTATTTAAAAGAAACACACCTCACACAGCATTTTGACTACAATTTTGTCTGGGCATGGGGCTCTTATCGATACTTCTCCTCTTACAACTTCACATCTAGGGTGGTGGTCATACTCATATAAATACATTTGAGTCCGTTATTCCACCAAGCTTACAGACCCCAAAGACAGATGTTTAATTTTAAAAGGATTTATAATAAACACTCACAGAGTCCTCATTAACATCTATGACTCAATCGTTGACACCCCATGCATTTTTCAGGAGGTTTAATCGTTGAGCAAAATCCTAATGACACATATTCTTATTTGGGGTGACGATATTAATACCATCCTCAATGTTCATAGTGATAGGTCTATGATGGGGAGGAGGAATATGGCTCAGTCTGTATGAGTCCTAAAGGACATCATGCAAACATATGATTTGACAGACCTATGGTGGGTTTTAAACACAGATTTACAAGATTAAACGTATTACTCATCAGTTCATAATACATAGTCTTACATTGATTATTGGTTGGTGACCGAGGATATTTACACATGCACCACAGAGGTGAAGACCCTTCTGCAAACTCTTTCACATAACTTACCGGTGGGCTGAAGGGCAGGATAGACCCTGGAGGTTTCTGTTCCATGCCCTCCTTAACATAGTGTTTAACTGCAAAATTTGACAGGATGTCAAAGAATACTTTACACACAATGTTGTCTCTGTCTCCATGTATTTGGTTCTTTCGGAGGCCTTCACAGCTTAAATTAGAGGGGGTTGTATATTGAAACAGACTAGAATATTGAAGTCCATCCACACAATACTTTGTCAGCTGGAAGGGTAATTAAAACTCCTTGAAATGAAATAGTCCACTACACAAAACACTACAGTTTCTGACAAGATTCATACCAAGCTGTTGTATTTCAGGGATGAGGCAGAGTGAGAATAGAAATATCTGGGCAAAAATGCTGAGGATAACGACCATGGGGAAGGGGACAGGCCTAGTGGGACTCTGACAAGAATTCCAAACCCCAGGAATGCTACAGGAGATAATTTAAATCGATGATTGGATAGGTGGGAGATATACATAGTCCCAAGACATACTTCAATTCACCAACTTTTATTCTATTTTTTATGCAGCTGAGGTAAATACAGGGGCAGGAACTTCCACAACAATATCTATATGAAACAATACTGGCCTGGTTGTGGACGAGCAATAGAGAACTCCTAAATGAACCCAAGGCTGTTGGAAATAAAGGAAGCCATTAATTCACTTTCAGGATGAAAATCCAGGGTCTGATAACCTGATAGCAGATTTGTATAAAGAATATGCTTGACATGTTGGCTCCCCATTTACTTGAGATCTATGGGGAGGCAAGTGTGGGGGGATATTGTCACCATCTCTTAGAGAAGCAACTATATAACCCCTTCTGAAGCCGGGGAAGGACCTGACACAATGTGCCGCCTACCGGCCTATATCCCTCATTAACCTGAACACTAAGATTCTCGCCAAAGTAATAACTAATCCATTGTATCTGCTAACCACTGGGCTGTGTCCCCTGAGCAATCAGGATTCTTTCCCAGCAGACCAACTTCAGATAATGTATATGTCTTCTTCTCTCTTGTACACCAAAATGACCCAGATATTCCTGCCGTGGCCTAGGCTAGGATACAGTGGGGGAGTCCTTGGGAGAGGATATTACTTAAGTCATATGGTCCTACTTCTGCCCACAAGCAAAACTCATATCTCTTAATAATAGGTAAAAACTAGTTCATCATAAATCTGAACAAACAAATATATGGAGACTTTACCTACAATATCCAGTACCAGGGGCATCAGGAGTCCATTGAATCAGTTCACTGATGACCACGACTCACAAGTTTGAGAATGGCATCACATAGGAATACTATTGGATAAACATCATGGTAATAGTGTATGAAATTGTATGTGGACAGGGTCCACGAAGGGAAGCCAAGGTTCTTTAATTATGACTCTACCCTTCTTGAAAGCTCTGGTATGTGCCATAAGCTGGAGGTTGGAGAAATATTACCAAGTAATACTAAGGAGTGTGACGAATGTAAGATAATTGCGTGATTGTACCTCAAATGTATCTAACACTTAAAGTGACCAGATTAATACAAGCTTTTGTGGAAAACATCCACTCCTTCATTTCTAACTATTTGTGTTGAGACCAATTATCTCATTTGCCCTGGGGCCCATTGACCAGGGCTTGACAGTATTCTCAGGAAAAAGTTCAGCATTGTACTGCAGGTTTCAATATTAAGGCAAGCAGGTCACATGCAAATATTTACCACAGTCACTTGTTTTAGCCCAATTAACTAATTTCTATGATTGGAACTTATGGCATGCAAGTTATACAAGGACCTCTGCAACAAGCTCAAACCCACTGAGTAACCTTTCTAATTTGGAAGCTACAGTGTTGCACTTAGTGCTGTGCAGAAGACAATAATATTGCTACTGAAATGTAAGACTATGGTAGGAAACTGCATGTAAAAAACAAGTGCAAGTGTTTATATATATTTCTGCCTTTTTTATATGTAACGTGGTACCACAATTGTCCAGTTTATTAGCAAAATTCGTATTTATTTCTGCACAGTGCTGCAAAGGGGCCAATTACTTTCCCACAGGCAAGGCTTAACATTCCGGAATGCAGGTTATGTCACTTGGAGGTTTTCCAGGCGTTTTCTGCATAAATTAGACCACTAATTCAGTTGTGTGAATTAAAGTGTATTGTATTTCTTTCATCCACCCCACATCCCTGAGTAAGCCTTGGCCCCCTCATCCTCACAAACATGGCAGTCAATTGCAACATGGCAGTCAATTTCAGTAAGGTGACCCGAGGACACCACAGGTGGAATACTCCAATTGTGACAATTCCAGCCCAGTAGCCTCAGTTATTCCTGCCCCCCCCTATGACCCAGTTCCTTCATTCTCAAATGGATACCAATGTAGCAACATTGTTAATTCACTTTGCCCTTGAATGTAACAGCCCTGCTTCAGTCCACTGCCTGAAGTGCCACCTGCTGTGGCACCACAAACTCCAAAAGCTGCAGTGCCATTCTGCCAACAGTATGTTGCGTGTGCTAGCAACAGCATGGGGGCATGAAGTGCTGTTAATTGCCTACTTCTACAATGGCTGTGATAGTCAAATATAACGATATGTCCAGTGACATAACATAGGTCCCGCAGCCCCTCAGCACAGAAACTTGGCCTGAGAGCTCCCGACTGACTCTGGAGAGGGGCCCCTCCATGTATTTGCACGGGGGCCCCCTCAGCTTTGGTTAAGCCACTGGATATGTCAGCATATGGGGAGGCCTGGAGGGTGATGCATGCTGCAGTAAAAACACTGAGACACTCTGGTGTGCTCCTCCCCTCCCACGCATAGTGATCACATTATGTATTGTTTTGACCTATAATGACCTTTCCCAAGGCCCTCTTTAGTGCATGCATAAGTATGTGGTCAGCATAATGATACTGCATTGCTTTGCACCAGCTGCTCTTTTTAAACTTGATGTATGGAAAGTGTACCCTGCCTGTGAAAGGATGCTTTATAACCTACCTTACTGTCAAAGTGCGCATGGAATTAGAATAGTAAATACACAATTCAATACAGTCAATGGCTGGTCCGCATAGTAATGGGTATGTTATGTTGAATGTGGTCCTGTTATTTGTGCATGTGCGAGTGTGGTGGGGCATGTATATACTTACAATGTGGAGACCAGATCAAGCCTCACCCTCATAGCATGGGTTAACCTTGTCAGAACCCGACAAACATTATCTTTGTGAGGAACAGTGCGTCAAGAAGACTGATACCCACATTGGTCCTCATAATAATAGGTATGTTATGTTGAATGCATGTGTGTGTGTAGTGTTGAAGATGGACAAATGGTTGAATGCTTTAAAGAGCCAATGTCTGGGTGTAGAATACATTTTGTTAATTTTCCATAACTTTACTACAGGAAAACTCGGCAGACAGAGGCGGAGATCTGCACATAGTATTGTATAGAGAACAATAAAAAAAGTTTACTTATCTCAAAAATAAATATTACACACATTTCTGTTATATTTTTATGTAAATTAGTTTTATATATTTAAAAATGACACAACACTATTGTATTAATTTTAAAATAAAACTTTAATTAAAAAACATTCAATTGAAATTATTTTACTGAAGTTGAATTTCAAAATAAATTCACACCTTAAGATTTTAATGTGCATTAATAAGTATTACAATTAATATATACAATTAATTTAAAGTAATTTAATTATTCTTCATCATATCCTATTGTTACATTCTTTTTTAATTCAAACTAGGTTTTTAAATATTTCATAACTAAATAATGAATATGTACTATATTTTATAAATTATATTTAACAATAATTTATATCTATTTATATTTTAACATTATATCCTCTCAGGTTTTCTTTTAAGTCCCTACTTTATTTTATATGGCAGGGTGTTTCAGTACCAGTGGTTGGCCATGTATAGTGCTGGACTTACTCATTCTTTTTTTTGTTTTTTTTAGAAGTAACTTATACCTGGAGGCCTGATTCACAAAGGTAGTTTACACTTTTCAGTAAGTGTGCTACTTTTTGATATTCACAAACACCTTTGTGAATCTGGCCAATAAACTTTCCTAGTTGATCTAGAGGGTTTTGCATGGCCACTGAAAGCTGAGAATTTATGACGTTACAAGGCATATATTTACAACGCATGCCTTTACACCGCAGTTTTTACATCGCAACATCCTTTACAATACATTCCATTACATCGCATGCCACTACATTGCATTTTTAGAAGCTACCTGTACAACGCATTCCATTACATCGTCCAATACCTTTACAATGCATACCATTACAATGCATACCATTACATTGCATTTAAGGTAAGTGTTGGATAATGTAGGGGTAAAAATTACTATTCTAACTCCAGGGGGTGCAACAGTAGGGTAAGTGTTGGATAGTGTAGGGGTACTATGCTTTGTAATGGTATGCGTTGTAATGACATGCGATGTAATGACTGTGTTGTAGTGACATGCGTTGTGAAGGATGTTGCTATGTAATGACTGCGTTGTAAATGTAGTGCCATGTAATGACTGCGTTGTAAAGGTTGTTTCCCCAAAACTGACCATGACCTATAAAAAAAAACAGATGAGCCAGCCACCCAGGAAGTTAAATGCCTGTTTTTCTTCTTCCTATAACAAGGCCTTACCTGGGACTAGTACATTTGTGAACATCCTTGCTGATGACGAAGGAATGAATGGCATTACTAGGAAATCAAAATATCACTGTGAACCTTTAATTCCACTGGGAGTCCCGGCGAATTGAAATGTGCAGATCGCAAAGAAATTGTCAAGCCTTATCATTTATACGATTGGCTGAAGAGATACTATATTAAAAAATATTCTGGACAATGTATTACTCCTAATGGTTTGAGAGAGGCAGAGCCTGGCTGAAGTTGTGGATAGTAGCCTTCTGCTCAAGTGATGTAGTGCCACCCAGATAAAAGCTTAAAACTGGTGACGGATGACATGCATCGGTACCTTTGGAGGGGGACCTTACCTGCACCATGGATGCCGTATTTGGGGTAGAAGGCCAGTCACAATCCAGAGAGGCTGCAGAGGAAGAGGACCCCCCTACACTCCACGAAAACTAATCCATGAACCCCTCCATTCACCTGCCAGAGGTGCACCACCTGCAGATGCCACAGTGTTGTCTCCATCAGTGCCTAGACCATCATGAGGCAGTAGAGAGAGAAATGCACTACTGGTTTACTTCTTGAATTGGAGTGGTGCTCTGCCTGTGTGACTGTTGATCGTGCCTTACACAATCAATAGTCTTCAATGGAAAACTGGGGACCTACCATGGGTCCTCTGTGGCTAACCACTACAGACATATTGCGCACCACAAGAATACTGATCCCATAGGGGTCATCAGGATATGGAATGGTGACTGGAGGAGCAGCTTCAGGCAATGGTGCAACTGAAGTGCAGCAGCCTCACAAAAGTGATTTGGGACAGCACAGATTCTAGGAGATGTCACAAGTAAAAAGAAGAGGTGGCCTAATGTCTTTCACTAAGAGGCTGATTATTTTCATATCATGAGGGATACCCTATTAGGAAGACCATGATCGTTGTAGATCCCTCACCCGCCATGGTGGCTACTGAGAGTAAGTGGTTACCCCATGACTCATTTCCCACGTCCCCCTCTGAAACACTTCTTGGGCAGACATTTACCATGTCATGTTATGTTATGTCAATTTGTATGGCACTGCATATCATCCATGAGGGTATCCAAGCACTGGAACAGGAATGTAGGCCGTAAGGTGCTCCTGGTTTAATAGCCAGGTCTTCAGTCTCTTGCACAAATTGAGGAGTGAAGTAGCTGTCCTGATGTGTTCTTGGCAGCGATAAATGAGAAGGTGCACACTTCTGACTTGTGTCTGCAGATCTGGGGGACCCATGCAAGGGAGAAGGATGTATAGCATAGCTGTCTGGAAGGCTGATAGAGTTGAAGTTGGTCATTGAGGTATGCTGTTCTGGTGTTTTGGAGGGCTTTGTAGGTGTGGATGAGCAGCTTGAATTGACAATATTTCTGTATGGATAGCCAGTGTAGTACAGTGAGGTAGGGAGCAATGTGAGTGCTTCTGGGGAAGTCTATGATGAGTCTTGTGGCAGTGTTTTAGATGGTCTGGAGTCTTTGTGTGAGTTGGTTGGAGATGCCGATGTAGAATGCATTGCCGTAGTCGAATCTACTGGAGGGACTGAGTGACCATGCGTCTTGTGTGCATAGGGAGCCATTTGAAACTCTTGCGCAACATTTTGGAAGCGGGCAGCAGGATGTGATCACAATGTTGACATCTTTGTTCATTGTGAGTTTGTCATCTAGGACGATGCTGAGGTTTCTGGCATGGTCTATAAGGGTGGTGGTGGGTGTGGGACCTAATTCGGGTGGCCACTAGGAGGAGTCCCAAGGGATTCTCTTGTTTCCACAAATCAGGATCTCTGTTTTGTTTTTGTTGAGTTTAAGGCAGCTCTCACTCATCCAGTTGGCCACACTGGAGATGAGGGCATAAAGTTGGTCCTGGTGGTGTTGTTCGTGTTGGGGAATGAGCTGAGTCATCTGCTTAGGAGACAATGTTGATGCTGTGGCCACTTAAGATGTGGCGAGTGGAGCCATGTACACATTGAACAGGGTTGGGCTGAGGGAGGAGCCCTGGGGGACTCCACAGATGCACATCTTGAGTTTGGAGGTGTAAGAGAAGAGTCTGACTTGTTGTGTTTTGTTGGAAAGGAAGCAGGCAATCCAACTCAGAGCAGGCCCTTGAATTCCTCAGTGCTAGAGTCTGGCAATGAAGGTGCCATGGGAGACAGTGTTAAAGGCCATTAAGGGGTTGAGCAGGATGAGAGCAGCAGTTTCCCCTCTGTCCATGATGGACTGGATGTCATCTGTTGCTGCCAGGAGGGTGCTTTCTGTACTGTGGCTGTCGTGGAACCCTGACTGGGTGGAATCCAGGAGGTGGCGCTGTCGTAGGGGGGTGGATTGTTGCCTGTTATCTCTTTCTCCAGAACTTTGGCAGGGGAAGAATGGAGCGAGATGGGTCTGTAGTTCCTGAGTCCTTTAAGGTTAGGTGAGTGTTTCTTCAGGAGAGCTGTCACTTCTGTGTGTTTCCAGCTATCTGGAAAGGTTCTGCTAAGTAAGGAGGCATTGAGGATGGTGCTGAGATTGGCTTTGTTGAGTTCTTACCAGGTTGTACTTGTGGTGAAAACAGGGAGCCTTTTGGGGACCCTGAATAGATTGTCTGCAAAATGTTGGCAGTGTCTCCTGTGATGAGAGGGCTCTAGTTCTTTAAAAGGTGGTGTTTCCTAGTGGTGGTGGGAGGTTGTGTGATTATGTCTTCTATGGTGGGTTGGCATGTGAAGTTTGGTTAGATCTTGAGTATTTTGTTGTGGAAAAAGTCAGAAAGGTCAATGCAGAGGTCTTGTGAGAGGATGAATGGTGTTAGTGGCTACCGTTGAATTGGTGAATGCTCTGACAATGTGGAAAAGTTTGTTCCTGTAGTTGGAGCAGGATTCTAGTCGTAGCACAAGGGCAGCTTTCCCAGCTTTTTTGATCTGGGCATGGTACCTTCTGAGTGCAGATTTGTAGGCATCTCTGGAGCTGTTATTTTTGTTGGTTCTCCATCTTATCTCTAGTTGTTTGCAATAGTGCTTGGAGTCTCTTCGGTCTTCCGTGTACCAGCATACTTGAGCGTGAGATCTTGTATGCTTGATTTTCTTCAACTTCAAGGTGTTGGCACAGTCTACGATCCAGTTGTTGAAAGTAGAAAGGTCTTTCTGTTGGTCACCAGCGAGGATAGGCAGGTTGGATCAGAGGGTGTGTTCTAGTCCACCTATGCTAAATTGTTCCAGTTGTAACTGATGTTGATGGTTGGCTTTGGTTTTTTGGAGCGGTGTGTGTTGATGTGGAAGTGTACAATGGACTGGCCAATCCATGTGAGAGGGGTGAGGTTGCTGAAGGTGATCTTGTTGCTGGCTGTGAAGACTGGTTTGAATGTATGTCCTGCGATGTGAGTCAGGCCTTCGACAAATTGTGTGAGCCCAATGTTGTTGAGGTTCTCTTTGAGGACAGTGATGTTGTGGTCTAGTGGATCCTTGAGATGAAAGTTGAGATCACCGAGCAGTAAGTCATTGGATGTGATGGCGATGGGAGTGATGAAGTTGGTGAGAAGGTTACTGAAGGTGGTGTTGGGTCCTAGCGGTTGATAGGCGAGATGCCTGAAATGGTCGTGGAGTGGATGTTTTGTAGTTAGAAGTGCATGTGTTCCAGGTGCACACTGGCTTTATCTAAAGCTGTTGTGCTGGTGGTGGTGTCTTTCTGGATGATCGTGAGGTTTCATCCGGGTTTGAGATGCCTGTCTTGGTGTACGATCTTGTAGCCAGGAGGGATGTCCTCAGCTATGGCTGGAGTGGATGACGGGTTGAGCCAGGTTTTGGTGAGAAAGGGGATATCTGTGGAGTGCGTGTTGATGAGGTCCTAGATCTCCCTGGCATGTTTGCAGAGGGCCCCCATGTTGAAGAGCATGCAGGCGATGCAGGTTGAGTTGTGTGCAGTGGGTGGAGTAGGAATGACACAGCAAGAGATGAGGCAGTGAGTTAATGAGAAGGGTCCTACCGTCTGATGCGTGTGCAGCGGAAGCAGCAGTTTTTTTCTGCGTCTGGTGTGGTGCTGGACGTGGTCCATGTGCCGATAGGCACAGATGGGCTTGCCTTTAGCTCATCATTGGTGAACCAGTGGTGCAGTCTCAAAGCAGCTGACATTAAGTAGGGCCTAGGGGAGGGAGATAAGTGTGGGATAGGGCTACGGAGGTGCCGGAAACCGCAGCGGGAGAAGGAAATTTAGGAGAAACAAATAAGGCGTGGGGGAAGAGAAATGATGGGAGAGTGATGCGAGGGGAGTCTCTATAATGTGGGGAGACCAGGGGAGAAAGAAGGAGAAAAAGCATAAAGAGCAGTCAGCAGAAACTAATCAAGAAAGAAAAACTGGCACAAATATGGGCACAGAAAAACGAGAAAGAGCACAAAAGTGGGTACAAAGAGAGGACAGAGCAACATAAAGCCAAAGCGCAGGTCAAAGATGAGAAAGAGCACAAAAATGTCACAAAAGATTGGACAGAGGAAAAGAACGAGCGCAAAAGACAAAGCACAAAAGACAAATGGGCACAAAAGCTGTTGGAAATGGCCCTTTTTGCAGTGTTATCACTAAACTTTTTGCTTTTTCCTCCTATTTTTTCCTGACCTGTATGTGTTGGTTTTAGAACAGTGGGCACTTTACCACTGCCAATCAGTGCTAAAGTGCATATGCTCTCTGTTTAAACTGTGTTATGGATTGGTGTTTCCATGTTTGGCCTATTTGATTTATGCAACAGTACCTAGTAAAGTGCACTGTGAGTGCCAGGGCCCATACATCAAATGCTGTTGGAGGGCTGCAGCACTGGATTGTGCCACACATGCAAACAGCCCGTAAAATGTAACTCTGGCCTGCCATTGCAGAGCCTGTGCGCAGCCTGTGGCTGCCATGTCGACTTGGCAAGTGCACACACTTGCAAGTCCCTAAACCTTCCCTTTTCTTTATGTGAGTCGCCCATCTGGTAGGCCCAAGGTACCCCCATGGGCAGGGTACATTGTATGTGAAAGGTAGGACATGCCCTGGTATGTGTGGCATATCCTGATTGTGAATTACAGCCTACTTCGTTTTTCACTATTGCAAGGCTACCTGTTCCCCATGGGCCAGAATGAGCAGTTTGATTATTACATCCTATAATCCTAACTGACCCAGGGACATGGTAGAAATTCGAGTTTAGTATGCCTGAACTCAGAATGATAAAATGCATCTTTTAGTGAAGTTGGTTTTAACATTCTGTGTTTGAAAATACCACTTTTAGAAAGTAGGTATTTTCTTGTCTAACCATCCAAGCCTGCCTCTGCTAGGTTGTGTATTCCTTGTCTGGAGTTTGAGTGACAGGGGCTGGGGTATTCCAGGAGATAGGGTGAGTCAGCACAGGGCTGAATAGCAAGATCTACATGTAGATGGGTGGGAGGAGTTGCACCTGGCACCTGAATAGGGCTGTGCTGTCCCTCCACAATGCTGGCTCCACCTCCTGTGGTGCGTCTGATGTCCCTGGCCTACACTGTGAAAGGAAAGAAGGAGTCTAGTCAACAAAGTGCTCCAGGACTGACCAGAACTGGTTTGGACTAGGCAAAGGCCTCTCTGCATTCAGAGAACAAAGAGAAATTGAGGATAAAATGGGGGACCCAGACCCCAGAACTTTAGAACTCTTTTGGATCAAGAAGACTGCTGAGAAGAAGCCACATCATGACATCTATGAAATCCATGTTAAAATCACTCTTTACAGAGCTTGCCAGGGCAACCAGTACACAACACTAATGTCAGTGGCATCAGCCATAATTAGAGTAATCACAGTGGGGGGGAGAGAAACTGGGCACAGTAGACTCCAGTATTTGATGACTTATGTCAAATCAAAGAGCTCATGCATGCTCGTGTTTCGTACTAAATTTGAAGTGGTAGAGAAAAGGATGAATGATGTGGAGAAGCACCTGAATGGCAACCTCAATTGGGGTCCTGATATCTAGAATCTAAAGCAAAAAATCATCAATTTGGAGGACAGAGCAAGACGTGAAATTGTTCAATTTTACGACGTGCCAAAGATAATGGAGAAAGATGGCTATAATAAAGTGGATTATTCACTGGGGAGAATGGAAGTTTGAAACAGGGATTAAGGTCATAAGCTTGCTAGTGTAAAACAACTCAATAAAAACCTCACAACCAATTCATTAAAATAACGAAAAATGTAATCAGGAAAATGACACAAAAACAAAAAAATCAATAAGCGGAAGCAGAGAGATGAATATTTAAGGATTTATGGCTAAAAAAAGTAAAGTGTTAGTCAGTAGCCACTGTTTACTGTTGACCAGGACCTGGACATGATTTGAGACCCACTGTGATGGAGCATGGGTTGGATACACCAAATGGGTTCATTCCTGTCAAAACTTTTACCTTCTGATTTAGTCTCTGAAATGAAAGTCAAAATCCTTCAGCAAGGCAAGGTTGCAGGCTGTATCTGACGAAGTCACTTTGAAATCAGATACCTTTATAGCCAAAGGCCAGCTGATATTCTGGAGGTCTTGGAATTCTAAAAATGTTTAAGTCTCAACTAGAAAGAGTTTCTGGAGCAGCTCCTTTCAGTCACTTCTAAGGGTCCCAGGACCTTAGGGACAGTGCTTAGAGACCAACACTCCCTTGAGGAAAAGCTACCACCAGTTCCTGTTTGCTGTACTGAAAACCATCCCACAGTGCATCTTACTACAACAATTAAAGATGGAGAACCCTTCCTTCCTTGTGCACAGTTTGTTTGCTCACTCAGAAGTATGAAGGGAAGTGGGAAGTTCCTTCCTCTGTGGTCACTCCAATCCAGTTATGGAGTAACTTGCGTCCTTGTGAAAGAACACAGCCCTTTACAAGTTAATGAAGTTCCTGGATCCACTTTAACTAGTCTTTATTATTGTGGAAGAAATACACCCCACTACCCCCCACACCCAAGTCATTGTCCTTGATCTAAGCCATTTTCATACCTCGTGACGTACTGGCTGGGCAGCTGCTAAAGAACTAAGGCAAATTAAAATTCTGACTTTACCATTAGATTGGATTTTTGATAAATGTTAAAGATAAGGTTTTCATATTTTTTCTAGCTGGCCCCAAATTTGAAATAGATTAATTAATATTTTAACCTGTATTGTTGTCTCATAGGACAGCCAGAGCCTTCCACAGTGAAGATAACTTTTGGGGCCTTGTCAATGTAGGGGCTTGGTAACCTTAAACTCCTACATGTAGAACATTTTAATACCATGGCCCCACCTTGTGGGTTTTAAGGCCTACATAGGGGTGACTTCATTTTATTTACAAGGGTTTTTACTTGTCAAAATAGGTTATTTTAAAAGCTTGGGTTTCAGGTTTAGGCTACAGCAGGTAGGCTACACTGGTAAGCATGAAACCATGTTTTCTCTATCAGAGTAGTGGATGGTACAATATGTGCTGCAGAACCATAGATGACATTTAATTTTCAATGCCCTGGGTGTATGTTTGCACCATATATTCAGGTCCTAAAATAAAAAGCTAAACAAGCCAATTAAGAGTTAACCAGCAAGTTATTTTGAAAGTGTAGCGCTCAGAAGCCCATAAATAGTCAGCGGTGCAAGGATTTAAAAGACGCA
Source organism: Triturus cristatus (assembly GCF_964204655.1). Classification (NCBI taxonomy): domain Eukaryota; kingdom Metazoa; phylum Chordata; class Amphibia; order Caudata; family Salamandridae; genus Triturus; species Triturus cristatus. Next base: position 559,739,322 of record NC_140588.1, read on the forward strand.
TACTAATCAATTAAACACTAGTGATGCTAAGATTTACCAAGCATTTGCAATGCCAATAGGTCTCGCATTTGTGAGTTAGAGCTATTGACATTGTAAATGGCAATGTTTTTTACCTACACGTTTTATTTTTGGAGTGAATGTATGTAGTGTGCAAAATCCCTTGGAAAGGTCCTGCACTTCATAATATATTGAAAAAGACGCAAAGTGTGGATTGTGTCAACAATTGCTTGGCACGTACCTCATGGGTGAAGTGTCGCCACACATGCACACCGTGGTGCTTTACTAATGCAAAACTCATTAATAAGAATAGTGCTTACAGACTAACCAAAGCGATCGGGATCGGAGCATGTGAATCCGAATCCCGGCTTCTCTTTCATTTTCTAGACTATTTGGCTCACTCTCCTGCGTCTTGGTTGTCCCCCAAACACTGGGTGGCACTGAAGTTTGCCAAAGGGGCAGGGGTCAGGGGGGCTTCGGGGGTACATGAAAATGTATTCATTGCCTAGTTGTCAAAGGTCGCCCGGTGCTATTAGTTAAAAGTGTGCAGATTTCATCACGATATTAAGAGTACTTTACTCCTATCTATGAGAAAATCGACATTAACTAAACAAAATGCCAGAATGCGTGTCAGTTTTCACAGTGTTTTAGACAGTACTGGTTGCTTAGTTTCATTGCATTAATTTTTGTATTTACTCTTTTACACAGCATCCAAAGTAGGTTACCTAACCCCAAAGACCCCTGTTGTTAAGTGACCCATAGAAGGGAGTGTTTTACAGCTGAGCAAATGTGTCCAAATGTAATTTTGGTAGTGCCATGGAATGATCAGCCAATGAGGTACTCGATGAGCAGGTATTTAGCTACAGGTTCAAAACGTACGGTACTGTGGCTGTTGTTTGTTTGTACACAACCACCTCTCTGAATGTGTTTATTAACACAGAGCTTCATCTACCAGACAGTGCTCACAGTGGGGCGACTAAAGCACAGAACAAAATGTATTCATTTATCCTGAGTGTGAAGGCACCCGGAAGGCTTAGGTGCCCGCCCGGAGAGGCTAGGGATCCTAGCCCTTCTACAGACTCTGTCGTGCTCCTCTGAACCAGCAGGCCACAGCTCAGAATCTGCCACTTCTGCTAAGAATAGGTGAGGGGGATAAGGTTGGGCCATGCGGGAGTTGCCGGCAGATTTCCAGGTTATTGAAAGTGATGATTCTGACGTGAGGCAATGGAGACTGACTTTGTCTGTTTGTCTGCATCAGTCTATTTCGCTACCATCCACCGGGCTCAGTATCAAGTATCCATTCATCTCTCTTTGTTAGAGGTGCACGAGCCGATATATTAATTAACAGGTAGAGCCCGCCAGAGAGGAGCCATGCGTTTACGAGCCCGTGGGCGAGCCGTGAAAATGATCGGCATGTTAATCATACAGTAAACATGATGTAAATGTGCGATAATACCTCTTCAGAATTCAAAAAAGTGCATTTCTTTAGCGCATCACATCAGTACACAAGATTATAGCACTGAATTGAGAGGAAGTTATTAAAAATGCTCGTTTTAAGCATGAGTTAAAACACTGCCGCTCCTCCTGCCCGACAACAATGCCAATTGTTAACTAAGAGACGTCAGTTGCCATGCATACCCCGAATGTTGCCTTGAGTCTTTTTATATTTAGAGTAACATTAAAATCTAGCTAATTAAAAACGAGAAGTTTTGTACAGCACGCATCTTGAACTCGCATATTTCAAGGTGGCAATAATAAAGATGAAAATGGAAGTGCTGGCAGGCAAGAAAACACGAACGGGAGTGGGGGGATGCGGGGGAGGGTGAGAAGTCGTAGACTGAGGGAGGGAGCGGTGGGGTGAGGAGACAGGGAAGAAAATAGTGTGAGGAATAAAGGGGCCAATAGCCGTGGAAGGATACAAATGATGAACTAACAAGCCTCAAACCAATAGGAAGGCAGCATTTGAGACAAAAGCCAATGGGCAGAGAGTGGGCGAGCTTCCATAAAGATTCCACACTACAGTATATACTGCATGTCTCGCAAAGCAATGGCAGCGCATTCACAATGCAACGCTAGGCGAGACCTAAAAGAAAATAGTGTCAGGAGTAAAGGGGCAAATAGCCGTGGAAGGATACAAATGATGAATGAGGAGGGACTAACAAGCCTCAAACCAATCGGAAGGCAGTATTTAAGACAAAAGCCAATGGCAGAGACTGGGTGGAGCTTCCACACTACAGTATATACTGCATGCCTCGCAAACGGATGACAGCACATTCGCGCTGCAAAGCTAGGCGAGACCTAAAAAGCATGTTCAAGTCAAGAAAATGCCAGTAGTGTAAAGATTCAAAAAGTGAGCACAAGTTTGTAAAATCAATGCCAGTGGTACAAGAATACAAAAAGAATGCACAAAACAGTTAAATGCCAATGGGGTATGGATTTAAAATGATGTCTTCAAGTCAGTAAAACACCTGTGGTTAAAGAATTCAATGAGTGCACCCAAATCAGTAAAACATCAGTGGAACCAGGTTTTAAAAGTTCATGCAATGTAGTAAAAAGCTGTAGTACATGGACTGTAGAGATGCACACAAGTTAGTATATATTTCAAGATTGATATGCCATAATATTGAACTTCTAAAAGGTCATATGGTCAAAGGATTTTGGGAGAGTTAAGGTTTTCATCATTGCTATGAACTTGGGGGTAAATGTTTCAATTGGCATGTAGTTCATCCTCAGATTTGGAAAACACATTTTTCAAATCAATTGAACTTGGAATAATGAGATAATATACTCTTGTGCAGGTAAATGCTTGATATGAATGTAAAATAATTATTTTGGCAATGCAGATGTTTGGAGGAAATGCAGTGGTAATGATGTTTGTTTTTTTGCAATAGGCTATTGGATCCAACTATTCAGGGACATGTGTATGGCTTCTAATCAGTTGATAATGACTAGCAGAAGCAGTCCCTTATTAATCATAGCACAACCTCATCTCCAGAAAGAGGGTTTACCAATAATTTTCAACAGCACATTCTATAATTTCAAAACTAAACCCTCTTCCCTCACAGGATTTGAATCAGATGCGATAATCACACTGCAAATAGAGTAGATACCTTGCATGGATAGGTGGAGCTTTCATCACTCTGGCAGGGATCAGAGAGGTTTCAGGTCAATCTGCATGGGGGTATTAATTTTATGAAATTTTACGAGACCTCCATGACATATTGAAAATTATTAATATTTATGTTTTGTGTGTAGCAGTGTTATGAGTTTTCCTTACATTACATTTACTGATTGTTGGGGGAAATCATCGTCTTTTGGTGGTACCACCCCAGATGTTTGTCAGGATTGTTTGGTGGCTGCAGAACTGCACTTTACTCATGCTAACCAGCGGTAAAGTGCCCTTGCTCCCTCTTTCAAAATGATGAAATTGTCATACCCCTGATTGGCATGTCTAACTTACCTATGGTATATGGTACAAAAGTGTACCCAGGGCCTATATGGTAAATGTCACAAGTGAATTGCAGCACCCATAGTGCCATCCACTACAGTGACAGTGTAAGCATGACTGCAGGCCTGCCATATGTTGCCTGCCTGTGCAGGTTTATACTGCAAATTCAACTTGTCAAAATAATCCCTTTTTGACCGGCCAAAATCTTTTAAACATTAAAATGTTACCCGTAAATAGGCCTTCCTGCCCAGAAAGGCAGGGTGCATAGTTTATAAAAGTAGGAAATGTAAATGTTTAATGTTAAACATGTCCTTACAGCAAAAAGGTCCTAAAAGCTATTTTTATTGTAGCAGCATTTGGTGTTCCATAGGAAACAGCTACAATGTTCAGGTTTGAATATTTATTACAAGCCCAATGCATGGTGAAGTTGGATTTGTAATAATATTTTGGAAGTTGTACTTTCATCAAATTACCTTTCCCTGCCTAAAACATCTGGAGGCCCATTTGCATGAGCTACAACAGTCATCCAGGACCTGAACAGGTGCCTTCATGAGTTGTGAATTTACTCCCAAAGCTGAGACAAAGACCTTGGGTGTGGGGAGGCGTTTGCTTTGTCTGGGAGAATGACCATCTGACCTGTGCCCTGGAACCTATTTAACTTAAAAGAGGCTTGTAGCTAACACCTGGGCCTGCCCCCTCATTTATCTTTCTAGTCAGCCAGACACCAATCACAGTGAAAGAAAAGCTGCCTTGTTTTTGAGTGAACACAGAGGAGGTCTTGCTCAATTCTCTGGCCACATCTTTCAGCTAGGCACAGTAGCTCTACACATGGGAAGAAAGGTACAGCCATCCTAGTTTTAGGTAGAGAGGGGCACTTTGGAATTGTTTCCAGTAGAGTACACAGAAAATGCTTGGAAAGTGTGTAGGGGCACCCCAGGAACTTTGACCCCATACTTTATAGAGTGGCCAGGAGATTCACCCACCCACATGTTGGTACCAGCCATAAAGGTGGCACCTACACTACGCTCCTCAGAACACTTTCTGAGATGGGGAAAGAAAAGAAGAGGACATGACCTGCTGTCTGTGACCTGAAAAGAGTTGAGAAGTCTGGATCTGTGCTCCCTTTTGTACCAAGGACAAAGAAACCACCTCCAAGTGTCATAAGGCAGACCTCGTGTTCAAGCTAGAGAGACACAATAAGCTACAAGAGGCCTTTCCTGCAACTTCCCAGCTGACCATTTCCAACTGGATCTGCCCTGAACCCTGCTACTGGCCTCTGCTGGTGTGTGATCTGACACCCCCACATGCAGTCCCGAGGTCCTAGACCCTTAGCTGGTGTCAAAGTCCCCTCCTTCTGACAAATCCTGAAACCCAAGACTTGTAAACTTTTTGGCTTCAAAGACATCCAGAGTACCAGAACTAAACTTCAAAGCTGATTCAGCAAAGGTGCCTTCCCACTGAGCCGAAGATTCAGGTTCATCCCACTTGGATCTTTTCAACAGCAGCAAATCTGAATTAGCTGGGTCTCACAGAGAAGGTACCAAGCCTTGTTGAGCCCTTATCAGCTAGAGCCTACAGCTTTGCCCTGCTGGAAGAATCTGAGCTCCAAAAAATTGACTAAGTGTGTATATAGAAATCTTCACCAGGAGAAGACTCAAAAAGCATCTTGGCAGTGAGGGACATGTGAATTGCTTGGATGTTCCCACACAACTCCCATGGTTTTTGACGCATTCCCAGATTTACAAGAACTTGTAAACCTGGGAATGCTCCAAAATCTTACACCTTCCCAGGGGAGGCGGAACGAGGAGAAATATCTCTATTGCTCCTCATTTTGTCCTCTTTCGTCCTCTTTCTCTGTGTGCTGCATTCTACAGCACTCATAGAAAAAGGAATATGCCTCCCAGGAATGTTTTTGTGCAGGAAGGTGTCACTTTGTGCACAATATTCCAATATGCAACAGATGCCCCCTTGCACCATGCAAGGGTTCCTACTTTGGCACTAGGCAGCCAAAAGGGTGCCAGCACATTGTAAAGGACAGGAGTGTGCCATATTGCCTTAAATGGAGTGCATTCCTGACCTATCCCTGTCACACAGTGCAGCGCAGCAAGGTGACTTGCTGCATTGCACTGCATGACTTTCTCATTAATTACCCTTTAAGTCCAAAGGTAAAACCTCTAACCCGGTCAAACCTATTTTCTGTATCCACACATGATCCATTGTGGTCAGTCCGAACCAGCACCTAGGTATCGGGCAGGAGCAACCAGATATCCGTGGTTGGCTTTTAATGCATTTTGGCACTATTTTCACATTTAAGCTTTAAAAAAACATAACTTTGGTTTTCTTTATTGGATGTTTTTTCATTTTTGTGTCATTTTACTTATTAAAATATTCTGTATATATTTTAATTTGTATGTTGTTTAACTTCTGTTATGTTTTGACTGTATTACAGCTTGAGCAATGCATAAGAACTTCACACGTTGCCTCTATGTTAAGCCTGTCTGTCTAATTTAGTAACTTTAAGGATTCACCCTGACAAGGAGTTACCTTCCTCAACCAATAACCAAATGTCTTGCACTGATGTATTTCAGTACCTTTATAATGTATAAAAATACATTTGACATCTACACCAGCGGACAGCACTTCCATAGGGCGAGGTAGGGTGGCCTCCCTACAGTGCTAGCATCAGAAGGCAACAAAGAGAGCTGTTTTAGAAGCTCAAAGTTGTAAAAACTACCCTTTTCCTCTATGGGAGTGCCACAGGTAACTATGCATTTTTTTGCCCGGTGGGGTAGATAATCTGTGCCCCAGTCATGCCTGCATCCATTGTCACTGTAACACCTCTTGAAACTTTGCTTGAAGTGAGCGATAGTCACTAAGTTTATGTACTGCACAATATTGAATTATACACTCTGAATATATATATAATTTCCTTTTTTACTCTAGAGTCCATATTGACTTTTTGTTAGCTTTTTTCATGGTCTGTTACTGTATTCACATTAACAGACTCCTGTAAAAGTGATCTTGTGTGGCTAGTATTCAAATGTACATTTCATGGATTGTTTGTACATTTTTAGGTGCAGTTGTATTTTCTGGTTCAAATGCCCATTGCTTAAAAGAAAGCAACATGTGTGTATACGGATCTACGTTCATTAGAGCAAATGATCATGTTTTTTCCAATAATTAATTAAGTAGTCTGTTCCATGTTTTTTCCAATAATTAGTGAAGTAGTCTGTTCCATGTTTTTTCCAATAATTAATTACGTGGTGTTAGAAATTGGATTTCTGGTTGGCTAGGGCATGCGCCTAAGCCAGTCAGAAACCACCACTCTATTCAGGGCAATGGAGTTACACGCTGAAGATAACCCCTGCTCACCCCCTTGGTAGCTTGACACGAGCAGTCGGGCTTATCCCAGAGGCAATGTGTAAAGTGTTTGCGCAACACACACACAGCAGCGACTCACTAGGCACACCAAAAAAAAAATCCACACGAGGTTATATAAAAAATAGCCTTTGTATTATCACAAAACACATTAGAATCCTAACCACAAATTTACACAGTACCACTTGATGCTAGACAATACTTCACAGGGGAGAATATACATGACAGGGCCAATCGGGCCACTGTCAGAACCATTAGGATAGGTAATAACACAACCAGTAAGTACTGGCAAAATACTGTACTCAGCCTCATCCCAAGCAGCATAAACTCATTATGTCTGCATCTCATTAGGCATAAACATCATACCATGACATTTGGCATAACCACATTATGCATTAGCATTAGGCATCAGCTTTAGGCATAAACACAGTATGCACCACTTTAGGGCCTTGCGCCCTACCAGTACACACAGGTACCCAAAGTGACCCTAGGCCAACTGGCCTTTTGTGGGGCTCAAATGCCCTTTTTCCCGAAAGTCAGGGCTCTCAATGATAAGACCTTCCACGGCACTGCGGCTGCCTTGGCAGCAAAAGCAATGTACGTGGCGCACTGGGGGCAGGGGGTGAAACTCACCCCTTCCTCATTATCACCAAAATAAAGAACTGACCCCCACATTGCAGCTGCCCGCACACTCCCGGTGCAGCTGGGGAAATGCAGCCTTGGCACCAACCACGCCTGGGGTAGTCCCGATCACCGGGATCCTCTTGGTGCCACAAGGAAATGCCCCCTTTGTTGTAGCTGCCTGCACTCTGGTGGCACAGCTATGCTCTTCCCAAAAACTGGCACCACCTGTGCCTAACGAGCGCCCCCCTCACCGGGTCTCTTCTGGTGCCGCTCTCGGCACAACGAAAAAAAGAAAGGCTCAAGTGCAGCTCCCACTCACCGGGGCTTCCTCTGACTCCTTTTTGGGATCTGCAGGGCTTCAGCCAGGATCCCGCGAGGCTCCGGTCCCTTTCTTTGACTGCTGGCCTTCCCTCAAGGCTACGGCTCTGCTAATCTCGGCCTCACTCTCCTGCAGCAACACAAGGGGCTCCGGACCTTCTCTGAACACCGGGCTTGTTCTCCGCAGGGCTCTCTGCTTCCTGAGTAGAGCCCTGCCCATGATCAGGCCTCCACCTGCCTGTCTTCCGGCCTTCGTCATGCCCACAGTCAGGCAGAGGCGCCTGGCTTCCTCTCTCTGTGATCTCGGCGGCTCCTCTCCCAGAAGTGCGGGGTAGGCTCCTGCTTCCAAAAGGCACAAATGCGGGTAGGCTCCCGCTTCCAAGGCACCACACTTGTGGGGTGGGCTCCCGCTGCACTCACGAAGGCACCAATATGCGGGGTGGGCTCCTACTCCACCTTCCTGCAGAATGGGGGAATCCCTATGCCGGGATTCCCTCAGAACATGGTGGCAGCCCAGCGCTGCAGGGGATCAACGCTCCTCCCCGTCCTGGGAGAGAGCTATAGCGCTCACGAGGCGCTCAGTCCAAAGTTCCAGGGCAAAGGCTGGGCCCAGGCAGGCCAGCTCACAGGGCCCTGCAGTAGGGAAGCAGTTTCTCGTGGCGGTTCCTCCTGGGGTCCAGCAGGCACCAGTAGCCCCCCCAAACAGCATAAGGAAGCACACCTTACATGGGGTCACAGCCCCAATATACAGCATCTTCCCTTTGTTCTGCCCTGGCACAGGACTTGGGGAATCTGCCTCAACTGGTTCTGGGGGCTGTTGAAGCACTCTATTTACCAGGCTTCCACTCTCCTTTGTCAGATGGGGCTCGATCCTCAGACACACCACAGGGGGCCGGAGCTAGCCTTCACCCAGGCAGGCACAGGCCTATTCAGGGTCAGGGGACTACTCCCACTACTAAAAATGCAGATCTCCTATTCAGCCTAGCGCTGACTCACCCTGCCCTCCCTGGAGCCACACACCTCACCAGCCCCTGTCACTCCAGCGCCAGACATGCAATACACATCAGGCAGGCAGACACATAGCACACAGAAATGCCAACTTCTAAAAGTGGCATTTCTAAAATAGTGATAAATCTGTGCACACCATTGCGCAGCATTTACTATTACTATTCTAAACATACAAAACTTGACCACGCTTCTCCTCTCATATCAGGAATTACCACTGAAACACTTATCAGGGAATCCCCAATGCATTCCAATGAGAGGCCAGCCTCACAGCAGTGAGAAACCAAAATGGCTGTTTGTCACTACAAGGACATGTCACACACTTAAGGCACATGTCCTACCTTCTACCTACAATGCAGCCTGCCCATAGGGCTAGCTAGGGACTACCTTAGGGGTGACTGACATGCAGTTAAAGGGGGGGTCACAGACGTGGCACACACTATAGGTGTCACGTCACAGCGGCAGTAGCACTGTGCGCACAGGCCCTGCAATGGCAGAGGCATGAGACAGGTTTGAAAGGCTACTTTGGTGGGTGGCGCAAGCAGCGATGCAAGCCCACCAGTAGCATTTAATTTACTGGCCCCGGGTGTATGAGATACCACATTGCTGAGGACTGATAGGTAAATTAAATACGCCAAACAGGTGTAGACCAATCTTACCATGTTTACCACAGAGAGCAGACACACTTTACACTGGACAGCAGTGCTAAAGTGCCCAGTGTCCTAATACCACCAACACCATGTCAGAAAAAAGGCTAGGAGGAAGGCAAAAAGTTCAGGGATGACCCTGCAAAAAGGGCCAAGTCCAACAAGTGGTCTGTTCCAGATTCTTAAATTTTCCCCATTTCATGTTGAGCAGTTCTTAAACGGACGTACAGAAGTTGCATTGTTGACTGTGTAGAGAACTGGGCATGTGATGTTTTTGGGACACTTACTGAGCATGACTTTTGACACACATCCAAGCTGTTGATATGCCTAGACTGCATTTGAAGTGTTTTTCTCAAATGTCTGAGGAAATTCTTTAGCCTACATGTGGACTAATTCAGTTATATGTAGGCATTAGGATTGATCCAAATAGTATTGGCAGAATTGTCCTTCTCGGTGCTCTACAAAGACACCCATGTGAGAAATATTCTGAAGAACTAGAGTGGTAAGGGAGTCATCATATTAAGAATTGGAAAAAAAAAGATTTTGGACAACCGGAAGTATTCATAGACTAAAGAAAAGACCAGATGCATCATTGTTATTATTTTATCCATATACCATTCTTTGTATAAGATCTTTGTTCTGCTACTTCGGAGCAATCCCTAAAAAGTATTATTTTGCGATCTCTTCGCTGGGGCAAGGTCTCTACAGACATATGTTCATAATCCCATCTATAGAAAATATATGTAAACATTCCAAAGATTTACGTTCAAGTGCAATTATTCCTCATGATACTCTGACAAATATTTTCAAATTCCCATTATTTATTTAATCGTATATAATATGTTGCTGCTACTGCCTTTAAAACATATCGTGCAAGCTCGGTTATCACATCTATGTGCTTTGGACTCAGTTTATGTGCTTCATGTATATTTCTACTTCTAACAGTTCTTTCAAATGTAGACCACATTTCTGTCTATAGGAGTGTCCAAATATATCAAATTCAAGAATATTTAATGGGTTCTGGAACTATTGGCTACCATGGAGTACAGATTCAACAATCTGAGCAAGGGCATGCCCTCTGCTGACAGCATGAGAGGTGCCTCAGCTAGTAACATCCCATAATACAAATATTGAAATGGTCTCATATGATGCTAAATGCACTATGAATAGACCAGTAACTAAAGAAATGTGATTTTACTTCTCCATTTGCAACCAATCTGTCAAAAATACTTTGAAGGGGGGGGGGGGGGCAGCGCAAAAGTCTTATATTCATTTTTTTAAAGATCAGTGGGTGAGATCAGTGATTGTTCCCCAAAACTAAAACCCAGAGTCCCATAACCTACCAGCTCTACTAGCACCTTGTGTAACAAAATGTAACATCTGCAGTGAGACCAACTAAAAGCCCTCGGCGGGAGAGGGGAGGAGAACCCTACACCCCATATGCAACGAATTTCATCCTGATACACTGCGAGCAGTTGCACTGGCCCAGTGTGCTTTAACCCACACTATTCCCCATATACTACTCTCCTGGTAAGGCATTGCAACACAGCTGTGAGGGGAGTCTCACAAGTTATGTAAATCTCTTTAAATTATTCTCGCCAATTTGATATCCTTGCTGCCTACACCCCTTTTCAGCAGCAGGGCGCCCAGGTGTGGGTACCAGTGAGCTCTATACATTCCATTTCATCGTTCATTCATCCGTTCGTTCGTGTTGGCTCTGAGGATCCCTCCAAGCCCACTGCATGAAATCTCATATCTATCTGTAACGTTTGGCTCTACATGTTCCCCATGTGGAAGAATGCGGCATCGCCAAGTTTTAATTATCTGGCTCGGAAATGGCGCGGTTAAGAGTAAACCTCAACATCCCCGCCTCGCAGATGGAAGGTGCCCTTTGCCTGTTGTTGAATTCACGCCACATGGGCAGAACAGCAAATTGCAGAGTGCTGTGCTTGTGAAATGAAAGCCCGTTGATTGTAAAGGAGCGAATGCAGTTCGGCACCTCTCGGCATTCAGCTAGCGTCCGGCCCGCTGTGCCAGTCAATCTGGTGCCAATTATCACACCAGGCAGCGGCCCTCGGCTGGCATGAGGCACCGGCAGGTGGAGGCCAGACTGGGACATTCAGAAGAGCAAAATTATGGGCTGGAAGGAACAGTTAACGCCTTTACATTAGAAAAGTCAACTCGATGAGAAACTGCATGTGAAAATCTACATTTCTGTGTGCGGGATTCTCGTGAGAGGAAACGTTTCGCATGTGTTCAATTTATTACTGCTTCTTTGTGGGCTCCATGCTGATTAGTGCTTGAAACGAATTACAGCGAAGATGTATTCACATCAGCATCAGGAGAAACCGCTATGAATACCGCATTCGGAAATGTAAAGCCGGGTGACGGCTACTTACTCCACACTCACCGCTGGCTGCTGGAACGGGGTTCTGGCATGAGGACGAGTGAGGTCTGTTGAGCCATATCGTTGTTTGACCGAGGAACACGGTTAAATATGCGATCCTGTTTTTATTTCTAGCCACATGAGGGTCACAAGCGTTTACTGTGCTGTTCAGGTCCTGAGATCTGAGAAGAGCAATCGTTAAAACAGAAGAGCCTAAGGTGCAGGGGAGCACAGCCTAAGGTGCAGGAGAGACAGCCTAAGCTGTAGGGGAGCACAGCCTAAAGTGCAGGAGAGACAGTCTAAGCTGTAGGGGAGCACAGCCTAAGGGGCAGGAGAGACAGCCTAAGCTGTAGGGGAGCACAGCCTAAAGTGCAGGAGAGACAGTCTAAGCTGTAGGGGAGCACAGCCTAAGGGGCAGGAGAGACAGCCTAAGCTGTAGGGGAGCACAGCCTAAAGTGCAGGAGAGACAGTCTAAGCTGCAGGGGAGCACAGCCTAAGGTGCAGGAGAGACAGTCTAAGCTGCAGGAGAGAAAGCCTAAGGTGCAGGAGAGACAGCCTAAGGGGCAGGAGAGACAGCCTAAGGTGCAGGAGAGACAGCCTAAGCTGCAGGGGAGCACAGCCTAAGGGGCAGGAGAGAAAGCCTAAGGGGCAGGAGAGACAGCCTAAGGTGCAGGAGAGACAGCCTAAGCTGCAGGGGAGCACAGCCTAAGGTGCAGGAGAGACAACCTAAGGGGCAGGAGAGACAGCCTAAGGTGCGGGAGAGACAGCCTAAGCTGTAGGGGAGCACAGCCTAAGGTGCAGGAGAGACAGCGTAAGGGGCAGGAGAGACAGCCTAAGGTGCAGGAGAGACAGCCTAAGCTGCAGGGGAGCACAGCCTAAGGTGCAGGAGAGACAACCTAAGGGGCAGGAGAGACAGCCTAAGGTGCGGGAGAGACAGCCTAAGCTGCAGGGGAGCACAGCCTAAGACACAGGAGAGGCAGGAGGTATAGGGGAGCATGGCCTAAGGTGCAGGTGTGCACAGCCTAAGGTGCAGGAGAGAAAGCCTAAGGTGCAGGAGAGACAGTTAAGCTGTAGGGGAGCACAGCCTAAAGTGCAGGAGAGACAGTCTAAGCTGCAGCGGAGCACAGCCTAAGGTGCAGGAGAGACAACCTAAGGGGCAGGAGAGATAGCCTATGGTGCAGGAGAGACAGCCTAAGCTACTGGGGAACACAGCCTAAGGTGCAGGGGAGACAGGAGGTGCAGGGGAGCATGGCCTAAGGTGTAGAGGTGTACAGCCTAAGCTGCAGGAGAGACAGCCTAAGGTGCAGGGGAGCACAGCCTAAGGTGCATGGGAGACAGCCCAAAGTGCAGAATCCTCATTTTACACGGTAGGAGAAGGCAAGATGGCCGCGAGTGAGCTGTGCTAAGCGGTCGCCCTAACCTCTCTCTCCCATCTGGAAATTAGCTATGGCTATTACTGTTGGAGTTGGAGTTGGAGTTGGAGCGGGAGCAATCTGACAATAACTGGTCTTACCGATGTCTATACCTACTTCGGGGATTAAGGAGTATATAATATCAGAATTACATCGGTTGAGAGAAAGCTGGACAAGATTTGCTCGGGCCGTGGAGTGTATAAAGCTGAAATATACACAGTTTGGCGCAATGCCGCCTCGGGCCGCAAAAAGCGATAAAACTAAAGAAAAGGTAAAGACAAAGGAGCAAATAGAAGAATGTAAGACTCTCCCAAAGGATCATGCCGAGATAACTACCTTTAATACTAGTACTAAGGAACCAGGAGCAATTCGAAAGGCGATACAGCAGCTGAACAAGAATACCACGGAAACACGAAGAGGGGAGAAGGCTGATTTACTCGGTTTACTCGGAGCTAATGCAACAGGGTCCCAATCGGGCGATGCCAAGAGCAAGCCGCCCTCCAAACATGCTCCGACAACGGCGGATAAATCTGACAGAGGGGATAGAAGCAAAATCAAGTCTAAATCTCGAGAGACCCTGCTTAGACAACCCACCTTGACGGAGGCATTTTCCGGACATCACGGGCTAGCAGGGAATCAAACGCCAAATGGAATCGGAATCGGCTGTCATGGAACTGGAGGCAGTGAACCGGGGAGCGTCCTCGAGGACGCGGCAGACGCTGGAGGCGCGTCAGCTGCAGACGCTCCCGCTGCTAAGCAACACCAACAGCAGCAGGCTCAGCAGTCTGTGGGAGAGCGCGAGCATGAGGCATTGGAGCTTGGTGTGGCCTCTCCGGTAGGACCTCTTGGTACTCAGCGGGGTGAGTTTGGACATGTAAATGCTGGTGCGAGGGAAGGTGGGGACAACAAGAACGATATGTTGAGTGCCATTTTGGTACTTGAAGCGGAGCTAAGCGCCCCCCAAAACTCCCCTAAAACCTCCAGAAACCCCCGAACCCCCCCGAGTAAAGTCCTGGCTACCTGGGGAAGCTCTAATAGTCTGGGGGGGGAGAGGGGGGGGGAAAGAGGGGGAGAAAAAGAGGTAAAGAAAGACACAAACAAGCAGAAAGTACATGATTCTAGAGAGGGGAGAACTGAAAAGGCGGAGGTTGGCTCAGGTGAAGGAGAGAGATTCTTTTCACTCAATGAGGACTCTGATTCTGTACAATCTGGTGGTGAGCTTTCAGATGAGCAAGACGAAGAGGAAGATGAAGATGATGAAGAAGTATTGCTCTCGGACACCAATTCATCTGGGGAGGATATAGCTACAGCAAGAGACTCGACTCTGAGAAAGAGACAGATAAAGCCTAAACCAAAAAATATACACAATGGCGGATTGGGAGAAACCGAAAAAGGGCTGCTTTGGGATTATTCGGCCACTACTCAGGTGTATGAAGCTGAAGATAATAATGAGCCAGGGAAACAATCTGCTTCTCTCGATATTCTGTTTAGCACGCTGAAACAGATGCAGGCAGAGGCCAGAGCCGTGAGTCGAAAAGCAAGACAAGATGCTAAGAAAATACAAGCCTCATTAAGAAAGACGAATAAACTTTATGAGGACCTGGTGGGGAGAGTAACTGAGGTGGAGGAGCGTACAAGCAAGCTCGAAGACGACTACAGCAACTGGCAAAACTTTAAAGAGGCACAAGGGAAGATGGCTCAGGACTTTCAGTGGAAGATGGAGGACTTTGAAAACCGCCAAAGGCGGAATAACATCAGAATTCTGGGAGTGGAGGAGGGTTTGGAAGGGCAAGACGCAAGGAACTATGTGATTAACTTACTTAGAGGGGCATTTCCGGAGTCCCAGTGGCAGTGGGACAGGGAAGTCCAGAGAGCGCACAGATTTCCCTTCACACTCAGAAAAGAGCAGGGGGCTAGTGGAGGTGGGAAACCCGCTTTTCCAAGAGCTATCCTAGTATATTTAGGAAATTTTCTATTAAGGCAGGAAATAATTGAGAAAGCCAGACCAGATTCTAAGAGGTCATTTGAGGGTATCTCCTTCTTCGCCAGGCCGGATTTCTGCCACGTCACCGTTGAACGGAGGTGGAGGTTGAGGCAGTTGATTTCTAAATTTCAAGGGCTGGGTTCAGAGGCTTACCTATTGTTTCCTGCTAAATTAAAAGTGGTTACTAGAGGGAGAGTTATGATATTCTTCTCAGAGATTAAAGCCCAGCAGTACATGGATGAGCTGAAGAACCAACGTTCGTAAGGAAAGAAGGGATGGGAGAGAGGGCGCGATTGTTACGGCTCACTCACTCCGACTACACATAGGTCCTATGGACCTATTTGCCTGTACAAGGGGGGGGGGTGGGGGCGGGTTAGGGTGGAGGGGTACACCACAAGGGTTAAAATTCGGGAATCAATTGGGTTTGATAATGCACATTGCTTTGCTATTTTTTGGTTTTTGGGAAACATCACACATACAATTTAGATCGTGTAGACAATGTCAAATGAGTGTAGATTGGTATACCTTTTGGTTAAATATGGTTAAGCTAGACTTGAGTAAGCATTATTTTTTGATACCCTTTAATGCCCTGTAGAATTGCCTCGATCAATGTATGTGGACTTAACGATCCTAGGAAAAGGGCAAAGGTAGCAGGGTTACTGAGATTTTTACAGCTAGATCTGGTATGTCTGCAGGAGACCCATATCGAAGTAGCTCAGATATACCTTTTGAAACAATTGGGATTCGATGTCTTAGTGGCAAGTAAACAAAATACCAGAACCAGGGGGGTAGCAATACTAGGAAGATTTAAGGATCTGGTGGTGTATAGGAAAAAAGAGGATCAGTGGGGAAGATGGGTTATGGTGGATTTATGTTGGAAGGGGACACGGTTTACTTTAGTAACCATATATGGTTCTACTGGAGACGACCCTGATACTTGGCAATTTATGGATATGGAACTGTCGCAGTGGCCGGAACCTATTATATGCTGTGGCGACTTTAATATCCATGACACAACAAGCTCTTTTATAGCACCTAGGGGGAGGTATTTAGGGAGAAAGAAAAAATCGTACAGAGCTCTTGCCGATATGGTTCAGCATAATTCTCTTGGAGACCCATGGATGAAATATCACCCCCTATTAGATGGTAGCACCTTTTTCTCCCTACCACATAAAGTATTGGTTAGGCTAGATTATTTTTTAATTTCTAATTCTTTAATCCATCACTCAAAAATAGAGAAACAACCTAGGATTATATCTGATCATAATCCCCTGGTTTTAACACTGAATATCACTCAGATAAGTACTATAAAAGCTCAATGGACCTTTGAACGTAGTTTATTAAAAGATGAGGCATACCAGAGACATATGGAAAGGTGGATAATGGAATACTGGGAGGATAATAGAGGCACGGCACCACCAGGTGTAGTCTGGGATTGTTTTAAGGCTGGGGTCCGAGGGGAAACTATGAGCTTTGTGATAGTGAGACAGAAAAGGGAGAGAGGACACCTAGAAGATATAAGGCGCAAGTTATACATAGCGGAAGAAAATTTGGCTATAGCCACAACGCAGGGAATCCCGCTGGACGCTTATATTTTAAGATTGGTCACTCTTAAGGGAGATGCTATGGAAGGTATTATCTCAAAAGCTGCTGAAAAATATCTGGCACACAAACAGGATACTTATGAACCTAGCGAGAAAGTTGGACATATTCTAGCGGTTAGAACTAGACAGCGTACAACAAATGCTGATATTAAGGAGATTCAGGACCTACAGGGAAAGTTAGGCACTGATTCAGATTTTATCAGAAAGTCTTTCCATAAGTTTTACACTAATTTGTACTCGTCGGAGGGCCTAAGGGATTCAATTGATATAGGAAGATATTTGGGCGATGTTTCTTCGGATGTGTTACTGCCAGAAGATAGAGAGATATTGGATGCTCCTTTTCAGGTAGATGAGATTAGTAGGGCAATGGAATGTCTCCCTTCTGGGAAAGCCGCTGGACCAGATCAGATTCCGGTGGAATTTTACAAATTGTTTCATAATAAGGTACTGGGCGAGATGTTTAATGTAATGCTTCATACGCAGCAAGGAGGTTCCCCGCCTGAGACCTGGGGGGGGGGCGGATATTGTAGTTATACCAAAAAAAGGGAAGCCTCCTGTATATCCGGCCTCATATAGACCGATTACACTCATGAACGCCGATGTTAAAATCTACTCTAAAATTCTGGCGACAAGGCTTGCGGAGAATATAGAGCAGCTTGTAACTCCATCGCAACATGGTTTTATTCCAGGTAAGGGAACCACCCAACATGTGAGGACAGTCATCACAATGCTCGATGCTGCAGGAACACTGTGCGACCCTATGGCAGCACTCTTTTTAGACGCTGAAAAAGCCTTCGATAGGGTCGACTGGGAATATCTTTGGGCAGTTCTAAGATGGAGTGGTATAGGGGAAGGGTATATAACAGCTATCCAAGCTTTGTATAAAAGACCTACTGCCAGAATTAGAGTGAATAGAGGGTATACAGAGGTAGTTAAAATCTTTAGGGGGACAAGACAGGGCTGCCCCTCGTCACCCCTTCTTTTCGCATTGTTTCTTGAACCTTTGTTAAGACATCTGGTCAGAAATGAGGGGATTCCCCCAATGGTTTTGAATGGCAGAACAGTAAAAATTCTCGCATATGCCGACGACGTGGCTATATTAACCCCTGACCCGGATATGGCTATAATGGAGGTAGAACGTGAAGCCACTAAGTTTGGACAACTGTCAGGTTATAGTCTGAATAAATCAAAGACCTTGATAGTTAAAAATAAGTATACCTTATGTGCCGATTCCAGGGTGGTGCCATCAGCTATGTATCTTGGTATAGTAATTACAGCTAACATCGATGTTATTGTTGAGGAAAATATTTCCCCTGTCTTGGCCAAAGTAAAAGTAGACCTAAATAGAGCAAATAATTTACATCTCTCCTTAGTTGGGGTCACTAATATGGTGAAAATGACGATCTTGCCTAAGTTGCTGTATTTATTTAGAACAATACCATTATATTTTGAATGTAAATGGTTTAACATACTGGAGGGTATTCTTAATAGGTTTATATGGGCGCATGGGAAAACGCGCAGAGCATATAGATTTATGTCACTACCCAGAGAAAGAGGAGGATGGGGAGCACCGGATTTTAGACTGTATTATATGGCAACTGCACTTCAATATATGCAGGGTTTGATTGGAGGAGGGGGGATCTTACAGAAAGTCACTTCCTCATCGACTGACGTTTATTCAATTTTATTGGGTCAAGAGACAGAAAATTGTCTGTTAAAATATACTGATTTTGGGAGTCTTAAAAGAAAACAGTTTAAAACCTTAGCGGCGGCTATTAAAGTATGGAGCGCTTTTTTGAAAAAAATGGGGCTGGGTAGATACCATAGGTACACCAGATTATATAATAATAGATCTTTCCCCGCTGAAATTTTTTCAGATTCAGTCATGTCTGGCTGGGATCAAAAAGGTATAAAGCAAATTGGGGACTTAAAAGATTTAGAGGGAATACTACAGTTTAGTGTGTTGGCAAGGACATTCGATTTAAGGAACAGGGACTTCTTTAAATATCTGCAGATAAGGAGCTTTTTGGGCAACAAACAGGGTGGCGTAGCAGGGTTTCAAACCAACGACTTGCTCGAGACTTTAACTACTGGTGGCCAGCATACGATTAGATCAGCATATGCTTTGTTAGTCCAAACTAAAGTGGATGATCTGGATAAATATAAACATAGGTGGACGGAGAAACTTCAATGTGAAATTAATGATTTCCAGGAGTCGTTGGAGTTGGGATGTACTATACTGTGCTCGGCTCCCCTGCAATCGCAACATTATAAAACATTGTTTTCACTGTACTATACACCAGACAGAATAGCTAAATGGGGTGGTACGAATGGGACTACCTGCCCTTGTTGCAGCTCAGTTAATGCAGATATAATACATATGTTCGCCACTTGTCCTCAATTATATACGTTAATTAGGGACATTGAGAATTTTTTGGCTCAGGCACTAGGCTTACAGATAGTACTAAACCCTACGTTGATATTGTTGGGTATAGGGCGGATGGAGAACAATAGGAATACTGAGAAAGAATTTCTGTTTATGATTATGGCTGTTTATAGATTAATTTTAGCTAGGGCCTGGCTTGATAAAACTCCCCCGCATATGCAAATATGGCTGGCGAACTTAATCTCTACATTTAATTTGGAAAAACCTATATATGCCAGGAAGGGAAGAGCTGGGAGAGCTTTAGGTGTAAGAATTTGGAACCCATTAGCACATTGGAGGGAAGGGATAGGGTAGAGAGTGGAGGACTTAGGGGGGCTCTTGGTTCTTGGTTTTCTGGGTTTTTTCTATTTCTTTTCTTGAATTTATTAGGTATTAAGAGTAATCATGGTGTGACGTGTTTTTATTTCTTTTTTTTGGTATGAGTAACTCCCAATGTTAAAAATGATATTTTGGATTACAAAATATGTATTGATGAATATAATGTGCAATGTGGAAAATAAAATAAAAATATATTTAAAAAAAAAAAAAAAGGAGACAGCCCAAAGTGCAGGGGAGCAGGGCCTAAGGTGCAGAGTTGTACAGCCTAAGCTGCAGGCTAGCCCAGCCTAAGTTGCAAGTGTGCACAGACTAAGGTGCAAGAGAGCACGGCCAAAGGTGCCGGGGAGACACCCTTAAGTGCAGGGGAGCTTAGGCTAAGGTGCCGGGGTGCGCAGCCTAAGGTGCAAGAGAGCACAACCTAATGTGCAGGAAAGACAGCCTAAAGTGCAGGGGAGCATGGCCTACGGTGCAAAGGTGTGCATACTAATCTGCAGGGGAGCCCAGCCTAAGGTGCAGGTGTACACAGACTAAGTTGAAGGTGTGGGGGAGCCCAGCCTAAGGTGTTTGGAGGTATAGCTCAAGGCGTAGTGGTGCACAATGTTAGAGTCAGAGAAGCGCAGCCTGAACTTCATGGGATCATAACATAAGGTGCAAGAGAGCAAAGCCTAACATTTCGGGCTGCACAGCCTAAGGTGAAGGTGTGCACAGACTAAGTTGAAGGTGTGGGGGTGCCCAGCCTAAGGTGCTTGGGGGTATAGCTCAAGGCGTAGTGGTGCACAATGTTAGAGTCAGAGAAGCGCAGCCTGAACTTCATGGGATCATAACATAAGGTGCAAGAGAGCAAAGCCTAACATTTCGGGCTGCACAGCCTAAAGTGAAGGTGTGCACAGACTAAGTTGAAGGTGTGGGGGTGCCCAGCCTAAGGTGCTTGGGGGTATAGCTCAAGGCATAGTGGTGCACAATGTTAGAGTCAGAGAAGCGCAGCCTAACTTCATGGGATCATAACATAAGGTGCAAGAGAGCAAAGCCTAACATTTCGGGCTGCACAGCCTAAGGTGAAGGTGTGCACAGCCTAAGTTGTGGGGAGAACCCAGCCTAAGGTGCTGGGGGGCATAGCTCAAGGCGTAGTGGTGCACAATCTAAGGGTCAGAGAAGTACGGCCTAAACTTCATGGGAACATAACATCATGTGCAAGGGAGCAAAGCCTAACAATTCGGGCCTCAATGCAATAGACAGATGTGAGGGTAGGATTGAGGAGGCCATAGACAGCTGCAATGAAATAAAAATAATGAGGCATAGGCAGCGGTCAGGAAGAGGAAGATAAGGTGAGAATAAGCAGGAGCAAAATAAAATAAGATTGATGAAGGTATTGGCAGAGGTGGGTGGGCAAATAGTGGCAGGTCCAGGCAAAGATGAGATTCATGATGAGGAGTCACTAACTGGCACATGCATCAACAATGCCATTAGCGATTCCTTATTAGCGAAAAATAAGGATTCACTAATAAGGAATAACCAAAGACTATGCATGTAGAAATCGCTTAAAAAATAGCGATTTCTAAACATTCCTAAATTGCGACTTGCAAATTGCGAGTCGCAATTAAGGAATACCTCCTCATTCATTCCTATGGGCCTCAATTTGCGATTCTCAATTAGAGAATCGCAAATTGCTCATGCAATTTCAAGGGTGCCGGGGTGTCAAAAGCACATCCTAGTGCACCCCTGAAATCTGCATATGAGTACATCTTGCACACACTCATGCCCCAAGGGCATGTGTGTGTGTAAAATGGAACTTTGAAAAATGCACTTTAGTGCGTTTTTTAAAGTTTTTGCAAATTACCATGAAGTTCAACTTCATGGTAAATTGGTCCCCCCATTAGCGAAATCGCTAAGTTTTTTTACTTTAATGCATTGCATTTAAGGAATCTCAATTTGAGATTCCTTAAATGCAATTGCAATTTAAGTAATCGCAATTTAGAGAATACTTAAATTGCAGTTTTTGCATTTGGGATGATGCATCCCAAATGCAAAAATACCGGTCGCAAAGGGGCAGATTCTGAGAATCTGCCCTTTTGCGACCGGTTTTTTGCTTTGATGCATGTGGGCCATAGACATTTCTTACACAGCAATGTCATAACGTATTTCTATGACCTTGCATTTTTTTGAACAACCACTCAATCAAATTCCAAAGAATTTATCCCACATGTAAAAAGATTCCCTTAAAGCAATTGTAAATTGTGACAAATAACTATTCAGAATTTGAGATTCCTTAAATCTAATGTACAAAATATTTTTTTTTTTAGAAGTGGTTGTAATTTGTGCACCGACTTCTAACAATCAATTGGCATTTTGCTAAATATACCTATATATTAATAGGTTGTTTTTCAAAACAATGATTCGTAGTGCGTCGCAATCCAACCTGCCTCATTAATATGAATGAGGTAGGTAGCAAATTGAAACCCACTATGATCGGCTACAATGACAGGTATGATGGCAATGAAGGTCAAATATAGCAATCTCTTCTTTTGTTTTTTTTAAATGCATCAATGCATAAAAAAAAAAAAGATAGGTTACACAAACCTATTTTTAAGAGCAGGCAGTTGTCTCATGGACCCCTTGCCTGCTCACAAAAAACAAATGTCTTTGTGAACCTTCACTAATAGAAAGGGGTCCTACGGGGATGGTGAATGACTTGCCACCTCCTTTAAGGTGGTGGTAAAATATTAATGTTTTGTGAGTGGATTTCGGTTGCAAAACATTGATACATAGCTTAAAGATCTGGGATCTTGAAAGGATTCCCTTAAAATGCACCTTCTAAATACTGAATTTGTTTTTTTTGCAATCCCTATTAGCGATTTGGTAATGTACATTAAGGTGTTAC
Source organism: Triturus cristatus (assembly GCF_964204655.1). NCBI lineage: Eukaryota > Metazoa > Chordata > Amphibia > Caudata > Salamandridae > Triturus > Triturus cristatus. The sequence continues at coordinate 559,761,767 of NC_140588.1, forward strand.
TGAATCGCTATTTGGGATTCTGGACTTTAAAGTTGGAAACTTCTGATTTTTCGAATCAGAGTGTTACCAACAGTAAAATGGTTTTGCACATGAAGGGGCATATCCCTAGAGTACATGTAGTATTTTTATTTAAATTATATAGATTGTTGGGTGGGGAAAAAAGGTTGATGGTTCAGTCTCCTATTGATCAAATCCATGAGTCTCCATGACAGAAAAAAATTAATAGGACCCTTAGGACTGCTCATAAACCAAAAGTTTCATATGACGTAAGTTGTGGGGGCAGATAATTTGGCCCACAGATAAGTTGTGGGCTCTGTCCCCCCAATATTTTTTTAGATGGACAAGATATGACTCTAAATCAAATAGAAAGGCGAGAGGCACTTCTTATAAATAGTGAGTCAACAGGCATATTGGATTGCCGCGTTGACAGTAGGTGAACAATCGTCTAACAGCAAGGTGTGGGCCTTTCCATTTTGACAGGGCTGCAAATCTAAAGCAATCTGTAGTAATCAAACTTTTTGTGTAACCATCCGCACTCAGCACAAATCAAATTTCCTTGAAGGTGATGTCTCCTTTGCTAAACATGAGCATACAGTAGAAGTGCTCGTGATGTGGATTGTTGCAAGCTGCCTTATCTGCAGTGATTTTATTCCTGAAGCATGTGGAGGCTGAGACAAAGCTTTTTCAAATGTGGATCGACATATGGACTGACCTATAGCAATCATCCACACATGGATAAATCCATCTCAAAGTCTTCCAGATGAAGCGATGAACCCCGTGAATGTCAACTGCTGCAATCTGACTTTGAATTAAAAAACAAAACACACAGTAATTGGTGAAATTTCATTGATTCATGCCAGACCAGTTTGTCTCTATGGGACACAATTAAATTGACTATTGACATATTAAAATGAGCATTGATTATCTTTCTAGAGTCTACTTCAGTGGTTGAAATTAAGATCAAATGGATCCTCCTCTCTTGGCCACTAACTATTCACCTCACCACCATCACCAGGACTCTCATCAACCATCTCAATGTCCAACTGATGCAGTGCTCAAACTGGTAAGTGCCACACTGCTGCACCCTGACTCTGGACCTTAAAATGTTTATACCCACCCTAATCTGAACCAAATAACCCCCATGGTAGGTGCAACTAGAGGTACAGTGGTCTCTTGTAATCTTTCACACCACTCCATCCATAAACACAGCTACACGTTCTCTGCAACACAACGCGAGCAGAATCTGTCATGAATGCACAACACAAAAGCGCTTCTGAAATATGCCACATGGCACTCCTACAGCTCTCCATTCATACAATACCACTATCCAGACCCAAAAATCCTATACCTCACACCGTTCACTTCTCACTTCACTATATGCCAAAGGTGCAGTGAAACAAAGACAATGGTCATCACATGATATTGCAGCTCTTTCCACATAGACCATACCAAAACCCACAATCAGCATGCTGTCTAGCCAAAACTTTACCTCTTTTTCATCACATGGATATGCAATACTGTATAAATGCAGTGACAATACAATACATAAAGCATTTCGCATTTTAAGTGGGAAAAGTCACTCTCCTATGATGGTTAGGATTTTGAAGAACTGAAAAAGGCACTACTGCCAAGCCTAAGCCCAATGATTACAGCTTACAGAGAGCATTTCAGAAAGTCAATCCTGCAATGCCTAGCATTTGTAACACACATTCATATTGCCTCACTCTTTAGCCCTACAGCACTCACTAATGAACTCACCAGATCTACCCAGAAATCAAAAGCATTTGTATTGCATTTACTGTACATTACATCTACATTAGCCCTACTCTCTCGGTACCGGAGGTACACACTTTGTTAATACAAGGACACCCACCGCCCTCTTCAACCATGTTCCATTTGAGAGTCTTTTCTTTTGAAATGCAGATTAAAGCCAAAGCAGCCTTGCACTACAGTCCAACCTCTGCAGCAATCTGAGATGGGCCTTTCCAGCTCATTTTAGTTCCAATAGCCATGCTCTGTGAAAGATATCTATCAACAGAACATTTTCACTTGAATGCCATAAAATGGGTCCCTTGCTTAAACTATAGTTCCAGATCAGAAGCTCAGTTTTCCTATTAGACAGTGTAAACTTTATTTTGCTACAGGATGGTGAACATCCCTGACAAAGTACCACGCATCAGGGGTTAGACTAATGCATTTTAGTGTGGCCTCCACATCACCACACTAAATTATATTGTTTACACATTTATAGCACCCTGGGTCCACCCCAAGGTGAGCGCAGAAGTGGAGTTGCATTTAAGCATTAAGTACATGGGCAGTGTGCGCTATGCTGTTGGACAGCTTGCTGTCTTTCAAATACACTGTGGCCTCTCTTGTTTATCTGATTATCAACAACTTTGTAATTTTAGGAGCTGCGTGGGCCAGGGCTTCAAGCACACCAAGCTTGGCTTTTATCATCAGCTATCCTCGTGATTTGTCTCAGCCTGTGGCATAAACAAATACACTCCAGAGGATTTGGCAGTGACCTCATGTGGATCCAGAGGGCGGTGCCTTTACTTTTATGGCAGCTGCTCACTGTGACTACACACTGTCTGATTGGCTCTGAGGTGTGATCCCCTGCACCTTTGGTGGTGCATCCCTAAGCCTTGAGCTCTGCCTCCCCCACCCAGCACCTAAGGCTGTGTTACCCTACAATTTAAGGTATGTACCCTGGATTCCTTAGGCTATGCTCCCTCACACCTTATGTTCCTCATTCTCTATACGGTTTTGGAAAAGGATGCTTTCTCTACTCTTGGAGCTGACTCAACTGTAGTTTCTTCTGACATTTAGCAGCTCACTATATTGATTGCTCCATTTGAGCATATCTAGGTGATTGCTGAGCGCATTGAGAAGATTGTTACCCACAGTAGCTTTCTTGTAGAGGCTGGTTTCAAACTTCCCATCAATCAGCTCAATCATGGCAACCAGAATCTCAATTCTGTCCCTACTGGTAGTGCAGGTGAAATCCAAATTCACAGAATTGTTCCTTAGTTTGCTGACCAAGTCAAGAATGGATTATCCTGAACCTTTCCAAATATTAAACAAATCATCAATGTACCAGAATCACAATACAGCCTGTTTGATGCCATCACCGGGTCTGGTGGCTCAGTAGACTAATGTGTCCACTGCAGGGACCAGTGTTCGGCCTCATGGTCACAGGTCCAAATCCTGGTGGGTCCACTCAGCCTTTCATTTATCTGAGGCCGATAAAATAAGTACCCTTGAGTTAGGTTACAATAAATGTCTGTTATTCAGTGCCAAGATACCCTTGGGTGCATGCGCACTTTACACATACACGTTATGTTATCTGCAGTGTCAAGTGCAGTGGATAAATGGAGCAGTTGAAACCCAGTATTACCCTTAGAAAAGCTTACTCCCTCAGAGGCAGATTGGTGCACAGTGATATCACTGATAGAAAAGAAACTAGACTGACTAATATGAAATGTTTCTTCGCATGTGGAAAATGCAAAGCATGCCAAAACAGCACGAGTAGAAAAGACTGCTCAGTACCATTTGATAAGGGAATCAAAACTATTATCCACATATTAGTATGGACAATGTGATAAATATATTTCCAAGTGCCTGTGCAACAAAAGATATGTTGGTAGCACTATCCATCAGGCGAAGAAGAGAGTCCTCAAGCATGTGAGGGCCACAGATAACAATGACACACATTACCCTGTGGCCGGACAATTTTACCAAATGCATTTTAGAGGCAGGGATATGCTTTCCTATTTTCAGGTGGAAAAGTACCTAAGAAACTGAGAGAGGGGAAATAGAACTGTGATCCTTAGAAACTGTGAGACCAAGGGTCCATTAGCAAGGAATATAGAGGAGAAACTTGGAGTGCCCCAGAAAGATGAATGATGGTTCACTCTGAATTTTGGTCTGTTGTAACTTCAACTTTTGCCAAGATGTTTCACATTTTAATGTAACATATGGACTTTTATTTTTATCGGAGGAGGAAAGGAAGGAGGTCTACTAATGAGAGGTTGTTGGGATGTATGGTGGAAACCCCATACCCTTCTTTTTATCTATGACGTTAGTGAGGAAGCTCCAATGCAGATAAAATTACACTAAGCTTCAGTGGGGCGTGGTTTAACTTAGAACGTGACTGCTCATCATTTTCTTTGCTTGTTATGTACCAATCTGTTTATAGTTGGATATTGTGTATTATTTTTGCAACTCATGACTCTCGATTTGCTCAACGCTTCTTCTCCCAGTACATTGAAACAAAGACGTTGCCCACTACAGCTGATGGCAAACACAAACTTTGAATTTGTCACCAACTGGTGATACAGTGTACATGGTGGCTGCGTGGGATTTGTACTGTCCGATGATGTGACCACGGGTTGGAGAAGTGGATATTTGCTCTCTCCAATCTATAAATGGATTACCAGTATTGTGGAAGCATAGAAGATCATATAGTCAACAATATGACAACTATCCTAGCACCCCAACAGATGGGGTTGGTGGTGTCCACTGGGACATTAGTCTGCTGCTGTAAGCTGTGTCTGGATCTTACACTTCTGAGTCATTTCCAACAGTATTTTTGGCTGCATAATTTTGGACTGGCTTGTGATTACTCACATATCTATGTATATATTTTCAGTATATTGCATGATATTTAGCTTTTACAAGATGAGGCTCCACAGAAACACATTGGTCCACCTTTAATGTTTTTCACTATATGTATTGGACAAGTGTATTGACGGTCAAGTTATCAAGGCCATCATGGCTGAAATGCATTGTACCCGCGCACAAATAAAGGATGAATTGAGGACACTGCGTCTGCTCTGAGAGATGGCCTTTCGTGTTAATATGGACTTTCGGCATACTGCCTCCCTTAATGTTAGTGCGCTCTGCACCATTTTACCTTCCTTATACAGTATCAATCAACAAAGAATTACTTCAATCAGAATTAAAATTAAAAAGAAATTACTCAAAATACGAATGTTACAGTGTGACTTCTTGGGTTATCAATACACCACCGGGACCAATTATCTTGAGAAGTGTGAATCACAATTAATAAATCATATACATCTTAGTTCTATCGACCCCCCATTGGTACTTGGCATGAGTTCAACTTATCATTGAGCGCCATGTATTGAACTCAGTTTGTTGAACATTCCCCATCATGTTAAACATTCCCTATCATGCAATGGATATACAAGTCACACCCTGAATGGCCTTATATCAACTCATCCCTCTGATTCTATCCGATCATTACAGAAGAATAACCACAAAGTCGATGCGTCTAAAAATACATGACATGATGCAGTGGCCTGCAAATGTTGAGGTGAATGTGGCAGCCATTGTAAATTTGTAAAATAAAAGGTAAATATCTCAAAATACAAGGTATACAGTACAATATACTAGATTATCAATACACCTCCTGTCATAGTTACATATGTGCATCTAAGTTGATAAATAACATACATCTTAATCTACAGGACCCCCATTATCATTCGGCATGAATTCACAATTCAATGTGTGGCATGTATTTAGCTAGGTTTGCTAACCATTCCAAATAACGCAGTGGATGCATAACAGTCATGCCCTAGAGGGGCTTGCCTTGGCTCCTCTCTGGAATTCTATCCGATCGATTACGGTTGATCAGTCATATGGTCCATGTGTTTAAAAATACATATAAATGACGCCACTTCCAGAGAATAAATTACCGGTCATAATGGTGTTCTAAATGGCCATATCTGTGATGTAGTGTATGTTCCCTCTATCCATGCATTTCTAATTATCACCAAAGTAAATAAAAAATTTCTAAAATCCAAATGCAACCAAAATGAATTTGGCGGCCATCATCCTTTTATCCAAGCATATGATAAATAATTCAAGATTACCTTAAATTCGATCATACGTACTCCGCTAGTCACGGCTGTATTGCAATACATCAATCTCAAATATAAGCCATAAGCACACACAAGCCATGCCTATGGTGTGAAGGGACACCTACTGTGTATTGGGTCCTAATAATGAGTGACTAGCGATATCCATCCATAACTCACAAAATATCTCATGGTGGCTCGAATAACATTCCAAACATCCCTACAAAGAAGGGCCTAACTGTGTCAGCTGCCTAATAGTCTATTCCTAACCTATATGTATCCAAAGCTCCTTGTCACTATTAAGGCCCACTGGAATCTTCGTCTGCAGCTCAATAAAATATCTGGATTCCAGTTGCCTTCCTTTCCGAATCCTGTCTCCCCCTCTCTCTTCTCTTTGTACCTGGTCCAAACAAAAGAACCTTAAAGGGTTCCAACTGCTGTCTCGTATGGTCTTGCAACGCCTAGCTACAGTACATACAGCATCCTTATTGGTAATGTGCCCACATATGTTCCAGCACCTGCTTTTTAGCCGGATGTGTCGTACTGCCAATATGTTTCTTCTGGCGGGGACACATCAAACAATATATTTCAACTGCAGAATTGCAGTTCAGTAATTTTGTGATCATATTCTTCTTCTTGGCTCCCCAGATTTTTTCTTCATCACAAACCACAAGACTGAATGGTGAGTAGTTTATAAATGCTACCTCTACCAAGAGATGGAAATATGTGCCTATATTACAAAATATGTATTGTTTGAAATTGCATGATTTATGAATTAATTTGAATATTCAATAGAAAGAGTATGGCAGATGTATCTGTCAGTGTTATGAGAAATGTAAGTTCTTTGATTGATTGTGGATAGGTAAAGTGCTAATATTTACAATGTGTTTCCATGCAACAAAGTGTAGAATTATAAGTCAAAATGAAATGTAAATCAGCATTATAAGGAGATTAAAAACATATTCTAAAATGTGCCTATCTTTTGCACATTGAAACTATAGACTATGTTTAGCCAGTCTAAAACAGAGAATATAAAGTGCAAACTCCAGCCCACTGTAGGCAGACAAACTTTGGGCAGGTGCAGAGGGGTTTGGCTAAGTACGACTGTCTACTATCCCACATTTGTTTCAGATTGTTCAATGTTTTTTTCAGGATTTATGAATCTTATGCTGGATTTGCGAATCCCAAGTAAGGTGTGAGGGGTCCAAGAAGGGTTTTCGAAACAAGGTGCACATCATTTTTTCATGTGAATACTAATTCCGGTTTGGGTTCTTTTGGGACCCCTCCACATGGGTCTGGAGGTCAGGGTATGCTCCCTATGTCCACTGTGAAATTTTGGTGTCACTTTTATTTTCATTTTTTTAATGGCGGCTGTAACAAAAGATTTTTTATGATGATCAGCCAATCAGTGCACTGCAGATTTGTGAATCCACGGCTGAATTTGTGAACCTTCAGTGGACAATAGGAAAACAATTCTAGTACAATAGTGTGGCTTCATATTGTGAACAGGCACCACAAATCCTCTGTGGAGATTACCGAATCAATGGAGGATCTGTTGATTATTCAGGGTACCTCTAAAATCTAGTACACAACAAAGGACCTGTTCACAGGGTGATTATAATACTCAAATCCCTAGTTAACTTGTTGTCATACATTTAGACAATCTGTTAAACCAGAGGTTATATATATACCATCTGTACTAGATTTAGAAGCATTAAAATCTGTCTGTTATGTTGGTGGTAACCCGTGGCTCCCAAGTTCCCTTTGTGTGGTGAACTATGGCTAATAAAGCCAATACACACAAAAAATGTGAAAAAATGTGAGAAACGATAGGTGGTGCCTCACGGTAGTAACACCATGGGGGTAAGCAGGAAGGTACTCGCCTGCTACCTCAGGTTCTCATCATCAGCTACCACCAATCCAAAGCAAAAGTGTGTAGGAAAATGAAAAGAAAACCATCAAGACAAGGTGCTAGGGTGTGTTAGCTAATGTTGCCTGTGCACCAGCTGGTGCGGCAAGATCGACCCTACAATTGGAACAGAGGGGTCAAACTATAACTCCACCAGTCCCAATCCAAAACCGAGCTAGATCACGCTGGCTATCAATATTTATTCAGTGCTGTGTGTCTGCTCATTAAAAGCCGACATGTTTCATTGCCAAAGAGAAAAACTCACGGCAATTTCTTCAGGGCGTGGGCCAATCACTCCACCCTGCACCAAAACTTGTCTATTTTAATATTCCCATGGGAGACACAAAGCAACAAACAGACATACAGCACATAACATGTTTAGTTGGCATCTGATCTCATTTAAAACCAATTATTCAATGTAGGCAACCTCCCCCACATATTTGTCACAAAATTTACCGGGATATTGCCCACCATGGGCATACCTGTACCCTCAAGCACTTGTGAGTGTGTATGCAATCACTCTATCACTGGCTTTCACAGTCACTTCCCATCGTCGATCTGTAAAACATAGCGAAGTGTCGTGAGGCCATGAATTAAAAAAAACATACAATCTAAAATCTAGCCATTTGAAGCCCAAACTGAAGCACTTTTTAAATTCCTATTTTGTGCAAACTGTTGAACAGATTTACACCAAACCAAGCAGAAGTATTTCCTTGAGTAAAGTTCTACTTACATGCCAAGTTTGGTGTATTGTGTTCAGCTGTTTTTCTGCATCCAGAAGCAAAGTATTGCATGAAAATGTACATTTGAAATGTTTTTTGTGACCCAGCTTGATTAATCTGCATGGAAGTTGCCTTGAAGAAGTCAATGTGGATGTGCATTTTTGGGAAAGTGTATGCAAATTCATTGAAAGCTGAAAATGTTATTATAAAAACAGAATATGCAATTTCAATTGAAAATCTTACCTAACCATAAGATGCAGGCACTATCACAGTGATGGATGGATGGGCAGGTAGGTGGGTGGATGGTTAATTACAAAAATCATATTTTTGCACTTTCTCTTCAATGTTAAGACACAGTGATAAATTGCAGCTCAACTAGAACACCCCTAGTTTCATGTGACTTTGGCATTCATGCTTCACATATTGTGCTTGAAGTAGGACTAGTGCCTAATTACAAAATGTACCAACAGTAGTAAATAAGTGCATTAATGTGCGCTTATCTTTTAGAAACAACAATAACAATTGTTAGAATGTTTCGAATTAGATATCTCCCTTGTATAAATCAAGCACCATTTACGTAAGTGGTATATACTTTAGAACCAATGAAAAATATGAGCCATAAAGGCTGGGACAACAGTACATTTTCGTATTACTATAAGTGCTTAAAAGAGCAATAACGTTCTACTATCTCATCAGTCAGTGTAAACCTTTTTATAGACTAATATCAAAAATGCTATTGAACAATGGATTGAGGGACAAACAGAGAGGCAACATTAAGGTAATGGTTCCTTAAGTCTGCTGAAATAATTGTCCTCGCTTTCCGAGAGAGGAAGCCATTTAAACTCAATTACCTTAAAAGCCTCTTGCTATTATTATGTCTTGTTAAGAAAATATTTTGCCTCTGCGCATTATTCGTCACAATATCTGAGAGCATGTTTTTTGTCTCGGATTCTTCTCTCAATTCTATTCCTGCTGGATCCCTGCTAGCAGCTGTCCACTGCCTACCAGGGCCTGGGGTGTTGCAGCGTGGCCAGGGCCTCTCAGCACAGTTGAACACCCTCTACAAACGGGATTCAGCGGGAGGCTTAATTTCACTGTATTTAACCATGTTCTGTACTTCTAGTTCCATGAAAACTCGAAAACTCTTCTCTAAAGGTGACAGTAAATCAGTGGTGATACCGCTGACGAGGTAATTATTTTACAGCACTTGGACAATGTGAGATGGCTGCAGATTCCTTTTATTGCAGTCATTGTATTATAATTGCCCCCAAAATTTGTAATATCATCAAGTGAATCCGCACAGATCTGAACAGTTACCACTACTTGAAAATATGTTAAGCAGCGTTTTCCTCTGACATGTGGCTTTGGTGTAGAACAGATGTATTTGTAAAGAAGGAATATGTAAGTTGCTTTACATCCTTTTCCTTAGCTGCCTGTTTCCTGCTTCTCAACCAGTATGAACGTGATGTGTGTGTGGAATGTTAGAATGCCTGATGAGGTAGTGGAATTCTGGAGTTCATGGAGGACTGGAGAGACAGTTGGAGTGTGTGGGTTGAGCAGCATCCTGGTGGGGCTCAACTAATGCACTACTGAACCTATCATCCTACTTACCATCCTGTAACCAAGCTTAATAAACCTCTTAATTACAACCTACTTCATGGCTAACTCTGGACTTCTTTTGGATTACATCAGATTACTACTTAATTCTACATTGTTAAAATGTAATAAAGGTGTGTTAATCCTGTTTCAGCAAATGTATCACTGTAAATGTGTTTGTGAGCCATTTCCAATCTTCTAGTTGTATTGCCTGAGCATATTATGTTTTTGCATGCCATGTTTTTCACGACATGCCTTTCCATGCTACGCTGTAATGTGATGTTGCGTTGTTTTTTGTTGTTGCAGATTTATATAGCGCAAACTTGACCCAAAGGTATTGGAGCGCTTTACATGAGCACCAGTTACATTACACAAGGACACATTCACTTCTGGTTTTTTTGGTAGGCACGGAGAGATGAAGTGATTTGCCCAGATTCACAGGATGTGGAGTCGACCCCGAGGCACGAACCTTGGTTTCCCAGCTCTAAAGTCTGCAGTCTAGCCGTGATACCACACCCTCTCCCCTTGTTCTATATGTGATGTTGCTTTCTTGCTTCACACACTTTAGAGTACACTGGCTGCAGGTATTGATAGATCCATTATTAGGCCTGCAAGTATGGAGCACAATCTTAGTGCGTGTTCTAGACTTGACATCTAATCAGTCAGTACTCAAGTGCGACATCTAGCCTACAGAGGATAAACTCTTTTTAGCCTACAGAGGATAAACTCTTTTTAACCTGCAGATGGTAAGCTCTTTTAATGTCTATAGTGCAGAGAATGTGAGTTCACATTTTCTAAGTCCGCAATTCACAAATCTTGAACATAAAGTTCTCTGAACAGGGTGCAGGGAAGCGTCCAGTGCTCACATCAGAGGCTCTCCCTTTATGCCACTATTTAGGATTGACAGAGAGGGGTTTCCGGTCTCTACCACATTGAATTGATGATGTCAGAACACTTGGGATGCACATAAATCATCATCCTGGAAGGTAGGTCTTGTGGTGCGAATCTGATGGGAATATCTTCCGCTGTGATAGCTCCAGGCTTGGGCAGACACCACTGGAAAGGGCACAGTTTCCCTTTTCGGGTCACAATCCTTGAGCAGGAGTGCTTTCTTGGACACCAAAGAATTTTTCTGGTTGGATGCAAGCGTCCCGGGATCAGGGCCAACCAGCATGGTGGTCAAATGTATATTTAACATTTTCTCTTACTTGGGGACACTGACACGGCCGCACACCCCCTGGTCTGTCATTTCTCCCTCTGGGAAAGGAAAAAGACTCCTAGATACCAGCCCATTTTTGTTTATTTTGGTCTACTCCAAGGGACTTAAAGCCAGCCCCAGGCAAACAAACAATCATAAAAGAGACGCACCAATTCAAAGGGGACAGACTTCCCTTTCAAACTGTGCCCATCCTTGCCCAAAGTAATCCTGCTCAAGGATCGCATTCTGGCAGTGGTCCCCAAGTAGGAATCTGTCCACTAGCCCATCATAGATTTTTTACTTGGGGCAGTCCCCCACCCCCGCAAAATTCTGAAACCACCATCTAAGGATGAAGTCCACAACTCAGTAGGGAGGAATCATGGCCTTTATTTTTGTTTATTGTGGTACACACAGGGGACATAACAACTCTCCCCCAGACAAACCTTTCATACAGAGAAGCACGATTGGAAAGGGTAGACTCTCCCATTTCAAATGGTGCGTGTCTCTATTGGATTTCTGCTTCATTATCACGGGCAGGTTGTAGTCTCCAATCAGGAATCTTACACTAGTGTACCAGGAGATTATTTTATTTTGAGGATACCCCCATGGAATAGGGGATAACCAAATTATATGTGTAACATTTCCCTTCTCTGAGGGGACATCAGGCCATTTCATCTCTCCGATCTGCCCCAATAGATGGAACAAGTCTCTAGACACCAAGGATGTCAGCAGTTGCCTTGTATTTTTCATGTGGCCACACACAGGAGTTTAATACCGATCCCCAGGGAGGTAAGAAGATGAGAGACTCACAGTAGGAAAGTTAGAGTGTCCCTTTTATTTAGTGACTGGTAGACCGTTCAGCTTTAGGGTGGTCTTCCCTGAAACCTTTTGCCTTACTCCTGAACTTTGGCTGATCTTCTTTCTGTTAGCCTTAGAACTAAGTGCACGCTACCAATGCTAACCAGTGCTAAAGCATGTGTGCCCTCTTCTTAAACATGGTGAAGATGGCTTACACCCACTTGGCACATTCAATCTACTTGTAATTATCTAGTAGAGTAGCAATACTGTACCCAGGGCCTGTACATTAAATGCTACTAGTAGGCCTGCAGCACTCATTGTGCCATCCTATTAAGTAGCCTTTTAAACATGTGTCAGACCTGCCATTTCAGCCTGTGTGCAGAGGTTTCAGCTGCCTTTTCGACCTATCAAAATAATCCTTTTCCGGGCCTAAACTATCTTTTTAATGTAAATAAGTCACCCCTAGGATAGTCCTTAACAGTCCATTGCACAGGGTGCAGTGTTTTCAGAAAGTAGGACATGTACTTTTCACTTTTACATGCCCTGGTTGTGAAAAACCCTTAAATTCATTTTTTACTACTGCAAGGCCTAGCTCCCCCATAGGATAACAATGGATTACCATATTACATTTAGTAAGTAATAACTTTCAATTGGGAGACGGTAGTAATGTAGAGTTTGGTGTCTAAAGAACTGTAATTTAAAACCTTTTTTAATGGTAAAGTCAGATTTTAAATTGCAATTCTGAAAATGCCACTTTTAGAAAGTTGCCTTTTTCTTATCCCCTGTAGCCTGTATCCAGGGCCACATGACTAGGTGTAGCTCGCAGTTGGTCTTTGCGTATTGCTCCCAGACAGTGAGTCAAAGGGAAATAGTTGCTAGATACATGGGCCATCTTTGAATTGATGAGGGGGAAAAGCTGTCACCTACCACACTTGCAGTTCACAAAGGCTCTACCTGCACACTCACAAAGGATTTTGATGATAGTCTTTTGTGTCTTAAGACAAGCCGGGCCAGGGCAGGGAGCCAGGAAGCTTCAAATACATCTGAGTGTGGAAACCTCCAGAACCTTCTACTACTTCAGAGCTGGCATCAAGTATAAATATTGGACCTTCAGACCCACTTTCAGTACACCTCTGCACCTGTGGAAGACTAAGAAGGACTGGAGCGGTGCTGCTCTGCCAGAAGGACTGCTACTCTGTTGTCCTGCTGCCAGTAAAAGGACTGCACTACATCACAAAATAAAATGATGGACGGAGAGTTGAAACTTTTCAAACACTCACGCCAGTCACTGAACTGGGTGAAAGGACTGCACCTGCACCTTGATCCAGGACCACCAGAGTGATTCCAGGGGCTAGTTGGCTGGCCTCCTGATCAGAGCCCCAGGGACTGAAAAGGTTCCAACCATCCTGAACCTAGCACCTGGACTCAGTCTGCTTGGGGACATCCCCCCAAGTGGTGTCACACCAGTCTAGGACCCTTGTAAGTGGGTCTGAAAGTGCTGTGCCAGCCTAGCTATAGTCCTGTGAGTAGACGCAACTCAACATGACTCATATCCTTGCATATACACTGGAGCTGCCACAGCATGACACATCCTTGGTGCAGGACCTCGCATCACAGGCCGCAGCTTCTTCGGAACAGCCGGTGCACGATGCATCTTCGACACAGGATTTTGTATCACAAGCTCTTCATCGACAGCATCCTCGATGAAGATACAGGACTCTGCATCACAGCCCTGCAACTTTTTCAGAACCACCGCCAGGCAACGCATCCTCAAAGTGGGAGCTCGCAACTCTCTGCAAACCATAATTTAAGGTACTCTGTTCAGCAGGCCTAACTTGGTCTATGTATCCAACCCGTGCTCAATCGGGTCGGTCTGAACTTGTGACTTTTTCCCGGTCCGGCACAACCAGATAACCCCAGTTGGCGCTTTGGTCGTCTAGGCACTATTTTCACTTAAATCTTTAAAATTGCATGTCTCTGAGTCTACTGATTGGATTTTTGTCATTTTGATCTTGCATTATTTATTACATTTTACTCTATTGTTCTAAATTGGTGCGGGATTTTTCTTGTGTTGTTTTTTTCACTTTATTACTGTTTATAATGCTGCATATATACATTGCCTCTAAGTTAAGCTTGACTGCTTTGTGCCAAGCTAACAGTGGATCGAGCACAAATTAATTTGGGGTTGTTTGTGACTTCAGCCTGACAGAAAATGTGTTTACTGCTTGAGTACGGTTTCCCCCCTCAACCGGTAACCCAATTTCCAACAGTGGCTCCCTCAAACGGATTGATGCTAAGGGATTATGACAGCTCACATTCCAGTTTTTTATCCAACACACACTAAAGGAAGCAATAGAAAAAAATAGGAGTAAACAAATTCCCTTTCTAAGGCCCTGATTATTGTTAGCCCGCAAAAATATGGTACAAATTTCACACTCGCAAATTTGCACAAGCTTTGAAAATTGGAGCTTCTCATTTGCAGCCATTCACATCCAAGAATACAGCATCATATGAAATCTGTGCATAATGAATGGGTGTGCAGAACACCATTTTGCACAAATTGCTCCCACATTTGAAGCAAGTAAGGCAGGACACATGATATTAATAAAACACAAAATAAAATAGTTATGATATGTGTAATATTGACATGCAGGCTTTAATGAATATAAAATGTGTTTAAAAATGTGAGCATTTGTAGTATGTAGTCATTTTTACTCACAGTGGCCTCAAATGGCTAAAGCTGCATTTTGCTTGAAAGTAGGTTGCCTAGTTTTGCTGAAACACACATACGATGTTTAATTCTTGACCTCTCAATGACCATATTTTTTTTCAATAGGTTTCCGAAATGTTTTTACGTGACTCTGCTAAATGTTTCTACTTACACAAAGAAGATGTTAACCTTTAAATTGGAAATTGTCTTTTTGTGAAATAATGAAGAAATTCTCATATAAAAGTGCAGCATTTAAACTGAATGTGACCTTTTTTTAACAAAGGATGATGTTGTGCGGAAATGTTTTCTTTTTGTTATAAAGATGTTACAGCATTCATATAAAACATGTAGTTAGATGTGTTGGAAAGGAATCCAGCATGAGAAAATGTTCCATAAGAATCTAATCGTCATGTTGAAAGTAGCAAAGCTAGCATTACTATCTATGGACTATTGTATTCGTGTGAAAAGAGGAGTGATACTGCTCCTAGGAGAACACCGTAATCTTATTGGACGACAGAAGGAGAAAGATGCAAAATGAACAGCAACATCATTTTCAACAGTATATAATGGTGCATGTTCCTACAGTAGGTTACCACTTGTCTTCATGACTTTCCCAGACCCACTTGCCATTCCACATCTTTTTTTCACACTGCCTTTTGCGGTTGCTACTGCTACTGCTACTGCACGTTTACCCTGCCTTACTTTACGTTGTTCTGAGACTCTATTGAGTTTCTTGAACCTCTCTTCATGGGAAATTCAGCTTTAATCAATTATTTATTATTGAATTGATGTATGAGATTTATGCTTGAATCTCTCTCTCTCACTCTCTCAAACTTGAACTCTTTATGGTTTCTGACTGACACCTTTTTGCATGATTATTAGAATAGGGATTCTTTCCTTTATGAAACACGCTTTATGCATTTAATTATGATTCGTGTCTGACCATATTTTTATCCTTGATTTCTGTTTATGATTGACATACTAAAATTAATGTGAATACAATTTATGGCTCTGAAAAAGGATTTGTTTACTAAACTTGAATAATACAACCCTTCAAACTTAAACCCGAACTTTCATTATTGCTTGAACTTTGAAAATAAATTGTCATTAAAAATGTATGTGATGATTTGCTCGTGATCTTCTCTACAATAACGGCAAAGGTCCATCTGACATATAGGGAGACAGCAGAGATCAGCCCTTGTGATGGTAAAACAAGTCATATTTACACTGATTCCCACTCCAGCACCAGCCAAGTCAATTTCATTTCAGCCTCATGCTGCCATACTCTGAAGGTGCTGAGAAGGATTTTTAAATGACCCCCAATCAGCACCAAAAAATATCTAGCTTGCCCTGGTCTCAAGCAAGCTGGACTATGGGAATCTCTGTTCCAGGATCAACAAAAAACTCACCAGAAGGCCCCAGACCATTCTGAACTCAGCTGCCTGAATCAATCTTAACCTCCCACACTGCACTCACATCACACCACACTTGACGTAACTCTACTGGCTCCCCATTTGCGAATGAACACAATTAAAACTCCTCACCCACACTTTCAAGGTAGTACATAGCAGTGACCCAGCATATCTCAACAACTGCATCAGCTTTCACAAAATTTTCGGACACCTCTGTCCACTTATACAGACTCTTACTTGAACAAATACCATGCATGGGGAAAACGAGATCCGTCTGTCAAGCCTTCTCCTACATCATTCTTAAAGCATGAAATGACCTCCCACTACACATAAGAGCCTCCCCCTCACTTCTTGAATTCCACAAGAAGCTGAAGATCAAGCTTTTCAAGAAGTCTAACTACGCCCTGGGGGGTAGGTTTGTCAAAAATTAACACAACACAGTACAGCAATCCACCTTGCTGCACTGTTCTGTGTGTTACGGAAAGGGCAGGAATGCACAGTATTTAACATTACACAACTCATTCCTGTCTTTTACCTGCGCTAGCACACATTATGTTGCCTAGCACCAACGCAGGCACAGTTGCACCTTGCTGCAAGGTTGCCTGCGCTGTAAGCAGGATTGTTTTTGTGAAAGAAGAGACATCTTCCTGCACTAAAACAATCCTTGGAGGCACTTTTACTCTTTCTATGTGTACTGCATAATGCAGCACACATAGAAAGAGGAAAATATGAGGAGAAATACAGTTATTTCTCTTCGTAACGCCTACCTAGGGGGTGGAACATTTTGACACCTTCCCAGGTTTACCATTGATGGTAAATCTGGGAGTGTGCCAAAATCCATGGGTGGATGCATAGAAATACCTATGCTCCCCCCATGGAACAACTCACTGGGACAGAGTAACACAACACAACGATCTGCTCTGCATTGCGTTACTCTAGATTTATCAAGCCATGCAAGGTGGCCATACCTGGCTTCATGAATCTCACTTGGTAGTTGCGCCGTCCCTGCACCCCATTGCATGGTGCAAGGATGATGCAAATGCTTGATAAATATGCCCCTAGGTGTGGCTAGACACACACCTGTTGAATGCCAGGATACCCTTCTGATAATGCGCTCTCAGGGTTGTAGCTTTGTCAGTAAATATGGGGGGGGGGGTGAGCTTCAGATTTTCCTACAATCACACTGGCTACAATGTTAATTACATTATACGACAAAGTAGGATGCAAGAAAGAGGCAGTGGAAAGGGAGACAAATGTGGATTGGTAGGGGTACTAAGTGAGAGAAAACACAATATTTTGTGAAATAACTGACATTTTTAAAGACTTTCAAAACAAAGAGTGAGATGGTGTGTATGCGTTTTAGGTCTGTTTGTATACACAAATTCCTGGTGAAATCCGACTGAAACCTCACCATACCCAACTGAAAGCACCTCTACCCAACTATTTACCAGAAAAGACATTTATTTACGGGGTGTAACAGCGCAAACACCACCTGAAGCTACGCCCCTGTGCGCTCTACAAATCTACCTCAAATAACATGATGTAACCCAGCATAACATAACCTTACATAACATACTAACATCTTGGTGGTGCTGCAGTGTTGCAGAGATCTCTTTCACATTACGCACTGGCATTTGTACCATAGATTGCGGGGCATCTTATGTTATGTTATGTTATGTTAAAAGTGCTTTTAAAGCGCATGTACACCAGGCAGTTTCATGGCGCTGAGGTCAATAGAAGAGGCTGCATTTACAGCACAGTAGGCTTACTGATATGACTGAGAAAATAAAAAGGTATTTTGCAATTTTCTGAAATGCTCATAAGGGGTTGCCAGCCTCACTTCCATAGGGAGCAAGATCCAAAATTGCGGGGCCAGGACCGCAAATCTGAGCCCTCCATGTTTTTTACGTTTAAATGAGGGGTCTATCAAGACATTTGAGTTGGAGGAGCGTAAATTGCGGAAAGGAGTATAGTGCTGGATCCTCAAGGAAATGAAGTCTGGGCCTTTCCCGGCTAAGGCTTTAAAGATGGTACATCCTAGCTTGAAGGCACAGGGTTTAGCCACCGGGAGCCAGTGTAGACTCTTCATAAGGGGTTTGACATGACGTCGCATAGGCTGACGGGCAATCAGCCTTGCCGACTGATTTTGCACTAACTGTAAGCGATGCAGTTGGTAAACCGGAATACCGGCATATAGTGAGTTAGCATAGTCGATGCGTGAGATTACCAGTGCTAACACGACCAGAGTTAGCACTCTCAGTGGTCAAGAATCTACTGATCTTGCGGATTCTTCGAAGGTGAAGAACATGATAAAGTTCTAACTCACTCCTTCAATTACTCCCTCTTTAGAGACCCAGTAGTCAACAAAGAGATTCATTGTCTAAAGAATAAGCCCGAGCGGTGAACTCAGCTCTGCTTGCTGAGTTTTCTGCACTCCGCGGTTCGCGGAGTTGCGAAGAACTCTGTTCCAAGTAGCGGAGTAGAGGTGTTTTCCTCGCTCGCGCTCCCCAACATCAAGTTGATCAAGTTGCTTACTAAAGAGTCTTTGAAGTTTGATGATACAGAGCAGTGTAGTCTCCCTCTTGTTTAACCCTTTGTGAAGGCAGTAATCGGGGGGACATGCATAGCAGAGGCTTCCAAGCTAAAATACAATTAAGATGAGGTCCTGGAAGATATTCAGAAATATATGAGAACCCTAGAGCAATCGCAGATCCTGGCACAGTGATTAGAAATGTGGCACAAAATACTTAGGTGCCAATTGCATTTAATATGATTGAACAATGCAGAATATCACATGGCTATGGTCAATCAAAAATATTATGAGAGTGTAATAAGACAGGGAGAATGCTAGCGACTAAGTTATGAAGGAACTAAACCCAATTCCTCATAACAAGATGAAATGGGCAACTTAATGATACGAGAAAGGCGAGTTTTTGAGCCATTTTAACAATGTTAACAGAGGTTTTATATTAAGTAAGAGATAGATGCACATAAAGTAATAGTTTATGTCAAAGCAGTAGGGCTGGATATAATATCTGCAGAACAGATAGAATGCTTGGATAGCCCAATCTCGACTGAAAAAGTGATATTAGGAATCAAATGTCTGAAGTTATTAAATGGATTAGATTGCTTTGCCCTCAGATGCCATAAAAAACTTTGGATTTATGACAGCAGGTGGACCTTTGATGTTTGAAGCCCAGTTATCTTTTATCCTGAAATCGGGCAAAGATGCAGAACTCTACGGCTCTTATTGTCCAACTTCTCTCTTGAATGTCGACGTCATGAAATGTATAAAGATGTTGGTGTAACGTCTGGAGGATCTGACAGCAATTTTAATACATTCAGCTCGAGTGGAGTTTATAGCTATGAAACAGGTGGGGGAAATTCAAAGAATATGATACACCTATTGTCAATAAGAAAAAGGCGGGAATGGGGGTTAATGTTAATCTAAATCTTAAATGTAGAAAATACATTTGACAGGGTTGGCTGCTTCTTTCTTGTAGTATCCTTAAGGGAGAGGGTGGTTGGCTGCAATGTTTGGAAATGCTTATGGATTGGTGCTCTGTGCCCAGTGCCTGCATATGTACCAATGGTAAGGAGTCCATGATAGAGAGCATGAAACAGGGCATGAGGGACAGGGATGTTCACTGTTCCTCGTGCTCCTAATTCTTATTTGCATTATATATAAAACGTGTGATTCAGAGGCTATGGAAAGTATAAAAAGCATTTGCAATGCAATAGGTGTCGCAATTGTGAGATTTTTAGCTCTAGGCATTGTAAATGTCAATGCTTTTAAGTTAAGTGTTTAAAAAACCTGCAATAATAAAAGGCATTGGGGCAGATTTATGTTAACTGGCGCATCCCTGCATATCAGCAGGGATGCGCCAATTATTATGCGCCACAGCTGCGCCACCATGGATGCGTCGCATTTATAATGCGGCGCACCATGGGGCAAAAACGGCACAGATGCGTGACGCATCTGTGCCGTAAAAGTGGCGCATTGCTGGAGTTGCGTCGCAAGCGCGACGCAGCTCCAGCAATGTTCTGGGGGGCCCTATCTGTACAATGCTGCATCAATCCTTACGCCTGCTTCAAGCAGGCGCAGGGTTTTGACGCAGCATGGGCCTAAAAGTGACTGAGTGAAATCTTGTAGATTTCACTCAGCCACTTTTAGGAGGCGTTCCTGCACCGGAACGCCCCCACCTGCCCTGGAACGCCTACATGTGGCGCAGGGCTTTACAACGTGACGCATCTCCCAGATGCGTCACGTTGTAAATACCCCGCACCATGGCGAAGGATTTGCGCCGCTGCTGCGTCACAAAAGTGACGCAACGGCGGCGCAAAAGTGGCGCAAGTGCAACATAAATCTGCCCCAACGTCATTTACAATGCCAAAAGATCAAAGTTTCTAAAATGTGAGACCTATTGCATTGCAAATGCATGTTTTGTTCAGTGACTTACAGCTTGGCTTCCTGCTCCCTGATGGCCTTGCAGTGCACCAGGGAGCATTAGTCACAGGAACTGAAGTAATGTTTAGTGCATAAGCGACACCGGAAAACATCATGTGGGATTCAAGAAGACATTTATTTCTGACATGTATGAGAGGGTTTGAAGCCTGCGGTTTTCGGGGACATCTTTCCGGGACACTGCCCAAAAAATCTGAACGCTTTTGATAAAAGTACTAAATTCCATAGGAGGGCTGCTCCAAAGCTGCATTTAACAGTGAGTAAAAAGGAGAACTGACATCAAGCACAAGGTTTGCATCAACCGGTTTGAGTGCAGAAGCCAATGCAAAAGATTCTAGATCCAGTCTAGTGCCTGGGAAGACTCACGACATGAGGAATCAAAAGGTGAGGAATATGCAGTTATAAGTATCCACCAGAAGCAGGCTTTTCTGCGCTGCAATAAGAGCTGGGGTTAGACTGATGATGAACCTTTGGCACTTTCCCCACCTACAAAATATGTCTAAGCAAGATCAGAATATGTGGGATCATGGGTGTCAAACAGTGCTACTTACATTTGTCGTGACAGCCAGGCCTGGACCAAGCATGCTAAGACAAACCCTTTGTTACTTGGCCATCACATTCAGAAGCCATCAACAAAGCTCAACAGGATGAAAGAACGAGAGAAAGGAGCTGGCGAGACAGGCTGTTCTTCTCTCTTCTCTGCAGCGAGACCCTAGGCAAGGACTCATTGAGGGCTAAGCACGACTTGTTTTTGAACCTTGCTCAATCCCTTACTACTGTTTCCAGAACATCATGTAAAAAGGCTACAGCTCTGCTCTCGCCTTTGAAGAGCGAAAGGGCTTGTCAGAACAGAAATAATTAGGGATATGAGCAATTAAAGACTGCAGTCACTGCACATGTTCTAGTCACCCCCAACCCACGGCCTCCTCGAAGCACAAACTGAAGTAGTCACCAGGCAGGAACACTGCAGTGGCGGCCGCTCCATTAGGGCGTTGGGGCGCAGCCCTACTGCTTTCTCGCAGCGCCAGAAGAAGAAAATAAAATGGTATTTAAAATACCATTTTATTTCCTGCTTCTCGCGCTGCAAGAAAGCAGACGTCAGGGGTATGCCTGGTTGGGAGGAGGCAGGACTCCCGCGGGAGGGTATGCCTGTTTAGGGGGGGCGTGTGGGCGGGTCAGGTAGGAGTGGCTTGCACCACTTCAAGTGCCCAGACTGCTTGGTTGGCCCTGGGGGCCGACCAAAGCAGTCATGCGTTCTCTACATTTTCTCTATGTAGGCTGCATGCAGCCTACATAGAGAAAATGGCGTCCCTACTGGTGCCCGGCTGGGCGCTGCCCCGGACTCAGCGCCAATCACAACGCTGCCATTGCAGCGTTGTGATTGGCTTTACAGGAGGGGAGGGAGCAGCATGCCTGTTCCTGTGTTCGGAAGCAGCAGGGGCGGCGCAGGACCGGCCGAGCAGCAGAGGCAGACCCGGTCAGGTAAGTTAACTTTTCATTTTCTTTTTACATCCCCCCCTCCCCTGCAACACCCGCGTGACACCCCCCTCTGATTTCTTCCCCCCACCTCACCCCCCCGCGAATATTAAGTGCCGCGAATCGGAGAATTATATGCGTTGGAAAATAAATAATGCTGACGGTGTTTGTGTAGAACTGAAAAAGGGTCGCACTTGCCCAATAACTATGGACAGAGGAGTCTTTGTGAGCGCGAGACTTGACTTCTTTATCCCAGATGTATTTCCCATCTCACTTTCGTCTTGTTTTTTTCTTTTACCTGATGTAAAGGGGACGCCAGCACACGTTTTGCAATGCTGTTCAATCTGAGTAACTGAGTTTAAAGATGGCCTCTGTTATGTTTAGAACACAACTCAAACGCTCAGTGTTAAAGGCTCACTCTCTCTCCGTCGCCTGGTATGTGAATGGTTTATGAGGTTAATTTATTATAGACAAATGTTTTGAGGATCATGATTTACTCAATAACAAAAGGGAGAGCAGCTGATCAATACACAAAAAACCAATGCTTGATCTTAAAATCATCGGGAGACCAGTCGAGGATAGAGTTAGAAATCTGTCAATGAGGTTATCTGTTGAGTGCTCAATGAGGGCATGGTTTGTTGTTTCATCGGCAGTGCTCACCATTTCTAGTTGGTTTCACTGAGATGCAAGAGGTGAGCTAACTCGGTCAAAGTCATACAAGTGCCCAGATTTACTGAGGCTAGTCCGATGCAGGGTGGAACAAAGCAACACATGCTGTTTGCTATCCACTGAAAAAAAGTTTCTTGCACTGTGGCAAGGTGCACTTTTCGCAGAGCGAAAAAGGCTTTACATCATTTTGTGCCAACTAATCTCAAGGGGCCATTACTAGGGTGATCAGCACTAACGCCTTTTGGTTTTAAGGTAAAGCCTGATCTAATAAGATAGTTGAATGAAATTTACACCAATCACTAATGCCTATTTGAGGCATGTGCAAACACGGGGAAATATGTTAATTTCTAAATAAAAAATGACACATCTCATACATGTTGCAGAGCACAGCACACATCCAATATGTGCAAACCATCTGGGTTTATGTGCGCATAGGAATGTCCACTGGAAAAGTATGGTTTCAGTATATATCCTATTGTAGACAGTGCACACTAGTGCCTGATGCGTGCACACTGGCATGCCGGTGCCGGCGATACTGGTAAACTGTTTGTATTGTATTTATGAAGGGGTATGGTTGTTGTGATTAGCACACACTCATACACACAGGCTGGGAGAAGAGCTCTCTTAGCTCGTCTGTTTCATCTGCTGCTGGGATCTGTGACAGACAAGGATGCCACAGTGCGTTCTGAATACAGCGTTGCCCCTGTGAAGGTAATTGCAATGTCACAGAGATAAAACACAGTTGGGCAGATTTATGTTTTACTTGCGCCTCATTTACGCCGCCGTTGCGTCACTTTTGTGACGCAGCAGCGGCGCAAATCCTGCGCCATGGTGCGGGGTATTTACAAACGTGACGCATCTCCCAGATGCGTCACGTTGTAAAGCCCTGAGCCACATGTAGGCGTTCCAGGGCAGGTGGGGGCGTTCCGGCGCAGGAACGCCTCCTAAAAGTGGCTGAGTGAAATCTACAAGATTTCACTCAGTCACTTTTAGGCCCATGCTGCGTCAAAACCCTGCGCCTGCTTGAATCAGGCGTAAGGATTGACGCAGCATTGTAGAGATAGGGCCCCCCAGATCATTGCTGGAGCTGCGTCGCGCTTGCGACGCAACTCCAGCAATGCGCCACTTTTCGGCACAGATGCGTCACGCATCTGTGCCGTTTTTGCCCCATGGTGCGCCGCATTATAAATGCGGCGCATCCATGGTGACGCAGCTGTGGCGCATAATAACTGGCGCATCCCTGCTGATATGCAGGGATGCGCCAGTCGTCATAAATCTGCCCCAGTGTTATTACTTTTTACTTATTTACTTTAAGTTATTACTTATTACTTCTACAAGATGGTTGTTATGCAGTGCATTTTAATTGCACCACGGACCGATTACCGCTAGAAGATTGTTCAAAGAGTAAGCGCCGGTAAATTGGCTTTTAAGTCTTGTTCCCTGCTACGCACTATTGTAACCTTTTCCTCTGTCTAGTATATGACTGAAGCCCTGGATGCAATGTAAAGTTCAGGGTTTGTCTGCGAGCAACAGAAAGTGACTGTGAGGCCTGTGTGTTCTGATTTCATTCAGGAGAACACTCATTGGTTGATTCCCGGCAGTAAAGAATTGGTCGTGGGAGGGTGCGTGGGGTGAGTATATTACCATAAAAGATGTTTTTTACCCTGCTGCATGGTACCACTACGTGAAATTGATGCACTGCTTCATGGCCACATGATTCAGGACAACTGACTAGTATTGATCAATGCCAGGACCCAATAGAAAGTGATCAGAAATTGTTTCTGTCCCTGCGTTTCATGTGCAGGCAAACAAGCATATGGATTTTGTTTATATATGATAAATATGCTACACCGATATACACATTGAGTCTTTTTCATATGTATTTCATTATTAAACTTAACGTATATATATACACTAGGAAATGGCATTCCTTTAGATATATTGTTCATTTTCCAACGCAGGCAATTTACAAACTTAATTTATGGTTGCCAAAATAGTCATTTAAATAACGTATGCTGCATTTGTCTGTTCATAACGGTATAATGTACGGTCTCAATGGTTGGTAATATACTTTTCACAACAAAGAAGACATACATCACCAGGATCAAACACAGCAGACAAGCAAAGGCATATAAACGATAAAGATGAAACTACTTGAACACTATCTGCTTCAATACAATATGTTGGGCATATTGCAGTCATTACCATATTGCTATTTCATTAGCATTTTGCTAATTGCATGTGAAAATGTTTGTAAAGGCCTTTTAACTATTTGAAACAGATTTCTAGTAGGTATCTCAAGTGGTCTGGCAGAAGGCTGTCATGCCAGTTTAACCATCATGTAAAATACATCTCCATCAGCATCATTTACTTTGTGTAACACTCCCATGTTGACTTTGTAGGTACAATTAAGAACATCTCATTATGCATTGAAGCTGCGCTATTTAACTTAATGTGTATTGCAGCATAACATACGCATGACTAATGTGGTTAGTCACTGTGTCAAGAACCCTTTCTGAATACGCCATCCTTTTCCCTCTAGATTTTATTCTCAATATGAGGTTCTCACAACGTTCAAGACCAGCAACACTGATTAACAGTGGCCTAATTAGATGTATTCGCTTGTTCCATTCAAGTATTTGCTTCCATCCTTGGCACTGCCTCCTGTCATATTATTGTTCAGATTGTACATTCGGAAACCAGGATGGCTCAGGCAGCTAAACGCTCACCACTGACATCAACTATCATCTACAGGCCACACGTTGAAATTCATACAAAGCCAACTCGTGCTTCTGAGGTTGCGAATTAAGTGCCCCCGAGTTGGGTATTATTAACAGGTTATTTGCAAGTGCGGTTTGACGCACTGTAAGAGAAAGCCTCTAATATACTAACTTAGATTATATTTTTCAATGAAATTTTTTTGTAAAAATGTCAAATGGCATGTGATCACCCAATTGTGTGTCCGGTGCATCAGAGAATGTGTAATGGAAAGGGTTAAGTGGCACGATTTAGTAAATGCATTTCTGCTTAAATGAAAAACTGAGTAGAAAAAGCCCCAAAAAAATAAACTTCGTAGCATGTAACAGTGTTTATGCAGTAAAGGGAAAAATAAGAGGTTCACCAAGTGACTCAGTGAAGTTGTTTACTGGGCAGATGGCATGAAGGCATCACGCAAGAAAGTACCTGTTTTCATAACTGCATTCATTTGCTTTAAAATGCACCATTTGCCAATCTTTTTTAAATTTCTTTCTCAGGAGAGGGACTCTCCCTAGACCCCAGGTTTGTCCATTGAACTTGTTCACATCGCTAACTAGTGTGTTCTATTGGAAAGGGTAGAGCCAAAGCAGTCTTGCTTAGTACCCTAACCCTCTTCAGAAGTCAGACTTGCTTGGCAACCCAGAAAGTTTCTGAAATGTATGAGTTTTCTTTTATAAATGCCTAGAATAACTGAATTTTTAGTCCATTTGTCACAGAAATAGTGCTGAAAATTGCACCAAAAAGATGCCAATTTAAAAAAAAATTCTTCACTGGGGGAGAACCCCCCGAATCTCTCCTTATTGCCATCGGCCGCACTCACTGCGCTTGCTTACATACGTTCATTCGTTCTGCATACGCCTCACCAGTTTCAAATTCCACCAGCCACCACTGAGGAACTGGCAAGTGCAGCAAGCTCCCTACCCTGATGTGGGTGGTCAGAGTAGTTCACGTGAGGGTCACTGAGACGGAAATGCAGGGAAAGCTAACACTGCAGCGGCTAAGCTCTACCTGGCAAGGAAATAAATGGCACCCTTCCTGTCCTCCAATTGTCAATTATTCTGGCTTTACAGGAAATGAAAAAAGCAGTCTACTTGCAACCCGATTCAAGCACAATGTTCTGCATCATTAACATAAAGGGAGAGCAAATCTTACAAAAAAGTTAAAATCAGGTCTCTGTACAGTGCACCTTGACGCTGAGTGGTGACCCGGCCTCTACTCATTCACTTCGGGTGTGCCGTCCATGGAGATCGTGAAGCTCTACATCACGGAGCAATTTATTCAACAAAATGATCTAAATATGGAGGGTTGGAATTAACAGCGATTGTAAGAAATTTCACATCTGAGTCTGTGATGCATTTACTTTCTAAACTGTTTCAACAAGCATTTGCAATACAATAGATCTCGCATTTACGAGAGTTTAAGCTATTGTCAATTACAATGGCAATATATCAAACTCTTGTAAATGCGAGACCTCAGCCACCATTGTCCCGGGGTGCTTGAAAGTGAAAGCATGCATGGAGTGGAAAGGACGCCATGCCCCCAGTAGGAGGAACCCATTAAAGAAAAGAGTGCTTACAAACTAAATAAGACATACCGTGTTGCATCCGAAGTAAAGGGGCCAGTCGCCATGGGTGTTTGCAAATGCAGACAAGGTGGTACCAAGGAGGACTAACAACCCTAACAACAACTCACAAGCCAGTGTTTATGAAGGACAATGACACAAGCCAATGAAAAATATGGGTGAAGAGTAGGTGGGGCATCTCTTACATATTCCACTACAACAAGCCTCGCAGAGCAGCGCATGCACACTGACTCAGGCTCAACCTAAAAATCTACAGGAGTGACATTGGGTGTTCATGAATTTAAACTGTCAGCTTTTGCAGATGATATCTTGATCTCCCTATTGAACAGCGTGCACTCCTTTCCTCCGGTGCCGAACAAACTCAAACTGTTTGGTGCAGTGGCTGACTTTTAATATACAAAAGACAAAGGCCTTAAACATTAATCTACCAAAGAGAGATAGGGAAACAGCTCTTAGCCGCTTCACTTTTCTAGTGATATTCCTCCTCTATTAGATATTAGAATGTACATTTGTGCAACTTCCCAGGGGCTACAAGTTGCTGATCTCATCACTGATCAAAACTGAAACACCAGATCTCCAATGCTGGAAAGAAAAGTTGCGGTGTGGCTGGGGACGATCACAGCTATTAAAATGATGATTTGGTAATGTTTGTATTTGTATTTGAAGTCCTTATTTGAAGTCCTATCTTGCCCAGTTGAACAGCAAGTGCTCCAATAATATGCTTTGATTTCACCAAACAGAATACAAAGTATAGGGTGCATGCCAGGACAGGCTTTCTAATGGGTTGATCAGAAGGATTTGGTATCCCAAATCTTGTGCTGTATTATCATTCACCACATCCTGTCTACCCTTAAGATTGATCCAAAGCTGAAATGGTACATCAATGATGCTTTCTCGATCACACGTTAGCAGGCAGACCACTGTAGGAAGTTCCATGGCTCAAAGCCCCCAAATATGATGCTGTCACCAATAGCATATGGCACAATGAAAGTGGGAGACAAGATTGTGATAAAAAATGGATTAACTATCTTCCCTTCACCATTCACCCCATTGTTCAGGAACTCTGACCATAGCCCAGAAATTAAAGAGAGAGACATTTCTACAGTGGCAGGTGGTGAGATGTATATAACTAGGCAACATCTTTGAAAAGGGTAAATAAAATATTTTGGGACACGATTTTGTCTTAGAAGAAACAGAAAGGTATTGATACATTCAAAGCCAACATCGTAACAGGCATCAAGTAATTAAGATGGCAGTGCCTATAACATTGCCTTCATTAAAGTTGAATATTGACTTGCTGAATATTGAACTGCTGAATAGGGAACGGCATGTTATGCTTGTTTTAACTGTTTTTAGTGTGTGCCCTTGTGTGTAACCTACCTGAATTACTTCTGCTAGCTAACTCTCTCTGCCAGCGCCCCATTCCACCGCGGGTTCTCCCGATTGTTGTGGAGGGCGTCGGCATACATTTGGGCTGCTTTCTGATTCAGGGGTCGGAGCTAGGGGATCGTTAGTGCTCTAGCGCTCCTCTCTATTTAAACTTCCTGCTCCACTCGTCGCGAGCGGACGCGTTGAATATTGACTTGCTGAATATTGAACTGCTGAATAGGGAACGGAATGTTATGCTTGTTTTAACTGTTTTTAGTGTGTGCCTTAGTGTGCAACCTACCTGAATTACTTCTGCTTGCTAACTCTCTCTGCCAGCGCCCCGTTCCACCGCGGGTTCTCCCGATTGTTGTGGAGGGCGCCGGCATATCTTTGGGCTGTTTTCTGATTCAGGAGGTGGAATTAGGGGATAGTTAGTGCTCTAGCGCTCCTCTCTATTTAAACTTCATGCTCGGGTCGTCGCGCAGCGGACGCGCCGCTGGCACGCCGAAGGCGCGCCTAAGGCAAGCCCGTCTGCGCCCGTCCACGCCACGACCGTGCCAGGGGCCAGGGATGCTGCTCGTGCTACCTTAGATTTTTACTCTATGAGCTGCTACTCTAGAGAGGGCTTGTTAAACCTTCGACCAGCTGCTCTGCCCTGTCATCACAACTGGAATCCCGAGTTTCTCCCCAGGAAATTATACCAGGGATATAGGGGTTGTAACATAAGCTGGAAGCAGACTAGTGAGAGCTACCCAGACATTACTGCTGTTAAGGTTCTCTGTAAGGAGATGTCTGCACATGGCTTTCTTCTTAATGCTATCTATTATTAAAAACAAAATAGCTTTCAGAGACTTTGTCTCAGCTAGAAAGCCCACCTGGGTTTTTATTACAGAAACCTGGGCGACGGATGCTTCAGGCCCGACCTGGTAGACGCTATCCCTTCGGGGTACACTTTGTCCAGACTGGATAGAGTAGGCTGGCGGGGAGGAGGGCTGGGAATACTGTATAAAGATGCCCTCATCTGTCGCACACAGGCTCTGACCACTTTATCTGAACCTTACCAGGCTTACTATTTCTCGATCAATCTTCACCTCACAGAAAGCTTCTCTGGGATTTTATGCTATAGACAACCGGGTCCAAGGACATCCTTTAGTCAGGACTTTGGCAAATTGGTAGAACCCTACTTATAGAGATCCAACATTACGATCTTTGGGGATTTTAATTTTCATTTGGAAAACACATCCTGTAGGGATACTCAAGGCCTCTTGGAAACTCTGGGCTGCTGTGGGCTTGCTTAGTGGGTTAGAAGTTCTACGCATATTGCGGGGCATACCCACGATGGGGTTTTCTCTAATGATCCTAGGCTAAAGGTGGGGCAGCCTATCCCCCTCACCTGGTCTGATCATTTTGCTGTCCCATTTGATTTGCATTTCCAAGCCTCATCATCATCTGCCCCTAGCGATAAGAAATTAGACGAAAGAAGGAATTTCAACCATATAGACAAAGAGGCACTCTTGCTTTTCCTTGATAAGTTGGAGCCCGCCAAGCAGCTGGATGCCAATTCCGCTGCCGCGGAGCTATCTCAAACTCTGACAGCAGCAATGGATTTCCTTGCTCCGGTTAAAAAGCATTATTCGGCAAGAATAAGGCATTCGGCTCCCTGGTTTACAGAAAGACTCAGAAACAGGAGAGGTTGTGGTGTGCTCACTTAGAACCCTCGGAGATGGAACGAGATAAGCAGTGCCTGAAAGAGTATAATGCGGCTATTATGGAGGAAAAGAGATTATACTTTTCCAGGGTCACTGCCTCCCTGAAATCCTCCAGGGATCTTTTTAAGGTTATTAATTCCCTCATCTCCCCGCGGGTATCTGATCCCTCAGAGCCTTCACAGGAACTCTGTGATAAAATATCAGATTTTTTTCAAGCGAAAATCTCCGATATTTATTCCATGCTGGAAATAGCGAACTCCAGCTTTAGGTCTGGAATGGAGACGTCGATTCTCTCCTGTGAGGCCCTTCCCTTGGGGGAGACCCCTAGGTTTCTTACTTTCCCCCCTTTGGAGGTGACGGATATGCTCCTGGACCGTGTCAACTCAGGCTCCCCTTTAGATCCTTGCCCGCTCAAGGTGTTAAAAAGCTGCCGGGAGATCGTGATTCCTCTCTTCATGAAGGTCATGAATGTTTCCATCTCTGAAGGAGTTTACCCATCTTTGTGGAAGATAGCGGTAGTTAAACCACTATTGAAGAAACCTTCTTTAGACCCTGGTGAATTAAAAAATCTACGGCCGATCTCCCTGCTTCCCGTTCCTGCTAAGATCTTGGAGGCCCATTTAAATCTCCATCTCAGCATATACTTAAAAGACCATCATCTCCTGGATGGTTCTCAACATGGTTTCAGGAGATATCATAGTACGGAGACAGCCCTGACGGCAGCCTTTAATAACATCCGGACTCAGGTCGATGCTGGCCGTACTACGCTTTTGGTGCTTCTGGATCTCACCGCGGCCTTCGACACCTTATCTCCTCATAGGCTGGTGGCTCGCCTTCGATAGATGGGTGTCGGGGGTACAGCTCTGAGTCTCCTTGCCTCTTTCCTTGGGGAACGTGAACAGAGGGTGAAATTAGGCCAGTATTTTTCTGCCCCTAAAGCTCTGAAGTGCAGTGTCCCCCAGGGCTCTTCTTTGAACCCTACACTTTTTAATATCTATGTGGCCCTGCTTGCAAGGGTGGTAAGATCTTTTGGGCTGGAGGTGCTGTCCTATGCGGACGACACCCAAATAATGGTTCCTATAACACATACCGTAAAAGACGCGCCCTCAATTTTAGGAGCTGCATGGAGGCAGTTTCCCTGTGGGTGGTGGAAAATTTCCTGAAGCTGAATGGAGAGAAGACCGAGATCTTGATCTTTGGGAATGATCAGGTAATCTGGTCCGACGATTGGTGGCCGGCCGTGCTGGGGGTCTGTCCGTGTCCAGTTTCTCATGGGAAAAACCTAGGGGTGATCATGGACAATGTTCTCTCTCTGAGGCTGCAGGTAAACAGGACTGTTTCCACCTGCTTTGGTATCATCAGGATTCTTAGAAAGATCTCTCACTATCTTTCCTTTGAGGCACGTAAGCAGGCCGTTGTGGCCTTGGTAAACTCAGTATTGGATTATTGCAATGCCCTTTATTTGGGCATTAATGAAGGTTTCATCCATCGGATGCAGGTGGTGCAGAACGCAGCGGCCAGACTTGTCTTGAATCTTCCTAGATTTCACTCAGTTACAGCCTCAATTAAGCTTCTGCACTGGCTCCCGATGAATGATAGGATCATTTTTAAGATCCTATGTCTGACTCATGAAGCCTTTTATGATTCTGGTCCCGTGGACATTAAGTCAATTGTCTGTCACTATGCTCCCTCCAGATCGCTTCGGTCCTCAGACAAAAACCTTCTTGTTGTGCCTAGGTTTAAGAAGGCTAAATGGGGCGGCAGAGCTTTTTCCAACATGGCGCCCAAATTGTGGAATTCTCTTGCTTTGAACATCTCTAGTGAGGCCTCGCGACCCTCATTCTGTAAGGCTTTAAAGACCCGGCTCTTTCGTGGTCCTTCAGTATGAGCATGTTCCTTTTCTCCCATCCCCTGATGTTTTGCATCTAGCGCCTTGACGCCCCTGGGCTAAGTTCGTGCTTTTAGCAAATTGAATTCATTCATTCATTCATTCATTAAAAATATTGTTCAAAAATTATATGAAGTATCCACATCGGAATTCTAGGATTTATGAATTGTTGCTGTTGGGGGCAGACAAACAGAAAGGGTTCTTTCAGGAGGTTTGGGGGGAATTTGCACTTGACTCCCTGGCAAGTACTTTATGGGATAATAAACTTTTACAGGAATCTTCAGCGAGGTAAGGAATATAAGACTCCTTCATAGGCAGATCATCTGTTGCTCCTACTTTGTAATCCTGAATTTGATTTAGGGTGATGTGCTACTCCTACTTTGTAATCATGAAGTGGATTTAGGTCCTGCCTAGACGATAATTAGTAAGTGTGATAATCTTTCTGAATATTATCTTAATGTCGAGAAATCTGAAGTGTTCTCATCCACATCTGCCATGGGTGGCAACAGCAGGCTGGTTTAAATGCATCCTTGATGAATTTATACAGCACGTAAGGATAACATAACATACAAGTCCTGACAAGATCACCTGTGGAATCGCACAAAGCTCCCAACCAACCACCCAATTTTTCACATCTGCATAAATCCTTTAACTGAGCTGCTCACCCTCACCACCTCCACTTCTACTTCTACACAAAGAACACACAGATATACCTTAGAGTAACACATTTAGCCATACTTTTCCAAGCCATAAGCAAAGGCCTTGAAAAGGAGGCATGGATGGTGAAAACAGCTTCAACCTAATCACATCTAAAAAGAAATCATGCTCCTGCGCCCATTACATCTCTTTGGAAACATTGACAACCTCTACCCACCTCCACCTTCTTTGGCAAGTGTATACTTATTTAAACCAAAGTACAAAACCTGAGTGTGCTGTGGGAAGCTGACAGACAAAAATTGCAATAAGTAGTAGTCAAATCACCGTTCCACAAAATCAAACTCCAAAGAAGGACACGCCCTTTCACTTCTCCCAATTCCACTCTTTTGCTGTAGAGGCCATGATCCGTTAAAGACTAGACTAGACCATACTAAATCCTAGCAACTCAGACTGGCAACCTGCCAAATGACAAGACTGCAGAGGGTGTAAAATGGGGAGGGTAGACTGACCTTTACCTAAATACAACCAGTCAGAGGGAGCTCACCTCAGAAGCCTGCATTGGCTCTTGTGAAAAAGGGAATAAAGTTTTTGAACTTTTACTTATTTGATTTATTTAGTATGCAATGTTTTACATTCCAATAGGATAGTGAACATTCAAAAAATATCATGACTCAAAAGGAGCAAGCAAATGCAGTAATCTCCTTAACCCTTTCAGCGCGGCACGGATTACCGCGCTGTGCTGAAGGTTCTATTGCTCGGGCGGGGCCATGACGGAGCGGTTCCGTCATACGCACAGCGCAACCGACGCTCATGACGGAACCGCTCCGTCACTCGTATCGATGTGGTTAATAGTCGAAAATATAATAAACCGTAACAATTGGTATAGAATAGGCCTTCTAAATTTTGTTCAGCCTCGTGTCATTTTATGTAGGCTGGGGGGGGATGGTAGAAGGGCAGACGGAAATGGTATGCAGAGCTAGCCAGAGTGACACAGTGTAACAGTTCTGGGTCTGGCCATTGTATTCTGGACTGCTGCATTCAGGGAACCCAGGGACTGATCTGATGTCCTATTAAACATGACTCATCAATCTGGTCTATGAGAGTGAGGGGTGTAATATCGGTCCACTATCAGCCCATTCATCAAATGACCGTCACACACAATGTAACATGGAGAGCTGCACTCATGCCAAGTCTCATGCCAAGAAGGCATCTTGTGGGACAAACGCATGGACAGGGAGACTTGCTTACCGCGCTATGATAGTAACTGTATTTGGTGAGTCCCCAGGAGACAGCACTTATAAGGGTGAGGATGGGAAATATCTATTGCAGATTCACCGTGTCCTGGGCAGGGTTCTTCCATTGCACCTGCGGTGCAAGAACACCAGAAGGATGAGTAGAGCGTGATACAGCTCATTGCTGGTGAAAGAAGAGAGAAGTATAACAACAGTTCACCCAGGGAGACCACCATTCCCATCTCCATCCGACCCTCTCTCTTCACCTCAGATTGCCATATTCTCAGACTGAAAGCGGGATAGGGAGGGGGCGGGTGCAAACTGCCCTGCATTATTTTTCCTGTGGTAAGCCCCTTATTGCCTCGAATTCATTTTATCTCTAAAATATCTGTAAATTTTACTAAGTGCCGAAGCTCTGTTGTTCCGATAGACTCATTTTCATGATTCTCTACCTCATGCACAAATGGACAAATCCTAAATACTTGTAAAAAACACATTGTACTATATGCTCCATCTAACAACCTATGCTCAGCAGAAGGGAGCCCCCTCTTCCCCCCCCCTCAGGACCAAATTCAAAAACAGAGATTTGCCAATTCTCAGTTGTTCTCCTGTTGAACAATCTGTGTATACAAATCTCCTGCACCCAAACTATTTTAACCCCTTCAATCCATTGTCCTCTTCATTATAGCGCTCTCTTTGACCCCTCTGTTTCTTCTAACCCCAAGCCTGCACCATCCAGACACTGAAAGTGTAATCAAGATTCAATAATCTCTGTAAGAAACTCTGATCCAGTAATTTAGACCCTTTCGCCGCTGATGTTTACCTGCCTCACTAGCACCTACTGGGGACCGCCAGTAAAGCTGTGCCCAGCCGTGGCACTGGATGCAGAGAATCCTGCCCACTGCAACTACTCTGAGACCACCCCACCAACCCCTTTCTAAATGCGGCTAGATTATTCGCCTTGCCTACGACCTGGCGTCGTAATGGCACTAAACCCAACCAGTGCAGAACGGATTCCATGTAACATGAAGGGGCGCTTTTAGTTTTCATGCCTCAGCAGCAAGAAGCAGTTTCGTTTCGCAAAGTGTATGTATACAAGTAAAATAAGCAGAAATATAAGGAACATTAACATATTTCAGTCCTTTTCCAAACGGCTTTTAAGTCATCGGCACCTTTAATATTTATAGAGTCTTCAGTGGACTTACAATCATATCTCTTAGTTCAGTACCAAAACAGTGGGAAACACCTTTAAAGTTACTGCAGTGAATTTTATGGAAGTACTACCCAAAATAAGACAAGGTTCCCATAGAGGTTTGTTGCTGCATTTTGGCTGCTGGTGCAAAGATAATATCATCAAGATGCGAGTATTGGTAAATTTACAAATACATGTTTTACATTTTCATCACAATATCACGACGACATGTAATCAATCCGCTTACAAACGTTTCAGTATTTATTTGTGAGGCTTTGTTAACACAGTTAAATTCTCATGATCGCTCGTTAAATGTGATGCTTCTAGTGGAGACTGCGGCTTTCTAGCCCTCTCACTTTGGGCCTTATGTAGGTGGGCTTGCATTTACCACTTCATAAATACCGAATCATACCGATTCGGTATTTATGAAGTGGTAAATGCCATGTAGGTAATGAGTCGGTAATTATTACCGATTCGGTAAAATTCAGTAATTACCGAATCGGTATTTACCGATTCGGTAATGAGGCAAACCTTCCCATTGATGGGAAGGTATGCCTCATTACCGAATCGGTAAATACCCATTCGGTAATGGGGGGAACACATGCAAGGGTGGCAGGGTGTCACATTGACACCCTGTTGCACCCCTGATTCGGCCATGTGTGCACATGTGGCACACATACATGCCCTAAGGGCATGTATGTCTGCCACATTGCACACTTCTAGGCGCTATTAAATGCTTTTCCACATCCATTCTTTATTTACCACCAACTATTAGTTGGTGGTAAATACCGACTCAAAACAACACCCACACACTCCCCCTACATCTCATTTCTGTATTCGGAATTTACCGAATCGGTAAAATTACCGATTTGGTAATTTTACAGATTCGGTAAATTCCGAATACAGAAATTGTCCCCCTACATACCAAAAGCCTAAATACCGGTCGGTAACGGTATAATTACCGTAAATCGGCCGTTACCGACCGGAATTTGGCTACCTACATGAGGCCCTTTATGATGCAGCCTTTAAGCGCCATCTTTTGTTGTCGGGCACGAATACTAACCCTGTTGTTAAGACTGTGTGGAAACGTATGTGTGAGGATGTTTGCTCTTTTACTTACAAATTGATACTCTCTACCATGTGCGAAAAGTGGTGGTCTTTTTATAAATTCAGCATCGTCATGGTATTTGTTATTGCAAAAGTTATTTATGGATAATTGCTGCTCTGAAAATCTATGGTGCTGTTCTATTTGGCCAATATTGGTTTTCTGCAGGCAGAATAATAATTTTGTCACATTTGATTACATGAAGCATCACTACAACATCAGAGAAGGGGAGAAGCACAGATACCTGAATGGTTCATTCAAGCAGATCACATCTACGTGTTTCGATTTGACAAACTTGGCTAGAGATCTTCCAAACGACACACCTAGCAATGGACCTGAATGCACAACTTCATCCATGCTTATCTACCTGTGCTTTGATAATTCCATTTTGAACTCTCCTGAGGTAAGATATGATTTTAATTTTTTTATTTGGGAAGCAATGGAGTCCTCGAAGTTTATTCTTAATCTGTGATTTCAATATTTCTTGGACAGCAGGAAATAGGTCTCATGGAATGAGAGAATTTAATACCACAGAAGGTGGAATTACTTGATGACCGGAGCAGCACACGTTCTCCTGACTGCCAACACTTCATTTATTCTGCATCGCTGCTGCCCAGGAGTTAAAGGGACTCCACGCTTCCTTTTCTGCATCTCCATCTGTGAAGGTGGGCCCCAGAAGCACCCCATATGGTCTAGGTCGCTCTCATTTCACAGTTGTTAGCAAAGAGCTGATCCAGGATCTTGGGAAAGAAGGATTTAGAGAGTTCCAACTGCAAAGATACTTGGAAACTCACCAGTCAATAAACAAGCTTTGAAGTACAGATGCTTCAGCCGTATGGCCCCGGGCAGTCTAGGGGTGCAGGGCACTCCCCTGTCCTATGTCTCAGCCTATGGCCAGGATATACAACAACTATTTGCTTGTTGGAAGGTGGAGTATTATGTGGTCATGCAGGTTAGGCTTCACTGTACAATACTGTCACAAACCCCAAAGGTGGCGCTTGGATTCGCACTAATAAATCCTTAGCTCAGTCCTGGTAGTGTGGCAAAGAGCAGTCAGGCTTTACTAGAGGAGCATGTGTTAAGTTTTTCAGAACACCAACATGTATGATAAGTAATTGACATGACTCTAGAGAAATCGAGCTCCAATGTATAAAAATAGAGTGAATCTTTATCTGAATTTAGACACCAAAACAAACACCATAGCATACATAGAACCAGAGTTATAGGTTTTAGAAGCAATATAAAATCAGTGCAAAATAATACAGTGAAAATTGCGGTCAATGGGAACACCCACGAGTGACAATCGGTCACTTGCAGTTCGAGTTGTGTGGTACCTTTGCAGGGTAAAGGTGATGCATGTCCCAGGAAAAGGCCATGACAGTCAGTTCAATTTTACCTGGTGTAACATTGGTTGCTATAAATAACGAAGATTCAACCCAAAATAAAGGTGATGATAAGTTTATTCTTAGTACAGAGTAGTCCCATCCATCCATTAGGTAACCAAAGGAGCAACTGACTTACTCAGAGAGCTACCTGAGTTCTATCACCATGGCGCTGCATAAAAGTAAACAATGTACATGAGTATTGTAAGGATGATAACTTATTAAGCACAATGTTACACATCTTCCTCCTATATACAAAAAGTTTGCTACACGAGGTTCAAAGCTTCAAGGAGTAAACAAAATGTCAGAAGACTATTTCAAAACATAGTCCTTAAACTTTGAAGGTTTAACAATCTCTCTCTTACTTCTCCGATTAGTCACACACTCCTCCCCCTTAGATATAGTAGATTCCTGATGGGAAGAGGAAGGAGTAGAGGGTAGAACCGCATTGGAAGGTGGGATTGCATCATTCATAATTACAACAACCCTATTAAGATTCTATATCCAGGAATCTTCTGTCTTTATGGAATTCTTAAACACTTTGATGACTTTATGTGGAATTTGGAACAATTTAGACCCTTTTCTTCCTACAGGTGCCCTGATCATGACTCTATCACCAACCTGAACAGGAGTAACTTTAACACCCTTTTCATTATCGAAATGAACCTTCCTTGCTTCAATCTTTTTAGCCTCCTTCGCTTTCCACTCGCTGTCAGAAGAAATCCTACCTTTCTTTAACTCAGCATCATTAACCCAGTGAGAAGCGATCATTGTATTAGGGAGTCAACCTCTGAGTAATTCAAATGGGGTTCAACCAGTGGTGGCATGAGGATAAACCCTACAGACTTCAACTTTATTGTTCAACTCTTCTTTCCAATTTAAATTGTTCTGTCTTGCCATGGCTATGGTCTCTTTAAGCACCCGGTTAAAGCGTTCCACCATGCCATTTGTCTCGGGATGATAAAGGGAACAACGCTTGTGTTTGATGGACCTGCTTAGAAGAAAATTTTCCATTTCACTGGATACAAATTGTACTCCATTGTCTGTTAAAAGAACTCCAGGAAGACCCTCACGTGCAAACACACCTTTGAGGAACGAAACAAAATGCTTGGTGTCAATATCTCTTGTGAGCTTGATCTCTGGCCACCTGGAATATAAATCAATGAGAACAAACACATAAATATCACAACCATTACCTTGTATGGGACCCAGAATATCCAAAGCTATTTCTTGCCAAGGTCCTTTGGGCCGTTCTCTAATTATCATGGGTTGCACCCTTGGCTTTCTGCACTTTTCGCTCACAGTACAAGCTACACATTCCCTCACTAGTCGTTCAACCTGAATGTCCTTTCCAGGCCACCAATAATTGAGCCTAAGTCTTTCTTTTGTCTTTGACATACCTTGATGTCCCTGATGTGCTAAATCCAAAAATTCTCGACTAACTAACACAGGTGGAATTAGCCTTGTTTCCCTAAATAATTACCCTTCAGACTCAGCAATCTCATGTCTCACATTCCAATATTTTTCGCAGATGCCTTTGACTTTGCTATTCCAACCTTCCTTGAGAAACCGAGAAAGTTCCTTAAATTCCATGTTGGAGGCGCAGATTTCATGCCACCTGCTTTCTTTTACACCATCGTTCTCAATATTGCGTACCCATTCTTTTAAATCATATTCTTCATCTCCCTCACTTTCCTCATTATGAGCCACAAGTCTAGAAAGCACATCAGCAGTCTTGTTCCTAACTCCATGAAGGTACTCCAGATTGAAATCATACCCTTGCAGGGCAATGACCCACTTAGATATTCTACTTGATATTGCATCAATACCTTTCTTTTTGAACACTTCGCACAAGGGTTTATGATCAGAACGCACAATGAATTTTGTACCTCAAAGAATATTTTTGAGTTTTTTTATTGCCCAGTGTACAGCCAAGGCCACTCTTTCAATAACGGAATAACGTAATTCTGCCCCTCGAACACTTCTCGAGAGGAACCGAATCACATTCTCCGAATTGCCATCCTACTGTTGTAAAACGGCTCCTAAGCCTTTCATATTGGCATCTGTAACTAAACTTGACTTTTCGGAGGGATCAAAGCTTTTTAGATTTCTTAAGTAAACTTTTGATCATGTTAAATTCAGAATCACACTCATCAGACCATACAAAGTTCACTCCTCAACACAGACGTTTCCGCAAATTAATGCACCTGCCAGCAAAACCTCTCACAAATTTGCTATAATATTCGGCTATGCCGAGAAACTTCATAAGTTCTTCTTTACACGTGGGAGGAGCTAGATTTTGTATGGCACTTATCAATTCATCCTTGGGATCTACTCCTTTACCAGATATGGTGTGTCCAAGGTAGTCAATTGAGGTTCTCCTAAATTTACATTTGTCTATTCTAATGGTAAGGTTGTACCGATGAAACCTTACCAAGACTTGTCTGACTCTCAAGTCGTGTTCCTGTTCATCTTTGCCATAAATTAGAACGTAGACTTGATAAATTTTAACCCCTGATTGTCCACTCAAAATTTTTTCTAGAGCCCTTTGGAAAACTGAGGCTGCCGAAACTAAACCAAAGGGGAGCCTAGCAAATCTGAACGTGCCGAAGGGTGTTATAAAAGCAGTATAATCTTTGGACTCTTCATCTAACCTTATCTGATGATAGGCGGATTTTAGGTCCACAGTAGAAAACACATTAGCTCCTTCCAACAACATGAGCATGTCAGATTTTTTGGGTAAGGGATACTTATCAACTATAACTTGTTTATTGAGCACCCTCAAATCAATGCACAAACGGAGACAGCCATCAGCCTTGCGGGCAGCTACAACCGGAGCCAACCATTGGGTTCCTTCCACCTCTTCTATTATCCCCTCAAGCATGAGTTTATCTAATTAAGATTTCATCTCTTCCCTCACGGCAAAGGGCACACCATGCACTTTGCCTGCAACCGGTATGGCTTCGGGAATCAGGCAAATCTTGTGAACATACTCCTTTAAACAGCCCGTGGCCCATGGAGCTCGGGTGCAGAGTTGTCCTGGCTGTCCCTGATGCTGAATGGGAGTACTGCTTTTACCACTTACACTGTGCTGCAGGGAACAAGATGCAAAAACACAACAGCGAGGTGGTTGCTGATGTCAGTCAAAGGTCGGATGCAGTTCCCTCTAGATGCAGCATCAAATGAAGGGGCCGGATGGGCGACCAAGCTTTGGCAACAGTAATCCTTGGAAAAATGTACTTCGATGTCCTGTGGTCCAGGGGGACATGGTAGCTGCCTGTACCTTCATGAAAGGCAGGACTACAGTTCCCACAATGCACTTGATTATCCAGATTTGGGTGATCCAATGGAAGGCCCAAATGACACCATTGTTTTACCTGCAGTTTGCAGGGGACTAGTGTCACTAGTCCCGAGAAGTCTGAGGGTGCTTCAGGCTTTCACAGGGGTCCCTCTCTTTGGGGGAACCGAGAGTTAGGTTAGGACAAGTCTCGATCCGGTAGTTCTAGGAGCGTTGCCACAGGTGCAGAGTAAACATCTTTTGCTTTGTGCAAGTCCTGTTGTCACAGGCACGGGTCTCTTCTTTGTCAACTTTGATGCAGATTGTTGAAAACTGAGATTCTGGTGTCAGGGGTAGCTCTTAAATCATAGATCTGGGGGCATTAGGGGTGTGGGTGCAAGTGGCCAATGGGCTGCTTGCCCAGCTGCTAATCAGCTCCTCAAGAGAAGATGTGTAGGTCACCTTTTCTACCCAGAACCCTCTATTCTGCCACTTCTAAAAATGGTAGAACCCTTCTTTGAGGGTACAGACCAGGATGCCCATCCTGGATGTGTGGTTAGCATTTTGGGGGTGTTCACCTCCTTGATCCTTGACTATCTAATTTCCCACCTGCCCAGTTGCAAATGTGCCTGGGGTAGGGGGAGGGCTGTTTCCTTCTGCGGGAGTTAGCCCTGGTGCTGATCAGATGCGGTGCGGCCTTTTAAGCTCACCACCTTTATGTACCACAACAACTAGCCTTTGTGGGAGGGAGGAGGTGTGACCTCCTCCCTGCAAGGTACTCATTCCTGACTCCTGGGAGTGATCACACAGCCTGGCAGGAGGTCAGAATCTTGTT
This sequence comes from Triturus cristatus, assembly GCF_964204655.1. Classification (NCBI taxonomy): domain Eukaryota; kingdom Metazoa; phylum Chordata; class Amphibia; order Caudata; family Salamandridae; genus Triturus; species Triturus cristatus. The sequence continues at coordinate 559,803,588 of NC_140588.1, forward strand.
TTCGCTGCAGCAAGTGGGGGCAGCCAGCCAGAGCACAGAGAAACTGGGGCAACCTCTAAGGTAGCCACATGGGTGCATGCCACATCACCCTTGACATGAGATTTGTGTCAGAGGTGAGAAGACATGTTTTTTATACCAAACATGACATATTTAGTTGGTACCATAATGGAGCTGCCAACCTTGGTTTGTCCAGGTACCAGCCAACGTTATCCTATGAACCGTCTATCACTTATAGTGTCCTTTAAAAGTAAAGGGCATTATAGGGACATATAAGCTTGCACTTAATACCCACACCTCTAATAAATTTCACCCTGCCTCCTGGGTTTAGGAGGCCTTCTGTACGAGTGACGGATATATAATAAAGACAATGCATTGACTCTACCTCACATAGTGAGGGCAGAGCCGAGTTTGAGCGGTTTGCACTGCTCCTGCAGTCTACAATGGCTGGCCTACTGTCAGTAGTTTACTTGGGTCATTCAGGCTGGCACAAGCAGTGCTGCAGGACCTGAGGACCCCTTTACCACCCATGCCCTGGGTACAACTGGTACCATATATTAGGGACTTATAAAAGGGGTAATGTCTTTGTCAATTGGGGTTGCCAATTTACACATAACAGTTTTAGGAAGAGACCACTGGCACTGGGGTTTGAGCAGCAGACTCCTGTGCAGTATCTGAGTCATAACCATCAGCACTGAAGAAAAATGTGGGGAGGAGACCATACAAAAAGGGCTCTTTCCTACAGTGCCCCAAGTCCATGTCACAGTTAGGGAGAGAATTCCTGTGATTCTAGTATTATTTGGTGAGATGTGGCTCAAGATGAGTTGTTGCTTATATGCTTAGTTACCAAAATCCTTGTTGAGAACCATTCCAGTCCACTGAATTGTCGTTCGACCTTGAAACAAAATCAATACTTTCTCTGTGCACCCTGGCATAACTAATAATGATTTTAATACATGTGGAAAGCCACATCAGCCGCAGTGGTGTAAGGAAACCTTGAGGGACTACCCTGTAAGGCACTGGGAGGGGGATTCACACATAAAATCCACTATATATATATATTCACTGAAAAAAACATAGGTTTTACAGACGTTATAGTTAGGAATTAGCATTTAAAAAACCATAGAAATTCACACAAAAAACATAGTTTTCAGGGACGTTATAGTTAGTTGAACATTTGCCTCATATAAAACCAGAGAAATTCGCCTGTTATAGTTAGTTGAGCTAACTATAACTTGTGTGCCCGCAATGCACTGCTGATGATGTCACATATTACATCACTCATGACATGGTTAGTGACATCACTGATGACATCACTCATGACATCTCAAATGACATCACTCATGACATCAACCAGTGAATGTGTATTTCTATAAAATTTAAATATGTTTTATATATATATATGCCAAGGTGTATTGAAGAATGAATGCATTTAAAAGTGCCTAAAGGAATTATTTCGTATGTGTGTGACTGACTGTATAAGTGAGTGATTGAACGTGTCTTACTGAATGCATGGGTTACTGAGTAAACTGTGTAAAAGTCTGTATTAGTCTCACCATTGGTGTGTAAGCAACTGCATGGGTTGCTGAATACCTACATGAGTGTCTATATAGATTATTGATTTGTTGTCTGAGTATCTGTATGGGTCCCTGAGTATCTGTGTGGTATGAGTCTGTGCTTTGATGTCTGAATGGGTGATTCAGTGGTTGTATGGATTAAAAAGTGCATCTGGAAAGGGCTGTATGGGTGAGTTAGTGTGTCTATGGGTGTGTTGGTGAGTGAATAAATGTCTCAGTGGTATATCTGTGACTAACTACATATGTTTTAAGCCACTATAAGTGAGTGTTGGAGTATATAAATGAGTATACATGAGACTAAGTTATTTCAAGAGTGGATGTATAAATAAGTGTCTGCTTCTATCAGTGATTGTGCAAGACAGTACATATGTATTAGTATCTGTATAAATAAGTGATGTGGTATGTCTAAAAATAACGAAGTTGGTGTTTATAACTGTATACATGGTTAAATGGGTATGTGATTCATTCTTTGCATTACTGACTAGGCGTGTGAGTAACTCTATGGATGAGTGGCGGCATGTGACTGCATGTATAGATGTATGAGTGCATATTATAGTCCTCTATTGATGAGTAACTACATGTATAAGTGACTGGATGTGTGTGTAGACCTAGGAAATAGTGAGTGCTATGTAGTATATGGCATTCTTCTGTGTATGGTTTCAAAAATACTAGACAGCATTTTAGAATGGGTGTATCAAAGTTTATATTAGAGCATCAGTATGTGCATCCGATTGTCACGTGGATGATGTCATGAGTGATGTCATGAGTGATGTCACTTGAGAAGTCATCAGTGATGTCATCAGTGATGTCACTGACCATGTCATGAGTGATGTAATATGTGACATCATCAGTAGTGCATTGCGGGCGCACAAGTTATAGTTAGCTCAACTAACTATAACAGGCGAATTTCTCTGGTTTTATATGAGGCAAATGTTCAACTAACTATAACATCCCTGAAACCTATGTTTTTTTGTGTGAATTTCTAAGGTTTTTTAAATGCTAATTCCTAATTATAACGTCTGTAAAACCTATGGTTTTTTCAGTGAATTTCAAAGGTTTTTTAAATGTTAATTTCATATTTTAATGTTTATAAAACCTATATTTTTTCTATTATATTTTAAATATTTTGGAACTATATTATAATTCTTGTTTTTATCTTTAAAAATCATGTAATGTTTTATATCGTCCCCAAAAAATATGTATGTTTTGGGGGGGGGAGAAAACTGCACTCCCATACCGGTAGCGTACCAAGCTCCATCACCACATGAATCCTATCCGCCATATTGCTAAACTTGTAAAGGATGCACATTTCGTATCCGACGAGTTCGTGGCACCGCGTCCCGCGTAACTTCATATACGCATGAAGTCACCCCAGGTACTTCTTTGGTATCCGACGGGTACGCAGTACCAAGCCACGCGTTACGTCATGTATGTATGGGGTCGCGCCTGCTGCGCGTTGTGTATTCAACGAGTACACGCTGCCAGGCCCTGTGTTATGTCACAGACGTATAGTATCGTGCTGGGTACGCCATTCCCTTTTTTTTGGTCTCAAAAGTATATCTAAATAACTTTAAACAGTATATGAGAGCATGCGAAAATCTAAATTATTTTAAACATTTATATATTTCTAACTGTAATTAACTTATATTATGATAAGTATTTTTTGTCAAAATCACGTCAGGTGCGGCCTCCTTGCACGCTCGGTGCGCGATTGCCATGTGACCTTAAAAAAAAGCATTTGATTGGTTCATAACATTTCCCATTGTAACAGTTGTACGACCCCTCCCATTTTACTCATTCTCTCTACAGCGTTTGATGAGAGACACCGCTTCTGCTTAGAAAGCTTCTTTGAAATGTTTTTTCCTGTAAACACATATCTTATACTACACACAACATACAACAATCATCTTGATCAATATTCATGCTCTGTACATTAGCCTTCCACGTGTGATTGCCATGCATCTCAAACGTTCCATCAAAAAACAAATATGTGTTACACGATGCCCCTGGTGTGTGTCTGCACATTATTGTACTGCCGTTCGGCCTGGGTATTGCTGGCTCTAAGGAGCATCATCAGCCACGGGCAGACTGCACATCCTAGATCACATGCCATCTCATTAACAATAGTTTCTGCCCTCCCGACACATGCTACACTAATCTAAATTGCACACTCTGCGAGGTCAAAACTACAAAAGAAACACACATAAGTCCACTTCCTGGCCAGGCAGGAACTGAGCAATGCCCAAGTCCCCGGAATAATTATTCACAAACCCTACGCTGGCCTGGCGTACGCAAGCCCAGCCCACTTTGCGTATGTATAAATAGGATAACCACTACGCCACTTGTCCCTCTTCTTCCACACTACCTCAAATGATTTGCCGCATCCACCTCGCATATCACAATGCGCAATAAAAAAAAAGAAATGGATCCATGAGGTGTACTCCATCCTGGCAATCAACACGGGCTCTAAATTGTGAGCCCTACTGCCCGTCGTCTACGAAAGGGATCCATGAGGTGTACACTCTCCTGCAATCAACACTCCATCTGAATTGTGAGCACTGCTGCCCATAGTGTTGGCTCACACAACAATGAAAGCAGGTAAGCAGAGCGGCCTGGGTGCACAGGGCCTCCAATTGAGCGCGCTGCGGTGAGAGGGCTGGGATGCATCAGCCAGACTGTGCACGTGCGAATAAGCGATATTGCCATGTGATCTTTGACCTCATTCAGTCTCATCTCTGTCTCATTTTAATGGCCTGCTATACCATAAGGTAGGCCTGAGCCTATGGGCAGCGCTGCCCTACAGGTACCTGTTGAGGGCGATTCTGTGGGAGGGATGGGGTCCATCACCCTGAGTGCGCACGTGCGAAAAAGCGATGTTGCCGTGCGTAATGATGTGATCTCTGACCTCATTCAGTCACATCGGTCTAATTTTAAGGACCTGGTGCACCGTACTGTAGGCCTGAGCCAGCAGGCAGCGCTGCCCTACAGACACGTTGCGTTGGCTTTTAGGACACTGTAGTGAGCTCCTTACTAAGTGTACATGCACACAGGCTCCCGCCACTGCATTACATGCGTATATTAAGCTTCTAGCATGCGCTCTGTTCCTTTGTATGGGAACGTTGGCATAACATATTACTATTTAACCTGGTGTATTCTCGTGCACTCCAACTCCTCTTTGAACCACGATTATCACTAACAGTTGGTAAATCGTACTTCAAAAACGAAGGACGCACTTAACTCCTATTTTCTATCAAGCTTGAAATAAACCTTCATTTACCTCCAGATGTTTCCACCATTAAATTATTTCTACTTTTTCAGACATTCCATTGATTGCCAAAAGAAGGGCGGAGCAGGAACTGACCCCGCAATGATGCCTTGGCATTCTGACACCTTCCATCATGGTATCAAGACACCGTCCCCGACCGGAGACTTGGTCTATCGTACAAACATACCCCAGACTAGGAGCTTGCACCAACATGTCATGGGACACACCAATGGTGGCAGGTGAGCAGTGAAGCCTCGGTGTGCAAGACCTACAATTGAGCACAGTGCAGGGAAGGGGTTGGGGTGCAGCACCCTGGGTGCACAGGTGCATGCAAGCGATTTTCCCGTAGCTAATAATGTAGGACTATATTATCAAACAACGGTGATAACAGTATCACCACTTTAGCAACAGGAAACTGCAGTTAAAGCGACGATAAGGGGTAGATAATATGCCCTTGTAAATTCCAATAGAAGCCCAGGTTCACACCAGAACCTGGGCTTCAAAGGGAATTTACAAGGGCATATTATCAACCCCTTATCGCCGCTTTAGCGGCAGTTTCCTGCCGCCAAAGCGGCGATAATGTTATCACCCTTCCTTCATAATATGGCCCATAATCTCTGGCCTCATGTATTTAGTTTCAAGGACTTGCTGAACCACACTCTTTCTCGCAGACCCCAGCGTCCTAGACATACGGATGATGGAGGGTAAACACTAAGGGCTGGGTGCAATAGGCCGACGTTCTGTCTCCTCCTCTCTCTCTTCTTTTGACTCTCCCACCCCTTCTCCCTTCCACCACTCCCCCTCCCTTCCATTCTCACTATGGTCCTTTCATTCGGACTACCTTTCTTTACCTCTTCCACATAGCACATATACTTATGTTTCATTTTTGTCTTGCAGGTTTCCTACGCTGCTTCCACTGGAGTCCAACCCACGTTTTTTTAATTATACTGTTCTATTAAAGTTACATTTCTATTTATTTCTGTTTTAATAAAGGTTACTTATATTTTCAAATAAATAACTGAGTGTATAGGTCTTCTTTTTCTGACGACACTTGTCTATTGTTTATTGTGAAAATCATTTGTTTATAGGAGTTTTTAAGGACAACATTATTTAATATTAGAGTGCACCTACCAATCATAATCTAACTGACTATTAGACAAATGAAGCCTGGGTAATTGTACAACTGCAAGAGTTCTATGAGTGTATCACTTTAAAACACCATAAGTACTGCCTGTGTGATTACAGAACAAATAAGGCACTGCCTAGGACCACCGAGGCTTCAGGGACTGCCGAGGCCCACCCTGCATATTTAAATAAAGACCCGGAGTGTGGCGATCCCCGAACTTCAGTTGGCCTCGAGCCCCCCGAACAATTAGTAAACAATACCCGGGAAGGTGGCACTCCCCTAGGCTGCAAAACGTCTCTGTGCCCTTCCGCGCCTAATTTACATGTGACATTAAGATCCCCAGTCCTACAGAGCCCCACAATATAATAATTGGATTGGCCACGGAACATTACCCACCCACCAGGGGTCTCATTTCAAAGAACGGGTGAGATCCCGCTTTTATTTATTTTTTGTTCTTTTCTCTCCATTTTTACCATCCACATCCCCTCTATTACAGCGATATGAGGTTTTCCTCCTCTCGCTTCAAGTAGTCGAACAAGTATTTGCTATCACAGGGTGGAAGCCATGCACCACCCTCTAATAGCAAACACAAATATCCAGCGAATGCACACCCCCGGACATTGTATGAGCTGCACCTGGGAGGTCGCCCTCCCTACTACCATGATGCATTTGTTAGTATAAACGCATACTAACACTACTTACACACGTGTAGTACAGCGACCAGAATGTAGTGAAGAAGCAGAGGAAGTGCAAAATCTATAAATATAAATCCTACCAGAAGTCGGATGACATTGTTCAATGAGCCGATGACCCTGGCATGAGTAGAAACAGCTACATGAACAAAACGGATCTTCAGCACAATGCAAGCAATTTTGAGATATTGCTGAGTGGTGCCTTCTTTTTGCCTTCTCCCACTCATCGCCAAATTTATGTAGTGAAGAGGCAGACAGCAGTGAATCCAATAAGTAGATTTTTTACAAGAAAACAAGACACCTGAAACAACCACGAACAGGAGCAGACAGCAAAGCAACCATCTAATTCAGCACCATGTACAAACTCCGCAAGGTTCCCCTCATGATAGCCCTACATTCTAACATTACATACTGAGGGCCATATTATCAAGGAACTGAGTTAAAATTATCGCCGCTTTAGCGGCAGGAAACTGCCGCTAAAACGGTGATAATGGGCTTGGTAATATGCCGTAGAGAATTCCAATAGAAGCCCATGTTCTCGTGTTAACATGGGCTTCTATTGGAATTCTCTACGGCATATTATCAAGCCCATTATCGCCGTTTTAGCGGCAGATTCCTGCCGCTAAAGCAGCGATAATTTTAATGCCGCTCCTTGATAATATGCCCCTTAGATTCTAGTAGAATTACATACTAACATTCTACTATGACTTACAATGGAATGTACCTTGGTATCCCTATCAAATGAGGTCTACTAGTTTCAGCCTTCTAGATAGTTCTTGAGGCTTTCTTCAGGACCAAAAAATAGTGTGTGGCCTAAAAATAGGGGGGCCATGTGGGGTGTAAATATCAGCACACACCCTAAAGTGTGCTGTGAGTGTAGTGGATAGTGAAGATTACTCACAAAACCTCTGTTGGGAGTACCTGTAAATAAAAAAAATTAATAAATACATATATACAGTTGTTTCTACATGCATCTGTATTGTAAATGCATGCTCCTATATATTTGTAGCAGGTGGTAACATGCATGTGGCAGGGTGGGCTGCATGTCCACTAGGAGAACTTGCGTGGCTACAATGTGCCCCGGTGGTGATGATATGCAACGGGGAATCTATCAGTGTATTATAGTAAGTGAACAAATAGCGCGACAAAATAGGGCACATTGTGTGCATAAACACTATCGCCTATAAGTATTGTATGAGTGCTATTATACATTAAATTTCTAAATATGAGAAATTCTTTTTCCTTTGTGGCATGTGGTGGCATTCACAAAGACCATAAAAACAAACTTTAGACATACGAGGTTGACGATGTACAACATGGATACAATTGTGGCGCGTAGTTTTGTACTGTGAAAGTCACGTGAAAAACAACAAAAGACCAACAACATATAAGACTAACAAAGGCGGTCTCACTTTGACTCTGACAATGCTATGCCTCTGGCATCTGATCGGTCTGTTAAGTCCTCGGTTGACCCTATCGAAATGAAAAGGTACTGAAGGAGTCTAGATGGAGAAGTCACGTGAAAACACTCGTATATGCAGCGAAGTATAGCTTATTAACTATGTGTGTGCAGCATCGTGTGGCTTGTGCCAGCTTGTTACTCACGTTTGTCACGTACCCCAAGATGACACCCTTGAGGTCATCCGTACATCCCTGGACAAAACCACTTGGGACTACAATACACCTAAATCTTTCATAATGGAATGTGCAGAACTAGCTCTAAAAGACAACTTCTTTGAGTACGAAGGTACTCTCTTTTTGCAACAATACGGTACATCTATGGGGAGCACCTTTGCTCCCAGTGTAGCGGGGCTGTATGTGTCTAATTTTGAGGACCTACACATCCTTAATCCTCAATCTCCATACTACAAGGATATTACATTCTATAAGAGGTACATTGATGATGTATTCTTGATATGGACAAATGAAAATCAAAGACTCAGTGAGTTTTTAAAATGGATCAACACACTGGATCCTAACCTACGATTCACACACACCACAAGTCGTGTAAGTATCACTTTCCTGGACCTAGAGATTGAAGCACGAAATGGGGTCCTCATGACAAAAACACACTTTAAACCAACGGCTAAGAATTCCCTTTTACAGTTCCAGAGTTTTCACCCTAGACCAATGAGGGACAATTTACCCTTTGGTCAATATCTGAGACTGCGCCGTAATTGCAGTGAAATAAAGGAATTCAAGTCCCAATCAGAAGAATTGACAGAAAAATGGAAGCACCGAGGATACCCAAACAAAATTTTCCAAAGAGTTCAAAAAAGAGCAAGGAATCAAAATCGGGACAGCTTACTAGAACCCAAAGTCAACATGACAACAACCGTCCCACTCACCTGCGTGACCACTTTTAATTCCATCTCGAACAAAGTAGCCAGACTAATCCAAAGCAACTGGAAAATGGTAACCTCGGCAAAACTCCAATGGGACAAACCACTGTTCTACTATAAAAGATCTCACAATCTCAGAGACAGTCTCGTATCTACTAGACCAAAAAGAACTATGAATAGCCCAAACACTGTACGAAGTGCATGGGGTCTACCGGAAGTGACCGGCCACTTTCCATGTGGGAACTGTAGCATCTGCCATCTCACACAGACAACAAAAACCCTACATTTGGAAGAAGGCAAAACTTGGACCATCAAGAAACACACAAACTGTAATTCTGCAAACGTAATTTATTTGATAACATGCCCTTGTAAATTACGCTATGTCGGGATGACCAGCAGAAAAATTAAAACTAGAATTTGTGAACATCGCAGCAACATCCGATGTAAACGCAGTACCACGAAACTCACAGATCACTATTTGGCTAAGGGACACACTACCAACGACATGTCCTGGGTTATAATTGAACAGCTGGAGTCAAACTTGACCAACATCCAGGAACAGCTGTTCGAAAAAGAACAACGTTGGGTTTATAGACTCTCAACTCACATATCAGGGCTTAATGACAACGTACCTTGGAACAGTATACGTCGCCTATAATCATGTCTCAGTACCAGATTTACACCTAGAGATATCCCCCTGATTCATAGTCGTACCAAATAATACTCTTGACATCCGGCTCTAATATCTTTTAGACGCTTAAGGGAGAGAGATATTTTAAAGAATATATATCCTAACATTTCCATATTAGTTTATTCATTGTGGTCAAGTCATCGGCTCACCATGGGTTTCCCTCTATTTTTAGATTACTTCATTACCCAATTTTGATACTAGATTCCACCATGATAAGAAGCATAGGTATATATTCCCCGCTTAACAATGAAGAGTACAGCATCAGCTGCTGTGTTCCAGGAAAGTACATTTAACTCCCTTAATATCTAGACACTTTCATATAGAACCACATCATGGCGCTGCAACCCCGCATGTAACTACCCTCATGATGCCAGGATGCACACAACATTGTTCTGTTCGGCGCTATTGCTACCGACTTTATTGAGACACTGAGTACCAAGCAATACTGTCCAGCTTGGCGCTAGTACTACCGGCTTTATTGAGACACTGAGACACATATACACATATTTGTGCCTAATTCCTTTACGGTGTCTCAATACTAACCACCTCCTCTATGAACACTTTTTGGTTTCTCTCATCGCTTTCGAACCCCTAAGCCTTTTATTTATTTATTTATTTTTTGCCTCTACTTCCGACGTGAAACATCTAACACCTTTTAGCAACCTGATATGTATTCGCCACTCGCTGCAATCCGTTCACGCACGCGCAGCACATCACCACTTGGAACTACCACGCTCTAGTGGTTCAGGTCTTTCCCCACACGTGACCTTTCGACTATTTCCGCTTCCTACTTAGTACCGGCCCATCCATCTGAACGGGGCCAAACAAGCGGATCCGATCGGCCATTTAGGTATAACGGACCTTTTCTCCCCCCGACAAACCTGAGTAACAAGCTGGCACAAGCCACACGATGCTGCACACACATAGTTAATAAGCTATACTTCGCTGCATATACGAGTGTTTTCACGTGACTTCTCCATCTAGACTCCTTCAGTACCTTTTCATTTCGATAGGGTCAACCGGGGACTTAACAGACCGATCGGATGCCAGAGGCATAGCATTGTCAGAGTCAAAGTGAGACCGCCTTTGTTAGTCTTATATGTTGTTGGTCTTTTGTCGTTTTTCACGTGACTTTCACAGTACAAAACTATGCGCCACAATTGTATCCATGTTGTACATCGTCAACCTCGTATGTCTAAAGTTTGTTTTTATGGTCTTTGTGAATGCCACCACACACCACAAAGGAAAAATAATTTCTCATATTTAGAAATTTAATGTATAATAGCACTCATACAATACTTATAGGCGATAGTGTTTATGCGCACAATGTGCCCTATTTTGTCGCGCTATTTGTTCACTTACTATAATACACCGATGGATTCCCCGTTGCATATCATCACCACCGGGGCACATTGTAGCCACGCAAGTTCTCCTAGTGGACATGCATGCCCACCCTGCCACATGCATGTTACCACCTGCTACAAATATATAGGAGCATGCATTTACAATACAGATGCATGTAGAAACAACTGTATATATGTATTTATAAAAAAAAATTATTTACAGGTACTCCCAACAGAGGTTTTGTGAGTAATCTTCACTACCCACTACACTCACAGCACACTTTAGGGTGTGTGCTGATATTTACACCCCACGTGGCCCCCCTATTTTTAGGTCACGCACTATTTTTTGGTCCTGAAGAAAGCCTCAAGAACTATCTAGACGGCTGAAACTAGTAGACCTCATTTGATAGGGATACCAAGGTATATACTATACCTTTGTAGAGATCCCGAATGTGTTTTTAACTCATGTCCTAGGACCCTTCTAATAAAAAATTTTCAAAAGGGCATTCCTTAGAGACATTTTTAACCCATAATTTCACTTCACATAACACGTCACTTGCTTTTCACCCAACAACCTGCTCCGCTGTAACTCAGGCATTGTAGCACAGCTGGATTGCATTAGGCAATCCAGTTGGACCCCGATGATGAAGCATGCCACCTACTAGGTAGGTGGGTGAGGGGTTTTTCTACAACAGTTGTGTACTCTCCTTCTCAGTTTTTCAAAAGGTAACTGCAAAAAACGTTTGCTTTAAGTTGCCTTCCTAAAAACTTGTCCATTTTGTTTGTGAAAATGCATTGGGGAAGAGGACAAGTTACCTTTTTTTCCTCGCTCTCTCTTTGTTTATACTTACAATGGAATACTACACAGAGCACATGACTTTATAGCAATGAGCTCATAGTTTCATCCACGAGTCTTGACAACAGTAGGGGTAAGACTTTCGCTTCCTACTCCCTATATTGTATAAACGTAAACTAACACTTATTCCACAAGTATGCTACAATGCCCAGAGCACATCACTTTACAGCAATGAGCTCACAATTTAGGCTCACGGTTTAATTCCCGAGTCTTCACACAGGTAGGGATGAGTAGTTCGCTTCCCACTCCCTATATACTATAAACGCATACTAACACTACTTACACACTTATACTACAGCGGCTAGTATCCTACATCGCCCAGAGCCCATCACTTTACAGCAATCAGCTTGGTTTCATCACCAAGCCTTCACACCGGTAGGCGTAACTACTTCACTTCCCGCTTAAGGTATACTATCAACACACAGTAGCTGTCAGTAGTTCGTTTCCCACTCCCTGTATGGTATAAACGCCTACTAACACTACTTGCACACGTATGCTACAAAACACCAGACCACATCACTTTACAGCAATGACCTCACGGTTTAGACTCTCGGTTTCATACCCGAGTGTAGCACCATATCATATCACCACCATGCCACTCTGAGCAACACCGCACTTTCAGACCGTTAACAGTGATAACTACCTACTGGCGACCGCCAGTAGGTAATCAAGAACAAATTACAATAGTTCCTTGATTCTTTTAGCTTTCAAAAATTCTCTCTATTACTGTCTTTCTACTTTTCCATATAAATAGTTTTTTTAATATTCAAGTACACATCGAAGTCAGAAATGCAACGTATTCTATCAACACATTTTCTAGAACATTCTACAACATGTGGAGGTTAAAAGTTCATCAATTTTTTTAAACCTAACGATATTTTTTGCAACATTTTCTCGACCATTTAACAGCACGTGCAGGTTAAAAGTTCACAATTGTTTTAAGTTCAAACAGTGCCTTCCAAATGCAAGTAGCAGGTGTGGTTGAGTTGAGCAAATTTTATCCTATAATATGTACTAATATGCACGTGCAAACTGCTTTTTCTTAACCAATCACAAACATACTTTTCCACAAAACGAATGTGCACTCTAATTTTAAAAAACAATGCTTTTCATCTCCCATTCAGGTACCGTTTTGTATGCGAAAAGAAACTAGTTCCCCATCTTTAAACATATCTCTTATTCTACGAAGGAACTGCATGAGCTACAGACATCTTTCCATACCTTCCAGCCATACCTTCAAAATGCTAGTGTGGATCGTAGGACATAGCTATGTTTTTTGGTGCAAGAGGTATGCAGAACAGAGATGTATTGACTTAGACCTAGGTTTACAAAATGTGGACATTAAATGGTTTGGACAGAGAGGATTGAAGTGGCACCAATTGTTGCCTTTGGTTAAAACCTGTTTTCATCTCCAACACCCTGACCTCATGATTGTGCACTGTGGTGGAAACTACCTAGGCACATTGACTGGGGTAGATTTGAAAATACCTATGAAGGACATCTTTGGGCAATTGATGTTACTTTTGCCTCAAACTGTCTTTGTATATTCCAATATATGCCAAAGACAGAAGTGGAAATGGTCCAACCAATTTTGTCCTCAGACTGAAAAACCTCGGAAAAAAGTCAACAAAGCTGTCTCTGCATACCTCAGAGACCACAAAATGGGGTCCATATACAACAACAACATACATTTTGATATGGCGGATATATACAGAAGTGATGAAGTACACTTCACAGATCAGGGAAATCGAGTTTTCCTGAATAACTTGAAGCTGTGCATCCGCACTTATATGTAGCTCCAACTAATGAACACAAGAGCCCTTTTTAGAGCCACCCTATAACTTACAACTTAGGCCCCATATTTTAGGGCCATGTAACGCCAACTCCCGCACCCTCGCCAAAATGTATTCTCCACACAGCTGTGGCGCAGTCGCCAGACCATCTCACTTTGCAGCACAGACCTCTCGCTTTTATCCCCAGCTCTACTCACCCGTAGGGGTGAGTAGTTTGCGCTCTACAAATACCATATTGATTTACCTTCGCACTCCCCATACAACACCACCTAAGCACCATACACAAGCTACAATGTTCTAAACAAAAGTTCATCAAGTACCTATAACTACATGCTGACACTACTTGCACAGATGTGGCACAGCGGACAGAGCACATGACTTCACAGCATATGACACACAGTTTGGACTCACGCTTTAATCCCCGACTCCGGCAGCTGCTCAGCTTAGCAACATGAGACTCTAGACAATACCTCACATATATTCCGTACCCCAGGACTTTCATACCAGTACGGGTCAGTAGTTCGTCCTAGTAGTTATAAACACATCCGGACACTACTTCCACAACTGTAGTGCAGCAGCCATGGCACATGACTTCACAGCATAAGACACACAATTTGGGCTCACGCTTTAATCCCCGAGTCCCGCACCAGCTCACCTTACCTGCATCAGACTCTACCCAATACCTCACTTAATATCTGTAGCCCACCACTTACACACCGGTAGGTGTAAATACTTCACTTCGCACCCCCTCTATAGCACACCCTAAACAACCCACAGAGGTTACAGTGCTCCTACCCTCCTATTTCCCACTTTTCCCCTCTTTTTTCCCCCTTTTTTCATCTTACTCGCTTCAACGGCATCACAAAATGGCGGCCAACTCTTCCTAGTTGCAACCGCTTGCACCGCTCGTAGCCAATCAGCAACAAGCTCATGCTCGTAACGCCTCAGCCAATCTAATGGCAGAATTCCCAAATATCGATATCTGTACATTTCGATATTTCTCCAAAACTCCTGAATTAATTTACCCCAAATAAACAAAAGCATGCTTTCTAGACCAAGACCCTTCTACCTTCCAAATTTGAGGTAATTCCGTTCACCCGTTCGACCTGTAGTCTTGTCTAAAGTTTCCTACGGAAATTAACATGGAGAAAACACGTTTTGAGACCCCCCTTTTTTCTCGGACCCCCCTTGACAAATCACCCCCAAACTTTCAACATGAGAGCTGATCTCAACAAAGAATTAGTTTTGAAAATTTTGCAAAGATTCGTAAATCGGCACCAAAGTTATTGGGAATAGAATGTTGTCATTTTTCTATGGTAACTAGGTCCTAACTATAACTACCTACTGGCAACCGCCAGTAGGTAATATATATATATATATATTCACTGAAAAAACCATAGGTTTCAGGCCTGATATAGTTAGGAATTAGCATTTAAAAACCTTAGAAATTCACTGAAAAAACAATAGGTTTTAGGGGTGTTATAGTTAGCTGGACATTTCACTCAAACAAAGCCATTGAAATCCCTCCGATATAGTTAGTTGTACTAACTACATCTCGCGCGCCCGCAATCCACTGCTGATGATGTCACATATTACATCAATCATGACATGGTCAGTGACATCACTGACTGGTTTTTTCAGTGAATTTTGCAGGTTTTTTAAATGCTAATTCCTAACTATATCAGGCTTGAAACCTATGGTTTTTCCAGTGAATATATATATATAATCAGCGTGTCTGCTTGTTTGGTTATTTTATGTTACGCTGTTTTATGGTATAAATTTGAACCCAGATCTTTCTTCAGAAGTAACAAATAGATAAATCTCTATATCCAACTGTGTCCAACTGCACTTGACCTAGCTGATAAGTGAACATTTTTATTCAGTCACACTTATGCTTTACTGTTATAACATGAGAATATTATTGGGGAGTTCACTTGAAAAGGTTATTTTCTGAAATGCGGCTAACAGTGAGCACAGATTGGAATTATAAAATTTGGTTTTCTTTACCATTCAAGAATTATTTTTGATAAGGAAATGAGCACTGGTGATGACACGTGAATGTATGGATGTCTTTGGCTGCAGCATTTATCTGCATTACGGACTTACAGCATTTGTCATGGAACTGGCCACATAATTTCCAAATTTACAAAAATATATGTGTGCCTCCAATGGATGACACTATATTGCCAGAGAGTAAAATGCATATTTTTCTGCATAATTTATATAGGCTTCCAGCATAATTTAGTCTATACATTGGGGAGTGTTTCAGTCATTTAAAGGAAAACCTTGCGGTGCCTGGATAAAGGGAGTATTATGTAATGAATACAAAAAGGAGTCTGTAGAAGTGCACTCCATTCTTTTCGGATTAAGTGAAATTGGAGTAACACAGATACACACACGTGGCTCTGATGTAGGTAAAACCTGTCTTCAGTGGTTACCGTATTTCACTTAGTTACTGCAACCGGGAATAGTTTAAAAGAAAAGCTGTGGAGAATCTTGTTAGAATAATGCGCAGACGTCGCAGTGATGCGCCTGTGTGCTC
Source organism: Triturus cristatus (assembly GCF_964204655.1). Classification (NCBI taxonomy): domain Eukaryota; kingdom Metazoa; phylum Chordata; class Amphibia; order Caudata; family Salamandridae; genus Triturus; species Triturus cristatus. The sequence continues at coordinate 559,819,812 of NC_140588.1, forward strand.
TGTGTTCACAATGCGCACAGGACATTCGCAGTGCACTCTTTATTTTAAAAATGAAAGGAATGGTGCCACTCTCTCGCCCTCCCATCTGTAGCGGGGACTGTCTCTCCACACACGCCAGCTCCCGCTAAGAGTTGAGGAAACCCCTGCAGGGCTGCCGTCTCCGCCCTGAGTCCCTTTGATTGAAGACAAGGCGCTATTTTTGGCCAAATGAGGCCAGCGATGTAGCGACAAAGGGCGCAGTGAGTGGATTACGGAGCCTCTTGCTGGGGCTGCGGTTAGGGGTCGTGGTAATGATATCAGGGAGGCTCAGGCAGTGGAGCTGGGGGGGGCAGGGGAGAGATGCGTGCTGCAGAATGTGGGGGGGGGAAAGGGGTTTCTTGGCTAGAGTCATCAGGGGTCGTGGCAGACCTCTATCTGGGTCCAGGATTCCCTGTGGGACGAGCGAGCGATGTTTAAGGGGACGCGGTGATCATATCAGAGGTCTGGGCAGTGGAGCTGGGGGGCAGAGGATAGCTGCATGCGGGGGTAAAACCGGGGTCTCCCGGCATCAGTCTCCAGGGGCTGTGGACAGACCAGGAGGAGTGGCGGGAACGGGCGGTGGGACAGAGAGACATCCCTCAGATGGAGGGCGGCAGGGGACAGAGCTTGACGTCCCCTCACCTCACCATGAGGGCGCCTCCACGTCAGAGGAATGCGCGTCTCTTGAAGCTTTCAGTCCATTCTTCACATTTTTACCTCTCCCATCTTGGGTATTTCATATCTCGCTTTCAATGCTGTACGCCTGTGTTTCATTCTGAGCAGAGATTAAAGCAGACACCATACAGCAATGCTTTCAGGAATGTTCGTGATACATTTTACACGGCAATATATAAAATACATGAGATTATATAATTTCATACCATATGACTTTTCGTTGCATTGCGAAAAACAACATGAATCAATACACAATGTGATAAAATAATACATTAAATGTAAATAAAATATTGCAACTCAAAAGAGTGGTAGAAAACTGCCTAATATGTTATGGGGCATAATATTGAAATGTAGCATAACAAATTGATATGACAAAATCATACAATATAATAACTGTAATGCAATATGCAAACGTATATTCTGATACTATGTATGTAATAGTATAATGTAATATACTATAATAGACTATGCTATAATATAATATATTATAATATAATACATATACTATAATATCCTATAATATAATATAATTTAATATAATATACTATAATACACTATAGTATACTATAATATAATATAATATAATATAATATAATATAATATAATATAATATAATATAATATAATATAATAGTACATTCAGGGCCACTGGAATTGTGAAGCAGGAGAGGACTAAATGATGTGAAAGAGTGGACTAAATCATGAGACAAAAAAATGCAAATTGTGCGCAAAATGCAGCGCATTTTGTAGGATAAAGGTTTCACCCCATTGATACCAAGTTAACACTCAAACACAGCGATAAGCCACAGATAGCAATGTGTATTACTGCACTTTTAGTAACTTTACATCCGTTTGAGTTTAAAGCATCATTTTTTGTTAAACTTGCAGATTATGCAGGTGATGGATTATGCAACATATGCGACAAATCAACAATTATGGGGAAAGGCTGCTGTTGTAAAATCCCATGATTTCAGTGGATCTGAGTACATTACAAGGATATTCCAAGTCACCAGGGAGTACCGAGATCATATAAGGGTGCAACACCAAAGACCAAGTTGCATTATTAGGTTAGGAAACTCCAAGGTGACATTACATTTTTTTTCAAGATACAGTAGTGGGTATTTTGTTCCTCATAATGCACAGCAAAGCACCACTCTTCTCACAAACCTCTTGGGAATCTCACTCCTTCATATGAAAGTGACAGTGTAGTTGCAGACATGATAAATAAATGCAGAATCTCAAATATGAAATTAGATCCACCAAAAACAGTCATTTTTGCAAAAATATACTAGAATCAGTTAAATGTAAAGCTGATTAAAAAAGAATGTCTAGAAACATAGAGAGAGGTTGTCTTTCCTGTAATGACCTATAGCATGTAAAAGATAAATACATTGACCAAATATCTCGCTTCTGCTGGTCACTTCCCTTTGGATACGTTTTAAAAGGAAGAGCAATGCTCTGTAAATGCAACTGTAATTATGCTCCCTGACTCTCGTCTATCACCCGGGCTGCAGCATCTGGCAACAATGATATCACAACTCATGTGTAATAATTTATTACCCTTGAGTCAGTGCGTCTTTTCGTTAATAAAGGTGGCTTAAGAAGTTACAACTCAACCGTAATAGAGAAATTAGAAGCAGGCTTTTATTTTGTTATTGCAGAATATAATATAACTTAATATAACATAATATAACAACGTAATGTAATATAATGTAATATAATATTGTGTGCGTGTGTGATAAGTTAATTATCAGCATATAATACAAATTTGATAAAATAACACACAATATGTTACATAATACAATATAATATCACATGATGGAATAGGATCACATGCGTATATATTATTACACTATGATATAACAGTAAAATACTTATGATATAACATGTCAGACACCTGCATAGACACATATCCACTTCTCCTATTGTATATTTTCTACGGCTGTGCAGACACATCACATTAAATACGTAAACATTATATACGTACACATTAAACATACTCCGCGTCTCCTCTGCCTCGCCCGGGTGTGCGGATGCTTCGTGCCCGTCACATTCGTTGTTTCGCCGGCTCCTTCCCTCGCACGCTGCTGGCAGAGGGGCCGCCAGCTCTGGGGATGACTTATGACCGGGCGCCACCGACGAAAACAAAATCGCGACTGTCTCCGATGGAGAATCAGAAGGAAGAGGTTTAAAGTCAGTGTTTCGTCGGTGTTGTGTGTGAGGCGGTCTGCCGAAGACGGGACAGCTCTAGAAAGAGAGTCCGTTGAATCCACGGAGTGGGCAGAATACAGTGCCCGAGTCCCCCGGATCCACAGGGTCTGTGCCAGGGGACCCCATGCCAGCCCACACCCACCTCAGGGACCTGAGACCAGGCAAGGGGTACTGGTGAACCTCCACTCATCCCTGGAGGGTCTGTGTCAGGTGAGCCCAGTGGCCTACCACCCAGCTGAATGCATCCTCTCTGTGCCAGGGCAGCCCGTGGACCCTCTCTGTGCCAGGGCAGCCCGTGGACCCTCTCTGTGCCAGGGCGGCCCGTGTCCCTCCACGGAACCCCAGGCTAGGCGAATCAAGTCACCGTCCGCCCAGTCCTGGGGCCCGGGTCGGTGAACTTACACCAAGCTCAAGAAATGCGCCTTGGGGTCTGCTAACTTTCCACCAGTCGCTAGATTCCGTGCCAGGCGCATCCCGCGACCAGCCCTGCTGCCCTGGGCACTTCCCAACCCCGCACTGCACCGTCCCGCGGGAGCCACTCTTTCCCTCCCTTCCCTTCCCCACTATGGGTCATATCAATGTGTACACACGACAGATAACCGTGTGCGCCCGCGCATCGAGGTCTTTATTCTACTTTGGAGTGCGTGACCAGGTCACACACATACCTCATCCCTGGCACACCCCGGAGGGGGCACAACCATAAACACTTTCCCCATTTTGAATGAATGGACCGGTCGAACTCACTGCGAACTAACCCATGGCCTCAGCTGGCTAGGAAAGACAAACTTACCCAGGGTCACACCGAGTGATTAAACGTGCAAGCTAGGATTCTTGACTGATAATATAAATGCATTTATGTGTCGTCGTTCCCGTTGACGTTATCTACAGTGGAAGGAGTAGAGGGTGTGTCGTTGGCGTACCTTCCACCAGCACAGTTTATTTTAGAGATGACCACCTGTGGGCTGGTATTTCCACTAAAACGTGGACTGTCCATCCCCTCTGGTTACCCTGGAGCTGGTTAAGCCGTGAACGCAGTCACACGATGGAGATGTTACGGCACAGGCTTGGGGCACAGTCGCCACTGCTAGGCCGCAGCGGGGAACAGGCTTTTCATGAGGTTCGCTCTTGGTGCTTTATGAAGGAAATCAGAGGGCCTGTACGCATGAGCTTCTCCTGAAAATCCTGCTCCCTGTGTGGGGAGCAGCTGCTTTGGGTGGCTGGTTGTTCAGAAGGGACCCACTAGTTCCTGTTAACCATATCCATCACCACCAGCTCGGCAAACCTCGCTGATGCTGCTGGACAGGCATTTGCGTCATTTCCGGCGGACCACTGGCCCTCTTATGGAAGTTTTAGAAAAGGAAGCATAAGGCAATAAGAGCTCATGGTAACAAAGGGATACCACTGCCCCTCTGACCGGATGCCCTAGCACCGTTGTCTACTCAGCCTGTCAATTTTACTTGTGTTTCACTTCAGGTTATTTCTGGTTTGATTTTACGCGAGGGCACGCTATTTACTTCAGAGTTAATTGAGCGATTAATGTCAGGCAATTTATTTGGTAATCATGTACGTCATTAAAAGCCTCATGTTGCTATGTTTCTATGCTGCCATGTTGTGGAAGTTTGTCTGGGTAGAAATGAATGTTCGATTGAGGTACTTTTTTTCACCACTGAACATTCTTTATAATCATTCCAAGAATTGCTGACCAAATGTTTCCCGCGCTTTGTTTTTTTTTCCTAAGTACAAGACAACATTCACAAGGAACTCATTTGTAAATAATAATTAATAATTTGTGACTTAATTATGTCACTCTGAATCAATCACAACCAAGTTACTGAATTATGACTTTTCTTCACAAAGAACCATACCAATTCAATTGTACATCAACTTTCAAGATAAGCCCACACAAGAACCCGTTTTCTTTTAATTATACCTAACCTCAGCCGAGGTAGGTATTGTTTAATCTAAGGTTCGTTTTTATACAGACTTTTATCCAAAAATACAAATATACACAGTTTGCTATTTACAGTGATGTGTGACCCCAGGTGAAAAACCATAACCCATTACAATGCTTGTGTGTAACAAAAATAAACAACAAGGAATAAAAGGTTATTGGAAAATTATATAAGGACAGACTTGTTGCAATTATGAATGATTTAGTCAAAACTGTCTCTTTTAAATGTTGTTGACGACGTTTCGACCCACTCTAGGTACCGGGTCTCTTCAGGACTGTGTTTCTGGGGACTGAACAAATTAAACTATGTATTAGTAAAGCTTAGTGAAGTAGTATTAATTAAAGGGAATTGGGCTTCAAGGGCAAAGATGGTTGCTTACCAATTAAAGGCACACTTCTGTCCATGTAGGAACCTGTATGTGGCGGTAAGTAGAAGAGAGATTATCTCCCAACCTATAATCAAAGGTACATTATTTAGGTACACATGCTAACTCGGTTCATGACAGTGCTCACCTAAGTGATAAAAGGAGTGAAATTTACTCCAGTTTACTGTTTCAGATAGTGTTTGCCGAGTAGTCAATCTTGATATTTCAGTATTGATTCACTGAGAATAGTTAATCTCTTAAACACTGTGATATCTGCAACCAATATGGTGGCAATTAGCGCGTTTACTGTGTGCTTAATTTGATATATTTCTCACTCATATATTAAAATTGGACTTACTCAGTATCGTTCCCCTCTCCTCTCAAGAATGGGAGAAGATATTTATGTATATTCGGTTACTCCCTTAATACGTAACTCGGGACGCCACTCACTGAAAAAATTAAATTAAACAAATCAATGAGAGGAACCGCCACTTTTCTCTACTGTATTATATCCGTGAACTCGTCTGGATAATCCTAAGGGGGAGGCAAACTTACTTTAATGAAGACGCCCGTCTCGTAATAGAGATTTCTCCGTACTGGATACAAACACCAGGATACCGATCGGTTACCCGGAACTAGCAAATCCCGTTGTATTGAGATCACGTTGAACTCAAGAAATAGAAGACGGCGGCTATGGCGGCCATCTTGGAATGGGGGGGATCGCATAGCTTACTCATAGAGACGGATGTTATTTTTATTTTGAATTACACAATCTTCTTATGTGTATAGAAGAAGTGATCGGGAACAATGCCAGAGTAGTTCGCATAATTGAATTTATAAGCTTACTACATCGATGTGGTGATTCTGCGGGAATTCCTTATAAAAATACCCGTCTATTGATCATGGCCAGGTTTGGGATAATTATATATCCATTAGAAGGAGATTCATTTCTCTTTTTCTTTTTCTTTCTTAACGTTATTCAATGCACATTAATTATAGACAGTTGTACATCCTGACAAATTAGTGTGATTTCTATCACATAAATGAAATAGTCATGTACAGAGTCATGTATCAGAATGACATCCCAAATACTAGAAACAATGATTAAAATACAAATTCTCATTAAAAAAAGGAAGAATACATCAAATCAAAAAAAGAACATTCACATTCAATTCTACATAAATTCCACAATGGCCAAAAATATACGGTGAATTAAAAATCTTTCTATCTACCTTTTTGAACAGCTTATGCAGATAGTAATGCATGGTCTAGCGTAAACGTCCTATATAATGTTTCCATACTGTATCTAGGCCTAAATACATCATGACAGAGCCCTGTCAATTGTCCAAAACAATGAATTAGAAACTCTTAATTCTGGTCAGTGTAAGCTTATGAACCTGCGCCACTCTTCGAGACTGTTCAATCCTGTGCGGATGGATCCACATTTGTCAATCCATTTACATTCCAGTGTTTGAAGAATGAGTGACATGTCTCCCCCTCTTGGAGGTATTTTTGCTTTTTCCACCACTTGCCATAGTACATCATCTGCGGTGTGACCTTTCTCTACATAATGATCTACTAAAGGTGCATTAGTTACCTGACAGCGAATGCGACTCCTGTGTTTGGCCGATCCGTGCCCTCACTGGTTGAGTGGTCGGGCCAATATAGATCAATTTACAGGGGCACCAAATGCAATAAATAACATTCATTGTAGCACAATTAGTCATGTCATGCAATTTTGTATTCACATCCCCATGCGTGAAAAATTTAGTTTCTTTAGTGAAACTGCAAGCTATGCAGTTTCCACATTTGTAATGACCTGTAACGGCCGGTAACAGTTCTTGCGTTTTGATGTATACTTGTGTCTGAATGAACTAGGTGATCTCTTATGTTTTTTCCTTTTTTAAAGGAAAACATAGGTAGTTCGCGGCAGCATTCAAGAGTGTTTAAAGTGGACCAGTGTCTTTTAATGGTCTTCTGTATTTGGGTGCTTATTGGACAGAAAGTGGTGACACATACACTTCTTTTCACACTTTCTCTCGTAGTTTTGTCTAGTAACACTTCACGAGGGCTAAACCAGGCACTCTTCATTGAGGTTTTCACCAATCTCTTAGGATAGCCTCGTTCACGTAACCTGGAACTCAAGATGTTGGCTTCCATGAAGAAATCTTCCTTTTCCGTACAGTTACACCTTAGTCTCAAAAATTGACCATAAAGGAAGGCCATCTTTGAGGGACCTTGGGTGAAAGCTAGTGTATTGAAGTAAGGTGTTTCTATCTGTGGGCTTCCGATACAGTGTCACATTCAAATGATTCCCACGACATCTTATTTTCAAATCCAAGAATGGTACCATCTCTTTGTTTTTATGATATGTGAAGGTTAACGCTGTTTGGCATGTATGTAGATAAGTAATGAATGAATCTAGATCTTCCTCAATTCCAACCCAGATAAAAAAAATATCATCGATGTATCGCTTCCAACATCGTATATTTGCGTGGAAGGGGTTGTTAATATTATTGATTTGTTTATCCTCCAGGTCTCCTACATAAAGATTTGCCAAATTTGGAGCAAAAATAGCCCCCATAGATGTTCCTGAACACTGTTGATAATAGTCTGAATTGAATCTAAAATAATTTTCAGTCAATGCGATTCTCAGTAGATCAGTGATGAATTTAGTAGGAACCTCAACTGGTGCTGGTCGACTATCCAAAATATTTTGTATTACCTCTATACTCTGCTGTTGGGGATATTAGTATATAAGGAATTTATGTCCATGGTTACCAAGGTCTCTTTTATGGGGTCATATTCCATGCCCTCCACCAGGTTGATCATGTAGGTACTGTCCCTCACATAGGTAGGTAGGATTGGAACATATTCTTTAATGAAACTATTGATGTAATACCCCAATGGTTCCATAACTGACCCACATCCTGAAAGGATAGGTCTCCCTGGGGGATTATCACTGTCTTTATGTATTTTCGGTAAAGTGTATAGGACAGGAGTCCTTGGACAGCTTTTGTTCAAAAATTCAAATTCAAATTTAGTTGAAAAGCCATCATCTAATCCTTTCTTTGTGACTAACTGTATTGACTTTTGGACAATTTTAAGGGGGTCACATGGCAATAACTTGTAGTGGTTTGTGTTGTTTATTTGTCTCATTATTTCTGCCTCATATTTCCTTCTCTCTTGTATTACGATACCCCCACCCTTATCTGCCGGTTTCAAAATAATCTCCTCATTGTTCTTTAATGTACGCAAAGCCTCACGTTCCAATTTCGTGATGTTAAAGGGAGTAAACTTTTTTTGTTCTTTCATTTTCAAAACATCTTCTAACACCCCTTTCTCAAATGCCAAGATTTCAGGTGGCATCATGCTGTTAATGGGTATAAAAGTGGATTTGGGACGCATAAGTGATCGTGAGGTCGTTGGAATTTCTTCATGATCGCTAAAGAAAACCCTCAATCGTAATGTCCTGAAAAATTTGTGCAGTTCTGTTTGTAACTTTAAAAAGTCTGTACCTTCTGTTAGTACAAACGATAAACCTTTACTTAGAAGTGATAGTTCATGGATATTCATCAAATGTGTGGATAAATTAAAGACTGGTATAATACCCTCCTCATTACAATTTGATGGCTCGATTGGGACTGTGGTATCATTGTAATTTGATCTTATATTGTCATTACTCAATGTGTGTTGTGTCATCTCCCCAGAACTTCTAACTATGGTACTAGCAATTATATGGTCCATAGTCATATTGTCCTCCTGTCCTGTTACTTTCTCATAAGTGACTAGCTTTCTGGGCCCCATGTGTAGTATTGGCGGCGCGTTTGTCTTTCTCCGGCAAACTGGTGCCAATTGCTTCTCTGATTCCGATTGGAGCCCCTGCCCCTCCGTGCCTGTCCTAAAAAAGGCTGTGCCTGTCCCACAGGGGGCTGTTGTTTTTTTCTTAGTTGTGCACTAGTACCTTCCCCCGCATCGTCCGAGGATTCAGACCCAGCAGATGAATCTGAAAAGCCCACCAGGGTATTATTTTTAAATCGTCCCCAGGTTGGTTTTTTTTCCGGCAGCGGGATGCGCTTGTCGCGTTTTGCGCCTTTTTTTTTTTGGTTTTCTTGTGCCTCGGCTGCCAACACTTCCTGATTCAGAGTGTTGGCAGCTAATTAGCATTCAGCTCATGCACGGCAGGGTGCGCGCTGAGTGCGGGGAGGGTGCGCAGATTCTCCGAGGCCATATATATTTGTATCTTTTAACTCTAATTTTCTCAGGAACTACTGAACGGATTTACACCATTTAAGCAAAAGGCACAAGTCTGAACTGAGGACTACCTCTTTGCCAAATTTGGTGTAATTCCGTTCATCAGTTCGGGCTGTAGCTGCGTCAACAGGTCCTATGGGAAAATGCATGGGGAAAACGCGTTTTGGGACCCCCCTTTTTTCTCAACCCCCGCTTGACGAATCACCGTGATATTTTTAGGATAGGAGCGGACCAGAGCTGGCCAAAAGTTTGGAAAATTTCGCGAAGATTCGTCAACCGGCACTAACGTTATTCCAAATAGAATGTTGCGTTTTTCCTATGGAAAATAGGTCCTAACTATATCTACCTACTGGCGACCGCCAGTAGGTAATATATATATATATATATATATTCACTGAAAAAACCATAGGTTTCATGCACTTTATAGTTAGAAATTGGCATTTAAAAAACCTTTGAAATTCACTGAAAAAAAACAAAGGTTTCAGAGGCGTTATAGTTAGGAATTGGCATTTAAAAAACCTTAGAAATTCACTGAAAAAACCATAGGTTTCAGGGGTGTTATAGTTAGCTGGACATTTCTCTTGTACAAAACCCTAGAAATTCCCCTGTTATAGTTAGTTCAGCTAACTATAACTCGCGCCCCCGCAATGCACTGCTGATGACGTCAAATATTACATCACTCATGACATGGTCAGTGACATCACTGATGACATCACTGATGACATCCCAAATGACATCACTGATGACATCACTGATGACGTCATCCATGTGATATATTAGAAAACCCCCAAAAAATTATAAAAGAAGAAGAAAAAAAAAAGTTCTTGTAAGAACTAACTTTAGTAGCGTATGGTGAATGTATAAGTGCAGAAGTATGAGGAAGTGCTGCAGCATCACATAGTAACCTCTTTAACTGCAGTGTGCTGTAGTACTTCCGAAACACAGGGATGCAACATATGTACATAAATATGTTGCAAATCTATGCTTTTGTCTGCACGGCTGCTTAAACTGCAGCCATGTGGTGACACAGGCACCCTTGCATGATAGTGCAAGGACACCTGTGTCATGTGCTGTTTGTTTTTCTGCAGGAAGACACACCTTCCTGCACAAAAACAATGAGAAAATTCATTTTTCTCCTTCAATGTATGCTGAACATTTCAGCATGCATTGAAGATATAAAAATGTGGAGAAATGAAAACAATTCTCCTTGTTGTGCTTTCCTACACCAATTTTAGAATGGTGCACCATTCACACACATATCGAGATTTATGATTTCTGATAAATCTAGACATGTGTCTTGTTCTATGAGTATTCAGTGCAATCATGCACAACAACACTTATAGAACACCCTTTCAAAACAAAGTGGTCTGCATGATGAGGTTGTATTTACATGGAGTATAAAAACTGCCTAGAGTGCCTTTTCCTCTCTTTGTAAATATGAAAGAGTATCTTACACAATAACTATGTTACAAAAAGTCACATATTTCCGTTTTTAAAATACCTTGCGAATGATAAAAGGTAAGCACAGAGTTTTGTCTGCAAAGATGTTCAAAGAAGAATGATTGAAATAAGTGCGGTCCTTCAATAGCTAAAATAGGAAATATTATGAACCCCTCAAATCTCTTTTTTTGCAGGTCACATGATATCTGATTATGGTCAGATTTCAAAACTACATAGGTATAAACAGAGTGTTTTTAGAAACATGTTTCCACTTTGTAGCTTCTTGCAGACCTCCTCATTCAGCATATTGAGACTTAGTTAAACTTACCTTCACAGTAATAGGAATAAAAAATGGTACACATTTTTTTCACATTTTCATTCCTAAATTCTTAAAAATTGCTTATTTTAAAATTTGGATCTGTGAAAGAAAAGGAAAAAAAAACTTATAACATGTAATAATACATTTTTTACAACTCAGCATAATTTCCCCAAAGTAATTTTTTTGCCTTTTTTGCTGTTCTCAGAATATATTAAATTTCACTAAAAATAGTGATTTCAATCGTACTCATCACGTAACAGCGGGCAAAAAAAACACAATCTCAAAGATTGTTAAAAAAAAAAACAACAAGCTATTCTCCAAAAAAAGAAAACAAGATACAAATCACAGATATATAAAATGCACACAGCTAACAACATTTTTTAACTTTAACTTACAAAAACTGTAAATGATGTCGCTTTAAAATATTCACCGAATCTAAAGATGATTTTTTGGAGGATGCACCACGTGCACAACATTTTCCTTCAGTGATGTGGAAATTTTCTACTTTTCTCAAGGGGCAAACAAAGGCCAATGCCACCTTTGTCACGCGCAATATTTTCAAAAAAGTTCTGTTACGAGGGGATCCTAACAAACAATACTTGTGCGGCACAGCAAGTATGATGAAACACCTAAGGACCCTTCATCCAAACAATCTTGCATGAGAAGAGTGCAGACAGATGAGAAACACTCCTGTTCTGTATCTGTAAAAAAGAATCACAAACAAATGTATATTAATAACTTTCAAATTTATACTATTCCATTACTGTACAAACACATTTTATATAAATACTGACTAAGAAACTATAGCCCTGAACCACAAGTGTGACGATGGTTAAAACACTACATGCATAGTGCATACTACTTTGAAGCAGTTCATGCCCTAAAGCCTACGTCACTAAAACACTACATGCTAACTGACTAAATGATTACAGTACTATAAAGAGACACACTGGGTGAGTGACAGGGTGTTTGCTAGAAATGTATGAATACTAACTAGGGAATTGAAGGTGTGAAACACAGCTGTGTACGTGATTAGAGGACTGCATCCATACTGCATAGGCATTTAAAGCAGTCCATGTGCTAAGGCCTGGCTCACTGCATGACTACTTGGGTACTGACTGAATGATTAGAGTACAGCAAGGAGAGTGCCTAGGTGAATTTATAAGTGGTAGGCTTTTCGCACAGGGAATGGATTAGTACTTGGTACTGAATGGGTCACTAGAGGAGTGCAAAGGCAGTGACAGGATGTTTGCTGGACTGTATGGATACTGACTAGGGAATTGAAAGAGTGAAAGACAAGTGTCTAGGTGGTTAGAAGACTGCATACATAGTGGATAGGGGTTTGAAGCAGTCCATGTGCTAAGGCCTGGCTCAGTGCATGAATACTTAGGCACTGACTGAATGATTAGAGTACTGCAAAGATAGTATCTTGGTGAATTTATAAGTGTTTGAGTTTTCGCACAGTGAATAGATTAGTACATGATGCTGAATGGGTCACTAGAGGACTGCAAAGGGAGTTACAGGGTGTTTCCTGGAAGTGTCTGGATACTGACTAGCGAATTGAAAATGTGAAAGACAAGTGTATAGTATGTTAGAAGACTGCATGCATACTGCATAGACATTTGAAACAATCTATGTGATAATGTATGGTTCACAACATGAGGACTTGGAAACTGACTAAATCATCAGACTACTACTAGGTTAGTGCCTGGGTAAAACTTTTAAATTTTCAGTTCTGGCACAGTAAATAGAATAGTACATGGTACTGCACTTTAGTGTCAAACCCTGACTCATTTTATCAATGCATAAGCAAAGAATAGCTTCTAAAGCCAGAGTCCTGCCCGTCTGCGCCCGTCTGCGCCCGTCCGCGCTAAGGAAGCGCTTGCTCGCGGCAGAACTCTGGACCTGGCCATCATGACTATACGTTTGAGAACTTATAGTAGGGCCGATCTACTGGCCCTTCGGGACCGATGTACACGCTGCGAGTTTTCGCCTGTAGTCCCGCTGTGTGGCCCATATCATTGTAGGTGTGGTGCTTGGTCATTGGAACCCCCCTCTCTTATACGCTCCTTGGGGCCTGTTATAAAGAGGATAGGACAACGGGACCTGAGTATCTGGAGCTTAAACGTCAGATCTGTGGTAAAGCACCATCAGGAGGTTTACGACCTTCTTATTGATGGTTCGCCGGATGTGCTTTTTCTGACGGAAACGTGGCTCCAGGACTCTGACTCCTCGATAATTAACCTAGCCTTTCCCCCAGAGTATGCTATTTTCACTTTAAATCGGACGACTAGAGGTGGAGGTATTGCGATGGCCACCAAACGGTGTTATCCCTGCGAGTGGAAAGCCGCTGAACTTTTGGGGTGTGAGGGTGCCCTATTTAAAATAGCGTTTAGTCACCAGTTTACCTTCTCTGGGCTATTAATTTACCGGCCTCCGGGCTGTGACTCTGTTTTTAGGGCTGCTCTTCCTGAGTATATTAGCATAGAGGCACTAGGATGCGCAAATTTTAATGTTGTGGGAGATCTTAATCTCCATTTGGACCGCCCTTCTTTACCCTCTATTAGGAGCTTTCTGGCGGATCTTGAGGCTTTACAGCTCTCGCAGATGTTTACTTTCCCCACACATAAAGGGGGTCATATTCTTGACCCGTTCTTCACAAATCTAGAAGGACTCAGAGTTCTTGGTTCCTCCCAGTTGGTCTGGACAGACCACATGCTGGTGAAAACGGCATGCTCTTTGTCTGACTCTCCTTTTCTATCTCAGGATAGACTTGTTCTTAAATGACACTGGAACAAATTAAGTCTGGAGGATTTTTACCATCAGCTCGAGAAGGTTCCTTTAGGTCCTCTCACCGAGGTCGATTGTGGATACGACTCCTTCTGTGAGTGGATATCTGGTGCCCTCGATTCTCTGATTCCTATGTGTTGGTCCAAGTGTCACCGGAAGGAGCCGAGCCCTTGGTATGACACTTCCTTGGCATCTCTTAAGAGGGCCTGTAGACAGGCCGAAAGATTATGGAGGAAGTCGTACGACCCAGATCTGAAAATATGTTATCTGGCCAAGGTCAAGATTTATCACAGGGCAGTGTGTCAAACTCGCGCTTCCTTTTATGCTCAACAGTTTCAGAACTCTGCCAATCCATCGAAACTTATTTTTAAAGTATTAAAGGACTTGATGGCGAAGAGAGCAACTGCCGTGGAAATATGCTCGGACTCACATTGTGAGGGTTTGGCCTCTTTCTTCCATGAAAAAGTGAAAGCCATCTATCGCTCTTTCCCAACGGGTTCCCTGATGCTAGAGCAGGTTGTTCGCACCTTAGGTGAGGGGGAATGTCTTTCCATCTTACCCCCCTTATCTTTGGAGGTGTTTGACTTTCTCAGCACCAAAATCAAGTCTGGATCTCCGGTAGATCCGCTGAAACCGGCCCAACTCAAGACCCTGGCACCGGTTTGCCGTACCCCGGTGCTGTCCTTGATCAACCTGTCTCTCTCTTCTGGAGTGGTTCCCGTTAGATGGAAGCAGGCAGTAGTTACGCCAATTCTGAAGAAGGAGACCCTTAACCCCCTTAAACCTGAAAGCTACCGCCCTATCTCCCTTCTCCCTTGGGCCCTGAAAATAGCGGAGGCGCATGTGAATGCCACTCTTACAGACCATCTTGGTAGGCTTAACATTCTCGACCCTACCCAGAACGGGTTCCGTGCGGGTCACAGCACGGAGACGGCCCTTCTCTCGATGGTCGAGCATCTGCGTTCCGTGCTGGATTCCGGTCGGACGGCGGCACTACTGTTATTAGATCTTAGTGCCGCCTTCGACACGGTCTCGCACGGGATTCTGATTCGGCGTCTTGAGGAGGTGGGCGTTTCTGGCTCCACCTTGCACTGGTTTCGTTCCTTCCTTACGAATAGGTCATTCCAGGTGGCGATCCCGCCCGGTAAGTCGTCATCCTACCCGCTAGACCAGGGAGTCCCACAGGGGTCTTCACTGAGTCTCACCTTTTTCAATCTGTATGTGAGACCGTTGGCTGCGGTCGTCAAGCGGTGGGGCCTGACCATGGTATCTTACGCAGATGACACGCAGCTGGCGGTCACACTGAGTGGGGACTCAGACCTGGAGGCTCCCAGGTTCTGTGATGGTCTGCGGGAAGTGGCTAACTGGATGAATTCCAACTGTCTCCAGTTAAACACCAAGAAGACGGAGATTATGGTGGTTGGTAAACAGGTGGCTTTGTGGGATGACAAATGGTGGCCTTCGGAGTTGGGTGTGACTCCCCTCCCAGCGGCAGAGATAAAAAACTTGGGGGTGTGGATTGATCCTTCTCTGAGTTTCATCTGTCATACCAAGAAGGTGGCGGCTTCTTGCTATGGCATCATCAGAGGACTTCGACCCATCCTCAAATTCTTTGATGCACCCACAAGACAGCTGGTGGTCCAAGCATCAGTGCTGTCCAGGCTGGACTATGCCAGCTCCCTACTGGCGGGGATAAACCAGTCAGAATTTCTGCGGCTCCAGCGGGTTCAAAACGCTGCGGCCCGACTGGTGACAGGTCTGCCTAGGCGATGCTCGGTGTCCAATACTCTGCGCTCTCTCCACTGGCTCCCTGTGCAGCAGAGGATTAGATTTAAGGTTCTCTGCTTTGCATTTAAAATCCTAAAGTGTACTCCCCCACAAATCTTGGAGAAATTGCTGATCCCCTATGTCCCCTCTCGCACTCTTAGATCGCTAGGCCAGAACTTAGCAGTGGTCCCGCGTTTTAAGTTGAGCAGAATTGGTGGCCGCTCCTTTCAAATACTGGCAGCGAGTTGGTGGAATTCTCTTCCTCCACAAATCCGGGCCATCGATGAGCTCCTTCAGTTTAGACGGGCTATCAAGACCTTTTTATTTGTTTAGCTTATCTGTTGTGTCTCGTCTTCTTTTGTCCGCTTTTAGTGCTGTGTTGTGTTCACCTTCTCAAAGCGCCAGGACGCCCCTTTGCTGGGGCAGCTGTGTGCGGTACAAATAAAAATAACATAACATAACATAACATAACACGCTACTAAAACTTGACAACATGACCGATTTTAAAACAGTTATCTGTCATCAAATACATGATGTTACCAAATGCTTCTCTCACAATCCTTACCCAAATGTACACAGACTCACAGTGTGATTTTAGACAAGCAACACTATCCCTAGCAGTTTACCAAAACTCATTCACTAGTCTAGAAGAGTTAATGGTACTGCACACAATCTACATATTTAAGTACAGCACATTAGTGTCAAAGCATGACTCATTTAATCAACGTATAAGCAAAGACTGACCTCTAATCCTACTTAAACTTGACAACATGACAAGTTTTAAAACAGTTATCTGTCAGCAAATACATGATGTTACCAAATGCTTCTCTCACAGTGATCCCAAATACACACTAACTCACAGTGTGATTCTAGACAAGCACCACTATCCCTAGGAGTTTACCATAACTCATTCACTACAGTGCAAGTGGTAAAGGAACTGCACACAATCTACATATTTCAGGACTGCACTTTTCTGTCAAAGCCTGATTCATTTAATCAAAGAAAAAGCCACAACTGTCTTCTAATGCTACAAAAATTCACAACATGACAGGTTAAAACAGTTATCTGTCAGCAAATACACGATGTTACCAAATGCTTCTCTCACAGTGGTTCCCAAATACACACTAACTCACAGTGTGATTCTAGACAAGCACCACTATCCCTAGGGGTTTACCAAAACTCATTCACTACAGTGCAAGTGGTAAGGGAACTGCACACAATCTACATATTTCAGTACTGCACTTTAGTGTCAAAGCAAGAATCATTTTATCAATGCATAACCAAAGACTGGCTTCTAATGCTACTAAAACTTGACAACATGACAGGTTTTAAAAGAGTTATCTGCTAAAAAATACATGATGTTACCAAATGCTTCTCTCACAGTGGTTCCCAAAAGCACACAGACTCACAGTGTGATTCTAGACAACAACCACTATACCTAGGACTTTACCAAAAATCATTCACTACTGTGGAACTGATAAGGGAACTGCACACAATCTACATATTTCAGGACTGCACTTTTCTGTCAAAGCCTGACTCATTTAATCAAAGCATAAGCAAAAACTGCCTTCTAATGCTACTAAAACTTGACAACAAGACAGGTTTTAAAACATTTATCTGTCAGCAAATACACAATGTTACCAAATGCTTCTCTCACAGTGGTTCCCAAATGCACACATACTCACTGTGTGATTCTAGACAAACAATACTATCCCTTGCACTATACCAAAACACATTTCTTCATCTAGAAGAAGTACTACATTTTAGTATAGAAACATAACATAACTCATTTCACAAATTCATAAACAATGACTGGTTTCTAATTCTACCAAAATATAAAAACAGCACAGTTATCTGTCTGCAAACACATGAAAAATACAAATGCTTATCACAGAACGGTTTCTACATGCACACACACTGTCAATAAGATTGTAGAGAAAAAAAAGTACTCCCTACACTTTAGCAGGAGAAATACATTAGTCTGATTAAAATCAAAATAGTCTACATACATCCCCTCACAATTAAATAACTCATCTTTCAAGTTGTTTTGTAGATTAAGAAGTATATCAGTCACTCACCCTACTTTCTTTTACAGAATCTCTGCACTGTGCACCTCTCAGCAAAAACAAAGAATGGAAAAGTTTCCCTTTCATTTTCCACACATATACATGTAAACATCAAATCACAATCCTTCACACATAAACTCAAAAGCAAACACCCATTTCTATTGGTTAAACATTTCAACCCATTCCAACTGAAATAAATTTCAACCCTTCCCCCAATCTGCCTTCTGCCTGTTACCATAGAAACAGGTCATGGAACACTGCACTGAGCACACAGGTCAGAAGTTCAGCACACAATGTTGCTAAACAAGAGAGGAAGTGTGCTTCACTTTTCAACATATCATATATAATGTTCCTTACAATCTGTTTTTGTTAACCAATAAGAATCATACCTTTAAAAAACAGAAATATACACTCTACCTTTCAGTGTACAAAGTAGTCATACAACCAATGATTTCTTGTCTTATTTAAAAACAAAAATCCGTGGATCCGCGCACCCAACGCGATAGGGTGCGCGCACCGTGCGCGCAATTTGCGTTCTTTGTTTTTTTTAAAAAGGGGTCCCCAGGGGGTCCTTCTGGGACCCCCTAAGCACCTCTAGAGGGTCAGAGTATTTCCACTCTGTCCCCTTTATATGTTTTACACAATTATTCCCCTTGCTTCCTCAGCCTCGCTTCTACCGAGGCTGAAAACGGCCGAAAACAGTTCCTGGTTTCGAATGTAGACAGACACTCGAAAGCCAATTAGCATTCAGCGCGTGATCGAGAGGGTGCGCGCTCGGTTCGGGGAGGGTGCGCTTATGGTGCGTGTAAGGTCCACGGATCCTCCCCGGCCATAGATATTTATGTACTTTAAACTCTAATTTTCTCAGGAACTACTGAACGGATTCACACAATTTATGCAACAGGCACGAGTCTGAACTGATGACTACCTCTTTGCCAAATTTGGTGTAATTCCGTTCAGCGGTTCGGGCTGTAGCTGTGACAACAGATCCTATGGGAAATTGCATGGGGAAAACATGTTTTGGGACCCCCCTTTTTTCTTGGCCCCCGCTTGATGAATCACCACAAAACTTTCAGGGTAGGAGCGGAGCGGAGCTGGCCAAAAGTTTGGAAAATTTCGCGAGGATTCGTCAACCGGCGCCAGACTTATTGGGAATAGGATGTTGCATGCAGATTTCCCATGGAAAATAGGTCCTAACTATAACTACCTACTGGCGACCGCCAGTAGGTAATATATATATATATATATATATAATATATATATATATATATATATTACCTACTGGCGGTCGCCAGTAGGTAGTTATAGTTAGGACCACGTTTCCATAGGAAAACCTCAACATTCTATTTTGAATAACTTTGGCGCCGGTCGACGAATCCTCGCGAATTTCTCAAAATAGGTGGGGCGCTACGCTCCGCTCCTACCCTGAAAGTCTCGGGGGGATCCGTCAAGCGGGGGCTGAGATAAAAGGGGGGTCCCAAAACGCGTTTTTCCCATGCATTTTTCCATAGGACCTTTAGAACGAGCTACAGCCCGAACGGCTGAACAGAATTACTCAAAATTTGGCAGAGAGGTAGTCCCTAGGTCAAGGAAGTGCCTTTTGTAGGTTTGGTGTAAATCTGTTCAGTAGATTCTGAGAAAATAGCCTTTAAATCAATATATATATCTGAGCCCGCTTACGGTACGCTTACCGTACGCTTACGGTAAGCGTACGGTGGCGTGCGCGAGCGCGATTCTGATTGGCTCTTAGATCTTAGTAAACATTCGAATCGGTCGAAACCAGGAAGCGGCGGCCGCCATTTTGTGTATTTCACTCTGAAAAAAAAGAGTGAAAACAAGGAAAGGGGGCAATGAGGAGAGTTACAGACCCCCTAACATTTGTAAGGGGGTCAAAGAAGGACAGAAAAGTACAAAAAAAACATTTATTGATTTTAAAAAAAATCACGGGGTACGCGTACGGTAAGCTTACGGTAAGCGTATGGTAAAAAAAATAAAAATAAATAAATGAAAAGCAGATTTAAGAGTTTAGATATTAGGGAGCTCTAAAAAGAGCTGTTGTGTTTATGAAGTCATTTTTTTAGTGGTACCTACAAGTAAGTACCGATGCAGAGTCTAAGGTTCAAGAGGAAGACTCTGTTCCCTTCATCATTGAAGTGCACACCATCTCCTCTATAAATGTCTTGCATGTCATAACGCAAGTTGTTGTGGTAAATGGCACCCATACCATAGTCACGGAGGAAAGCAGAAACAGATTTGTTGACGTGCTTTCTTGCTTTGTCAATCTGTGGACAGAAATGATTGGACCAGTTCCATTTTTGCCTTTGGCATATGTTGGAAAACACAAAGGCAGTTTTAGGGAAAAGTGTAAACAGTTGTGCAAAGGTGTCCTTCATAAGCATTTCCAGACCTACCCCAGTCAAAGTGCCTAGGTCATTGCCACCACAGTGCACTATTATGAGGTCAGGGTGTTGGATTTGAATGAAGGATTTCACCAATGGCATCAATTGGTGCCACTTTAACCCTCTCTGACCAATCCATTTAATGTCTACATTTGGCAAAGCAAGGTCTCTCACCATACCTGTTTTCTCTGCAAACTTTTCACTCCAGAAGACATAGCTGTGCCCTACAATCCACACTGTGAACATCTTCAAAGGAGAACTGGATGCACTCAGGAGGTGTCTTTCAGTAGAATGGCAATATGAAAAGAAAGACAGTTTGGAAATGGAGGCATACATATTTTTTTCAAAACAAAAAGAACTGATTCGCTGTTTCATACCATTCTAGAATAAAAACTAGGCTGTATGTGTAAATTAATAGAAGCATGTTTTGTATTGGTAAAAAAAAATGTGTAACCAAAGAACAGTACTATGGATTTGCTGTTAGGTTTGAAAAGTCAAGCACTCTTGCTCTGTGGAATTGAAACATTGTTTGGCGAACTTCTGACCTAACTCAACACAGCAGTGTTCCATGAGCTGTTGCTATGGTAGCAGGCAGAAGTCAAGTTGGGGGAAGGGTACTAGGCAGAAGTCAAGTTGGGGGAAGGGTACTTTTGGAAAAGGGTTGGTTTTCAACCAATAGAAATGTGTGATTACATTTGAAAAAAAGGGGGAAGCACTGAGATTTGAAACTTACAAGTATATGTGTGGAAAAATAGAGGGAAAGTTTGCCATTATCTGGTTCTGCTGAGAGGAGAGAGGTGAACACAACAGAGATCCTGGCTCTGATAATCTGCTGTTTGAGTGTCACATTTCTTTCACAACTAACTAATTTTAAAGGTGAGTTTACAGTTTGAGAGGGGATGTATGTGGTAACTTAAGAAATGAATAATAGAAATGGAAATTGTTTTTGTTGTAGTTACACATGGTGGTTTCATAATGTGTCAGTCTGTAAAAGTGATTTTCACTTGCCCCGAAAAAAAAAAGAGCAGTAAGTGTGCTTTCAAATTGGCAAAGAAATTTCGTTTTGGGACTAATGTGAAAACATGACTCTGTGTGCAGAGAGGAATTATAGGCAGAGATTTATTGCGTATTGCTCTGGTGATTTCACAGTTGCATTAGATGGAAAGGGGGAGCGAATTTTTGGGGGAAGAAGTAGAGTCTTAGCACACACCCATGTGCTTGCCATGTATAGTCATGCACAGTATTTACAAGCGAGTGGGGTTTTCAGGTTTCAGTCTGTAATGCAAATACATTCAGCATCACTAAGGCTGGTTGCCCTTGCTGGAGTGTAGGCAGTCACCGAGAATACACATGGTGGTGGTCTGAAAAAACAGTTTGGACATGTGCATTTAAATAAATCAAAAAAAGTGGTTTCATAATGTGTCAGTCTGTAAAAGTGATTTTCACTTGCGCCGAAAAAAAAAAGAGCAGTAAGTGTGCTTTCAAATTGGCAAAGAAATTTCGTTTTGGGACTAATGTGAAAACATGACTCTGTGTGCAGAGAGGAATTATAGGCAGAGATTTATTGCGTCTTGCTCTGGTGATTTCACAGTTGCATTAGATGGAAAGGGGGAGCGAATTTTGGGGGGAAGAAGCAGAGTCTTAGCACACACCCATGTGCTTGCCATGTATAGTCATGCACAGTATTTACAAGCGAGTGGGGTTTTCAGGTTTCAGTCTGTAATGCAAATACATTCAGCATCACTAAGGCTGGTTGCCCTTGCTGGAGTGTAGGCAGTCACCGAGAATACACATGGTGGTGGTCTGAAAAAACAGTTTGGACATGTGCATTTAAATAAATCAAAAAAAGTGGTTTCATAATGTGTCAGTCTGTAAAAGTGATTTTCACTTGTAAAAAGTGATTTTCACTTGCGCCGAAAAAAAAAAGAGCAGTAAGTGTGCTTTCAAATTGGCAAAGAAATTTCGTTTTGGGACTAATGTGAAAACATGACTCTGTGTGCAGAGAGGAATTATAGGCAGAGATTTATTGCGTATTGCTCTGGTGATTTCACAGTTACATTAGATGGAAAGGGGGAGCGAATTTTTGGGGGAAGAAGCAGAGTCTTAGCACACACCCATGTGCTTGCCATGTATAGTCATGCACAGTATTTACAAGCGAGTGGGGTTTTCAGGTTTCAGTCTGTAATGCAAATACATTCAGCATCACTAAGGCTGGTTGCCCTTGCTGGAGTGTAGGCAGTCACCGAGAATACACATGGTGGTGGTCTGAAAAAACAGTTTGGACATGTGCATTTAAATAAATCAAAAAAAGTGGTTTCATAATGTGTCAGTCTGTAAAAGTGATTTTCACTTGTAAAAAGTGATTTTCACTTGCCCCGAAAAAAAAAGAGCAGTAAGTGTGCTTTCAAATTGGCAAAGAAATTTCGTTTTGGGACTAATGTGAAAACATGACTCTGTGTGCAGAGAGGAATTATAGGCAGAGATTTATTGCGTCTTGCTCTGGTGATTTCACAGTTGCATTAGATGGAAAGGGGGAGCGAATTTTTGGGGGAAGAAGCAGAGTCTTAGCACACACCCATGTGCTTGCCATGTATAGTCATGCACAGTATTTACAAGCGAGTGGGGTTTTCAGGTTTCAGTCTGTAATGCAAATACATTCAGCATCACTAAGGCTGGTTGCCCTTGCTGGAGTGTAGCACTCTGGACATGGGCTTTTTAAAAAATCTGAAAAGTGGTTTCATAATGTGACAGTTTGTAAAAGTGATTTTCACTTGCCCAAAAAAAAGAGCAGTTTGTGTGCATTCAAATTGGCAAAGAAATTTCGTTTTGTGACTATTGTGAAAAGAAATGTAGTAATATATTTAAATACAATAAAGGATTTTTTTTTTAGTTTTTTTCAGATATTGCTGAAGAGCAGTGAACAAAATTTAAGATGCCTACAAAATCCAGAGTTCAAAAAACGCTAAAAAAAAAACTATATTTGAAGACAACTGGAGGACCAAAGTTAGTAGAAGATGCTCATGTTGGGAAAAAGAAAAAATCTTCTGGTAAGCAGAAAAAACAATTTCTTAAAAATATATTCAAAACAAAGAAAAATGTTCAAAATGTCTGTACTGGAAAGAATGTTACAAAAGGAAGAGAACAGGAAAAAATTGAGAATTTAGTTAATGCAAATATACCTTCTGCAACTGAAAAGATTTACATAAACAGAAAAACAGCGTTTAAAGAGATACGTAGAAAAATGTTTCAGAGAAGAGTTATGTCCAATTTGATAAAGGATGTGAAGAAATATAAGCAAAAGGCAAAATATTACAAGAGAAAAAAAGAAATTGAAGCCATTGCAGCAAAGGCATTAGAATTAAAAAGGAAACTATTCATATTAATTTTGAATAGGATGCGTACATTAGATAAAATGGTTAATGTACTGAAATCACAAAGCAAAAGCAAAAGAGTAGTGAACAGAACAAACTTTTGTAAAGTGTTTTTAGGAAAGTGGATGCATAGTTCAAGTAGTGAACCTTTTTTTAATGAAGAGAGCTATTTTCAAAGTAATAGTTTGCTGCATGCAGTTGACACCAGAGGTCGTGCTTACGAAGTGAAAAATGGTTGCATAATGGAGAAGGAGATAATGGTTCCAAGAGATGAGGTACAAGTGATGGCAGATGAGGCAATGGGGAGACGTCCTAAAGCCCCAGTGTACACTTGGAATTGTAGTAGTATTTGCACTGTGCGTCAGGATTCTATTGACAAATTTCGAGAGTTTCTTAGAGAATATAGTAAAAAAAGTGTAAAACAGAAGATTAAGGTGCTTCAAAGTCTGGATCCATGCAGAGTGAGAGAGAATACTGGTTTGCAGGGTCATTCTCTGGCTTGTCTATCTAGAAAAGTGTGCAATAGTGTTTTCCATCATTTTAGGATGCTGGCTGTTCATCATACTGAAATGAGAAAGTTTGTGAGACGGTTGTATTTTGCCAAAAGTCCAGCAATAAAGTTAAATGAATTGAATAGGGCTCTGTTCCGAGGAACGGTATCAGATGTAGAGAAGGTTGTTGATGAAATTCAGTTTTGTTACTTTGGTCCTGAACAAAACAGTGCAGAGAAGGACACAGTAAATGAGGAAGAAGTGGAAGAGAATGTAGAACCTTCTGTAAGTAAGACATTTAATGATCACATAACAAAATTTGCAATAGTCTCTAATGAAAGACCAAATGTTACTTGTATTTGTTGCCGCAGAACTCATTATAGAAAACAAACTAGGAATGTTGATCTCTACAGAAAGAGTGAAAATGAAGATAATTATAAGTGGAAGGATTTTGCCACATATATATTTCTAGAAAATTGTTTTGAATTGGGTGAAGATCAGCGTATTTGTAAATACTGTTACAACAAGTTAGAGGAAAATAGAATGCCGACCAGAGCTGTACATAATAATTTAGAATTGGATGCTATTCCTGCTGAACTTTCTGAATTAAATACATATGAGTCTATACTCATTCAATGTGTTCATCCGTTCCAGACCATAGTACGTATGGAGCCCAAAACTGGTAAATTACCTCCTTCAGATTTACTGAGAGATTTAAAAGGTAGAGTGGTGTATTTGCCCTTGGATTTGAAAAAAAATATGGAAACTATTGATGCGGATACTTTGGAAACTGAACCATTAATTATTCTGGTTAATGGTGTACCTACAAAGAATAAGAAGATTTGGCAGGAGCTGGTAGATGTGCGGAAAGTACAAAGAGCAAATTTGTATTTGAAAAAAAATAACAAATGGTATGAATCAATTTATATAGAAGAAGAAGAAGAAGAAGAAGATTTTCAAGAAGACACAGAAACACCAACTGGACAAATTGAAAAAGTGGACAAGTCAAAGGAAGAAGAAATTTATGAACATTTTAGCATACATCCTCTTCATTCGAAAGAAGTTATGGGAGACAATATTGATCTCTTTCAGATGAAGAAAGCAAAAGGAACTCCTGTGAGTGTATGGGAGGAGAGCTTGGAAGCTCGATGTTTTCCTCAGCTGTTTCCTAAAGGAAAAGGAGGACGATATGATGAACGTCCAGAACAGATTCCAGCTTCAGAGTATCGGACTACAAGACTATATGCTGAAGATCCCAGATTTCGACAAAGTATTCCTTATTTGTTCCATCTTTTATTTGAAAGCGACTTGTCTGCACTGTCTTATGCAGTAAATCACATTTTAAAAAGTGGAGTACATTTACAAAATGTGTCTGCTAAGGATTTTATGGAGAAAGTGCAGCACCGAGATGATCATTTGGAAACACAACTGATCAATCTGATGGCTTGTCAGCGTGGGACAAATGAATATTGGTACCGACGCCATGGTGAACTAAAATGCATGTTACGGAATTTAGGAACACCAACATGGTTCCTTACCCTAAGCTGTGCCGAGTACGCTTGGGATGATTTACTGGATTTTCTACGAGAGGCCAATTCAAACATTAAAAACATCGAATTGGATTTCCTAGACCTGTTCTTTCAAATGGAAGAGTAAACAGTTTTATGTCAGCTGTGAGACATACTATCACAAGAAAATCACCTAAGAATACCTACAACCTTAAAAGAAAAGAAGAATCAAAAAATATAAATGACTACAACCCAGTCATTTTATCCATGTGGAACGCTAACATGGATATACAGTATGTAGCTGACAATTCCATTGCTGTTGCACGATATGTAACGTCTTACATTACGAAATCAGAAAAAACAGAATTGAAGGAAATGTGGGAAGAGATTTCTCACGAGAAGACTGTCAGTAAGAAGCTGTACAGTTTCAGTTTGAAGATGTTATCGCATCGAGAAATTGGATCCTACGAATGTTCAGATAGGTTATCTTCTGCAAGTCTCTACTCGAAGTCAAGAAGAATAATTTGGGCAAGTTTAGGCCTTGCAGCAATGAGAAATCGGGTACTGAAATCTGTAGGAGAAATTGAATATTTGGTCGAGAATGACCCAGAAAGTACAGATATATTGAAAACAAACATGTTGGACACATATTATCCCAAGAGAAGTCAACATCTGGAGAACATGTGTCTCTATGAAGTGCTGCAGAACTACATTTATTCAAGGAAAGCCACAGAAGACATCAATAATGGAAAATATAAAGTCGTTGGTGAAGAAGGATGTTTGGTGAAGCAAACAAAAGGAAGTTTGATAAATCACCGGAAGCTGAGTTGCGACACTACTGACAAGAAAGAATTTTACTACTTGGCTCTTTTACAGTTGTTTAAACCATGGCGTACAGAGGATGAACTACTGGGAGAATTTCAAAGCTATGAAGATTCATTTAATGCTTGCAAAGACAGCATACAATGCAATACATTCACAACTTATCTGCAAATGTTAAATGAAGAAATTGAACAGGAAACTACAATTGCAGCAGAAATAGCTAGAGACAGTTCTCAGGACAGCCAAAGTTCAGGAACACACAGTCAAGATCCCCTAGGACAACCAATCATTGAAAATGAAGCATCAATAGCCATGAATGAAGTGGAAACGGCTATGAATCAAGCTCAAGAAGAATTTATAGACTTAGAAAATTTGGAAAGACAACTGAATCAAGAGCAGCAACAAATTTATGAAGAGATCAAAAACAAAATTGATCACGGATTTCTACATGTAAAAAAAGAGTGCTCATGCACATCATTTCATCCAATCAGGATGTATGTAAGCGGACAAGCTGGAACTGGAAAAAGTTTCCTAATAAAAGTCATCAGAAGCTACCTACAGCAAAAAACGGATTCTACTTTGTCTTGTGTGGTTACTGCTCCAACTGGGTTAGCAGCATATAACATAAAAGGAATCACCTTACATCGTTTGCTAATGTTACCAGTGGAGCATGAGAACAAAATACAATTCAACAAGCTAACTGGAGAAGCATCCTTGGAAGTTTCAAGAGTATTGAAGAAGATGCAAGTTCTCATTATTGATGAGGTGAGCATGGTATCAAACCTAATGCTTGCCTTTGTGCATTTAAGAATGCAGCAAATTTTGAAGACAGACTATGACATGTTATTTGGTGGAAAACACGTCATAGTTTTTGGAGATCTTTTGCAACTTACTCCAGTTAAAGGACAACCAGTGTTTAATACTGTGACACATGAAGACACGAAGAAGTCATTGGGAAGCATCGGAAATACAAATATTTGGTCCTTCTTTGAGTACAAGGAACTTACTACTAATATGAGGCAAGCAAACGATGAAGAATATGGAAGTATTCTGAAAGATATCAGGATTGGACTACTGACAGAAGTTGGCAAAAAAGCATTACAGAGTCGGCTGCTACATAATTTATTTCCAAAGGAAGAAATAGTTGCAGAGAAGATATACAAGAACATTGCAGAAAACAAAAGTGTCATCTGCTTAATGCCAACTCTACGTGAATGCTCAATATTCAATGAGGAGCTTTTGAAATTGGAAAAGGAAGAGATCAGGAAATTGGAAGCAGTGGACAAAATTGAGGATGGAAGAATTACTGTCACAGTAACAGGCAAACTGAAAAATAAATTGGACTCACTAGAGAAGAACATCTCCAAAACAGCTGGATTAGAAAAAAATCTATATGTTTGCATGAACTGTAGAGTGTTTTTAAGGAGAAATTTGGATGTTGAGAAAGGTTTAGTTAATGGAGCGATGGGAAGAGTTGTGGGTTTTATTAATTACCAGAAAAAAGAAGGAGTTGAATGTTTAAAAATGATCAGATAGATGAAGTTAAAGATATTTGTCGTTGTACAGTTCGTTTTATGCTTGTGAAAGACTTATATGTACGTAGGAAGCAGTTTCCGTTTTCTCTAGCATATGCTGTAACTATTCACAAGTCTCAAGGATTGACTGTAGATTGTGCATTTGTGAACATTGGTTCAACTGTGTTCAAAGAAGGTATGGCATATGTTGCTTTGTCACGAGTCAAAACATTATCAGGTTTATTCATGATAGACTTTGATGAGTCAAAAGTTAGTGCTGATACAAACTGTGTAAAGGAGTATAATAGATTAAGAAGAAGCTATGCTCCTCATTTAGGTCAGTATCCTGTGTTGGAGAAACGTGTAGTTTCTCGTAAAAGAAAAAATGAGAATATCTGTAGTGAAGATGTAGAGAAGAGGAAAAAAAAGAGGAGTGATGTAATTGCAAGCAAAAAGAAAAAGGAAAATGAAGAACAGGTTGTAGGATGTCATTTTGAAAATAGCTCTGGTGTCAACTGCTACGCAAATGTAGTGCTGAATGTTGCATTTTATCTGGAAAGTTTGCAAGAGCAGATAATAGTAAATCAGGGAAAAAGATTCTGTTCAGAGCTGAGTCTCCTTTTTCAAAAGCTGAGTAAAGATAAAACTCAAATAGAAAGTGCTACTGACATTAGAAAACTTTTAGATGTATGTTCAGGACGAACACAGTTTTCTCAAAATGAACAGCAAGATGCACATGAATTTTTGATGTATTTTCTTCAGGTAGTGGAAGAAGAAGGAGTTCCCATTGACATTTTTTTTGGTCTCTCTTATAAATGGGAACATAGTTGTGATAATTGTTATAATATATGTGGCTCTATTGTTGATAATGAAAGGTTTATTTATTTGACATTGCCAGAGAGTAAAACAGTCACTTTTGCAAAATTAGTTAAAGATGCTAATCATAGCATGAAATGTGGTGAGTGTAATTCTGACATGTTTTCAACATTAATTTTAAAGGAATACGGACAGTATGTAATTTTAATGATGCAACGATGTAGAGCTGATGGTTCAAAATTGGATACTTTAATAAAGAAGTTTACAGGACAGCAATTATCAATTTCAGGAAAAACTTTTGTAACTGTTGCAATAATTTTCCATGATGGACCTACTGTTACTTCTGGACATTACACAGTTTATCTTAAATGTGAAAAAGGCTGGACACTGTGTAATGATTCCCAATTGATTTTCAAACAACGTTTGCCTTTTGATTTAGCAAATTCCTATCTAATCTTCCTGAAACCTAAATTTTAGAGAGACTTGGCAAGATCTGGACAAAACAATTTTACCATTTTACTGGATTACCATTGCAATTTTGTAAAAAAAAGATTTTTTAAATTATCATTTGGCCTAATGGAAAGATAACCAATTGTAATGTGGACTTTTTTAATTTTTAATGAAACTTTGAAAAACCAATAATTTAGAGATTATCGGTAACTTCTGCACATTTTAAATTTTGGAATGTTATTGGACTGCCATTGGAAATTTTTTCAAAAATGTTTTAAAAAATTACTATTTGGCCATGTGGAAAAGTAACCAATTCTATTGTGGACTTAATAAATTATTCAAAAAATTTTCGTGAACCAAAATGTTACAGAGAATCGGTGAGATCTGGACAAATTAAACTTTAGAATTTTATTGGATTACCGTTGGAAATTTATTCCAAAAAAAAATTTAAAATTACTATTTGGTCTAAAGGAAATGAAATCAGATGTATTTTGGAGTTATTTGAGATATAATATTGGGATTATACTTCTGAAACAAACATATCAGACGGTATTTTAAAGAAATAACTATTGGTATTAGATGATATTTTTTTACAATATTATGCATTTCTATAATGTTAAGTTTAAGTAAAAAAAGAATCAGGGCATTTTTAATACAATCTTTGTGATTGGTATTTTTTTTTGCCCGCTGTAAAATGATGAATGCAATTGCTTTCACAATTTATAGTGAAATGCAATATATTCTGAAAACAGCAAAAATAAGGCAAAAATATTTTTTGGAAAAAAATGTAAATATGTGTACTGTATTATAAAATGTTTTAAAAATATTAATACTTTTTTCTTTTTTTCCAGATAGATATAGAAAATTTTCGAAAACTACAAACATTTTTAAAACTATTTTTTTTAAAAACAAATGAATAAATATTTTTTCAGTGAGTATGGTAAGTCAATAATAATAATTGTAGTCTCTCAAGGACAATGTAATGTGATAAATGATTTTTAGTGTTTTTTAAAAAAAAAAAAAAAACAGTACGCGCACCGTACGCGTACGGTAAAAAAAAAATTAAAAAAAGTTTTTAAAAACATATGTAAAAAAAAGATGAAAGATAAGGTTGGCTCTTAAAAGAACCGTTGTGTTCATGCAGGGACAGAGGAAAGGAAGCATGGGAAAATTATTCAAAGCGACAAATGTGCTGATCTATTTTGTTGTTCACTAGGGAAACACTGGTCTCCCTATGGCAAATTAGATCTTTACAAAATGTGCAATGATTATCAACCTTCCGAAATCGAGGGTTCATTTCCAGAGGGCCAGCAAAAGGAGATTCTCCCCCCACAGATGAAGGGCTCACCTGACCTGCAGAAGAAGGAGTCAGCCCTGCAGATGATGGTCCAGGCTGAGCTACTGTGGATGTACTGGCTCGTCTTTCTGAAGAGTTACCTCCAAAAAGATGACCATGTGTCCTTCTGTGTACATCCTGGAGGTGTCTCTTCATGGTGTGATTCCCAAAGGAATACTTCCTGTTAGGATTACCTCTAGAAAGTACACGCTTACACAGCTTACAAGTCACTAAGGGTGCATTTACCTTTTGCTGGCCTTCAGGAAAAGTAAAATAATCCCATACATAAGAGGGCTTTTGTTTCCTCGATCTCTGCCTCAAGACAGTGCTGCTAGTGCTAGCCTCACTCTCAGAAGAGCTCTGCTGTTCTGCCATCGTATCCCAAAGACAAACCAGCTCCTTCTCCCAAGGGATCACAAGCAGAAATGAGGGGAATGGGTGTGGTGTAGGAGAGTTCTAGAACTGAAAGTAGTTTCAACCAATCAAAAGTTGTGTTTCATGATCACATGACCTACCGTACGCTTACGGTACGCTTACGGTACGCTTACGGCAAAAAGTACGCATGCGCGTAAAAAAGACACGCGCTTGCGCGCATGCGCATAACAGTCACTACCCGACACTTCCGCGTAACGTGCGCGTGTAGCGTAAGCGCGCACGTGTCCCACGCGCAGTACGCGCGGCTACGCAAAGTGCGTAACTATACGCAAGCAGCGTAGATAGATTACGGACGTTGCGTAAACCGTACGCTTACCGTGAGCTTACGGTACGCGTACTAAAAAAATATTTTTTTTTTAAAAAAAGTACTGCAAATAAATTTTACATGTTTATTTTAAAAAATATATTTAAAAAAACATATTAAAGAATTTTAAAAATTTAATCATAGTCTTTATAAAAGGTAAGATAATTAAATTAAAAATATGTTAGAAAAAAAAAAAAAAAAAAAAAAAATAGCATTTAAAAAACCTTGCAAATTCACTGAAAAAACCATGGGTTTCACACACGTTATAGTTAGGAATTAGCATTTAAAAAACCTTAGAAATTCAGTGAAAAAACCATAGGTTTCACACACGTTATAGTTAGGAATTAGCATTTAAAAAACCTTAGAAATTCAGTGAAAAAACCATAGGTTTCACACATGTTATAGTTAGCTGGACATTTTACTCGTAAAAAACCAATGAAATTGCCCCGTTATAGTTAGTTCAGCTAACTATAACTCGCTCGCCCGCAATGCACTGCTGATGACGTCACATATTACATCACTCATGACATGGTCAGTGACATCACTCATGACATCACTGATGACATCTCAAATGACATCACTGATGACATCACTGATGACATCATCCTTGTGATAGAGTGGCAGACCTCCTCTCACCCTAATATAACCTTTGACACACACATTCAAAAATAGAGACTAAAATTTTCAAAACAATGGACATACCAATACCAGTTACAACAACCTCTTCAGTAATTCTAAGATCCACATACACATCCACTCATTCACCAACAGTCCAATACAGTCACTCATACATGTACTCACTCATCATATGTACTCATACACCTATACATCCTGTTACACAATGCCACTCATCCATAGAGTTACTCACACACATAGTCACTCGTACTAATAAAGAATCAAACATACATTTACTTGCATATACAGTTATACACACACCACCATACTTACTTCTACGGAAACTTACACATACTTAGTCTTTTAAACAATCACTTATAGAAACACATACTTATTCATACAGGAACTCTTCCAATCTCTCACCCTTGCATATACTCACATATATACACCAATAGTCACATATACTAGTTTTAAACATATGTAGTTACTCATAAAGACACTATTGAGACAGTCATTCACTCACTAACACACCCATACACACACTCATCCACCCATGCAGTCCTGCACACATGGTCTGTTCAACACATACAAACAGTGAGTCACTCATTCATGCACCTATGCACTACGTAATACCCCCCACCGAACCATGCAGACACTCAGACTGATACTCAAAAAACCAACTAATAACCTATATAGACACCCATGTAGCTACTCACCAACCCATGCAGCCACTTATACACAAAGTGAGAGACTGATACAGATATATACATATTTAAACATTACTCACTAAAACATGTATTCACTATGATACACTTAATCAGTCAGTTAAACAATCAATTTTTCAAAAAAAAATCATCCATTTAGACACTTATATACCCATTTATTCTTCCATCGACCTTGAGATATACATATATAAAACATATTTAATTTTCAGAAAAACCCACATTCACTGGATGATGTCATCAGTGATGTCATCAGTGATGTCATTTGAGATGTCATCAGTGATGTCATGAGTGATGTCACTGGCCATGTCATGAGTGATGTAATATGTGACGTCATCAGCAGTGCATTGCGGGCGCGCGAGTTATAGTTAGCTGAACTAACTATAACGGGGCAATTTCATTGGTTTTTTACGAGTAAAATGTCCAGCTAACTATAACATGTGTGAAACCTATGGTTTTTTCACTGAATATATATATATATATATATATATATATATATATATATATATTCACTGAAAAAACCATGGGTTTCACACACGTTATAGTTAGGAATTAGCATTTAAAAAACCTTAGAAATTCAGTGAAAAAACCATAGGTTTCACACACGTTATAGTTAGGAATTAGCATTTAAAAAACCTTAGAAATTCAGTGAAAAAACCATAGGTTTCACACATGTTATAGTTAGCTGGACATTTTACTCGTAAAAAACCAATGAAATTCCCCCGTTATAGTTAGTTCAGCTAACTATAACTCGCGCGCCCGCAATGCACTGCTGATGACGTCACATATTACATCACTCATGACATGGTCAGTGACATCACTGATGACATCTCAAATGACATCACTGATGACCTCACTGATGACATCATCCAGTGAATGTGTGTTTTTCTGAAAATTAAATATGTTTTATATATGTATATCTCAAGGTCGATGGAAGAATAAATGGGTATATTACTGTCTAAATGGATGATTTCTTTTTGAAAAATTGATTGTGTAACTGACTGATTAAGTGTATCATAGTGAATACATGGCTTAGTGAGTAATGTTTAAATATATAAATATCTGTATCAGTCTCTCACTTTGTGTATAAGTGGCTGCATGGGTTGGAGAGTAGCTACATGGGTGTCTATATAGGTTATTAGTTGGTTTTTTGAGTATCAGTATGAGTGTCTGCATGGTTCGGTGGGGGGTATGACGTAGTGCATAGGTGCATGAATGAGTGACTCACTGTTTGTATGTGTTGAACAGAGCATGTGTGCAGGACTGCATGGGTGGATGAGTGTGTGTATGGGTGTGTTAGTGAGTGAATGACTGTCTCAATAGTGTCTTTATGAGTAACTACATATGTTTAAAACTAGTATATGTGACTATTGGTTTATATATGTGAGTATATGTGAGAGTGAGAGATTGAAAGAGTTCCTGTATGAATAAGTATGTATTTCTATAAGTAATTGTTTAAAAGACTAAGTATGTGTAAGTTTCCGTAGAAGTAAGTGTGGTGGTGTGTGTATAACTGTATATGCAAGTAAATGTATGTTTGATTCTTTATTGGCATGAGTGACTATGTGTGTGAGTAGCTCTATGGATGAGTGGCATTGTGTAACAGGATGTATAGGTGTATGAGTACATATGATAAGTGAGTACATGTATGAGTGACTGTATTGGACTGTTGGTGAATGAGTGGATGTGTATGTGGATCATAGAATTACTGAAGAGGTTGTTGTAACTGTTATTGGTATGTCCATTGTTTTGTAAATTTTAGTCTCTATTTTTGAATGTGTGTATCAAAGGTTTTATTAGGGGAAGAGGAGGTCTGCCACTCTATCACAAGGATGATGTCATCAGTGAGGTCATCAGTGATGTCATTTGAGATGTCATCAGTGATGTCATGAGTGATGTCACTGACCATGTCATGAGTGATGTAATATGTGACGTCATCAGCAGTGCATTGCGGGCGCGCGAGTTATAGTTCGCTGAACTAACTATAACGGGGGAATTTCATTGTTTTTTTCCGAGTAAAATGTCCAGCTAACTATAACATGTGTGAAACCTATGGTTTTTTCACTGAATTTCTAAGGTTTTTTAAATGCTAATTCCTAACTATAACGTGTGTGAAACCTATGGTTTTTTCACTGAATTTCTAAGGTTTTTTAAATGCTAATTCCTAACTATAACGTGTGTGAAACCCATGGTTTTTTCAGTGAATTTGCAAGGTTTTTTAAATGCTAATTGTTTTTTTTTTCTTCTATTTTTTTTAACATATTTTTATTTTAATTTTCTTACCTTTTATAAAGACTATGGTTAAATTTTTAAAATTCTTTAATATGTTTTTTTTTAATATATTTTTTAAAATAAACATGTAAAATTTATTTGCAGTACTTTTTTTTTTTTTATTATTTTTTTAGTACGCGTACCGTAAGCTTACGGTAAGCGTACAGTTTACGCAACGCCCGTAATTTTTCTACGCTGCTTGCGTATAGTTACGCAATTTGCGTAGCCGCGCGTACTCCGCGTGGGACGCGTGCGCGCGTACGCTACACGCGCACGTTACGCGGAAGTGTCGGGTAGTGTCTGTTATGCGCATGCGCGCAAGCGCGTGTCTTTTTTACGCGCATGCGCACTTTTGACGTAAGCGTACCGTAAGCGTACCGTAAGCGTACGGTAGGTCATGTGATCATGAAACACAACTTTTGATTGGTTGAAACTACTTTCAGTTCTAGAACTCTCCTACACCACACCCATTCCTCTCATTTCTGCTTGTGATCCCTTAGGAGAAGGAGCTGGGTTGTCTTTGTGATACGATGGCAGAACAGCAGAGCTCTTCTGAGAGTGAGGCTAGCACTAGCAGCACTGTTTTGAGGCAGAGAGCGAGGAAACAAAAGCCCTCTTATGTATGGGATTATTTTACTTTTCCTGAAGGCCAGCAAAAGGTGAATGCACCCTTAGTAACTTGCAAGCTGTGTCAGCGTGTACTTTCAAGAGGTAATCCTGACAGGAAGTATTCCTTTGGGAATCATACCATGAAGAGACACCTCAAGGATGTACACAGAAGGACACATGGTCATCTTTTTGGAGGTAACTCTTCAGAAAGACAAGCAAGTACATCCACAGCAGCTCAGCCTGGACCATCATCTGCAGAGCTGACTCCTTCTTCTGCAGGTCAGGTGAGCCCTTCATCTGTGGGGGGAGCATCTCCTTTTGCTGGCCCTCTGGAAATGAACCCTCGATTTCGGAGGGTTGATATTCGATGCGCCTTTTGTCAAGATCTAATTTGCCATAGGGAGACCAGTGTTTCCCTAGTGAACAACAAAATAGATCAGCACACTTGTCGCTTTGAATAATTTTCCCATTCTTTCTTTCCTCTGTCCCTGCATGAACACAACGGTTCTTTTAAGAGCCAACCTTATCTTTCATCTTTTTTTTACATATGTTTTTAAAAACTTTTTTTATTTTTTTTTTTTACCGTACGCGTACGGTGCGCGTACTTTTTTTTTTTTTTTTTTTTAAAAACACTAAAAATCAATTATCACATTACAAGGTCCTTGAGAGACTACAATTATTATTATTGACTTACCATACCCACTCAAAAAAATATTTATTCATTTGTTTTTTTAAAAAATAGCTTTAAAAATGGTTCTAGTTTTCGAAATTTTTCTATATCAATCTGAAAAAAAAGAAAAAAGTATTAATATTTTTAAAACATTTTGGGCCTCATGTAGGTAAATAAATTTTACCGGTTCTAAAATACCGAGCCGTACCGAATCGGTAAATTAGAATCGGTAAGTTATATGTAGGTAAAAATTCGGTAACAGTTACCGATTCGGTAACATTCGGTAATCACGAATCGGAATTCACCGAATCGGTAAATACCGAGGTGGTATTTACCGAATCGGAAAATACCGAGGTGGAAGTTACCGAATCGCAAAATACCGAGGTGGTAGTTACCGATTCGGAAAATACCGATTCGGTATGTACGGAGTCGGTAAAGAAAATCACATGACTTGACGAAACAGCGAATCCAGTGCAACGACAGCCCACCCAACCTGGAACTGCCCACACCCAGGCAGGTGTACTCAATTAGCCGAAGTGGCCACACCCAGGCAGGTGGACATAATTAGCCGACCCTGGAGAGGCTTGGAGTGCAGAGGAGAGGCAGGGAGCAGTTGCATGTGCGAGCGGGTAAACGAACAGCATGTCCAGCCAGAGAACACAGAAAGACGGAGGGGAAAGGAGGAGGAAGCTGAAATTTAGCCCCAAGGAACTCCAGGTGCTGGTGGAGGAGGTCGTGAAGCAGCACCAGAAGCTGTTCGGCAGGCAATCCCTGCAAGTGCCTGAGGTGGAAAAGCGCAACATATGGCTGGCCATCCAGGCGCAGGTCAATGCTGTGGGAGTGACCCACAGGGACATTGAGGTCCTCAAAAAGCGCTGGTATGACCTGAGGATTGTAACCAAGAGGAAGATGGGCGACATCCAGAAGGAGGCCAGCCAGACCGGAGGTGGAACCAACAGGGCACCTGCCCTCACCGAACTGGAGGAGCTGGTGGCGGCCACAATCGAGCAAGAGAGCGTCGTGGGTCTTGGGGACGCCGACAGCTCTGCCAGAGCCGCAACACACCAAGGTAAGACGAAAGCACAGCAATGTATCCCCCCTACCCCATCCCACATCCCCCAAATGTGAAACGAGAATCACACTGCAGTCCACACGTGTCAGTGCAGACAGGCAATGCATTTCGGGAGATGTAGTCAGGGCAACACTAACCATGACGTAAATGTTACAGGGCAACAAGGCATGTCACGCACTCGAGGCACAAGGAGACAGGGGACATGTTGGAATGTGAAATTATTTATTGTGCCGCTTGCAATGCAGCCCTTCGGGGACACTGAGCCAATGTTGTATTTCTGTCCACAGATGTGACATCATGCAGGACAGGGCATGCTGCAGGAGAGACGGCACCACGGCAACATCAAACACCTCCAGCCAGCACAAGTACAGACCGGGGAGCAGGCCCACTGGCAGCCGCACCACCAACACAGCCAGCATCGCCGCACACAGAGCCAGCATCACCTCACCGTGAGCCAGCATCACCACCACCAGAGCCAGCCTCGCCACTCATGTTCGATTCACCGGCCACATCTCCGCTTGCATGCGTGAGACAGAGGAGGCGTCCAGCAGCCAGGCTACGAGCCTTGGACACCTCGTCAGACGACAGCATGGGCCCTGAAGACCGCACCGGGCCCCAGGAAGGGAGCCATGCCACTGTGCCCCACACCTCACAGGCAGCACAGACGGAAACAAGAGGGCGCCGCAGGTCGCGTGTCCAGAGTCCACCAGCACCCACTGACGGCCATGGTGTCTTCTTGGGGCTCGAGGGCCAAATGTTAAAGCAACAGCGCCTGCAATCAAAGGCAGTCATGTCAGTCCAGAGGCACATGCGGGTGATGAAGACAAGCATAGTCAACATGGACACAAACATTGGCGGCATGGCTGCGGGCATTCGGGACATGTCCCAGTCTATCCAGCAGTTGTGCAGCAAATTAGATGCTGACATCGAAGCACGGCGCCGGGAACGCCAGAGAAGGGACACTACCAGCAGGGCACTCAACCGTCTGGCAACTGCCACTTCCCTACTGTGCCGGCGCTCTGTGACGATGCAGGAGGGCCTAACACAGTGCTGCAGCGACCTGTCTCGGGGGATGGTGCAGGTGACAAGTGCACTAGGGGTGCTATTGACGAGTCAGGCGTCGACAACTGCTGCAGGGGATCCTGCGGAGAGCATCGACACCACCAGCAGCATCACACCCCCCGTCCCAGAAACACGCAGGAGCAGCAGGCGGCTTGGGGTTGGCTCTAGTGAGGATGCACAGGCCGTGCAATCCACCACTGCAGCGCGTATGCGCAAACATTGATGTCGCCCTGCCTAGCCACTTCACAATGGGTGACGCAACCCTGGACATACTCCTTGTATAGATGATATATTGCCAGATTGGCCTGATCATGTGTTCATGGCGTGGTGCCACATTAAACTACGTCATGACTGCTCACAACTCGCTGTGTCCCCTTACTTACTCAGAAATAGTTGGATGTGATCTCTGCCCGTCTCTCTCTCCCATCGATTGCAGTTGGCACTCTAGCTGCGTTGCCCTCTGGCTGGCCTGACTCATCCTCGTTGTCCTCAAAATATGTTAGTTCCACATCTGTACCTTTTTTCGTGGCAAGGTTGTGCAGCATTGCACAAGTGGCAATGATCTTGCAGCAGGTGATGGGTTTGTACTGGCGTGCGCCTCCGCTCTTGTGCAGGCAGCGGAACCTGCTCTTCAGTAGTCCAAACGTGCGCTCCACCACATTGCGTGTTGTTTTGTGTGCCACGTTGTATCGTCTCTCACTCTGGGTAGCTGGGTGTAGGTAGGGAGTGAGGATGAATGACCGGCATGCATATGCACTGTCGCCTGGATGGGTGAAAGGGAACCATCAGTAACATGCCTCTATACACTATGTTTGCATGTTTCAAGGGGCGTCACTGTTACTTACCTAGCAGGTATCCCTCTCCGAATTCTCCGGCACTCAGTCGTGTGTAAATCCCACTATTCTGGAAGATGTAAGAGTCGTGGGTGCTCCCAGGAAACTTTGCAACAATATCTGTGATGATGTTCCCTGCATCACAGATCACCTGCACGTTGTATGGAGTGGGTGGACTTCCTGTTCCTGTAGATGTGCTCTGTATCTGCTGGTGGACAGATTGGGATGTGTGTACCATCAATACAGCCGAGGACATGGGGGAACTGTGCCATGTGATAAAAGTCAGTTTTTGTTTTCTGCAGTGCAGCCTGTGAGTTCGGGAAGCTTATGTAGTGGTGCATTCTCTGCATCATGGCATCCAGGAACTTCCTGAAGAAACGGGACAGGCAACTTTGGGATACCCCACCCACCGCAGCTATCACCACCTGATAACTGCCGGATGCCAACAGATGTAGGCTGCAGAGCACCTGCACATGTGGGGGTATGGCGTGCGCCCTTCTAACTGGCTGGTCCAGGAGTGGGTGTAGGTCCCTGATTAAGTCCATGATGGTTTCGGGGTGTAGCCTGTACCTCTCATGTATCTCTGCATCAGTCAGCTGGAATAGTGTGATGCGCTGTCTGTAGATTTGTTCCTCCCGTCGCCACACCCTCAGTCCTGCTGCCTGTAGACGTAGGCGCCTTGCAATGACGTACATAGCGGCCATGTTGTCCACGCTGTTGAATTTTGGGTTTGCTTTTATCCATTGTTGATGGTTACCACCTGCTTTTAGTCCGTGTTAATTACCGACTCTTAATTACCGATTTTAATGGATTTCTTAATTACCGACTGCTCCTACATGTCATTTTAAATTTTTACCACTTCATATTTACCACTTCATGTTTACCGATTCGTTAATTCTGTATTCGGTAAGTATGAATCGATATTTTAGAATTCGGTAACTATGAATCGGTATTTACCGCCTCATATTTACCGAAAAGTGGTTTTTGGACTCCTACATCTCACTTGTCTGTATACCGGTCGGTAACGACATATTTACCGAAAATCGGCCGTTACCGACCGGTATTTCGCTACCTACATGAGGCCCTTTATAATACAGTACACATATTTACATATTTATCAAAAAATATTTTTGCCTTATTTTTGCTGTTTTCAGAATATATTGCATTTCACTATAAATTGTGAAAGCAATTGCATTCATCATTTTACAGCGGGCAAAAAAAAATAACAATCACAAAGATTGTATTAAAAAAGCCCAGAATCTCTTTTTACTTAAACTTAACATTATAGAAATGCATAATATTCTAAAAAAATATCATCTAATACCAATACTTATTTCTTTAAAATACCGTCTGATATGTTTGTTTCAGAAGTATAATCACAATATTATATCTCAAATAACTCCACAATACATCTGATTCCATTTCCTTTAGGCCAAATAGTAATGTTAAAATTTTTTGGGGAATAAATTTCCAACGGTAATCCAATAAAATTCTAAAGTTTAATTTGTCCAGATCTCACCGATTCTCTGTAACATTTTGGTTCACGAAAATTTTTTGAATAATTTATTAAGTCCACAATAGAATTGGTTACTTTTCCACATGGCCAAATAGTAATTTTTTAAATCATTTTTGAAAAAATTTCCAATGGCAGTCCAATAACATTCCAAAATTTAAATTGTGCAGATGTTACCGATTATCTCTAAATTATTGGTTTTTGAAAGTTTCATTAAAAATTAAAAAAGTCCACATTACAATTGGTTATCTTTCCATTAGGCCAAATGATAATTTAAAAAATCTTTTTTTTACAAAATTGCAATGGTAATCCAGTAAAATGGTAAAATTATTTTGTCCAGATCTTGCCAAATCTCTCTAAAATTTAGGTTTCAGGAAGATTAGATAGGAATTTGCTAAATCAAAAGGCAAACGTTGTTTGAAAATCAATTGGGAATCATTACACAGTGTCCAGCCTTTTTCACATTTAAGATAAACTGTGTAATGTCCAGAAGTAACAGTAGGTCCATCATGGAAAATTATTGCAACAGTTACAAAAGTTTTTCCTGAAATTGATAATTGCTGTCCTGTAAACTTCTTTATTAAAGTATCCAATTTTGAGCCATCAGCT
This sequence comes from Triturus cristatus, assembly GCF_964204655.1. NCBI lineage: Eukaryota > Metazoa > Chordata > Amphibia > Caudata > Salamandridae > Triturus > Triturus cristatus. Next base: position 559,861,089 of record NC_140588.1, read on the forward strand.
CTACATCGTTGCATCATTAAAATTACATACTGTCCGTATTCCTTTAAAATTAATGTTGAAAACATGTCAGATTTACACTCACCACATTTCATGCTATGATTAGCATCTTTAACTAATTTTGCAAAAGTGACTGTTTTACTCTCTGGCAATGTCAAATAAATAAACCTTTCATTATCAACATTAGAGCCACATATATTATAACAATTTTCACAACTATGTTCCCATTTATAAGAGAGACCAAAAAAAATTTCAATGGGAACTCCTTCTTCTTCCACTACCTGAAGAAAATACATCAAAAATTCGTGTGCATCTTGCTGTTCATTTTGAGAAAACTGTGTTCGTCCTGAACATATATCTAAAAGTTTTCTAATTTCAGTAGCACTTTCGGGGGTGCCGAAGCTTTCAACCTGGAAGGAGAGGAATGTACGGGGGAAAACATGGCGGCGGCTAACTAGGCTGCGGCGGCGCCCTGAGGCGAGCTCCCGTCGGAGTTGAACCCACCTCGTCATGCGATGAAGTTATAACCGAAACCGAGTTGTAGGGTCTGTGATGGAGATTGTCGGGGCTTTCAACATTTTCATTTGAATCAAGAAACACGCATTTCGGATCAGGTTTGTTTTCACCAGGTGGTTGTCCCTTTAACGAACGCCGAACGCCGAAGATGCAATACTGTGTTTCTCCATTAGACGCCCCGCGTTACGTTGCCTGCCTGTGTTCCGCCTTCAGCTTTCGCCTGCGTGGCTCCTCTCTGGATGGTGCTTGCCGAGTTTTTTCTCCCCATACTGGCTCCGTGTGTGTCATTTTTTCGACTGTGGCGAGAGTGCTTCAGTGCTCCTTGAAGAACGCCCCCCAGGAGCTAATTACCGGCCAAAATTCTTTTTCTTCATCACTGCAAGAGCCCCCGGGGAAGCCGAGGCTGCGTCTGTGGTCAGCTGCGCTGGAGCTAAGGCGTGGGAGAAAGGTGCGGAGCCTGGTCCAGTCACGTCGAGGTACTGCCAATGGGGCTAGATCCAAAGCGGTAGCCACTAAAGACGCATCAGGTGGGTTGCACAAGTCTGTGATATCGCCTCCTCGGGGAGAAGCCGAGGGAGGAAGGTTGGCGAAAAGTTTCTTTCTCTGTGGTGAGAGTTCAAAGAGTGTTAATACGCTGGCTGAACTGCCGCCTGGGCCTGAGGTTTCTCGTGGGGAGTTTGTTGACTGTTTATTTACCGCTGATGGGGAGCAGGTTATTCAAGAGTCAAGTGAGGTAGTTTCACAAGCTCTAGGTACTGTTCAGCATTCTCAGTTTCTGGTCAGAGGGAAATCTTCTTCCTATCTAAATACAGAAGTCAAGGCTAGAGGGAGCAAATATAAATCTAAATCCAAAGTAAAGGGTCCTAAGGTAGTACTATCTTTAGGATCCAAGATCACTCCATCACTTAGATCTTATTTTAAAGCGGTCCCCCAGATTCTCAATCTTGTGGAAGATCATAATATGGCAGGGGTTTTGATTGTCCCAGACACTCTCCCCTCTCCATCTGAAAATGGGTCATCATTATCCTCCCGCATACCAGCTAGGGACGAAGCCACAGAAGAGGGATCGGCTACACCGCTACAATGTACCCCACAAGAGAAAGGCCTAGAAGAAGCCGGGATAGGTCAAGAGGTGGTGTTGGGAGCTCAGGCATCAGGGGGTTTGTCTATCATCGAACAGTGTCCTCCCTTGAGTCCCTCTCTAAACCTGACAAGGTCGGCAAGATCTAATTCCGATGTACAGGTGGTAGCGACCTCTGTGGTGGAAGGGGCAGCTGGTGGAGAGTGTCCGGATGAAGTCAACATCAAGGCTCTGCATCAGAATGCTTCTGCTGGTGTTATTACTGCCAACCTTGAGGCGGAATCTTCCATCTCTGTCGCCTCGTTGTTGGGGATGTTCTCTGCGCTCACGATGGAGATTAGGAAGGGGTTTTCTGAGTCTTCTGCAAATCAGTTAGAGATAAGGAAACACTGTGAAGCTCTGGACAATAAGATTGAGGGGTTGAATGTCAGAACAGGAGCTTTGGAAGAGACCTCTGCAGCACTCTCTACTAATATGAAGCAAGTTAAGGTTGATATAAAAAAGCTTACTAGAGAGGAGCAAAGTCTAAACGAGAGATTGGAGTCATTAGAAAATAATGCCAGGCGGGGGAATATACGGATTATCAATATTCCGGAAGGTTCTGAGGGCTCTGATATAAAGCATTTTATTTCTGTTTTGTTAAAGGAGTCCCTGGGCTTAGAGCACTCAGTAGAGGAGTTAGCCATGGACATACAATGAGTCCACAGAGATCCCTTTCGGCGGAATCCCCAGAGATCGAAGCCCCGTAAGATTCTGGTCAACTTCCATACGTATGTGCTGAAGGAGCAGATCCTAAATTTGGCATTAAAGCAAAAATCTCTTGTGGGGAGTGGGTTTACTTTCTTAGTTAGGTCTGACCTCTCTAGAATTACATTGGAGAAGCAATGGGAGTTTGGGAGGAGACTGGACGCTTTTAGGAAAGTAGGAGCAACAGCTCAGCTCATGTTTCCGGCATCTATCAAAGTTATGCATAATAATCGGATGTATAACATCAGGTCGGTTCAGGAAGCCGATGAGCTTTTGTTGATTCTAGGCAAGGAGCATAATTAGTCTAAATATGCATCGTTATAACCTTGGTGTCTCTCTCCTGATAAGCCTTATAGACCGCGTTCATCTTTAACATATAGGTCTGTATAGGTCTAGCCTCCTTACTTTATGCCATATTTTTTTTTTTTTTTTTTAACACAAAAAATTTCTTTTTTTCTTCCGATCTCCATGCAGCTAAATTGGCCAAAGTTATGTTTTGGTTACTTTTACCTCATGGGTGGGGGCTTACATCATCGACGTATATTTTTCATATCTTATTTTCCATCGCTGGTAGGGAGGGGGGTTCTCTTTGACGGGAGCCTTGTCAAGGGGTGCTTCTACCGGTTCTTTTCCGGCTAGATAACACAAGGGTTTTCCAAGGGGGGTGGGGTAGCTGGGAGATGTTTCACGGGGGTAGGAGGGGGGTGGGGGGGTGGCAAAAATATAAAATGGTCCTCATAGCTCGAAGCAGTTCTATTAAAGATGGAAGTAGGCATAGATTGATTCAGGGACCAATGCAACAAACGGTAATCTTGGCTTTGTTTTTACAGTTTTTTCCCTTTAAGTATGGGTAGTGTAAAATATATCTCCTGGAATGTTAATGGCCTCCGCACCAAGCCCAGAGCTAATAGAATCATGCAATATTTGCGGGATTTGGATGCGCAGGTCTTGGTGCTCCAGGAGACACACCTAACTCACACGGAAATGCTTACCCTTATTAAGAAAAACAACTGGATAGACTTTGCAGTTTCGACTACCCAAACATCTAATACAAGAGGGGTCTCAATTGTATTTAAAAAAGGAGCTAAAGCTAGGCTGATATCACAGGCAGTTGACCCAGGTGGCAGATGGGCCATAGTGTCAGTTGTTATATCTGGTAAACAAAGTACAATCTTAGGATATTATGGTCCGAATCAGGACGATCCCTCCATTTTGGAATCTATATTCTCACATTTGATTACTTTCCCTGAACCCATTATTTTGGCAGGCGATTTTAATATCGTATTGGATCCTCTGTTGGACAAATCACCCAATAATCGATCCTCTGTTTTTTCTAAGACGAGGGCCCTGCTCCAAAGCGCCATGAAGCAATATGGGTATGTTGATATCTGGAGAGCGAGGTCGGGGCAACAACAAGGGGTCTCTTTCAGGAACTATAAATATCACCACCAGTCCAGAATAGATTTCATCTTAATAAGTCTGAGGCTGGTGGATTCCGTAAAGAGTATTAGCTACCTCCCATCACATCTGTCGGACCATGCAGCGGTAGTAATGGAGATTGCCAGTTTGATTAAAAAGAGTTCCACCTCATGGTCTTTTGACCGGTCTCTTCTCTCATCAGTAGAGGATATTACTTTTCTTAAATCAGAAACCCATAATTTTTTGATTTCCAACAGTGGCTCAGCTACGTCTAGGATAATCTGGGACTCGTTTAAAGCTTTCTTGAGAGGGGTTATCATTGGGAAAGTTTCATACCGTAGGAAGTTGCATAGAGAGGAAGTCACTTCTATTGAAGATCAGATATCTCAAATACAACAAGATATAGATTCCAACTGTATGGATTCCGGTTTAGATCTGCCCACTCTCCATAACCAATTAGTGACTTTGAAGGGTAGTCTGAGTTCTTTATTAAATCTTCGACTTCAACAAAGATGGGAAGCCAGTAAGTTGGCCCATTTTGAATACACTGAAGGTGCCGGGAAATTACTGGCCTGGAAAACCAAAACTGATCTGGTGCGGAATAACATCGCTGCAATAATGGTAGATAACATCATCTTCTCTTCAGATGAGGACATCAGGGCAGCCTTCAGAGATTACTTTCAAGTAATCTATGAGGAGGATAAGCAGATCTCGCCAGAGTCTGTTGAGGGTTGGTTAAGGGACATCAATTTACCTTCACTATCTGCCGAGCAATCTCAATCTTTAGATAAAGCCATCACTGAGGATGAGGTAAGATCTGCCATTAAAAGAAGTAAGAAGGGGAAGGCGGCTGGACCTGACGGTCTGCCGGCAGAAATCTATAGAGCCCTTGAAATAGAATTAGTTCCATTCCTCACCGTTCTTTTTAATCAAATCCTACTGGAAGGTCAGCTTCCGCCAGATTCCTGGGATAATGCCTCAATCACTCTTATTCTGAAGCCAGGGAAACCAAAGACGGCTTGTGGTTCTTATAGGCCAATTTCAATCCTGAATGTGGATTACAAGATCTTTACCACAATCTTGGCATCTAGGTTGGCTGTGATTGCGCCTCTGGTTCTCCATCCGGACCAAAAGGGTTTCGTTAAGGGGCGACAATTATTTGAGCTAACCTATGATTTAATAGGTGCCATAGATATAGCATCGGCTCGGACCCTTCCTTTGGCCGCCCTCACGTTGGATGCGACCAAGGCCTTCGATAGAGTTAACTGGGTGTACCTGTCGGGGGCCTTGGCTAAGTTTGGCGTGGGGGATGGGATATGTAGGGCAATTGGCTTGTTATATCATAATCCTGTAGCACGCCTCTTGGTCAATGGAGATCTGTCTGACCCTGTTACCATCACTAGGGGGACACGGCAGGGCTGCCCACTTTCCCCCCTTTTGTTTGATTTTTATATCGAACCCTTTGCGCAACAACTGAGGGAGGAGACTTCTATTAAGCCATTCTCGTATAAAGGGTGGGTGAGGAAAGTAGCCCTATATGCCGACGACGTGCTTATTCTTACCTCAGATGTTGGCTCTGCACTCCCTATAATTTTAAGGATTGCTCGTTCATTTGGTCAAGTCTCCGGTTACGAAATTAATGATACTAAAACCGAGATGCTTGTTTGGAATCATGAAGGGCAAGCTATAGACTTACAAACGGGCTCCTCGATGAGATATTTGGGTTTACAGATAGGGAAGGACATAGAAAAAATAGCTCAAGTTAATTTAACATCGGTAGCTAAAGAATGCCGTAGGTTACTACACTCATGGTCTCATATCCCACTATCTTTAATTGGGAGGGTCAACTTAATCAAGATGTCGATCCTTCCTAAAATTTCGTTTTTGTTTTGTACCATTCCCTTGCACTTTGATTATTCTTGTTTAGTTAAATTGCAGTCAGACATAACATCTTTTATCTGGAACAACAAACAGGCAAGGATTTCTTGGAAAAAGCTTAGAAGGCGAAGGGACAAAGGGGGCTTGGCAGCCCCGGACTTGAAATTATATGCTTGGGCCTTCCAGTTAACTCATTCCCGCATGTTGTTAAAAATACCTACAGACTACGGGGTGGGTCTAATGTTTTCAGCCATGTTAGAAGGGGAAGAAGCTAGTCAATCAGCCTTTCTATTTAAATTCGGCAACCCCAAGTACTTCAAAAAGATTAAACTGAAGGTAGTACAAGGCTTGGCAAAATTATGGGCCGAAGTTACAAGATCGATAAAAGTAAGCTACTTTTGTGAAAGGACGCCGCTATGGGGTCTCCCTGAAAACCCTGTTTGGCTTGAAGACATTCTAGCGGCTCCAATAAGAGACGCAGGCTTAGAGGTCTGGGGAGACCTTTTTTTTGACGGGGAGCTGCTTTCATGGGAACATCTTCTGGCTAAGATCGGCCCTAATCTGTCAAGACTTAAATACCTTCAAATACATAGTTGGACTCAGGCCTACAAATCTCAAGCCTTAGAAAGAAATAAGTTTCCACTTGGAGGATATAGCCTGCTCATAAACAACTTGATGAACAACCCCGTGGGAAAAAAGGAGACCTCACAGTGGTATAATCTTCTGTTGGAGGAAACGGATGGAGTCTTTGATCTGCCTGATTCACTTTGGAGCCCTTCAATCTCGGGCCCAAACTTACAAAATCTTTGGACAGACTCATTCGGCCTTTTGTGCAGCATAGTTAAGCCTTCTTGGTTACGGAGGAACCACTTGCTAACACTGCATAGGGCATATTATTCTCCTCTTAGACTATCTAAATTTTCCGAGGGTAACTCAATTGCTTGTTCCAGATGTGGGTTTCTGGCGGCACCAGACACCCATATGTTTTTTGACTGCCCCAGTTTAGGGTCATACTGGGCAGCTATCAGTAACTTTCTAACTACTTCAGTGGGTGTTAAAGTAAACATTGACTTACCTCTTGTGATCTTCGGGATTTTGGAAGGAGCTCAAGGTGCAGCCAAAAATTTAGTGTTCTATACGATTTTGTTGGCAAGAAGGGAGATCTGCAAGAAATGGAAGGACGTGTCCCCTCCTTCCTTCGGCGAATGGCAGGCCTCCGTCATATATACATCACGTATGGACCTGGCTAGGGCTGGTAATCAGAGCAAAAGAGCTTTTTGGTATTTGTTGCCATGGGTACACTGAAATACCCGGGGTTTTTTTTTTTTTTTTTTTTTTTCCCCGGGTCCGATGATTACCCTATTATGGTGTTCTAGCCATTTGTACCATACCTGGTCCTAGCCCGGGCTGACTTGGTTGCCACTTACACCAAGGTGGTTTACAAGAAGGGAAATGCCTGGTTCTTCGCCTTCCAAGATTGAAACTGCAATTGCTGAGGGATATTTTCTACTTACTTCCTTGGTCATATATCCCTGCCAGTTCTTTTGAACTGAGACAGCTGACTGTAGGGTAATCTGGTATGGCACTGAAACCATGGTAGCAATGAGGACAAAAACAAAAAAAAAAAAAAAAAAAAGATTTCAGTAGCACTTTCTATTTGAGTTTTATCTTTACTCAGCTTTTGAAAAAGGAGACTCAGCTCTGAACAGAATCTTTTTCCCTGATTTACTATTATCTGCTCTTGCAAACTTTCCAGATAAAATGCAACATTCAGCACTACATTTGCGTAGCAGTTGACACCAGAGCTATTTTCAAAATGACATCCTACAACCTGTTCTTCATTTTCCTTTTTCTTTTTGCTTGCAATTACATCACTCCTCTTTTTTTTCCTCTTCTCTACATCTTCATTACAGATATTCTCATTTTTTCTTTTACGAGAAACTACACGTTTCTCCAACACAGGATACTGACCTAAATGAGGAGCATAGCTTCTTCTTAATCTATTATACTCCTTTACACAGTTTGTATCAGCACTAACTTTTGAATCATCAAAGTCTATCATGAATAAACCTGATAATGTTTTCACTCGTGACAAAGCAACATATGCCATACCTTCTTTGAACACAGTTGAACCAATGTTCACAAAAGCACAATCTACAGTCAATCCTTGAGACTTGTGAATAGTTACAGCATATGCTAGAGAAAACGGAAACTGCTTCCTACGTACATATAAGTCTTTCACAAGCATGAAACGAACTGTACAACGACAAATATCTTTAACTTCTTCTATCTGATCAAATTTTATTTTTAAACATTCAATTCCTTCTTTTTTCTGATAATTAATAAAACCCACAACTCTTCCCATAGCTCCATTAACTAAACCTTTTTCAACATCCAAATTTCTTCTTAAAAATACTCTACAGTTCATGCAAACATATAGATTTTTTTCTAATCCAGCTGTTTTGGAGAAGTTCTTCTCTAGTGAGTCCAATTTATTTTTCAGTTTGCCTGTTACTGTGACAGTAATTCTTCCATCCTCAATTTTGTCCACTGCTTCCAATTTCCTGATCTCTTCCTTTTCCAATTTCAAAAGCTCCTCATTAAATATTGAGCATTCACGTAGAGTTGGCATTAAGCAGATGACACTTTTGTTTTCTGCAATATTCTTGTATATTTTCTCTGCAACTATTTCTTCCTTTGGAAATAAATTATGTAGCAGCCGACTCTGTAATGCTTTTTTGCCAACTTCTGTGAGTAGTCCAATTCTGATATCTTTCAGAATACTTCCATATTCTTCATCGCTTGCTTGCCTCATATTAGTAGTAAGTTCCTTGTACTCAAAGAAGGACCAAATATTTGTATTTCCGATGCTTCCCAATGACTTCTTCGTGTCTTCATGTGTGACAGTATTAAATACTGGTTGTCCTTTAACTGGAGTAAGCTGCAGAAGATCTCCAAAAACTATGACGTGTTTTCCACCAAATAACATGTCATAGTCTGTCTTCAAAATTTGCTGCATTCTTAAATGCAGAAAGGCAAGCATTAAGTTTGATACCATGCTCACCTCATCAATAATGAGAACTTGCATCTTCTTCAATACTCTTGAAACTTCCAAGGATGCTTCTCCAGTTAGCTTGTTGTATTGTATTTTGTTCTCATGCTCCACTGGTAACATTAGCAAATGATGTAAAGTGATTCCTTTTATGTTATATGCTGCTAACCCAGTTGGAGCAGTAACCACACAAGACAAAGTAGAATCCGTTTTTTGCTGTAGGTAACTTCTGATGACTTTTATTAGGAAACTTTTTCCAGTTCTAGCTTGTCCGCTTACATACATCCTGATTGGATGAAATGATGTGCATTAGCACTCTTTTTTTTCATGTAGAAATCCGTGATCAATTTTGTTTTTGATCTCTTCATAAATTTGTTGCTGCTCTTGATTCAGTTGTCTTTCCAAATTTTCTAAGTCTATAAATTCTTCTTGAGCTTGATTCATAGCCGTTTCCACTTCATTCATGGCTATTGATGCTTCATTTTCAACGATTGGTTGTCCTAGGGGATCTTGACTGAGTGTTCCTGAACTTTGGCTGTCCTGAGAACTGTCTCTAGCTATTTCTGCTGCAATTGTAGTTTCCTGTTCAATTTCTTCATTTAACATTTGCAGATAAGTTGAGAATGTACTGCATTGTATGCTGTCTTTGCAAGCATTAAAAGAATCTTCATAGCTTTGAAATTCTCCCAGTAGTTCATCCTCTGTACGCCATGGTTTAAACAACTGTAAAAGAGCCAAGTAGTAAAATTCCTTCTTGTCAGTAGTGTCACAACTCAGCTTCCGGTGATTTATCAAACTTCCTTTTGTTTGCTTCACCAAACATCCTTCTTCACCAACGACTTTATATTTTCCATTGTTGATGTCTTCTGCGGCTTTCCGTGAATAAATGTAGTTCTGCAGCACTTCATAGAGACACATGTTCTCCAGATGATGACTTCTCTTGGGATAATAAGTGTCCAACATGTTTGATTTCAAAATATCTGTACTTTCTGGGTCATTCTCGGCCAAATATTCAATTTCTCCTACAGATTTCAGTACCCGATTTCTCATTGCTGCAAGGCCTAAACTTGCCCAAATTATTCTTCTTGACTTCGAGTAGAGACTTGCAGAAGATAACCTATCTGAACATTCGTAGGATCCAATTTCTCGATGCGATAACATCTTCAAACTGAAACTGTACAGCTTCTTACTGACAGTCTTCTCGTGAGAAATCTCTTCCCACATTTCCTTCAATTCAGTTTTTTCAGATTTCGTAATGTAAGACGTTACATATCGAGCAACAGCAATGGAATTGTCAGCTACATACTGTATATCCATGTTAGCGTTCCACATGGATAAAATGACTGGGTTGTAGTCATTTATATTTTTTGATTCTTCTTTTCTTTTAAGGTTGTAGGTATTCTTAGGTGATTTTCTTGTGATAGTATGTCTCACAGCTGACATAAAACTGTTAACTCTTCCATTTGAAAGAACAGGTCTAGGAAATCCAAATCGACATTTAGTGTAGTATTTTTCTTTGCTCTTGTATTTCCGTCGACAGTATTTTCCACACCGATGACTTTGGAAACGTAAAACTTGCTCCTTTAACTTTTTCTCTTCTGTGCTTTTTGGTATAGCACATGTTGCATATTCTTCAATGTAAGATAACACTGCTTCATCAGTATCTGTTCCAAACTTTGGGGCATCCTTGATCCACAACAGCATATGAATATGAGGAGCACCTCTTGCCTGGTACTCTTTTCTCCAAAAGAAATCCACTACTTCTCCAAGAGGTGGATTTTTTTTATTGCAGATGAAGGACATCATAGCCTCAAATCTATGATTGAAATATCTGCAAACATTAACCGGATCCAATGAGCACAGTTCTCCTGCTGTCTTGTATTCGATGTTTTTAATGTTTGAATTTGCCTCTCGTAGAAAATCCAGTAAATCATCCCAAGCGTACTCGGCACAGCTTAGGGTAAGGAACCATGTTGGAGTTCCTAAATTCCGTAACATGCATTTTAATTCACCATGGCGTCGGTACCAATATTCGTTTGTCCCACGCTGACAAGCCATCAGATTGATCAGTTGTGTTTCCAAATGATCATCTCGGTGCTGCACTTTCTCCATAAAATCCTTAGCAGACACATTTTGTAAATGTACTCCACTTTTTAAAATGTGATTTACTGCATAAGACAGTGCAGACAAGTCGCTTTCAAATAAAAGATGGAACAAATAAGGAATACTTTGTCGAAATCTGGGATCTTCAGCATATAGTCTTGTAGTCCGATACTCAGAAGCTGGAATCTGTTCTGGACGTTCATCGTATCGTCCTCCTTTTCCTTTAGGAAACAGCTGGGGAAAACATCGAGCTTCCAAGCTCTCCTCCCATACACTCACGGGAGTTCCTTTTGCTTTCTTCATCTGAAAGAGATCAATATTGTCTCCCATAACTTCTTTTGAATGAAGAGGATGTATGCTAAAATGTTCATAAATTTCTTCTTCCTTTGACTTGTCCACTTTTTCAATTTGTCCAGTTGGTGTTTCTGTGTCTTCTTGTAAATCTTCTTCTTCTTCTTCTTCTATATAAATTGATTCATACCATTTGTTATTCCTTTTCAAATACAAATTTGCTCTTTGTACTTTCCGTACATCTACCAGCTCCTGCCAAATCTTCTTATTCTTTGTAGGTACACCATTAACCAGAATAACTAATGGTTCAGTTTCCAAAGTATCCGCATCAATAGCTTCCATATTTTTTTTCAAATCCAAGGGCAAATACACCACTCTACCTTTTAAACCTCTCAGTAAATCAGAAGGAGGTAATTTACCAGTTTTGGGCTCCATACGTACTATGGTCTGGAACGGATGAACACATTGAATGAGTATAGACTCATAAATATTTAATTCAGAAAGTTCAGCAGGAATAGCATCCAATTCTAAATTATTATGTACAGCTCTGGTCGGCATTCTATTTTCCTCTAACTTGTTGTAACAGTATTTACAAATACGCTGAACTTCACCCAATTCAAAACAATTTTCAAGAAATATATATGTGGCAAAATCCTTCCACTTATAATTATCTTCATGTTCACTCTTTCTGTACAGATCAACATACCTGGTTTGTTTTCTATAATGAGTTCTGCGGCAACAAATACAAGTAATATTTGGTCTTTCATTAGAGATTTTTTCAAATTTTGTTATGTGATCATTAAATGTCTTAATTACAAATGGTTGTACATTCTCTTCCACTTCTTCCTCATTTAGTGTGTCCTTCTCTGCACTGTTTTGTTCAGGACCAAAGTAACAAAACTGAATTTCATCAACAACCTTCTCTACATCTGATACCGTTCCTCGGAACAGAGCCCTATTCAATTCATCTAACTTTATTGCTGGACTTTTAGCAAAATACAACCGTCTCACAAACTTTCTCATTTCAGTATGATGAACAGCCAGCATCCTAAAATGATGGAAAACACTATTGCACACTTTTCTAGATAGACAAGCCAGAGAATGACCCTGCAAACCAGTATTCTCTCTCACTCTGCATGGATCCAGACTTTGAAGCACCTTAATCTTCTGTTTTATACTTTTTTTACTATATTCTCTTAGAAACTCTCGAAATTTGTCAATAGATTCCTGACGCACAGTGCAAATACTACTACAATTCCAAGTGTACACTGGGGCTTTAGGACGTCTCCCCATTGCCTCATCTGCCATCACTTGTACCTCATCTCTTGGAACCATTATCTCCTTCTCCATTATGCAACCATTTTTTACTTCGTATGAACGACCTCTGGTGTCAACTGCATGCAGCAAACTATTACTTTGAAAATAGCTTTCTTCATTAAAAAAAGGTTCACTACTTGAACTATGCATCCACTTGCCTAAAAACACTTTACAAAAGTTTGTTCTGTTCACTACTCTTTTCCTTTTGCTATGTGATTTCAGTACATTAACCATTTTGTCTAATGTACGCATCCTATTCAAAATTAATATGAATAGTTTCCTTTTTAATTCTAATGCCTTTGCTGCAATGGCTTCTATTTCTTTTTTTCTTTTATAAAACTTTGTCTTTTTCTTATATTTCTTCACATCCTTCATCAAATTAGACATAACTCTTCTCTGAAACATTTTTCTACGTATCTCTTTAAACGCTGTTTTTCTATTTATATAAATCTTTTCAGTTGCTGAAGGTATATTTGCATTAACTAAATTGTCAATTTTTTCCTCTCCTTTTTTTTAAAAAACATCCTTTCGAGTACAGACATTTTGTACATTTTTCATTCTTTTGAATATATTTTTAAGAAATTGTTTTTTGTGCTTACCAGAAGATTTTTTCTTTTTCCCAACATCAGCATCTTCTACTAACTTTTGTCCTCTAGTTGTCTTCAAATATAGTTTTTTTTTTAGCGTTTTTTGAACTCTGGATTTTGTAGGCATCTTAAATTTTGTTCACTGCTCTTCAGCAATACCTGAAAAAAACTAAAAAAAAAATTCCTTTATTTTATTTAAATATATTACTACATTTCTTTTCACAATAGTCACAAAACGAAATTTCTTTGCCAATTTGAATGCACACTTACTGCTCTTTTTTTTTGGCAAGTGAAAATCACTTTTACAGACTGACACATTATGAAACCACTTTTCAGATTTTTTAAAAAGCCCATGTCCAGACTGCTACACTCCAGCAAGGGCAACCAGCCTTAGTGATGCTGAATGTATTTGCATTACAGACTGAAACCTGAAAACCCCACTCGCTTGTAAATACTGTGCATGATTATACATGGCAAGCAGCTGGGTGTGTGCTAAGAGTCTGCTTCTGCACCAAAAAAATCGCTCCCCCTTTTTCCTACTAATGCAACTGTGAAATCACCAGAGCAAAACACAATAAATCTCTGCCTGTAATTCCTATTTGCACACAGAGTCATGTTTTCACATTAGTCCCAAAACGAAATTTCTTTGCCAATTTGAATGCACACTTACTACTCTTTTTTTTTGGCAAGTGAAAATCACTTTTACAGACTGACACATTATGAAACCACTTTTCAGTTTTTTTAAAAAGCCCATGTCCAGACTGCTTTTTCAGACCACCACCATGTGTATCCTCGGTGACTACCTACACTCCAGCAAGGGCAACCAGCCTTAGTGATGCTGAATGTATTTGCATTACAGACTGAAACCTGAAAACCCCACTCGCTTCTAAATACTGTGCATGATTATACATGGAAAGGAGCTGGGTGTGTGCTAAGAGTCTGCTTCTTCCCCCAAAAAATCGCTCCCCCTTTTTCCTACTAATGCAACTGTGAAATCACCAGAGCAAAACGCAATAAATCTCTGCCTGTAATTCCTATTTCCACACAGAGTCATGTTTTCACATTAGTCCCAAAACGAAATTTCTTTGCCAATTTGTATGCACACTTACTGCTCTTTTTTTTTGGCAAGTGAAAATCACTTTTACAGACTGACACATTATGAAACCACTTTTTTGATTTTTTTAAATGCACATGTCCAAACTGCTTTTTCAGACCACCACCATGTGTAACCTGGGTGGCTGCCTACATTCCAGCAAGGGCAACCAGCCTTAGTGATGCTGAATGTATTTGCATTACAGACTGAAACCTGAAAACCCCACTCGCTTGTAAATACTGTGCATGATTATACATGGCAAGCAGATGGGTGTGTGCTAAGAGTCTGCTTCTTCCCCCAAAAAATCGCTCCCCCTTTTTCCTACTAATGCAACTGTGAAATCACCAGAAAAAAACGCAATAAATCTCTGCCTGTAATTCCTATTTCCACACAGAGTCATGTTTTCACATTAGTCCCAAAACGAAATTTCTTTGCCAATTTGAATGCACACTTACTGCTCTTTTTTTTTGGCAAGTGAAAATCACTTTTACAGACTGACACATTATGAAACCACTTTTTTGATTTTTTTACAAAGCCCATGTCCAAACTGCTTTTTCAGACCACCACCATGTGTAACCTGGGTGGCTGCCTACATTCCAGCAAGGGCAACCAGCCTTAGTGATGCTGAATGTATTTGCATTACAGACTGAAACCTGAAAACCCCACTCGCTTGTAAATACTGTGCATGATTATACATGGCAAGCAGATGGGTGTGTGCTAAGAGTCTGCTTCTTCCCCCAAAAAATCGCTCCCCCTTTTTCCTACTAATGCAACTGTGAAATCACCAGAAAAAAACGCAATAAATCTCTGCCTGTAATTCCTATTTCCACACAGAGTCATGTTTTCACATTAGTCCCAAAACGAAATTTCTTTGCCAATTTGAATGCACACTTACTGCTCTTTTTTTTTGGCAAGTGAAAATCACTTTTACAGACTGACACATTATGAAACCACTTTTCAGTTTTTTTTAAATGCACTTGTCCAAACTGCTTTTTCAGACCACCACCATGTGTAACCTGGGTGGCTGCCTACATTCCAGCAAGGGCAACCAGCCTTAGTGATGCTGAATGTATTTGCATTACAGACTGAAACCTGAAAACCCCACTCGCTTGTAAATACTGTGCATGATTATACATGGCAAGCAGCTGGGTGTGTGTGCTAAGAGTCTGCTTCTTCCCCCAAAAAATCGCTCCCCCTTTTTCCTACTAATGCAACTGTGAAATCACCAGAAAAAAACGCAATAAATCTCTGCCTGTAATTCCTATTTCCACACAGAGTCATGTTTTCACATTAGTCCCAAAACGAAATTTCTTTGCCAATTTGAATGCACACTTACTGCTCTTTTTTTTGGCAAGTGAAAATCACTTTTACAGACTGACACATTATGAAACCACTTTTCAGTTTTTTTAAAAAGCCCATGTCCAAACAGCTTTTTCAGACCACCACCATGTGTAACCTGGGTGGCTGCCTACATTCCAGCAAGGGCAACCAGCCTTAGTGATGCTGAATGTATTTGCATTACAGACTGAAACCTGAAAACCCCACTCGCTTGTAAATACTGTGCATGATTATACATGGCAAGCAGATGGGTGTGTGCTAAGAGTCTGCTTCTTCCCCCAAAAAATCGCTCCCCCTTTTTCCTACTAATGCAACTGTGAAATCACCAGAAAAAAACGCAATAAATCTCTGCCTGTAATTCCTATTTCCACACAGAGTCATGTTTTCACATTAGTCCCAAAACGAAATTTCTTTGCCAATTTGAAAGCACACTTACTGCTCTTTTTTTTTGGCAAGTGAAA
Source organism: Triturus cristatus (assembly GCF_964204655.1). NCBI lineage: Eukaryota > Metazoa > Chordata > Amphibia > Caudata > Salamandridae > Triturus > Triturus cristatus. The sequence goes on from NC_140588.1 coordinate 559,876,969, forward strand.
ATCACTTTTACAGACTGACACATTATGAAACCACTTTTTTGATTTTTTTAAATGCACATGTCCAAACTGCTTTTTCAGACCACCACCATGTGTAACCTGGGTGGCTGCCTACATTCCAGCAAGGGCAACCAGCCTTAGTGATGCTGAATGTATTTGCATTACAGACTGAAACCTGAAAACCCCACTCGCTTGTAAATACTGTGCATGATTATACATGGCAAGCAGATGGGTGTGTGCTAAGAGTCTGCTTCTTCCCCCAAAAAATCGCTCCCCCTTTTTCCTACTAATGCAACTGTGAAATCACCAGAAAAAAACGCAATAAATCTCTGCCTGTAATTCCTATTTCCACACAGAGTCATGTTTTCACATTAGTCCCAAAACGAAATTTCTTTGCCAATTTGAATGCACACTTACTACTCTTTTTTTTTGGCAAGTGAAAATCACTTTTACAGACTGACACATTATGAAACCACTTTTCAGTTTTTTTAAAAAGCCCATGTCCAGACTGCTTTTTCAGACCACCACCATGTGTATCCTCGGTGACTACCTACACTCCAGCAAGGGCAACCAGCCTTAGTGATGCTGAATGTATTTGCATTACAGACTGAAACCTGAAAACCCCACTCGCTTCTAAATACTGTGCATGATTATACATGGAAAGGAGCTGGGTGTGTGCTAAGAGTCTGCTTCTTCCCCCAAAAAATCGCTCCCCCTTTTTCCTCCTAATGCAACTGTGAAATCACCAGAGCAAAACGCAATAAATCTCTGCCTGTAATTCCTATTTCCACACAGAGTCATGTTTTCACATTAGTCCCAAAACGAAATTTCTTTGCCAATTTGTATGCACACTTACTGCTCTTTTTTTTTGGCAAGTGAAAATCACTTTTACAGACTGACACATTATGAAACCACTTTTTTGATTTTTTTAAATGCACATGTCCAAACTGCTTTTTCAGACCACCACCATGTGTAACCTGGGTGGCTGCCTACATTCCAGCAAGGGCAACCAGCCTTAGTGATGCTGAATGTATTTGCATTACAGACTGAAACCTGAAAACCCCACTCGCTTGTAAATACTGTGCATGATTATACATGGCAAGCAGATGGGTGTGTGCTAAGAGTCTGCTTCTTCCCCCAAAAAATCGCTCCCCCTTTTTCCTACTAATGCAACTGTGAAATCACCAGAAAAAAACGCAATAAATCTCTGCCTGTAATTCCTATTTCCACACAGAGTCATGTTTTCACATTAGTCCCAAAACGAAATTTCTTTGCCAATTTGAATGCACACTTACTGCTCTTTTTTTTTGGCAAGTGAAAATCACTTTTACAGACTGACACATTATGAAACCACTTTTTTGATTTTTTTACAAAGCCCATGTCCAAACTGCTTTTTCAGACCACCACCATGTGTAACCTGGGTGGCTGCCTACATTCCAGCAAGGGCAACCAGCCTTAGTGATGCTGAATGTATTTGCATTACAGACTGAAACCTGAAAACCCCACTCGCTTGTAAATACTGTGCATGATTATACATGGCAAGCAGATGGGTGTGTGCTAAGAGTCTGCTTCTTCCCCCAAAAAATCGCTCCCCCTTTTTCCTACTAATGCAACTGTGAAATCACCAGAAAAAAACGCAATAAATCTCTGCCTGTAATTCCTATTTCCACACAGAGTCATGTTTTCACATTAGTCCCAAAACGAAATTTCTTTGCCAATTTGAATGCACGCTTACTGCTCTTTTTTTTTGGCAAGTGAAAATCACTTTTACAGACTGACACATTATGAAACCACTTTTCAGTTTTTTTTAAATGCACTTCTCCAAACTGCTTTTTCAGACCACCACCATGTGTAACCTGGGTGGCTGCCTACATTCCAGCAAGGGCAACCAGCCTTAGTGATGCTGAATGTATTTGCATTACAGACTGAAACCTGAAAACCCCACTCGCTTGTAAATACTGTGCATGATTATACATGGCAAGCAGCTGGGTGTGTGTGCTAAGAGTCTGCTTCTTCCCCCAAAAAATCGCTCCCCCTTTTTCCTACTAATGCAACTGTGAAATCACCAGAAAAAAACGCAATAAATCTCTGCCTGTAATTCCTATTTCCACACAGAGTCATGTTTTCACATTAGTCCCAAAACGAAATTTCTTTGCCAATTTGAATGCACACTTACTGCTCTTTTTTTTGGCAAGTGAAAATCACTTTTACAGACTGACACATTATGAAACCACTTTTCAGTTTTTTTAAAAAGCCCATGTCCAAACAGCTTTTTCAGACCACCACCATGTGTAACCTGGGTGGCTGCCTACATTCCAGCAAGGGCAACCAGCCTTAGTGATGCTGAATGTATTTGCATTACAGACTGAAACCTGAAAACCCCACTCGCTTGTAAATACTGTGCATGATTATACATGGCAAGCAGATGGGTGTGTGCTAAGAGTCTGCTTCTTCCCCCAAAAAATCGCTCCCCCTTTTTCCTACTAATGCAACTGTGAAATCACCAGAAAAAAACGCAATAAATCTCTGCCTGTAATTCCTATTTCCACACAGAGTCATGTTTTCACATTAGTCCCAAAACGAAATTTCTTTGCCAATTTGAAAGCACACTTACTGCTCTTTTTTTTTGGCAAGTGAAAATCACTTTTACAGACTGACACATTATGAAACCACTTTTTTGATTTTTTTAAATGCACATGTCCAAACTGCTTTTTCAGACCACCACCATGTGTAACCTGGGTGGCTGCCTACATTCCAGCAAGGGTAACCAGCCTTAGTGATGCTGAATGTATTTGCATTACAGACTGAAACCTGAAAACCCCACTCGCTTGTAAATACTGTGCATGATTATACATGGCAAGCAGATGGGTGTGTGCTAAGAGTCTGCTTCTTCCCCCAAAAAATCGCTCCCCCTTTTTCCTACTAATGCAACTGTGAAATCACCAGAAAAAAACGCAATAAATCTCTGCCTGTAATTCCTATTTCCACACAGAGTCATGTTTTCACATTAGTCCCAAAACGAAATTTCTTTGCCAATTTGAATGCACACTTACTGCTCTTTTTTTTTGGCAAGTGAAAATCACTTTTACAGACTGACACATTATGAAACCACTTTTTTGATTTTTTTAAAAAGCCCATGTCCAAACTGCTTTTTCAGACCACCACCATGTGTAACCTGGGTGGCTGCCTACATTCCAGCAAGGGCAACCAGCCTTAGTGATGCTGAATGTATTTGCATTACAGACTGAAACCTGAAAACCCCACTCGCTTGTAAATACTGTGCATGATTATACATGGCAAGCAGCTGGGTGTGTGCTAAGAGTCTGCTTCTGCACCAAAAAAATCGCTCCCCCTTTTTCCTACTAATGCAACTGTGAAATCACCAGAGCAAAACGCAATAAATCTCTGCCTGTAATTCCTATTTGCACACAGAGTCATGTTTTCACATTAGTCCCAAAACGAAATTTCTTTGCCAATTTGAATGCACACTTACTACTCTTTTTTTTTGGCAAGTGAAAATCACTTTTACAGACTGACACATTATGAAACCACTTTTCAGTTTTTTTAAAAAGCCCATGTCCAGACTGCTTTTTCAGACCACCACCATGTGTATCCTCGGTGACTACCTACACTCCAGCAAGGGCAACCAGCCTTAGTGATGCTGAATGTATTTGCATTACAGACTGAAACCTGAAAACCCCACTCGCTTCTAAATACTGTGCATGATTATACATGGAAAGGAGCTGGGTGTGTGCTAAGAGTCTGCTTCTTCCCCCAAAAAATCGCTCCCCCTTTTTCCTACTAATGCAACTGTGAAATCACCAGAGCAAAACGCAATAAATCTCTGCCTGTAATTCCTATTTCCACACAGAGTCATGTTTTCACATTAGTCCCAAAACGAAATTTCTTTGCCAATTTGTATGCACACTTACTGCTCTTTTTTTTTGGCAAGTGAAAATCACTTTTACAGACTGACACATTATGAAACCACTTTTTTGATTTTTTTAAATGCACATGTCCAAACTGCTTTTTCAGACCACCACCATGTGTAACCTGGGTGGCTGCCTACATTCCAGCAAGGGCAACCAGCCTTAGTGATGCTGAATGTATTTGCATTACAGACTGAAACCTGAAAACCCCACTCGCTTGTAAATACTGTGCATGATTATACATGGCAAGCAGATGGGTGTGTGCTAAGAGTCTGCTTCTTCCCCCAAAAAATCGCTCCCCCTTTTTCCTACTAATGCAACTGTGAAATCACCAGAAAAAAACGCAATAAATCTCTGCCTGTAATTCCTATTTCCACACAGAGTCATGTTTTCACATTAGTCCCAAAACGAAATTTCTTTGCCAATTTGAATGCACACTTACTGCTCTTTTTTTTTGGCAAGTGAAAATCACTTTTACAGACTGACACATTATGAAACCACTTTTCAGTTTTTTTTAAATGCACTTGTCCAAACTGCTTTTTCAGACCACCACCATGTGTAACCTGGGTGGCTGCCTACATTCCAGCAAGGGCAACCAGCCTTAGTGATGCTGAATGTATTTGCATTACAGACTGAAACCTGAAAACCCCACTCGCTTGTAAATACTGTGCATGATTATACATGGCAAGCAGCTGGGTGTGTGTGCTAAGAGTCTGCTTCTTCCCCCAAAAAATCGCTCCCCCTTTCTCCTACTAATGCAACTGTGAAATCACCAGAAAAAAACGCAATAAATCTCTGCCTGTAATTCCTATTTCCACACAGAGTCATGTTTTCACATTAGTCCCAAAACGAAATTTCTTTGCCAATTTGAATGCACACTTACTGCTCTTTTTTTTGGCAAGTGAAAATCACTTTTACAGACTGACACATTATGAAACCACTTTTCAGTTTTTTTAAAAAGCCCATGTCCAATCAGCTTTTTCAGACCACCACCATGTGTAACCTGGGTGGCTGCCTACATTCCAGCAAGGGCAACCAGCCTTAGTGATGCTGAATGTATTTGCATTACAGACTGAAACCTGAAAACCCCACTCGCTTGTAAATACTGTGCATGATTATACATGGCAAGCAGATGGGTGTGTGCTAAGAGTCTGCTTCTTCCCCCAAAAAATCGCTCCCCCTTTTTCCTACTAATGCAACTGTGAAATCACCAGAAAAAAACGCAATAAATCTCTGCCTGTAATTCCTATTTCCACACAGAGTCATGTTTTCACATTAGTCCCAAAACGAAATTTCTTTGCCAATTTGAAAGCACACTTACTGCTCTTTTTTTTTGGCAAGTGAAAATCACTTTTACAGACTGACACATTATGAAACCACTTTTTTGATTTTTTTAAATGCACATGTCCAAACTGCTTTTTCAGACCACCACCATGTGTAACCTGGGTGGCTGCCTACATTCCAGCAAGGGTAACCAGCCTTAGTGATGCTGAATGTATTTGCATTACAGACTGAAACCTGAAAACCCCACTCGCTTGTAAATACTGTGCATGATTATACATGGCAAGCAGATGGGTGTGTGCTAAGAGTCTGCTTCTTCCCCCAAAAAATCGCTCCCCCTTTTTCCTACTAATGCAACTGTGAAATCACCAGAAAAAAACGCAATAAATCTCTGCCTGTAATTCCTATTTCCACACAGAGTCATGTTTTCACATTAGTCCCAAAACGAAATTTCTTTGCCAATTTGAATGCACACTTACTGCTCTTTTTTTTTGGCAAGTGAAAATCACTTTTACAGACTGACACATTATGAAACCACTTTTTTGATTTTTTTAAAAAGCCCATGTCCAAACTGCTTTTTCAGACCACCACCATGTGTAACCTGGGTGGCTGCCTACATTCCAGCAAGGGCAACCAGCCTTAGTGATGCTGAATGTATTTGCATTACAGACTGAAACCTGAAAACCCCACTCGCTTGTAAATACTGTGCATGATTATACATGGCAAGCAGATGGGTGTGTGCTAAGAGTCTGCTTCTTCCCCCAAAAAATCGCTCCCCCTTTTTCCTACTAATGCAACTGTGAAATCACCAGAAAAAAACGCAATAAATCTCTGCCTGTAATTCCTATTTCCACACAGAGTCATGTTTTCACATTAGTCCCAAAACGAAATTTCTTTGCCAATTTGAAAGCACACTTACTGCTCTTTTTTTTTGGCAAGTGAAAATCACTTTTACAGACTGACACATTATGAAACCACTTTTTTGATTTTTTTAAATGCACATGTCCAAACTGCTTTTTCAGACCACCACCATGTGTAACCTGGGTGGCTGCCTACATTCCAGCAAGGGCAACCAGCCTTAGTGATGCTGAATGTATTTGCATTACTGAGTCCAACCTCAAACCCTTAAACTATTCTTTTTTTTTCCAGTACACCTTAATTTATCGTGAAAACATAGTCCATATTATTTTACATGTTCCTCACATTTAAATTTCTCCCAAAACAGAAAATGATAAACGCAACTTCAACAAAAAGAATTTCCATTTCTATTATTCATTTCTTAATTTACCATATACATCTCCTCTCAAACTCTAACCTCACCTTTAAAATTAGTTAGTTGTGAAAGAAATGTGGCACTCAAACAGCAGATTATCAGAGCCAGGATCTCTGTTCTCTACACCTCTCTCCTCTCAGCAGAACCAGGTAATGGCAAACTTTCCCTCTATTTTTCCACACATATACATGTAAGTTTCAAATCTCAGTGCTTCCCCCTTTTTTTCAAATGTAATCACACATTTCTATTGGTTGAAAACCAACCCTTTTCCAAAAGTACCCTGCCCCCAACTTGACTTCTGCCTAGTACCCTTCCCCCAACTTGACTTCTGCCTGCTACCATAGCAACAGCTCATGGAACACTGCTGTGTGGAGTTAGGTCAGAAGTTCGCCACACAATGTTTCAATTCCACAGAGCAAGAGTGCTTGACTTTTCAAACCTAACAGCAAATCCATACTACTGTTCTTTGGTAACACATTTTTTTGTACCAATACAAAACATGCTTCTATTAATTTACACATACAGCCTAGTTTTTATTCTAGAATGGTATGAAACAGCCAATCAGTTCTTTTTGTTTTGAAAAAAATATGTATGCCTCCATTTCCAAACTGTCTTTCTTTTCATATTGCCATTCTACTGAAAGACACCTCCTGAGTGCATCCAGTTCTCTTTTGAAGATGTTCACAGTGTGGATTGTAGGGCACAGCTATGTCTTCTGGAGTGAAAAGTTTGCAGAGAAAACAGATATGGTGAGAGACCTTGCTTTGCCAAATGTAGACATTAAATGGATTGGTCAGAGAGGGTTAAAGTGGCACCAATTGATGCCATTGGTGAAATCCTTCATGCAAATCCAACACCCTGACCTCATAATAGTGCACTGTGGTGGCAATGACCTAGGCACTTTGACTGGGGTAGGTCTGGAAATGCTTATGAAGGACACCTTTGCACAACTGTTTTTACTTTTCCCTAAAACTGCCTTTGTGTTTTCCAACATATGCCAAAGGCAAAAATGGAACTGGTCCAATCATTTCTGTCCGCAGATTGACAAAGCAAGAAAGCACGTCAACAAATCTGTTTCTGCTTTCCTCCGTGACTATGGTATGGGTGCCATTTACCACAACAACTTGCGTTACGACATGCAAGACATTTATAGAGGAGATGGTGTGCACTTCAATGATGAAGGGAACAGAGTCTTCCTCTTGAACCTTAGACTCTGCATCGGTACTTACTTGTAGGTACCACTAAAAAATCATTTCATAAACACAACGGCTCTTTTTAGAGCCCCCTAATATCTAAACACTTAAATCTGAATTTCATTTTTTTTTTTTTTTTTTTTTCTACCGTACGCTTACCGTAAGCTTACCGTACGCGTACCCCGTGTTTTTTTTAAAAATCAATAAATGTTTTCTTTGTACTTTACAGTCCTTCTTTGACCCCCTCACACATGTAAGGGGGTCTGTAACTCTCCTCATTGCCCCCTTTTCTTGTTTTCACTCTTTTTTTTCTGAGTGAAACACACAAAATGGCGGCCGCCGCTTCCTGGTTTCGGCCGATTCGAATGTTTACTAAGATCTAACAGCCAATCAGAATCGCGCTCGCGCACGCCACCGTACGCGTACCGTAAGCTTACCGTAAGCGTACGGTAAGCGTACCGTAAGCGGGCTCAGATATATATATTGATTTAAAGGCTATTTTCTCAGAATCTACTGAACAGATTTACACCAAACCTACAAAAGGCACTTCCTTGACATAGGGACTACCTCTCTGCCAAATTTCTAGTAATTCTGTTCAGCCGTTCGGGCTGTAGCTCGTTCTAAAGGTCCTATGGAAAAATGCATGGGAAAAACGCGTTTTGGGACCCCCTTTTATCTCAGCCCCCGCTTGACGTATCCCCCCGAGACTTTTAGGGTAGGAGCGGAGCGTAGCGCCCCACCTATTTTGAGAAATTCGCGAGGATTCATCGACCGGCGCCAAAGTTATTCAAAATAGAATGTTGCGGATTTCCTATGGAAAAGGGGTCCTAACTATAACTACCTACTGGCGACCGCCAGTAGGTAATATATATATATATATATATATATATATATATATATTACCTACTGGCGGTCGCCAGTAGGTAATATATATATATATATATATATATATATATATATATTACCTACTGGCGGTCGCCAGTAGGTAGTTATAGTTAGGACCACGTTTCCATAGGAAATCCGCAACATTCTATTTTGAATAACTTTGGCGCCGGTTGACGAATCCTCGCGAATTTTTCAAAATAGGTGGGGCGCTACGCTCCGCTCCTACCCTGAAAGTCTCGGGGGGATTCGTCAAGCGGGGGCTGAGATAAAAGGGGGGTCCCAAAACACGTTTTTCCCATGCATTTTTCCATAGGACCTTTAGACACAGCTACAGCCCGAACGGCTGAACAGAATTACTTGAAATTTGGCAGAGAGGTAGTCCTCAGGTCAAGGAAGTGCCTTTTGTAGGTTTGGTGTAAATCTGTTCAGTATATTCTGAGAAAATAGCCTTTAAATCAATATATATATCTGAGCCAGCTTACGGTGCGCTTACGGTGCGCTTACCGTACGCGTACGGTGGCGTGCGCGAGCGCGATTCTGATTGGCCCTTAGATCTTAGTAAACATTCGAATCGGTCGAAACCAGGAAGCGGCGGCCGCCATTTTCTCTCTCGCACTTTGACAGGGGGATGAAAAAACAAGTGCAAAAACATGTAAAGGGGCTGTTTACACAGCTCCCAAGCACCTAGCCATGTCGAGGGGGGTCCCCAACGACCCCCCAAGTGAAAAAAGGCAATTTTATTTTTTTCGAAAATTTCGCCGATTACGCTTACCGTACGCGTACGGTAAGAAATAATAAAAAAAAAAAATATATATCCACATTCTCCCCACCCCGTGTGCAAAAGGTGCCCGAAGGGCACCTTTTGTGCATGGTTTATGAGACCTTAATCAAAACATATATTTTACCTGTCACAACGATGCTCATCATATGTCCTCCATGTGTGCACGGTGCGCGAAGTGCATCGTGCGTTCATGGCCCATCTAGCGTAACGCGGGCACGCGGTGCGCGAAGCGCACCGCGTGCTCACTGTGCGCGCACGGTGCGCGAAACGCACCGTGCGCGCACGGAACGAACTGCGTTAAGTGGGCGCGCACACCACAAATGGCGTAAAGTAACTTAGCATTTAAAAAACCGTACAAATTCACTGAAAAAACCATAGGTTTCACACACGTTATAGTTAGGAATTAGCATTTAAAAAACCTTGCAAATTCACTGAAAAAACCATAGGTTTCACACATGTTATAGTTAGCTGGACATTTTACTGATAAAAAACCAATGAAATTCCCCCGTTATAGTTACTGTAGGCAACTATAACTCACGCGACCGTAATCCTCTGCTGATGACATATGTGTCTTTATGAAAAAAAAATATTTGTAATATATGTATAGCTAAAATTTAATGGAAGAAGACATGGGCAAATAAGTGTCTAAATACAGTATTAGCATCAGCAGAGGATTACGGTCGCGTGAGTTATAGTTGCCTACAGTAACTATAACGGGGGAATTTCATTGGTTTTTTATCAGTAAAATGTCCAGCTAACTATAACATGTGTGAAACCTATGTTTTTTTCAGTGAATATATATATATACATATATATATATTACCTACTGGCGGTCGCCAGTAGGTAGTTATAGTTGGACCTAGTTTCGATAGAAAAGCATTTTTTGTTTTCTCAATAACTTTGGCGCCGGATGACGAATCATAGCGAGATTTTCAAAACTAATGGGGCGCTCCAGTCAGCTCCTGTTTTGAAAGTTTCAGGGTGTTCGGCAAGCGGGGCTGAGATAAAGGGGGTCCCAAAACGTGTTTTCTCCATGTTAATTCCCATAGGAAATTTTAGACACGGCTAGAGCCCTAACTACTGAACGGAATTACAACAAACTTGGCAAAAAGGTAGTGCTTGGTTCAGAAACCGCCCTTTTTTTTTAAAATGGTGTAAATCCGTTCAGCAGTTATGGAGAAAATCAAAAAATAGAGGTCAAAAAATAAATTTCCCATAGGAAAATTTAGCCACGGTTACAGCCAAAACTGCTGAACGGAATTACACCAAATTTGGCAAAAAGGTAGTGCTTTGTTCATAAAGTGACCTTTTTTTTAAATGGTGTAAATCCATTCAGCAGTTTTTGAGATATTAAAGGAAAAAATCTTTATATATCTGGGCGGGACCTAACTACGCAAGCACAAGTTTGGCTCTAATTGGCTGCCAACACTTCAATCCAGGAAGTGTTGGCAGCCATCTTGGTGAAATGCTTTTTAGGTATCGCCGAGCGATGCAGCGCATGCGCTGCTCACTACACAAACACCACTGCACTGCCCTAAACCCTAAAATAGTACCCCAGCACGATCCCCTACACTGCACGAACACCACTGCACTGCTCTAAACCCTGAAACACTATCCCAGCATGACCCCCTACACTACCCAAACACCACTAAGCTGCCCTAAACCCTGAAAGACTACCCCCAGCTCGACCCCATACACTGCCCAAACACCACTGCACTGCCCTAAACCCTGAAACACCAGCCCCAGCACGACCCCCTACACTGCCCGAACACCACTGCACTGCCCTAAACGTGAAACACCAGCCTCAGCACGAACCCATACACTGCCCGAACACCACTGCACTGCCCTAAACCCTGAAACACCAGACCCAGCATGACCCCCTACTCTGTCCGAACACCACTGCACTGCCCTAAACTCTGAAACACCAGCCCCAGCACGACCCCCTATACTGCCTGAACACCACTGCACTGCCCTAAACCCTGAAACACCGCCCCCAGCAAGACCCTCTACACTGTCCAAACACCACTGCACTGCCCTAAACTCTGAAACACCAGCCCCAGCACGACCCCCTACATTGCCCGAACACCACTGCACTGTCCTACACCCTGAAACACCGCCCCAGAAAGACCCCCTACACTGCCCGAACACCACTGCACTGCCCTAAACCCTGAAACACCGCCCCCAGCAAGACACCCTACACTGCCTGAACACCACTGCACTGCCCTAAACCCTGAAACACCTCCCCCAGCAAGACCCCCTACACTGCCCAAACACCACTGCACTGCCCTAAACCCTGAAACACCGCCCCCAGCAAGACCCCCTACACTGCCCAAACACCACTGCACTGCCCTAAACCCTGAAACACCGCCCCCAGCAAGACCCCCTACACTGTCCGAACACCACTGCACTGCCCTAAACCCCTGAAACACCGCCTCCGGCATGATCCCCTACGCTGCCCGAACACCACTGCACTATCCTAAACCCTGAAACACTGCCCCAGCACTACCCCCTACACTGCCCGAACACCACTGCCCAAAACCCTGAAACACCACCCCCAGCACAACCCCCTACACTGCCCAAATACCACTGCACTGCCCTAATCCCTGAAACACCAGCTCCAGCACGACCCCCTACACTGCCCGAACACCACTGCACTGCCCTAAACCCTGAAACACCAGCCCTGCACGGCCCACTACACTGCCCGAACACCACTGCACTGCCCTAAACCCTGAAACACCAGCTCAAGCAAAACCCCCTACACTGTCTGAACACCACTGCACTGCCCTAAACCCTGAAAAACCAGCCCCTGCATGACCCCCTACACTGCCCGAACACCACTGCACTGCCATAAACCCTGAAACACCAGCCCCTGCACGACCCCCTACACTGCCCAAATACCACTGCACTGCCCTAAACCCTGAAACACCAGCCCCTGCATGACCCCCTACACTGCCCAAACACCACTGCACTGCCCTAAACCCTGAAACACCACTCCCTGCACGACCCCCTACACTACCCGAACACCACTGCACTGCCCTAAACCCTGAAACACCACCCCCAGCACGACCCCCTACACTGCCCGAATACCACTGCACTGCACTAAACCCTGAAACACCACCCCCAGCACGACCCCTACACTGCTTGAACACCACTACAATGCCCTAAACCTTAAAACACCATCCCCAGCACAACCCCCTACACTACCCAAACACCGCTCCACTACCCTAAACCCTAAAACACTACCCCAGCATGACCCTCTACACTACTCAAACACCGCTGCACTACCCTAAACCCTACAACACTACCCCCGCATGACCCCCAACACTACCCAAAGACCACTGCACTACCCTAAACCCTAAAACACGACCCTCTACACTACACAAACACCGATGCACTACCCTAAACCCTAAAACACTATCCCCAGCACAACCCCCTGCAATACAAAAACACCACTGCACTACCCTAAACCCTAAAACACTACCCCAGCACGACCCCCTACACTACTCAAACACCACTACACCAAAATGCCACTACACTACCCTAAACCCTAAAACACTACCCCCAGCATGAACCCCTACACTACCCAAACACCACTGCACTACCTTAAACCCTAAAACACTCCCCCAGCACGACTCCCTACACTACCTAAACACCACTGCACTACCCTAAACCCTAAATCTACCTCCAGCACGACCCCCTACACTACCCAAACACCACTGCACTGCCCTAAACCCTAAATCTACCCCAGCATGACCCCCTACACTACCCAAACACCACTGCACTACCCTAAACCCTAAATCTACCCTCAGCACGACCCCCTACACTACCCAAACACCACTGTACTACCCTAAACCCTAAAACACTATCCCAGCATGACCCCCTACATTACACCAACACCACTGCACTACCCTAAAACCTAAAACACGACCCCCAGCACGACCCCCTACACTACATAAACACCACTGCACTACTCTAAACCCTAAAACACTACCCCAGCACGACCCCCTACACTACACAAACACCACTGCACTGCCCTAAACCCTAAATCTACCCCAAGCGCGACCCCCTACACTACACAAACATCACTGTACTACCCCAAACCCTAAAACACTACCACCAGCACGACCCCCTACACTACACAAACACCACTGCACTACCCTAAACCCTAAAACACTACCCCCAGCACAACCCCTACACTACACAAACACCACTGCACTACCCTAAACCCTAAAACACTACCCCCAGCACGACCCCTACACTACACAAACACCTCTGCACTACCCTAAACCCTAAAACACTACCCTCAGCACGACCCCCTACACTACCCAAACACCACTGCACTACCCTAAACCCTACATAAGTAACCACCACCCCATGCCCAATCCCCCTTACCTCCCACTCCTCGTGGTTCCTGCTTCATGTCATCTCTGAGGGGCGGTGCACGTCGTTGTGAGGAAACAGAACAGCCTCTGTTTCCTTACAACTACGTGGATGGTCTACATTTTTTTAGAACTCATGGTCATTTACCATACATTCCTTTACAACAAAATTAGTTGTAAAAGCATGTGTGATAAACGACCATGAATTCTAAAAAAATGCCTAGTAATGACTTCACGATGTACAACGCATGCGTGGTAATGCATACGTTGTAATCATATCGCGAAGTAAAAAAGTAGTTGTAACGGCTGTTTACCGATCGAAGCTGGCCCCTGTTCTTTAGTGAGTCATTTATTTGATAAACTAGAAGGAAGGAATGTGTTTTTTTTAACAAAAAAGTGCATTCCCGGCTGTTGTATTGTGATGTGTAATGTGCGCGATTGGTATGCAACCAGTCCGCGGCTCCTGCTCCCGCGCATTCGCGACACATGCGCATTACGGTACGCGACGCTTGAGCGGTGGCGGGTCCTGCGTGACGTCATATACGTGCTGGGGCGCGCTCGGTGCGCGACTCCCACAACATTTTTTTTTTATTCTAAAATGATATGTATGTGTCTTTAATATACATATTAGGGCAAGAGATTATCTAAGATATTCATATAAATAATATATTTGTACTTATAATAAACTTATATTATTTTTAAATATATTTTCGTGAAGTCGCGTCGGGTGCGTGCTTCGTGAGCGCAGAGTGCGCGGATCCCATGTGACCACAAAAAAAAAGATTTCATTGATTCTTAACATTTCCCACTGTAACTATTGAAGGACCCCACCCATTTTAATGATTCTTGTTGGAGCATCTTTATAGAGACATCTTTTTTCCAACAAGAACCCTTTTTGCTTGTTTTTTTGGGTGTTTTTCAAAAAATATCAAACTAAATGGCATCTGGACGGCAGCAGCATCAGGAGGAAGTATCCTCTGAAGAAGAATTCTTGCAGGAGGCACCACGTCCACAGAGTCCGGAATCGGTCGTGTGGAAATTCTTCACTTTTCCACCTGGAGAGAAGAAAGTAAATGCGAGAAAGGTGACATGCAAAATTTGTGACCGAGTCCTGTCAAGAGGCAGTGAAAAAATTACTCTTGTGGCACTGCTTCTATGTACAAGCATCTCCGGACCACACATCCTCTCAATCTTGCTCGGGAGGAAATGAGGCGAGCTGCTTTGAACCCCTCACCTGCTGTGGCAAGTATGTCTGGAGCGTCCTCAGGAACACCTGCAATTGACATTAGGCCAGAATTCGCCTTTCTTGAGCAACACTGCGTGAAGTGTAAGAAACTTATATGCTTCGGTGAGCAGTCGGTGGATGCAGTTTGTGCTGCGCAACGCAACCATCGTTGTTAATTTTTTTTGTTTTTGGAATAAGTAATTCCAAAAGTTTCCTGTTCTATTCGTTCTTTGTTTTGTTCATTTTTTGAAAAACACCCCAAAAAATGCAAAATTGTTCAAAAAAATAAAAAGAAATACAAAAGAAAAAAGAAGAAAAAAAAAGTTCTTATCAGAACTACCTTATCTGGTTAAAGAAAGAACTATAATTGCAAGGTAATGTGTGAAAGTTTGGTTGAATGTATGTATACAGCATGATTGACTGAAATAATGCATTAGTAGTGTATGGTGAATTTATAGGTGAATATTTATGAGGAAGTACTGCAGCGTGACACTGCAAGCTCTTTAGCTGCACTGCACTGTGGCACTTCCGAAGCACAGGGATGTGACATATGTACATGAATATGTTGCAACTCTGTGCTTCCCTCTGCACTGCTGCACAAACTGCAGCCATGCGGTGACACAGGCACCCTTGCACCATGGTGCAAGGATGTCTGTGTCGTGCGGAGATTGTTTTTGTGCAGGAAGGGATACCTTCCTGCACAAAAACTATCAGTAAAGGCATTTTCCTCTTTCAATGTATGCTGTGGAATGCAGCATGCATTGAAAGAGGAAAAATGAGGAGAAATAGTAACAATTCTCCTCGTTGCGCCTTGCTACACCAACTCTAGGGTGGCGCAGCATTCACACACATCTCCAGAATTACGATTTCTCATAAATCTGGAGATGTGTCTTGTTCTGTGGGTGTTGCGTGGGAACACCCACAGCAACACCTATGGAACGCCCCTTCAACGCACAGTTCTGTGTATGACGGGTCGTTTTTACAAGGAGAGGAAAAACCATGCAGGGTGGCTTTTCCTCTCCTTGTAAATATGAAGGAGTGCCTGGCGCCATCACTACGTTACAAAAAGTGACGTACTGGTGGTGCAGGGTGCTTGTAAATCTGCCCCATAAGTGCTTAGGTATTGGCAGACTGATACAATAAGAACATAGTGCTGGATGGGTGATTGAAGAATTGCATGAGACTGACAGGAGGTATCCTATGCTGCATGGGTACTACTTCAGTATTTAATGGAGTGGACCAATAGTATGTATCTGCTTAGAGATTTGTAGGGATTATGCACAGAATATTTTATGTGTACTTGTGTTGGTGCCTAGGTCATTTTATAAGAATACCACTAGTAACTGGAATGATGACAGTGCTGCAAACAGAGTGAACACTTTATTTATAAGTGCTTACGTATTGGTGGAGTGATAGGATAAGTAGATAGTGGTAGATAAGTGATTAAAGAAGTGCATGGGACAGACTGGATGATTCCTACACTGCATGAGTACTAACTGGGTATTTAGAAGAGTGTATCAATAGTATGTAGCTAGTTAGAGGTCTGCTTGGATAGTGCACAAAATATTATAGCTATACTTGTGTTAGTAGCTAGGCAATTCCATAAATTCATGACTAGTAAGTAGAATAATTACAGTATTACAAACAGAGTATATAGTGAATTTATAAGTGCTTAGGTATTGGTGGAGTAATGGGATAAGTAAATAGTGCTGGATGGGTGATTAGAGAAATGCATGGGACAGACAGAAGGATTGCTACACTGCTTGGTACTAACTGGGTATTTAGAAGAGTGTATCAATAGTGTGTAGCTGGTTAGAGGTGTGCATGCATAGTGTACAAAATATTGTACCTGCACTTGTGTTAGTGACTACGCCATTCCTTAAGTATACCACTAATAACTGAAGTAATTTCAGTGTTGCAAAGAAAGTGCGTGCTGAATTTATAAGTGCTTAGGTATTGGTGCAGTGATAGGATACGTAGATAGTGCTGGATGGGTGAATGGAGAAGTGCATGGGACAGAAAGAAGGATTCCTAGACTGCATAGGTACTAACTGGATATTTAGAAGAGCGTATCAATAGTATGTAGCTGGTTAGAGGTCTGCATGCATGTGCACAGAATATTGTAGCTGTACGAGTATTGGTGTGCCTATGGTTTCGAGAATGGTAGTCTGTATTTTAGGGTGTGAGGAGGTGCATCAGATGATCACGTGGATGATGTCATCAGTGATGTCATTTGAGATGTCATCAGTGATATTATCAGTGATGTCACTGACCATGTTATGAGTAATGTAATATGTGACGTCATCAGCAGTGCATTGCGGGGGCGTGAGTTATAGTTAGCACAACTAACTATAACGGACGAATTTCTCTTGTTTTGTATGAGTGAAATGTCCAACTAACTATGAAGTCCATGAAACCTGTGGTTTTTCCAGTGAATTTCTGAGGTTTTTTAAATGCTAATTTCTAACTATAATGTCCCTGAAACTTGTGGTTTTCTCAGTGAATTTTATATATATGTATTTAATCTCCTCTCACTTTTACAAGGAAGGAATCAGTTTGGAAGTATTTAATCTGTAAAGGACATGATCCACGCGTTTCGGCTCTTCCGAACCTTGATAATGATACAAGACGTCATTGTAGCATCCTTATTTAAATGTACAAATGCCTAAAATTGCCAACATTAACAAAGGACTACATATTACTTTAATCCAAAAAGCTGGCGGCCATATTGTCCTGGTCACGATGCGAAAATTCAGGAATTGATACAATAAAGAAAAGAAAAAAGTGTTAATATGCACACAATGCCATTTCAGCATATCTTGCCCCGTGACCGCCATACCTGTATGTTCGTCAATGTGACTTATTCATAATAAACATACTTAGGATTGCAAACATCAACATAAACAATGGACTACACATTACTTTAAAGTAAAAGGCTATCGGCCATAATAATCTGGGCACGTTGCGTATTATAATGGTTCTTACACAAAAGAAAAGAAAAAAAGGGGTGTTAATATACACACACTATCCCTGAATAAAGTTCTAGCGATTATAGTTCCATTCCATTCACAGCTCATTTGAGATGTCATGAGTGATGTCATGAGTGATGTAACTGACCATGTCATGAATGATGTAATGTTTGTGGTCATTAGCAGTACATTGCGGGGGAGTAAGTTATAGTTAGCTCAGGTAACTATAACTGCTGAATTTCACTGGTTGTGTATGAGTAAAATCTGAGTCTAACTATACCGTCCCGGTAATCTTTGTTTTTTTCAGCAAATTTCTAGTTTTTTTTTTAACGTTAAGTAAGATGCATATCACAATGGATGGTGGGGGGTTGGAAGCAGGGCCTGACATTGTGCTACCACCCAAGCTTGCTGCTCCTGCCTTCCCTCCTCCTAGCCATCCATTGTCCAAGTCCATGTCCCTGCTCCCTTATTACAGCCCTGTGTGGCTGTTGTTCTGCCACTGGCCTTCCCGCCTTCTCTGAACAGTTAGCTTGCTGCCTCATCCACCTCCTCCCTATCCTCTGTTGTCTGAATCCATGGACTAGCCTCCTCCCTCCTGCCATGCATGGTCTGATGTGCTACCACTGCCCTCCATTTAGCATGATGTACCAGCCCACTCCTTCTGCCCTCCATTGCCCAATTCTATGCCCCATCATTGACCTCCTGCTTAGCCTCTGTGCTTAGCTTGCTGCCCCTATTCTCCTTCCCCCTGCCCTCCGATGTCTGTGTGCATGCCCCTGCTCCATCCTTTTTGCCCACCATGTTCCATGGATCTGCCACTCCTAACTACTCTGAGTGTTCTGTTGAGCTGCCACTCCCCTCCCACCTGTCTAGCATTGTCAGATGACTGTAACCTGTCCCTCCCACCTCCACCCTGCTTGTCCACATTCCATGCTCCTATCCCCTTCCTCCTGTCCCCCATGGTCCATTTTACTGCCACACCCTTCTGCCCTCCCTGGTCTGTTGTGCTGCAACTGCTCCTCCTGCCTTCCCCACGTGGTCTGTTGTGAGACTGCTTTCCCTGAATTCTCTTGTCTGTGCCCAGGTCCTGACCCTCCCTTCTATACTCCATGGTCCTTTGTGCATGCCCCTGCACCCTCCTTCTTGCCCATCATAGCCATTTTGCTGTCACTAACCCTCCCGCTTGCCATGCATGGTCTTCTGTGCTGCCACGGCCCCTCCCACCTTCCCTGTGTGGTCAGCTAGCTGCCCCTGACCCCCTCCCACCTTCTCTCCATGGACTGTGTGTATGCCATTATAGTCTCACTGTTGCTCTCCATAGTGTGTCTTGCTTCTAGTGCCCATCCTGGATGACCTCTATGGTCATCTTGCTGCTCCTGCCCTGCCCCCTTGCCCCCAGCCCTCTGTTTCCATGTGCAGACCCCTATTCCCTCCCTCCTGGCTTGTCAGTTCCATTGTAATGCCCCTGGTCCTTCCCTCCTGCCCTTTATGGTCTGTTATGCTGCAGCTTTCTCTCCTGTCTGTCCATTATGGTCAGCTAACTACCATTGCCTCTTTCCCCTCTGTTCTCTGTTGTCCATGTGCATTGTCCTGTACCCTCCCTATTGCTGTCTATGGATTGTTGTGCTCCACTCCCGTCCCACATGCCCTGTGTGGTGTATTGTGCTGCTGCAAACCCTGATGCCTGCCCTGTAGGGTCAGTTTGGTGCACCTCTCCATGTCCCTCCTGTCCTCTGTTATCCGAGTCCATGTCCCTACCCCAATTCTTCGTGCCTTCCATGATCCAATGTACCATACTTGCTAACATTTTGAACTTGGTAAGAGGGAGATTTTGAAAAAAAACTTAGGTATTGATTTTCCCCTTTGACTTACATTGAAAAAGAGGAGATTGTAGACAGGAGAAAGCTCAAATAAAGCTCATTTGGGCTTAAAAACATTGGACGTTTCCTGGCTGAATCGGGTCTGTTGGCATGTATGGTTGTACTACCACTGCCTCTTCCTTCTGCCCACAATGGTCTATTATATTGCCACAGCCTCTCTTGCCAGTCCTGTATTGTTGGTTTGTTGCCCCTGCCTCCCTTTCCACTGCCCTCCATAGTCTGTTTTGCTGCCACTGCCCTTCCTGCCTGCCCAGTGTGGTCAAATACCTGCCTTCAATTTTCAGAGATCGTGCCCCTAGCCTCTGCCTCTCAACAGTATCCTAATGAACAACTAGATTGCTAACATTGTATATTTATTACAAAAGTGTGGAACGCCTGACGTCATCTTGATGTAATCAAAACTGTAATACCTAGAGCATTTCCTTTAGAAATTACATATATGAGAGGGTCTTATTTGCATCAAAATTATGGTAAGTGCTCTAAAAAACTAAAATGAGGACATATTTTTGTGTTTTCAAATAGCGACAAAGCACTTTTAAATTATTTGTTATCTTTATGTTTTTTTATCCAGTTGATCACTTGATTAAATGTTGCACTTAGCGGAGAGGATGTGGTGTTACTTCCAGAGCTGCAGACTTTGCAACTGGGGAACCAGGTTGGAGTTTCTGCTTCAGCTCGACATTCTGTGATTCTGGTCAAATCACTTAATCTCCCCATGTCTAAAACCAAAATGAATTTGTTCTTGTGTGAAGTAACCAATGCTCATGTAAAGCACTCCAATAACTGACAAGTCTGCAGTATATGAAACTACAAAAACACAAAAAATAAAAAGTGTTTTGCACACTTCTGTCATTGGGCTACATGTGGGCTACATCTGGGTGATATTTGTGCTACATTTGGGCTACTTTGTCTCTGGTGGCCATCTTGGGCGATTTTTTTGTTATGAAGTTTCCTAATTTCCTCATTTACTGCAGTCTCCTCAGTAGGAAATGCTTTCAGTTTTTTACTTTGATTCCATCAAGAAGGTATTCAGATATGTCACACATTAGCCATCAATTCTGAATGTTAGCTCATTAGATCACTGTAGTAAAGCTACTGCTCACCACGGAAGTCTGCTGCTGGTATTAAAAGTGCATGTTTCAGTCTGCATGTCAGAATTTCCTAATGAAATAGAAGAGGATTTGAGAAGTCACTCAAAATGTGCCCTAATTTTTCTTTCTTCAGCACTAATAATAATTTCTATGGCAAAATGGACCCCTTCATTGTGTTCCTTTTTAAATTAAATGTTTTAAGTGTTCCCAGTTTCTTCCAATCAAGATGGCTTCAGGTGTGCCATACTTTTGTCATAAGTAAGAAAGTAAGCGCTCTAGTTGTTCTTTAGAATACTCTGGGACATTCTGTCATTGGGCTATACTTGGGCTACATCTGGGTGATATTTGTGCTACATTTGGGCTCTTTTGTCTCTGGTGGCCATCTTGGGTGACTTATTTGTTATGAAGTTTCCTAATTTCCACATTTACTACAGTCTCCTCAGTAGGAAATACTTTTAGTTTTTTACTTTGATTCCATCAAGAAGGCGTTCAAATGTGTCACATATTTGCCATACATTCTGAATGTTAGCACTCTAGTTACCTGTTAGATCATTGTAGTAAAGCTACTGCTCACCAGGGAAGTCTGCTGCTGGTATTGAAAGTGCATGTTTCAGTCTGCATGTCAGAATTTTTTATGAAATAGAAGAGGATTTGAGAAGACACTCAAAATGTGCCCTAATTTTTCTTTCTGCACTACTAATCATAATTTCTACGGCAAAATGAACCCCTCATTTTGTTCCTTTATAAATTAAATGTTTTAAGAGTTACCACTTTATTCCAATCAAGATGGCTTCAGGTTGCAATACGTTTGTCATAAGTAGGACTGTTAGCTCCAGTTGTCCTTTAGAACACTCTGGGAAGCTGCAGTAGAACACAAAGGAATCAACTGACAGTCTCTGCCCTTGTTGGATGTACATGTTTTACTGAGAATGTCAGACTTCATTCTCACATGACTGAGAAAGATAATGTGAAATTACAGAAAATATGCTCTCAGTTTAGCTTATAGATCACCTTCCAAACCTCTGTGGGAAAAGCATGAGAACATAGTTTTCTCTCAAACATGATTCATGATATACCAGCAGAAGGCTTTTTCACATGGTAAAATGACCTTAGACCACACCACAATTCCTACAATGAGTATGGTACCATCAACAAATGATTTATAATGTAACTAAAGTCTTAAAACCTTCTTTTAACTGCAATGCTTTTTAATGAGGTGCTATCATGTATATTGGTCCCAAGATGGCTGCCAACACTTCTTGGATGAAGTGCTGACAGCCAATCAGATCTCACGATGAGATGTGTGGTTAGACTCCGCCCAGATATATATATTTATTTTCAAATTAATATTTAAAAAACTACTGAACGGATTTACACCATTTAACAAAAAGGGCTCTTTCTGAACCAAGGGCTACCTTTTTGCCAAATTTGGTGTAATTCCGTTCAGCAGTTGGGGCTGTAGCCGTGTCTAAAGTTTCCTATGGAAAATTGCATGGAGAAAACACGTTTTGGGACCCCCTTTTTTCCCGGCCCCGCTTGCCGAATCATCCCAAAACTTTCAAGATAGGAGCGGTCCGATGCAAAGATTCGTCAATCGGTGCCAAAGTTATTGGGAATAGAATGTTGCAATTTTCCTATGGTAACTAGGTCCTAACTATAAAAATAGAATTTTCAGATTTCCTATGGAAACACGGTCCTAACTATAACTACCTACTGGCGACCGCCAGTAGGTAATATAGATATATTATCTACTGGCGGTGATACTGTGCTTGCACAGTATCACCTCAGGCCCCGCCCCCTACCTTCACCACTGTGCAAACGCGCCCCGTGGCATGTTTTAAGGTGGGGGATTAAGTCCCCTTGAATCCTGAGGTCCCCTGGCAGCCAACTAGGCCACCAGGTACCTCCAGTAAGCACCACGGAGCTGTGTTGCAGAGAGGTGTAAAAAGGGGCGTGGCCTCATTACACCTCTCTGCAACGCAGCCCCCTGGCGCATACTGGAGGTGCCTGGTGGGCTAGTTGGCCCCGAGGGACCCCCAGTATTCAAGGGGAATTAGTTCCCCTTCTGCAAACCCGCCAGGGGGCGCGTTTGCAGAGTGGTGTAATGAGGGGGCGTGGCCTCTGGCCCGATCACGTTTTTTTTTGTTCTTCTTTGTTTTAGAAGGGGGGCTGTGTAGCCCCCCTTCTTTTTCTAATTTTTTGGCCCTGGGCACCCCATCCCCCAGGGCATGCCCCCAATTTTTATTTAAAAAAAAATCGGGAAGGGGGCCACGAGGCTCCCCTCCAGAACCCATAATTTGCCCCGGGGACCCCATCCCCCGGGGCCTGGCCCTTTTGGTTAAAAAAAAAATAATTATGGAGGGGGCTGCGTAGCCCCCCTCCTGTGGCCACTTAAGGCCCCAGGGACCCCATCCCCCGGGGCCAGCCATTGTTTTATATATTTTTTTATTTTATTTAATGGGGAGGGGGCTGCGTGGCCCCCTTCCCAGGCCACTTCTGGCCCCAGGGACCCCATCCCCCGGGGCCTGGCCTCTCGTTGGAGACTGTGGGTGGTCCCCAATCCCCCCATGGTCCCAGCCGGATTGTTAAATGGTAGCGGCAGTTTCAGTCGATAACCTTTCAAGTATTGCCCGGCGGTAATCGCCTCTCATACCATTCGATAATTTACCAATGAAAGAGGCAGGCGCCAGAGACTGGAAGGCAGGAAACAAAGTTTTATTCCGTCGGAGCAGAACACATCAGATCAGACAGCAAGGTATCGTCACGAGGTGCTCTCTCTGCATCTCTGAGGCCTGGCCTCTTATACACAGGTTTATGACTTTATTGCAGGTTTATCATACATGGCACATTCTTGAGGTGGTTTTGCTACATGAAAGAACATCCTCGGAATCCCCACTTCGAGCTCGTTCCCACACATATCTACAGTGGAAGTCCCCACCCCACCCACAGTAGGAGATGGCTATCACACAGCTGGACATTCCGCCAATTCCCGGGGGTGTGTGCAACCGGTCGGGTCTCAGGGGGTGAGGGCCTTGATCTGCTGTAATCCCTTTGATGTGGGGTGTTTTCCTTACAGTAGGGGCAATAAACTGCATCCGTAGGGCTAGGTGATGGCCTGGGATCGGTTCGGACAATCGGGCGCGGAGGATGGGGGTTATCAGGAAGGATGTATGACCATGTATGGGATGAAAGGAGGTGTTGGTCAGGCACGGGGTGTGATTCCATGGCAGGGTCGCGCAGAAGGAGAGGGTTTATGGCCCGTGTATGAGAGAGCGGGGGTGGCCGGCGCGCGGGGGATGCTTGCAGCGCCAGGGGAACGCGCTGGCGATCGACAATGAGCGGGGAGAGAGAATGGGGTGCCTAAAATGGCGGCCGTGCGTTCGCTGTGCGTGGCGCTGGGGAGAGGCAAGATGGCGCAGATAATGTTCAGTTACAAGCTAAATTTCCACAGTCCTCCCTTTTAAAATATCTCGCCAGCTTGCCTGGCCGACATTCACCTTCGTTAACCCTTTAGCTATAATACCGTGAATGTTTTTCATGCATTCCTTAAAGGTACAGAGTTTTTAGGACAGGCAGGAGTAATCTGACACATTTGTACATAGTTACATACAGTTGATAAAGTAGGCGAGGAGGTAGTACATACAAAATTACATCAGCTGTGCCGCATGTCAGGCCCAGGGATAGGAGGAGGGGAGCTTGTTTGAGCACAAACATGATACTGTAAAGCAAAAAAAATGTTTCTGGCAAAACAAGGGATATTTCGTACATTACTTAAGGCCCAGACTTCGTGTGGATCAAAAATAGTCAGTATAGTCGTGTGCACGGCTGGTGTTATACGAATGTCATTATACAAAGTTAGAGTTTCTTAACTTCTCGGTGTACAGTTGGAAGTGACTGATGCAATATCATGAAAACTCGATAGGAAGATAGTCAATATAAAAAGGTGGTTGGGAGAGGAATTCAACTTAACATGAGTTACAGTCATGGAAGGGAGTTCTTCTTTCCAGTGTCCTATTATAACGAGCCATCACTGGTAAGCTCTTATTGTTGTTCTTCTTTTGTTGGCACTGTTGAGCACCGGCGGTGGAGCTAAGGTCCAGCTCAAATCCAAGTTTTCACGTAGCAGGGTGTGACCATTCGTTGTTCTCCGATCACAGTCCTGTTCCCTAACACAGTTCATCATAGGTACTTTGAGACGGGGTACCCGCTTTTTGTTCTTCTGTAGTTAAGTCAAATTCAAAATACATATAAAAGAGAGAGAGAGAGAGAGAGAGAGAAGGGGTGTGGCGTGCTTCGGGATGCCGAGGGAAGAGGGGGTGGAGTGGGATCGGATCAAAAAGCGGACCAAGGAGGGCAGAATCTTCCAGCACTGGGCCCATCAATCGGGCCCGACGGGTTGGGACTTCAGGCACGCTGGTCAGCGAGCAGGGGGCCTCGAGATAGCCCTTCGTTCTATCGCTTATCATCCTGATAATGGTGCCTCGTCTCACGCCCTTTTTGCTTCGTTGCTTCCCCCTTGGTCGATGCCATAGATGTTCCATGGTCCGTAGCCAGGCTGTGCGTCACGTCCGACCCCTCTCTTCCGATGGCCGCAGGTTATCTTTAAATGAGTACAAGAAACAAAATCTTAGAGAGTTGGCAGGGAAGACATTTACACACTTCATCCTCTCTCCCAACCACCGAGGGAAATGCTTTTGTCGGTCGCTGCATGATTGATGTCTATTAACTCTTATGTCGGTGTGTGTTACTAATCTATTAATCATTGCTGTGGTGCAGGTTTCTGTGGGTGTTCCTGTTCATCGTCTGGCCTGCTAGGTGTCGATTCCTGTGCCCTATAATCGTTGCAGGAAGCCTGACATCTGTTGACTTTCTGGTTTATCAAAAATTCGAACCGGCTTCTCCGGTAGAGACTCGTTCATCTTAACACAAGTTCTGTTAATACACATTTTCCTCCGAGGACTGCTAAGTTTATAAAAAGAAAAAATGCGAGGTGCTACTGTCATGGGTTCACAGGTATCTATTTCGGGGAGGGACATAAGCTAAACATTTTTCTTGCTGGAGACAATGGGTAACCCTTATCAGCTTAGGCGATGTATCTTTAGAGAATAAGGTCATCAGCTGTTTTGTCCGAAATACTCTGAGACGGCTAGTACAGGGCTGGGGTTATTTTGGGAGAACGGGGTGCTTAGACATTCTAGTTTGGGGTAATTGGGCGGAGGCAATTCTGGGCGGTGGAGATGGTGTTGTTAAAGCTCTAAAACGAAAACCACTGACATATAGTCCCCGTGATGAGGGCCAAATTGGGAGACATCAGTCGTCTTACCTGTCCTTTCTTTCTCAGCCAATTAAGTTCAACATTTGCAGAAAGGAGAGGTAGTAACGTGGTAAAGTACGGTCGTTTTTGTTTCTGTCAATTTGTTCGAACACCGCCGTGTTTGAGGCCAATTATACACAGACTGAGGAGGTATGTGTCGTTAATTTATTCAAAAAGAAAGAGGGCAAGGAAGCCTTCAGTGAGGGAGGGAGAGAGAGTAAGAGAGAGAGAGAGAGAGAGAGAGAGAGAGAGAGAGAGAGAGAGAGAGAGAGAGAGAGAGAGAGAGAGAGAGACGTGCGCATCAAGTAGGCTATTTGGCATATGTACGACACAAAACGAGAGAGAGAGAGAGGCATGTGTACGATAATAGGCTACTTGGTGCACACACAACATGGAGTAGCATGGGTCAGTTCTATGTAAGAAAACACAAGCGGGGGAAAGACATAAATTCGGTGATCACGCACACACAAATACCGGATAGGGTGTGACAGTACATGCATCAAGCGCAGAAACTTAAGACGGAGACTCAGGGCTACGTTGAGTATGGGGACCTCTCCTTTCCTGTCCTCTTTCCTATGCATGCTGCGTATTTTCAGTATTTTTGTAGTTTATCTTGGGGGGGGGTCGGACCTTTTACTCCCCTCCCTTTGATCGATGGACGAGCACTTCAATCATACGATGACGCTCTCTTCAAGCGACCCAAGCATGAAATGCATACACATTCATACCGCATAATCGTAGCACACACGCACAATCATACCATACAGCTTTTCATGTTCCCAATGGTGGTCTGCACTTTGCGCATTATCCCACAACGTTTGTCTATATTTTTCCCTATATTGAACACGGTGCGGTCCATGTCCACTCCATTCTTCAGTCGGAACTTCGTCGTGACCTATAGAGGGGAAAAAGAGGGGAGGGGATGTGCAGTATTCAAAGTACATTAGCGTGCGTAGACACGAAAAAGTTCTACTTACCACGTACCAGGCTAGCCGCAGGAGTGGGTAATACCACAGACCTATTATTCTTTTCTTCCGAGACAAAGATGCTCTATTTCATTCATCTCCTAAATTCGGGTTCCCTGGTCGTACATGTGTTTCTCAATCGGTCGTATATTATGGTGCAAGATACCATACCTTGCATTCGGCATATACCTTAAGCTATAGTCGACCATTTTCTGACAACTCTTGGAAAAAGACAGGTGTGACGGGTACAAATTCCGTTAATCAAAAAGATTCAGGTAAATGGGGTCTGCATTATCTGTTTTCTATTGCTTGGGAGTAACAATCATTTATTCAAAAAAAACCTTTACCAACCTAGATGATTTGTCATGACACTGATTCCGTAATTCCTTTAAGAAGCCCTTTATTTAAAACAATGTCAGTATACAAATACGGGCCTACAACCGTTCAGGCCGGCCACGGTGTGAGAGGCGTCTCGGCGCCATTTTAGGGCGAGGTCGGGTGGGTCCAGTGCACAGTCTAAGTCTTTCCACTAACTAGCTGCCGGACCAGAATCCCCTTCGGTAGTTCGAGAACTTTTCGTCAGCGTCAGCTTGCATCAGCATGGCGTCACCGCGGTTTTGTAGCGATGCCGTGGTCCGTCCTTGGGGCGGGACAGCAGGCGGGTTCTTCCGCTGTCGCCCTGAATCAGTCTTTCTTTTACGGCACCAAACGGAGGCAAGATGGCTGCCGCCCGGGGCAAGGACAAGTTAACGTGGAATAATCAAGCAAAATAGCGGCGATTGTCCCCACCGGAGGCCCACGGGAGTCGAATGTCAATGACTCCCGCAGAACCTGCAAAGCTGAGAGGGTGTTTTTCAAGGGGTGGGGCCCACGCCCGAGCAGACAAGCCTCCGAGTCCAGGGCCGTCTCACGGTGGGCTAGGCCTGGATCCGAAGAACCGACCGCCGGAGTCCAAAGGCAGCAGCAGCAGCAGCTCTTCGTTACAGCCACCGGGGTGGGTCCCCGATCACTCTGCTGCGGGGACCCACCTCACGAATCAAACGCTAATGGCAATCTTAGTGGATCTGCGCCTGAGCGGCTACCCGGCAGGCAAGACTTGAATGGCTGTCCCGTTGCAGCCGGTCGGTGAGCGCAGGGGCGCCCACTCATCTGGGCGGCGAGTGAAATGGCTGGGTGCAACTCGGCTGGCCGGTGAAAGAAACAGCGGGGTGCAACTCAGCTGGCCGGCGAGTAAAATGGCAGGGTGCAACTCAGCTGACCGGTGAAAGAGACGGCTGGGGTGCCCTCATCTGCTGGCGAGCCTCCACCTGGGGAGGTGGGGGAGGCCCGTCCACGTCGCTTCCCCCCGTCAGGGCACCCTTCGTTGTTGAAGGAAGAAGAAGAGAATGGGAAGATCCGCACAACGTGGCAGACCCACCTCGGCGTTGCCAGGGTCTTGGCGCCGCGTGTGGCTTCCGGACTATTCGCACAGTTGTCCGCCACTGATGTCGATGGATTTTTGCATGGCTTTTATAGCCCAAAGCCGACTAAAAGGACCGCCCAAAACAGGCCAATGTTGCAACTTCGAGGAAGGAGAGGCGAGGACGGTGTCACGCGGACGTAAATGCTTTGGGATGGAGGTCGCAGCAGACTGTCATGTAAATAGTTGTTTAAAACGTGTTTTAACTTGTTCACCCTGCCGGAATGTTGTTATACCTATAAGTTATTAAAATGTTTAATCATACTACTTTGTTGGAGTGTTGTACATATTTGCAATCTAGTTACTGTGTAATCGGAAAATGGCGTAGTCCAATTGTGCGTGATCCTAGTCCAGTTCGGTGACGTCGATGGTGGGTATCAGCAGGCTTCCGGTTGTGTGGGATTTTGGTCGTGTTTACTGGGCGGGGTGGGTGGTAGGGCAGACATGTTTGGCTCCTTTCCCTAGTTTCATATATCCCACAAAGGGCTATTTCCTAGCGTCTTTTTAGTTTTGTAGGGTCAAAAAAAGATCCCACCAGTGGCCACTGACTCTCGGGGTCCCCCTTTGTATATTTATGCCATAGCTTGCTATAAGCTACGGCGACTAGTCCATATTTAGTGAATATGTCCTTATTAGGGGTACCTTCCAGTGGAGCCGGATGGTCCACCTCTAATAAGCGGTCCGGGCAGAACCAACTACCAATCAGTGGGGATGACGGGTTACAACGGGGACAAAAGTCAGCACTACCTATCTTTTCACTGCTTGCAAAGACTAGACAGAATATCTCTATTCCTCGTTATTTGTAAGCAGAGAATACCTCCAGAGAACCAATATCGAACAACTAGTGTTCGGACAATCAATCAATCAATGGGGAGATAAAGATAGGCACGACGGGTTACAATGGGGACAAAAGTCTGCGTTACCTACCCTTCACTATTTGCAAAGACTAGACAGAATATTTCTATTCTACGTTATTTGCAAACAGAGAATATCTCAAAGAGCACTATTCTTCAAAACAATCAATGTTCGGACAATCAATCAGTGGGGAGATAAAGATAGACACGACGGGTTACAACGGGGACAAAAGTCTGCGTTACCTACCCTTCACTATCTGCAAAGGGAGAGAGAGAGAGTATTTCTACTCCTCCCCGTTTGTAGACAGCGAATATCTCAAAGAGAACAATCAATAAGTAATACTAGTATTTTCAATCAATCAATCAATTGTTTCGCAATTTGTCGTGTTTCACGACCTTACCCGGACCGCGTGGACAGTTTCTCGTCTTCCGCCTCCAGCGCCCGATCGTCCTCTACTCTCCGTATTTGCCGCGGCACTCCTGATGGTTCCCAGTCAGGACCGTAGATCACTCGAGAGAGGTCTGCTCAGAACCAGTGAAGTTCGGATGATCGGCTGCCAGACGAGGGTCTATCGGGCAGGAGCTCTCCCGATCGTTGCAGTCGTTCACTCTGTCGTCGGGACCTCTCCCACTGGATCCACGTGTCGCTGATGGGCCCCACGCTTGGGACGCCAATTGTTAAATGGTAGCGGCAGTTTCAGTCGATAACCTTTCAAGTATTGCCCGGCGGTAATCGCCTCTCATACCATTCGATAATTTACCAATGAAAGAGGCAGGCGCCAGAGACTGGAAGGCAGGAAACAAAGTTTTATTCCGTCGGAGCAGAACACATCAGATCAGACAGCAAGGTATCGTCACGAGGTGCTCTCTCTGCATCTCTGAGGCCTGGCCTCTTATACACAGGTTTATGACTTTATTGCAGGTTTATCATACATGGCACATTCTTGAGGTGGTTTTGCTACATGAAAGAACATCCTCGGAATCCCCACTTCGAGCTCGTTCCCACACATATCTACAGTGGAAGTCCCCACCCCACCCACAGTAGGAGATGGCTATCACACAGCTGGACATTCCGCCAATTCCCGGGGGTGTGTGCAACCGGTCGGGTCTCAGGGGGTGAGGGCCTTGATCTGCTGTAATCCCTTTGATGTGGGGTGTTTTCCTTACAGTAGGGGCAATAAACTGCATCCGTAGGGCTAGGTGATGGCCTGGGATCGGTTCGGACAATCGGGCGCGGAGGATGGGGGTTATCAGGAAGGATGTATGACCATGTATGGGATGAAAGGAGGTGTTGGTCAGGCACGGGGTGTGATTCCATGGCAGGGTCGCGCAGAAGGAGAGGGTTTATGGCCCGTGTATGAGAGAGCGGGGGTGGCTGGCGCGCGGGGGATGCTTGCAGCGCCAGGGGAACGCGCTGGCGATCGACAATGAGCGGGGAGAGAGAATGGGGTGCCTAAAATGGCGGCCGTGCGTTCGCTGTGCGTGGCGCTGGGGAGAGGCAAGATGGCGCAGATAATGTTCAGTTACAAGCTAAATTTCCACAGTCCTCCCTTTTAACATATCTCGCCAGCTTCCCTGGCCGACATTCACCTTCGTTAACCCTTTAGCTATAATACCGTGAATGTTTTTCATGCATTCCTTAAAGGTACAGAGTTTTTAGGACAGGCAGGAGTAATCTGACACATTTGTACATAGTTACATACAGTTGATAAAGTAGGCGAGGAGGTAGTACATACAAAATTACATCAGCTGTGCCGCATGTCAGGCCCAGGGATAGGAGGAGGGGAGCTTGTTTGAGCACAAACATGATACTGTAAAGCAAAAAAAATGTTTCTGGCAAAACAAGGGATATTTCGTACATTACTTAAGGCCCAGACTTCGTGTGGATCAAAAATAGTCAGTATAGTCGTGTGCACTGCTGGTGTTATACGAATGTCATTATACAAAGTTAGAGTTTCTTAACTTCTCGGTGTACAGTTGGAAGTGACTGACGCAATATCATGAAAACTCGATAGGAAGATAGTCAATATAAAAAGGTGGTTGGGAGAGGAATTCAACTTAACATGAGTTACAGTCATGGAAGGGAGTTCTTCTTTCCAGTGTCCTATTATAACGAGCCATCACTGGTAAGCTCTTATTGTTGTTCTTCTTTTGTTGGCACTGTTGAGCACCAGCGGTGGAGCTAAGGTCCAGCTCAAATCCAAGTTTTCACGTAGCAGGGTGTGACCATTCGTTGTTCTCCGATCACAGTCCTGTTCCCTAACACAGTTCATCATAGGTACTTTGAGACGGGGTACCCGCTTTTTGTTCTTCTGTAGTTAAGTCAAATTCAAAATCCATATAAAAGAGAGAGAGAGAGAGAGAGAAGGGGTGTGGCGTGCTTCGGGATGCCGAGGGAAGAGGGGGTGGAGTGGGATCGGATCAAAAAGCGGACCAAGGAGGGCAGAATCTTCCAGCACTGGGCCCTTCAATCGGGCTCGACGGGTTGGGACTTCAGGCACGCTGGTCAGCGAGCAGGGGGCCTCGAGATAGCCCTTCGTTCTATCGCTTATCATCCTGATAATGGTGCCTCGTCTCACGCCCTTTTTGCTTCGTTGCTTCCCCCTTGGTCGATGCCATAGATGTTCCATGGTCCGTAGCCAGGCTGTGCGTCACGTCCGACCCCTCTCTTCCGATGGCCGCAGGTTATCTTTAAATGAGTACAAGAAACAAAATCTTAGAGAGTTGGCAGGGAAGACATTTACACACTTCATCCTCTCTCCCAACCACCGAGTAGTTAGGGAAATGCTTTTGTCGGTCGCTGCATGATTGATGTCTATTAACTCTTATGTCGGTGTGTGTTACTAATCTATTAATCATTGCTGTGGTGCAGGTTTCTGTGGGTGTTCCTGTTCATCGTCTGGCCTGCTAGGTGTCGATTCCTGTGCCCTATAATCGTTGCAGGAAGCCTGACATCTGTTGACTTTCTGGTTTATCAAAAATTCGAACCGGCTTCTCCGGTAGAGACTCGTTCATCTTAACACAAGTTCTGTTAATACACATTTTCCTCCGAGGACTGCTAAGTTTATGAAAAGAAAAAATGTCAGGTGCTACTGTCATGGGTTCACAGGTATCTATTTCGGGGAGGGACATAAGCTAAACATTTTTCTTGCTGGAGACAATGGGTAACCCTTATCAGCTTAGGCGATGTATCTTTAGAGAATAAGGTCATCAGCTGTTTTGTCCGAAATACTCTGAGACGGCTAGTACAGGGCTGGGGTTATTTTGGGAGAACGGGGTGCTTAGACATTCTAGTTTGGGGTAATTGGGCGGAGGCAATTCTGGGCGGTGGAGATGGTGTTGTTAAAGCTCTAAAACGAAAACCACTGACATATAGTCCCCGTGATGAGGGCCAAATTGGGAGACATCAGTCGTCTTACCTGTCCTTTCTTTCTAAGCCAATTAAGTTCAACATTTGCAGAAAGGAGAGGTAGTAACGTGGTAAAGTACGGTCGTTTTTGTTTCTGTCAATTTGTTCGAACACCGCCGTGTTTGAGGCCAATTATACACAGACTGAGGAGGTATGTGTCGTTAATTTATTCAAAAAGAAAGAGGGCAAGGAAGCCTTCAGTGAGGGAGGGAGAGAGAGTAAGAGAGAGAGAGAGAGAGAGAGAGAGAGAGAGAGAGAGAGAGAGAGAGAGAGAGAGAGAGAGAGAGACGTGCGCATCAAGTAGGCTATTTGGCATATGTACGACACAAAACGAGAGAGAGAGAGAGGCATGTGTACGATAATAGGCTACTTGGTGCACACACAACATGGAGTAGCATGGGTTGGTTCTATGTAAGAAAACACAAGCGGGGGAAAGACATAAATTCGGTGATCACGCACACACAAATACCGGATAGGGTGTGACAGTACATGCATCAAGCGCAGAAACTTAAGACGGAGACTCAGGGCTACGTTGAGTATGGGGACCTCTCCTTTCCTGTCCTCTTTCCTATGCATGCTGCGTATTTTCAGTATTTTTGTAGTTTATCTTGGGGGGGGGGGTCGGACCTTTTACTCCCCTCCCTTTGATCGATGGACAAGCACTTCAATCATACGATGACGCTCTCTTCAAGCGACCCAAGCATGAAATGCATACACATTCATACCGCATAATCGTAGCACACACGCACAATCATACCATACAGCTTTTCATGTTCCCAATGGTGGTCTGCACTTTGCGCATTATCCCACAACGTTTGTCTATATTTTTCCCTATATTGAACACGGTGCGGTCCATGTCCACTCCATTCTTCAGTCGGAACTTCGTCGTGACCTATAGAGGGGAAAAAGAGGGGAGGGGATGTGCAGTATTCAAAGTACATTAGCGTGCGTAGACACGAAAAAGTTCTACTTACCACGTACCAGGCTAGCCGCAGGAGTGGGTAATACCACAGACCTATTATTCTTTTCTTCCGAGACAAAGATGCTCTATTTCATTCATCTCCTAAATTCGGGTTCCCTGGTCGTACATGTGTTTCTCAATCAGTCGTATATTATGGTGCAAGATACCATACCTTGCATTCGGCATATACCTTAAGCTATAGTCGACCATTTTCTGACAACTCTTGGAAAAAGACAGGTGTGACGGGTACAAATTCCGTTAATCAAAAAGATTCAGGTAAATGGGGTCTGCATTATCTGTTTTCTATTGCTTGGGAGTAACAATCATTTATTCAAAAAAAAACCTTTACCAACCTAGATGATTTGTCATGACACTGATTCCGTAATTCCTTTAAGAAGCCCTTTATTTAAAACAATGTCAGTATACAAATACGGGCCTACAACCGTTCAGGCCGGCCACGGTGTGAGAGGCGTCTCGGCGCCATTTTAGGGCGAGGTCGGGTGGGTCCAGTGCACAGTCTAAGTCTTTCCACTAACTAGCTGCCGGACCAGAATCCCCTTCGGTAGTTCGAGAACTTTTCGTCAGCGTCAGCTTGCGTCAGCATGGCGTCACCGCGGTTTTGTAGCGATGCCGTGGTCCGTCCTTGGGGCGGGACAGCAGGCGGGTTCTTCCGCTGTCGCCCTGAATCAGTCTTTCTTTTACGGCACCAAACGGAGGCAAGATGGCTGCCGCCCGGGGCAAGGACAAGTTAACGTGGAATAATCAAGCAAAATAGCGGCGATTGTCCCCACCGGAGGCCCACGGGAGTCGAATGTCAATGACTCCCGCAGAACCTGCAAAGCTGCGAGGGTGTTTTTCAAGGGGTGGGGCCCACGCCCGAGCAGACAAGCCTCCGAGTCCAGGGCCGTCTCACGGTGGGCTAGGCCTGGATCCGAAGAACCGACCGCCGGAGTCCAAAGGCAGCAGCAGCAGCAGCTCTTCGTTACAGCCACCGGGGTGGGTCCCCGATCACTCTGCTGCGGGGACCCACCTCACGAATCAAACGCTAATGGCAATCTTAGTGGATCTGCGCCTGAGCGGCTACCCGGCAGGCAAGACTTGAATGGCTGTCCCGTTGCAGCCGGTCGGTGAGCGCAGGGGCGCCCACTCATCTGGGCGGCGAGTGAAATGGCTGGGTGCAACTCGGCTGGCCGGTGAAAGAAACAGCGGGGTGCAACTCAGCTGGCCGGCGAGTAAAATGGCAGGGTGCAACTCAGCTGACCGGTGAAAGAGACGGCTGGGGTGCCCTCATCTGCTGGCGAGCCTCCACCTGGGGAGGTGGGGGAGGCCCGTCCGCGTCGCTTCCCCCCGTCAGGGCACCCTTCGTTGTTGAAGGAAGAAGAAGAGAATGGGAAGATCCGCACAACGTGGCAGACCCACCTCGGCGTTGCCAGGGTCTTGGCGCCGCGTGTGGCTTCCGGACTATTCGCACAGTTGTCCGCCACTGATGTCGATGGATTTTTGCATGGCTTTTATAGCCCAAAGCCGACTAAAAGGACCGCCCAAAACAGGCCAATGTTGCAACTTCGAGGAAGGAGAGGCGAGGACGGTGTCACGCGGACGTAAATGCTTTGGGATGGAGGTCGCAGCAGACTGTCATGTAAATAGTTGTTTAAAACGTGTTTTAACTTGTTCACCCTGCCGGAATGTTGTTATACCTATAAGTTATTAAAATGTTTAATCATACTACTTTGTTGGAGTGTTGTACATATTTGCAATCTAGTTACTGTGTAATCGGAAAATGGCGTAGTCCAATTGTGCGTGATCCTAGTCCAGTTCGGTGACGTCGATGGTGGGTATCAGCAGGCTTCCGGTTGTGTGGGATTTTGGTCGTGTTTACTGGGCGGGGTGGGTGGTAGGGCAGACATGTTTGGCTCCTTTCCCTAGTTTCATATATCCCACAAAGGGCTATTTCCTAGCGTCTTTTTAGTTTTGTAGGGTCAAAAAAAGATCCCACCAGTGGCCACTGACTCTCGGGGTCCCCCTTTGTATATTTATGCCATAGCTTGCTATAAGCTACGGCGACTAGTCCATATTTAGTGAATATGTCCTTATTAGGGGTACCTTCCAGTGGAGCCGGATGGTCCACCTCTAATAAGCGGTCCGGGCAGAACCAACTACCAATCAGTGGGGATGACGGGTTACAACGGGGACAAAAGTCAGCACTACCTATCTTTTCACTGCTTGCAAAGACTAGACAGAATATCTCTATTCCTCGTTATTTGTAAGCAGAGAATACCTCCAGAGAACCAATATCGAACAACTAGTGTTCGGACAATCAATCAATCAATGGGGAGATAAAGATAGGCACGACGGGTTACAATGGGGACAAAAGTCTGCGTTACCTACCCTTCACTATTTGCAAAGA
This sequence comes from Triturus cristatus, assembly GCF_964204655.1. Lineage (NCBI taxonomy): Eukaryota > Metazoa > Chordata > Amphibia > Caudata > Salamandridae > Triturus > Triturus cristatus. The sequence goes on from NC_140588.1 coordinate 559,913,221, forward strand.
CTAGACAGAATATTTCTATTCTACGTTATTTGCAAACAGAGAATATCTCAAAGAGCACTATTCTTCAAAACAATCAATGTTCGGACAATCAATCAGTGGGGAGATAAAGATAGACACGACGGGTTACAACGGGGACAAAAGTCTGCGTTACCTACCCTTCACTATCTGCAAAGGGAGAGAGAGAGAGTATTTCTACTCCTCCCCGTTTGTAGACAGCGAATATCTCAAAGAGAACAATCAATAAGTAATACTAGTATTTTCAATCAATCAATCAATTGTTTCGCAATTTGTCGTGTTTCACGACCTTACCCGGACCGCGTGGACAGTTTCTCGTCTTCCGCCTCCAGCGCCCGATCGTCCTCTACTCTCCGTATTTGCCGCGGCACTCCTGATGGTTCCCAGTCAGGACCGTAGATCACTCGAGAGAGGTCTGCTCAGAACCAGTGAAGTTCGGATGATCGGCTGCCAGACGAGGGTCTATCGGGCAGGAGCTCTCCCGATCGTTGCAGTCGTTCACTCTGTCGTCGGGACCTCTCCCACTGGATCCACGTGTCGCTGATGGGCCCCACGCTTGGGACGCCAATTGTTAAATGGTAGCGGCAGTTTCAGTCGATAACCTTTCAAGTATTGCCCGGCGGTAATCGCCTCTCATACCATTCGATAATTTACCAATGAAAGAGGCAGGCGCCAGAGACTGGAAGGCAGGAAACAAAGTTTTATTCCGTCGGAGCAGAACACATCAGATCAGACAGCAAGGTATCGTCACGAGGTGCTCTCTCTGCATCTCTGAGGCCTGGCCTCTTATACACAGGTTTATGACTTTATTGCAGGTTTATCATACATGGCACATTCTTGAGGTGGTTTTGCTACATGAAAGAACATCCTCGGAATCCCCACTTCGAGCTCGTTCCCACACATATCTACAGTGGAAGTCCCCACCCCACCCACAGTAGGAGATGGCTATCACACAGCTGGACATTCCGCCAATTCCCGGGGGTGTGTGCAACCGGTCGGGTCTCAGGGGGTGAGGGCCTTGATCTGCTGTAATCCCTTTGATGTGGGGTGTTTTCCTTACAGTAGGGGCAATAAACTGCATCCGTAGGGCTAGGTGATGGCCTGGGATCGGTTCGGACAATCGGGCGCGGAGGATGGGGGTTATCAGGAAGGATGTATGACCATGTATGGGATGAAAGGAGGTGTTGGTCAGGCACGGGGTGTGATTCCATGGCAGGGTCGCGCAGAAGGAGAGGGTTTATGGCCCGTGTATGAGAGAGCGGGGGTGGCTGGCGCGCGGGGGATGCTTGCAGCGCCAGGGGAACGCGCTGGCGATCGACAATGAGCGGGGAGAGAGAATGGGGTGCCTAAAATGGCGGCCGTGCGTTCGCTGTGCGTGGCGCTGGGGAGAGGCAAGATGGCGCAGATAATGTTCAGTTACAAGCTAAATTTCCACAGTCCTCCCTTTTAACATATCTCGCCAGCTTCCCTGGCCGACATTCACCTTCGTTAACCCTTTAGCTATAATACCGTGAATGTTTTTCATGCATTCCTTAAAGGTACAGAGTTTTTAGGACAGGCAGGAGTAATCTGACACATTTGTACATAGTTACATACAGTTGATAAAGTAGGCGAGGAGGTAGTACATACAAAATTACATCAGCTGTGCCGCATGTCAGGCCCAGGGATAGGAGGAGGGGAGCTTGTTTGAGCACAAACATGATACTGTAAAGCAAAAAAAATGTTTCTGGCAAAACAAGGGATATTTCGTACATTACTTAAGGCCCAGACTTCGTGTGGATCAAAAATAGTCAGTATAGTCGTGTGCACTGCTGGTGTTATACGAATGTCATTATACAAAGTTAGAGTTTCTTAACTTCTCGGTGTACAGTTGGAAGTGACTGACGCAATATCATGAAAACTCGATAGGAAGATAGTCAATATAAAAAGGTGGTTGGGAGAGGAATTCAACTTAACATGAGTTACAGTCATGGAAGGGAGTTCTTCTTTCCAGTGTCCTATTATAACGAGCCATCACTGGTAAGCTCTTATTGTTGTTCTTCTTTTGTTGGCACTGTTGAGCACCAGCGGTGGAGCTAAGGTCCAGCTCAAATCCAAGTTTTCACGTAGCAGGGTGTGACCATTCGTTGTTCTCCGATCACAGTCCTGTTCCCTAACACAGTTCATCATAGGTACTTTGAGACGGGGTACCCGCTTTTTGTTCTTCTGTAGTTAAGTCAAATTCAAAATCCATATAAAAGAGAGAGAGAGAGAGAGAGAAGGGGTGTGGCGTGCTTCGGGATGCCGAGGGAAGAGGGGGTGGAGTGGGATCGGATCAAAAAGCGGACCAAGGAGGGCAGAATCTTCCAGCACTGGGCCCTTCAATCGGGCTCGACGGGTTGGGACTTCAGGCACGCTGGTCAGCGAGCAGGGGGCCTCGAGATAGCCCTTCGTTCTATCGCTTATCATCCTGATAATGGTGCCTCGTCTCACGCCCTTTTTGCTTCGTTGCTTCCCCCTTGGTCGATGCCATAGATGTTCCATGGTCCGTAGCCAGGCTGTGCGTCACGTCCGACCCCTCTCTTCCGATGGCCGCAGGTTATCTTTAAATGAGTACAAGAAACAAAATCTTAGAGAGTTGGCAGGGAAGACATTTACACACTTCATCCTCTCTCCCAACCACCGAGTAGTTAGGGAAATGCTTTTGTCGGTCGCTGCATGATTGATGTCTATTAACTCTTATGTCGGTGTGTGTTACTAATCTATTAATCATTGCTGTGGTGCAGGTTTCTGTGGGTGTTCCTGTTCATCGTCTGGCCTGCTAGGTGTCGATTCCTGTGCCCTATAATCGTTGCAGGAAGCCTGACATCTGTTGACTTTCTGGTTTATCAAAAATTCGAACCGGCTTCTCCGGTAGAGACTCGTTCATCTTAACACAAGTTCTGTTAATACACATTTTCCTCCGAGGACTGCTAAGTTTATGAAAAGAAAAAATGTCAGGTGCTACTGTCATGGGTTCACAGGTATCTATTTCGGGGAGGGACATAAGCTAAACATTTTTCTTGCTGGAGACAATGGGTAACCCTTATCAGCTTAGGCGATGTATCTTTAGAGAATAAGGTCATCAGCTGTTTTGTCCGAAATACTCTGAGACGGCTAGTACAGGGCTGGGGTTATTTTGGGAGAACGGGGTGCTTAGACATTCTAGTTTGGGGTAATTGGGCGGAGGCAATTCTGGGCGGTGGAGATGGTGTTGTTAAAGCTCTAAAACGAAAACCACTGACATAAAGTCCCCGTGATGAGGGCCAAATTGGGAGACATCAGTCGTCTTACCTGTCCTTTCTTTCTAAGCCAATTAAGTTCAACATTTGCAGAAAGGAGAGGTAGTAACGTGGTAAAGTACGGTCGTTTTTGTTTCTGTCAATTTGTTCGAACACCGCCGTGTTTGAGGCCAATTATACACAGACTGAGGAGGTATGTGTCGTTAATTTATTCAAAAAGAAAGAGGGCAAGGAAGCCTTCAGTGAGGGAGGGAGAGAGAGTAAGAGAGAGAGAGAGAGAGAGAGAGAGAGAGAGAGAGAGAGAGAGAGAGAGAGAGAGAGAGAGAGAGACGTGCGCATCAAGTAGGCTATTTGGCATATGTACGACACAAAACGAGAGAGAGAGAGAGGCATGTGTACGATAATAGGCTACTTGGTGCACACACAACATGGAGTAGCATGGGTTGGTTCTATGTAAGAAAACACAAGCTGGGGAAAGACATAAATTCGGTGATCACGCACACACAAATACCGGATAGGGTGTGACAGTACATGCATCAAGCGCAGAAACTTAAGACGGAGACTCAGGGCTACGTTGAGTATGGGGACCTCTCCTTTCCTGTCCTCTTTCCTATGCATGCTGCGTATTTTCAGTATTTTTGTAGTTTATCTTGGGGGGGGGGGTCGGACCTTTTACTCCCCTCCCTTTGATCGATGGACAAGCACTTCAATCATACGATGACGCTCTCTTCAAGCGACCCAAGCATGAAATGCATACACATTCATACCGCATAATCGTAGCACACACGCACAATCATACCATACAGCTTTTCATGTTCCCAATGGTGGTCTGCACTTTGCGCATTATCCCACAACGTTTGTCTATATTTTTCCCTATATTGAACACGGTGCGGTCCATGTCCACTCCATTCTTCAGTCGGAACTTCGTCGTGACCTATAGAGGGGAAAAAGAGGGGAGGGGATGTGCAGTATTCAAAGTACATTAGCGTGCGTAGACACGAAAAAGTTCTACTTACCACGTACCAGGCTAGCCGCAGGAGTGGGTAATACCACAGACCTATTATTCTTTTCTTCCGAGACAAAGATGCTCTATTTCATTCATCTCCTAAATTCGGGTTCCCTGGTCGTACATGTGTTTCTCAATCGGTCGTATATTATGGTGCAAGATACCATACCTTGCATTCGGCATATACCTTAAGCTATAGTCGACCATTTTCTGACAACTCTTGGAAAAAGACAGGTGTGACGGGTACAAATTCCGTTAATCAAAAAGATTCAGGTAAATGGGGTCTGCATTATCTGTTTTCTATTGCTTGGGAGTAACAATCATTCATTCAAAAAAAAACCTTTACCAACCTAGATGATTTGTCATGACACTGATTCCGTAATTCCTTTAAGAAGCCCTTTATTTAAAACAATGTCAGTATACAAATACGGGCCTACAACCGTTCAGGCCGGCCACGGTGTGAGAGGCGTCTCGGCGCCATTTTAGGGCGAGGTCGGGTGGGTCCAGTGCACAGTCTAAGTCTTTCCACTAACTAGCTGCCGGACCAGAATCCCCTTCGGTAGTTCGAGAACTTTTCGTCAGCGTCAGCTTGCGTCAGCATGGCGTCACCGCGGTTTTGTAGCGATGCCGTGGTCCGTCCTTGGGGCGGGACAGCAGGCGGGTTCTTCCGCTGTCGCCCTGAATCAGTCTTTCTTTTACGGCACCAAACGGAGGCAAGATGGCTGCCGCCCGGGGCAAGGACAAGTTAACGTGGAATAATCAAGCAAAATAGCGGCGATTGTCCCCACCGGAGGCCCACGGGAGTCGAATGTCAATGACTCCCGCAGAACCTGCAAAGCTGCGAGGGTGTTTTTCAAGGGGTGGGGCCCACGCCCGAGCAGACAAGCCTCCGAGTCCAGGGCCGTCTCACGGTGGGCTAGGCCTGGATCCGAAGAACCGACCGCCGGAGTCCAAAGGCAGCAGCAGCAGCAGCTCTTCGTTACAGCCACCGGGGTGGGTCCCCGATCACTCTGCTGCGGGGACCCACCTCACGAATCAAACGCTAATGGCAATCTTAGTGGATCTGCGCCTGAGCGGCTACCCGGCAGGCAAGACTTGAATGGCTGTCCCGTTGCAGCCGGTCGGTGAGCGCAGGGGCGCCCACTCATCTGGGCGGCGAGTGAAATGGCTGGGTGCAACTCGGCTGGCCGGTGAAAGAAACAGCGGGGTGCAACTCAGCTGGCCGGCGAGTAAAATGGCAGGGTGCAACTCAGCTGACCGGTGAAAGAGACGGCTGGGGTGCCCTCATCTGCTGGCGAGCCTCCACCTGGGGAGGTGGGGGAGGCCCGTCCGCGTCGCTTCCCCCCGTCAGGGCACCCTTCGTTGTTGAAGGAAGAAGAAGAGAATGGGAAGATCCGCACAACGTGGCAGACCCACCTCGGCGTTGCCAGGGTCTTGGCGCCGCGTGTGGCTTCCGGACTATTCGCACAGTTGTCCGCCACTGATGTCGATGGATTTTTGCATGGCTTTTATAGCCCAAAGCCGACTAAAAGGACCGCCCAAAACAGGCCAATGTTGCAACTTCGAGGAAGGAGAGGCGAGGACGGTGTCACGCGGACGTAAATGCTTTGGGATGGAGGTCGCAGCAGACTGTCATGTAAATAGTTGTTTAAAACGTGTTTTAACTTGTTCACCCTGCCGGAATGTTGTTATACCTATAAGTTATTAAAATGTTTAATCATACTACTTTGTTGGAGTGTTGTACATATTTGCAATCTAGTTACTGTGTAATCGGAAAATGGCGTAGTCCAATTGTGCGTGATCCTAGTCCAGTTCGGTGACGTCGATGGTGGGTATCAGCAGGCTTCCGGTTGTGTGGGATTTTGGTCGTGTTTACTGGGCGGGGTGGGTGGTAGGGCAGACATGTTTGGCTCCTTTCCCTAGTTTCATATATCCCACAAAGGGCTATTTCCTAGCGTCTTTTTAGTTTTGTAGGGTCAAAAAAAGATCCCACCAGTGGCCACTGACTCTCGGGGTCCCCCTTTGTATATTTATGCCATAGCTTGCTATAAGCTACGGCGACTAGTCCATATTTAGTGAATATGTCCTTATTAGGGGTACCTTCCAGTGGAGCCGGATGGTCCACCTCTAATAAGCGGTCCGGGCAGAACCAACTACCAATCAGTGGGGATGACGGGTTACAACGGGGACAAAAGTCAGCACTACCTATCTTTTCACTGCTTGCAAAGACTAGACAGAATATCTCTATTCCTCGTTATTTGTAAGCAGAGAATACCTCCAGAGAACCAATATCGAACAACTAGTGTTCGGACAATCAATCAATCAATGGGGAGATAAAGATAGGCACGACGGGTTACAATGGGGACAAAAGTCTGCGTTACCTACCCTTCACTATTTGCAAAGACTAGACAGAATATTTCTATTCTACGTTATTTGCAAACAGAGAATATCTCAAAGAGCACTATTCTTCAAAACAATCAATGTTCGGACAATCAATCAGTGGGGAGATAAAGATAGACACGACGGGTTACAACGGGGACAAAAGTCTGCGTTACCTACCCTTCACTATCTGCAAAGGGAGAGAGAGAGAGTATTTCTACTCCTCCCCGTTTGTAGACAGCGAATATCTCAAAGAGAACAATCAATAAGTAATACTAGTATTTTCAATCAATCAATCAATTGTTTCGCAATTTGTCGTGTTTCACGACCTTACCCGGACCGCGTGGACAGTTTCTCGTCTTCCGCCTCCAGCGCCCGATCGTCCTCTACTCTCCGTATTTGCCGCGGCACTCCTGATGGTTCCCAGTCAGGACCGTAGATCACTCGAGAGAGGTCTGCTCAGAACCAGTGAAGTTCGGATGATCGGCTGCCAGACGAGGGTCTATCGGGCAGGAGCTCTCCCGATCGTTGCAGTCGTTCACTCTGTCGTCGGGACCTCTCCCACTGGATCCACGTGTCGCTGATGGGCCCCACGCTTGGGACGCCAATTGTTAAATGGTAGCGGCAGTTTCAGTCGATAACCTTTCAAGTATTGCCCGGCGGTAATCGCCTCTCATACCATTCGATAATTTACCAATGAAAGAGGCAGGCGCCAGAGACTGGAAGGCAGGAAACAAAGTTTTATTCCGTCGGAGCAGAACACATCAGATCAGACAGCAAGGTATCGTCACGAGGTGCTCTCTCTGCATCTCTGAGGCCTGGCCTCTTATACACAGGTTTATGACTTTATTGCAGGTTTATCATACATGGCACATTCTTGAGGTGGTTTTGCTACATGAAAGAACATCCTCGGAATCCCCACTTCGAGCTCGTTCCCACACATATCTACAGTGGAAGTCCCCACCCCACCCACAGTAGGAGATGGCTATCACACAGCTGGACATTCCGCCAATTCCCGGGGGTGTGTGCAACCGGTCGGGTCTCAGGGGGTGAGGGCCTTGATCTGCTGTAATCCCTTTGATGTGGGGTGTTTTCCTTACAGTAGGGGCAATAAACTGCATCCGTAGGGCTAGGTGATGGCCTGGGATCGGTTCGGACAATCGGGCGCGGAGGATGGGGGTTATCAGGAAGGATGTATGACCATGTATGGGATGAAAGGAGGTGTTGGTCAGGCACGGGGTGTGATTCCATGGCAGGGTCGCGCAGAAGGAGAGGGTTTATGGCCCGTGTATGAGAGAGCGGGGGTGGCTGGCGCGCGGGGGATGCTTGCAGCGCCAGGGGAACGCGCTGGCGATCGACAATGAGCGGGGAGAGAGAATGGGGTGCCTAAAATGGCGGCCGTGCGTTCGCTGTGCGTGGCGCTGGGGAGAGGCAAGATGGCGCAGATAATGTTCAGTTACAAGCTAAATTTCCACAGTCCTCCCTTTTAACATATCTCGCCAGCTTCCCTGGCCGACATTCACCTTCGCTAACCCTTTAGCTATAATACCGTGAATGTTTTTCATGCATTCCTTAAAGGTACAGAGTTTTTAGGACAGGCAGGAGTAATCTGACACATTTGTACATAGTTACATACAGTTGATAAAGTAGGCGAGGAGGTAGTACATACAAAATTACATCAGCTGTGCCGCATGTCAGGCCCAGGGATAGGAGGAGGGGAGCTTGTTTGAGCACAAACATGATACTGTAAAGCAAAAAAAATGTTTCTGGCAAAACAAGGGATATTTCGTACATTACTTAAGGCCCAGACTTCGTGTGGATCAAAAATAGTCAGTATAGTCGTGTGCACTGCTGGTGTTATACGAATGTCATTATACAAAGTTAGAGTTTCTTAACTTCTCGGTGTACAGTTGGAAGTGACTGACGCAATATCATGAAAACTCGATAGGAAGATAGTCAATATAAAAAGGTGGTTGGGAGAGGAATTCAACTTAACATGAGTTACAGTCATGGAAGGGAGTTCTTCTTTCCAGTGTCCTATTATAACGAGCCATCACTGGTAAGCTCTTATTGTTGTTCTTCTTTTGTTGGCACTGTTGAGCACCAGCGGTGGAGCTAAGGTCCAGCTCAAATCCAAGTTTTCACGTAGCAGGGTGTGACCATTCGTTGTTCTCCGATCACAGTCCTGTTCCCTAACACAGTTCATCATAGGTACTTTGAGACGGGGTACCCGCTTTTTGTTCTTCTGTAGTTAAGTCAAATTCAAAATCCATATAAAAGAGAGAGAGAGAGAGAGAGAAGGGGTGTGGCGTGCTTCGGGATGCCGAGGGAAGAGGGGGTGGAGTGGGATCGGATCAAAAAGCGGACCAAGGAGGGCAGAATCTTCCAGCACTGGGCCCATCAATCGGGCTCGACGGGTTGGGACTTCAGGCACGCTGGTCAGCGAGCAGGGGGCCTCGAGATAGCCCTTCGTTCTATCGCTTATCATCCTGATAATGGTGCCTCGTCTCACGCCCTTTTTGCTTCGTTGCTTCCCCCTTGGTCGATGCCATAGATGTTCCATGGTCCGTAGCCAGGCTGTGCGTCACGTCCGACCCCTCTCTTCCGATGGCCGCAGGTTATCTTTAAATGAGTACAAGAAACAAAATCTTAGAGAGTTGGCAGGGAAGACATTTACACACTTCATCCTCTCTCCCAACCACCGAGTAGTTAGGGAAATGCTTTTGTCGGTCGCTGCATGATTGATGTCTATTAACTCTTATGTCGGTGTGTGTTACTAATCTATTAATCATTGCTGTGGTGCAGGTTTCTGTGGGTGTTCCTGTTCATCGTCTGGCCTGCTAGGTGTCGATTCCTGTGCCCTATAATCGTTGCAGGAAGCCTGACATCTGTTGACTTTCTGGTTTATCAAAAATTCGAACCGGCTTCTCCGGTAGAGACTCGTTCATCTTAACACAAGTTCTGTTAATACACATTTTCCTCCGAGGACTGCTAAGTTTATGAAAAGAAAAAATGTCAGGTGCTACTGTCATGGGTTCACAGGTATCTATTTCGGGGAGGGACATAAGCTAAACATTTTTCTTGCTGGAGACAATGGGTAACCCTTATCAGCTTAGGCGATGTATCTTTAGAGAATAAGGTCATCAGCTGTTTTGTCCGAAATACTCTGAGACGGCTAGTACAGGGCTGGGGTTATTTTGGGAGAACGGGGTGCTTAGACATTCTAGTTTGGGGTAATTGGGCGGAGGCAATTCTGGGCGGTGGAGATGGTGTTGTTAAAGCTCTAAAACGAAAACCACTGACATATAGTCCCCGTGATGAGGGCCAAATTGGGAGACATCAGTCGTCTTACCTGTCCTTTCTTTCTCAGCCAATTAAGTTCAACATTTGCAGAAAGGAGAGGTAGTAACGTGGTAAAGTACGGTCGTTTTTGTTTCTGTCAATTTGTTCGAACACCGCCGTGTTTGAGGCCAATTATACACAGACTGAGGAGGTATGTGTCGTTAATTTATTCAAAAAGAAAGAGGGCAAGGAAGCCTTCAGTGAGGGAGGGAGAGAGAGTAAGAGAGAGAGAGAGAGAGAGAGAGAGAGAGAGAGAGAGAGAGAGAGAGAGAGAGAGAGAGAGAGAGACGTGCGCATCAAGTAGGCTATTTGGCATATGTACGACACAAAACGAGAGAGAGAGAGAGGCATGTGTACGATAATAGGCTACTTGGTGCACACACAACATGGAGTAGCATGGGTTGGTTCTATGTAAGAAAACACAAGCGGGGGAAAGACATAAATTCGGTGATCACGCACACACAAATACCGGATAGGGTGTGACAGTACATGCATCAAGCGCAGAAACTTAAGACGGAGACTCAGGGCTACGTTGAGTATGGGGACCTCTCCTTTCCTGTCCTCTTTCCTATGCATGCTGCGTATTTTCAGTATTTTTGTAGTTTATCTTGGGGGGGGGGTCGGACCTTTTACTCCCCTCCCTTTGATCGATGGACGAGCACTTCAATCATACGATGACGCTCTCTTCAAGCGACCCAAGCATGAAATGCATACACATTCATACCGCATAATCGTAGCACACACGCACAATCATACCATACAGCTTTTCATGTTCCCAATGGTGGTCTGCACTTTGCGCATTATCCCACAACGTTTGTCTATATTTTTCCCTATATTGAACACGGTGCGGTCCATGTCCACTCCATTCTTCAGTCGGAACTTCGTCGTGACCTATAGAGGGGAAAAAGAGGGGAGGGGATGTGCAGTATTCAAAGTACATTAGCGTGCGTAGACACGAAAAAGTTCTACTTACCACGTACCAGGCTAGCCGCAGGAGTGGGTAATACCACAGACCTATTATTCTTTTCTTCCGAGACAAAGATGCTCTATTTCATTCATCTCCTAAATTCGGGTTCCCTGGTCGTACATGTGTTTCTCAATCGGTCGTATATTATGGTGCAAGATACCATACCTTGCATTCGGCATATACCTTAAGCTATAGTCGACCATTTTCTGACAACTCTTGGAAAAAGACAGGTGTGACGGGTACAAATTCCGTTAATCAAAAAGATTCAGGTAAATGGGGTCTGCATTATCTGTTTTCTATTGCTTGGGAGTAACAATCATTTATTCAAAAAAAAACCTTTACCAACCTAGATGATTTGTCATGACACTGATTCCGTAATTCCTTTAAGAAGCCCTTTATTTAAAACAATGTCAGTATACAAATACGGGCCTACAACCGTTCAGGCCGGCCACGGTGTGAGAGGCGTCTCGGCGCCATTTTAGGGCGAGGTCGGGTGGGTCCAGTGCACAGTCTAAGTCTTTCCACTAACTAGCTGCCGGACCAGAATCCCCTTCGGTAGTTCGAGAACTTTTCGTCAGCGTCAGCTTGCGTCAGCATGGCGTCACCGCGGTTTTGTAGCGATGCCGTGGTCCGTCCTTGGGGCGGGACAGCAGGCGGGTTCTTCCGCTGTCGCCCTGAATCAGTCTTTCTTTTACGGCACCAAACGGAGGCAAGATGGCTGCCGCCCGGGGCAAGGACAAGTTAACGTGGAATAATCAAGCAAAATAGCGGCGATTGTCCCCACCGGAGGCCCACGGGAGTCGAATGTCAATGACTCCCGCAGAACCTGCAAAGCTGAGAGGGTGTTTTTCAAGGGGTGGGGCCCACGCCCGAGCAGACAAGCCTCCGAGTCCAGGGCCGTCTCACGGTGGGCTAGGCCTGGATCCGAAGAACCGACCGCCGGAGTCCAAAGGCAGCAGCAGCAGCAGCTCTTCGTTACAGCCACCGGGGTGGGTCCCCGATCACTCTGCTGCGGGGACCCACCTCACGAATCAAACGCTAATGGCAATCTTAGTGGATCTGCGCCTGAGCGGCTACCCGGCAGGCAAGACTTGAATGGCTGTCCCGTTGCAGCCGGTCGGTGAGCGCAGGGGCGCCCACTCATCTGGGCGGCGAGTGAAATGGCTGGGTGCAACTCGGCTGGCCGGTGAAAGAAACAGCGGGGTGCAACTCAGCTGGCCGGCGAGTAAAATGGCAGGGTGCAACTCAGCTGACCGGTGAAAGAGACGGCTGGGGTGCCCTCATCTGCTGGCGAGCCTCCACCTGGGGAGGTGGGGGAGGCCCGTCCGCGTCGCTTCCCCCCGTCAGGGCACCCTTCGTTGTTGAAGGAAGAAGAAGAGAATGGGAAGATCCGCACAACGTGGCAGACCCACCTCGGCGTTGCCAGGGTCTTGGCGCCGCGTGTGGCTTCCGGACTATTCGCACAGTTGTCCGCCACTGATGTCGATGGATTTTTGCATGGCTTTTATAGCCCAAAGCCGACTAAAAGGACCGCTCAAAAAAGGCCAATGTTGCAACTTCGAGGAAGGAGAGGCGAGGACGGTGTCACGCGGACGTAAATGCTTTGGGATGGAGGTCGCAGCAGACTGTCATGTAAATAGTTGTTTAAAACGTGTTTTAACTTGTTCACCCTGTCGGAATGTTGTTATACCTATAAGTTATTAAAATGTTTAATCATACTACTTTGTTGGAGTGTTGTACATATTTGCAATCTAGTTACTGTGTAATCGGAAAATGGCGTAGTCCAATTGTGCGTGATCCTAGTCCAGTTCGGTGACGTCGATGGTGGGTATCAGCAGGCTTCCGGTTGTGTGGGATTTTGGTCGTGTTTACTGGGCGGGGTGGGTGGTAGGGCAGACATGTTTAGGCAGCGAGAGCGATGGAGCCGAGCTACCTCGTGGCCGTGTTGACCGTGAGCTTGGCTCCTTTCCCTAGTTTCATATATCCCACAAAGGGCTATTTCCTAGCGTCTTTTTAGTTTTGTAGGGTCAAAAAAAGATCCCACCAGTGGCCACTGACTCTCGGGGTCCCCCTTTGTATATTTATGCCATAGCTTGCTATAAGCTACGGCGACTAGTCCATATTTAGTGAATATGTCCTTATTAGGGGTACCTTCCAGTGGAGCCGGATGGTCCACCTCTAATAAGCGGTCCGGGCAGAACCAACTACCAATCAGTGGGGAGAAGATAGGCATGACGGGTTACAACGGGGACAAAAGTCAGCACTACCTATCTTTTCACTGCTTGCAAAGACTAGACAGAATATCTCTATTCCTCGTTATTTGTAAGCAGAGAATACCTCCAGAGAACCAATATCGAACAACTAGTGTTCGGACAATCAATCAATCAATGGGGAGATAAAGATAGGCACGACGGGTTACAATGGGGACAAAAGTCTGCGTTACCTACCCTTCACTATTTGCAAAGACTAGACAGAATATTTCTATTCTACGTTATTTGCAAACAGAGAATATCTCAAAGAGCACTATTCTTCAAAACAATCAATGTTCGGACAATCAATCAGTGGGGAGATAAAGATAGGCACGACGGGTTACAACGGGGACAAAAGTCTGCGTTACCTACCCTTCACTATCTGCAAAGGGAGAGAGAGAGAGTATTTCTACTCCTCCCCGTTTGTAGACAGCGAATATCTCAAAGAGAACAATCAATAAGTAATACTAGTATTTTCAATCAATCAATCAATTGTTTCGCAATTTGTCGTGTTTCACGACCTTACCCGGACCGCGTGGACAGTTTCTCGTCTTCCGCCTCCAGCGCCCGATCGTCCTCTACTCTCCGTATTTGCCGCGGCACTCCTGATGGTTCCCAGTCAGGACCGTAGATCACTCGAGAGAGGTCTGCTCAGAACCAGTGAAGTTCGGATGATCGGCTGCCAGACGAGGGTCTATCGGGCAGGAGCTCTCCCGATCGTTGCAGTCGTTCACTCTGTCGTCGGGACCTCTCCCACTGGATCCACGTGTCGCTGATGGGCCCCACGCTTGGGATGCCAATTGTTAAATGGTAGCGGGAGTTTCAGTCGATAACCTTTCAAGTATTGCCCGGCGGTAATCGCCTCTCATACCATTCGATAATTTACCAATGAAAGAGGCAGGCGCCAGAGACTGGAAGGCAGGAAACAAAGTTTTATTCCGTCGGAGCAGAACACATCAGATCAGACAGCAAGGTATTGTCACGAGGTGCTCTCTCTGCATCTCTGAGGCCTGGCCTCTTATACACAGGTTTATGACTTTATTGCAGGTTTATCATACATGGCACATTCTTGAGGTGGTTTTGCTACATGAAAGAACATCCTCGGAATCCCCACTTCGAGCTCGTTCCCACACATATCTACAGTGGAAGTCCCCACCCCACCCACAGTAGGAGATGGCTATCACACAGCTGGACATTCCGCCAATTCCCGGGGGTGTGTGCAACCGGTCGGGTCTCAGGGGGTGAGGGCCTTGATCTGCTGTAATTCCTTTGATGTGGGGTGTTTTCCTTACAGTAGGGGCAATAAACTGCATCCGTAGGGCTAGGTGATGGCCTGGGATCGGTTCGGACAATCGGGCGCGGAGGATGGGGGTTATCAGGAAGGATGTATGACCATGTATGGGATGAAAGGAGGTGTTGGTCAGGCACGGGGTGTGATTCCATGGCAGGGTCGCGCAGAAGGAGAGGGTTTATGGCCCGTGTATGAGAGAGCGGGGGTGGCCGGCGCGCGGGGGATGCTTGCAGCGCCAGGGGAACGCGCTGGCGATCGACAATGAGCGGGGAGAGAGAATGGGGTGCCTAAAATGGCGGCCGTGCGTTCGCTGTGCGTGGCGCTGGGGAGAGGCAAGATGGCGCAGATAATGTTCAGTTACAAGCTAAATTTCCACAGTCCTCCCTTTTAACATATCTCGCCAGCTTGCCTGGCCGACATTCACCTTCGTTAACCCTTTAGCTATAATACCGTGAATGTTTTTCATGCATTCCTTAAAGGTACAGAGTTTTTAGGACAGGCAGGAGTAATCTGACACATTTGTACATAGTTACATACAGTTGATAAAGTAGGCGAGGAGGTAGTACATACAAAATTACATCAGCTGTGCCGCATGTCAGGCCCAGGGATAGGAGGAGGGGAGCTTGTTTGAGCACAAACATGATACTGTAAAGCAAAAAAAATGTTTCTGGCAAAACAAGGGATATTTCGTACATTACTTAAGGCCCAGACTTCGTGTGGATCAAAAATAGTCAGTATAGTCGTGTGCACGGCTGGTGTTATACGAATGTCATTATACAAAGTTAGAGTTTCTTAACTTCTCGGTGTACAGTTGGAAGTGACTGACGCAATATCATGAAAACTCGATAGGAAGATAGTCAATATAAAAAGGTGGTTGGGAGAGGAATTCAACTTAACATGAGTTACAGTCATAGAAGGGAGTTCTTCTTTCCAGTGTCCTATTATAACGAGCCATCACTGGTAAGCTCTTATTGTTGTTCTTCTTTTGTTGGCACTGTTGAGCACCGGCGGTGGAGCTAAGGTCCAGCTCAAATCCAAGTTTTCACGTAGCAGGGTGTGACCATTCGTTGTTCTCCGATCACAGTCCTGTTCCCTAACACAGTTCATCATAGGTACTTTGAGACGGGGTACCCGCTTTTTGTTCTTCTGTAGTTAAGTCAAATTCAAAATCCATATAAAAGAGAGAGAGAGAGAGAGAGAAGGGGTGTGGCGTGCTTCGGGATGCCGAGGGAAGAGGGGGTGGAGTGGGATCGGATCAAAAAGCGGACCAAGGAGGGAAGAATCTTCCAGCACTGGGCCCATCAATCGGGCCCGACGGGTTGGGACTTCAGGCACGCTGGTCAGCGAGCAGGGGGCCTCGACATAGCCCTTCGTTCTATCGCTTATCATCCTGATAATGGTGCCTCGTCTCACGCCCTTTTTGCTTCGTTGCTTCCCCCTTAGTCGATGCCATAGATGTTCCATGGTCCGTAGCCAGGCTGTGCGTCACGTCCGACCCCTCTCTTCCGATGGCCGCAGGTTATCTTTAAATGAGTACAAGAAACAAAATCTTAGAGAGTTGGCAGGGAAGACATTTACACACTTCATCCTCTCTCCCAACCACCGAGGGAAATGCTTTTGTCGGTCGCTGCATGATTGATGTCTATTAACTCTTATGTCGGTGTGTGTTACTAATCCATTAATCATTGCTGTGGTGCAGGTTTCTGTGGGTGTTCCTGTTCATCGTCTGGCCTGCTAGTTGTCGATTCCTGTGCCCTATAATCGTTGCAGGAAGCCTGACATCTGTTGACTTTCTGGTTTATCAAAAATTCGAACCGGCTTCTCCGGTAGAGACTCGTTCATCTTAACACAAGTTCTGTTAATACACATTTTCCTCCGGGGACTGCTAAGTTTATGAAAAGAAAAAATGCGAGGTGCTACTGTCATGGGTTCACAGGTATCTATTTCGGGGAGGGACATAAGCTAAACATTTTTCTTGCTGGAGACAATGGGTAACCCTTATCAGCTTAGGCGATGTATCTTTAGAGAATAAGGTCATCAGCTGTTTTGTCCGAAATACTCTGAGACGGCTAGTACAGGGCTGGGGTTATTTTGGGAGAACGGGGTGCTTAGACATTCTAGTTTGGGGTAATTGGGCGGAGGCAATTCTGGGCGGTGGAGATGGTGTTGTTAAAGCTCTAAAACGAAAACCACTGACATATAGTCCCCGTGATGAGGGCCAAATTGGGAGACATCAGTCGTCTTATCTGTCCTTTCTTTCTCAGCCAATTAAGTTCAACATTTGCAGAAAGGAGAGGTAGTAACGTGGTAAAGTACGGTCGTTTTTGTTTCTGTCAATTTGTTCGAACACCGCCGTGTTTGAGGCCAATTATACACAGACTGAGGAGGTATGTGTCGTTAATTTATTCAAAAAGAAAGAGGGCAAGGAAGCCTTCAGTGAGGGAGGGAGAGAGAGTAAGAGAGAGAGAGAGAGAGAGAGAGAGAGAGAGAGAGAGAGAGAGAGAGAGAGAGAGAGAGAGACGTGCGCATCAAGTAGGCTATTTGGCATATGTACGACACAAAACGAGAGAGAGAGAGAGACATGTGTACGATAATAGGCTACTTGGTGCACACACAACATGGAGTAGCATGGGTCGGTTCTATGTAAGAAAACACAAGCGGGGGAAAGACATAAATTCGGTGATCACGCACACACAAATACCGGATAGGGTGTGACAGTACATGCATCAAGCGCAGAAACTTAAGACGGAGACTCAGGGCTACGTTGAGTATGGGGGCCTCTCCTTTCCTGTCCTCTTTCCTATGCATGCTCCGTATTTTCAGTATTTTTGTAGTTTATCTTGGGGGGGGGTCGGACCTTTTACTCCCCTCCCTTTGATCGATGGACGAGCACTTCAATCATACGATGACGCTCTCTTCAAGCGACCCAAGCATGAAATGCATACACATTCATACCGCATAATCGTAGCACACACGCACAATCATACCATACAGCTTTTCATGTTCCCAATGGTGGTCTGCACTTTGCGCATTATCCCACAACGTTTGTCTATATTTTTCCCTATATTGAACACGGTGCGGTCCATGTCCACTCCATTCTTCAGTCGGAACTTCGTCGTGACTTATAGAGGGGAAAAAGAGGGGAGGGGATGTGCAGTATTCAAAGTACATTAGCGTGCGTAGACACGAAAAAGTTCTACTTACCACGTACCAGGCTAGCCGCAGGAGTGGGTAATACCACAGACCTATTATTCTTTTCTTCCGAGACAAAGATGCTCTATTTCATTCATCTCCTAAATTCGGGTTCCCTGGTCGTACATGTGTTTCTCAATCGGTCGTATATTATGGTGCAAGATACCATACCTTGCATTCGGCATATACCTTAAGCTATAGTCGACCATTTTCTGACAACTCTTGGAAAAAGACAGGTGTGACGGGTACAAATTCCGTTAATCAAAAAGATTCAGGTAAATGGGGTCTGCATTATCTGTTTTCTATTGCTTGGGAGTAACAATCATTTATTCAAAAAAAAACCTTTACCAACCTAGATGATTTGTCATGACACTGATTCCGTAATTCCTTTAAGAAGCCCTTTATTTAAAACAATGTCAGTATACAAATACGGGCCTACAACCGTTCAGGCCGGCCACGGTGTGAGAGGCGTCTCGGCGCCATTTTAGGGCGAGGTCGGGTGGGTCCAGTGCACAGTCTAAGTCTTTCCACTAACTAGCTGCCGGACCAGAATCCCCTTCGGTAGTTCGAGAACTTTTCGTCAGTGTCAGCTTGCGTCAGCATGGCGTCACCGCGGTTTTGTAGCGATGCCGTGGTCCGTCCTTGGGGCGGGACAGCAGGCGGGTTCTTCTGCTGTCGCCCTGAATCAGTCTTTCTTTTACGGCACCAAACGGAGGCAAGATGGCTGCCGCCCGGGGCAAGGACAAGTTAACGTGGAATAATCAAGCAAAATAGCGGCGATTGTCCCCACCGGAGGCCCACGGGAGTCGAATGTCAATGACTCCCGCAGAACCTGCAAAGCTGAGAGGGTGTTTTTGAAGGGGTGGGGCCCACGCCCGAGCAGACAAGCCTCCGAGTCCAGGGCCGTCTCACGGTGGGCTAGGCCTGGATCCGAAGAACCGACCGCCGGAGTCCAAAGGCAGCAGCAGCAGCAGCTCTTCGTTACAGCCACCGGGGTGGGTCCCCGATCACTCTGCTGCGGGGACCCACCTCACGAATCAAACGCTAATGGCAATCTTAGTGGATCTGCGCCTGAGCGGCTACCCGGCAGGCAAGACTTGAATGGCTGTCCCGTTGCAGCCGGTCGGTGAGCGCAGGGGCGCCCACTCATTTGGGCGGCGAGTGAAATGGCTGGGTGCAACTCGGCTGGCCGGTGAAAGAAACAGCGGGGTGCAACTCAGCTGGCCGGTGAGTAAAATGGCAGGGTGCAACTCAGCTGACCGGTGAAAGAGACGGCTGGGGTGCCCTCATCTGCTGGCGAGCCTCCACCTGGGGAGGTGGGGGAGGCCCGTCCGCGTCGCTTCCCCCCGTCAGGGCACCCTTCGTTGTTGAAGGAAGAAGAAGAGAATGGGAAGATCCGCACAACGTGGCAGACCCACCTCGGCGTTGCCAGGGTCTTGGCGCCGCGTGTGGCTTCCGGACTATTCGCACAGTTGTCCGCCACTGATGTCGATGGATTTTTGCATGGCTTTTATAGCCCAAAGCCGACTAAAAGGACCGCCCAAAACAGGCCAATGTTGCAACTTCGAGGAAGGAGAGGCGAGGACGGTGTCACGCGGACGTAAATGCTTTGGGATGGAGGTCGCAGCAGACTGTCATGTAAATAGTTGTTTAAAACGTGTTTTAACTTGTTCACCCTGTCGGAATGTTGTTATACCTATAAGTTATTAAAATGTTTAATCATACTACTTTGTTGGAGTGTTGTACATATTTGCAATCTAGTTACTGTGTAATCGGAAAATGGCGTAGTCCAATTGTGCGTGATCCTAGTCCAGTTCGGTGACGTCGATGGTGGGTATCAGCAGGCTTCCGGTTGTGTGGGATTTTGGTCGTGTTTACTGGGCGGGGTGGGTGGTAGGGCAGACATGTTTGGCTCCTTTCCCTAGTTTCATATATCCCACAAAGGGCTATTTCCTAGCGTCTTTTTAGTTTTGTAGGGTCAAAAAAAGATCCCACCAGTGGCCACTGACTCTCGGGGTCCCCCTTTGTATATTTATGCCATAGCTTGCTATAAGCTACGGCGACTAGTCCATATTTAGTGAATATGTCCTTATTAGGGGTACCTTCCAGTGGAGCCGGATGGTCCACCTCTAATAAGCGGTCCGGGCAGAACCAACTACCAATCAGTGGGGAGAAGATAGGCATGACGGGTTACAACGGGGACAAAAGTCAGCACTACCTATCTTTTCACTGCTTGCAAAGACTAGACAGAATATCTCTATTCCTCGTTATTTGTAAGCAGAGAATACCTCCAGAGAACCAATATCGAACAACTAGTGTTCTGACAATCAATCAATCAATGGGGAGATAAAGATAGGCACGACGGGTTACAATGGGGACAAAAGTCTGCGTTACCTACCCTTCACTATTTGCAAAGACTAGACAGAATATTTCTATTCTACGTTATTTGCAAACAGAGAATATCTCAAAGCGCACTATTCTTCAAAACAATCAATGTTCGGACAATCAATCAGTGGGGAGATAAAGATAGGCACGACGGGTTACAACGGGGACAAAAGTCTGCGTTACCTACCCTTCACTATCTGCAAAGGGAGAGAGAGAGAGTATTTCTACTCCTCCCCGTTTGTAGACAGCGAATATCTCAAAGAGAACAATCAATAAGTAATACTAGTATTTTCAATCAATCAATCAATTGTTTCGCAATTTGTCGTGTTTCACGACCTTACCCGGACCGCGTGGACAGTTTCTCGTCTTCCGCCTCCAGCGCCCGATCGTCCTCTACTCTCCGTATTTGCCGCGGCACTCCTGATGGTTCCCAGTCAGGACCGTAGATCACTCGAGAGAGGTCTGCTCAGAACCAGTGAAGTTCGGATGATCGGCTGCCAGACGAGGGTCTATCGGGCAGGAGCTCTCCCGATCGTTGCAGTCGTTCACTCTGTCGTCGGGACCTCTCCCACTGGATCCACGTGTCGCTGATGGGCCCCACGCTTGGGACGCCAATTGTTAAATGGTAGCGGCAGTTTCAGTCGATAACCTTTCAAGTATTGCCCGGCGGTAATCGCCTCTCATACCATTCGATAATTTACCAATGAAAGAGGCAGGCGCCAGAGACTGGAAGGCAGGAAACAAAGTTTTATTCCGTCGGAGCAGAACACATCAGATCAGACAGCAAGGTATCGTCACGAGGTGCTCTCTCTGCATCTCTGAGGCCTGGCCTCTTATACACAGGTTTATGACTTTATTGCAGGTTTATCATACATGGCACATTCTTGAGGTGGTTTTGCTACATGAAAGAACATCCTCGGAATCCCCACTTCGAGCTCGTTCCCACACATATCTACAGTGGAAGTCCCCACCCCATCCACAGTAGGAGATGGCTATCACACAGCTGGACATTCCGCCAATTCCCGGGGGTGTGTGCAACCGGTCGGGTCTCAGGGGGTGAGGGCCTTGATCTGCTGTAATCCCTTTGATGTGGGGTGTTTTCCTTACATTAGGGGCAATAAACTGCATCCGTAGGGCTAGGTGATGGCCTGGGATCGATTCGGACAATCGGGCGCGGAGGATGGGGGTTATCAGGAAGGATGTATGACCATGTATGGGATGAAAGGAGGTGTTGGTCAGGCACGGGGTGTGATTCCATGGCAGGGTCGTGCAGAAGGAGAGGGTTTATGGCCCGTGTATGAGAGAGCGGGGGTGGCCGGCGCGCGGGGGATGCTTGCAGCGCCAGGGGAACGCGCTGGCGATCGACAATGAGCGGGGAGAGAGAATGGGGTGCCTAAAATGGCGGCCGTGCGTTCGCTGTGCGTGGCGCTGGGGAGAGGCAAGATGGCGCAGATAATGTTCAGTTACAAGCTAAATTTCCACAGGGTCCCGTGCCTCCTGCGGGAGCCGGCATTGCTTTTCCACATGGGGAGCAGCTAACATGCTGCTCCCCATGTGGAAAAGCAATCTGCTTTGCTTTATTGAAACGAGAGCAGGTTTCCCTGCTCTCGCTTCAATGAAGCAAAATAGTTTACAATGGCAGCGTGGGAGCTGCAAGGCTCCCACCCTGCCATTGCAAACAGCAGTGTCCCGGGGTGGGTACCCCGGGACACTGCAGGAGCCAGCCCTGGGGGACCCCAGGCCCAATACAAGGCTCCAGGAGGGGCGCCGCATGGCCCCCCTCCCACATGTTCGAGTTGCCCCGGGGGATGGCGGTCCCCGGGGCTGGGGGGGCCTGAGAGCCCCCCACATCAAATTGTTTTAAGCTCCGGGGTGGCGGTCCCCAGGGCTGGGTGGCTGCGAGCCCCCCCACCCATGTTAACGAAGCCCCAGGGGGTGGCAGTCCCCGGGGCTGCAGGGGGGCCGTGAGCCCCCCGCATATTAAATCTTCGAGCCCCGGAGGGTGGCGGTCCCCGGGGCAGTGTGGGGGGGATTGGGACCCCCCACACTTTTTTTTAATTATGCCCCCGGGATTTTCCCCCCGGGGGCAAATGAGCATATTCAGCGCGGGAGTCCGCGCTGGATTTTTTTTTTTTTTTCGGACGAAATTCGCACTGGGTGCGCGAATCTCGCAGATTTAAAAAAAATAAATCTTTTTTTGGCACTGGGGTTCCTTGTGGGACCCCCTGAGCAGGCGTTTGCTTTTTAGGTTTCTTGTGCCTCGGCTCTACCGAGGCACAAGACGGCTGCCAACACTTCCTGATCTGGAGTGTTGACAGCCAATTAGAATACAGCTCGTGCACGGCAGGGTGCGTGCTGGGTGCGGGGAGGGTGCGCGGATCCTCCGAGGCCATAGATATATCTATCTTTTTAACTCTAATTTTCTCAGGAACTACTGAACAGAAGCAAAAGGCACGAGTCTGAACTGCGGACTACCTCTTTGCCAAATTTGGTGTAATTCTGTTCAGCAGTTCGGGCTGTAGTTGCGTCAACAGGTCCTATGGGAAAATGCATGGGGAAAATGCATTTTGGGACCCCCCTTTTTTCTCTGCCCCCGCTTGACGAATCACCGTGAAATTTTCAGGATAGGAGCGGACCGGAGCTGGCCAAAAGTTTCGAAAATTTCACGAGCATTCGTCAATCGGCACCAACGTTATTCCAAATAGAATGTTGTGGATTTCCTATGGAAAATAGGTCCTAACTATTTCTACCTACTGGCAACCGCCGGTAGGTAAGATATATATATATAGATATATTCTCATTGTCAGCCTGTCAGCTAATCTGAACTAGTCTTTGTGTTTAGAATTGGTCTGACAATCCGAGGATAGGCTTTCTATCATAGGGAGGAGGGTAGGCAATTACTTGTTACCACTTTTTGGGTGCATTTTTTTTAATGTCTTTGGTAGCGGATCCTGGCAAGGGCAGGTGAGTAAGTGACTTGCTTTCACATAACATAATGTTTCCTACCCAAATATTCAACACTTTTAGTGGGTAAACAAAGAATTCCAGCTCTGAAGCTGATCCAGTGAGGCTCAGATAAGTTTCAATAAAAGCTTGCACACATTGTTGGTTACCCGAGTGAGTGAGGTAGGGTTAGCGTTTGGAGTGATAATGGAGACTGCAGATCTATAGAAAGTTACAGTGGGTTAGTGGATGGTCAGAGGCATAACAGAAGGCCCTGCAGCACTTGCGGTGAGGTGATTCCCCTCACATTCAGTTTCCAAGGGAGGCCCCCACAACCCCGACTGGCTGGCTAAAACATTATAGAAATAAAAAACAAACTTAGAATTACAGCGAGCAGGTCCGGAAAGTGTCATGATAGCAGACAGTTTTGGACACGGAATCCACATCTACCATTCTATCTGGGGAGGAGGTGGCTGCTTGAGTCCATTTAGTGGAGGTTAGGGCAGAAAGATAATGTCAGACTGGGGCCATCGATTATGTTCAAGTAAGAGAGCTATCTGCTGATATTTCCATGCAGCTTAATTTGGGGAGACAGAGGCACAGGTCATCTAAGTTTGGACTTATTTTTGTACCGATAGGCCTAGTAAGTCACAGGCCTTGATCAACTAGCAAAATGTGAATCAAGAATTTAGCTTTTGTTTGAACTTGTTAAAAATGAAAAACAAATGCATCATCTGAGACAGTGTCGCCAAGTAGTCACATGTTCGATGTGACTCTGAGTAACTCCTGGCCCATTAGTAAGCACCTCTATTCTTTATGGGATTTGAAGTTTCATTTTAATCATAAAATCCAAGCATGTGCTTGGCGGAAAAATGTAAGGAGCCACATGTCATATTTATTGAGGCTGTCTGGTCCTGTTCTTATGCTAGGAGCAGTGGTGTGCAAAAGTGTCCCAGAAAACATTTACAATTTTGTCTTAAAATTCACAACAAGAGTTAAATAATAAATTATCTTTCAAAAAACATGTACCACGTTTTTCACCAGTGATTTTACTAGTGAGGGCTTGTGCTTCTAAATAGAGACTCCTCTGATGACCTATCAGGGTCCGATTATCCTCACCAAGAGGCAGCACGCCTGTTTTTTGATACACGTTATGACTTGGGAGGACGCTTGCTGGCCTGGAATTCCTTCCTGTCCCTCCAATTAATGTGTGGGTGTGTATATATATGGCATGTGAACAAGGGCTTTCGAGCCCGAAACGCGTCATGGTTTGCTGAGCAATGGTCGAATAAATACTCTTGCCTGAAGTTTCCTGTGGTCCGTCTCTCCTTCTTCGCCGCCCGTTCGGAGGTTGTGGGAGTTTCCTGCTTTTCATATATATATATATATATATATATATATATATATATATATATATATATATATATAACCTACTGCGGTTGCCAGTGGGTAGTTATAGTTAGGACCAAGTTTCCATAGCAAGAGCATTTTTTGTTTTGCTTATAACTTTGGCGTCGTTTGATGAATCTTCATGAAATTTTCCAAACTAATTCTTCGTTCATATCAGCTCCTATGTTGAAAGTTTGGGGGTGATTCGTCAAGGTGGGGCTGAGAAAAAAGGGTCCCAAAACGTGCTTTCTCCATGATAATTTCCATAGGAAAATTTAGACAAGGCTACAGGTCGAACGGGTCAACGGAATTACCCCAAATTTGGCAGGGAGAAGGGTCTTAGTCTAGAAAGCACGCTTTTGTTTATTTGGTGTAAATCCGTTCAGTAGTTTTGGAGAAATATCGAAATTTTCAGATATCGATATTTGTGGAATTCTGCCATCTGATTGGCTGAGGCGTTACGAGCATGAGCTTGCTGCTTATTGGCTGTGACCGGTTGCAACTAGGAAGTGTTGGCAGCCATTTTGTGATTCTGTTGAAGTGAGTAAGGGGAGAAAAGGGCAAAAAAGGAAAGAGGAGGGTAGGAGCACTGTAACCTCTGTGGGGTGTTTATGGTGTGCTACACAGGGGGTGCGAAGCAAACTACTCATCCCTACCAGTCTGAAAGTGCTGGGCTATGGAAATTAAGTGAGGAATTGCCTAGAGTCTGATGCTGCTAAGGTGAGCTGCTGCGGGACTTGGGGATTAAAGCATGAGCCCAAACTGTGTGTCTTATGCTGTGAAGTCATGGGCCCTGGACGCTGCACCACACCTGTGGAAGTAGTGTCAGCATGTGTTTATACCTACTAGGACGAACTACTGTCCCATACTGCTCTGAAAGTGCTGGGGTATGGAAAATATGTAAGGTATTGTCTAGAGTCTCATGCTGCTAAGCTGAGATGCTGCCGGACTCGGTGATGAAAGCGTGAGTCCAAACTGTGTATCATATGCTGTGAAGTCATGTGCTCTGACTGCTGTGCCACATCTGTGCAAGTAGTGTCAGCATGTAGTTATACCTACTCGGAGGAACTTTTGTTTTGAACATTGTAACTTGTGTATGGTGCTTAGGGGGTGTTATACAGGGAGTGTGAAGTAAAGTTTGCGCGTATCAAATCAATTTGGTATTTGTTAAGTGCAAACTACTCACACGTATGGGTCTGATGGCGCTGGGGGCGTAAACTGAGCTGCTGCCAGACTCGGGGATAAAGCCGCTGAACTACTGACCCATATCGGTCTCAAAGTGCAGGGTACGGAAATTAAGTGAGGTATAGAGTGTCATGCTGCTAAATTGAGCTGCTGCTGGACTCGGGTTGAAACCGTGAGCCCAAACTGTGTGTCCTATGCTGTGAGGTCATGTGCTATGGGCGCTGTGCCACACCTGTCCAAGTAGTGTCAGCAATATTTTATACGTAGTAGGAGCAAGTTTTGTTTCGAACACAGTAACTTGTATATGGTGCTGGTAAGTGATCCGCAGCGCTGCCAAAAGCAGTGCACCCATGACATGCAGCAGACGTGCAAGGTATAGGTGGACGTGAATGGAGTCGACTATGTGTTTGGGCTGCCCTGCTATGCATCAGTGGCTCTGCTT
Organism: Triturus cristatus; assembly: GCF_964204655.1. Taxonomy (NCBI): domain Eukaryota; kingdom Metazoa; phylum Chordata; class Amphibia; order Caudata; family Salamandridae; genus Triturus; species Triturus cristatus. Next base: position 559,939,266 of record NC_140588.1, read on the forward strand.
GTAGCTGCACTGGCTTGCCGTGTACCAGTCTTCTGGATGAAATGGCACAGCTTGGTGCAATGAGCCAGGTCTGTGTGCAATGGGTGCAGGGCAGGGTTGTGGTGGGAGTACGTGTGAAGGCCATTTCATGCACGCTAACTACGACGAAGGACTTTTGAGTGTGGGATGCCCACTCGTTCTCAAATCGGGTAGTGCGTAGTGTGGGAGACGGATGCAAATATTATCGTATCTGTCAGGGGCGGCTGGCCACTTGCAAGTTCCTTCTCAGAGCAGCAGATGTGTTAGCGCAAGATAGCTCAGACAAAGAACCTTTCATCCTTACAGTAACTTCTCCAGCTGCATTCATACAGGATGTGTACAAAGGCCGGTCGTGGGTGTTGTGTGATGTCTGCGGCCCTGGTCATCATGGATGAGATGCCCAGCACGTGGCACATGGGCGGGTTCACTGTGTGTTACGTTGCCAAACAGCTGCTCCTCCCTCCCACAAGCCCACACAATTTTGTGCGCTGCGCTGTTGTATTCCGTGCACTCCTATGGCACACCTTTGTAATGGCTATTCACGCATGTGCTGCGGCATTGCAATCACACCATGACACTGCCGTTTGGAGGTGGTGCATGTCACTTTACAACATCGACTGCTGCGGCCCTTGTGGCGGCCACACGAGAACACAGAGACACACTTAAGGCACTTCTTGCACACGGACATGCGTGAGACACCCCGTTCCCTTTGCCGCTTGTGCATGCAGGAGGATGGTGCGTAGCTACATCTCCAGGCTCACTGCCAACGCTGAGGTGACATGGTAACGTCCGCTGAAGACAGCACACTGATGTTGCATGGCCTGTGCCTATCATGCTAACACAATGACCACACGGATATACTTGCTCAGATGCGGGTTCGGGGGGCGTTGGCGGTCCTGGGGTTGTTGTGATGAGTGTTATGGCCCTCATGGGTATCCGTGTATCATGCTCATTGACTCTATGGTACCTGTGGGTGTTCAGGCGTGGCTCTTGGCAGTGTTCCCTTTCATGCTACAGGTAGTGGTCCTGCTTAACACCAGCAGAAAGCAGGTGTAAAATCTGTGGTGCTAACGCGGCTTATCGCCAGAATTTGTTTCACATCGCAGTTTTTGCCTTTCGTTGTGAAAGTTGTGATGTGGTTTTTTATGTGTACAGAAAAATAAATGAACTGGGCAGTGTATCCCGTCAAGATCCAGCACCTGACCCACTATTCACAATCAATATAAATACAATGAGATTTCTTCATTGATTTTGTGTGTACACTGTAAATTTAGTATTTAGAATAAATCGCAAATGTGCACCTCGTGTGTTTTTGCACGGGAACGCCTATTCTGCATCTCATTATCAGCTCTTTAATGCAACTACAGTTGAGATAAATCTAACACACTATTCAAAAGCTGGTGCAAACTGCAGACATCACCAGTATTCCCGCGATAACTGCCCCAAAATGTAACACCATGGTGGACACCCCCAAATAACACTAATAAGAACGAGAAAGAGTCACACAGCACTTAAGTAACAACCAAAAACGTTATTGATTTTTTTTCTTTTTTTCTTCAAACTTTATTTTTTCGTAAACTTATATATAAAGGATAAAGTAAATTTAACAAAATGAATACAAAACAACAAGGCGGAAGACTCCTGTCGGGAACATGAATGTTGACGACACAGCCTGGAAAATAAAGCACAAAATAAGGACGTGTGTAATGCGCATATCAAAGGAGAGAGACACAGAGAAGGAAAAAAAGCCAAAGAGAAAAAGAAAGGGAAGGAAGGAAAGAAAGGGAAAAGGGAGACAGAGAAAGAGAAGGAAAGGAAGGAAGAGAGTGAGAGAGAGAGTGAAGAGAGGGAAGTGAGAGAGAGAGAGAGAGAGAGAGAGATACTGCCGCCCCTGCACATCCATGACCAAATAATTACCGGCTGCCACCGGAGTCTGTACCAGTGGGCACTCAACGTGCCCGTCAAAGCTCCGCCACCTGGAAGATCTCACAGATGTCGCTGAGTCCTGAGTCATGAATGGCGGAGACCACATCAGCTTCTCCACGGCCCGGCAGATCCCACACATGTTGCTGAGTCCTGAGTCATTAATGGCGGAGACCACATCAGCTTTGGGTGCCGCTAACCCTGTGCAACGCAAGTGAGTGCCACATGCTGGTAGGCCGCTGACAGCCATACAACTTAGGGTGCGACTAACCCTGTGTAACTCAAGTCCATGCCACGTGGTGGTAGGCCCCTGATGGCCACATCAGTTTCGGGTGGCACTAACCCTGTGCAAGTCAAGTGCGCGCCATGTGGTAGTAGGCCCCTGACGGCCATACAGCTCAGAGTGCGACTAACCCTCTGTGCAACTTTTCATGGACTCTTTATGATTGAGACCCGTGGAGCGTCCGCCATCCAGTCAGCACTGGCAAAAAAAGGATGTGACGTTGTCGATGCATTATATTTGCGTAGTCACATGGCCTGTGACGCATGTGCCGGATGGGTGTGGTGTGTGTGCAAACCTGCCCTCAGGGAGTGGCCGTGACATGTTGACAACTAGAGCACTGACCTGCACATCAACAGCGAGTACGCCTGCGTCAGGTAGCTATGTGGAGATGTGAAAACGTGTTTTCTCAATGGATTTTCCATAGGAAACTTTAGACAAGGCTACAGGTCACACTGCTGAACTGAATTACGCCAAGGTTGGTAGGGAGAAAGGTCATGGTCCAGAAAGCTTGCTTTCTTGCATGGAGTGAAAATATAAAAGAAAGGTCCCGGGGGAAATTTAATATACCAGAGCTCTGTCTCTGCGAGATAACCCTTTCACGATCCCTCTTCCCAACATCACCACTTCGCAGTTATAGTGTTAGAAGACAGTCCGTCGGCTCGCAGCTCTCTACCTTTGCGAGCTAGTACGCTGCTGTGCCTGTACCTCTGTGAGCTACAACGCTGCTTATCCTTTGTGAGCAGACGGCTCGTAGTACTGCGTCTGTGAGTCGACCGGACGGGCCGCAGTTGTCCCTCTGCGAGCCTGTGTGCGAACTGTTCATAAGTCACACTACACAAGCATTGAAAAGCCATTTTGTGATTCACTCCGACAGCTGGCATCTGTCCGAGGCATTTCTGAAAACATACCGGTGTTCTTTCTGTGAGAGATACCCCTTTCACGCTGCCTCTCCCCACATCAGCAGGTAACGCACCCTCTTCCCACATTACCAACATACCCCCAACAACCTTCTTGGGCCCAGAATAACCCCTGTGCAGTTAGACAAACAAGAATCTTAGTCATGTATAGATTTACATATAAAATATTTTATTTAAACAAAACAAATACAAATAAAACTGAAGGGAGTCTGGTGCTGTGGTCGCTGCCACGAAGTTGGGGTTACTGTCATTCAGGACTCAGGACACAGTTCCACATGTGGGATCGGTTTGTATTGAACAGGGTTAGTGGCACCACGTGTTGCGCCTTGTGTTGTACAGGGTTAGTGGCACCACGTGTAGCCGGCCTTGCATATGGAAATATGCCTGACTGATCAAAGGGAGTCTTGTGCTGTGGTCGCTGCCACGAAGTTGGAGTCACTGCCATTCACGACTCAGGACACAGTTCCACATGTGGGATAGGCTTGTGTTGAACAGGGTTAGTGTCACCACGTGTCGCGGCTTGTGTTGAACAGGGATAGTGGCACCACGTGTCAAAAATTCGAATTGCGAGCTCTGTTGCCCGCAGTGTAGAGTGTTATTGAGTGTTTGTTTTCACTTGAAGATGAATTTGTTGATTGTACTAAAGCTATAACTGATATAAAAAAAGTTCTTGAAGCAAGGATACTAAAAGGATATTATGTAGGTTTTAGGCCTGTGATAGTTACTTGCCTAGTGGACTCTGTAATTAATTAATCAAGATTTAATTTTAATTGTGAGCCCTACTGACCGCAGTGTAGGCGTATCATGAAAAGATGAAATATGTATAGAATACACTGTCGAAGTGTATGAGCCTGTGATGCTGCTTGGTGCTGATGGGCCGTAGTGGGAGCTATGTCTCTAGCCTACTGCGTCATCTGCAATCACGACTGTATCTGAATTGTGAGCCCTGCTGACCACAGTGTAGGGCAGAGGTAGCGGTGAGCAAGGGCCCACAGCCACATGCATAGGTTGGTGAACCCACCGGCCTGCGTAGTTTAGTTTCAGTGGCACTACGTGTCGCCGGCCTTGCATATGGAAATATGCCTAACTGATCAAAGGGAGTATGCTGCTGTGATCGCTGCCACAGACTTGGGGTCACTGCCATTCAGGACTCAGGACACAGTTCCACATGTGGGATCGGCTTGTGTTGAACAGGGTTAGTGGCACCACGTGTCGCCGGCCTTGCATATGGAAATATGCCTAACTGACCAAAGGGAATATGCTGCTGTGGTCGCTGCCACGGACTTGGGCCCACTGCCATTCAGGACTCAGGATACAGTTCCACATGTGGGGTCGGCTTGTGTTGAACAGGGTTAGTGGCACCGCGTGTCGTGCCTTGTGTTGTAAAGGGTTAGTGGCACCATTTGTCGCCGGCCTTGCATATGGAAATATGCCTAACTGATCAGAGGGAGTCTGGTGCTGTGGTCGCTGCCACGGACTTGGGGTCACTGCCATTCAGTACTCAGGACACACTTTCACATGTGGGACCAATCGGCTTGTGTTGAACAGGGTTAGTGGCACCACGTGTCACCAGCTTGTGTTGAACAGGGTTAGTGGCACTATGTGTTGCGGCTTGCGTTGAATTCTGCCTGAATAAGTCCACTTGGCGATGACTTGTGGTGCAGTGAGTTAGTGGCACCTGAAGCACTCAGTGTGTGTGCACCGGGCGGACCACACTGGTAGCAATGTCTTTACATGCTTTGAAAGAATCTTCATAGCAGTCAACATCTCCAAGTAATTCCATTTCAGTCCTCCAAGGTTTGAAGAGTTGCAGAAGAGCTAAATAGAAAAACTCTCTCTTATCTGGAGTATCACAACTTAATTTCCTGTGATTAATCAAATTTCCTTTGGCATTCCTTAAGAAACATCCATCAGATCCAATTACAACATATTTCCCTTCATTTATTTTTTCTGTAACATTTTTTCTAAAACTATAATGTTGCAGTATTTCATATAGACATATGTTTTCCAGATATGGACTTCTATTTGGATAGTATGCGAGGAACAGTGATTGAGTTATCTGCAACATATTGTATGTCCATATTTGCATTCCACATCTTCAAAATTACTGGATTGTAATCATTAATGTACTTTTTGGGTGATTTTCGAGTGATAGTATGCCTCACTGCTGACATAAAACTGTTCACTCTTCCTTGAGAAGACTTATGGTGCACTGAGATAGTAGTACCTTTGGCGCTCAGCATGTGCGTACCCTGCGATGATGCGTTTTCCGAGAGTGCTGCACTCGGACTAATGTCTTTTGTCTATTGAATTCTGCCCCAGTAAGGCCACGTGGCAATGACTTGTGGTGCACTGAGTTAGTGGCACCTGAAGTACTCAGCGTGCGTGCACCCTGCGATGATGCGTGGTCCGAGAGGGCCGCACTGGGAGCAATGTATCTTGCGTACTGCACTGCGTCATCTGCAATCGCTACTCCAGCTGAATTGTGAGGTCTGCTCTCCGCAGTGTAGATCGAAGGCAGTAGTCTGTACAGACATAAGTCTGCGGTGCTGTGCCGCTGGGTTCGCCTGTGTCGAGGAGACCCGTGGTCACAGCGGCAGCCTCGTGGCAGGGTGAGTCCCGCTGCTCCGGCACAGTCGTTGGTCTTCACAGTTCACAAGTGAACCACGCCCAGAGTCCCTGCCTATTTATTCACACTCCTATGCAGAAGTGGCGTACGTCGGACCAGTCCACTCTGGTTATGCTTATGCTTACAGGGGAGGACGATACAGCTACATGACTGAGATCGTCCCTAGTGTTTGACGTACCATGGTTGGGTCCACTGTCCACAATACTACAAGGACAAGTAGTATTTGTGCACATGGAGAGGTATGTGTTCTGCATACTGAGATGTGTCCAGCACATCAGTGATTTGAGTCATTTGAAATGTCATCAGTGATGTCATGAGTGATGTCACTGACCATGTCATGAGTGATGTAATATGTGACATCATCACCAGTGCATTGTGGGCGCGCAAGTTATAGTTAGCTCAACTAACTTTAACGGGCGAATTTCTCTGGTGAAATGTCCAACTTACTATAACGTCCCTGAAACCAATGGTTTTTCTGAGTGAATTTCTAAGGTTTGTTAAATGCTAATTTCTAACTATAACGTGCCTGAAACCTATGTTTTTTTCAGTGAAAAAAAATAAATATATATTCACTGAAAAAAACATAGGTTTCAGGGGTGGAATAGTTAGCTGGACATTTTACTCTTACAAAACCATTGAAATTCCTTTGTTATAGTTAGTTCTACTAACTATAACTCACGCACCTGCAATCCACTGCTGATGATGTCACATATTACATCATTCATGACATGGTCAGTGACATCACTGATGACATCACTGATGACATCTCAAATTACATCACTGATGACATCACTGATGACATCATCCAGTAAATGTGGTTTGGTTCATTATTTAAATATGTATTATATATATAGCAATCTGCATTGAAGAATGAGTGGAAGTATAACTATCTGGATGGAGGATTTACTAGCAGTGTGATTGACTGTTTAAGTGACTAATTTAAAGTGTCTCACTAAATATATGGGATAGTGATTAAACTGTGTGAATATCTGTATCACTCTGTCTCTTGTGTAAACTACTGCATAAGTTGGCTACTAGCTATGTGAAAGTCTATATTAGTTATTGATTAGTTCAGTGAGTATTTTTATGGGAGATTGAATGTGTGTGTGGTTGGGTGGGAGGTGTGTGACTGTCCAAAGATGTGTAAATAGTTGATTTAGTAGGTATATGAGGTTAAGACTGCATGTGGGAACAGTTGTTTGGGTGAGTGAATGTCTTTATGGGTGTAGTGATGAGTAAATATATTTCTCAATGATAGATGTCCAACAAAGTAGAAATATAAAAGGCAGTGTATGTGACAGTTGTTGTATATAAATAAGTATACATAAGACTCAGTGATTCTATGAGTGACTGTATGGATAACTGTATACTTGCAATAGTGATTTTATAACACACTAAGTATGAGTTACTATCTATATGAATAAATGAAGTGGTGTTTGTATAAGTGTGTAGCTGAGTAAATGTAAGTATGATCAATTGTTTGCATAAGTGAGTAGGACGACTGCATACGTGAATAGGATGTATGCTGGTGTGTAATGTTGATGTAGGTGTATGATTATATTTGATAGTGTTCTATTGATCTTTGTCAGCATGTATGAGTGAATCTATAGGTAAGTGTTCAGATGTGTGTGTAGATCTAGGAATCACTGAGTGGGTTGTTAGAAACTTATATTGGTGTGTCAATGGTTTCAAATATGGTACTCCATATTTTATAATGAGTGATGAAAGGTTATACCAGTGTATGATGAGGTGTATCAGATTGTCACGTAGATGATGTCATCAGTGATGTCATCAGTGATGTCATCAGTGATGTCATCAGTGATGTCATCAGTGATGTCATCAGTGTTATCACTGACCATGTCATGAATGATGTAATATGTGGCATCATCAGTAGTAGATTGCGGGCGTGCGAGTTATAGCTAGTAGAATTAGCTATATTGAAGGAATTTCAATGGTTTTGTACAAGTGAAATGTCCAGCTAACTATAACACCCCTGAAACCTATGGTTTTTTCAGTGAATTTCTAAGGTTTTTTAAATGCTAATTCCTACCTATAACATGTCTGAAACCTATGGTTTTTTCAGTGAATTTCAAAGCTTTTTAAATGCTAATTCCTAACTATAACATGTCTGAAACCTATGGTTTTTTCAGTGAATTTCAAAGATTTCTTAAATGACAATTTTTAAACGTCATAATAGTTATATTTATTTTTTGATGCTGATTTTTTACATTTTTTTAACTATTTATTTTTACATATTTTATTTTTTAAATTACATTATATATTTTTAATATAAATGGGAAAAAAAAATATTGAAACTCTAATGGTTTTTTTGTTTTATATATTGTTTTTAAATATATTTATATTATTTTCTTTATTGTTTTTTTTCACATTTTTTTAGGGAGTCGCGCACCCAAAGCGTTCCTTTCTCCATCACTGCGCTGAACCTAGCTGCCATTTTAAGATTGTTGTGTAGGATCCACGTAGGATGTGCGATGGGTGCGTATTTTCATGCGCGATCACTATGCGACTGGTACGCGACTCCAGATGCATACGCAACACATACGTATTACTTTACGCGATGCTCGCACGCTTGCGCGTGAAAAGCCCCAGGGGTGGCGGTCCCCAGGGGTGCGGGGGGGCCGTGAGCCCCCACATATATTTTAAAGAAGCCCTGGGGTAGCGGTCCCCGGGGCTTGGGGGGCCTTTGAGCTCCCCCACCCATGAATATTGAAGGCCTAGGGGTTCAGGGTGTTTCTACCCTGTCCCCTTTTTGCGTTTTGCGCACTTTTTTCAAGGATTTCTTGTGCCTCGGTTCTACCGAGGCACAAAATGGCTGCCAACACTTCCTGGTTTGGAGTGTTGACAGCAAGTTGACAGCCAATTAACATGCATCTCGTGATCGGGAGGGTGCGCGCAGGGTGCGCTCAGGGTGCATGGATCCACCGCGCCCATAGATATATATGTGATTTTACTTTTGATTTTCTCATGAACTACTGAACGGATTTACACCATTTAACCAAAGGCACTTTTTGGGCTACCTTTTTGCCAAATTTGGTGTAATTCCGTTCAGCAGTTCGGGCTGTAGCTGCGACTAAAGGTTCCTATGGAAAATTGCATGGGGAAAACATGTTTTGGGACACCCTTTTTTCTCGGCCCCTTGCTTGACGAATCACCCCGAGACTTTCAGGATAGGAGCGGACCGGAGCTGGCCAAAAGTTTTGAAAAATTTGCAAAGATTCGTCAACCGGCGCCAAAGTTATTGGGAATAGAATGTTGCAGATTTCCTAAGGAAAATAGGTCCTAACTATAACTACCTACTGGTAGGTAATAGATAAATATATATATATATAATATATAAGATATCAAAGACGATATATATAGTAGAGTGAAATGAGAAATAAATCTGAAATGATCATAAAGTACTATTATTCTCTAGCTCATATTTGTCTATTATTTCACCCTATATTGACATTCATCACAGTTTGATGAAAACAATTCATCTATTACAGTACATGATGTAACAATGTAAAATAGTTTTAAAAAACTGTTTCACTGATAGGCACTATTCTAATGCAGATTCCAATGTAAATGATAAATAAGTGAAGTACTCTATCATAACGTGCTCTAATATAAATTCCAATATAAATAATCCAGTATATTATAAATGAGTACAGTACTCTTTCATAAACTGCTTTAATGGACATTATGTTAGTGCAAATTATTATATAAATGTACGATTTGGGCAGGGGTCCATACCTTATGATATACCCATAGTGGTGAAAGTACCTTGTCTGTCCTACAACATGGGTATGACTTGGCCTTTGTTGAGGGAAATCAATTTGGGCTGCATTGAGTACCAGACAGAAATGAAGGGATATTCCCAGCTCCCTAACTATACCCCTAACAGGCAAAAAACAAACAGAAAAAGTGCAATATTGTGCCATGCCTATGTGTATTATTAGGAAATGTTTGTGCATTTATTATTTGTTGTTTCTTTATTGCTCATGCAAGAATATTCCTTTGTCTGACAGTGTATTTGTCAACAGTGCCTGTTGGGGATAAGAATTCATGTGGCCGCTGATTACTAGAATTTAGTTTGGAGTTCCATTAGAGATCAATCTGGAATTTTGAGAGTCTGCAGAGGCCCCACATAAGAATTTGTGTTCTTAAGGGGCATAGCAAAAGAGGTGGTGGGCTGCCAAGTTGAAGAGGAGAAGGTGTAGGTGTTTTAGCCTATTGAACGCATAACTAGATAAACACCCTGGACCCGATTCACAGAACTAACTTAAGATAAAATCCCAAACTTACTACCATTTTCGTATTCACAGAAGGCACTTACTCATTTTGGTATTCAGAAGACACTTACTCACTTCGGTATTCACAGAAGTTAGGAGTCCTAACTTTAGGACTCCTAAATGCCTTCTGTGAATACCGAAAGTCTTAAAATTAGGATTTTTCTCAGTTTACGAGTCCTAAAGTTAGGACTCATAACTTTACTACTGTTAAACTGAGAAAAATCCTAATTTTAAGGCTTTCTGTATTCACAGAAGGCATTTAGGAGTCCTAAAGTTAGGAGTCCTAACTTTACTACTACTAAATTGAGAAAAATCCTAATTTTAAGACTTTCGGTATTCACAGAAGGCATTTAGGAGTCCTAAAGTTAGGAGTCCTAACTATACTACTATTAAACTGAGAAAAATCCTAATTTTAAGGCCTTCGGTATTCACAGAAGGCATTTAGGGGTCCTAAAGTTAGGAGTCCTAACTTTACTACTACTAAATTGAGAAAAATCCTAATTTTAAGACTTTCGGTATTCACAGAAGGCATTTAGGAGTCCTAAAGTTAGGAGTCCTAACTATACTACTACTAAACTGAGAGAAATCCTAATTTTAAGACTTTCGCTATTCACAGAAGGCATTTAGGAGTCCTAAAGTTAGGACTCCTAACTTCTGTGAATACCGAAATGAGTAAGTGCCTTCTGTGAATACCAAAATGCGTAAGTGCCTTCTGTGAATACCAAAATGGTAGTAAGTTTAGGATTCTGTCTTAAGTTAGTTCTGTGAATCGGGCCCAATGACTTGGCAGCTTATTAACCCAAGCATTTTTGAATATGTACAGAAGTGCTAGCACTTCAGTAGTACTAATTTAGGTACTCACAAATGCTGTTCACTAATCTCTGGCCAGAGATCTCTCCCAACGCTTCACCTCTTTTTATATGCTGAGTTCTTGCCTTGAGTGCGGAGAACTCGGCACTTTGACATGTACATTTTTTTTGTAACTGTAGGAGTGGCTGGAAAATGGGAAATATCTACTACTAAATAATGGATGGAATATGGATAAAATCAAGGCGGGTCATAGGCAGCTACACACAGATACAAAAACACACCCACCCAAGTTGCACCCAAGTTGCACCCTCTTCTGCTCCAGTAGCACTACTGACCAAAAAGTCTCATTACTACTCCAGCCAAGCCTGAGACTAAGTCAGACACCATAGACGGCCAGTCACTGGTAATGCACAGCACTTTCTTAGAAATTCTTATTGAGGCGAGAAATAATACTAAGACCACATTGTAAAAATTGGAACAAATATTTTTATATGTGATAAATAATGTAACAAATAATATTTTGATTTAAGGCAGGAGTGAACAGCCAGGACTCTGCCACATCCATTAACAGATGAATCTCACTACAATATCACAGAACCCACAAGCAAAAACATTTGTGGCCTTGCCCTTCATTTTGAGGAACACTTTCTTGAAGAGAACAAAGATGATTTACAGGCAGGGGATCTATATCTTGGGGATGTCGAAGGGAAACATTAATTGCTAGCTACCATTTCTCTCCAAATGTGATCGGTTGTATAGTTGCAGATGGGTTAAAGCACACTTCCAGACCTTCCATGCACATATGAAAATACTGGCTGCACTTCATTTCCTGGCCACTGTTTATTTTCAGAGGGTCGGTTAGGACACTTTGGACTTCCTATTTGCAGCCATATTCCAGTGCTTGCAACAGGTACTCAGACGCATCTCCAGCCAAGTGTACTACTTTATTTCCATGCCAAAGTCACTGGCAGAAAGGCAACGAACGGGTGGCGAGGGAATTTAATACCAGCAGAGCTGCTGTGCTGTGTGACATGAAAGGAAGAGAGCAGGACAGCACCATATCTACGAGGATACAGTACTGTTGCTCTCTTCCTCAGAACTGGTGAACTTTCTGGCTGCCTACTGCCATACACATGCCATTTGCACCATAGTGGAAAAAGTGGGTGTGTGAGTCTAGTATAGGTTTTGTACTGGAAGGGTACACTGCCAATACAAAATACTATGTTAAGACATACTTTAAAACTTTTCTTTTCCACTTTGTATATGTGCTGTACAGTGCAGCATAAAAGCAAAGTTAGAATGGTGAAAATATAACTTTTCTCCTACTTTGTGCCTGCCTCAAGGAAGCGCAAATTGTTGGTGCAAAGCCCTGTCTACAAATGTTGGTTCAAAAACTATGATTGGTTGCATGGGAATACCCATGTAACACCCACGGGAAGTCCACCCAAGTCAAAGCAGTGCAAAAGTAGGACAGCGCTTCTTTGTGTTACTTTAGGGCTACTTTTAAGAGCAAATCGAGTTTTCTCAATCAACAGTTTGCACAGGTTTGCCTCACTTTTAGGGCTTTGCACCAGAGCAGCGTTGACAAATGTGTTTCGAATTCTATTGTTGTCATGTGCAACATTTAGCACAAAAGTCCCTAACTTTCGCACTAGCGGTCAGTGGAACTGAAGCAGCAGACGTCAAAAAGATTTGGGGTCAGGGATTGCTGAGACAGCTAAGATGCACGCATAGTCCCTTTAGAAGACGGGAAATGCTAATAAAAACTCAGGGGTCCCTTGTCGACCTTCCATTTTCACTGATCTAAGCCATCCGACGCCCAAAGCGCTGATGTAGCTGTCAAATGCATAGCACTTAAACTTTACAATTGGCACCACTGGCTGTGCACGTGTCTGCTCCCGCAAGAGCTCTTTAGTCGAGTGTGCGCGTTTGAAGGCGGAGATCACCTGCAGGGAGACATTCATCCCAGCACTATCAGCACAAAACCGATCGCTGCTTTTCATTCGTCTTAGTCGTTTCTCAAGATAACAGTTATTCCATTCGGTAGCGCGCGCCCCAAGCTCGGCCGTCCCTGCATCAGCCCTTCATCTCCGGAGGTTGCAGTTTTTCAGAAGCCGCGGTGTTTTGCTGTTATCAGCAAGATCCGCGCGGATACGCGGAATCCTGGAATCGCAGTTTGTTAACGCCGCGGCAGCAGGCAGCGTGCTTCAGGAATTGTGTACGGACGCATGTGCAGTGATTTACGGGGCTTTGCTGTTTAGCGCAGTCACATTTTTCATCTAGAAGTATTCATTGGTTGGTGTTTTTTTCAATATCTTCCGCATCCGTCACCTACTGAACTAGCCCTATAGTTTCTAAAGAAGTTCATCACAAGTTGTGACATGAAGTTCAAGTGCTACAGAAGTACCTGAAGTGTGTTATTATTAGGCAGAGGCGCAACTAGAGCCACATTTCGGGGGGGGCTGAATCTTTTAAGCCATAGGCAGAGTGGAGCTGCAGGGGCTCTTAGAAGGGGTGAAACACCAGTGAGGCCTCATTAACATGCAAATGGTCTTTTAACCCCTTCGCTGCTGCGGACATTCCGCTGCAGCGCTGGGGGGGGCAGGGGGGCAGCGCGGCGGGCCTGTGCTCATGACGGAGCCGCTCCGTCATGAGCCACAGTTGAGCTGTGCTCATGACGGAACGGTTCCGTCATGACTCCGCCCATTTGCGTTGTCGCCCCGCACAGGCGGGGAAACAGCGCCGCGCAGGCGGAGCGGCCGCCGGCAGGATTGTCATGACGGAACCGTTCCGTCATGAGCACACGACAACCGTGGCTCATGACGGAACGGTTCCGTCATGAGCAGGGAAGGGGTTAAAGACCTGTGAAGTGCTCGGGTGCGGCTATGTGTGCGCCGGGAAGCTGTCCCATCCCGGGCTGCCACACACGAGGGGGGGGGGGGGGGGCTGAAGCCCTGTGAGTCCAATGGGTGTTGCGCGCCTGTTATTAGGTTATACAGAAAAAAGATTATTGCATCAAAAAAGCACACAGTCATCTGTACATAAAGGCCACAACAAAGATAAGCATAGGCCAAAAAATAGGTCAGATTTGCATTGTGAGTCCTGGGTAAAACAGTAAAAAAACAAGCATTTGCAATGCAATCGGTCTCGCCTTTGAGACCTTATATGTATTTAGCTATGCAGCACATTAGCCTGGGTGCTGAAAAATCTACTGTTTTTTAACATGGAGGGATTGTAAGCACTAAACTGTGTGACACACCAGGTATGGGAACACAAGGAGAGAAATATTGCCTTTCAGTGGGAAATGGTATTGTCCAAAGCTCTGTTTTTAATATAAAATCAGGGCCTTCGGTGGTCATATCACTGAAAATAAAAAAATTTGGAAAAAAATATTGTCTATGCGTGTTCGTAGAAGACAGTTTCTATGGACTGGAATCAAGAGAATGCTAAAGTGATTCTGATATTTTACTGACTCCCCATCTAGATGAGAAGACAGCTGAAGGTCCTCACACACACCAACAAAGCCCTCCACAACCTAGGACCTGCTTACATCAACCATCAACGGAAATTTCACCAACCCTCTATACACCTGCACTCTTCTTCATTCGTCCCTGCACACACACCACCACAACCATCGCAGCTGAAGTGGTGGCTGCTTCTTTTCCTACATCACTGTCAAGACACCTCCAAGCTGCGTACAGTCCCCTCACTGGCAGACTTCAGAAACAGACTCAAGACTTGGCTCTTTGATGGAGAAACAGCACTTAGATAACCCTTAAGGCGGACAGTGTTGCCGTTTACGAATGTTGTTTGATTGATTGATATTCTTTCTTAAATGATACATCACATACAGCAATTTTAACCTTATCAAGTCCAAAATACAGCAGATTCACATTAAAATAGAACAGGATTTTAATTTCAGACCATTTTTGTTATGAATGCCATGTAGGTAAGGAAAATGCTGGTTTGGGAAGGAAAGCAATATTGATGAATGCACAAGCATACACTGAATGTGCCCAAGCACTTTAGACCATAATTGCATATGACAGTATTACCTTGGTAGGTGGTGGCTTGACCGTTGGCATATCTTGGTGGCACTCAGGTTAAAATCTAGAAGTAACTACATTAGACATGAATCTGCTTCCATTACTGCTGTCTTTTCATTGAACCTGTACTTATTGCTCATTTCTTAACATTAACAATGTAACATCCTAGATGTAATGAGACATCAGTTTCTTTTAAATCATCAAATCAAGGGTAATATGATGTCATTTCCTGTGATGTTAATGGTGTGAAAAGCAAAAAGAACAGATGATGGACGGAATGCTGAACCAATCAAACATTCACCCCATACACAGATCTGGGTTGAATCCATTGTTTTTTGCATGCCTTGCTATTCCTGTTTAGATGAGAGATGTTACCCTGAAAACGGTCCCAGGATGATTGTCTCATAAGCAGGGAGGACCTGGCCTGGCAGTTCGGGCTGTACTGTTCCCATGAGGAGCAGGGTCAAGACTGATTTGCATATGACTGGGTCCAAACTGGGGTGGGGCATAGTGAGCTAAAGAACAATGAACTTAACCCTGATCTCTTGACTGTGGATGAATCTTTGATTCATTCAGATTCCCTCCATCATTCGGTGCCATGGCACAAATTGGTGTGAAAGGGGCATATGGTGTAATTTCCGTTAGCCCTGGCATTTTGGTGAATCGACGTCCATGCTAAGAATGTGAATTATTTCTTTAATGGGAGGTCAGAGCCACAAGAAAGCAATTCCATTGTTCAGTTTTGACCAAGACATGTCACTTCTTAGGTAGTGGTGATGACAGCAAAAATTGCCTCAGCCGAGACAAAGCCCACGTCAGAATCTAAACTTCTGCCAGAATTGTGGTTCTGGGTACTAAATACCCTCCTTTGTAACAGACTCAGTCTGTCACAGCGCTCTGCTGGGTTGCAGAAATAACAACAAAGGAATCTACAACATGACTACACATGTTTAACTAGCGTACTAACTTTCAGGTATTTTTTATGATCCCCAAAACAGACCTAGGTTTGTTCGGTCAGGCAGAATGAGCCAAACTCAGATGTTGGAAAACTGCATTGTCTTAAAGCGAAATTTAAATCAAACTGCAAACAAGCCAAGGGTGCTCCTCCGCTCTCGTTTGTCTCCGTCGTTTTTGTGACTTTTGCCACATACCCTGTTAAACACAAAAGTGAAGATAAAATACAAACGGTGGAACTGTTTAAGAGCTGCTAATAGAAAAAGTATTTATTTAACTTGTGGTTTCACATAGTGCCATGTCTGTGCTTCAAGGCGTGTGCACTAACACAGCATGACGTTCAAAGTTTAGCAAAAGCAATGGAAATGCCGTTCCCACAATAAAACAGTCTGCGTTATTCTAGTGTAAGAACCCACTGCATTCTCTGATGCCCTCTTCTAGCAGCCCAGGTGGCCTCGCTGATTGCCTGCACACTCGGTGCACATGTCCTTATCGCAATTATTCAGAATTAAGCTATTTTTTACGCACACATTTTAATTCAAAATTAAGGCACTTGCCAAAGTTGAAAAATAAGTTGCTTGTTTTCTGCCCTTCCCTGACTGATAACAACTCTTCTGCTGCAAAGTAGATTAGATTTGCAAAGCGAGGACACGCACTCCGGCTAGACTGGAAAGAAAAGAGCAGAGAGGGCGCACTACCAACCCCTCGGAAAACCACCTAAGGGTTAACAGCAAGCTTATCACTTACTCTGAGAGATATTTACATGGGAATGTCCTCGGAAGTCGCTCAAACTGGAGATATTTCCTCAGCACAGGGGACAATGAGCCGCTCTGTGAAACCGCCACGCAGAAAACAAACAAACGATCGCAGACAGGTATTTCATGTCATCGGCAGGAGGGCAGTCGGCAGATGGGTGTGGGAACCAGTTGAAACATGTAAATGAGTGTCACACGAAACCCTCGGCTGCAAAATCATCTCATTGCTGAACCTGTTTCAGCAGCAGCCCAGCCCTTCCGGAAAAAAGAACTTACTCATGGACGTCTAGTGATCCCATTGGCGGCAAAGCAGACGAGAAAAGTTTTCATGAATGCCGGGGTCAGGAATGGCGCGTATTGAAACAGTTGATCCTGTGAGCGTTGTGCAGCCGAGGCCTGAGGCTAACGCGGCATAATGAGGCGGCGCCTGCTTGTAATTTGCCTCACCATTGTTCTCTCAGCTCAGAGAAGGCTGCAGGAAGCTGCTGGTGCTGTCTCTGCCTCACGCTATGAATTGTAAAAACGCCACTGCTTTGTCACGCATGTGCACGATGTAAGGCAGATGTAAGGCATCCCGTGCATGCGAGACAAAGAGTGCCATTTCACCCACCAATCACACGCCAAACAAGCATTTGTTAATGCAATAGGACGCGTTTTTACTCGAGATCTATTGCATTGGAAATGGGAGGCAGGGGGTCCAGGAAGGCATAAACGGGAGTGGGGGTCTGAGGGGTGGGGGTGAAAAGTCACGGACTGCGGGAGTGGGCAGGGGGGGACACAGGAGCAAAAACAGTTTTGGAGTAAAGGGGCCAATAGCCAGGGAAGGATATAAATGGCAACATGGCAGTCAGGAGGAGGGACTAACAACCCAAAAACGTATCAATATGCAGCATTTATGATTAAAGCCAATGAAAAACGTAGAGGGAAAGTGGGCAGAGCTTCCCCCCACAATACTGTATACAGCATCTCTCGACAAGACAGCGCATGCGCTGCCTAGCCGAGACCTAAAAAAGCCTGCAACAGTGGGGAAAAAACAACACATAATTGCTTATCTATGCAATGTATCATGGTGACAAATACTTTAATGTCACTATTCAGTGCACGTTTTGGATGTGAAATAGTCCCTCATCTAGTGCAACACAAGTATTCCACGGGAGGCTAAATGATACAGAAAGCAGCCAGTAGCATGAGATAAGGTAGTAAAACTATGTGCAGAACTAAACTATGTATATTTTAGAGCTAATGAAAGCATTGGTTTGCAGACAGTGGCGCTTTCAAGCGAGACCTCAAAACAAGATGAGCTTGCAGAGAAGACCCAGCAACTGTAAACATTATAATCACTATAAAAATCCATTACTCCTCGAAGGGTAAGTGTAAGGAGTAGTAAACAGATTTTGGAATATTGATAGGAAAACACCATGGCATCACACATATCTTTCCCAGCAAAATGAGGACTGCAGCAATCAGGGATGTGTTCCTGGAAGGATTCTAGGAGTGGGAATAGTGTTCACATCGATTTATGAAGAAACTGGTAGACAGCCAAGGAAGTATGATAGATGTTGGACCCGGCCTTCTCTGCAGGGTCATCCCCAAACATTTTGCCTTTACCCTCCACTTTTTTGCTGATCTTCTGTTGTTGGCCTTAGAACTCTGTGCACTATATCACTGCTAACTAGTGCTAGAGTCTTTGTGCTCTCTCCTGTAAACATGGTAAAATTAGTTTACACCTGATTGGCATACTAAATTTACCCTTTGTAGAGTGGTTTACAATATACCCAGAGCCTGTAAACTGAATGTTACTCATGGGCCTGCAGCACTTATTGTGTCATCCATTTAAGTAGCCCCTTAACACATGTCCCAGGCCTGCCATTGCAGCCTGAATGATCTAGCAATATAACCCCTTAATCAAGCTTTAAACTCCCTTTTATTACATATGTCACCCCTAAGGTAGGACCTAGGTAGCCCATAAGGCAGGGTGCAGTGTAATTAAAGGTTTGGACATGTACTTTTTATATTTACATGCACTGGCAGTGAAAAACTCCTACATTCATTTTTTACCTCTATGAGGCCTACCTGTCCCATAGGATAACATTGGGTTGCCTTATTACATTTAATAAGTGCTAACATTTGATTGGGGACAGACAAGCATTTCATGTTTGTTATCTATACAACCGTAATTAAAAATCCTCTTTAATGGTAAAGTCAGATTTAAAATTACAATTTAGAAAATGTCACTTTTAGAAAGTTGGCATTTTCCTGGCCTTAGTCATTTGATGCCTGCAGTCTCCCCTGGGTGTAACTTACATGTTAAACTTTGTGATTTCCTCCCAGACAGTTACACAATAGAGGGATTAATTTTGCCTGAATGGGCCATCTGCTGTCAGGATGGGGGAGCGGAGCTGGGCACAGCCCCACTTGCAAACTAGATAGGCTGTGCTCTACCTTCAAACATAGGGCTTTTCACCTCCACATTGTCTCTGTAGCCAGTTTGGAATGTGGGCAGGACAAGGAAGTCAGGAAATTCAAAGCACTTCTAAGAGAATCCGCTAGAAACTTCTCTCAACTTCAAATAAGGCACCATGTATATAAATAGAGCCTCAGACCCCCTCTTCAGTTCACTTTCTGGAACTGCAGAAGGACTCTCATAGTATTGCCTGCTGCTGTAGCCTGCTGTGTACTCCACAAGACTGATTTGTTGCACCTGAATGGACTGCCTTGCTACCTGGAGCCTGCCTTGAACCCTCTGAGTCCAGCCCTGCTGCTTGAGTCCTGCATCTTCAGCTAAACCAGGACTACCAGATTGAATTCAAGGACTAGTTTGCTGGCTTCCTCCCCAGAGCCATAAAAGGCTCCCAACATCTTAAACCTGCACCTGGACCCAGCCTGAGCGAGCCCTTAATCACCAAGTGGTGTCCCACCAGTCCTGGACCCTCCATTGTGGTGCTAGAGGTGCCCAGATACCCAAAATCCAACACTTGTCCCTTAGAAATGTTTTGGCTAAAAACTGCTCTGAGGGAAGATCCGGACCAACCTGCACATCGATCTGCCCAAGGTGCATCACCAGTTGACCTGACTTCATGGCTGCTGCTGCTACGTTCTTCTCTACAGCAGCAAATCCTGCTCAGTGGTCCTTACCCAAAGGATTATCTGACCTCCTGGAATTGTCTTTGGCTACAGCCTCCTGCCTTGTCCAGCTGGAAATTTTTGACCTCCAAAAAAGTGACTGAGTCCAAAAGTAGAAATCTTCACCATGACCCCGACGATGACGCTCCCTCCTCAGACACCGCCTCTATCCCTGGCCCGTTGAACTTTACCTTCTCAGAACATTGTTCTTGAAAGTTCTTCTAAATCCAAAAGTAAGCGCCGGCTGGGCCCCATCCACTTCTTGTATGCGACTCACGTTCCATCGTGGTCACCCATATTTTTAAACTTTCACAAAGTTTCGCATGACTAGATGTCAGCTGTTGGCGCTTTGATCTTTTAGGTGGTCGTTTATACTAAACACGTTAAAAATTCATAACTCTGGATCTACTGATTGGATTATTGGCGCTTTGCTGTCAAATAATTTATTAAAATTTTCTAAATTGGTGTGGGATGTTTCTTGTGTTGTGTTTTCACCTTATTACTGTTTGTGTGCTGCATACATACTTAACATATTTCCTCTAAGTTAAACCTGACTGCTTTTTGTGTCAAGCTATCCAGGGTTATGCACAGGTTAATTTAGTGACTTTTTGTGGTTCATCCTGCCAGGGATTGTGGCCGTTGCTTGACTAGAGAGAGAGAAAACTTTGTTTATTTAGACCATAGTCTTTAAACAATACACAAAACACAATTGGGATCCAAATAGTGGTGACAATATGAGTTCTATAACAAATAAATAACTAAATTACCATACATTTAGGAAAAGGATAACACCCTCAAATAATCATAATTCATTAAGCACAGTTTACAAAGACATCTAAATCCATTAAATTCTCGTTAATGGGAGAACACTAAAAACATTTAAGATCAATGCCCCTCCTTTAATTTCTCCCTTACAAAGTCTTTTGTTGCTTTCAGAAATGTTCCCAATGCAATTGCAATGTATAGAGATGGCATATCCGTAAGTAGACAAACTGCTTGGGCACGTGAGCTTAACTTGTTTTTTTAAAATATTGGACGTAAAACCAATTTCCGTATGGCTAAAACCAATGTGCAATCAAGCAATATGTGCAAAATGTAATTTCTTATACCTATCCCACATTTACAAATACCATCTGTTCGAATCAATGCTGCCTTTATTTTTTCTTCCGTCTTTCAAGGATTAATGCCAACTTAGACCCTTAGAATTTCATGTCTTAACCCTTGATTGGGCAGGATATCCAAATATGGGAACCAAGCTTCATTTGCCCATGAGCTTTTTAGCCACTGGACCGATTTTTTCACTCTCATATAGACTAGGTCCTGCGATCTTGAGTATAACTGCCCTTGGTCTCTAAGCATTCTCTTTGTAAAATCTTCTTCCAAGGATTGCTGCGAAAGTCTCACCTTAAGGCGCACTGCTATTTTCTGGAGGTTTCTTCTTACGTCCTTTGCCCAGTTAAGGCTACTTGTTTGAATCTCCTCTCTGCACCATTGTGAGACCTTCTGCACACCACGTGGGTTCTGGCATTTCCAGAATCTTACCAAGGACATTTGGATCTGCATGCTCCATGCTATTAACCCTAGCTCCATTCTGATTGCTTGGATCATTGTGCAGCTTGGTAATGACAATGGCATTTTTAAAATCTTTCCTTCTTCACGGTCCCACCCGCATTTACCGCTCAGGTAAAGAACTTCTGCCCCGTACAGTAATTGCGTGGGAATCATTGCTTCAAATGCCTTTAACATAGGTCTATATGACATATCATCATATTCTTTATTACATTTTTTCAGCCCACAGACTGACGAGAAAGCTTTTGCTTTTTGGGCCTCCACCAGAGGCCTAAGTATCTGTATTCTTTAACTATCTCCAGTTTGTCTTGACCTAAAAACCAATTAAAATTCTTGTGTCTCTTCCCAAAGCAGAAAACATTTGTTTTTCCATCTTTACAGTTTAAAACTTTCTATCACAATAGTTTTCAAAAGCATTTAATTTCCTTTGGAGTCCTATTTCTGTTTGATCAAGGATAACAAGATCATCTGCATATAGGAGGCAGGGCACTTTGTTTCCGCTCATTCTAGGGCTTGCGCTTCTTTCTACTTCTAATACTGCAGGGAGATCTGCAAACAAATTGCAAATAACAAGGGTGCCTAAACGCACCCCTGTCTGAGGCCGTTCCCTACAGATATCTTATAAGTTAATGACCCCCGTGTAGCTCTAACAAACTGTGCCCAATTTCCTCTATGTAGCTCTTTTAAAATCATCAATATGCCATCCGGTATTCCGTATTTTATCATGTCTTCCCAGATGCAATTACGGTCCACTGAGTCAAAAGCTGCCCGTAAGTCCACAAAGCAACAATACAACTTCCCATTTTGCTCTATCGATTTCCGGGCCAGTGCCCATAGGGCAAAGCAATGATCTATAGTGGAATGGCCTTCTTTAAATCCCCCTTGTTCGACTGGAACAATTGATCCCTGTTCCACCCAATCTTTTAACTTACCTAATATTATTTTAGCAAAGATCTTTTCACCAATATTAAGTAAGTTCATTAATCTGTAATTCTTTGGGGCATAAACATCCCCTTTCTCATTAATCGGCCTGATTATCGCTCCCTTCCAATTTGTTGGGATCGTCCCCGATTCTAAGATTACTAAAACCATAAGCGAGAAGAATTCTGCCCACCAGGACGACTTTGATTTTATTATCAGAGCTGGTAGGTTATCTCGGCCTGCAGCTCTTGTTAGATTCAAGATCTTTATCGTGTTAAATACATTTACTACTGAAAAATCTGATTTTAGATCTTCTACCAGGCCGCTCCAGTCCCCTGGTACCTCCTCTTCAGATTCTCTCCCCGAGGTATATAGTTCCTGCAAATAATTCTCCCAAGCACCCTCTTCCATCAAGCAATTCATTGAGGCAACCGAAGGTTCTGTTGCTGATTGCACCAGCTTCCAGAACTGTCATATGTTCTTAGATTCGATAGCCTCCAACAATTTTCCCCAACAGGTTTCCTTGTGGGTTCTTTTAGTACTATAAAGTAGCATGGTGTATTCTCTCTTTAGCTTGACGAGGTTTTCGGCCCTGGCCTGGTCAAACTTTTTATGCAGGCTACGCTCTTCTCTCCTTTGTTCTCTTTTCTTGTTTAGGCAGTCTGTGTTGAACCATTTTCCTTGTCTAACCAGAATATTTTGTTTACTCTTAGTAACCCTTGCGTCAGTTCTGAGTTCTACACGGATACTTTGTGCCACTTGATTTATTTTCTCAACATACCAACCCAAGTTTAGGCCACTCACACATCCTAGATCAATATTTTGTTGCAGCCTGGTTAACCTTTCTATATATTCTTCTGTTACCCGTGTTGTTATACGCCTTGGGTAATCCATCTGTTGTATGATTACTTTATCACAGGCAGTCTGATGAAAGTTTGCCAGCTCTAGTTCTATTATTTTGTGGTCACTGCCTTCTATATGGCTGACCCTGAAGTCCTTTACTAATACAAAATTCCATGCTGGCATAAAAACATAATCTATGGGGCAATTTTGTGTCCCCTGTTTAAAAGTTTTCTTTGCCGGGCAATCTTGGGCTGACCTGCCATTTAAACAAAAAAGACTTTTTGTTGCTAGGTAATTTCCCAACTTTGCATCATGGATTGAACAAAGACTTTCAGGAAACATTGCTTGATTTATATCATAGGACTCCAAGATTTCCATGTACCAAAGATCTAACTGCTTTGGGTTTAGTTTATGATTAAAATCTCCCACCAACAAAATTATGCACAAGCCATACTTTTCACACAATTAATCCATATAATTGTTGCTTGACTAGGGCTCACACCCAGTCAACCAATAACCCGATTTCTCACATTTGATTAGACAGATTATAGTTCTATGGCTTGATTCACAAAGAAATTTGAAAACCTGTGCTTGTAGATTTATAACTATGTTTGAATGTAGATATCCAAGTTTTTGGAGCTTTTAAAGGTTCCTAGAACTACTCATAGGAAGCTGCAATACTTGCAGGCACTCCTAGGAAATATTTTACATTTTACATTCTTGCTACTACATGCAAAGGCATTTCTTCATGGAACTACACATGTATAATTATACAGGCAAATACGCAATTGCTCTTGTAACTTTCAGCCATTTCTACTCCATGGACAAAATATTTTTTGCACTGCAAAACACCTTTAACTACAGCCTTATACATTTGGGATAATCTCTTCTAATTTCTGTTGTAAATATCACAAAGGTACTAAGATCTTAATATAGGAATATATTAGCCATTGTATATTTTACAAATTACCGTATCATTTTTGCACTGAACTTGTGTATTATCAAGCAGTAAGTACAATAGTTGGTTTTGACTATATTTAGGAATAGAAAGAAAGCATAATTGAGTTATGTGGGCACTAATTAAGGATTTGCCTTCTTAAAGGCATTTTATGGTAACATACTTCAGAGTCTGTTAAAGTGATTGGAAGCAAGGAAGGGGTAACGATCCGCAGCAATTAACATGTCAGCTGCCGTGAATAGACTGTTGTTTAAACAATAGGCATTAGTTATGATCAAAAAGTGGCAACGATACTGGCAGAAAAGCAGAAATAACAATGGGCCCTGACTCCATTTAGAATGTTCTGTTTTTGCTTGCCTTTCACAAACCGGCTGCTTATTAAGTAACAAGGAATGGCTAGGATGAGCGATCTCTGAAGTTTCTCCTGCAATGTTCAGCTAACAATCACACTACAGCTTCACCATTGGTCACTGTTTATTTAGAAACCTCCTCATGGAAGCTAAAGGAAAATTCTAACATTCAAATTGCAATCAGGGCCTTTGTGCTTAGGGGGACACAACTAGCATTTGCTCTTTCTTTTTGTACCACCAGGCACTTCTGTGTTACAGGAAAGACAACAGTATATTCTCTATTCCCACCTCTAACAGATTTGACACTCTTTCTAACCTTGCTGGGGTAGACTGACCAAAGGATAATTCACCAAAGGCCACTGAAATGCAAAAGTTAAGACCTGGCACCCCGTTTTATGATATAAACTCGCAGTTAGATTAGAGCTTTGTAGATCTAATGATTCTGGCACCATCTGTGCAAGTCAATGAGCTATTGAGGGACCCCATGCTCCCAGACCCTACTAGTATCACAGCATTTTCCTGGAATGTAGCAGGGTTGCGAAGTAAGCTCAATTTACCAGAGTGGCTAAATTTTATAAACAATTTTTCTATTGTCTGTTTACAAGAAACCTGGGTTATCGATCCCTGTCATCTCACTGGCTTCAAAACGTAAAACTTGGCGGCTATTCCATCTAGTCACGGTAGAAATGGGGGCGGTCTCTGTACTTATATATCGAACAAGCAATCTTCCTCTTCTACAAAACTTAGGACCACTAGGTCTTTTTATCAAATTGTCAGCATCGATCTCTCTGGACCGCTCATGGGGTATTTAGTTAATTTTTATAATAATGCCTGTGGTTCTGATATATTGGCCATACTGTCCTCTCTTGAAAACGACCTGGACACCATTCTCTTGCATGGGACAGGGGAGAAAATAATACTCTGGGTGGGGGATTTTAATATCCAAATATGTAAATTGCCTTCAAAATCTCTTTGTGGTCTGATTTCACCAACAAATGGGGATACCACCCACTTTCTACACTCAGAGTATGGTAGGAAGCTCAATGAGCGTATCTCTAAATACAATCTAGGCTTTTGCAATGAGCTTGGCAATATCCCAATTGAGGTACCTTGTAGCTTCGATGGCACCGTGGGTAAAAGTGTTATAGATTTTTTACTTTTTCCAATTCGTTATTCAACTTACATTAGTAATTTTACTCTACATGATTGCGTCCTAATTGATCATTACCCCCAGATCCTAATGTTAACCTTTTGATCAGTAAATGACCAGAGGGACCCCTCCCATACCTTTGCCGTGGAGAACTTAGAGCTCTCCAGAATTAATGGGTTTACATTACGCTGGTCGATGGTCAACCCAATTAATTCAGAAGTATAAAAGTGCCTTTAATGTATGTCTGGATATTTCAAAGGAGGCTTTCGCTATTACGGAATCCTTTTGCCAAATAACCAGCGCCATTAAGACTGGGCTAGCATCACGGCAGAAGTCAGGTTCAGAAAACAGGAAGGGATGGTTCGATCATGCATGGAGCAAGACACATAAAAAACTTATAGGAGCATTGAAAAATAACTAGAAACACTGAGGAGATTCAGCATTTGAGGCAGGAATATAGGCTTACCTTAAAAAAGCGTAAGAAAATATTAAGAGAGGAGAAGTGGGAGAAACTGCATGAGGCCAGCCGAAGTAATACCACTGCATTTTGGCATGTGGTTAACTCCCCTTTCCTCAGTAATGCTGACATACCTAAAATTGAGATTGCAGTGACTGAGGAAGATTGGGTAACACTCTTCTCTGCCCTTTATTCGTCTACTGAAAACAGTGCAAATTACCATCCAGCGTTAAGTCCCGAGGTTGGCCCGAAGTTGCTTGCTCTTGTACCGGATTGGTCTGCTTTAAATTTTACGCTGGAAGAAGTTTCCCTTGCTATTAGTTCAAGTAGGGGAAACAAAGCTCCTGGGCCAGACGGCCTTCAAATCGACCTATTTATAGCAAATATTGATCTCTGGGTTCTCCTTCTTAACAATGTCTTCAGATCTTACCAATGTACAGGGTTCCCTTTGACTTGGACAGAGTCTCAAATTGTCCCTATATTTAAAAAAGGTGATCGAAATTGTCCATCGCACTATAGATCGATCTCCCTACTCGACTCATTAGTCAAGGTGGTGGGTCGTATACTTCTAGCCAGGTTACAAAGCTGGGCGGACAGCAATAATAAGATCTCAGACCTACAATATGGATTCCACCAGGGAATTGGCACCACGGAGCAAGCTATTATTTTGAACCTGCACTGGGTAAACATGCACTTGTTAAAAAGTGCAATTTGTACACGGTATTCGTTGAATTATTGTCAGCATTTGATTGCGTTATTCATGAGAAACTGTGGTCAGTGATTAGTTCAATGGGTATCAACAGTACTATTATTGATAATTTAAGAAATCTGTATGCAAATAGCTATGCAAAAGTTAGCGCCCCCCTTTTTTTTAAACTACCCCCAGGGTAGTCCTCTGGGGCATTTATAAGCTTTTGGAAGGGGGCCTTGTGTGCCTTCCTCCATTTTTCAATAAAGCCCACATGCCCCCAGGTCCTGGCCCACCCAAGGGCTACAATTAAAACAAGCGCAGGAGTCTGTGGTTGTTTTTTTTTTATTAACGAAAAATTGCGAATATTTTAGAAAAATTAACATGAATTTAAAAAAAAGCTTATATGTTGTGGCGGGATTCCAGGGGAACCCCACGACCAGGGCTTGGGGGTCAGGGTATTCCTTCACTGCTCATTTTTTTTCTTTTTTTCCTGTTTTTTTGGGTGGGGGGACTCAGCGGAAGCTGAGTTCCAAGATGGCTGCCAACACTTATTGGTTGAAGTGTTGGCAGCGAAAAAGAGCTCTGCATTTCCCTGCACAAGTTTGTTATTATTCTCAAAGTCACCACGGCTAAAGATATCCTTTTTTCTTTCCTTAAATTTCTCAACAACTACTGAATGGATTTAGACCAAATAACAAAAAGCACAAGCAGTGTACCAAAAGCTAACTTTCTGCCAAATTTGGTGTAATTCCATCCAGCGGTTTGGGCAACAGTCATGTCTAAAGCTCTTATGAGAATTAACATGAGAAACACATTTCTTTTAACCCCCTTTTTCTCAGCCCTTGATTGATGGATCACCACGAAACTTTCCATGCACGGCACAACAAGACTCACTACAACACTTTTTTTGGTAAATTTCGTGGAGATACTGGCAATTCTGAAAATGCTTTTTCTGTTTAAACATAGGCCCTAACTATAACTAGCTACCTGTGTCTGCCAGTACGTTATTTATTTATATGTGTAGTGGGGGCAAGGATTTGGCATGGGGAGGTTGCAAGATTTTCAATGCGGATGCCCTGTCCTCAATCCACAGACTGGTAATCCCACTCAGAAGGCTGGCTGCCATCTGGCGACTGGGCACCGTGTAAGAAAACACTTACATGGTGAGATGCGCAGACAAACTATTAATGTCATCTATGGGAAGGTTCCCCTCCCTATTTGGCAAGTGAAGTAATAACCGTGCTGCATGGAAAGGTGGATTTACATTAGCCCAGATGGAAGTAAGTAATGCATTATGGGACTGGTAGTACGGTGAATGTTTTTCAAAACTGAAGAGGAAAAAACCAAGACATATCGGGACTACCGGCCAGCTTCAAACAAATAATATGACAGCAACAATAAAAGTTCCTGTGCTGAGAAGGAGCAACAAATCCCCAAGTTGATAGGCAATACGGCAAATTGAGCCAGTTGGAGCTACAACATCCAAATGACATAGCAAACACAGATAATCGATTTGACTGACAGAGTTTTTTAAGTTAAGCTCCTGCCCTGAGAGAATCAAGTTGAAATGGGCAGATACTAGCATTTGAAGGAACATTATTCATGTGTGATATTTTTCATCTGGCATATTTAGAGTGGGCATATCGATTGAAGTTTTGTTGTACATATCAGTAGCCACCGAAGAACCCTTCCCTAAGCCGAAAGCCCCTAAGCCCTAAAAAAAACCTTGGCACCCATACCCTTAACAACCCCTAAACCCTATAAATACCCTTAGCACTCATAACCTTACAAACCCCAAAACCATAAAAACACCCTTACAACCCTATACCCCTACCATCTCTAATCCATAAAAACACCCTTGCCATCCTATGCCCCTACTCACCCCATAGCTTTAAAATTCTCTTACCCCTTATATCCTGTCTCACCCCTAAAACTTTAAAATATCCTTACCATCCTGTTCCCCTAGTCACCCTTATAGCCTACAAGTACCCTTTCCGCCATATATCCCTACCCACAGCTAAACCCTACAAATACCTTTACCATTCTATGTCCCAACCCACCCCTACACCCTAAAAATGCCCATATATACATACACACATTACCTACTGGTAGTCGCCAGTAGGTAGTTATAGTTATGACCTAGTTTAGGTAGGAAAAAGTCATTTTCAGGTGACCTGGGGGCATATGTATCAAAACCCGAATTTGCGAATCTCAAATAGCGATTTTTTGAGAATCGCTATTTGAGAATCGCAAAATGGGATGTATTTAAAATATCGCTAATATTTAGCGATTTCTTAAAATTCCTTAGTTGCGATTAGCAAATTGCGAAATCGCAATTAAGGAATACCTGCCCATTCATTTCTATGGGCCAGGAGACCCATAGGAATGAATGGGAAGTAAATTCTCAAATTGCGATTCGCAATTTGCTAATCGCAATTTGAGAATAATTTCAAAGGTGCAAGGGTGTCAAGATGACACCCTGATGCACCCCTGAAATCAGCATGTGTGGACATATGGCGCACATACATGCCCTAAGGGCATGTATGTGCGCCACATGGCACTTATTAAAATTTAAAATAGTGCATTTTTAAAAGAATTCGCAAATTACCACCAACTAGAAGTTGGTGGTAATTTGCGATTTCTTACGGATTTTTCGCAAAACTTTGTTGCCTGTTACATTTCATTTAAGAAATCGCAATTTGCGATTTCTTAAATGCTTGCGAAAAGTTAGGAAATCGCAAAATTAGCGATTCCTTAAATTTGCGCTGAAAAATGGCTCATACATACCGTTTAGCGATTTTTAATTTGCAAACGCTGTTTTTTGCGAATCGCAGCGTTTGCGAGTAAAAAAATTGATTGATACATATGCCGCCATATCTTTAGTGCCGCTTGATGAATCGCCATAAAACCCAATACTTCAGATGGAGTCTGGAAAGTTTTGGGGTGTTTTGTGTAGTGGGGCCAAGAAAAAAGGGGTCCCAAAATGTGGTTTTAACATGAGAAACCTAATTAGGGCAATTTTGAACGTGTAAAGGTATGTTGTCTAAGTGTTTTACAAGGTATGGGACACTCAATGCATTTGTATTTACTGCAGGCAGTGCTTGTGATAATATTAGGGAAATCAACTGTAAAGACCTGCCCACCAGCCCATAAAAGAGGCCACAAACAGCCGAAAAAACCGGCCTATAAGACCAGCCTAATGGCCCATAGACCAGTGAACCCGCATGTCTCCCTTGTAGCCTGATGACATGTTAATGTACTTAACACTTCGTCAAGTCCTTTCAAGCAAACAAATAGAGCAACAGGGCTTGTTAATGTGATAAGTGCATTAGCATATAAATTAAAGAGCTGTATTGTCACACTGCCAGCCTGAGGGGTCCCATCAGAATACTGATGGGACCCCAGCAGGATCTCTTTTCAACTGCATTCTTTTGCAGCGCGCACACAAAGAGAAAGCGTCCTTCCAAGCTGCTGCATTATTTCAAAATGAGCGACTGGGGAAGACTTTCTCTCTGTGCCGATAATCCGGTGTACACTCCTGCAGAGGTATTGGGCGCCATGAAGGTGTAGGGTGTGCAATGGCACACAATGCGCACCCTACAGGGAACATAGCTCATGACATGGTCAGTGACATCACTGATGACATTTTCAATGGCATCACTAATTACATCACATTTCAAAAAGTTTCTTTTTTCAGATCAGCTCCTATCTTAGAAGTTTGGGGATGATTCGTCAAGGGGGGGCTGAGAAAAAGGGGGGGTCCCAAAACGTGTTTTCTCCATGCAATTTCCATAGGAAACTTTAGACAAGGCTACAGGTCAAACTGCTGAATGGAATTATGCCAAATTTGGCAGGGAGAAAGGTCTTGGTCCAGAAAGCACATTTAATGGGGTAAATCTGTTCAGTAGTTTTTGAGAAATATCAAATTTTACAGATAACAATATTTGAGAATTCTGACATCTGATTGGCTGAGGCGTTACGGGCACGAGCTTGCGGCTCATTGGCTGCGAACGGTTGAAACTAGGAAGTGTTTGCAGCCATTTAGTGACTCAGTTGAAAGCAGTAGGGGGAAAAAAAGAGAAACATTGTATAAGAGGGTATAGTAGGAACACTGTGGACTTAGTTTAAGCAGTCTGTACGGTGCAGAGGCAAGGAGTTTGAATGTTGGGTTGGCTTTGGAAATCACGTCTGCAGAACAACGGTGCACGGTATTGCGGCAAGGTTGCGTAGGTTCTGGAAAGCCCGTCGGGAAAACAATGGCAAGCAGTGTGTAGGGTGCACACACAGGTAGTGTGAATGTTGCGTAGGCCATGGAAATTACGCCCGCAAAAGAACGATGTGTGGTATTGCGGCAATATTCAGTAGGCTGTGGAAAACATATTGGGAAAACAACAATGCGCCGTATTGCGGCTTTCCTTTAATATAATGCGCAGTAATGTTTACTTATAATGTGGTGTTCACTTTTATCAAGGATAGAGTGACTTTGTTAGAGGAAATGTAATATTATGTGGGAGCGCGTGTTCTCTCCCTGTGCGCGGAATAAAATTAACGTTTAATTGGCTGAGGTGTTCCAACAACGAGCTTAATGTTCATTGGCTGCGAACCATTGAAAGTAGAAGTGTTGCCAGCCATTCCCTTCCCCTCCACGGAGTAGCAAGGACATCTGATTGGCTCACATGTTCCAAGCAGGACCTTCCAGAGCTTAATGTTCATTGGCTGCGAACCATTGAAAGTAGAAGTGTTGCCAGCCATTCCCTCCCCCTCTGCAGAGTAGCAGGGACATGTGATTGGCTGACGTGTTCTAAGGAGGACCTTCCCAAGCTTAATGTTGATTGGCTGTAAACCATTGAAAGTAGAAGTGTTGTCAACGATTCCCTCACCCTACGCGGAGTATCAGGGACATCTGATTGGGTAACGTGTTCCAAGCAGGACCTTCGGAAGCTTAATGTTCATTGGCTGTGAAGCATTAAAAGTAGAAGTGTTGGCAGTCATTCCCTCCCCCTCTGTGGAACACCATGGACATTTTATTGACTAAAGTGTTCCGAGTACAAATTTGCTCCTTATTGGGTGGGAACGGTTCACTGTTGTCAGCTATTTTGTGACGCATTTCAAAGGAGTGCAGTAAAGAAAAAGTAGTAGAGGGGAGGGGAGGAACACTAATAACTCTGTACAATGGTCACAAGGTGGTGGACAGGGACTGTGAAGGTAAAAATTGTTTTTTATATATTTTAAGGGCCATTTATATAATTTGTATGGGGCCAACAAATCACGTCGAGATAATAACAGAGTGTGTTGCGGTCTTCTTTTTATTAAGTCAGCGGGTGGGATACTTCACAGGAGCAGTATTTACTTATAATGTGGTGTTTACTTTTCTGACGGGGAGTGTTACATCTTTGGAGGAAATATTATAATATGGAGGAGGGGGTTGCAAAAAGAAAGCGCGCTGTTGCGGAATTCATTTAAATAAGGTTCTGAGTAGGCTACTTCTCGGCAGCAATGTTTACTTACAATGTATAGTTATAGTGTGGTGCTTACTTCTGTCGCTGGTAGTGCTACTTCCTTGCAGCAAAATAGTAGGTGTGGTTGCGCTGCAAAAATTTAAGTCAAGGTTTGAAACTGGTTTTATTTAGCAATCACAAATATACTTTCTTTGGAAAGTGTAGCTATATATATCAGAAGGGTGACAAATAAAAACGCAATTTATAAAATATCCCTTAAGCGTGGCCACACCCTCCTTTTTTTGTCGCCTATAGTTTGTAAAAGTGTTGCCCAATATTCTTGTTAATAGAAGAGGGCATCAGTTACTTTTAGATAAAGTAGAAAAGAAGTGCTACAAGAAACACTCCCGCACTACATCATCTCAGGTCACAACAACAATAACAAGTAAAAAAAAGTTAAACACAAATGACGTCATATTACCTAGAAATGTACGCTTCATCAAAACATTAAATGAAGCACTATCTATACAATTTATTTTTTAGGGACTTCTATTTTATAAAATATTAGCAGTGTTACAAACTGTGTGGTAGTAAGTTATCAGCAGAAATAACTGTAGTATATGTTGTGAATGTCTCGCACGGATAGATCTCCAACCCCTTTGAAGTACTATAAACTCACGGTATTAAAATGTACAGGGTGAGTTTATAGTATTCCACAGGAGAAGAAGAATAAGGAGCACAGCAAAACACTCAAAATGTATACAAATTCTATTCTGTAGAAGTTGGGAAAGTTTTGTCGTAGTGCTTAGAGGTCACTCATTGCTCCGCTAACAGATCACATACTCCTTTAAGAACATATAGGATAGTAGTAATATATACACTACTATTCCTATATATTCTATAGGGAGAACGAGAATAGGAACCACAACAGAGAAAAAGCGAAATACCAAAATATCAATTAAGAAATGTAGGGTTTATCAAAGGCATTCAGTAAGAAAGTATCTATGCAAACAATCTTTTTTTAAACTTCAATTTCGAAAAATATTCTCACTGTAAAAATATCTGATCAAGTAAGTTATAAAGGTCAGCAAGCGGTATTTCAGATGGTTTAGTCCTGGAGGCGACAAATCTCCAATTCCTGTTGTGTGAAAATATGACACTGTACTACAATATAGAGAGTGCCATTGATGCCACACAAAAAAGGAAAAGGAAAATAAAGTCATGAACACAAAACAAGATCAATAACGAAATATTTTCCAGCGGTGAATATGTTCAAAGCTTTTTTTCTCCAGGACTCCGAAATCTTTTGTCTTCGCGCCGACGGGTCATAAACTCCATTTAGATCATAATGACTGTGAATATTACAATATACATACTCACACTATATGATCCCAGGGGGGAAACAGAGTAAGAACCAGAAGCTGCTGACGTTACATATAAATCTTTAGTCTTCGTGCCCACGGGTCACCAACACCTCTGCGGTCTAGTATAGTGTCAATATTATAATATACAAAGTCACACTATATGAGCTCAAAGGACCCAGAAAAGGAACAGTGTTTCCTCTATTCTGTCTGTTTCTCAATACAAGCTGCTGAAGTTACATATAAATGGCAAAAACAACCAATAACACTTTTTTCTTAATACAAATCTTTAAATATTCACAAATAGCTATGTATTATAAATATCTATTATGCCACAATCAAACAACTTACAACTCCGTAATATGTTTTGTTGTCACAAAAGAAAAATCCAACGCTAGAAAAGAATGGACACGCGTAAATAACTCGCAAAAAGGAAACTAATCGAATAACGGGTGTGGTTTATATACTTTTTAGTTATTGAGTAGTCTATGGAAGGAAGATGCGGCACCGCCCATTTAGATGTAATGTTTTACAGTTGACACGTGCTCACGTTTTCACTGTTTAACTTGTGCACATGTTGGGAAAGTTACAAAATGTGAAGCGGTAAAGGTTTCAATTTCGATCCTCACAAGTATAAGTTCCTTAATATGTACATACGTTGGAGAGCTTAAAAACTGTTACCCGGCAAACCGTGTCATTTCCTTTCTCGTGACTAAAAACATCTATTAATTGCCATAATTCTAAATAGAACACTTAAAAAAAATATCGTTCAAAATAGAAGTAAAAAAAGTACATGCTAATATTTCTCATCACTATGGTTTTAAATTTAATAAATGCCAGCATTTGTAAAGCATACAGCTACCTCCGGAGCGGTGTCCCGGCACTCGGTAGCATCAGAAAGATTAAGCAAGGTGTTGCCCACAGTGATGTAGTGGTGGGCTGACGTGCCGCTGGAGCCGAGAATCGAACTGTGAATGCTGTTTTTCGAAGTCAGGTATCATATCTGCTGCGTCACACTTTTTCTACACTTATATGTTAATTAGTGTTAATTAAGTTTTAAACATTGTTAAATTATAACTTATAACAGACTACTGTTACAGTTAGTTTTTCACTACAAAAAGTATGCACGTCTTTTTAAAATTTACTTAAAAACAAAATGGTTTCAATGATATGGTAGTTAGAAATTAGCATTAAAAAAACCTTTGAAATTCACTGAAAAAACCTAGGTTTTACGCACGTTATAGTTAGGAATTAGCATTTAAAAAACCTTAGAAATTTACTGAAGAAAACATAGGTTTCAGGTACGTTATAGTTAGTTGGACATTTCACTCGTACAAAACCAGAGAAATTCCACCGTTATAGATAGTTCAGCTACCTATAACTCGCACCCCTGCAATGCACTGTTGATGACGTCACATATTACATCATTCATGACATGGTCAGTGACATCACTGATGACATCACTGATGACATCACTGATGACATCTCAAATGACATCACTGATGACATCATCATTCCTTCTCAGACCACGTAGGTCAAACAGCTTTTAACACTGCCAGTATATTTTAAAGTTTTAAGTGTGCTTTTAAAATATTATTGTGTGCACTGTATTCTGCTGCCTACCTTTACCTCTGGTGTCCCCCCGGTCCGCCGCGGCTTGTGCTGAATGTGCGGAGGGGCAACACACCCAGCTTAAAAACACTCACTTCCGGTGAGATTGTCAGGTCAGCGTTCTAGGCACAGCTGTCGCGGTCCCGCCCACTCCCCGCATAAGAGCGAGTGCGCAGAGCGGACGCACGCAGCAGATCATTCCTTCTCAGACCACGCAGGTCAAACAGCTTTTAACACTGCCAGTATATTTTAAAGTTTTAAGTGTGCTTTTAAAATATTATTGTGTGCACTGTATTCTGCTGCCTACCTTTACCTCTGGTGTCCCCCCGGTCCGCCGCAGCTTGTGCCGATTGTGCGGAGGGGCAACACACCCAGCTTACAAACACTCACTTCCGGTGAGATTGTCAGGTCAGCGTTCTAGGCACAGCTGTCGCGGTCCCGCCCACTCCCCGCATAAGAGCGAGTGCGCAGAGCGGACACGCGCAGCAGATCATTCCTTCTCAGACCACGTAGGTCAAACAGCTTTTAACACTGCCAGTATATTTTAAAGTTTTAAGTGTGCTTTTAAAATATTATTGTGTGCACTGTATTCTGCTGCCTACCTTTACCTCTTGTGTCCCCCCGGTCCGCCGCAGCTTGTGCCGATTGTGCGGAGGGGCAACACACCCAGCTTACAAACACTCACTTCCGGTGAGATTGTCAGGTCAGCGTTCTAGGCACAGCTGTCGCGGTCCCGCCCACGCCCCGCATAAGAGCGAGTGCGCAGAGCGGACGCGCCCAGCAGATCATTCCTTCTCAGACCACGTAGGTCAAACAGCTTTTAACACTGCCAGTATATTTTAAAGTTCTAAGTGTGCTTTTAAAATATTATTGTGTGCACTGTATTCTTCTGCCTACCTTTACCTCTGGTGTCCCCCCGGTCCGCCGCGGCTTGTGCCGATTGTGCGGAGAGGCAACACACCCAGCTTACAAACACTCACTTCCGGTGAGATTGTCAGGTCAGCGTTCTAGGCACAGCTGTCGCGGTCCCGCCCACTCCCCGCATAAGAGCGAGTGCGCAGTGGCGCGACGAAGGCGCGCCAAAGGCAAGCCCGTCTGAGCCCGTCCGCGCCAGTCCGTCGCCAGGCGCCAGTCACGCTGTCCGATTGCTCCCATAGCTCTTTCACATTTAATTTCCCATGGCTTCTTTTAAATATTCAAGCCAAGAGCTTCATGCCATGAACATCGATCGCTCAGCTCCCAGCACACCTGATTACACCTCCTCCCCTCTGTGTAACATCTTTCCAAATCGGTCCCCCTATTTCAGCCGATACCAAGCTAAAGCGAGTACCAGCATCAAACATACCCCCATCCCACGTCTTGTACTTAAGTCTTTAACTTGCCTGTACTGCAATGCCCGATCCCTTCCTAAACATTCACTTGAAATCTGGCCGCTCTTAGACGCAGATAAACCAGATTTATTATTCATCACCGAAACATGGCTTTCAGAATCCTCACTTCCCGACATTGCTGTAGCCCTCCCCCTGGACTACAAAATTACGAGATTGGACAGGACGGATAAAAGAGGTGGAGGAATTGCCATCGCCTTCAGGCTCAACACTAAACTTCATCTTATTGACTCACATCTTGCAGACTGGGGTGAAATCTGTACTTTTACAGTAACACTGGGTAGTAAAGAGTCTTGGAAAGGTGCCCTTCTCTATAGGCCTCCTGGAACCAAAACGAGCTGTGTCAACAAGCTCACCGAAACTATTGCTTCTCATGCTCTTTCTTCGGACAATTTCTTTTTATTAGGGGATTTCAACTATCATGCCGAATTATTACAGGATCCACACACCAATGAACTTATCACCAGTATGAATGCGCTAGGCCTAAACCAACTGGTGATCGGCCTCACTCATACCGCCGGGCACACCCTTGATCTTCTATTTACTAAATCCAACAAAATAATACTGGATCAGCTCTCACCTGTCCTCTGGTCCGATCATTATACTATCAAATTCCTTATCCACCTCAACTCAATCCCACCCCAACCAAAGAAGGACCTCATCATGAGCAGACCATGGAATGAGATCAGCCCAGAAGCTTTTTCCACACATTTTTCCCCCATACCCATCAAATCGCTTACCGACCCCAATCAGGCGACGATCTATCTTGACCAAGCTATCACTGCAATCTTAGACATCAGTGCCCCTAGCAAACTTAGCAGATGTCCAAATAAACTATCCCCATGGTTCACCCCAGAACTCAAAACAACGAAATCTGCCGTCAGGGTATATGAACGTAAATGGCGACATACCAAAAATCCTAATGACAAAATACAATACAAAAAATCCCATCGCCAATACATGAGGGATATAGCCTTTGCCAAAAAAGTCTACCTGGGTGGCAGGATAGACCAGGCTGCGAACTCTCATAGAGAGCTCAACAAAATAGTCAAAGAGTTCTCGAACTCTCCGTCTTGTCAACCTTCCACAGCAGCTTCTTATGAATGGGTCAACACCCTCTCTTCTTTCTTCTATAATAAAATCAATGATATCTATAAAACATTCGCTAACTCCACTATCACTGATCAACCTCTTAAACAGTCAACCAACATAACTCTTCCCACTCCTATTACCAGCCTGAAGGAATTCCACTCATTCACAGAAGATGATGTAACCATCACAGTGAATAGAATTACTTCTGGCTCCCCTGCCGATCCGGCTTCGTCCTCAATCCTCTCCAAAGTTGCCCCCATTCTCATTCCTTACCTGACCAGTACCCTCAATCTTTCACTCTCCCAATCGACAGTACCCTCTCACTGGAAGGAAGCCGTCATCAGACCCATTCTGAAAAAGCCCTCTGCTGACCCAACTCAACCTTTAAATTATCGTCCCATCTCCCTCCTTCCGATGTTTGGGAAGGTTTTAGAATCCCTGGTCAACACCCAACTTACTAAACACCTAGAAACTAACAAACTGTTGGATCCTTCTCAGTCAGGATTTAGAGCGTTTCACAGTACCGAAACAGCCCTACTTGAAATGGTGGACAATATTAGACTCACTCTTGATGCAAAACAGTCCACCATCTTGATACTACTCGATCTGTCTGCTGCCTTCGACACCATCTCACATAGTATTCTTCTAAAGCGCCTGGCGGAGGCTGGTGTCGAAGGCTCAGCTTTACTATGGACCAAAAGTTTCCTGACTGGACGTAGCTCTAAAGTCCAAATCGGCACATTTTCCTCCACGAATCAGGAAGTAGATAAGGGTGTGCCACAGGGCTCCATAGTAAGTCCCACGCTTTCTAATCTTTATGTGTCTCCACTAGCAAAATTAATTAAAGCACATGGTTTCAAAACCGTATCCTACGCTGATGACACACAAATTCTCATCACTCTGGGAACTGATCCCACCAATGTCAAATCAAGAATCCAACACTGCATGCTCGCGGTAAAAGAACGGATGTCAAACAATTATCTGTTACTTAATGCAGGCAAAACAGAGATTTTGCTCTTTGGAAATGCACACAAATATTTGTCAGACGATTGGTGGCCATCAATGTTGGGACCCTGCCCCCCGCCCAAAGCGTTAGCCCGAAACTTAGGGATACTGCTAGACAACAAACTCTCTATGACCGACCATATTAATAACATTGTGCGCACCAGCTTTGGGCTTATGCGCAACCTTAAGAAAATTTTCAAGTGGATCCCCCTCCCCTCCCGTCTGCCTTTAGTCCAGGGACTAATTATCAGCCGCCTGGACTATGGCAATGCGCTCTTTGCCTCCATAAATGAAAATCTTCTGAATAAACTCCAGGTCCTGCAAAACACTGCAGTCAGAATGGCCCTTGATCTCCCCTTCCGTACCTCCTCCGCCCCCTGTCTGAGGTCGCTTCACTGGCTTCCCATAAAAAAGCGCATTAAGTTTAAACTCTGCTGCTTGGTTCATAAAACTCTAAACGGCAGAGGCCCGTTATATCTAGCCAATAAGCTCATTGGCTATCGCCCGACTAGAACACTCAGATCTTCCTGCAGGCACCTCCTCTCCGTCCCCAAAGTACGAACCGTCAGAAACGGAGACAGATCTTTCTCTAAAATAGCCCCTGAGACATGGAACACTCTCCCTTTACCCATTAGGCTCGAATCGAACCACCTGAAGTTCCGTAAACTCTTGAAAACCTGGCTATTTTAACACTGTTTGACCACATGCTCATCTTCTGAGTATCTGCTGGCACTATGAAACCTTTGGGTGATTTACGCGCCTTACAAATCCCAATACAATACAATACAATCCATGTGGAAATCTGATGCACCTCCTCACACTCTAACATAACCTTTGATACACCCACTGTAAAATACAGACTACCATTTTCTAAATCATTGACACACCAATACCAGTTACTACATACGCACTCGCTGATTGCTAGGTCTACACACACATCCACTCATTCATCCATACAATCACTCATACATGCAGTCACTCATCAATACAACACTATCATATGCACTCATGCACCTATACAGACAATCACACACCGCCACTCATCCATGCAGTTATTCACACACCTACTCAGTCATGCTAAGAATCTATCACACTCCCATTTACTCACTTATACAATTATACACACACCACCTCACTTATTCATACAGATACTAGCACATACTTACTGTGTTATATAACCAGTGATACAAGTACACACTCATCTATTCAGCCAGTCTCACAATCACTAACTATCATGTAGAGTCCTTTATATACTTCAACTCTCCCATACACTGCCTTTTACATATGTAGTTACTTGGACATCTACCACTGAGACATTCATTCACTCACCAACACACCGATACACATACTCACGCACCCATACAGCTGTTTCCACATGCACTCTTGAACCCATACACCCAGTGAATCAACCACTCACACATCAATGCACAGAGTCACATACCTCCCACACACAAACTCAATCCCCCCCAAAAATACTCAGACAACCAATCAATAACCTATATAGACACTCATGTAGCTACTGACCAACCCATGCAGCAGCTTGCACAACAACAGATAGACTGAAACAGACATTCACACGTTTTAGTCACTAACCCATGCATTCAGTAAGACACATTTAATCACTCACTTATACAGTCAGTCACTCACCTACTAAATCCTTCATCCAGACACTTATACACCTACTCATTCTTCAATACACCTCGGAATATATATAAAACATATTTAAAAATTACAGAAACACACAGTCACTGGATGATGTTGTCAGTGATGTCATCAGTGATGTCATTTGAGATGTCATCAGTGATGTCACTGACCATGTCATGAATGATGTAATATGTGACGTCATCAGCAGTGCATTGCGGGGGCGCGAGTAATAGCAGAACTAACTATTCGGTGGAATTTCTCTGGTTTTCTACGAGTGAAATGTCCAACTAATTATAACGTGCCTAAAACTTATGGTTTTTTCAGTGAATTTCTAAGGTTTTTAAAATGCTAATTTCTAACTATAACGTGCCTGAAACCTATCGTTTTTTCAGTGAATATATATATATACATGACAGCCTGTATCTTGCTTTTCATAGCACTTGCTGCCTTTAAAGGATATGTGATGAGTCCAGCCCACTTCATGGTATATTGACAGGCATATTAGCTTATGTGTGGCATGCTGTGGTATGAACAGGCCTATGGCCTTTTTTTTATTAGTCCACAGCATGGCATAATAAAAAGCCAAGATTTGCATGTGAATTTATGTTATTTTTCATTAGTGTTTTCTCATCTTGCCCATTGCAAGTAGAACCTCATATAACAGAATGCATGATGGGAAAAGAGAGAAAAAAGAATGAAGTACAAAGTGTAAGTGAAAAGAAATTCTTCATTTTGTTGAAAATGGTACCAAACTGTTAGATTACATACCCAGGTTATTTGAAAATAAGTTTTATTTAGTTTCTTTAGAACATTGTGCTGAAGGACGCACAATCTGGCTCAGTTAGGAGGCAATCAATACAGGATAGGGTCAGTTTTATTCTGCAGTCCTATAAGTGCTGGAATATTTCATAAGTGCACCTTCAAAACTGCTAGCAAACCATATTGTTTTTCAGCTAATTTGATTCAAAGCTTGTGATGTAAAATGTACAATTATTGTTCTGTGGTGAAAAGAGTTCCCCCTTGCCTCCTGACCCACATTTGCATGGTCAAACTTACTTTTTTCGCTAATATGCTGCAATTGCACCACCACTTTGAAAGATTCTCCCGCTGCTACTGCTTCCCTGTGTGTCACTGATTGTTACTCTTACCACAACCCTCTTTCCTGTAGGAATGTTCCGTATTGTCCTTTCTTTCTGTTTTCGCTCCGAATTTCTCTGCCATATTTCCTCATGTGTTGCTCCTCATTATTTGCTCCCCCTCTTTCCATTGTCTTGATTCTCTCACCCATTTTCCCTCCATTGTTCTAGCTCCTTCAAATGTTCTCTTCCCTACCATTGCTTCCCTCACACAATCACTCTCACCCATTTAATCTTGCGCTATCACTTCCACTGACCTGCCCATTCTCTCCTGTCCATATCTGGGCCTGTATTGCTGAAAGGACGCACTTCCCCTTTTTGCAGCACGGCGCACCTGTAAGCAGTTTAGTAGGGTTCAACAAAGAAAAGTGTGCCCTATTATTAAGAATGCTCTGCCCTCAGGGCAGCTGTGAACTCTTTCTGCCCTGTGGGCAGCACATTCAAGTGAATTATATGGCAGCTTTTTACAAGCTGCTTGCTCCGTGTTTCTCTGTGCAGGCTGCAACCTGCCTGCACTTTCAAAAGGGATTAGATATCGCCATGCAGCTGGGTGCACCCACCTTCAAGGGATGTTTAGGGGGTCCATAGGACCCGCTTTCATCCATCTAAAGGGCTATCTCAGAGGGAGCACTGACAGTGCACCACCTTTTTATGGCACACTTTTAGTGCCCCTCCCGACTGCATCTTTGCCTTTGAGACCGTGTCCGTAATACAGCACGGGCGCAGAGGCAAGGTAATTACCTAAATGCAATGAGCAGAACCCCCATGCAAATAAGGGAAAGCCCTTTCTAGATAGCGCTGATGTTACGTGTGCACCAGCGATATCTGTATTACAGAAGGAGCCGATTACAGAAGGGTCCGCACAAGAGTCTGCGGCTCCTTCTGTAATACCAAAGTGCTCTGAGGGCACGCAAAGCCGGCGCAAATGTCTATTGCGCCCCCTGTACACTTTATGTAATACGGCCCCAGGTCACGATGGTTGTGCCTTATGTAGAAATGCAAAAAGTGTGTGCCACAGTGAAAGGTCACTTGCTGCAACTGTAGCACAAGCTCTTTCACCATACGTTGCAGACTCCAATAGTCATCTGAAATGGTTTAGCCTGGTGTTATTTAAACGGTGTTTATTCCAAAACGTTGTGGGTTTGCTTAATGATAAGCACATCCAATCATAGTAATTTTTTCAGAATTAATCAGAACATACATTTCTTGTGGGTGCTCCCATGGTGTCACACTACCCACCCACCAGGGTGTGTTTACACTAGAACTGAAAACAGCCTAGAACAATGTACAACCAAAATACACCAAAGCACACCAGATCGTTGTAACTATTATCCAAAAGCATAAAAGAGTCAATCTGTAAATAAAAGTTATTGTCGGTCACGAGAAGCAGAGAATACAGCATGACAGAGAGAGGACTTATCAAGGTCTGAAAAGAAGAATAAGGCGGTTTCGTGAGGCATCCATTGGATAGGAGAGATATACGCCTTCCAAGAGGATAGCATTATTGACAGTTGGATTAACATTGCACTCTATACATTTGCATGGATAGAACAACGGCGGAAGATAGTCTATCAAATCAACGCATACGACAAATCGGGAACGATTCTTCTTGAGCCTTGAGAAAGCGGGGGGGGGGGGGGCGAAACGTACGTCGGCTGCTGCTGTTCTCCAAAATGAAATAAAGTAATACAGAAGGACCTGATTCAAGAGTCTTTTTAGAATTCAACTCACAGGACATTGAAAATATACATTGTGAAGAAAAAAATAACTTTTATTCACAGATTGACTCTTTTAAACGGTGTTGTACACAATCGTCCGTACTCAATGCTGCATACTGAGCCTAATTATAGTGACAAGTGTGACAGTTAACTGTTGGTGTGTGTATTGAATGTGCTCGTTTGGGCACAAACATAACATTTACGAGCATTCTCTTAGTCCCTTAGTAATTCCATAAAGGATTGAACCAGTGAACACTAAGCTCCTGGTGATGTTGTACTAAGCCTACAATGGGGCTGTAGTACTACAGGGTGTGACATTAGTCGCCTTAAATTTGTAGAAAAGAGGCGCTCTCTTTTTTTACACGTAGCACTTGCAGGTCTGCTCTAAACCGGTGTTCTCGAATAAATGTGCACATTTATGCATTTTGCATATTTTTACAAGTGCATATATTTGTACATTGTACATTTTTGTTGTATTCCAAGTCACGCCATTTAATTTACTTCATAGAATTTACCAGACTCTATTTTAGTAAGTGAGTTTCCCTGCCTAAGCCTAATAATAACAGCCCTTCCTGACGTCACAGTGAACCGTTAATCGTTCTGCGGTTCATTTGAAAGACCCA
This sequence comes from Triturus cristatus, assembly GCF_964204655.1. Classification (NCBI taxonomy): domain Eukaryota; kingdom Metazoa; phylum Chordata; class Amphibia; order Caudata; family Salamandridae; genus Triturus; species Triturus cristatus. The sequence continues at coordinate 559,982,974 of NC_140588.1, forward strand.
GTTTCAAACATTATTCTCTATTTGTTGGTCACACATGCACTAAATAATGTTTTCAATGAAATGCCTCTTTTGGAAGCGCAATATCGACCCGCTGTGAGGAGAGAGTACATGAAGCAGTGCTTGTCCAAAAACGATGCTTTTTTCTAATAACAGAAGGGTCAACAATATCATCCCCAGAGCATGTCACGGTGGCACATGCATTACCGGAAGAGTTTTATGACTCTCTGACGATGGCTTTGTCTCACAGCTGAACAGGCTCGCGGCCCCGTGGCGGGAGCTGATTTCATCCGACTGGCACATCATTCATTCTGCTGCGCGGGCTGTTTCTCGAAGCCGAGTAAGAACAAGGGGACGGATTTATTGACAGGGCCAAAGGTGCGGGCCACAGAGCAGAGCAGCGTTCTGCTTTACCGAGGACCCAGCACTTCCACGCGGGTTGTGTAGTTGTCATGGGGTCAGAGTGCCGGAGAGATTTAATGGAGTATATTTACGAGAATTGCTGACACATTTAACGCCCTTTGCCTTTTTGGTGGATTTAATCACAACTTCGAGGGAAGACGACAACACACGTCTGAGAGCATTATTTTGAACAGTAAACACATGAAAGTGTGGTGGTTTACGGCTGTTTTGAAGTTTCTAGTACAACTACTGCATCTAATGATTTACTGTACCTGACAGCAAATAGGGTGACTAGGAGAGTAAAGAGGATGACAGCCATCAAATGTGAGTGAGTTGACCGGTATGAAATTGCCAGAATTTCCATTTTAGGGTGTGATGAATCGATGTCTGAGATCTCGAACAGTGAACATGGAAAGCTTTCCTTACCTTCTGCTCTGAGACTAAAGGACAGTGGAAAAACTCTACTCCGGTGACCCATAAATTGGGAGTCAAGGTCTGGCAGTAAAGAAAGGGTGCAGAGTCATGAAAAGTAGTCTGACAGACAATTTGTACATTTAGGCGCAGATTTACAAGAAAGTGACGCATCTGTATAGATGCGTCACTTTCCCTGCGCCAACATGCCAAATCCTTGCGTCACCATGGATGCGCCGTATTTACAATATGGCGCACCATGGCGCAAGGATTGACAGATGCGTCAGAAATTCGGACGCATCTTTTGACAGAAAAGTCACGCATTGCTGGAGTCGTGTCGCAAGCACAACGCAACTCCAGCAATGCTCAGGGGCGCCCTATGCCTAACATGCTGCGTCACTCCTTACGCCTGCTTCAAGCAGGCGCAGGGTTTTGATGCAGCATGGACGTAAAAGTGACGCAGTGAAATCTTGTAGATTTCACTGCATCACTTTTACGGGGCTTCCTGTGACAGAACGCCCACCCTGCATACATTAAACCTGACGCAGGTTTAATGTGGCGCAAGGCTTCACAATGTGACTCATCTCCCTAGATGCGTCACGTTGTAAATGGGCCGCAACTTTTACGCTGCCGCTGCGTCACAAAACGACGATGCAAAAGTGACGCAAGGGGCTTGTAAATCTGCCCCTTAATTTTTACAAAGCCTGCCACAGAGAAATTGTTAAGAAGGAGAAAAAAGACAGTAAATCGGTTCTGGCTTGATTGGTTGCAAAGAGTGCATTTTGAAATATCCTATGGGGTTACTGTGCCAGCTGCAGAGAGTATTTGTGCCCAGTAAATCTCAGGGAATAATAATAATAATAGTAGGCTAACTCTGGTGGTCAATGTACTAACTTAAGAGATCTGTGGTTTGTCCAGTCACAGTTTTGACTCATAAAGTCATACAGACGGTTAACGTGTCTCTTGTAAAGCATATCTGTAAAATGCAGATGACAGATTTTTATTTTATGAAGATAGGTAATTGGTTATTGTTTTTGACAAAGAGCTCCTTTTGTTACTTGCAGTTCATAAATTGCAATCCTTCCAATGTAGCACAGTGAGCTGTGAATGGGCATCGAGGACCTACATGCAAACTACAAGGCATGGGTTTATAGAATGCACACAACGTGACATTCCCTCCTCCCCAAATTCCGTCATCTTACCGCCCGCTACGCCCAAGTACTCTTAGAATCAGTGTATGTTGTCCACGGCGTAGCCTTACATCAAACCAAGTAATTTACCACAGACTATTACCAAAGAAAAGTATCCGTCTTGGATATATAAGAATTATTCACAGCATCACACTTTAGCTGCATCAACATGTCAACGGCAGTAAGGGAATTAAGCACAACATTACACTTTAATTTTAACTCGCCATACACTAGAACAACTTGGCCGTACATTTGAACTTTACACTTTAACTTTTTTAACTCGGCCATACACTAGAACTTGGCCGTACATTTGAACTTGGCCGTCTCGGCCACCAATGTTCCACTCTTTGTTGCTAACTGTCAGCGCTCCGCCACAGGGTGAGAAGCTTCCTGACGTACTCAACCTCCCCCCCCCAGACGCTGACAATGCTCCAAAACACCTGCCTGTTTTATTTTTCCAGAAAAACGCCAAATTCCTGACTAGGCGAGTTGAACCAATTGTGCCTAGTTTTGGAGTTGCTAAATTATTTTGACCAAGTTGTTCATTGTCCTGCTAGGACTGGAGTCCTCCCCCAGCCCATACCGCTGGTATTATTAGCCCAAGCAAGAACCTGAATACCCAAGAGAACTATCACTATTCCCATTGTCGGACCATTCCGCACCTATTAATGTGACGTCAACTGAGCGCAGCATGCCAGTAGGCCCCGCTTTGCAACCAGCTTTCCCAGGTCCCCATCAGGACACCGCTGCCCGTTTATAAATGGCAACACTTGAAAATACGCTGGATAACTTCCAAATGTCCATATCGACCACCATCAGTGGAGAAGATTGTTCTTGAGACCTCCGCTGTGCACAGCGTTCCAGCAGGCCCTGCCTTGCAATGGCCTTTCCCAGGTTCCACCCGAGGCATACCAGCCCGTTTCTGCAGGAAGCTTGCTGAACCATAAGTCTAACAACTGCACCAACTATTGGCACTGCATACCGTCAGTAAAAATCCGGTACTGTGCACTGAGTTATTCACATGGACATGCACTTATGTTCGGCTAGTGGGCATCTGAGCAGAGGAAAAGTGAGCACCTGCCCTCACTGTTTCACAAAGGAAGCACTGCCACCGGGACACCTGATTACAGGAGACTCCTAGTAATAAACAATAAGGATCCCCTCTCCATATTGTTATTGTTTGCCACTTTAAAAGGAGTGCTATCTCGCTACTAGCAATGTACTTTGATAACAAAGCATACTAAGTAACTGTCACCTCCCATGGACTCATTGTTTGAGGTGTTTTGGCCGTACATTTGAATTTTATACTTTAACTTTTTAACTCGTCCGTACACTAGAACTTGGATGTACATTTGAACTTGGCCGTTTCGGCAACCAATGTTCCACTTTGCTGCGCACATTGTGCCGGCAGGCCCCAATGCGCTACAGCCAACAGTTGCACTACTTGACATCCAGGGCACCGCATACCGCACCGGCCCACCGGGGTACCTGAACACAGGTAGCCTCCCCAAGATTCTACTCAATCCATACGTTGTGGGTTAGGGCAGTAGAGCGGCCCAGCACTGATGGCTGCTGAGCGATAGGGCACTATAACACATACCGTGTTCCATAATACATTTGATATAACCGTGAAATCGGTAGTAGAAGTTTTATTAACACCGCCTACACCGGCCTGTGAGCCCGGTAAATCACGCCAAGAGACACACCGAAAGTAAGAAATAACAGGAGAAACATTAAGATGCAAAAGAGGCCCCTTTAGGGTTGCATTGAGAGCCAATGAATAGTTGACCTGCTGGACATCAGTCAGCACTGCGTGGAGCCCTAACCCAACCCTTGGCTGCACCGCCGTTCCATAGCGGAATGAATGGCGGTAGGTGCCGGCCATGAGCCAACTGTCCTAACGGCAACTAGCAGCTACACAAGATAATATGCACTGCTTGCCTGGATTAAAATATGGGGGTTGCAACCCTGATGCTGTTAACGTTGAAGCACCAAATCATGCTACTGACCATGATTAGAACTGGTGTGTTTAACCAGAGCATGAGCCAACTGTTCTAAATGTCTGCGAGCAGCAAAACAAAACAGTATGCACCTCTTGTCTGGATAAATGGTGCTGTAGCCTTTATTAAAATCGGTGTGCTTAACTAGCGCATGCCGCATGTTTAATCAGTGCATGCTGGAAGAAGTTGAGAAAGGCCGGGACTCGGAGAAGAACTGTTTGCTCCTTAACTCCTTATTAAAGGCCGCTGTTCACTTATAGCCAACTTGTTAACCTCACCTCTGGAACCTGTACTGCTTGACATACTTAAAGAGAAGCAGACAAGGTTTGTTTGACAGCAGAGCAACATTCCAGGTGAGAAACTAAAACACCACTACCACACAGATAAGCAGTACCGACCATACAGATTACACATGTACCAGGCCCCTGGTACCAAACACCGCGATTTACTCGAAGTTTCCCTGTGAATTATCCCAAAAGACTTCTGGGCCGTTACACCCTAACTCCCTGTGGAGGCTCCCGGTGTGGAGCCCTTGGCCCCATTACTGTTAATCGCTTTTTCCCTGCTAAGTATCCCAAAAGACTTCTGGGCCCCCACACCCCAGCTTTCTGCAGTGACCCCTTCACCAAAGTGACAAGGGATCTTATGTATATGTGCATGCCCCTAGTCAAGAAGAGGCTGTGAAAGCTTGCATAATCTCCAAGGTTAAAAGCCCACACCAAGATAATATGTATTTTGCAGGTGGGCATCCTGTGCCCTGGCACTGAGAGATATGCAAACCCTTGTGCATAAGACATGAATCTTTGAGGACTAGCCAACGTACTGTACTTTCTTAAGGTAACTGGAGAGACCACTTCACGCTTAGAGTTTGCGTTTAGGCCTCCTAAGCTTATACCTGTTGGCTCAACCTAAGTGCCCAATACTAAGTAAAGCTTGTGTTGCCATTGTTCAAGGCAAGCAGTGGCTGGAGATATATATATATATTTTTTGATGAATAGCCAGATCCTGCAACGCACTTAAAACGTAGTCACCGGTCCAGCCTAAACAAACTAATACAGCTTGAATAAACAATACCTTGGAGTTTACCATGACCTCAGTAATTGGTCCCGCTACTGCGCTAGGGTACTGCTACACTGACTCTTTCACTCTTGGCCGGATCTTCCAGAGCCCGCAGAGAGCCTGCAGTCAGTGTAGCTGATGCTGCAGCTGCAGCGAAGGAGCCAGCCGCTCTCTACGCCCGCTTCCAAGCTGCTAACGCCGACATCTTTTACTTGCTGTGCCGAGCAGAGGAAGCAGTGAGCAACTGAGCTAGTGGCGTCCCGTGGAGGTGGGAGCAGATTTCCTTTGATCCTATCGGCCCTGCGACCGCCGTAACTACCCAGGAGAGCAGACATTCCGGTTTTGTGGCAATTGGACGATCAGCCCGGGATTGCAGCTGAAGCTTTGGCAGTCTGTTGCTTCGCCTTTTCGCCTCCCTTCCACCCCCGTGGCCTCCGTGGTAACTCAATCACAAGGAGTGAGGCAGAGGCTGAGACCAGAACGCTGAGCAAGTGAGAAGAGGTGAGAGGGGGTGGTAGGGAGGGAGCCCCAGCAGGTTCAGCCGGCTCCTCTGTCCGTTAACTTGGCAGAGGGGTGAGAGCCCTGGTGAGCTACTCTGACTCTCTCCTCCAGTTACTTTCTCTCCCGTTTCACCTGCACACCCCCCTCCCCCCAGCTGCTGACACTCCTCATTCTCTGTTTTCTTGGTTTTCATTACAACAAACCGAAGTACTTCCAGCTAAGGAAAAAACGGGTCAATAAAAGAGGCTAGACCCAAAATCTAAAGGGACCAACGCACTAAAAACACTAAAGCCCAATATATAGTGGATAGCTCTGGAAAAACTACCCATAACTGTGGAAAAGAGATCGGGGCTGGGGCACGGGCTGCTCACTTGGTTATTGTAACATCTGGTATCTGGTGCTAGTGGGAACCACTGCCAATCTGCCTGCTGCTGTTGCAAGAATTCGTAAGGCAATTAAAAGGCAGCTGGAAGGTAATTGCTACTGATGTTTCACCTAAAAAGTGGAAAAGGTGAAATGAGATCTGGACGGGTTAGGCAAGTACTCCCCTTACAAAAAGCAAACAAGCAAAAAAAGTTACAAAAGAAGTCAACTATAACAGAGGGGACATCTCTTACAGGATACAAGGAACAACCAGCCATTATAGCCCAATAACCTCACCACTGGAAACTTTCTTTCAAAAAGCAGAAGGAACAGAACGAAAAAATTTATTTTTCTTTATGAAAGACCCGGTGGCAGCAATCTTTTCAGAAACAGGAAACATAAAGGGTCTACTCACTCCTCTTGCGCCACAAAAATCAAATGGCTTCAAAAACACAAGGGGTACAACAGTCAACATCTTACGTAACTGTTCCAATTATAGAGCCTATACGCAGTGAAAGTGCTAAAAAAATGGATCAAAGGACAACAGACTTAATAGATGGGGAAAATCTATCAAAAAATCACAGTGCAGGCCATTATACACTCTATGGACACTCATAAGAATGACTTGGAACTCACTAAGCAAATAGTCATGGATCTGACTACTGAAATCAAGCAGAAAAAAATTCATCAACATGGTGAACTAGAGATGGCATCAAAGATCAAAACACCAGATCACCTTCACTCAACTCCTAATAAAGAAAAACTGGTTGAGCATAATCAATGCTACGATTTCCCTTTAACCCCCTATGTCACCAAGGGTTCGAAGGAGGATGAACTGCAAGCTTCATGGTTGCACTCTACATTGATAACAGACAATGCTGAACTCATAAAAGCCTTGGAGACAAAAACTATAAATCAGACAAACTCGGCACCCATCCCAGTAACACCACAAGTAGAAACCATAAATCAACCATACAAATCGAAACAAGTTTTTTCAACAAAATCACTCGGCACTGCAATAAATCAGGACCTCCTCTCAATTATAGAAATATCAAGCCACTCTTCTTCCCAAATAGCAACGGATTTAAAGAATAATTCAATATATGGTCCAGCATTTAATCTAAGGCAGGATCAATGTGATTTGCATATAGGGAAAAGTCCAAGTATATCACCATTGCCCCTGGATAAATCTAAAACAGGAGGATATGAAACCTATAAATCTAAAAACATATTAATCAAATTGATACAGATAATCTATCCTCTCTATACTCGTCATTATTAAGCATCTTACAACGTCGATTTCTGTATTAAACATGCAATCAGACAAATTAGTTCTACAGATCGATCTCATAAATATTATGGCAACACATGCTTCCAGCATTAACACCAAAATAGACATACTCACCAAACAGCTGGGGAAAGTTCAAACACCTAAAAGCACGGATACACAAGGTAATTGCCAATGCGATCAAATAATAGACAAACTAAGCACTTTGCCATCTATATTAACAGACATCCTGAAAGAAATAAGGCATAAGGAAGAGGATAAATCATCTTTAATGCAAATCCCAGACGAATATATACAAGAACAACCGCAGGTAGCAGACAACCCAACGAAAAAGGAAACCTATGCCCAACGAGGAGGTCAATTAAATGTGACAGATTATGGAAGCACAAATAAATTCAAAACAATTTATCACTGACCCATTCAACATTGAATGGCCCACAACCTCTCATTACAAACACAAACACTTCATTTATCCAAGTAGTAACAAAAAGATAAAAATAATGTGCTAGAAAGGGAAGAGCAAATACAAACGGTTCTATGCAAAAATATTTAGATGGCAAGAAAGTCTATCCAGTGTTCAATGCCACACAAAAAAGAAACCTATTCCAGTAAAAAAGGTCACAGAAGAAAAATTTACATTACAGGATAAATCAGCAGACAGAACATTGCGGCCTCCAATTAATAAGTTAGATAACAAAGTGGTCGAAAATAGTGTAAAAAAAATGGAAGGCAAGACAGAAGGATAAAGACAACCGAACTCCACCCAAACAATTTCTATCTCCAAAAAAAACAAAAAAAAGGACGTCCTTCCAGACACCTTGCAAACTGAGGCATTCATTTCAGACAATCAAGACGTTGAACACAATACATTATCAGAGGATATAAGAGGAAGAGATCTACCTAGACGACTCGAGGTACCATCTGGCAATCTCTCTGAACAGAACCCTTTGGTAAGGACTAAATCAATCGATAATGGTTCAGTAGTGGCTTCTACAGTTACCGACCACAATAAAATTAAAACACACAAACTTATAATAACTTCTAGGGTGGACAAAACAATTACGATCACATGTTCCTATTAGAAAGTAACACGGAGCATAAACATCACTGTACAAGAAACATCACTCAGCACCCTAATAATGAAAAAAACACAACAAGAACTAATCCTGCTCAATACGCAGGCCAAATAAAATATAAAAGGTCAATGCAGGTCCATATAATTGAAGCGCCGTCTGAAGTAAAGGATATCAGTGACCAATGGCAAATCACACTAATTCCGTTATACAGTTCAAGAAGCAAGCAAGACATTTTAAATAGGGGAAATATCTTGAGGCTGCTAACTGAGATACGATCATTACGTTTTATCGAAGCAACTGATTTATTATTGGTGAAGTTTCTGCCAAACATACATAACCATCAGTCAGAAAGAATTTTAACATCATGGAAATCAGAAAAAATAGTGAGTCAAATTCTAAACGCCAAAGATCAATTTGAATCATGGGGCATATCAATAATAAAACCTATTCCGCAGTGTTACCCAGCACCATTGGCACATTGGGAAAACAAGGATAGGACCCACATTCCAGTATATTTGATTTTGCAGAACGCCCGAGGACCAATGGGTATAGGAATAACAACACCTACAGAAAGAAGATATCTTCATAGGCACTGCTCACCGCTAACAACAAAAAACGTAAATATGCAATGACCAATTTCTGAACCAGCATGTGCCGTGCAAGCTGCCAAATTAAATATATACTCTTGGAATATTGCAGATGCAAAAACAAAGCTTACAGATCGGACTCTAACAAAAACTTGGGCTCCATATGACATCATAGCTCTGCAAGAAACCTGGTTGACAGGCTCATTTCAATTGCCGGGTTTTACATTACATCAGAATCGCTTCGGAAGACCAAAAGGTGGATTATCGGTCTATATATCAAACAACCTCAAAGTCCAATCAGAACAGATAACGACCACATTTACAAGTAACCAAATAATAAGACTCAACTTTGGTAGAGATCATTGGATAACTTCACTAGTCCTTTTCAATATTTATGCACATCCAAATGCCCAAGCAAAACAATAACTTTCAAAAAGTTATTACATGAAATATCTGAAGTAAGATATAACATCCAGAATTGAGAAATAGTGATTACAGGTGATTTCAATACCTATCTCATTCACACGCCGGAGGATGATGACCGGTTAGCAGTAGAAAATGAAACTGTCGGTAAACCACCAAACAGCCCATCCTTTGAGGAAACCCAACAAAGTAGGCACGAAACTGGTCGCCTCTCTAGAATGTTTCGGTTTGAGAGTAATTCATGGGAGAACACCAGACGATAATCCTCCAAATTTAACTTATCATGGACTAATGTCTGGGTTCGTAATTGATTATACTATTCTTTCCCTGCCACTAATACAGCAACTAAGTATGTTTAAAATTAAGTACACAACGGACAGTGATCACTCAATCCAACATATAGACATAAATATTCATCCAGACAGATATCAGTCTGCTCTAACAATCGACGAGGGAAGTGCACTAACTACCTATAAACGATTAAATTGATCATCTCATCGACTTCCAGAACTCGCATGAAAAGCTAAAATAGTCTTGGAGAATAATATATGGTCATCCTCTACAGTATTAAACGCCTTGATCAAATTTGTGACCGAAACGACAAACCATAAGCCAAATCTAATATCAGGACGGACCAAAAGCTATATGCATCAATCATTACAGAGAATATAAGAGTGAAAAAAGAACTGAGAAGAGAAATAAGGAAGGTGAAGAAGCGAGGTTATCAAACAGTCGCATGGTATAAGTTAAAACAATTGCAGAAGGAATTAAAGAAACATGTCTGGCAGGAAAAAAGAAAAATGACGGAGGATTTCTGGGCAAACCTGCTCTACAATTGTAAACAATCTAATACCAAAGAGTTTTGGAAAACAATAAACAGCTTAAATAAGGCAAACACAGTAACAGTGTCCTCAAATGTTATGGAACAAGATTGGGTAGTTTATCTGACAAAACTCTTTATTGATGAAGACCAGCTTCAAGTAAGAAAAACTAACAAAGTTATTGAGACTGAACTAATAACCAAGACCAAAACACTGCCGCAATTTGAGTTTGTACCCGCTTTAGACATCACATCGTGCACGCTTACAAGAGTTGAAAATGCGATAAAATCAGGAAGAAGTGACATGCCCCAGGTCCAAATGGCATCCCACAGGCAATATTTAAATTGGACCCAAAATACAGGGCCAATCTGATAATGGTGTTGTTTAAAGAGGTGGAAAATACAGGCATGACTCCAGAGAGTTGAAGGAGATCAATAATAAACCCTATCTTTAAGGGAGGAGATAAAAAAAAGCCATCTAACCACAAATTAATAGCCCTTTTTGACTCTGAAGCAAAATATTATGCATCTTTATTATTGGAAGCGCTAATAGAGTGGTCAAATTCTAAGAATTTGATCCCACCCCAACACACGGGATTCGGAAAGGATATGGCACGTCAATCAATATGACAAAAGTAGCATTAATTGCGGAAAAGAGTAAACGCCAAAAGAAGAGACTGCAACTCTGCTTTATAGATCTGAAAGCAGCTTTTGATCAGGTGGATCGACCACTTCTATGAGTTAAATTAAGACGGAGGGGTATACAAGAAAATATGTTAAGAGCAATTGAATCGCTATATACAAAAACATGGATTCAAATTAAGGTAGGGGATGGGACCAAAATATCAAGTAAAATACCAACCGCAAGGGGTCTTAAGCAAGGGTGTGTGCTAGCTACCTCTTTACGGCAGATTTATCCAACCACCTGGATCAAGTCAATTCGCATGCTCTAAGATTACACCCACTAACGATATCCCATCTATTATATGCCGATGATATTGTGTTGCTGAGTCACACAGAAATTGGACTTCAAAGGCTGATAAAAGAAACTGCAGCATACACAAAACTCAATAAACTGGAAATGAACACTACCAAGACAAAAACCATGCGTATTGAGAATAATCCCCATGCCGTACTAAAGATCAAACTGGATAATGTAACCATAGAAGAATTCAGTGTTTATAAATATGTAGGTTTTAATTCTGATAAAAATTTTAACTTTCAGGCACACCAACAATATATGTTTAGGAAAAATAATGCTCTAATACATTCATTCAGTTTACTTCCCAAAAAACTAGATGGCCCCTCTTATCAACCATTGCTCTCGGTTGTCAAAGAAAAACTGCTTCCATCTCTAACTTACACAAGTACGGTGATGCATGGAAAGGACTCCAAAATGTTGGATAGATTACAAATCAAAACATACAAGCGGGTTTTTGTCTGCCCTGTAATGCTTCTCCAGCTCAAATTCGTTTGGAATTCGGACTGACACAGCAAAATATAGCAAGAAGATATCACTTCATCAAATCCAAGCATAAAATACGAAACAATCAGTCCAGCCTTTTAATCAGTGCTCTATGGGAATCGGTAAATAATGACGTGGATTCAAGTTACAACAAATACTTGTCATCATCTATACAACTAACTAATGTAGGTGACTTATGGGGCTTGAATTTATCGCATCCTACTTTCTGCCAAGCCATGAACAAAACTGCAAAAATTAATTCGCTAGTTGAGGACAAAATAACATTTTCGCGGCGATCCCATGCCTGGATGACAATTCAAACATACATCGCATTGCAACCAGCAACTTATCTACATCTAACCTATCCAGTGTATTTCAAGAAAAAACTATTGGCTATGCACTTAGGTGATATGCCGTCTTTGTCAGACAAACCAGCATGGCGATATAAAGGACCAAAAATGTGCAGACTATGTGATGCTCCGAACGAGGATTTTGTGCAATTGGTCACCATGTGTCCCAAACTGAATAATGCACGCCATACACTTTTAAAACACTTATTTAATGATAGAGGGATTCGTACGTGCTGAACAATCATCATGAGAAGTCTGGCCCCTTCAGATCCTCAGCTAAACTGCAAACTTCTGAAGTTTTTACAATTTCACAATAAAGCAGTCAAACAGAATTGTAAGCTGCATCTTATAGCATGAGGAATTTGCCTCGCAATATGAGTACAATATATTTATATGCTGTTAAAACGGTAGTAGGATGTGGAATTTTATACTGATGTTAACGCCACTTTATAGCAACGGTGAAGAGTATCCACATTAATGACTGAATTAATTTTACAATGTTATGTTTTAAATGAGACAACGAGATTTTCCTGAGTTTTAGCAATATTAATTCATGTTTTTAAGATAAGTGATTATTTTAAAAAGGATTTCTTTTATATGTACATTGTGATGGTTTTTATTAACTAATAACAATAAACTCTCATTTCATTTGATTTCATTTACTACTAGTCTTTAGTATGGTGGCACTGATAGTTGTGTTAACCACCTTTGACGAAAGGAACATATTCCGTTGAGCATGGCCACAAACTGCCCTTAGCCATTTTAGATATCTCATATAGGTAGCACGAAAACCCTGTATTATTTAATTTCTGGAGTAGAGAACCCACACATTATCGTATACAATTGTTTCAGTGTTTTACCAAATGAAATACACCCCATGGTGAACCCGTGGACAAGAACCTTACAAACGCCAAAAGGTTGTGCCCACTGCCATGGGTTTAACACCCCTTCCAACCGGCGAAGAGTTACTACCCAGTCGCAGCCATAAAGGGTCACTAAAAATTTACAGTAGCCCATCCATATTTTGCCACATATCATTATTTGTATTTGCCTTGGGTTCTTTTACCCCCCAAAGAGGCATCTTGACAATGAATAACAGATGCTTGTTTTGCCAACTGAATTTGCTTAGTTGTCCACCCCCTGGAGATGAAAGGTTAAGTGTATCCGTTGGGAAATTGAACCTGTTAGCATGAAGTTGAACACCGCGCCTGTTGGTGTAGCCCCTGAACCATAAATACTTATGTGGAGAAAGCGACATGAACCATTGAAAAGGAACGCATTTAGTACACTGGAAAACCAACCTAAATGAGGAATGTACTAAGTAAACACTAACATGCGACGCCAACCCACCTCCCAACTTAGAAATTGTTGTATTCAGCCGCATCTGCACTGTTTCCCCCATTGTTAGGGTGGCTCACTGCATCCCTATGAAAACCAAGCATGCATTGTACATAACTGAGCTATGGCTATGTGTCATGAAGTCTGGCCCCCTAGCTTATGAGGGGGCCCCTTGTTGGATCACAGACTGATAACATGTGCTAAGTAAACATCTGACTGTTAACATCCCACTAAACATGTTCAGCCCAAACAACAACGTGAGCCCAGGATTTCCTCCACACATCCCAGTAAATAACGTTGGGTCGCCGTTATTTTCCTGTAATAAGTATATTACCCCAATATTACCTTTTTGTGATACATTGTGTTACCCAACCTTTAAAAATTTAGATAACCGGCTCGGTAAATGTTAGACAACTTCACTGCACAGTAATACTTTCCTCCTTGCCTGAGCGTCAAACCAAAGTTAGTTTGGGCATTAATAAACAAGCCTAGGAAATATGGTGTTAGCTGGACTGAATCAATTACTTTGTTCAGGAGAATAATATGCTTTACGTTCCTTTAATGTATTGATTTGTTGCCTCGCCTCATTTGGTAACTCCAATTCAACCGATAGGCTTTTATGGGGCCCGGAATTTGCACCAGGTAAAGCGTCAACACTGGGCACTTCTTACGTAATGAGGCCCCCAACTTGAGCACCGCGAAAACTCCAATTTCATTACAAGACCGGAGTCTACCATTATGCTTATCACTTTTAATGCGTCTCCAAGCAGCCGCATACATTATAAAGTAAGTGTTCCAAATAGAACGTTAACAATAATAAAAGGCATGAGCCCACAACATTCAGCCTCTTTTAAATGCGGCTCCAGGCAGATAAGTTCTCTTATACATTTCTTATCTAACTTGCATCTATATTGTAACTTGTTTGATGTATTGTAATTTGTTTGATGTACATTACTACACTTCTGTTTTACTATATCCTTATGTGCCCGTATAATTTTTATGTGCCCGTGTTCCCTTACACCTCACCATATCTGCACTCTTTGGGCGCTCTGCCTCACATCCGCTCCGTTTTGGGACTTGTCCCCCATTCCCCTCCTCCTTCGTTACCGTCATTTCCACCTCCAATTTATGGAAGTTGGATCATGACCATACGCCCAACCTCTAAATAATTCATATTCTCGGTGTTCTATCACGTCGAAACCTCCCTACCCGACTTTTCCCGCCACTCCGCTCTCATCCGCTCCAAGTCCGATGTGATTTTATTAAGTTTTAACACCGGTGCACAACGGCGCATCCCCGCTTTACCAAATTGGAGGAATGAACCTTGGCAGCGCGACGCTAACGTCGTCGCGTTGCCAGGGAACATTCCTCGATTCCTCCTCCTGCCTTTCAGGCAGCTTTGCACGTGTCATACGTTTCATGGCAACCAATACGTAAACAACCTCCGGCTAGTTAGTTCAGCTAACTATAACTCGCGCGTCCGCAATCCACTGCTGATGACGTCACATATTACATCACTCATGACATGGTCAGTGACATCACTGATGACATCACTGATGACATCTCAAATGACATCACTGATGACATCACTGATGACATCATCCATTGAGTATGTGTTTCTTAACAATTTTAATATGTTTAATATATATAGGGAAAGGACTGTTGAAGAATGAGTGGGTGTACAAGTGTGTAAATGGATGATATTCTGTGGTGCGTAACTAACTTATAAGTGAGTCATTAAATGTATCTTACTGCAGACTAGTGACTAAACTGTGTAAATGTCTGTATGTTTCTGTATGTTAGTTGTATAAGTGGCTGCATGGTTTTGTGAATACCTATATGAGTGACTATATGAGTTATTGATTGCTTGTCTCAGTATCTGTATGGGTTCCTGAGTGTTTGTGTGGGTAGGGGGTGTGTGACTCTATGCATAGATGTGTGAGTGGGTGATTCTATGGGTGCATGGTTTTAAGAGTGCATCTGTGATGGACTGTATGGTTGAGTGAGTGTATGTATGGGTGTGTTAGAGATTGAATGTATATCTCAGTGGTACATTTGTGACTAACTACATATGTGAAAGGCAGTATATATGCGTGTAAGAGTATATAAGTGGGTAGATGTGATAGTGTGTGATTGTGAGAGTGACTGTATGGATGAGTGTGTGCTTGTATCAATGATTCTATAAGAGCGTAAGAATGTGGTACTATTTTTATGATTAAGTGAGTATAACCGCATAGGTGAGTAAATGGGAGTGTAATTATTTGCATGACTGACTAGGTGTGAGAGTACCTCTATGGATGATTGGTGGTGTGTGAGTGTCTATATAGATGTATAAATGCATATGATAGTCTTGTATGGAATGAATGTAAGTATGAGTGACTGTACAGGTGAATGAGTGGAGGTGTATGTAGACCTAACAGTTAATAAGTGGGTATGTAGTTATTGGTATTGGAGTATGTATGGTTTTGAGAATGGAACTCTGAAATTTTGAGTCGGTGTATCAAAGGTTATATTAGGGTGTGAGAAGATGTGGTAATTTATCACATGGATGATGTCATCAGTGATGTCATCAGTAATGTCATTTGAGATGTCATCAGTGATGTCATGAGTGATGTCACTGACCATGTCATGAGTGATGTAATATGTGACGTCATCAGCAGTGGATTGCGGGCGCGCGAGTTATCGTTAGCTGAACTAACTATAACGGGGGAATTTCATTGTTTTTTTACGAGTGAGATGTCCAGCTAACTATAACGTGTGTGAAACCTATGGTTTTTTCAGTGAATATATATATATATCAGATATTTCAATCGTCACCTTCCACAATGCCCTATTTATTCGTAGTCATTGTTAACAAACTTGGCAACAAGTGCGCAAGCTATCCCATTGACCTTTGACATTTTACCTGTGAAGGGAAAAGGTAACGTTAGTCAAATTCATACAGTAATTAACTACATTTACTTCACCAGTCTTCATCCGCCTTCTCCTCTCCCCTGTTGCCAACCGGTCTCTTCGTTAAAGAAAAAAAGGACAAAAAAGGTTAGTGGCCCCACCAGGGTCACCCTGTGCATGGGTACAAGGGGACACCTTTGGGCCATATTGGTCGTCTTCATCTGAACCGTCCGGTGCAGCGTAGTCACGCAGGAGGCTCTGGATCATCTTTCTATTACAAAAAACAAGGAAACCCTATGGGTCTGACGGGACTAAGGGTGAACGTCTGCTTTAAAGAACAAGGTTCCCATACAGTGTAAATAAACCAGTATCACAATTTAAGAAATCAAAAATTGGACTTAAAATAGTAGCAATTTAAGGATAGGGTATTTAATAGACAAGAATGAAAGAACATGCAATTAATAAGCAATGGGTGAGTGAGCAAAACCGTGACAGGGTAGAGGGAAATCAGCCGATTTCCTTACCACAGGCAAGTGACTTAAAAAGTGACTTGGTAATGTACGTGAATAAAGGTGAACAGAAAGTCACAAAAAGTTACATCTTATACCTCATAGTATACAGTCAGTATAGAGTTAAAGATGTGTGTTTCGACGACGTTTCAATCCCAGTATGAATATTGGGATCTCATCAGGACTAAAAGAATAAAACAAGTGCATGGGAAGTTGCCTAATTAGGCAAGGGGGAGAGAGAAGGGGGGGGGAAAGGGGAGACGAAGACATAAGCAAGGTTAGTGTAAGTTAATAAGGGGAAGGATAAATGTAGAGGAAAGGGACTGGAGTAGGAGTAGGGGGAGAAAAATGTAGAGGCTAGGCGTCTATGAGGGCAGGATGAAAAAGGAGATAGACTAGAAGGAATAGAAGGGAGAATAAGAAGTGAGACGTCTATGAGGGCAGGATAAAAAGAGATAGATAGGAAGGAATAGAAGGAAGAATAAGACCAAGGCTGTGCATTAGGTAGAGGTAGTGAGGGATCGATACATATGAGGAGAAGGGTGTGAGTGAGTGAGAGAGGGGTAAATTGCCATAGAATTAGGGGTTAAGAGTAGCATTAGTCAGAAAAAAAGCTATGGAGAGTTAATAGAATAACACATAAGCACCAAAATGTGATAGTTAGCCAAGGTAGGGAGTGCGTAGACTGCAAGTTGCAAAGGTAGGAGCGAAGATAGTGATTTAACTTGGTGAGTGGTGATGGCTCCCACGAGAGAAGGGATGAGTACTAACCACGAATGAAGGATGGAGCGCCTCACCTGGAAGCCTCCAGGATGGAACGCGTGTAAGGCCACGGCTAAGAAGCCTGTGCTGGGTCAGGAGTGAGATCTAAATGGAACAAGCAGTGTGTTAGGGCAGGCTGCTAATGGCTTCCTAGTGGAGTGCGAGCGAAAGAAAAGCGGAAGATGCAGGGGCCGGGATCTTACCGGAATAAGAGGTCGGCAATCCGTCTGGTTCCCGTCCGGGAAACCAAGGGTGCAGGCAGGGGCGCCGGATTTAATTAGGGAAGTCGCATAAGGGGCAGACCTAAATGGAAGGAATGCAATAATTACAAAGAGAAGTACGAAAATTAACCTGAATGGGAAATGGCAAGGTTTCTGGAAAACAGAAGAGCATCTTTAAAACAGCACAGGAGCCCCCAGCAGCCCTGGTGGTCACCTTGTGCATATGTCCCTGGGATCAAGCAATACATCCGCGGTGATGCATGAAGTAGGTATCCAGGCCCTAAACTCCGTGTCTAGGGCCTTCAGCAAGGTCCTGTGTGTACGTGCACTCCCAGAAGAGATTGTATGTCGTCTCATCCATGGTGCACCCTCTTGGGCAGGACTTGTATTGGTTGAGTCCTCTTGCATGCATGAAGGCTCTCACAGGAAGTCCTCATCAGATGGCCATCCTGGCGATGTCTTTGTGCTGGTTCGTCAGGTGCTTTGATGTGACATTTCCCCACATGTTGTCTGCTGTGGCAGAGGGGAGGGTGCCCATCGGTTTGCAGATGTAATTTGCTCGTATCTGGTGTTGGACAAGCTTTGGGGTCCATGTGGCGGGGGTGGCTGCCTCCACCCCAAACTCCTTCACAAACTTTTCCTCTTCCTTGTAAAACCACGGGGTCTCCCAGTTGTATGGGACAGCACTCACCCACTCCACCCATCCGAGGCACCTACACATTGGCACCAGGAAGAAGCGTGCCATCAGAGAGCCAACATGGCTCTCATCTTCGGTCCTAAGGGTGTTCATCATGCAGACACATGAAGATTCCCCTCAGGATGGTGGCGATGTCTGGCACTCCCTTGCCTCTCTTGTTGTGTGTCTTGAACATCACCGCCCTCTTCACTCTGTCCATCTTCGAGCTCCAGATGAAGCAGAAGATCATTCTTGTGATGACCTTGGCCGTTTGAGTCTATCCAGGCCACACTTGAGCGACATACTGGAGCACTGGCAGGGTCTTGTTCCACAGGACCAAAAACTTCGCTTCGTTCGTCAGCTCCCGGAGGCTCCAGAGTCCCAGATTCAGCCTCAACTTCGCCAGTCTCTCTTCCCATGTCTTTTCCGCTGCATCTTCTCCACCGAACCAGACTCCAAGGATCTTCAGGAAGTCCTGCTTAATGGGGAACGGCAATGGGTCTTGGGTGGAGGTCCAGTGTCCGAAGAGTAGAGTTTCGGACTGGGTGCTGTTGATCTTTGCACCTGACGCTTCCCCAAACTCGATACAAGTCCTCTCCAGCTCTTTTCACAGATTGTCCGTCCATGCAGAAGACTGAGAATTCATCCATGTAGAGGGAGCACTTCACTTCCCCATGAACCCTGCTTCCTTGTGCCTTCACTCCTGAGATGTTCTTGTACTGCCAGATGCATTTGGCGAGGAGCTCAATCACGCAGATGAACAGGAGGGCGAAAAGCTGGCAGCCCTGCCTCACCCCCGACAGGATAGGAAGGGGTTGGTTCTCCAGCCATTTACCAACGCTGTGCTGGAGATGTCTCTATACATTGTGGTCACTACGTCACAGAAGAAGTCCCCCAGTCCCAGTGCTCTGAGTGTCCGGTCAATGAACTCATGGGAAACACAGTCAAACGCCTTTTCCTGATCCAGGCTGAACAAGGCCATCAGGACCTTGCAGCCCTTGACGTACTCGACTGTGTCCCGCACCAGGGCCAGACTGTAAGCAATTTGCTGACCCGGTATCCCACAGGACGGACCAGGGTGAGCTATCTTGACTATCACTTTCTTTAGGTGGTTGGCCATCACCTTCGCGAGAATCTTGTAGTCCACATTGAGGAGAGAGATGGGCCTCCAGTTCTTTAGGACTTCTCTCACTCCCTTCTGTTTGTACAAGTGTGTTATCATACCCGCTCGCAGGGATTGAGGCATGCTGCCATTGCCCACCATTTCCTCATAGAGGTCCAGCAAATCCGGCGCAATCAGGTCCCACAGTTCGACATAAAGTTCCACTGGGAGCCCATCAATTCCAGTTGTCTTGCCTCTCTTGGAGGTTGTAGAAGCTAAGTGCAGCTCTTCCAGGGTGAAGGGCGCGTTCAGGCCCTCTCTCTCTTCCGGACACAGTGTCTTTGAGATGCCCTCCAGGAAACTATCCACCTGGGATCTCTCCGATAACTTCGGTGGGGAGAGTTTGCCATAAAAGGTAGGTACAACTCTCATTACTTCCTCCTTCTCACTTTGGAGGTTGCCCTCAGAGTCCCGAAGCTCTACCAGTGGTGTGTGGGCTGAGTGAAGTTTCTTAAAGAAGAAAAAGTTGCATTTCTTGTCCTTCTCAAGGTTCTCGGTCCTTGTCCAGAAGATGGATTTCTTGGATTCCTCCCTAAAGTGCTCTGTGAGCCCTTTTCGGGATTCCTCCAAGTCGTCCTCCCCCTCCCATTGCCTGAGCTCAAGTTCATACAGTTGCTGAAGTTTGCTCTGCAGCTTCCTGAATGCCCTCTTCTTTTCCTGTGCAGCAGCACTGCTTGCATCCTGGAAGAAGCTTCGGAATCTGTCCTTCACCCATTCCCACCACTCGCTGGTGGAGGGAAAGAAGTCCTTCATGTCTCTCCACTCTACATACACAGTTCTGAGGTTCGACACTAACTTCTCATTTTCCAACAACGAGCAGTTCAGATTCCATGACCCTGGACCAGCGGGGAACTTCCCTGTAAGTTCCCCCTCAAAACTGACTGCTCTGTGGTCAGAGAAGTGAACGGCGACCAGGGAGCTTTGCCCAGGCTTTACCGTTGTGGTGGTGAATAGGAAGTCGATCTGTGTACGCACAGATCCATCCGGCCTACTCCAGGAAAAATTCCTGGCATTCGGCCCCATGCTCCCAATGACATCCTGGAGGGATGCCTCTCCTCTAACAGCCTGGACGTTACATCCATCCTGCAGAGCCTGACCCAGTGCTTCCATCCAACTCTACTATACAGTTGATATCACCAACCATCAGAATGGTTCTGGAGGTCACGAGTTCCATCCTGAGCACCCTGAACATCTCAAGTTGCTCATTCTTCTCTGGTAGGGCATAGACATTGATGAGATTAATGGCTCACCGGCCCACAAGCCGTTCATGACCAGCACTCTGCCGTTGACCTGCTCGGTGACCTTGTCCACAGTGAAATGCCTCCCCTTGATTAGAATGGCCACTCCAGATGATTTGCAATCGTTACCTCCAGACCAAAAAGATGGCCCATGCATCCACTGCTGTTCGAGCTGACTGTACAACCGGACGTACGGAATCCCACATTCCTGCAGAAAGCAGATATCTTGGTTTTGAGCAGCCAGGAAGCACAACGTGCCAACCCGCCTAACCTGATACTTCACACTAATGACGCTTAGGGTGAACAATGATATCGCCATTGACTCAGCTCTAGCAGTCAGTGTCCAGTTTCTGAACCTTTCTGTGGGGAGGGCTGTTAGACCATTCGGTACTGAACTGTCTGCAGACCCTCTGTCACTGGTGCTGTCTCGTCTGGGTCTCCAATGGAGATCTCCGCGGTGGTTCTTTGACATCTATCCACACAATGTTCTCATCTTTCTCTTCTGCTCTGGTCTCTGGGGCTTCGCTAACCATCTGGTGCAGCCGCTGCGGGTCCTCTTGAACAGCTTTTTCAAAGTCCTCTAGGGTGTTTCCGTCGTCTTCCATGTTACTGTCCTCCATCCCTGGAGTCCACTGTGATGCTTTCCTCTTCTGTGTTCTTTTAGTCCTTAGCCTTGATGATCTTCTTCCGAGTGTAGAAGTCATCTTACCTAGGCCTTCCTCTCTTTCTGCAGGTCCGGGGGGCTTGGTCTCCCTTTCCTTCCTCATTGTTGTCAGGGTTGGCTTTGATATCCGCTGGTGGTGGTGCTGCTCCTGTCTTCCCTCTCATTCTGTTCTGCCTCTTTTCCTCCTCCTCTTCACTCTCCTCCCCCCTTGTTCCTCAGCCTCTGTGATTTGATTTACTTCCATCCCTCTCTGCCGTCGCTGCTGCTGCCGCTTTCATCTGGCTGGATGTTTTGCTCTTGTTCTTGTTCTTGTTCTTCTTTTTACCCTTTGGTTTGGCTGTGGCCTTCTCCTTTCCTTCTCCTCCTTCCTCGGCTCCTGCTTCTGGCTCTGGGTCCTGGTCCCTATGGTTTTCCATTGGTTGGGCCTCTAGTGCTCCTTCCTTGGGGCACTGGGCTCCAGTTGCTTGTCCCTCCTCCATCTGGGGTGGATGTTCCCCCGCTGTAGTAGGTTCTGCGACGGGCTCCTCTTGGGCTTGTGCTGGGCCTTGAGGTGGTGTCACCTTCAGGGCTGATTCCTTCTGCTCGACCTTCCTGTTTGACCCCGGCTTCTTGTCTGCTTCAATCTTGGTTGCCTTCAGAAGGTCGTTCAACCTGGCGTTGACGACTGGGTCCACCGTTGGTCTGGTGCTCCTTGTGGTTGGGATGCCTCCCGCTGTCGCTGCATAGGTCTTTGGCTTGTCTGAGTTGTGACCTTCTGTGCCACAGAAGTTGCACATCTTCTTGCCAGTGCACTGGGTTGTGTCGTGCCCACTCCACTTGCAGATCCTACAGAACTTCTTTGGGCAGTCTCTTCCTATGTGGTGCATGGCCTCGCTCTTCCTGCAGGTGAAGGTTTTCCCAGGTACCTGATCCTCTTCTCATCAGTTCCTAGGTAGAAGCTTGCTAGTGGGTGTTTTATTCCATCTCTCGCTGCAGGGTCTTTGTGGGGGTTGATGGTTGCCTGCCAGGTCGTGTTCCATATTTCCTTGCTGTCTATGACCTTGATGGATCCATTCATGATGGTGCCATACCTCTGGAGAAGTGACGCGATGTCTCTGTCTGGGATGTGGGGGTTGATCATCTTCACCGTTACCCTCTACTCTGTGGTCGCCGGCACCCATCCTGTCATCAGTCTGAAGGTGCAGTAGGGTGTCTCCTTCTTCCTCCATCTTTGTGGTCTCCCACACTTGCTTTTAATATTGCCCTCAGGTGGGTTAGGTCCCAGGGGCATGATGAGTTTAATTAATAAGGAGGGGGCTCACAGACTCCCTTCTAGGACTTATTTATGCCCGAGGACCACCACCTCCCTGAGAATTATGTTTTATTAAGGGTGGGGGGTTCATGTGGACCCCCTTGGGCACCACCTCCCCACTTCTGCAGGGCTTTCTATTTTATTCTTCAGAAGGAGGGGGCCTCACAGCCCACCTCCTTGTCTGTTCTCATCTCTGGGAACCACCACCTCCCTGGGGCATGCCCTTGAAATGAGGGAGAAGCGTTGCCCCCTCCTGGACTCATACATGGCCGTGGGGACCGCTACCCCCAGGGTCAACCCCTACCATGTTAGGGAGTTCTCCCGGGACACAACTGTTTGCTTTTGCTTTGTGGGAGCTTTGACAGATTCCAACAAGAAAATGCAAACACTCTGCTTCCAGCAAGTGGGAAGTGACAAAGTGCTCCCGCTTGCTGGGAGCAGAGTTTTCATGTTTCCCTGTCCGCTGTTAAATGGGCAGGGAATCTGAGAAAACTATAGCTCTCACCCAGAGGGAGCTGCATGTTTGGCAGTTCCCTGTGTGAGAGAGCAGTACTGGCTTGCACTGGAGGGAGGAGTTGGCAATGACCGTGGGTAATTCAGGCTCCACCCACATCCCCAACAGTGCTAACTGGGTTCCCAGGGTGTGCTTCAGGGCACCCAGCATGTCAAGGCTAGGCCCCAGGTGATGGGGTCCCTGGGGGCCGAAATTGGCCAGGGGAGGGGGGCCGTGCTGCCCCCTCCAACATTACATTTTGGCAGGCTTTTTCTGGCTGTAATGTACATTTTACAGAAATTAAACCTCAACAAGACACACTTACAAAAATAAACATAGCAGGTGCGCCTGCTGAAGCGCCACTTCTGTAAAGGACAAATGATCCTATATTCTGGGCTTGACAAACACAAAGCAAGTGTGTTTTCTTAGCAGTTCCATATTGAAAAATGATGTGAAAATCTTTGTGGAGTTGAATGCATCGTTGATCTTTTGGAGTGCAATCTGTATGTGACTGTGATGAGTGGGTTCTTTCTTGTTCTCTCCTGAAGAGAGCAGAGTTCATGGTTCTCCCTTTAAATGACTAAGAGTATAGAAATGTGCAAATCACTTAGAAGCCTCACCCATTTGGCCGCACCCGCCTTAGTGGCATGCAAACGTCTTCCAGCTTTTTGTCAGGATGACAGACAGCTTGACAAGTGGCACCCAGCACATGTCCTGAGGATTTTGGTGAGGAGTTCTTGATGTCGAGGAATATGAGGACATCTCCACCAAACAAAGAAGCACTTTATTCCAATAGTTAAGATGAAAAACTCTTGTTTGGTGGAGATTTACCTCTCTGTAGTCGTGTTGTCTTCTCTATTGGATTCATGTTATCACATCTTTCTGGATAAAGACTCACCAGGAACAATCACATTGCCAAAACACACACACGGTCACTGGTGACATTTCCTCATGCTCCATTCTGCAACTGTAGTGCAGAATACGTACTGGACATTTAACCAAGGAGGCAGCACTTAGTAATTAACCAGTAGAAATCACTGCACTTGGGTAGATATTTTTATGCAAAACTGTGGACTCTTGTTGGATAAAACAGCAGGTGCGGTTCTTTTGTGGCCGAGTCACTCACACAGCTACTGACATACCCACACAGACACTAAAACACTCACTCCCACACACAGGCACTCACACACCCACTGACAGACCCACTCAGACACTGACATACCCACTCACAGAACCACTCACCCACTCACACACCCACTCACAGATGCACTCAGACACTCATTCATGCACCCACTCACAGACCCACCCAGCCACTCACACACCCACTCACAGACCCATTCAGACACTCATGTAGCCACTCACAGACCCGCTCAGACATGTAGCCATTCACAGACTCACTTTGAGACCTACACACCCACTCACAGACCATTTCAGAGACTAACACACTCACTCACAGATCCACTCATGCACTCACTCACAGACTGACACACACTCATGGAGGTACTCAGAAACTCACTCAGGCACTCTCACACCCACTCACAGACCCACTCAGACACTCACCCTCCCACTCTCACACCCAATAAGACCCTTATGCATTCACTACCCAGACCAACAAAGGTACTCCCATACCCACTCACACATGCATTTAGATACTCATGCACTCACTCACACACCCACTGAGATACTCAAATACTCACTCTGAAAGGTTTCAGGTTACAGATAGAAAACAACATTAAAAAAACCGTAGAAATTCACTTATAAAAACAAAGGTTACATGGACGTTATAGTTAGCCTCAAACTTTACTTGTACAAAACCAGTGAAATTCAGCAGGTATAGTTAGCCGAGCTAACTATAACGTATGCCCCTGGAGCGCAATGTTTATGACCTCACGTATTACATCACTCATGACATCATCAGTGACATCACTGATGACATCACGGATGACATCTCAAATTACTGTCTCCATACCAATCTATGTAGCAGTAAGGTAAGTGTTGTACCTTGGAGGGGTTAGATTTACTATTCCATCACCAATCTATGCAATAGGTAAAGCAAGTGTTCGATCATGGAGAGGTTAGATTTACTATTCCCACTCCAATGTAAGAAAATTCAGAAAAGGTTTTGGACTTTGGACTGTGTAGATTTACTATGCCCACTCCAATCTATTCAACGGTAGGGAAAGAGTTAGACTTTGGAGGGGTTACATTTACTATTATCACTTTGATGTAAGCAAAATCAGGAAAAGTGTATGAATTTGGAGGGGTTAGATTCACCATCCCCACTCCATTCTTTGCAACAGCAGGGGAAATGTTGGACTATAGTGGTGTTAGATTTACTATTTTCTATCCATTGTGCACAACAGGTACAGCAATTGTTGGACTCTGGAAGAAATTAATTTGCTGTTCACACTCCAACATGAGCAAAATAAGAGAACTTGTTGAACTTTGAAAGGGTTGAATTTACTATTCACCTCCAATCTATACAACAGTATGGAGCATGTGGAACGTTGGAGGGGTTAGATTTGCTATTACCACTCCAACCAGTTCAACCTTTGTGTGCCGTGCATTTGGGAAATTTGGAAAACAACTGAAAGCAAAATGCCAGTTTGGGCTACCTTTTCCGTTGGTTACAGGTATCACCCCTTTGCTGTCATGAAATGCACCACAACCAGTCTGTTTTTGCCCTGATTGGCAGGCCAGGACAATGTGCTTAGCCTGCCCGATTTTCCTCATTTTCCCCCAAAACATGGCACGTTCATTCAGTCTGCCTCCCATAGGAACAAATCCCTCCCAAGGCTTTACCCAACGCTGTGTCCCCTTCTGACTTCTGAGAACGTAGTTACTAGATATGTGTGATTTTTCTATAGTTCTGAGCAAAACATACTCACATTAGACACCAGCAAATGTTTTGATGAAGACGATTCCATGTGCAATTTTTTTAGTGTTTTTGCCCATTATTGGCTGGCATCCAGGAAAACCTTCAAACCATAGACATTTCTGAAAATTAGAGACACAGGGAAATCCATGGTGATTTGGATTGCATGAATCCCTACAGGTTGTATTAACCACAATCCTTGGCAAATGTCAGAGTATAGGTTAAATAAAATCACAGTTTCATTCATTTTTCAAACATAGAAATCTCCAGAACAAGCAAATGGCAAAAGTCCTAAAATACAATACCTCCATGCTTCTCCAAATAAAAAATGGTACCCCACGTATGTGTTTGCGGTCAATGGCACAGGATAGGATAGGCCACAAGTGAGCATGCAAATACCACAGTGACACAATATTGACTTCACATTGTCACATATGTGGCCAGTTCCAATCATTAGCAATGGTTTTACCCACATGATCTCCCCCACAGGAATTTTTCTTGTGAACATACACATGTTGTGGCTCATTACCCACACTCAGAATACAAGCTTTAGCGCTCTTTACACCATTTAAATCTGGCCTTGTTAACGCCAATTCAGAACTTGTGATTTGCTCATTCACAAATTTAACTCTCCTGTTACGTGTGCTCTTGCTGCAGATTTTCACAAAATGAACTTTGATACCACAAACAACGCATTTTTGATTAATAGCTGGACATCCTTTGCTATATGTAAGATGTTCTTTTGGCAAACCCCACTTCCACAGGACTCTTTGTATTTGTTGATTCTGTCCTCTTTCATATACCATGGTTTCTGTTTGGAGTAAAATTGCCTCCATGAGAATTATTTTTGGGTTATACTCTGCTTATAACGTTCCTTGAAATAGAATGAGCACACACAACTGTTCCCTTATAGTTCTTGTTAGAAATGTCTTTCTGACAAACCACAGCAATTCATCAGACAGTTGACAAGCCTCATGAACCCATAGTATCTCTTTGACACCTACATTATTTCACTGCATTATATTTTGATGTCTAATAAATACATTGTGAAGTTTCCGAAATCTGTAATTAATAGCAAGGTTTTGTTTTTAGCATGGAAGCATAATCATGGATAGACTTTTTCATGTGGACATTTTTTTATCAGTTGATGGCTGTACACACACAAGGAAAAAAGTACTCATCCAATTTTGTCAAGAAATTTTGAAAAACATTTATTTCAGTGAGAGGTCTTGCTTTTTCTCAGTCCTATATTATATTTTGAGACCTTTTAATCACAACAAAGGTTTACGTTTTTTTTTAATCTCAGGAGTAATTTCTTCATCAGCAATTGTGTCAATATACTTTATAAAATATTACTCCTATTCATGCTACCTTAAAGGAGGGTCTCTAGGTGTAGCCAAATCTGCTTGAGGAGGAGTCATCGAACAGGTTTGAACTGCACATATGTTGAAAAGTATTACGCAAAGGTAAATTTAACTATCAGGAGAATTTTATTTATTTTGCCGTCAACTAATATTCAAAGTTGGGAACAAGAGTGGAATACAAAAAAATTCAAAAGTTACCTTCACAAGTGTGAGGGTAGACACTGTCTAAAATGATCCAGAACTTAATGAGTAAAATGGACTGAACTGGCTGATGATATGCACAGAGACATACAATGGCTCAAACAGCGAAAGATGGCTGCCTCTATGCATCATGCTGAGTGACCTCAACCATAGAGTGATCTGACATATTGGAGTCTCAATACTGGAGCATGCCTGATGTCAGGAAAGGAGGCATGGTGGAGTACCAGTGGAGGCAGAAAGATAGTGAGAAGGCACACTCACATCTGCACATGCCTATAATGGTAGGTTCAGTACCTCATGTAAGGATATACACTATATCCAGCACCATGGCCAGTGACCACTATCAAAGCCCTATCCGTATGCAATACTTAAAGAAACTCAGCTCGCAAATTCTCTCTCTGCCAAATGAAGAGCAGGGCGATATAGTACAGGAGGTGCTGAAACTGTGGTTCTACTCTCCCATTCTCCATTGGGTTGTCACTCCAGCGCCACGCAATCTCGTTGCCAAAATTAGAAAACTACAAGACCCAGGTAAGAGTTGTACAAACACTTTATTGCAGCCCTGGGTAACCTGCTACCTCCAGTTCACACTCCAGGAACTGTCTCTCTACATATTCAAAAGGTAAGATTGGATTATAGAACTAAGAACATAACTGGGGTTCTGTTCCGAACATCACAATCTTTTACTAGGTTTCAATACTGTGGATTAATCATTAGACACCACACTACACAGGGGCAGAAAGAAAATCTGTGGTACATTTTGTAAAGTGTGCACTGTCCCTGTTCGGGGCGCACCTGTAACTAGGTGTGCCGAGCGCAAACAGGAACAGTGCACAATTTAACAGATAATGTGCTGCCCCCAGAGCAGACACAAACACATTGATGCCTTGGGGGCAGCCTATTATTAAATGGCAGAGTGGCTGTTTGAAACACCCACTCTGCCTTTCACAGTGCAGGACGCATGTACCCTGCTTTAAAAAGGGAGACAGAGATTCCCCCCTTCTTCCTTTTGCAGGTGGGCGTAGTGAGTCACAGCTTTTGCCTGCTTAGGAATGCCTGGGGTTTCCATGGGAACAACTTCCCCCCTTTCAGAGGGTGCTTTTGGGGTGTGGCAGCACTGACTATATGACACTTCATAGTGGTGCATTGTGAATGCACCTTCTGATGGCCTCTTTGCCTTAGTGCCTGTGTCGGTAATACTGCAAAGGCTCAGCGACAAAGTGAGTGCATGCAAAGGAGGGAATACCTCCTTAGGATCAGATGTAGGCTATGATCTGTTAGGGGTTTTGGAAAATGAGATCTGCGAAATAAAGGGAGATTAAAGGCTGGAGTTCACTAGGATACCATTCTCCCTAAACACTATGGGGCATATGTATTAAAAAATCGTTTTGCGAGTCCTTAATTGCGATTTTTTGTGAATCGCTATTAAGGACTCCCAAAATGCAATGTATATAGGAATCGCAATAATAATTGCGATTCAACATATTCCTTAATTGCTACACGCAAATTGCGAATCGCAATTCATTCCTATGGGTCTAAAGGCCCATAGGAATGAATGGGAAGACATTAGGTACTGGCAATTTGCGAATGCAATTTCAAGGGTGCAAGGGTGTCAAAAGGACACACTGTTGCACCCTTGAAATATGTATGTGTGCACATGTGGTGCCACATGGCACTTTGAAAAATGAAAAAAATTGAATTTTTCAAAGAAATCGCAAATTACCACCAGCTTGAAGTTGGTGGTAATTTGCGATTTCTTAGGGCAAAATCGCACAACTTGGGTGCTTCCTGCATTGCATTTAAGGAAGCACAATTTGGGATTCGTTAAATGCATCCGCAAAATAGGGAATCACAAATTTTGCGATTCCCTATTTTGCGAGGGCCTTTTAGGATGATACATCCAAAAGGCTTTTTCCTGTTCATTTGCGAATGGGAAATGGGCTTGATACATATGCCCCCAAAATTATTCTCGGTGACTGGTTATCACCCGATGGAATTTCTTCCTGTTGGGTGCCAGGGATGGACATTTTGGGCCATCCTATAAGAATAATTGCCAAACCCTCACCCACTAAACTAGGTGGCTTGCTCAATCATCGGGTTGTCATGTTCACCAACAGTTTCATAGGGGGCAAACGGGCTAAATCTCTGTGGAGACAAGAAGCACTTTGACAGTGGTGGGAGAGTTCCATCAACAATAAGGCAGGCGAGTTTAGTGTTTTTAAAAATTCCATGTGATGGATACAAATGTCAACGGTTTGTTCTTTGTTCCCCGAGGGATATTAAAAACAAAAAGTAGTGGGACCCTGGGGAAAATTATTGTTCCTTTGTCCCTATTATTGACATGTTCGAACCTATCAGAGGGCCCTGGAGGGGATCCATGCTTCCTTCAGGATTGTGACCCTAACTGTACACTCAGCTCCCATTCATACGTACGCTCAGATACACAATATATTTGTGCCTAATGCACGCCATGCTAGCATTGGCAGTAATTGATCTACTTTATTTGGGATTCCCAATTATGGGTATTTTTATTCCCAATGGAGCTTGGAACCCCCGCCGTCCTTTGTAGTCACACAGCCGTTAAAGGGTTGCTCCAGCAATTCTACCTAAATGTGGAGTTGGCAACGAATTCAGGAGCATTTGATGTCTGTGTGACTCCAAGGGTTGCCAGGCGTCTCGACCTCCAAGGGAAAGTTTTTACCTGGGCAAAACCAAAGGAAATGATGGACGGAGTGCTGAACATTGCAAGCACTCACCCCCAGTCAACTGATCTGGGTTTAATCCACCACCGTTCTTTAGCCCACTCTGCCACCCCAGTTCAGACGTGGCCATATGCAAATTAGTCTGACCCTGTGCCTCATGGGAACAGTCCAACCCGAACTACCAAGCCATGTCTTCCCTGGACCAGAATCAAGCTTCCTAGGACCGGTTTCTGGCATTTCAGCCGTCTTCAGCCAGGCTTGCTTGAATTCAGTGGCAAAGTGAGCAAGGGACTCACGTCTGAGCATACCCTGCCAACTTATGGCGAACAAAGCAAAACCAAAGGAAATGATGGACGGAGTGTTGAACATTGCAAGCACTCACCCCCAGTCAACTGATCTGGGTTTAATCCACCACCGTTCTTTAGCCCACTCTGCCACCCCAGTTCAGACATGGCCATATGCAAATCAGTCGTACCCTGTGCCTCATGGGAACAGTCCAGCCCGAACTACCAAGCCATGTCTTCCCTGGACCGGAAACAAGCTTCCTAGGACCGGTTTCTGGCATTTCAGCTGTCTTCAGCCAGGCTTGCTTGCATCCAGTGGCAGAGTGAAGTTTTTACCTGATCACTATGTGATCAACAGCTGTGGGCATCGGTGGAAGGGACAGAGATCCCTCTGACATACCTTTGCAGCGTGACACCTGTTTTCAGTTGCAGCTTCTGTGCCTTTAGGAGACAGGGGCTGTAATAACGACATTTTCCAATTGCAAATGCAGGGGGGGGGGGGGTTATTGTCTCTCACTCTCTTCCATCCTTGCATTTGCTCCCATTCACAAGAATTTACTGTTTGAATCCTGCCTCATTAATATACATGAGCTGGATTTCTGCATTTTGTAAACGCCAGATTGGTACATCCAACACAGTGCAAAAAAAGTATCTGGCCGTACCTGAGGGCAATGCACCCTGCTAGTACATCTGGTCCTTAGTATTCTACAAATACCTCAATTCATTGCAGCTATTTTCTAATGGTCTTTTCTAAGTGTGCAATATTTTAAATAAATGTTTGCACCTTTTACCAACACTTTCACAATAATGCTATATTTACCTTTTTTTAAATCAGACAAATACAATACTCACCCATGGATGATTTTGGAAACGTTATCCACACTCTGACCTGAATATCTTCCCATTTTCCTCTCTTAGATGGCTGCATTGTATACTACCTTATTTGCCTGCTACGTGTAACCTTATTGGCCCTCTTTTCCTCTGTATAAACTAAAGAAATTCTGTGCAAACATTTGAAATTAGAAAATCGGTGCTATATGTTTGGGGTGCCAGGGTCTATTTTTGTTCCCAGACTGAGCGTGAATGTTATTACTCATATATCACCTGTGAAACTACACATAAAACTTTCAACCCTGCTTCCTCAGATCTCAAGCATGAATGTTATTCACCAAAATGCCAGGAATAGCAGAAGTGACCAAACTCTTTGTCCCACCCCTCATGCATTCACAGGAAGTGACCGCGTGCGACCTTTGACATTGGTGACATTCCACGAAGTGGCATAATTTAACTTTAAAAGCCTACAATAAAAGTAAATTACCCTAAAAAAAGTTTTGAAGCAGATAAAAAAAAACTCTGACTTTCAACCCAAAAATAATTCATAGTGCTGCCATGGTATGCTAGAGATACAACTGTGATAGCGCAAGAAGCAAGTTATCATAGTAAACCAGCACAGCCACCAGATTGCCAAGGTAAGTCTCAAATGCCCAGGCATAAGCATCAAGTGCCCAGACACAATCATCTGTTTCCCTGACATAGGCATGACGAGGCATAATCTCTTACACCAACGT
Organism: Triturus cristatus; assembly: GCF_964204655.1. NCBI lineage: Eukaryota > Metazoa > Chordata > Amphibia > Caudata > Salamandridae > Triturus > Triturus cristatus. The sequence continues at coordinate 560,015,146 of NC_140588.1, forward strand.
CAGTGGGGGTTTGGCAAAGGCATAATTAACGCTTGTCCACGAGTAGGTAGCATGGCTCAACTGGCCCCTTATGGTCTCGGACACCAATTCTTACAACTGATTGGCGCACAGCTATTGGTGTTGTTTCCTGCCTGAGCTTATGACTTCTCATTTAGCTACTTTTTAAAATACTGCCTAAAACAAAACAAACCTAAATCCCGCAGAATAACAGTGCTCAGAACAAACTAAAAGTGCTCCGTACTGTGGCATAACGAAAGCTGAAGGGTTCCCCCATACAGTCACCCTGAGATCTTTCGTTTGGCACTGTCTCCCTGCTGGTACCCACCCCAATGATATCTACAGGAGTGTTGGAAATATGGTTAGGTCTAGGTAAAAAATGATAACCCTTTGATATCAATATATCCTGTGGTAAGAGTGGCAGAATGGTACCCTGAAAATAGAATTCAGTATCACCGTGTTACCACATTGACATTATGAGCTATGTACTCCTCATGCCACATACATTTTTATCGCAAAAACATGTAAATCAATGCAACAGAAGACCCACCTTTATACAAAACAAGTGCAGCACAGGCAACAGTAGAACAATCGTATGTCACAAAACAAATACACCATAGTCTGCTACCAAATAGAAGCTAATTGAAGGATAAAAGTGCACAGATCTAAGTTCACTCTTATATCTCACAATTGCAGAGAGTTATTTTCATTCTTCAAAACATTTGCAAGCTTTGATTTTAAGCCTCTGTTTCCAATGGCACAGTGAAGACTATGAATTCCAGCCACAATGCATAATAAGGTTAATTAAAATAAAAGCATTGGTCGGAAGAGTCGTACGCTGTTTAAAATGTGCGAGGCTCACTTACTTAAATGGGTTTATTAAACTGCAGCACCAAGTATAGTGACTTTCAAAGCACTTCAAGTGCAGTTCGATTCTAATTTTGAAATTAGGTTTTGAGCCCAATCGTGAGATCCCTGAACTCAATCAATCAATCAAATCAGCTTTATTCGATTTTTTTTCACAATTAAAAATCATAAAAGCACAAATGTTAAAAACAGATAAAAAACTTATTACAGTAGTATTACATGATTCAAGGAAATAAGGAAGACAGTTCTTATTTTCATAATTAAGTTACGTGCTACAAAGACAATAGAGGCAATCCATATATATACACAAAGGGCTGCAAAAAGCTGATTTTAGCAAAACCTTCACATTGTGTTCCGGTACCTGATAACAGTCTTTAAAAAGGAGGAAATTATCATGATAATTTGTTCATTTTCCAGCAGTTGTAACCTTAAAAAAGCTGTTCTACATTGTCTTAGACCCCAGCTTCTAAGTGTAGGCATTTAAAACTTTCTCCTTGGTACAACATAATATTTACAAAACAAAGTGCAGTGCAGGGTTGTTTGTATTGATATGTCGTCACATGGGCATACAGGCAAGTTTTTTGTCCAATCGTTAGTTTCAGGGAATGTAACTAATCTAAAAAGGGACCCACAGCGGAAACGAGCCAGAAGCATACGACAAACACTGCTCTGTACCAATGCCAGGTAGGGGTGTAAACCTGTGCATGTGGTCATTAGATGGTTGTCCATAACTGATTTTTTCCCTCTCTCTTTTAACCAGCGCTTATTCTCTAGATGGTTCAGGCAGTGACCTTTTTGCGTTTTTCTAGATACCGTTTCCATGCTGCTCGGGGAATCAAAATATTCTGGGTGGTCAATTTCATGTGTAAATATTTTTATATAATTAATCCATGCCATGTTTGTCACCCTATCTAAATTGAGACAATCTGAGATTACATCTCTATTAACACCTTCAGTGCCACGCCCTTTCCCCCTCCTGTGCCGGGCGTTGCACTAGTGGGTGGGGTTCATGACGACATAGTCTCGTCATGGGCACAGCGCAACCGTGCTCCATGACGAGACTATCTCGTCATGGGCACTGAAGAGGTTAAAACCAGTCTCTGCCGATATCCACACCTTATATCATAATAATAGGGGGGTTTATTTTAATAATATCAGTGATGTAAGAGAGACCAAGTTCCCTATGGCAGCTAAAAGTGGCGGTAGAACTGGGGACAGCCAGCAAGTAACGGATGAAAGCATTTTCGCAGCTTTGGATTTGTTCTACTTCTTCAATGCCCCAGATGCCAGCTCCATATGTCCCTGTTGAAATACATTTAGATTTGTATATGGCCAGCAATTCTGGGACAGGTCTGCCACCTAGTTTCTTAGCGAAGTTAGTAACTGCTCCTATGGGTCTTGAAAAGGTCAGTTTTCTTGCCTTCATGGCCGCTTTCCAAGAGCCCTTTCTATCAAAGATTATACCTATATATGAAAATGTATCTGTACTTTCAATTTTTTTGTTGACAATAAAAATGTCACTTATTTTTTTCCTATTTGTTCTGCAACTCATGGTATATGTCTTGGTAGTATTTACCTTTAGGCCCCTGTCTTTCATTTAGGCAACAAAGTTGGTGACAGACCTTTGTAATCCTAGTTGCGTCCGTGCCATTATCACAGCGTCGTCCGCATACAATAGGATAGGGACGGGGGTATGCTTTATAGTTGGGTAGTTACATTGGTATTCACTCAGATGTTGTCCTAAGCTGTTAATATAAAGTGAAAAAAGCAGAGGGGCAAGTATGCACCCTTGCCTCACCCCTTTTTTTTATAGGAAACTTACCTGAGCACCCCCCCTGTCTCCCATATCGGACCATCGCCCCAGCCCCCTATACAATTACTTAATAAACGTTAGCAATGGTGGGTCAACCTCTAGATCTTTAAGAATGTTCCAAAGCTTTTCATGTTTGACGCAATCGAATGCGGAACTTAGATCCACAAACGTAAGAAAATGTTTACCCTTCTTTGCTCTTGTATATTTGTCTATAATTAGTGTCGGGTTAAGTCCCTGCTCGGTTGTACCTAATCCTGAGCGAAACCCATATTGAAAATTTGATAGGATTCCAGAATCTTCACCCCATGTCTGTAACTTATTTAAAATAACCCTCCCTGCAACTTTCATAAAAGCATCCAATAAAGAGATGGGGCGGTAGCAGCTTGGTTCGTTTCTATCCCCCTTTCTAAATATGGGGATCACAATAGCATCAGTCCAAGTGGGAATAAACCTATAATGGTTGCAACTGTTCAAAACATTCGTTAAAAGTGGGGCCCACAGTCCCATATTAGTTTAATAGACATCCACCGGCACGCCGTCGGGTCCCGGTGCTTTCCCTGGGGTACTTTCCTTTATGGCTCTAGTGACTTCCTTGAGTGAGATATGGATGTCTAAGGGAAAGGGTCCCTGTTCGGTGTTATCTTCAGCTCCCAGTGCTGGTGTTGCTATGGTGGTATCAATAGTAGTCTTGTCATTATAGAGGTCCATAAAAAATCTACCCACTTATCTCCTGTGATGGACATATCTATCATATCGGTCTCTTTATTAATGAAAAAGGGAGCGTTAACCGCTCTCCAAAATCCAATAGTGTCTTTCTCTAGACATGCCTGATGTAAGGCTTCCCATGCTTCCCTTTTTAATTGTTTTTTCTGTTTATTTAGGGCTAAGCGATACGATATTCTGGCCTGCCTTACTTTTTCCTTACATCTAGGCTCACTGTGCAGGGTATTTTTTAAGTGGGTGTGCGCCTTCGTAAATTCGTTATCAAACCAGCCCTGTGGGCTGCACACTCCATCTCGCTTTTTCCTCCTTAATAATTTCCACGCCTCATCTGTAATCTTGAGGAAGACATACAAAATATCATCGTCCCTGCCTTGTGAAAGACATATGTCTATTTCCTCAGGCGTTTTTTTAATTAATCGTTGAATGAATACCCCAGAATCCACTTTTGCCCACTTTAGGGTATACCCATTGGTGCTAGCAAGATGAATATCGAAGGTATATAGTGTGTTCCTATTAGTTTTTCTTGCCAGCCCTCTTAAGGAAAGGTCTAAGCAGATAGTGGTCGCAGGTAGGTAGTGGTCGCTCATTAAAATTTCGAGGGTATTACAAGTAAGTACATTACAGGAGTACCTCTTAGACATTTAAACAAAATCAATGATTGAATTACATCCCCTGCCATGAAAAGTCGGTTGAAAAGGTATGGAGGGTGAGCACAGGTCATTTGCATATCCTAAATCAAATTGGAAAACCATTTCACTTAACAGATCCCCTGTGTTTGTGTGAGTAAACTGTGGAGGTGTATCTTCCTTATCCCTGCCCAAATCACAGATGTCCTGTTCACTATGCCTGCACAGGAAACAGTTGAAATCACCAACCCATATGATGAATATGTCCCCTAGCATTTTCCCTTCAATATGTTTTAGAAATCAACATAAGTCAGTAAGAACATTCATTGTCATTGTTTTAGGGATATTGTTATGAAAATTTATCAACACAACGTCCTTTTCCCCACCCAAGTTAATTGTCAATATCTGGTAAAACTCACTGTCATTTACACTTTTCACATTAGAGACCCCTGCCGCGTTAGAGACATAAATGCATAAGCCCCCTTTATTTCGCCCATGTATGGTTGTAGTTGCTGGGATATTAAACGTTTGGAAGCCATTTATATGTATATTCCTGACTGCCCACGTTTCTTGGAGACAGATTATAGCGTATTCATCTATCAAGGTTAACCACTGGGGGTCTCTCACTATAGCTGATAATCCTGCAATATTCCAGGTTAGTATTTTACATTTTCTACTGATGTTTGTCTTAGTCAGCTCCCCTTCAAAGATCCTTGGCAAACTAGATGTAATATGTTTGTTAGATCCCTTATCAATACTATTTTGAGTTTCAACTAGGTCTGCACGTCTATCCCCCTCCTCCTTGTTGTTATCTTTATAGGGTGATGCACCTCTTGCTTTCTCATCCTGTGTAGCGGTATCATGTCCCCTTATGTACACAAAGTCACACCTTTGAAGTGTCGTGTCCACTTTCCTTTGGGCCACCTCTCACCCTTGATTTAAGATTGGTCAATCTAGGACCTCCAGTGAAGTTAACGGTTCAAAGCGGTTGCAAAGTGGGATGTTTCCTCGTGTTATGAATTCTACGTGGGAGTCCCCTGCAAATTTTCTGGCATGGGGAACCCCTGTAGGTTTTCTGACATTAAGCCTGCGTGGGAGCGGATAAGGTGGATAGAAAGCCCCTAACGGCAGAACATTAATTTCATTGTTATTATAGGAAGCGTTCCCTGTCCTAGTTAGGATGGCGTGGACTAACATGGGGTCGCTGAACGTCAAGACTATGCAATCTCCCTGGAGCTCTTTTCATTCTTTACCCAACCATGCAACTCGCCTTACCATTTTAAAGTTTTTAAATAGCACATCTCTGAGACCAGTATGCATTCCCAACCAATGGAGTAACTTATTACGCAGTTCACTCTATGATTCCTATTCTGATGTCTGCAAAGTGGGGGCGTTGGCCAGGATTACGACATATGGTGTAGCTGCCGGGGGCAGCTCAAGGTGATTACATACTGGTGGCTCCTAGTTGGGCCTCGGTCCCGCGGGGGTTGTCCCTATACTATTATTGGGTCTAATCTTTTCCGTGGTCGGTCTAAGTAGCCCATTTTCATCGTGTAATCCTTTTGCATCTGGGGTAGGTCCGTGAGGTATAGGTCTAATGGTGGTGTCCTTCACGGCTATGTTTGAGGTTGCTAAGTGGTTCATACTAGTTTGCCCATTTAATTGTGATCCTGTCTGTGTAGTCAGGAAAGTACCCACTTTCTTGGTGTCACGTTTTACCGGCTCTGAGTCTTTAAGAATGCTGTGTCTGTTCAAAGTGTCTAATGTAGTGACCAAATAATGAACCTTCTCCCGTAAAGGGGCGCGATTTTTTATCAAGTAAATCTTGAAGGTTGACTAATACTTTCCCCAGTACTTTGTCTAAGGTATTCTCTATATCACCAGGAAATGCCACACCCCTGGCGATGTCTTCCATTGTTGCAAATAAATTGGTATCAGTCTGTGTACTGGCAATGTTGATGGTGCCATGGTCTGGTGCACTTGAGGCAGGGGAAACTGGATTAATCGGTTTAGTGCCAGTTCCTTTCGTGCTGATACGTTTTTGAGCGGTGACACCCCGCTTCCTTTTAATTAATGATGCTTTCGCCTTAGTTTCTGCTCGTGGTTTATTGACCCGTGCTCGGGTGATTCTGGTAGTTGTACTAGGCTCTGGAATGTGCCGTCAGTGCCATTGGTGTTACTTCCGGAGATAAGTCTTGAGCCTGAATTAAGGGTGAGGAAGAAATCGGTGGGCGAGGGCTGTCAGAAAATTTAGAAATGCCTGATAATAATTGACCATATAGTGTACTGGGGTCTAAGGAAAGTCATCGCTATTTCGTGGGTTAGCAGAGATTCTGCTCTCACAATAAATGCATCCAGAGTCCCCGCTACACCTTTGCGCTTATTCATAATGGCAATATTTACACAAAAAGAGGCCCAGGTCAGATGAAAACTAGCAACTAAAAGCGGGTAAAACACAACAGTACCTGAGTATTGGAAAAGATCGGGCGCAGTTGTTAAGTTTGTGCACTATCAGCTGGGTTGCAGGTACTAGCCCAGCCCAGCCTCGACAGGGCTCAGACGGACACAGATGGGCCAGCCCTTGGCCCGGGCACGCCTGCGTGCATCCAGCGCTGATGCTGCCCGCTGGTGCTTTAATGCGCCTGGTGGTATGACGGTGCAGTGCGGGGGAGCCTGGGGGTTGGAGTCCTTGGGACCCGCTGTGCGTGGCTCTCACCCCGGTGCTGCTGGCGGTACTACTGGCGTCTGCTAAAGCGTCCCACACTGCGGGAGCCTGCTGGTGCTTTAATGCGCCTCCATCCTTATTCTAATAATGGAGCGAAAAGGTGTCAGAAAGAATGCACAAAGAGTTCAAGTTCAAACAAGAGTGAGATCGAACATAAAGCTCAAAACTAATTCATCAAAGCAGAACTTCCCATAAAGAAAGGTTTACAAAACTCAGTAGAGTCTCAAAGCAATAAGGAATAAAGCAGGGTAAATGTGTAGTAGCAGTACCAACCACAATCAGCAATAGGGTCTGGGCAGAATGTCTGGGTAAAAAGCGTTGTGGCAAAAAGAATAAGAGGATAAAAAGCATTATCCTACTCTAGGAACATGTGCTAATATAAACAGTCAAAAATGATGTTGCTTGCATCTTCTCCTCCCCTTGTCCAGTCAGCTTTCAGGGCTCTTCTTGGGAACATGGTCACTCTTCTAATTCTCAAACGAATGCAATGATCCACAGACAGTAATCACTAAGGTGCACATGCATCAAAATAGTCAATAGCGATTCTTTAATTGCGATTTTTAAGGAATCGCAATTCAAGAATCACTATTGCCCATGCATGTAGGAATCGCAAAAAATGTCCAATTCATACACATTCCTCAATTGTGACTCGCAAATTGTGAGTTGCAATTAAGGAATTCCCATTCATTTCTATGGGCCTAGAGGCCCGTGCATGCGGAATTTACGAGTACCCAATAGGTAATTGCAAATTGCACATGCAATTTCAAGGGTGCAGGGGTGCCAAAAGGACACCCATGTTGCACCCCTGAAATTTCAATTTATCCACATGTTGTGCACACACATGCCACAAGGGCATGTGTTTGTGTAACATGCGACTTTTAAAAATTCCCCTTGTTGCATTTTTCAAAGAAATCACAAATTACCATCAACTTGCTATTGACGGTAATTTGCAATTCCTATTTGTGAAATTGCAAAATTCTACCTGTCAATGCATTGCATTTAAGGAATCGCATTTTGCGATTTCTTAAATGCAACGGCAATTTAAGTAGTCCCAAATTTTGCTATTTGTTAAATTTCGATTTTTGCATCCCAAATGCAAAAATACCAGTCGCAAAGGGGCAGATTCTGCGAATCCGCCCGTTTGCGACCGGATTTTTCCTTGATGCATGTGGCCCTAAGTGTGCAACTTTGCTGTCCCTTTTAACGACACATGAGGCCTTTTCACATTTTAAGATTTCTTTTCCATGAAATTAGACTACATCTTGTACCTTCTAATAAAGCAGATTGTATGTTAGGAAACAATGAGCTATATAAAAATCAAAATATCTGCAGTAATGGAAGAAAATTATTAGCTCAACATCAACCCTTGGAAGTAAAAAAGTATGTTAAAACAGGTCGAGTTCAGTTTATGGGCTGCCTTTTATGTGTGGTTATTCTTCATAATTCTAGTAAACGATAAATTCTAAACAAGTTTTTCAAACCTTCCTTGTGTAAGTTGAAACATTTCGCAGAGTTGAGTGAAACATTTATTTCATAAACAATAAGATCATTGAAAGATCAAGAATGAAACATGTTATGTGTGCTTCAGCACGTCTTGTCAAAATGCTTGCTAAGCAATGCTGCTTTAAATCTTTTTGAGGCCTAATATGAGTAAGTATGACTATTTCCTTCAATTTACACATTTTAAATGCATTCGTAGATTCTTTTCAGAATGCACATTAATGTTTCACATGTATTTTAACTATATTATTTTGTTTTTTGCTAAAAATGCCCCTTCAATCCCCCCTCTGATGGTTACCTTAGCCATCACACTTTCACATGGGAATCCGTTTAGAGCTGCATTTCATCTTTAGTTGAGTCTTCTCTCTTTCTTTTCAAACTTTTACATTGTTTTGATTTATTATATTCTTCATTAATATGATCATTTAATGCTATTTTTCTCTCGCGTTTTTCACTCATTTCCCACTTTTTCCTGTGTTAATGCAATATCTACAACCCTTGAATGAATCAAATGAGGAAAATAAGCAAAGCCATATTATTAATATTGTCGTGAAAAAAGCTTTCAGAATTCCTCCTGCAGTGGTAAACCAATTTCTAATTGTTTTTATTCCTTTTCCAAAATGTTCTAAAAAACTGGTTATCTCTAATGGTTCTAATTCAAGATTTTAAATCAGAAATATGCTTTGCAAATTCTTCTATTTTTTTACTTTTGTCGGGGTTATAAGAACAGCGATGCTGAACTTTCAGCATCTTGCAAAATCTGCCTTTTTCTACGAGCAAAATGTCTAATGCTAAACGATTTTGCAAAACCATATACCTAATGACTACTAATTCTGTGTTCACAACCAATAAAGCTCCAGCAGCGCAGGTTGCCAATCTGTCAACAACTGTCGAAACCTCTCTGATATTTACATTATTTATTTCGACTCCTACTGGTGGTATGACTGCACAAAAATGTCTCCCACTAATTGAGTTCCATCTTCTGCACTACTTGTGTGTCTGTGTGATGGTGTCATTTTAAAGGAACTATACTATATGCATGATACATCTTAGGAAACAATATAGATAAATAAGAAATACCCTCCAAATCGGCAGGTAACTGGAAGTAGGCATCTTGTCTATAAACTAAACAAACTCCTGGAATGGCTGTTTCTTCTCTGTAGGGAAGTAGGATCTGCACTTATGTTGCCCCCACTTTTTTGCTGATGTTAACACTGGTTTCTAGCTATAGTCTGGCTGGGTCCCTGCTAATCAGGGCCCCAGTCTCTCTGTTCTCTCTAAACAACTTGGAGTGAATATTAGATGCACTAGTGATTGGATTTATTTTGAAGGTTTTATATAGCGCTGGCTAGCCAGAGGTGTCAGAGTGCTTTACAAGATAAGGATAGTATAAGGCACATAGGGTATAAAAGCATATGAAAGGTAGCGTAACAAACATTTGAAATATACAAAGTACAAACAACATGAGCATTATACAAAACCAGATAAATAAACAGGGGCAGGAGCTATACATTTAAGTAATTAGGTAAATGGTGAAACAGGAGAACAGGGTATATATTACTACAAAAATATAGTATGATTGATAAGAGATCAGGAGTAGGACACAGGTTAGGAACCCCAATAATAATTGAGGAGGTGTGTTTTGAGGTCTTTTTTTAAACTAGAATAGGAGGGATTACAGCGCAGGTTTTTTGGGAGGGCATTCCAGATAATAGGGACATTGCCAGAGAAGAGTACTGCGGAGTGTTTTGGTGGAGGACTTTATGAGTAATGCAGGCGGTTTTGTAGGCAGATCTGCCTTCGATAGGAAGCCATTTAAGAGATTTGAGAACCGGGGATATATGATCGAAGCGTTTGCAGTCTGTGATGAGCCTGGCAGCACGGTTGAGCACAGCTTTGATTGGAGCTAGGTGTACCTCGGGGATTCCATTAAGGATGGCATTGCCATAATCAATACGTGACAGAACAAGCGACTGAACTACGAGTTTGAAATCATCGGTGGGTATGAATGGTTTGATTTTCTTGAGGTGACGGAGAGTGAAGAGGGCTCCTTTGGCAGAGTTTTTGATGTGAACATTAAGGGTTAGGGTGTTGTCGATAGTGATGCCAAGAGATTTGACGGAGTTGTACAGGGTGAGTGAGCAATTGAGTGCATTGAGGTCAGGGATCCAAGATCAAACGGGTAGAGGGTTATTTTGGGGGGAGAAGAGAATGATTTCAGTTTTGTTAGTGTTGAGTTTGAGATGATTGGAATGGAACCAGGTTTGTATCTTGGTAAGGGTGTTGTTCAGGTGTAAGATGTCAGCATGAGTTTTAATCTTGTGATAGATTTGGGTGTCATCGGCGTAGAGATGGTAATTTTTGCCTGCTTGGTTAAGAATGAGGGTGAGGGGTTCCATAAAGAGGTTAAAGAGGGAGGGGGAGAGAATAGATGCTTGGGGGACACCAAGGGAGACAGGAGTGGGGGTAAAGAGACAGTTTTGAATTTTGATTTGCTGAGTACGGTGTTGTATATAAGAGATGATCCATTTGTAGGTGGCCATTAAGGCCGAAACGGGTCCTAAGCACATTAAGTAGGGCTGAATGGTTGACTGTATCGAATGCTGCGGAGAGATCAAGAAGTATAAGAAGGCAGGTCTCGCCATTGTCAAGTGATTGATGGATGTCATCTATGACATTGAGCATTGCCGTTTCGGTGCTATAGCCTTTTCTGAAGCCAGATTGAAAGGGGTCAAGAAGGTTGAAATTTTCTATGTGTTTGTCTAGTTGTAGTAGGACACATTTTTCAAGTACCTTTGAGAGAAGGGGGAGGTTAGTGATGGGGCGGAGATTATTTAGGTCATTGGGTCAGCATTGGGGTTTTTGATTATGGGCGAGATTTGACCAAGCTGAAGGGAGGAGGGGGCATAGCCCGTGGAGAGAGAGGTGTTGATGATTTTGGTCCAGAATGGGTGATGATGTGCTTAAGGGCAAGGACAATGTTGGAGGGTATTGGGTCTTTTGTGTGGGAGGACGGTTTTAGATGGCCAGTTATATTGAGGACTTCAAGCTCAGAGACGGGGAAAACGTTGAGCAAAGAGGCATTGTTCTTAAGTTGAGATTTAGGGGAGTTGGTTACTGGAGATGTGGAAGGTGAGAGGCCTGTGGAGTGGTGGAAGGTATGGAAATGGGTGAGTGAGGAGGCTCGCTGGGGAGCGGTAGGATAAAGGGCAGAGGAGAGAAAGTGTAATCTGGAAGGAGGGATGTGGAGTAGGTATTAGAGGTGAGGACAAGATTGGATTGGGAGTTGGAGGATAGTTGTGTGAGAAGGAAGGATTGGTCAATTTTGGCAATTTTTTCCAAGAAGAAGTGGGCAATTTCTTCACATCTGTCTGATGAGGCTGTCATATTCAGAGGTGCGGGGGAAGTTTGGGTTTGGATGATTTTGAAGAGTTCCCTGGGTCTATTTTTGGCACGATCAAGTTGAGTGCGGAAGAAGGATGCCTTTTCCTTGAGGATGTGTTTTTTGTAAGTGGATCTAGCATGTCTGAGAAGTGCAAGATGGGAGGGTGAGGGATGGTGTCTCCAGGTTCTTTTCGACAGTCTGAGTGCCCATCTCTCATTATTTATCTCTGTATTAAACCAAGAGTTTGAGGGGGTGTTTCTTTGGCTTTTGAGTTTAGGCGGGGCTAGTTGGTCAAGAATATCTGTAACAGTATTGTTAAATAGTTCAGTGAGCTCATTCGTATTTTGGGAGGGGGGAATGAGAAGAAGTTGAGCTTGGAGTTTCGATTGTAGAACACCTGGGGGGACGCCTTTTAGGTTTCTGGTCAATTTCTTAGGTCTGGTAGTTTTAGGGGCGGGGAGGTTTGCTGAGGTAGCAATGGTGAACAGTATAAGGTGATGGTCTGACCAGTCAGTGGGGATGATATTGGTAATGGAGGTCAGATCTTCGGTGGACAGAATGATGTCAAGTATGGAACCTTTAGTGTGAGTTGGAGATGGGCGGAGTTGTTTGAGTTTGTTGATTTCAAGAAGTGTAGTGAGGAGGGAGATGGTGGGGTCATTGGTATCATTCCAATGAAGGTTAATATCCCCAAGAAAGAGATTTTTTGAGTTGGATAATGCTGGTTGCGCCAGTAGATCAGATAAGTCCTCAAGGAAGGGCTGTGGTGGTCCCGGGGGACGATAGATGTTGTGTAGACGAATTGGGAGGGCGTTTTGAGTTAACAGTTCTGCTTCCAGGTATTCGCATGAGGAGTAGCCTGGGTTAGTGATAAGGGAAATCTGAAGTTCCTTTTTGAAGATAATGGCTAGCTCTCCCCCAACTCTGTTAGGTCTGTCTAAGAATAGAGTATCCCGGGGGGGAGAGAAGGTCAAGTATGCTCGTTGAGTGGTCATTTAGCCAGGTTTCAGTGAGGAATGCAATATCAATGGATTCACTCAGGATGGTTTCCAAGATTTCCGTGGCGTGTAGGACCGCGGAGCGACAGTTAACTAGCATGCATTTCAGTGGATTGGGTTTGGGTATGGAAGGTGGGCAAGAGTGGATCAGCGAAAGTTGGGGTGGTGGTCTGGGGGAAGCGGCAGAGGAGGGGGTTCTATTTGTCCCTATGATAACAGGGATGGGGGCATAGGGGAGTGGAAGGTTGGTGGTTGGCAGATTAGGAATGTAGGAGTTACATAGGTTGGCGAGGTCGGACGGGGAGAGATGGTTCGAGGTGCGGAGAGGTCTATGCTTACGTCATCGGAGAGGGAGTGATCTCCAAAGGTTGTGTTTGTTATTGGGGATGTTTGAGGGAGGGAGGATGGTGGTTTTATGGTGAGGGAGGGTACTGGTGCTGTGGACGAAGAAGTCTTTTCTGAGTCGGGCAAATTCCGTAGTTAAATTAGATAGGTCACATTCAATGTTGTGTAGGATCTGGGCAATTGAGGAGAGGGAGGTATCGGGAGTGTGTGGTCTGTGTTATTTGCAGAGGGTGGACTAATGTGTGAGGGGGGAGATGTGGTAGATGGTGTGGGGTGAGGGGTGACGGGGCTGGGAGGAGTGAGGGATTCAGAAGTTAAAGTAGGTAGGACGAGTACAGTGTTGTGTAGGCTCGTGGTATTCCGGGTACAGGGAAGGAATGAAGGGGCGTAGGAGGTGGGAGGAGAATGGTCTGGGGATAGGGATTGGTCATGATTAGTTGCGGATGGAGGCCTGCTGTGTGAGGGGGAGATAGGGTAGTAGGTATGGTGTGATGGGTGGCAGAGCTGTCAAGTGTGAGTGGAGGGGTTAGGTTATACAGGGGGCAGAAATCTTCAGGTGATGTGGTCAGAGAGGATAAAAGGGCATGAAGCGAGTGAGAAACGAATATATTGGTGTGATGGGGATGTGTGATTATTGAGGGTTGGGGTGAGGGGGTGTGAGGGAGATGGGTGTTTCTTGGGGGTTGAGGTGCGGGGTTGGGGTTTGAGTAGGTAGAGCCTGAGGGGAGCGGGTAGAGAGGAATGGGAGGAACAGAGAGTGTATGGGATTGGTAGGAGTAGGGGGTTGAGGAGTTGTGATAGGTGATTGCGGGGAAAAGACGGTGGAGTAAGTGAGTGGTTGGGTCAGGGGCAGGGAGGTTTGGGGACAGGGGACAGGGGGAGGGCGGGTCATGGGAAGGGAATGATAAGTAGGTGACAGGAGTTTGGGGGTACCGTTATTCAAGGAGGGGTCTGAGGAGTTAGGGTTAAGGGGGTTAGTAGGAGAGAGGGAGATAAGCGGGGGATGAAAAGTAGGATAATGTGGTACGTTATGAGCCCCTAGTATATGGTACCTTAGGTGCTAAGGGCATAGGTACTTCACAGGCCTACCAGGGGCTGAAGCATGTATTATGCCACCCCTGGGAAGCAGACTAAATCTGACACCACAGGCCTGCTACTGCAGCCTGGGCGAGGTAGTGTTAGCACTCCTCACTGAGGTATAGGTTCCCTATATCTCACCATACACACATATAAATCTATCAGTCACCCCTAAGGCAGGCCCTATCAATCCTGAGGGCAGGGTGCTTGGTTTACAATGTGAGGGGGTGCCTCTGCATGAGCAGGGCCCCTCTGCAGCTGGCAGAGTCTATTCTCTGTGGCTGTTTGTGGATGCGGTTAAACCATATACTTTTAAGTGTATTATAACCTACCGGTAAATGCTAACTTTGGAATGACTGCATCAAAACATGTCGTGTTTGGTGTCAAACAACTTGGAATCATACCCCCACACCAGTAACTGGTGTGGGAGTATGATCCCACCCTTCTAGAGGAGAAGACATGTACCTACTGTGGAAACACGGTAGAAATCTGAAAGAGCCTGGCATCACAAAATGGATGCCACCAGCACAGACACTGGGCTGCCCTCCTGCTGCTGACTGAAACTCGCAGTGGAGGAGGCCCAATAATAGGCATCCTGTCACAGGGAGGTGTCACCACCTTCCAGACAGGATTTAGTGTATTGGGGCTGAATGGGTGCACTCCTAGAGTGCTTTGAAGTCCTGCACTGGGGGAGCAGTAGGCTCCTCTGTGCATATCCCAGCTTGAGTATCCGCCAAAAACTACACCACACACAGAGCTTTATTCGTCTGCGTGTAACTACAACCTCAACATTCCAAAACAAGCTTTAATTACATTTCGCTCAGACACCTACTTCAAGGTCTACAGAGTCCATGAAGGGCTAAAAGGGTTCCATCATAAAACTTGCAAGAGACTTCAGCTAGCACATTAATTTTCCGGCACTGCTTTCAAAGCTCTCTCTATGTCACTCTATAAAGTTAGTAGTCTGCTGGGACAAACTTTTATTCATGGACTGCACTAGCAGTTTTGCAATGTATTTTAGGCAACCTGATTCCCAGCCCCTCCCATGAGCATTCCAATGACTATGGCAGTAGATAATTCCGAAATCTAATAGCATCACTATCATAGCTTCTTCACATCATGTTGCTGTCATTTATGTTAAGACGTCATACAGGAAATAGGCTCATCACACATTATGAAGCACAAATTGACAATACACACTTTCTGTACCTTGCTTGTAACGAATGCAAGAGAACATATGACTAAGACGCGCACAATGTGCTGCTTCCTCACTGCTGCACTACACTTGGGCACAAACACATTGTAAGACTGCAAAAGACATTCTGAATAATAGTTTGTCCCAAGGTAACATTTCAATCAGAAGCCAGGCGGGCATTGTTGTACAGCAGCTATGACATATTACTATTGTGCCCGTGTACCGAGAAATGCTCACTTCATGCGCTTTGCATTCACACGTAAATCTTTAGAAATCTAGTTGATAGCATAGTAATTTTATAAGTTACATTGATATGCACTATTATTCATTTGAGAAAAAAAGCAAACAGTGAGACGGGGCAAACTGCTCAATGTCAGATCTGCATCTTCCAAGAATTTGAACGGACCTAAATTATAATATACTAATTTTTACTTAACCCAAAATAGAACACATTGTTAAAACTTTGAGAGACTACCAGGAGTGGAGTGGCAATGCACATAGCCCCGGCTTTTTTAATATCAGCCCTGAAAAGAGTTTTCTCGTTCACGTTTTGACAAGGCCCCCATGAATCAGGAACCACTTGTTTGGGCTCTTCAGCCCTGCCAAATAGAGGTTCTCAGGAACCATAGAAGGCTTCCATTTCCGAGACCAAACATTAACACCCATTGTTTCCAAGCAGATTTCATAGAGGCCAAAAGATGAACTTGCTCTGGAAATGCACCCACTACCTCAGGTGAAAAGCCCACTCTCATCTGTGACCTGTGGGAGGATGGATAGCATTTTTTTGAAGCATGTTCTACAATTCTATTTCACTTAGAAGGATTATGCTTTAGTTACCTATGTGGTACATGTGCTTATGAGAAAGTTGCTATAACGACAGACAATTCTTGATCAATTTGTGTTTGGTGACAGAAATAAAACAGTTCAACAGACATGACCTAATATCATTTAAAGATACTTCAATTGCTTGCTGTGGTGATGCCTTTTCATGTTTGAGGTATTAATATGTCTTGAGTGATTGTAATCGCTTTAAACTGGACATTATGCCTAAACCTCAAGAATACTGTTCTTATGGTTCTCATTTTCACATCACTTATTTCAGCTGTTTCGGTGGACTGGCCAAATGAGAGTTTTTTCAGTTCTGTTCAGCCAGTTATGTGCTCCCTGATGCTTCACATGGTACTCAAGTCAATGATATCTGACCTTAAGACGGAGGACTGCAGATGATCATGTACCTGAAAGACACGATCTTCAAGTTTGTGGGCAAATCGTCTTTGTCCTCAAAAGTTCAGATAGCGTAGGATCTCTTGCAGAACCTGTTTTTTCTTAATAAGGGTGAAAGAAATCTGAATTATGCCATACGTGTAAAATGAACTTACTAGGATCTTTACTTAATATGATTAGACTCAGATGTAGATCTTTTTAACCAGTGGATTACTAATACCCTTGATTGTTTGGCACCTTTGAAAGTTGATGTGGAAGGAAGAAAAAATCCACTGGACCGTGGTTTTCTCCTGCTATGAGGGCTTAGATAAGTCTGTGTAAAAAATTGGAGAAAGTTCTACAATCCTGAGGACAAGATTGTATATAAAGAGGCACTCGGCAAATTTCATGAAGCCTCCTGCAAAATGATGAGAGAGCAGTTTTCGTCTTGTATAGCATCAGCCTCAGATACTTCTCTGAAAGTCTCAAACATAGTTAAGTTTTTTCTTCCCCCTGATGCCACTAAGAGTCCTTTCAATCCTTCTCCGGAACTCTGTCATGTCTTATAAACTCTCTTTGAAGAGAAAACTCATAACTTGTACTCCACATTCCCTGCCACACCTACTGTGGTTACATTGGTGGAACCTCCTTCTAATTGCAAGTCGCTACGCCTTAAATTTTGTACTATCTCAGAGGAAGACTCTTTAAGTGAACTGGTGAAATGCAAGTCCGGATCTCCAGTTGACCCTTGCCCACCCCAACTACTTAGGATGATGCTCGGCTCGTTAACAAAGTTCTCAACAAAATCTGGAATGCCTCCCTGGAATCTGGCATATTTCCAATTAATTGGAAGCAAGTGTTCCTCCTGCTGCTACTCAAGCAAGCAAATGCTAACCTGTCTGCTATAAGCAATTTTAGACCTATTTCCCTGCTATCAGCACCTACAAAAATTCTTGAGAATCTGGTGAACCATCAGTTATCCTCATTTGTTTAAACAAATGGCCTCCTCCAAGATTCCGGCTTTCAGACAGGATACTGGCTTCACTTCTGGAGATCTCTGAGTTCATTAAGGAAATCTTAGACAGAGGTCACTCTGCCATGGTGGTATTGATGGAGCGGTCATCTGCGTTGCAAAACAGCATTCATGCCAAGGTTCTCGCTTTGCTTTAATCCTTCTTGGAAGTTATATCCTAACAAGCACAATTCCATACTTTCTCATCCCCCCTAAACCACTCCTTTATGGGGTGCCCCTGGAATCAGCCCTGAGCACGCTTTTATTTAACTTATACCTTGCTCCCTTAGCAAGCCTGATAGAATCATAGGGTCTAAAGGTTGTCTCCTATGCTTCTATTTTATTTTTAGGAATACTCAGAAGCTGCCTTCTATAAACTGAAAGAGAGCCTGAAAGGAGTGGCTGTCTGGATGAAGGCAAACTTCTTTAAGTGGAATTTCAACAAAATGAAAGTCCTCTTATTGGTCTCAGCGGTCTTCCCCCCCGAACCTCTGGTGGCCTGAAGACATAAATCCTCCCGCAACTCCGACAACCTCTGCCAGGAACTTGGGTATTATTTTTGATTCTCCACTTTCCTTTTTTGCCCAAATCAGCCAGATTTCCTCAACATGCTTCCTCAGATTAAAAGCTTTAAGGAAGCTGAAGCACCTTGTTTCGGAGGATACCTGAAAAATAGTGGTTCACACAATGGTAACCTCTTGTCTGTATTACGCTAAAAGCCTTTATCTGGGCCTTCCTGCTTTTTGTGTCATAGACTTCAGACTACACTTGGGCACAAACACATTGTAAGACTGCAAAAGACATTCTGAATAATAGTTTGTCCCTAGGTAACATTTCAATCAGAAGCCAGTTGTGCATTGTTGTACAGCAGCTATGACATATTACTATTGTGCCCGTGTACCGAGAAATGCTCACTTCATGCATTTTGCATTCACACGTAAATCTTTAGAAATCTAGTTGATAGCATAGTAATTTTATAAGTTACATTGATATGCACTATTATTCGTTTGAGAAAAAAAGCAAACAGTGAGACGGGGCAAACTGCTCAATGTCAGATCTGCATCTTCCAAGAATTTGAACGGACCTAAATTATAATATACTCATTTTTACTTAACCCTTAATAGAACACATTGTTAAAACTTTGAGAGACTACCAGGAGTAGAGTGGCAATGCACATAGCCCCGGCTTTTTTAATATCAGCCCTGAAAAGAGTTTTCTCGTTCACGTTTTGACAAGGCCTCATGAGTCAGGAACCACTTGTTTGGGCTCTTCAGCCCTGCCAAATGGAGGTTCTCAGGAACCATAGAAGGCTTCCATTTCCGAGACCAAACATTAACACCCATTGTTTCCAAGCAGATTTCATAGAGGCCAAAAGATGAACTTGCTCTGGAAATGCACCCACTACCTCAGGTGAAAAGCCCACTCTCATCTCTGACCTGTAGGAGGATGGATAGCATTTTTTTGAAGCATTTTCTACAATTCTATTTCACTTAGAAGGATTATGCTTTAGTGACCTATGTGGTACATGTGCTTATGAGAAAGTTGCTATAACGACAGACAATTCTTGATCAATTTGTGTTTGGTGACAGAAATAAAACAGTTCAACAGACATGACCTAATATCATTTAAATGTACTTCAATTGCTTGTTGTGGTGATGCCTTTTCATGTTTGAGGTATTAATATGTCTTGAGTGATTGTAATCGCTTTAAACTGGACATTATGCCTAAACCTCAAGAATACTGTTCTTATGGTTCTCATTTTCACATCACTTATTTCAGCTGTTTCGGTGGACTGGCCAAATGAGAGTTTTTTCAGTTCTGTTCAGCCAGTTATGTGCTCCCTGATGCTTCACATGGTACTCAAGTCAATGATATCTGACCTTAAGACGGAGGACTGCAGATGATCATGTACCTGAAAGACACGATCTTCAAGTTTGTGGGCAAATCGTCTTTGTCCTCAAAAGTTCGGATAGCGTAGGATCTCTTGCAGAACCTGTTTTTTCTTAATAAGGGTGAAAGAAATCTGAATTATGCCATACGTGTAAAATAAACTTACTAGGATCTTTACTTAATATGATGAGACTCAGATGTAGATCTTTTTAACCAGTGGATTACTAATTCCCTTGATTGTTTGGCACCTTTGAAAGTTGATGTGGACGGAAGAAAAAATCCACTGGACCTTGGTTTTCTCCTGCTATGAGGGCTTAGAAAAGTCTGTGTAAAAAATTGGAGAAGGTTCTACAATCCTGAGGACAAGATTGTATATAAAGAGGCACTCGGCAAATTTCATGAAGCCTCCTGCAAAATGATGAGAGAGCAGTTTTCGTCTTGTATAGCATCAGCCTCAGATACTTCTCTGAAAGTCTCAAACATAGTTAAGTTTTTTTTCCCCCTGATGCCACTAACAGTCCTTTCAATCCTTCTCCAGAACTCTGTCATGTCTTATAAACTTTCTTTGAAGAGAAAACTCATAACTTGTACTCCACATTCCCTGCCACACCTACTGTGGTTACATTGGTGGAACCTCCTTCTAATTGCAAGTCGCTACGCCTTAAATTTTGTACTATCTCAGAGGAAGACTCTTTAAGTGAACTGGTGAAATGCAAGTCCGGCTCTCCAGTTGACCCTTGCCCACCCCAACTACTTAGGATGATGCTCGGCTCGTTAACACAGTTCTCAACAAAATCTGGAACGCCTCCCTGGAATCTGGCATATTTCCAATTAATTGGAAGCAAGTGTTCCTCCTGCTGCTACTGAAGCAAGCAAATGCTGACCTGTCTGCTATAAGCAATTTTAGACCTATTTCCCTGCTATCAGCACCTACAAAATTTCTTGAGAATCTGGTGAACCATCAGTTATCCTCATTTGTTTAAACAATTGGCCTCCTCCAAGATTCCGGCTTTCAGACAGGATACTGGCTTCACTTCTGGAGATCTCTGAGTTCATTAAGGAAATCTTAGACAGAGGTCACTCTGCCATGGTGGTATTGATGGAGCGGTCATCTGCGTTGCAGAACAGCATCATGCCAAGGTTCTCGCTTTGCTTTAATCCTTCTTGGAAGATATATCCGAATAAGCACATTTCCATACTTTCTCATCCCCCCTAAACCACTCCTTTATGGGTTGCCCCTGGAATCAGCCCTGAGCACGCTTTTGTTTAACTTATACCTTGCTCCCTTAGCAAGCCTGATAGAATCATAGGGTCTAAAGGTTGTCTCCTATGCTTCTATTTTATTTTTAGGGATACTCAGAAGCTGCCTTCTATAAACTGAAAGAGAGCCTGAAAGGAGTGGCTGTCTGGATGAAGGCAAACTTCTTTAAGTGGAATTTCAACAAAATGAAAGTCCTCTTATTGGTCTCAGCGCTCTTCCCCCCTGAACCTCTGGTGGCCTGAAGACATAAATCCTCTTGCAACTCCGACAACCTCTGCCAGGAATTTGGGTATTATTTTGATTCTCCACTTTTCTTTTTTTGCCAAAATCAGCCAGATTTCCGCAACATGCTTCCTCAGATTAAAAGCTTTAAGGAAGCTGATGCACCTTGTTTCGGAGGATACCTGAAAAATAGTGGTTCACACAATGGTAACCTCTTGTCTGTATTACGCTAACAGCCTTTATCTGGGCCTTCCTGCTTTTTGTGTCATAGACTTCAGATCATTCAAAATGCTGTGGCTAGACTTATTCGACAAGTCCCTTTTTCACAGCATATATTCCCCCACCTGAAACTGCTACACTGGTTTCCAGTGGTGAAACACATTAGATTTTAAGCCCTTTTGTGGGCTTTTACAGCCTTTGCAGGGAAAGGCCCTTGCTATCTGAGTAGCTAAGTGCTCTGAACAGGCAACACCGAGAACTTAGGTCTAATAATCTTTGCCTGATGCAGGTTCCTAAAGTCTCTAAAGCTCAACGTAGAGGCATTTTCTTTATGGTACTAACGTCTCAGCAATGCAATTCTCTTCCGCTCAGTCCACATCAGTTGTTATTTTTAGAAGAGACTAGTAAACCTTGCAATTTGACTCTGACTCACTTTTAAGGTGGCTTCTGTGTGATGCAAGCCTTCATAGCTTTTTAGCAAGGGATGCTTCACCTTTTTTTTCATCTGAATAAGACATTCTGAAGAAGAAGGAGCTTTGGCTGGCTCTTTGGAAGGTGTTAGATGGATCATGATTCTACAATCTGATATTCAAGACATTTTTCCATTCCCTTTTCCATATAGAGCTGTTAAGTTCCTGAACATTCCTCATATTTAGATGGAGAAATCTCGACTGTCCGGGAAACAAAGGCGGAGTTGAGATGGAGGTTTGACTATTTGGAAGTGTTGAAACATTCCACCATGGTTTGTATGTTCACTGAATATAGTAATAGAACCTGAAACAACTGGTCAGGATTCTCCCACTGGTCTTCACATGAGTTGAATTTACTTACGAACTGTCTGAATCCGAAACGTCTGACTGGGCCTCTTGCAGAGAGATGCCATGCAAAGGACATTGTATTGTATTGTATTATAGACTTATATAGCGCGAACTGTCACCCTACGGGTATCCTGGCGCTGCGACTTAACAGATGGCATCAGCAAGCAAAGATCTTATTTGCAAGTAGAAAGCTCATTTTGCTCATTCCTAGGAAAAAGCCAGGTTTTTAAGCTTTTTCTGAAAAGAAAAAGGGAATTAGATTGTCTGATACTCTGGGGCACATCATTCCAGAGGCGTGACGCTGATACACCAAAAGCTCTGCCTCCCATCCTGGACTTGTTAAATCTGGTGGTCATTACCAGATTTGCACTGGAAGAACGAAGATTTCTCCCAGGATTATACCAGGTAAGTTTCTCCTGCAAAGGCACTGAACCCAGACCATGTGCTGCTCTGAATACAATGCAGAGACACTTAAAAAAAATTCTCTCCTTGATAGGTAACCAATGATCCATTGTTTCATACTACTAAGGTTGTACAACGTTGGCCTTTGACTATGTTAACACACAAGATCCATATTAGTTCTGAACTCAGCAAAATATTTCTGGCATTACTCTCTGAGAAGCATTGTGTTTACAACTGATCTGGTCATGTTCAGAGTTCCCCCTTGGGATACTTTATTGAGTAATTGCTGCAAATTTAGTATAGTGTTTGGTATAGTGTATGCGCACTTTCCATTTCATAAGAACTGTTTGACTGTAAATATGTGTTTTATAGACGGGTTATATTTGGAGGCATTGTGTACACATAACACTTGGTTGAACATGTATACTGTATTGCGACCTGGATTACTGTGTTGCAGTGTACCGAGATTAACCTAGCACACCCCCTCTTGAGTTAAGCATTGAACAGATCGCCCATATCTATCCCAAAAGTCATCGATGCTTAAGTGACCAATACTTCCTTTTGCAGACTGTCTAATTTGAATGTTGTCTGCTAGTAACCCTGAGCTTTCTGTCATTTAGAGATCTAAGAGCGAGTGGGTGCTATATTTACTCATTCCAGTTACCCAGGTCCGGCAGAGTATTTCCGTAAAAGATATGTGAGTGGCAAAACTATATCTGTAAAGAAAAGTTTTCATTGTGCCTTTTGTGTCATTTTTAATCACACTGCTTGCAGTTCCATTGCTTAAGTCCGACCTTATGCCGGCTACATGCTGACCCACAAGAGTACCATACTTCTATCAAGGTCTAATTTATATGCATAGAAGGGCACATATAATACCCTTGTTCCATACTAAAATATAAGAATGTCTAGATTATGTCGAAGAAAGAAAATGCTCAGTAATGTCTATCTCAGGGGTTTAAAATTATTCTGTAGTAAGATCTGCTTATGTTCAATGAAAATCATCCCAAGCTACTAGTATTATGTGCGTTGTAATAGTTACCATATCAGAAACAATAACGTTAGTGGTCACCCCATGAAAGATTACAGCAATGATAAGCTCAGTGCTTGAGGCAGGGTGCGGGGAACAACCTTTACAATGCAACTTTTACAACGCACTACACTTACAATGCATTTTTTACAACGCACAATCCATTACAACGCATGACTTTACAACGCATGACATTACAACGCATTTTTAAAAACTACCTTTACAACGCATTCCATTACAACGCATACTACCATTACAACGCATACCATTACAACGCATAATATTACACTACACTATCCAACACTTACCCTACTGTTGCACCCCTTGGAGTTAGAATAGTAATTTTTACCCCTATACTATCCAACACTTACCCTACTGTTGCACCCCCTGGAGTTAGAATAGTAATTTTAACCCCTATACTATCCAACACTTACCCTACTGTTGCACCCCCTGGAGTTAGAATAGTAATTTTAACCCCTATACTATCCAACACTTACCCTACTGTTGCACCCCCTGGAGTTAGAATAGTAATTTTAACCCCTATACTATCCAACACTTACCCTACTGTTGCACCCCCTGGAGTTAGAATAGTAATTTTTACCCCTATACTATCCAACACTTACCCTACTGTTGCACCCCCTGGAGTTAGAATAGTAATTTGTACCCCTATACTATCCAACACTTACCCTACTGTTGCACCCCCTGGAGTTAGAATAGTAATTTTTACCCCTATACTATCCAACACTTACCCTACTGTTGCACCCCCTGGAGTTAGAATAGTAATTTTTACCCCTATACTATCCAATACTTACCCTACTGTTGCACCCCCTGGAGTTAGAATAGTAATTTTAACCCCTATACTATCCAACACTTACCCTACTGTTGCACCCCCTGGAGTTAGAATAGTATTTTTTACCCCTATACTATCCAACACTTACCCTACTGTTGCACCCCCTGGAGTTAGAATAGTAATTTTTACCCCTATACTATCCAACACTTACCCTACTGTTGCACCCCCTGGAGTTAGAATAGTAATTTTTACCCCTATACTATCTAATACTTACCTGAAATGCAATTTAATATTATGCGTTGTAATGGTATGCGTTGTAATGGTAGTATGCGTTGTAATGGAATGCGTTGTAAAGGTAGTTTTTAAAAATGCGTTGTAATGTCATGCGTTGTAATGTCATGCGTTGTAATGGATTGTGCGTTGTAAAAAATGCGTTGTAAGTGCATGCGTTGTAAAAGTGTGCGTTGTAACGTCAAACATCCCAGGGTGCTAGCAATAAATTAAAAAGGCTTTCTCAAATTGTACTGCCTCTACTTAACACATGATAGAGCGCCATGTTATTCTGAAATGGTAGGGGTGCATTATAATCACTGGTAGTCCGCACCCATCTATTTAGTGGGATTTTTTTAATGTGTGACTTAGAAATGTGATACTAAAAACAGCATATATCAGTGTGACTCGAAATGTAATCAAGTCATTTAAGAAGTCTAATGTAGTGTTTAGTCGAAAATGTATGTTAGATGATGCATAACGAATTAGTACACGTATAATGTGATGTGTTAGAATTCAAACGTGCACCTTATTAAATTCTGCACATGTAGATTTGCTTATTCATGTATGAAAAATAATGAATATCAGTGCTTATAGTATGATTCTAGAAATGTGTGTTTAAAATGTGTAAAGGCCTGATCGCATATACGTTTAAGAGAAAGGCCTATTTGTTTCTTATGCTAGCTGAATATTGTAGGCCGAAAACTGTTCCCCTTGAAAATGGCTCTGGGGTTTGTGAGACTCAGCAGATCTCAGAGAGTGGAAAGCTTCTCGTTCCCATGTTTCTGTTGCAGGTGCAAGGACGCCTAGCTTATTAGGAAGACTAACCCTTTGTTTTAGGAGTTAGGATGGTATGTGAAGCCAACATGGGAGTTTACTGTAACCCTGGGTGTAGTTTGCGTAGTAGCGCTACGCTACGCAAAGTGCACTTCGCACTATTCAAGCTACACGTATCTACGCGAGCTGCGTAGTGTGGTAGGGAAAATGCTGTTCGCATTGATTGCACAGTGCCAGCTGCTTGTCCGCACTGTGCAATCATTGCAAACGGCATCTTGCAGAGTGCAAGCTTTTCGTTCTCTGCTGCTCGAGTAGATTTGTACTCGATCGGCAGTTTTCTCAACGTTCACTGGTAGTTTCTCATCGCGAGAGGTCGTGAGCATACGCGACCACTCACAATGAGAAACCTGGCCTCCCCGCATTGAGAATCTCGCCAGGAGGTTTATTTTCCACACTTGTGATCGGCAACTTGATGTTGCTGATTGCGAACGAGGAAAAAGTCTCGCCGGGATGTCATTTTGCTCACTCGCGGTCATCAACTTGACGTTGAGGACCACGAGCAAGCAAAAAATGCCCGCTACGCTACGTGTTTTTGCACTGTGCTACGTGCAATTCGCGTAGCGCGTAGTTGCGCAAACTACACTAGCGTAGCGTAGTCCTACGCCCAGGGTTAGTTTACTGGAATGCAGGGATGATACTTTCGGCTTTGGATGAAGTACAAGTTTCAGTGGATTTTGAATTAGGGACAGTGCCCCGTGGGTTGATTAGTTGAGGATTAGATGGGAAGCTAGAAGGAGCATCTTAGAACGATATCTGTGCTGAGCAAAGTGAGTGTACTTCTAAGGAGGTCTTCACTTCTGACACCGTTTTACTCTCTTGCCTGGGGAAAATGTTAAGTAGGGATCTCACCTTAGAGATAGGGTAGGGATAGACTAACTGATTTTTCTTTCTTAGGTTGATGTCTTCTAATATAGAGATTGGAGCAGTTATTGGTTGCCCAATGCTTCTGGAGCTAACTATTCTTCTTATTCTGAGTCGGATGAGACTCCTGCATAGGATATTTTTTGTACTAGTGCCCATTTATTTCCTTAACCTCGTGAGAAGGTGCTTGTATATGCAATTGTTTTTGGCTTTGTAATAAACCCCTAAAATGTTAAATTTGGAGTCAGTGGTCCTTTAGAGTTCAAACATTTGATTCATTTGATTATGTGCTAAAATTGGATCTCCTCCCCTTTACACTATTTAGCAGATCGAAAGATCCTGACGACCTGAGAGGATTCTTGGTGATGGTAAGAAAGATAAGAATCTGGTTTTATCAGTTGGTAGCAGAGTAGGATGGTTATTTCTAATAGTAAAGGGAGATCTAGATCAAGATAAGAGTTTACTGAGGCCCATAGAATTCAAGCGATGGTGACTTATTGGATTGTAAGCGGCAGACGATGGCAGCTGATGGAAACCGATGGAGAGTAGCGGTGCGGCGAATGCAGCAGTTCGTGGTAGAGTGAGTATGAACAGGGCGATGTGTTTTGTAGATTGCGGTGTTGATTTGATTGTGTGATGTCTTGCGGAGTTGGAATGAGAGTTGAGTGATTGTGAGCTCAGGCTGTGAGCGCGCGCAGCCCGGGAATTCTTAGGCTCGACGAGTAGTCTGAGAAGTTGTGGGGTAGAAGAGACCCAGGGTAGAATTTGTTGACCATTGGGAGGGGAGTTGTGAGACGTCATCGATTACCCAGACCGAGATAGGGGGAGCGAATGTGTGAGTGCGTGAGTAACCGATGCTGGTCACGGGTTGCTGTATGTGGAACATCGAGCATTGAAGCGATTGTCCGTTCATTTCGTGGACAGACAGTTGCCAGTTGAGGTCCACAATTGCGAGAGACTGTCCGGTAGTTTCTTGGACAGACAGTCAGAGAAGTGATTGTCCGGTCGTTTCCTGGACAGATAATTACTTCAGAGTGTGAATGAGACGAGTGCAAGAGTGAGAAGCGAATTGTGAAGGAGGGGAACTGCTGCGAGTGGAGGGAAAGTGACGTCAAAAGGTGCTGCACTGTGATAGGTCGGTTGGTGTAAGTCGCGCTTGTTTTGGTGGATTGACATCAGGAAGTGAACGAAAATATTGTGCACAAACAAAAATTAGTTCATCATGAAATGTTTTAAAGTTTTCCGAGAATTGGGTAGAGGTGACAGATGTGGTTACTCAGGGAGGAGAAGAAGCCCCTCCCGAGGATACCCCGGCACATTATATGGCAAAGAATATGGGATTGCATGCTATAATTGGCTTGCAAATTGGCATAAAATGACTCAAGGAGAGGGAGAATTGACTTTCCCACGGTATGGTACTTTCAGGTTAGATGTGCTGTACCAGTTGAAATCTGTGATGTCCTCCTTACGACCTCTGCCTAGACTGACACAGTTTGAGGCACTATACACATGGATTAGAGCAGCGTATGACAGGAAAAGGGATAGGACTCAGGAAAGAGTGAAGAAGTCGATCAGGGCATTCCAAGATGCGAGGTTGGATGCACTAGAGAAGAGGTGGAGAGTGGAAATGATTGAGGGGGATAGATTGTACCCACTACTAGAAAAAACAGAAAGTGCGAAGGCAAAGAGTGTAGAAGAGGATGATAGTGATACAGATGACAGCTTGGTAGAGAGGTTGTTGTCAGAAAGACCATCTCCGTTTAATCCAGATTCTTACGAAGGAAAGTCAACCCCAGCAGAAGGGACTAGTGGATTACAGACTCAGTCGAATGTGAGAGTAGTAGGAAAAATCTCGATAGGAACAGAGGACATGAGAATGCAGTCTCCAGCAGGTACAGAAACAGTGGGAGGTGGGTGGTGGGTGGTTACTGGATGCTTTAACAGTACCGGTTACCATTGGACCCATAGTATCGGTCTATGACCCAGACCAAGTGAAAAGTGGCAGTCTAGCACAGTCAACTGCAGGAGGATGAATCACTACCGAAGGGAATGGCACAGTGAGCGAAATGGAACAGGCTCCGAGACCTATAGAATGGAGCATGCCATGGCCAGCCACTGCACTCCGAACTGTCCAAGAACCGAAAGAGACGGTGCATGAGTATTACGAACATCTGTTGCAAGCCTTCAAACAGTACAGTGGGATAGACACCTTAGATTCTAAGGACATGGGGCAGTTCGTTTCGAAGTTTGTTTTGGGGTTGAGACCAGAGGTTAGTCTTATGATACAGCAACATTTGATTTGTTGGCAGAACAAGCCGGTGGATGAAATCTTGCGGTATGCCAGATACTGCAGTGATGAGATAGATTCGAAACACAGGAAGTTGAAAGATAAACTGATGTTTGTCCAAATGCAAATGGCTCAAGCTCAGCCTAATGGAGGGACATTAGGAAGGAGACAGGGGAATAACCAAGGAGGAAATCAGAACGTGCAAGGTCAGAGAAGGGTGAAATCTGTTGATTCCAAGACAGAAATGGATGTGGTGACATTGAAGAAGACCACTGCGTGTCATCTTTGTCACCAGATTGGACATTGGAAATGCGAGTGTCCTTTGAACCCCGCAAACCAGGTGCAGCAGGAGGTAGAGATAAGTTCAGGCACCGGTACCTGAAGTGGTCAATACGGTGACAAGGCCAAGGTCGATTAAAGGGGGGACATTCAGTCCTCAGGTACAAGTTCCCCAGCCGCCGAGGGTTCAACAGGGAACTTGGACGTACCAACAGATGCCACTTTTTGAAGGGTATGATGAGTAAAGCCCAGACCCGTTAGCATGACGGTGCCTGAGGGGGGAAGAAGACTGCACACTTGGAGCAGTCTTGGAGGTAGACCAGAAGGGACCATTTGTGGAAGCAGATGTTGACGGTCACCCTACCACCTTTTTGTTTGACACTGGTGCTACCCGTTCTACTGTAAGATCAGCAGTAGTTCCTAACCTACCCCTCTCGTGTCAATCGATCCAAGTTGTTGGAGTAGCGAACAAGAAAATGACTAGCCCTTTGACAGAGCCGATTCCTGTAAGAATTGGAACTTTCTGAGACCGACATCAGTTTGTGTTGTGTGACTCGAGTCCCATTTGTCTGTTAGGAAGAGATCTACTGTGCAATTTAAATTGTATCATATATTGCACACCTAAGGGAGTTGAAGTGCAGATGAAAGATGATGATGCAACTTTTAAGGTTGCCAATCAGCACTTGCGTATAGAAATGTACCCAGCACTGACAGTGGAAGAACTTCCACTTGATCTGAGAGATTCAGTATCGCAGGAGGTGTGGGATTTCACCGGAGAAGAGATTGGGTTGGTCACAGGTGTAGAACCAGTGAAGATCCAAGTCAAACAGAATGTAGAATTCCCTAGAACGCTTCAGTACAATTTGTCACCCTAGACTGTTGCAGGGATCAAACCTGTAATCGAGTCTATGATCAAGCAAGGAATTCTGAAGGAAATCGTTGGGTAGCCCATGTAATTCACCTATCAAGGGATTACAGAAACCGAGTGGGAAATTCAGGATCATGCAAGACCTGCGAAAGGTCAACACGACAGTTGTTTCATGTTGTCCAGTGGTACTGAATCCATCTGTAATACTGTTTCAGATTCCATGTGAAGCCGTTTACAGTGATTGATTTATGTCAAGCAATCTTCTCAATACCACTCCATGAGGAAAGCCAATTTCTTTTTGCTTTCCGGCTGGAAGATTGTGTGTTAACATGGTGTCGTATCCCTCAAGGGTATACAGAGAGTCCATTGATCTTTAATCAGATCTTGTAGAAGAATCTTTAGGGTCTCGTGTTGCCGCAGAACTCAGTTCTCGTGCAATAAATCGACGATTTGCTTATCGCCTCAGAAGCGGAAGATGCTTGCAGGATTGATACTATTGCCCTACTGAATCATTTGGCAGAGAACGGACACAAGGTGTCTCCGAACAAATTGCAGTACTGTTTGAGCGAAGTACAGTATTTGGGTCACAGACACCAGATCGAATTGACGCAATAATGTACATGCCTGTGCCTACCACTCAGTGGGAGGTCAGAATGTTCTTGGGGATGGTTGGCTACTGTCGTCAATGGATTCCCAACTTCTCTTTTGAGGCGAAGCCCTTACAGCGGCTGATGCACAAGGATGTGAGTGATCCGGTACCATGGGACAATGACTGTCTGATGTCATTCTTAAAGCTGAGAGAGGCAATGTGTTGTGCCCCGACTTTGGGAATGCCTGATTACAATAAGGCTTTCTCGTTGTTCTGTTGTGAGAGAGAAGGTTGCGCATTGTCAGTCTTGACTCAGAGTCACGGAGGTGTCCGTAGACCAGTTGCCTACTTTTCTGCTACTTTTGATCCAGTAGCTTCTGCGTTGCCCGGATGTCTCAAAACCGTTGCTGCAACAGGTGTCAGCATTGAAAGATGTGAGAGTATTGTGATGGGGCACCCCTTGACGGTCTATGTACCACATTCTGCTGAATTGTTAATGACAAGGACCAAAACACAACACCTGAGATGTCGGAGAGGTTAGAGGTGGAGTAGTCATTTAAGGTGCGAAGAGGTCTGTTAGAGCGATTGTGAAGTGGTGTGGTTTTCCAGATTTTAGGATTAATGAGTTTTGGGGGGCCAGTGCGTAGCGAAGTGGGCTGAGAGGGGCGGGTTATCCGTTTAGAGGATTTAAAGTTAGTGAAATCCTCTCTAAGTTGGACAAATTCGGATAGGAGGTAGGAAATGTTGCTATCAATGTTGCAAAGTGTCTGGGTTAAAAGAGAGAAGTGGGGCGAATAAGAGGCAGCGGAGGAGGGTGAGGTATGATCTAAGTTGGTTGGAGGAGGAGGTCTAGCGTTCGGAGAGGATGATAAGTCTGGAGGAGGGCGAGAGAGGTGTTGTAGCTGAGGAAGAGAGGGAGGTCTGTGGGGGGGTTGGAGGGGAGTTCCAGCTGTTGGAGGGGGAAGGGGAGTGGGGGAGGACTGGGTAGTTCTAGAGGTGGTAGGGGCAGGGGGTGGGAGGGCGAGTTTGAGGTTGATCGGGGGTGGTCTAGTGTTTGGGGAGGATGATAAGTCTGGAGGGGGCGAGAGAGGTGTTGTAGCTGTGGGTGAGAGGGAGGTCTGTGGTGGGATGGAGGGGGTTCTGGCTGTCGGAGGGGGAAGGTGAGTGGGGAGGACTGGGTAGTTCTAGAGGTAGTATGGGCAGGGGGTGGGCGAGTTCAGAGTTGATCAGGTGTGGAGGACTGTTGTTCAGGGAGGGTGGGAGGCCTGTGGGATGGCAGGTTCCGGCAGACGGTGGGGGGAGTGCGGATGGACGGGATATTTAAGGAGGTAGTTGGGGGAGGGGGGGTGGGTGGGGGAGTTCGGAGCTGGTCTGGGCTGGAGGACTGTTGTTTGGATAGGGTGAGAGAGTGGTGGGCGAGTTCAGATTTGATCAGGGTGGAGGACTGTTGTTCGGAGAGGGTGGGAGGCCTGTGGGAGGGCAGGTTCTGGCAGACAGTGTGGGGAGTGGGGATGGACTGGATATTTATGGGGGTAAGTGGGGTAGGGGGGGTGGGTGGGAGAGTTCGGAGTTGGTCCAGAGTGGAGGTCCATTGTTCGGAGAGGGTGAGAGGACTAGGGGATGGCAAGTGGAGCACTGCAGCGATGGTAGTGTGGTAAGCCTGGAGGGTGGAAAGAGGGGAGATCTGAAAGTGTGCGGGAGGGACGGTCATGGAGAGAGATGGGACAGTTAACGGGATAGGGGACATGATAAGGAGAGTAGAATGGGTGTATGGGGTTAGTGGAGAGGCAGTATTAGCATTAGGGTCAGGGGGTAAATTCAGGGAGCGGGGGGCAGGGTCAGAAGGGGGTGTAATGGGACGGGATGCGAGGGGAGCTTGGGGGGAAGGAGAAGGTTTAGGAGTGGGTTGGGGAGAGGGGAGAGGAGTAGTTGAGGACACTTGGTGGGACAGTGTCACAAACCCCCCCCCCCCTCTTTTCTGGTTGCCTTGGTCACCCTGTCTCGCCTCAATACCCTGCCAGCTGTATCTTTGGTTTCGCGCTCCGTAGCGCGTTTATGAAAGTGGGGAAAACAAAGACTACATTTCCCAGGAGTCACGTGAGCGGGACATCGCGCACGCTGCCATCAGATAAGCGGAGGAGGATAAAAGAACTTCTGCTTCACCGCAGAGTTGCCGCTAATTCTGATGACTGGCTATCGAGGAACCCGTTCGTGACTATTCCAAGGTAGTATACTGATCTATGGTCTGGTAGTCAATATGGGAAATACAATATTAAAGAAAAGAGACTCTGGTGCTAAATTCTCTCAGAATTAATCAAACCATAGCGGTTAAGCCTGCCGGAAAGGGAGGAGCTTTTGTTATCCAGGAGCAGTGCTAGTCAGTCGAATGAGTCATCTCGAAAAACAAGCTGCGTGTGTCCCGGTGACTCGAGCAGCAGCAGACCTCTCATTAAATCCAAAAGGCATAGTTCGGGATGTTGGTGCTCTGGCACAGACTGTGGCACAGTCAGGAAGGTATCGGAGTCCTGGTTGAAGTCTAAAGTGAAGACGAGCGGATGCAGATACCATCAGTGAAGGGGGGAATATTTTACATCGCCGCCGTGAGGGCAGCGGCCAGCACTGAGGGCCATCGCCTTTTCCAGCCATGAGGGGAACAGCTTTTCCTGGACTACATTTCCCAGGCACCCCTGCTCCGTTGACCGCTGTGGTGCGGGAGAGCGCGCCTGGAGGCACTTAAATCGACCTGCAGCCTCCCGCAGCGCAGGACGCAGATACCGGCAGTGAAGGGGGGATTATTTTACATCGCTGCCATGAGGGCAACGGCCAGCACTGAGGGGCATTGCCTTTTCCAGCCGTGAGGGGAACGGCTTTTCCTGGACTACATTTCCCAGGCACCCCTGCTCCATCGACCGCTGTGGCGCGGTAGAGCGCGCCTGGAGGGGCTTAA
The DNA here is from genome assembly GCF_964204655.1 of Triturus cristatus. NCBI lineage: Eukaryota > Metazoa > Chordata > Amphibia > Caudata > Salamandridae > Triturus > Triturus cristatus. The sequence goes on from NC_140588.1 coordinate 560,048,182, forward strand.
ATCGACCTGCAGCCTCCCTCAGCGTGGGACGCGCCCGGGCCAGGAGGAGGCAGGGCAGGCCCCCCCCCTTTTTTGTTCATTGTCCAGTATTTGCCAATCCGGAGGACTATAAGTTTAACAAGGTACTGATTAGTTTCAATTGAAATTAGTTCACTCATTTCCCGTATTGTGGTATTTATTGACATTCTGGCCTAAAAGTTGTCATAGACTTACTGTGCAGATTTTTTTATTATTAACAAGCGATGGGGAAAAGAAAGATGATGGAAGGGGGTACGGGTGGGGGGGATGGCGAGGGTGGTAAAACCCTGAAAAGGGAAAAAGGCTAGGAAGACACTCAAAAAGTCCTCAATGTGACACTCAAAAATGCAGCAAGTAATTGTGTCTTAGATCGCATTGATATACTCATAGAGGAATGTGAGAACTTATTGGTGAGTGAGCCAAAGCAGCTTACGAGGGATAACCCCCTGATACATATGGATCACCCTGTTGGAAAGAGTCCTGATAGCTGCCGCGTGATCCCTAATATGTTTCTTAAGCCTAAAAAGGGTCCTAAGGAGAGTAAGGGCAAGAGTCAAACTAGCCCAACTAGGGCATCAACCTCCACTGACATTATTATAAATTCATTGGAATCTGATATTATCCAGCCGATAATAATTGACCCTATCATTAATTGCACTAATAGATTCGACATCTTGTTTGTTTCTCAGGAAGAAGGCAGTGTCCAGAGTACCGAAGGGCTAGTGTCTGCAAATGTGGATCAGGATGGAAAAAAGGTAGCGACACATATTTCAGATACTCATGAGGTTATTCGGGCAGTCCACTCATTACAGACTGAATTGGGGTCCCTGAAAACTATGATGATGAATTTAATTTCTGTAGTTAAACTTATGATGTATGAAAAGACAGCCAGCACTGACTGCCCAAATTATAGATCGAACACTACCTGCACCTTGCCACCAGCCAGGTAAAGCCATCTACTACTCGAGCAATTGAAATGTTGAGTAAAGTAGCCCCCCTATGTAGTGCAGTGGCCAAGCAGAGTATCTCTTCTACAACGACCCCTGCTGGAAATACTGTAGTGACCACTAATAGAACTACAAGTAGCTCCATGATCAATAGTACAAGTAAGCAGGGGCAGCTACAGCTGGGCAGGACCCTCAATACCTGTACACCATCAACCAGGATGAGTCCAAATCATGAAGTGAGGGGGGCTGGTACATTTATTAAGTCTGTTAAAACTCAACAAATGTTCATGGTAAATGTCCCGAAATTGGGACAAAACAAAATAGAAAGTCCAGACTCATTGACTAACAAGGTGATACACTGGATGCGGCATGTAAGGGGTTGTCGTTCAGTAATAAGGGAGGACATTTTGAAAGTGGGTGAGCTTACTTCCCCTAATAACCCGCTGGATTGCATTGAGCTAGCTATGCAGAGTGAAACTTTAGTTGAAAATCTTTTGACACTTGAATTTAGAACCTGTTTCCCTGACCATTCGACTATTCAGTTTAGGCAGTCTCCCCCTGCCAATAATTTTACTAATCTTCATGTACGGCAGGCAGCTAGAATAAGTAAAAGACAAAAAATGGAAGGTGCACTCTAATGGAAGTCAAAAATAGAAAGTACACTGGAAATCCAAAACAATTCTTCTTTTATTCATAGATATTTTACTAAAAAAGGCACACGGCCAATGCATTTCGTTCCCTAGTGCCACGGGAACTTCGTCAGGGCTGTAACAATCACAAAGACATTTATTACACATAAATATACATATATATATATACATTAAAAAGTACAAAACAAATAACCAATCCACAACACAACTCATTAGGAGAGATGAAATGAAAAAGCTACAAAAATTCATAAATACATATTAATATGTAGGAAACACGAAAAATACACAGGACAAAGATGAGTAACCCAGAACCAAAATACAGTGAAATATAAAAAATCACGTATTATAAATAATATACCAAACTGTACAATTAAAATTCACACAGAGAGAACATACAATCATGAATATTTAGTCCAAATCATGATACTCGAAAAATAATAAAGACGAAAGAAGCATAATGAAAATAGTACGGAAAAATAAGCAAAAGAAAAGAGCGTATACAAGAATAAGAAAATATAGAAATCAACCCAAATATACACATAAGCAAAATAACCTATACATGAAAGAAAAAGAAGCAAGGTGCAAGAAATAATACAAAAAGGGAAGCATACCCAAGAATTGTAATCCATAGGACAACTAAGAAAGAAAAAAATGAAGTAATAAAGAAGAGTATCTCACCTCACTAAAGATATCAGAACACTTTCATAGTACGCGTCAAAAATTCTAATTTGGTGCTTATGGCGTATAAGAACACTACTACAGAAAATCCAATTCGACCAATCCAAAAGTCCCTAAAAAGATAATTATATAAAAGTTACCGTGGCAACATTGATAATGCATATAAAGGAGTACAAGTACCAGTACCATAGGAAGGCCCAATATAATGTGCCTCACCTGGAAAGTACACCAGTGGAGGGATATGGTCAGCTTATATCAAGAAAAAGTTCCTATTAGTCAAAGAAAGGTGGATGTATCTGTGGCAGACGAAAATTCCTGAAATAATTAAAAATGAGTAATTACCCAAAAAGCTAATATATAATAAGAATAAAATGGTAATATGATTCACAGAGTGTGCCAAAGCCAAGCAGTAAAAAGGAGAAACACACCTCACCTTAATAAAGGAGAAATAAGGTACTGAATGAGTTGCCAATACAGGAGCGGTAATATTCACTCAGGTAGTAACGATAGGGGACCATTAAATTCCACTTTCAGATTTCTGAAAGATAGATACGGTCAGTCAGTAAAACCCGAATCATCAAATCCCAATGTTAAAAAAGGTAAACAATAAGCCTTATTGTGGAAATTGTAAAGTATTTGATCATTAATGAATCCTTATTTATTGACACCCTAAATAAACAATTATAGGATAAACAGGCCCATATATAAGGTATCCATTCGCATGTGCTAACAAGAACAATAATATATGATCTTGGTCTACCAATTGGTAGTCAAGATTTGCATATAACATGTAATGAATAAAAGTGTAATGTCATACATGTGAATAATAGTCCCATTCCTATTAAGCAAAGTATAGCACGATGAAAATCCACTGTACAATAAAGTTATTCATTCACAAAGGCAATTTAAATTAAAATCCAAATGCCATGATATTATAACAAAATCAGTACAACCAGAATAACGAGTAGAAATACACACCCCATTTTTAACTAAAAGACAAGAGACACAGTGTAGTGTGTAACGCGTAGTTTAGAGAAGTGGATAATGAAAGCATTAACCTGCAAATGTTACGATGCAAAAAAGCAACGTGTCTATCTTATCACATACGACAGACATTGGCAGATAAGCAAAGTTGATTTAGCAAGGAGGACTTCCATTAGAGTGCACCTTCCATTTTTTGTCTTGGACTGTTTTACCGATTGGCATCTCTCAACAGCGGATGTGGGGAGTTGTTGCACTTGATCTTTAATATACAATACTATTGAAATTGAGGTGCTTGACCTTGGTCAGCTGTTGTTCTCTTAGTAGCTAGAATAAGTAATTCCACTCTTGAATGTAATAACACACGACAGGCAAACATAATAGGCAGTTCTACTCTTGAATGTAATGATTGACTGCCTGGGGTGCTCATGACATGTGCTGACAGTGGAGTAGACCAATCATTATCTGGGGAAGGTGATCCTATAGTGACGTGGTCCCGCAGTGCCCAAGGTGGGCTGATTGAGGTTGTCCAAAATCTAACCTCAAATGTTTTAGAACCCGTGGTTGTAAAAAGGTCTAGCAACCCTCGGTTTGAGTCTTGTCTGGACCCTATACCCAACACTAATGATTTTAAAAGGGATACTTTGCTATCATGGAACATTGCAGGAATTGGTCCTAAAATACTATCTCCAGATTGGGTTGCATTTATTGACCTCTTTGACATATGCTGCTTTCAAGAAACGTGGCTGTTAACTGCGCAACATCGGGAAGGCTTTTTAAATTATCATGTACCAGCAGTTAAAGGGGCAAAAGGGCGCCCCTCGGGTGGCTTAACCATATGGGTTCGGCAATCTTTAGGCATTAGTATTAAGTAACCCTGGGCGTAGTTCGCGAAGTAGGACTTCGCGAAGCTACGCAAAGTGAAGTTCGCACTACGCGAGCTACGCGTAGCACTTCGCGAACTGCGTAGTACCTTGTTCGCACTGTGCCAGATGTCGTTTTCAATGATTGCACAGTGCGGACAAGCAACCGGCACTGTGCAATCATTGAAAATGGCATCTTGCACAGTGCGAGCTGTAGTTTTCTGCTGCTCGAGTAGATTTTTACTCGAGCTTCAGCTTTCTCAACGCGAACTGGTAGTTTCTCATCGCGAGCGGTCGCGAGCATACGCGACCACTCGCAATGATAAACCTGACCTCCTCGCATTGGGAATCTCGCCGGGATGTTTATTTTCCATGCTCGCGATCGCCAACTTGAAGTTGCTGATCGCGAACAAGGAAAAAGTCTCGCCGGGATGTCATTTTGCTTGCTCGCGGTCGCCAACTTGACGTTGAGGACCGCGAGAAAACAAAAAATGACTGCAGCACTACGCAACACTACGCTACGCGTGTTCGCACTTTGCTACGTGCAGTTCGCGTAGTGCGAAGTAGCGCGAACTTCGCAAACTACGCGAGCGTAGCGTAGTGCTTTGCCCAGGCTTAGTATTAAGGAACTTCCTACCAATAACAATGATATTCAGGCATTAAGATTAGATTTGGGTTCTTTAGGTAAGGTTGATATTTTTAATATTTATGCAATGGGAACAAGAGGGGGTAAGTCTCAAGTAGATGAACTCCTTGATTTCCATTCCTCAGCAAGTAAAATAGTCATAGTAGGTGACTTTAATACAACATTTGAACCACTTGTTAGGGAGGATTGGCCCCTCACTGAAGAGGAAGATGTCGAGTGGGGAGTCCCAAAGCTGGAGCTTGCTCCCATAAAGAAATGGACAGAGCTGGTAGTCCAGATAAACTCTGTCTGTTTAGAGAAAGGGCTTAGGGCACGAAATGGTAGGACTCCTCAAGATAAGTTAGGGCTTAACACATTTAACAACGGGTTTAGTAAAAGTAGGATTGATTATATTCTCGTTAGTCTGAATCTCTGAATCTCTGGCATACTGTTGACGACATGGAGATCGAATGGAAAGTGATCACAATCCTCTGTGTGTTGCTTTTAAATGGTGGGTACCTGAACTAGCGACCGCCAGAGAAGCTGAATTACACTCCCATCCTGTGTTGCCTACGAATAACATGAGAAGGCTTAAGTGGTCGAGTGTAGTTGAAGACCCACAGGCCATGGAAAAAATTGCTAAGGAGGTTGACCAAGCCCTAGTAACGCTGATTAGCATAAATTCTAATAACACTAGTCTGGAGAATGTCACCCAGTACCATAACAGCCTTTTCCTACACTTGAAATCTTACTTTTTTAAAGTACATAAGAAAAAGAAGGCAACTTATCAGAATTCCTGTAGATGGTACGATAGTGACTGCCAGCAGATGAGAGCCCTCCTAGGGAAGGCCATCAAAGGTGGGGACCTAGCTGCAGTACGTGCTGCTAGACAGGCATACAAAAACTCTATGGCCAAATCAAAACGTTCCTGGGATGAAAAGAGATGGCAGGACTTGAAAGAGGCCAGTAATAAGAAAGATAGTAAGCATTTCTGGGCCATTATTAAGTGGGACAGAGACTGTATTCCTGATCCCCCAACTAATCACGTTTCCCAGGAAGAGTGGGTTAAACACTTCGGACCACAATATGCATGTAGCTCTTTGGAGTTGACAGTGGGTGAGACAAACTATATATTTTTTGTAGATGAGGCTTTCACTATTAATGATGTTGAAGTAGCCCTTTGTGCAGTCGTTGGAGGGAGAGCCCCCGGCCAAGATGGTATCCCCGCTGATGTGTTTTTACATGACAAAGCCAAATGGGGAAAATACATCTTATTATTGGCTAACACAATTGCGCGAGGAGCTCCCATACCGGACTCCTGGAAAGGGGCCGAAATAATCCCTGTGTATAAGAAAGGTGAAAAATCCCTGCCGGGGAATTGTCGTCCTATTAGTCTGATTGACTCACTACAATATATTGGGGAGATTAATTCTTAACAAGATCCAAGACTGGGTTGAGGAGCACAGTATATTGTCACCTTTGCATGCTGGTTTTCGTGCCTATACGAGCACTATTGACCAGGTGTTTCGCTTTGTTTTACTATACTGGAAGGTGGTGGTTTTGGGCAAAGGCAGCATGTATGCTGCCTTTGTGGACCTAAAATCGGCCTTCGATCTTGTCCCCCGCTCCAGGCTTTGGACGACCTTTCAAGATTTAGGTCTATCCGCTGAACTCCTGACGCTCTTAAAGAGATTGCAAGAGGGCAACTATGCAGTAATACGTTGGGGCGCACAGAGCCAGGTGACCGATTCTTTTCCGGTTGAGCGTGGGGTGCGTCAGGGATGCATCATGGCACCGACATTATTTACTGTATTCATAAACGGGATAGTTGTTTGTATGGCAAGAGTTAATACAGATGCTCTGGTCTAGGCAGTGATTAAAATTCCAATTTTAATGTTTGCCGATGACACTCTGATAATTTCAAAGACCCCGAGTGGGCTCCAACGAGCTCTGAGAGTATTTGAGGAGTTCTGTTCCGCTCGGAGGCTCGAAGTCAATGTGTCAAAAACCAAACTCATGACATTTAATCAACATAAAGCTTTTAAAGGTGGCATTGTAATGAACAGTCGTCCACTGGAACAAGTTAAGGACTTTACATACTTAGGGGTGAATATTCAGAATGATTTAAAGTGGAATCACCAGATTGACATGGCCACCCTGAAACATCGGCAGCTGTCAGGGGCGCCCCACCTCGAGCACAATAGGTCTCTGACGAAACCTATTAGACCAGTGCTCCGAGTTGACGCTAAAGTGGTGAGCTCTGCATTGTATGGTGTAGAACTTTGGGGGTTAGAGAACTTGTCAAAATTAAGTTCATCTGAAAATAAGTTCTTGAGAGGTATTTCTAATCTCCCACAAAGTACACCACTCTGTCCGCTGTTCCACGATCTTGGGAGGAAACCTCTCCAGGATATTGCAAAGCTACGCACTGTGTTATATTGGTGTAGATTGTGGACAACACCGGAATTAAAACAATATGCTGAAGGTTTCATAGATATTTTAAAAGCTGATACCTTTCATAAAATTAGTTGGTTGTGTGGTGTGAAAGATATCTTAGTTGAAATTGGAATGTCGACACTCTGGGATGAACCCACTATAGCCTGCTTTCCAACTAAGAAGGTTTTAAAAGAGAAATAGTGGGAGATGGTCACTTTAGGTGTTTTTAGTGCCAGTGAAGCATCCTCCTTAACAGGAAAGTTTTGGAATTTAAACCCATTTTGACTTATGAACCATACTGGGACACTGTTACTAAACCCTTAGAGAGGAAGCTCTATTTTCAGCTGAGAGCGGGTTTGCTGCTCCTAAGGTCTTTTACCTCGAGGTGGACTAAAACAAGGGAGAGTAAGAGTCCTTGTTGTTTGGCCTCCAATTAAACTGTTGCGCAAATGTTATTTGCCTGCCCAGCCTATGAAAATCCTCGTAGAGTATGGCTGAGACCTGCATGCAAAATCTTGGGGACAAGATGCAGTTTGGCAGCTGAAAGAATATTGTGTACAAATACCTCACCTCTATTATTCATAGCAGTTGCCAAATACCTAGGATGGATGTGGATAATTAGGGCAAAGTATTGTATTGTATTGTATTGTAGGGAAAATTATATAGCGCATGTATACCGACAGGTCTCTTAGCGCTGACAGAAGGAGATTTGCAAAAATGGCCCGGCAAAGACAGTCCTGGTGACAGGGATCTTAAAAAGTGTCTCTAAAAAGCAGCGTTTTCAGTAGCTTTCGAAGGCAGCACTTCCGTAGCAGGAGACCCCGGAGCTCAGCTGATATGGAGGGATAGCACCAGACCCATAGTATGTCTCCGTTCGTGTCTTTTTCGATAAGCCCAACAGTCCGCATCAGCTGTGTATCAGCGACCGCAGCCATGGTCTGGCACAGCCCGAGGCCTGCTGCTGCTCGCGAAAGTCCATCGCTGTTTAAAAATGTGCCTCGTTAAACTGTGCTAATATATTTTTTATCTATGAATTTAAAAAAAAAAAATGCCCTGTCATACAGTGCTTTTTATATTCATTGATTTCTAGACAATTTGTCTATTTACCATATTTAAAAGTCCCCCATTAGGATATATCCTTTTTAAAAGTGTTTATTATGAACTTTATGAATTTTGTTTACAAACTATTTTAAGCTATGAAATGATTGTGCCAGGTCTGACCAATTGTGAACTTTATGAATTTTTTTTACAAACTATTTTAAGCTATGAAATGATTGTGTCAGGTCTGACCAACTTCGAATTTAGAGTTTTTTCTCAAGAAATTATGAACTATTGGGGACACATATATTGTAACCATTGTCCAAATAGGCCTTTTATTGTAAAATATTATAATTTTATGTGCTTTTATGACGATGTGTCGAATAAAGCTTGTTTGGTATGGTATGATTATCCAGGATAGTGAGGAGTACAGACAGGAGATCTTGTCACAATTGAGTGTATACACAAATATCCCACAGAAAGAAGTACTAGATGTAATATGAAATGTTTTGGATCATAGAGGAAGACCATGTCTAGTACCTATTGATTTTATTGTAGGATTAATAGAGATTTCTTTAACTAGGATTTTTTTTGTTTTCCAAAATGTGTTTTATTATCAGTCCAAAGGTGTAGCAACGGGATTGGGGTTTGCTCCAGATTTAGCAAACCTGTATATAGATGATTTTGAAAACACATACATATACCCCGAGTCTAATCCCCATTTGGATAGAATAACCCTTTGGCGTAGATATGTAAACTACGTGCGTGTGATATGGTCTGGTGACAAAATGATGCTTGATTGTCATTAGATTCTTGTGCAAGATTAAAAAGACACCTATGATAAACCATTGTCTGCATATAAGAGAAGCAGAAATATTCAGGATCAGGTTGTAGAAGCACTATTACTACTCTTGTTTGTCTGGATGTACGTAATTGCTTTGGTTTGTCCCCCATTGCACAACACTTCAGATGTGGTACTTGCAAAGACTGTGATATGACAGAAGAGGTTAAAGGTACAAGGACATGATTTACCACCTCAATGATTTTACTAACTGCAATAGTGCAATTTGATCTGTATGGGCAAGACTCGACAGAAAGTTAAGACCAGAATTCTACAATATTGTAGTTGGTTGCATTGTGGCACTCAGGGAGTTCCATTATTGGAACATTTGAGGAATGCAAAACATCAGGTTGAGAACATAAGGTGGATGGTTTGGTTCTAGAGAAAGTGAAACCCATTCTTAGGAATGTGGATCCCACTGTCAGTCTTAATTATAATGAGCGTAAGTGGATATAGACACTGGATTCTGTTGGCAATGGCCTCAATGAAAATGATTAGATTAATGGGCAGGTGGCACAGTTTAATAGTGGATAATACTTTCGGAGGGCTCACTCAGTTATCCCTTTGTCTTAAGTGTTATCCAGATGTACTAAAGCCTATGCCTTCTCTTAAAGCATGCAAGTCCTCAAGATATTTATGAATGCATAGCTTAAGTCTTTCTGACCTATAGCAACTAAAATAACACTTATTGATTACTGTTCATGTGGCACCATGGATCTATCAATCATGTATGCTGTCTTGGGGTTTTTTTCAATATCAAGTGTGTGAACTTGTATATCATCTGTATTATGCCCCACAACATCCAAGGTATTGGGTTTGACCCCCATTGTGGGCTTTCCCATGTAAAGAGGGGTTATCCTTCAACTTTTTACCAGACTTTTTATTTTTTGTATCTTTTTTGGATTATTCTCAGGATTTTCATAGCCGATATCCTCTGTTCATCTGTTTTTCTCCAAACAACATTTTATCAATGTTAGTTTTGCATTGTGGGGCTTAGAAGCCTGTGTAACTAAACCGCCAAAGTTGATTGCCATATTGGATGAGGTTTATTCCCTCAAGCACATTGACGTCTATATCTTCCAGCACATCTTTGCAGCGTCTTCCTGTTTTTCTTTCTTCCTGTTGAATTGCATAGAGGGAAGATCCCTTGCCTGCTATTTGTACAGCTAGCAAGCTAGTTGTGTCTGGTACTAGATTGAAAACAATATGCATCCCCTTTGATTCATTAAGGTTAGTCAAAGGCATTTCTGAGCTTTGGTTTATTTGTCTGGTTGACCTGCATTGACACATTGTAATGTTCATCTTTATGCAAACACATTATAAAGCCACTACCTGGGGTGGTGCTAATGCGAAGCACTGATAGCTCTTTAGCACTCCAGCTGACCGATATAGCACCACTGCTGCCGCTTTTGTTACAGGGGGCTGTTTTTGCAGCACTGCTGCAAAACTGGCCCCCAGTAACAAAACCGCTTCCCACCGCTTAAAACAGTCCCCAACTTATCCGGCTTACCAGGAAAATGCCCGGTGCATTCTACAACCAGTCCGGCCCTGATTTTAGGCCAGTAATCTTTCCTGTCGTCTGTGACCCTCTGGCATCTTAGTTTGTGAAGACTCTCACTTGTAAGCCGAGGTGAGTGTTTAATGCAAACACTGAATAGTCCAAATCAGTTTCTTGATGCACATTAGAGTAATGTTGTCTGGTTTATGTTCTTGAGGTTGCCTCAGGGTGCCTTCATTTGGTATTATCCTTTGCTTTTTATGATAAAGACCGGAATCTGATTCGGTTCGAAATTTGGACAAACACCATTATCTAGAACTATTGCTCGTACCCTCTAATACATTGAGCATTAAACAATACACATGGCAGAAATTTCAACGTGGCGCCCGGCGGTTCCGGGTTGACGCTCTAGCATCTCTTCCCCACATTGGCACTGGAAGTACCGCCCCTCAATCTCACCGACCAGAGGTATATGAGTTGACTGCGGCTATGCACCGATACCGCCTGGGACCGGCAGAGTGAGGGGTAGGTCGACCATACGCTGACAGTATGTACAAACGTGAGTAACCGTTTTGTGAGTGTCAGATTCTAGGAACGGGAACCTTGCTCGACGTCCTTTCTGTGTTGTGAGAAAATTCCATCTGACACCAGTGTTTTGAGTTTATGGCAGACCTTATCAGCTGGTAGTTTTACTCTGTGCAAACTCCGCCCCCGCTTGGGTTTGTAAAACGGCCCCCTGGGGCACACCGATCATTACGGACAGTAGGGGATCAAGAGGATGTGGTGTGAATTTCCCCTCTGACTGTCAGACATGTTTGCTTTGTTCAGCACCAGCTGTAACTGTATTATTACCCGATTGTGCTAGCTGGTGGAGACCCAGGGGGAGGAATGGCGCTATGCACCTTTGGCCTACTCTGCATCCCTGCGTGGATGCTGGGTGGTTCCAGGGGGAGCGCTGCTTATGACTCCCTCGTGGATCTCATACCAATAACACCCAGGGAATATGATACCCTCACAACCAAGGCTGAGTGTTATTGTAGGGGGACCTATACCTATCGGGTCCCATGTTGGAATTTTTGAACCATTAACCAGTAACTGCCTCCAGGCAACCTCTACCTGCATACTTATTGCTCTATTTCCTCCTTTTTTTAACCTATACATCCATCAGGACACTGCACCTTACAGTGTCTACACCTGTCGGTGCACGTTACTGTGTATTGCTGACCCAAACTTGGTGAGTTCTATTGCAAGCTGTACGCACAATGTGTGTTTTTATACTGCCATTTTAACATTCTGCTACTTCTAGTCAAGAAATGTTAAATCGCCTTACGCATAGTCACGAACACTTGAGTGTGATGCATGCATTTATGCACATTTGAATTGCAGTGCTACACAATCATGGTCGAATTGTAGACTATTGAATCTTAGTTGAATTGTAGACCTATGATGACTGATTTATTAACCATTATGATCCTTCTTTATTACAGGTAATGTTGTAGATCTACAGGTATCACTTTTTAGGGTGCTGTATGGGTGGTCACCTATTGTTTCACTAAACAGACCACCACCAAAAAGTGTAGCAAGATATCACATCGGTCCTGAAGAACTGCAGTCGAATTGACATTAGGCAAGAAACATGTTGGCCTGCTTTTGTTGTGCAAAACCCTGCAACGTTAGCGCAGGTGTATACGCACCATTGTTTCTTAATCAGGATAGTGATCACATTCATTAATGTAGTTTTGGGTGGATCACGAACGCCTGTTCGAGTTTAACACAATTTTCACTTAGACATCTACACTCACTAGGGCCCTTACACGCACTGCACCCAACAGCTAAGAAAAAAGATCTCTGCCAAGAAGGCCCCATCACGGGTGCCGATCGGGTATTGCAGCGCCGACCGAATAAGGAGAAGACCTAGTGATGAAGCAAGATATCTAGCTGACTGGGTGTGTGAGGGTCTTTTTCTAAAAGGAGAGACATTTTTCTTCGGTCTCGAGTAATCACTGTGGTGCTCTCTGAACACACATTGACCTGTAACACACAGTAGGAACAGCATACCATTTTGTTTTTCGTGTAACTAAAAGTTGGTTGCCATATTGGATGAGGTTTATTCCCTCAAGCACATTAATGTCTATATCTTCCAGCACATCTTTGCAGCGTCTTCCTGTTTTTCTTTCTTCCTGATGCATTGCACAGAGGGAAGATCCCTTGCCTGCTATTTGTACAGCTAGCAAGCTAGTTGTGTCTGGTACTAGATTGAAAAGGATATGCATCCCCTTTGATTCATTAAGGTTAGTCAAAGGCATTTCTGAGCTTTGGTTTATTTGTCTGGTTGACCTGCATTGAAACATTGTAATGTTCATCTCTATACAGACACATTACACTCCAGCCGGCCGATATAGCACCACTGCTGCTGCTTTTGTTACAGGGGGCTGTTTTTGCAGCACTGCTGAAAAACTGCCCCCCAGTAACAAAACCGCCTCGCACCACTTAAAACTGTCCCCAACACATCTGGCTGACCAGGAAAACGCCCGGTGCATTCTACTGCCAGTCCGGCCCTGATTTTAGGCCAGTAATCTTTCCTGTCGTCTGTGACCCTCTGGCATCTTAGTTTTTGAAGACTCTCACTTGTAAGCCGAGGTGAGTGTTTAATGCAAACACTGAATAGTCCAAATCAGTTTCTTGATGCACATAGGAGTAATGTTGTCTGGTTTATGTTCTTGAGGTTGCCTCAGGGTGCCTCCCTTTGGTATTTTCTTTTGCTTTTTATGATAAAGACACATAGATGAGGTCAGACACACAGTGGATATTAGGGGTCGAAGCATCAATGATTTTTATCTCTTCTGTACCACTGATGAGACTAGCTGTTATTGATTAATATATTTATGAAGATACAGCCACTACTTCTTCAGAAATCATGATATGGATAGTGTTTTGAAAAATGCTCAAATCATCTGTAGATTTGTAAATAGCATGTACACTACTTGCACAAGCACTTGTTATTCACTTCCCATTGAGCTCCTGTCCTGTCACTTTGCATTATGTTGAGGTGTAATGAATTGTGTTGAAACTGGATACATTTATTTACTATACTCTTACCTATGTCCATTTTTGTTTCAGTGGCATCTTTGCTTGAGCTTAAGGGAGGATATATAAGTTGCACTTCACAATAATGAAAGAAGTTGGTTTGTAAATTAATTTGATGGAACCATTATTTGATGTGCTGGCTTCTGACTGACATGCTTCACATATCCTACCATTGAGATCAACCTTAAACACTCTGGTCCTACGCAGATCATCCCTTTAAAGGTTTTCAAAACCAAACACTACGCCATTAGTGCCACACTGTAATACATCAAATGAAACTGGCTTCTAAAACAGAGACAGGTTCCCAAGTGCTACGCATTCTGAAGACGTAGTGAATGTTAGGATAACAAGCTCTCAGAATATATACGTAGTTGAAATGTATAACTGCATGGCTATTCATATGGTCGCCTGAACAAACCGACCACCTGCCAGACATTGAATGACATGTTTTATGATTGCAGACAGAATAAATGTTATGGACCTTCTAAGGATGACAGGCAAAGTAGGCCCTGCTGGATTTTAAGCCTGTTCCTGTAGATCTTAAGGTAGGACCTCAGCCAACTGAAGCCTCCTGCCAGTCCATAAGGGCACTCTACTTCACAGCATCACAGAGGTAGTTATAACAGGAACATTTTAAACCTAGTGTGCGTGTTGCACACTTGCGCATTTGAACGGGAGCAGTCCAAAGGAGAATGGAGACACGCAGTTGAAACAGTACTTCACAGCAGCCCGCAAATTCATTTTACACATTATTAAATTGCACCATGCTCAGAAGGGCATACACATTTACATTTTAATGAGTATAGAAGTAAAGGAATTCACACAGAATCTGATGACTTTTTGGTCAAGTGTGAAGCTGTGATTCAAACACGTCTCCAATTTACAATGAGTTGACCTGAAGTCACCAGGCCACATTTCCAGGTATTGGAAGATTGTGTAAGAGGAAGTGTCAGCGCTTACTTGTTTTCCATCCACACTTGAGCCAGGGCACCACTAGAGCTCAGAGGGCTTGCCATTTTTAAGTGTGCTGCACAAGTTTGTGTCTAACTTGATCTAACCAGTGGATACAGGATTTGAACATGTCTGCAGAGTGTATATTTTTAAATATAAATGATAAGAAAGTATATATTAACTTGTGTTAAAGGCTCAAAAAGAAACTATTGGGAAATGCAGAGGGGCACGTAACACGTTTTTCATAGTTATCAGTATTTCAAACTTCAAGATTACAACATTACATATCTAAGAAAATGCTAAAACGCACACATCACATTAGTTTAAAGTGCTGTACAAATTGTTCTAGCATTGTGCACAAACAATCCCTTGGTTCCCCCACCTACCTGCCATAACAAAAAGAAAAGTGAAATGAGGATACCACTGGCCGCATCATAGTGCATTTTTTCCACACTCTCCCTCTCTCTCACATGCCTCCCACCCCGCCCTCTGACCACCAATAAACACGCATTTGCAATGCATTCGGTCTCACCTTTGGAACCTTATATGTATATAGCTATGCAGCACATTAGCCTGGGCGCTGAAACATCTATTGTTCTTTGACATAGAGGGAAAGTAAGCACCTAACTGTGTGACATGCCAGGTATGGGAACACATGGAGAAAAAATATTGCCTTTCAGCAGGAAATGGTATAGGGCCTTCTGTGGTCATATCACTGAAAATACAAGATTTAAAAAAAATATTGTCTACGGATGCTCGTGGAAGACAATTTCTATGGACTGGAATCTAGAGAATGCTAAAGTGATTCTGGTATTTTACTAAGCTCTGCTTGTCATTTTCTATCAAGACATTTAAATTGAGGCAGTTGAACAGAAAAAAGTCCCTAAGCGGAAGCAGACAAGTCCTGGGGCTGATCTCCAGAGCCCACAAAGTATATACACATATAAGTCTATACTAAAGTATATACTAAAATATATATACTAAAGTATATACAAGAGGTTTCGAATGCTCGACATAAAAAAGCACTATGGCACGGCCAGCGCTGACCAAATCATAGCAGTTTTTTATCTTATTATTCCATTTCAGCTAGGCTGCACAGCAGTCGTATGTAGGTACGACTGCTGTGCAGCCTAGCTGAAATGGTGTAGGTGAGACATCGTGGCTTTACCAATGTTTGTTATAGCTCTTTAACATTCATGTTAGTTCCAGAGACCCTTATCCATCTAGTTTAACCTTTAGAGCACAAGTGACATGTCTTACTTATCCTGCTGCCTAAAACCAAATATCACTCATATATCAAAGCAGGTGTTTTATGAACTCCCATATGGATCATCTTCACAAGGAGGATCTAAAGAAGTTAGGATAAATGGGAAGGTGCTAAAGGTTGAAGCTTTCTTATGTATTTTGAGGTGAGTGATTTCATGCATTTTCATAATAATTGAGATGACAGTGTGCATTGCATTTGGCTACTACTGTGTTTGCGAGCCAATTGCTGGTTCATCACTTACCTACCATTCATCAGTAAGATAATTTAAAAAGTAGTGTATGTTGAACACCAGTATCACATCAATGCTAACCATCTCCTTCACAACTACCAGTCTGGCTTCATATCATGCCGCAGCACACAGATAAGGATGACCAATGCCTCCTGATATTTCTGGACCTCTCAGGCTGCCTTTGGCACAGTTGACCATCCCACCCTGAGACACACTGTGGAGTCTTGAATGGGATTCACCAGCACTATTCTGTAGTGGTTCTCATCCTACCGTTCCAACACCAGTTTGTTCACATGGGCAGCTCCAGGCCCCAAAAGATCCCAATCACCTGGATAATCCCCAGAGGCTTCTTACTATTTCCTGTCATCTTCGACCTCTATATGTTTGTTTGCAGATTTATATAGCGCTGCTTATCACCCGTGGAGGAATCCAGGCGGTGTCCATGGGCATGGAGATATTAAGGGCCTGATTCACAAAGGTAAACTTAGACCAAAAGTCTAAGCTTAGACCTGAAGTTTAAGTTTAGACCTAAGTCTAAAGTCTAACTTTACTACTACTAACTTTAATAGTAGTAAAGCTAGACTTTTGGTCTAAGTTAGACTTTTGGTCTAAGTTTAGACCAAAAGACTAACTTAGACCAAAAGTCTAACTTTAGTAGTAGTAAAGTTAGACTTTTGGTCTAAACCTAGACCAAAAGGCTAACTTTAGTAGTAGTAAATTTAGACTTCAGGTCTTAACTTAGACTTTTGGTCTAAGTTTACCTTTGTGAATCAGGCCCTAAGTGATTTGCCAATATCACAGGATGTTGCACCGACGCTGAAACTTGGACCACGATCCCCCACTCCCGAGTCGGCAGCTCTGACTGCCGCACCACACCCGACCCTATATGGAGCAACTTGGTGCTCTGCTCACAGATAACACAAAATTTACCATGTCAGTGATACAAAACTCTACTTGAAAGTCTTCTCTATTTCAGAGATTCAATGCCTCAAACACTGCCTACACATCAGCCAGCCCCGAATGACCCAATGCTTCCGCAAGCTCAACCCAACCAAGACGGAATTCCTGCTATTTGGCAAAAACAAGCAAGAATCAGTACAAACCTGTCTCAATGACATGAACTTTGATGGCTTCGAACCCCAACTTCATCCACTCGCAAGTCACCATGAGTCACCCTGGGCACCAACTTCACCCTCAAGGAACACATTACCAAAAAAGAGAGATGACCAGGAACCAGCACTCTGCTCTATAGAAAGTGAAACCATTTCTTCCAGAATGTGACTTCGGAACTACTGCTCAAGCTCTTTTACTCTTGCCTCTGGATGGAGGTAGGGCCCTGCTATATGCCCTCCCAGACTCTAAATTGGCACTGTTAGGGACATCCTACACCCAGCAGCATGTCACATCCAGGACCTGCAAGATATAATCATATTACCCTAATTCTGGTGGAACTCCGTTAGCATCTCTTGCTGACCCAACCCATCTTAATAACCAGCAGCATCATTTACAAAGCCATCATGACCAGCATCCCTGCTTATCTTGCAAACAAGCTCACCGTCTCGGATGACTCTCGGCACACCCACAGGCAGCACACCACCAGGCTAGTGGCTGAGAAGTGTAAAAGAGAATAAGCAAAATGAAGGAAGCTTTTTCCCTCAACTCAGCTACCTCACCTATCACTCATTGACTTGATGCTTGCCTTTGAGCCAATGCAGCTTTCTGCTGCCCTTTGGCTAAGTTTACCCTACAGAAATACTGCAGTGCCTGTTTGCATCCTGTTGTTGTCCTGCTGCCTCTTGTCTGAGCACCTTCATTACAATAGCCAAAGTGTAAGTGGCTCCATCTCTGAGTGCCTGGTGCATAAGGAAGCCCCTGTCTCTCCCAGTGCCGGAGTAGATAATCGAAATTACGAGGCCCCTCGATTCAAAGTTTTCTATGTTTTGGAAACAATTTAAGAAAGCTTGATTGTCATTTTCTTTCAAGATCACATCAATATTATTTTGATCCGTTGTCGCCAGGCACCTAAAATGAGTGGTGCCCATAAACCGGTGCCTACTTTGCTTATTTGGTAATCCTGGACTGACTCTCTCCCGGCTGTCTGCCTCTTCTTTTGCCTGTACGGCTGCTGTCTACGCTGACATACCTGTTGCTGACCATGTCTGTATGCATTAAGAATTGCTCTAATGAACAGCTGAGGGATTCCAGCGGAATGAGTAATGTCAATATTGATTTTAGTCCAGCAACATCGCGCCCTTAGCAGTGGCAGATAGATCTCTTCAATGAACGAGTTGTAAAAACAAACAGCATCCTGGAGGCCCCACGGACGAACGCCAAGACACACTCATCTTTTCAGCTGGCATACACAAAATCAATTAAAACTGTTATTGACTCTAGAAATGGCAGCTTCTTCGCAATATACATGAGGGGGGAAATTATAGAGGTCTACAAAGTGTTTCGATGATCAGATTAAAGTATAGTTTGCACCATTCTGTCCTGTTTTTTTAATGAAAGATTCCATTCAGAGTGTAAAGAATAAAATTACTGTTTCAGAAGAAGCAGGAAGAACAGATGTTCAGTAACTTTCAGTTAAAGAAATGTGAAAGCGCTGCTTTTGTGCTGTTAAATCTATCTTCTAATAGGTGAGTCTAATCCCCTTTTTTATAGCGCAATTCAAAATGAAGATGGCGATGCTTTGCCATTAGAATCATTACATGCAGCTGCTCAGGGCGTCATTAAAAGAAGAGAGAAACGTGCGCATGCACATAAAAGACAGAGGGCCTGAATTAGAATATGTCAAATGGCCCGCGAGCCTGCCAGGTGTGTGGAGGCTGTGGCCTCCCTCCTCTGGCAGAACCAGGGCTGCCATGTTAGCATACCCGCCATACAGGTGGAGATCACTGTGCCTTCAATGGAGCCACCGCTACGCCCCTCCCTGAAGTAACTGAGCCTTTGCTGAGCGGGGGTCATATTTGAGGCAAGCACATGAGGACGTTTTTTTTGTTTTAACAATAAACTCCCAAAGCAGATGTGCGTGCATTCTTGAAAACAAAATGTCAATCAGCCTCACACAGAGGAAACATCTCCCCTGTATATCAGGTCCACAGGTTTCCTTGCCCAAGACTAGATGCATCACATGGGGGCTCGAAGAAGGGCACTCTAATGACCTAACACAGGGATGGGTGACCAGTGCTAGGACCTGAGGGCCTTATGGTGAACAGACAGGCTGTCATGTCTTAGGTTTACGCCTGCAGAGCCAGATAGGCCCTACCTTCAAAAACAAAGAGCTTCCTTCGAATAACATGCATTTGCAATGCATTAGGTCTCGCGTTTGTGAGAGTTAGAACTACTGGTGTTGTAAATTACAATGTCTTTTACCCATATGTTTTGGTTTGGAGTAGAGTGTGTTAAAGCCGGATTCTTATCTATCTTACCATCACCAAGAATCCTCTCAGGTCGCCAGGATCTTTTTATCTGCTAAATAGTGTAAAGGGGAGGAAATCCAATATTAACACATAATCAAAGGAAATAGAACTGGAACTCTAAAGGACCACTGACTCCGAATCTCAAAATTTAGGGATTTATTTCAAAGCCAAAAATAATTGCACATACAAACACCTCAACACAAGGTGAAGGAAATAAATGGCCACTAATACAAAAAAGATTCTGCGCAGGAGTCTCATCCGACTCAGAATAAGGAGAATTGTCAGCTCAAGAAGCATCAGGCAGGCAATAACAACTCCAATCTGACTGTTGGAAGTCATTACCCTAGAAAGAAAATCAGTTAGTCTATCCCTACTCTATCTCTAAAGTGACATCCCTTCTTAGCATTTTCCCAGGCAAGAGAGTAAAAAGGTGTCAGAAGTGAAGACCTCCTTAGAAGGCCACTCACTTAGTCAGAGCTCATTCTAAGATGCTCCTTCTAGCTTCTCATCTAAACCTCAACTGCTCAACCCACAGGGCACTGTCCCTAATTCAAAATCCCAAAAACGTAGAACACGCCCTCCGGCACACCTCTTCAACCAGGTCTTCTTCCAGCAGTTTTCCATTGAAACTTGTCTCCCTTCCAACGACGGTTCACTCGTCCTTGGGTCCCAGGCACCTTCTCCGCCAAAAGTATCATCCCTGCATTCCAGTATACTCCCATATTGGCTTCTCATGCCATCCTAACTCCTAAAACAAAGAGTTAGTTCTCTAACGAGCTAGGTGTCCTTGCACCTGCAACAGAAACATGGGAACGAGAAACTTTCCACTTCTCTGAGATTTTCTAACATCCCCGAAACCCAAAGCCTTATCAAGGAAAATCATTGTCGGCCTACAATATTTAGCTAACATAAGAAACGAACAGGCCTTCTCTTAACGTATATGCGATCAGGCCTTTACACGAATTAAACACACATTTCTAGAATCACATTATAAACATTGATTTCATTATATAAATAAACAGCAAAAGGTGCACCACTTCATAAAATACAGTGTGATTTAAATCAGTCCATATCCTTGGTGTCTTTTCCTTTTAAAAATTCTTCTTTATTTTTTATTTGTGACATAGACATTAAAAACAGCCAAAGCAGCCAACGCGTTTCGTCCAACTTGGGACTACTTCAGGGCGTAAGCAATGATACACCGATATGTGTTTTCAATAGTAGTGTTTCGAAGAGCACAATTCAATGACAATTCACGAAGTAACTACGCCGTATTAGATAAGTAAGAGTATCTGCTTAATAGAGCCAATGGGGATCACATCCTTCCAGTATAATTCATATTTAGACTTCGTCCAAAATTACAGACAGGAATGCCAGTCTTTAGAATGCCCGATTCCGTATCCTTCGTGATCCAACAAAAGCCACCGCTGTCGATCATGTGCTGGCGGGTGCTAATCAAGAGGGCACACTTGGGGTGAACTTAAAACATCACCAACAATATGATGGGGTAACAAAAAATCCAGTGCTGTCCTAGAGGGATACCGCTAGCTTCGTTTCTTTAGTATTGATTTCATTATACTTAGCATATATGAGGAAGCAAAACTACACGTGCAGACTTCAATATGGTGCATGTTTAAACCTAATGCATCACATTACACGGAAACTAATCACTATGCATTGACTAAAATACATTTTCATTTTAACTGCCACAATGAGCTTCATAATGACATGGTTACATTTCTAATTCGTTCTAATAAATGCTATTTTAGTAATACAATTCTAAGGCACACATTAATAAAGTTCCACTAAATATGCGGGTGCTGACTAACAATGATTATGATGCAGCCCTACAAATTTCAGAAACCCATGGCGCTCTATTAAGTGGATGTATGAGGTGTGGTGTGGAGTGGAATCATGTGGGCTGGATTGGAATTGTTTGTTGTGGAGTAAATTTGACTAGTGGAATTATGTGTAATGGAGTGCAGTGAAAATGTGTGGATAGTAATTTTGTGGTATTGAGTACAGTGTAATTATGCGGAGTGGGATTGTGTGTCTCAGTGGAATCATGTGGAATGGAAGTTTGTGTTAT
This sequence comes from Triturus cristatus, assembly GCF_964204655.1. Lineage (NCBI taxonomy): Eukaryota > Metazoa > Chordata > Amphibia > Caudata > Salamandridae > Triturus > Triturus cristatus. The sequence continues at coordinate 560,069,802 of NC_140588.1, forward strand.
GCAGTGGTATGTGGTTTGCTGTTGAATATTGTGGCATAATGTGGAATTCTGTGGTGTGGTTTGGATGTATGTAGTGGGCTGTGTAATTGTGTTGAGTTGAATTATGTGGTTTTTTGTCGAATTATGTGGTGTGAAATGGAACCATGTAAATTTGAATTGTGTGGCATTGAGTGAAAGTATGCTGATTGCAATTATATTTTTTTACAAAGGAAGATCTGACCACCTTATTTTAGTTCCTGCTGTTTATTTAACAGATTATGGACCAATGGAAATTCTTTGTCTTGGTCCTGGCTACATCATTGCCAATAATTAAACACTCTTTGGGCTTGTTTTACAACATTCAAATGCATGTCAAAACATAAAGCGATACACTTGGTGCTCATAATCAATCAACGCGTAGAATGAAAACAAATATTTCAATAGGAAAATACATAAATCACGTAGATTAAACAGTACAATAGTCACATTACACCTACAATTTGTCAAGATTCCTATTTTATTGGAACTCTATACAAAATAACTATTTTACCTAACTTTGTAAGAGTTCCAAGACCCAGGGGCTAAGCTCAAGGACTATGTGGGATATATTTTCCATTAATAATCCCTATCTTGCCTTAGGGCTACATATACAGCCCTCACGGTTTCAAAGAAAAGTGCCGACGCATTTCAAATCCCTGTTTTATCAAGGGAATATGTTCAGGGCAAATTGACTCGGTGTAATCTGTAATAAAGGACAAAAATTATTTTAAAGTTAGTTAAAATAGTTCTTTAATTTTAAGCATAATTGTGCGTAACCCCTGGCTATAAGATTGCAATTATATAGGGTCAATGAAAGAGATATTTCTTTTGACTGGGTTCCAACGCCAGATTATCAGCCACATTGAATGATTCAACAGGTGGAGGACAGGCAAGAATGTGTTTGCTTGTCCTGCTCTGACTTAAAACAGCCAATGGAGGGCAAAGCAGTGGCTCTCCATGCTTATGGAGATATAGGACGTGGCCAAGGTCTGGTATTACTCCAAGGCACTGCCCTCTGAGGATTTCACAGTGCCGTTGTTGACATGATTTGTCATTCCATTAGCAATGCTTCTGCAGTAGTAGTAGAGGAATACAAGCACTTGAATTAATTGCCAGTCCACTAAAGTGAATTTTAGTGCTGAACCCTGGCATATGCATCGGCAAATAGCTGTCAAGTATTTCTTCTGACTTTTTACGGTGAATTTGCAATTTCAAAGTAAGCACTTAATCCAAATAATGAATATGTCATTTAAAACAGGAATATCAAGATTTAATGAAATGCCTTTATCACTGGGTTGGTAAGGTCTATAAGCTTGGTGAAGCTTTTCTGAAATGCAACTGTCTGACAGAGCCCTGCGACCTTCCAGTCGTCCTGGTGAGTTGATTTTCTGCCTCTGGCACAAAGGCAATCTTTTTCTTAACCTAGGAGCAGATACATATCACATAACTCCAGTATGAAATGTTTCAACATCCTCTCTTCTGGTGCCTTATTTGTGGATTTAAACTTGACATACATGCACAAAAAGATAGTTTTAGGAGTGCAAAACTACTTTTGCATTTAAAAAGTTTCTTTTGACTGATGGGAGTGCAGTGAGCAATCAACGCAGGAATGCCATGCAAGTTGCTTAACAACCAGAAACATACCAATTTATGGGCATTCACAAAGTCTTCTTCGAACCTTTCCCAAACTAGAAACAATTGGAGATTTACTCCTCAGAAGACAAAGTGCTTATCCTTTTTTTCCAGGGTACAAAGAGGAAGGTGATCTCCTGAACATGTTAGGAATTTAGGTGATGGGATTACTCCAAGGAAAAAAAATCTCTACAGAATTTTTTTAATATATTTTGCACTTTTTATTCCTCGTGTGAAAATTCACATGTGTGTGTTTTGGTACCCAAAATAAAACTGTAAAAAAAAATCTGAATTTAGCCTGGAAAGCTGCAATAGGTTCTGCATAACTAGGTCAAGTTGTGAGCAGGCCAAAAACGATAGCTCTGCACCCAAGCCAGGAGGTAAACCTAAGTATGCTGGTATAGGCCTTTCTGAGAATCCTGTTCTTACGAATGACCAGGTGAACAAGCACTTTCAAAGAACAGGACTTTACTGGAAAATGAAAGGTTCGGTGGGGAGCACTATAAATTAAGCAATATAAAAGCACAGAGGAGTGTTTACATAGAGTGCATCTGCGCTTTATTAAGAGGGTTGAGGCCAATAAATTCTGTGTTGGAGCAAAACAAATGAATTGTTAGAAAACAGTAAAAAAACTAAGCTGACTAAATTCCAAGTTCAAAGGGAGTTGAGGAGGGAAGCAAATACAACTAAACAAGAACTATACTACCCTCCTGTTGTCACTTAGTGAATAACAGAAGGTGATACAACTCCCTTTGTGTGCATTTTTACACGAGCACCAGTAACATTACACAGGGACACATTCATTTTTGGTATGCACGGGGACATTAAGTGATTTGCCCGGAATCACTGTTCAACACCAGGACTCAAACCAGGTCTCCTCTCCTGCTCCAAAGTCGGCAGCTCAGGCCGTTAAGAAACATCCTCTCTATGCTATGATTGGAGTCCATTACTGAATGGCCAATTGACAGCATTAAAACCATGAAAAACAGGCAAATAAATGACCCACATACCCTGGGGACAGTTGGCAAAAATGATATTGCATGAGGGGCTATCACAACGTAAATGTATGCAGACGGCAGTCCTGTTCTCCGTGCCTCGAGCAGCAGCTAGACTCCGGTCATTAGCTCAGCACTGCAGGCCGCGGTTCCACTATAGTAGCTCTACCGTGAAGTCGTAAGTAATGACCGCCGTGAGCGAGTGCTCCTGCTCATATTTGGAAGTCACAGACAGGTGTGAGGCAGCCCCACAACTCCTCACTGTATTTCCCTGCTAGAGCATCCCCTCTCCCTCTTTTTTTGTCACGAGGCTCCGACCAGCTCAGATCCTAGACGGTGCAAACCCAAAAGACATGGACTGGGAGGAAAATGCGCAGCAGGGCCAAACTCTCACTTGGTTGTAAATGCGGAGGGTGCGAAAGGCACAGCAACTACGCAGAGACCCCTCAGGCTTTTCATTGCAGAGCAAGGAGGGCAGCAGTGGGAGGCACACAGTCAGCAGTGCGCTCGTCGACTAATGCTGCATAAAGAGACAAGAATAAACACCATCCCTGCTTAATCGTTCAAAAACATGCTAATATTTTTAATGCGCAAAATGTTAGGAATGTAACATAATATATTGTGGCTGTTTATATGCCACGTGAGCAAACAAGCCAGATAAGAGGATGTAGCGTAATGGCCAAAGCTGCCAACTTTGGAGGAGGGGGGCCTAGGTTCAAGTCTCGGTGTAGGCTCAACACCCTGCGACTAAGCAAATCATGCAATCTTTGTGTGCCTACACAAAGTTAATGTTGCCTTGTGTAAAGCTCTCAAATATCTTCTGCCTGCAACCATACCAAGCAGGTCCAAAGGACATTAACACACACTAGGCATGCCAAGGGAAACAAACGAAGACCAAAACACAAAGATGCCGATGGTTCCAATGAGGCGATGTGCACAACATCAAGAACGCCGACCTCGGAACTGGGGAAGCAAGCCGGCATCGGCTCCCCCGCACCGACAGAAATGCAGAGACATGCCCATCCAAAATGGAAACAAAACAACTGCAGAAATTTCATCACCAGCGCACACCTATAGGAAACAAGCATTTGCAATGCAATAGGACTTTCATTTACGCGAGACCTATTGCATTGCTAACAGTAGTCATCACGGACAACGGGGGGAGGCACAGACAATGGGAGTGAGGGGATAGATGGCATGGACAACAGGAGTGCGGGTGGGGGGGAGAGAAGGCACAGACAACAGGAGTGCGGGTGGGGTAGTGGAGAAGGGGGTGAGAAGGCACAGACAACGGGAGTGTGGGCGGGTGGAGGGGGTGAGAAGGCATGGTCAATGGGAGGGAGGGGGGAGTGGAGAAGGCAGTTGGAGAACCTCAATAAAGAAAAAAGTGCTCACAGTCTAAATAACACATACCTTGTAACACTCAAAGTAAAGGGGCCAGTAACCATGGGAGGATACAAGTGACAACATGACCAGAATAAGGAAGGACTAACAAACCCATAAACGAATCTGAAGCCAGCATTTACGAAGGATGAAGACACAAGCCTAAGAAAATATGGGCGGGGAATGGGCGGGGCTTCCCTCACGTATTGAACTACAGCAGATCTTCACCAGAGCAGCTCTTGCGCGCTGACTCTAGGCTCGACCTGAAAATAGAGCATGATCACGCCGCATTCGGCAGGGCAGAAACACCGAAGATTTATAATGGTACGCCAGCTCCCATGTACTCCAAATGATGGTAGAGAGTGTTATGTGCTATTTATTATCTGTTCCCTAATTATGGGCCAGGGCCAAATGTAATGGGATATAACGAGGTAAGGGGCAATTAATTGCAGTTAACACACAAAACAAAGTGGGCAATAAGAGTGCTTGCAGCTGCCCCCTAATCTCAAAAGACATAGATTGACATACATGTCCACTATCCATGTCTACTTCTCTTTCACATTGACAGTAGAAACATGCAAATAACATTAATCTTTGACACCATTCAAAGCATTCTGATTGGCTATGATTGCCAGCATTCCATACATGGTGCTATGATTGTATGCCAGGCTTTTAACGCCATTAAAACTGCTCACTATGATTCTAACTATGATGAGTGAAGGGAGATTTTGGATGAGTAAAACAAAGTGATCAAACTTCTCAGAATTAGGAAGTGGTTTCATCAATTTATGGCATGTTAGTTAGGCAAGGTGAGCAATTGAAATCAGCAGATATTTGCCTAGAAGCTTTAAACATATAGTGGATAACCAAACCCCTCTTTCTATACATTACTATTAGATTGGGTTATAAAGAAAACATTAACAGCTGAAGTATATATTCTAGAAAAAGGAAGCACAATATTTGCATGATTTCATCAACAGGCATTAACAATGAATCTGGACCCGTGATCAAGAAAGCAAGCCAGTTAAATGGATGACAGTAAGTAGAGCATGCACATTCATTCCCACAAGTATACACAAGAAATGAGGGATTCAGAGGGAGTTGATGTACAAATTCCAGGGTCACTAAAAGAAAAGTAAAAAAACAAATAAGTGAATTTAGGAGAGCTCTTTTTCTACTCCATGATACACACGTGAAGCCTGTAGATGGTATGTTTATATAGGCATTAGGAGAACCTATGTAATTATTTTATTACTGCTATGTATTGCTGGCTCAGAAGCGATAGATAGATAGATAGATAGATAGATAGATAGATAGATAGATAGATAGATAGATAGATAGATAGATAGATAGATCTACACTTATAATATTCTCTGCACTGTTAAATATGCTATTATTCTTTTTAATGCATGATGAGACCCTGTGCTTGCATTTAGAGTAATCACACTTATTGAAATTTAGTTTTGACAGCTGCAGAAAACCAGTGCTGGGCTTCAATGGCCATAGAGAGTGTGTCTGATTTTGCCGCTCTGTGTGCAATGTGGAGCCCCGAATTTTGAGGTTTTTTTTACAAATAAAGCTTAACCCTTGGTAAGGGCATTACACTAATCCAACCCAGAAGTAACTATGGACCAGTCACAATGGTGTACATCTATTCAACAATGAAATCTGTAGCCTGCCACTGATAGGAAAGTTGAAACATTTTGATAGAGATTTGCTGATTCTGTACGCTGCCGCAGTGTGATTCAAACCTGTACATTGGGATATGCTTCTAATAGCAAAAGGTATTTTGTGCACTCAAGGTGCCCTTTTCACAGAGCGAATCGTCTCCGACACCCACAGTTTTCGATGCAGATTCAGATCAAAGTCGATCGACAGACAAAGCTATGCCTCAGAAACAAATGCCTCCTCGAAGCAGGCATTAGCAATGGGAACCGTTTTCATTTCTCCAAACATCACACGCATTGCAAATGCTGAAGCGTACTAGACATACCCTGCATGAGGAATCTGTTAGAAATGTGTCTTTACATAGGAATTTATACCAAGCGGGTATGCTTCCAGTACATATCCTGTGCTAGATAGGCAAACTCACCTCTGCACTATCGTGTGAGGCTGTGCTTTGCACAAGGCAGACTTTAAAAAGTAGCACATGTGGATTTAAGATGTACATGTTTTAGTAATAATAAAATCTTACATTTGTTGTTTACTATAGTAAGGCCTATCTCTCTCATTGAATAACATTGGGTTACCTTATTACATTTAATACATGTTAACTGTTTATTGGGAGCAGGAAGAAATAATATGTTTGGACCCAAATGAATTGCAATTTTTTTAAATCCTCTTTATTGGCAAAGTCACATTTTAATTCACAATTCTGAAAATGCCCCTATTAGAAAGCTGGCATTTTCTTGCCTTAACCATTTGGCACCTGCTGCCAGTGTCCTGGGTCACATGACCGTGAATGGCTCTGCAGTTGGGTGCTGTCTATTCTTGCCAGACAGTGAGACAAAGGGGACTACACTTAAACAGGATGAGTCATCCTGTCTAGATAGCTAAGGGAGGAGTTGTTCCCTGACCTACTTAAACATCAAAGGGCTTGCCTCCAGCACACACAAAGGAATCTGACACCAGGCTTTTGTCGCCCAGTCTTCTTGGATCCTTGTCAAGGAAAGGGAAAACTTTCCAGGACCAGGTGTGGAAGTAGCCCAGTATGCACCCCCTCCACTTTAAAGGCTGGCACCAGGTACACATATTGTACCCTCAGAACTCCACAATAGTACACTCCTGGACCTGTGTAAGATTTCAGAAGGACTACCTAGACCCCCAGAGGACTACCATACTGCTACCAGAGGCCTGCCTGCAGCTTGAAGACTTGCCCTGCTGCTTCAAGGAGACCTGGACCATCTCCTTGAACCCCATCACCAGAAGTGACTCCAAGGGCTAGTTGGACAGCGTCCTGTGTGATCTGCAGGGACATAACAAGCCCCAGAGACCTTGAAACCTGCACCTGGCCCCTACCATAGTGAATCTTAACCCCCTAAGTGGTGACCCAAGAACCTAAACCCTTACAAGTGGTGTAAGATGTGCTGCTCCTGCCTAACCATTAAAACTAGTGACTTGGAAAGTTTTTCACCAAAAAGTGTCCTGAGAACCAAGAGAAGACTGAGACCTACCTGCTAGCTGATCAGCCCAAGGTGTGGAGTAGGTTGGCCTGCATTGCCGGTAGCTCCCACTACGTTCTTCTCTGCAACATCAAATCCTGTTCGGAGGGGGCTTCCAGCAAAGATATCCTGCTGCTTGGAGTCCTCATCAGATACAGCCTGCAGCTTCTTGCCGTTGGAGATTTCCAACTTCCCAAAAAGTGACCAAGTCCAAAGGTAACATTTTTCAAAACAACTTTGGGCAGTGGCTGTCCGATGAACACACCTCCTCCTTGGACAAATTCTGCTTTCTTGCCCTGCTGAACACTAACTTCTCAGAAACTTTTGTTCAAAATGTATTCTAAGTCCAAAGGTAAGCTGGACCGGGCCCACTCCACATTGTGTATCTGACTCACGCTCCATCGCAGTCGCCCAAACCTTTAGACTTTGCCTTGATCTTAAGCAATCAGATAACGGCGGTTGGCGCATTGATCTTTTAGGAGCTATTTTGCACTTAAAACTTTGAAGATTTATAACTCAGATTCTACTGATTGGACTTAATTTATTTTGTTGTAATTTTATTCATTAAAATATACTCTATTTTCTAAATTGCTTTGGGATTTTTCTCGTGTTGTGTTTACACTTTGTTGCTGTTTGTGTGCTTCCAAAATACATCTACATTAAGCTTGACTGCTTTTGTGCCATGCTACCAGAGAGTTAAGCATCAGTTAATTTAGTGACTTTTGTGGTTCACCCAGACAAGGACTGTGGTTGTTGCTTGAGTAGGGATTCACCCTCCGCAACCAATAATCCAATTTCTTACACCTGACACCAAGATGGAGAGGAAAAGTGATATGGATCACCACACACACCCTGCACGCTAGCAAATGCAACATTTCCTTACCCTTTTTAACCTAAGGTTTGGTGGTGCATCCAATCATGCATTTAATATGCATTATCATGAGAAGTGGATAGGAAACCTGTATATAGGCTCTCCCATACCCCTCTGCATCCAACTCTTTAAATTTGCATACACCTGAAAGGGATTCAGCACAAAGATACATCCCTAACTGTCCACAAACAAGAATTTACCAACACTCACAACACACTATCATAGATTTATAGCTGACTGGCAGTCCCAGTATATGCCCACATGCACTGATCTTACATTACACTGTATTACTTTATGTTGTGTTCTCTGCAATGTGTTACATGTATGGATGAATGTGCTGATGCACCATGCTGTTTATCAATCAGTTGATGTGTGTGTTATGAATGTCTAGTCTATGCAGATTGTGCTCTAGACAAGAGTACTAAACAAGTATATATGTGTGATACAATGTTGTACATGTGATGGTGGCAAGTGCTATTGTGGTATGATATCGGTGGCATGTCTCATGTATCATCATGTATTGTGATGGGCCACTTTGGATCTATGCAAGATGGCCTCTCTAATACGTTCTCTTGAAACTTTGGGTCATTTATGTTCTTCACATGCTAACTGGCATACATGTGGCATCAACCTAGCCAACTGAGTAGCAGTCACAGTAGGGTCAGTAATGCATGCTAAGATGCGGAAGTGACCTACCCTTTTGAATACCATCTGTGTCATAGTATTCATTTCTGCTTGGTAACAATCATTTGAGTTTCTCACATGCTTAGCATCCACATCAGCAACCTAGCCAAAGAGATAGCAGAGCTCTCTGTGCCTGATTCACAAAGGGAAACTTACATTGTTGTGTACATTTATGATTGTTTGCTATTCACAAAGATATTTTACTAGTAATATCTTTGTGACTAAGGAGTCTCCACTCATTAAAAGATATGACTGCAGTATATTTTAAAGTGTAAGTTTACCTTTGTGAATCAGGCCCTCCATGTATTTACAGTAAACAAGAGAAATCACAGTAGGCCAGAAATCCAGATGTCAAGGTCCAGAATCTATGAAATGTTTTGAAGACCACCTGTGACATAGCATTCATTATTGCTTGCCAGAAATTGCATCAGCTTCTTGCATGCTTGTAACCTCCATTAGGGTGGAGGAATGTGGCCCTACTAACTAAAATTCCCCCAGAAAAGCCCCAAAGATTAAAAATAAACTGGAAATAAAGTTTGTAATTACGATAGGGAGCAAGATGGCGGCCGCAACTGTGGCCGGTTAAGCGAGTGCTCTCCACCTCCACAATGCTAACCGAGTCTCTGATGGCGTTTTTACCCAACTAACTGCTTGGGCCCTGGGAACACTGGCAGTACTAACCGCAGTATCTTTGGGGTCTGGATATACCTAGCCGTCTTTGGAGGTTCCCGGCACGCCATAGTTATTTATGGTTTGGAGATTTTTTTGTGCCGCTGCAGCTTGGAGAACGCTGCGGAGCACGCAGCATCTTCCGCGGTGCTTTCCTGTGTTGGTCGGCGCCGATAGTGGAAACCCGGGAAGAGATATGCCAGGGAAGAACGCACCGTCACGAACAGGCCGCGGCAGAGGGGCTGGGCAATCCGCGGTGACTCCAGTAAGAACACGGCAGATGGCAGCGGGGGAGAAGCCGGCAGAGAAGGTAGCTGATAAGATCAGCAAGTTTAACCGGCAGGAGGAAAATAGCCTACGGCAGCCCCCCCAGCCAGGAATCACAGCTCCGGGGTTGATGGAGTTGGAGAGGGACGCCGCACACCATATACCAGCGATGTTCAAGGTAAAAGATAAAACTTGTGGCGATGTGGCCTCACCCAGCACGCTAAATATGAGTGGGGGGGGCCACAGCAGAATTTGGACACTCAGGATGCACAACAAGGGACACAACAAGGGACACAGAAAACTCCGGTAATCCTAATCCCGCCAAGTCCTGGAAAGGGGATTCTGGGAGATGGAGTCCGGGAAGGATTGGTGCAAGTAAATATGGAGGCTGAACTGACTCTACAACAGCCGCAGCGGCGGAGCACTGAGGGGACGGTAAATACCATGGACCAGAGCGGGGTTGGCTTCTTAATATCGGAACCTAATGCAAAGTCTGGGAGCGTAGAGCCGTCGAGAGAATTATGTGATTTGCCGGATAAAGTCTCGATTGTGGAGGACTTCTTCTCTCTATCCGATAGGTCTTCAGTAGACAGTGCTGTACAGGAATGGCTGGAAGGGGGCAGTACGGGGGAGAGGAGGAAAATTTGGAGGGGTCTGTGGATGCTTCGGGCCAAGGCGACCAAGTGCCCAGGGGAGGGGCAGGGAGGGGGTCAGCGGCCTCTTCTGCCTGGGATGAACAAAACTCTCCTAACTACGCTGCTTCTGCCATATCGGGTGGAGTCGCCCTTGCTCTACAGGACCAATTAGTGCGACAAAGCTCAATTTCAGCACCAGCACCAGAAGAGATCACATTAGCCACTATTTATGATCTAATCATGACTCACAGAGCAGAGACTCAGGCTGGGTTATTACGCACTCAGAACGCATGCAAACGATTGCAGAACGCTGTAAGACGAGTGGCTAAGACCTGTTCGGAAGTGGTTATAAGGATGAGCGAGGCTGAAACAAGGATCTCTACGTTAGAGGACGAACTATGCGCTCAGAAGGAAACAGTGGGGTCCTTTAAGACATACAGGGACGATCTCCACTGGAAAATAATGGACCTTGAAAATAGGTCTAGACGTAATAACCTAAGAGTACTGGGTGTGCCGGAGGGGAAAGAGGGTGCGGATCTGTTAAGGTTTATGGTGGAGCTATTCTCAGAGGCATTCCCAGAGCTGGGGCACTGGGACTGGCAAAGGGAAGTCCAAAGGGCACATAGATTTCCGTTTATTCAGAAGAAGGGGCAAGGCTCAGAATTCCCTAGGGCTAACTTGATCTCATTGTGCAACTTTAGAGCGAGAGAGGAGCTCTATGATTTAGCACGGCCAAATAAAAGGAGAAGTGCTAAGGGCTGTGAGTTTTTTGTCCGACCTTTTGCCAGGACACGGTTGGGCAGCGATGGAGGCTTAGACAGCTTATACCAGAGTTTCAGGCTAAGGGGGCTCAGGTGTTTCTCCAAAATCCAGCTAAATTGAAGGTTGTTAAGGGTGGTCGCAGTCAGTTTTTTATGTCGGAGATTAAGGCAAAAGAATATCTTCAGTCAATCTGACTATTTTATATGGCTTTATGCCCTATGCCTCTTGCCTTATACTTAATGTTTTGGAGGCACTCTGTGAAGAGGTTCTAGGGTATCTCAGAGGGGGCTTTTGTAGGCCTCTTATATTCTCATTGGGAGGGCCCTTCGGTGTGCTAGTTAATGAAGGCGGGGAAGCACGAAAGGACGTAGGATATGGAGCTATGAATGTTCCTTGGGGCTTTAGGTGGCTGGTTGGATAACGGTTTTTTCTCTTCTATTATGAAGGTGGTTCTGGGGAGGTGGAGGATGGGCACTGGGCTTTTTCATCACTAGGGAAGGGATTCCCAATGCTCTATGAGGGTGGTTCGGGGGGGGGGGGTGGGAGGGTTGGTAGCTTAGGGGGCGGGTTTGGGGGGAGTTGGGAGGGGGGGGAGGGGGCGGGTGGGTGCAGGGGTTAACCGATTCAGTAAGGAGCACAGTCTATATATGGTATAGTTCTTATCAGACCGTTTTAGTTAAAGTTTGTAGATACATACATGTTAAGATTAAAAATTGCTTTAGTATCTGAAAGAAATCTGCTGTATCAGTTGTATCAGTTGTATCGGAGGTATATATGCCATGCAAGCTGCTGGGAGAAATTTCTTTGGCGGGGGAGACAATATAATGTTAGATCTCTGGTATCAAATATGGAATGTGATAAGGATGTAGGATGAAGAAATTAATATGCTGCACACTTAATATCTGTGGTTTGAATGACTTTGGGAAAAGAAGAGTGTTGGCCAGAATTATATACTTAAGCTCGTGGGATCTTTTGTTTCTGCAGGAGACGCATATTGCATGGTCGAATAGGGCCTGGCTCGGTTCTTTGGGGCTCGAGCTCTTGGCCTGTACTACGCAGACAGTCAACGCTAAGGGTGTCGCGATACTTGCTAAAAAAGGACTACTTAAATTGAAGAAGTACAAAGTTGATAATCTGGGATGCTGGGTAATGATGGAGGTAGTGGTTTCGCAGCAAGTTATCACATTATGCTCAATAATATATGGCCCAAACTCGGACGACCCAGGTATTTTTCAACTGATCAATACAGAATTAGCATTATATCCACATCCTATGATCATTTGTGGTGACTTAAATATACATCTCCACTCGCAGGTAAACTTAAGGATAGCTGAAACCTACGTTGGTAGGAAGCCGCAAGGCTTTAGGAGTCTGCAGGCGCTCGTTCAGGATCAAGGGCTATATGATGTGTGGGCAGAACTCAATGCAGGTCAAGATGGCTATACATATTTCTCTGCCCCACATGGGAAAATGGCACAGTTAGATTATTTTTTGGTGTCTGGTGTTGTTTTATTGAGGGCTTCAATTAAGATACTCCCTAAAATTATATCGGATCACAATCCGGTAGTTCTGGAGTTTGATTGTCTGGGTTTAATGGCCAGGACCTCAAAATGGACATTTGATAGAAAGCTTTTGCTTAATGAGGATTATTGTAGTTGGATGGACAAATGGATCCCTGAATTCATCCAGGCGAATATAGGATCAGCTAGGATAGATATTGTTTGGGATGCATTAAAGGCGGGGATAAGAGGTGAGACACTAAGATTTGCTGCAAGGAAACGCAAGATAGAGCGGTTAAGGGTTATAGATGACTTAGTGACTCTCTCGGCTCGAGCAAAAATTGGTTCAAGAAATAAACTCTGCAGGGAGGGTTAAGGAGGCTCAGGCTGAGGTTGCTGCCTGTCGGGCGAAAATTTATCAAGGCTCTGCAGATGTGGCTGCTGCCAGCTATCAAACACATAGGAGGGAGCTCTATGAGTACGGAGAAAGGGTCGGTAAGGTTCTCGCTAATAGATTACGCCAAAAGGAGGTCCACTCTAGGATAGTTAAGATTAAAGATCTCGATGGGAATATGGTGGAGACCCCCTCTCTGATTCAAAATGCTTTTAAAAAATACTATGAAAAACTGTATACATCAGAACCAGTCGCAAGCGCAGAGAGGTATTTAGCGGGAAAGGCTTGTTTGGGGCTAAAGGAACAGGATAAAGAGGCACTAGTGGAGGGGCTCTCTTCGGAGGAGATTGAAAAGGCAGTGTCGTCATTAGCATTAGGGAAGGCGATGGGATCAGATTCGATCCCTCTAGAGTTCTATATTAAATTTAAGAAGAAGTTAGAGGGGACAATGACTTCAGTATTCCAAGCGGCGTTTGCCGGGGTTCCCCCGGCCTCTTGGTCTCAAACTGTGATAGTAGTTTTTTAAAAAAAGGGAAAGGATCCTCAGGAGCTCTCCTCATATCGACCGATCTCGTTAATAAACGCCGACAATAAAATGTATTCGAAATGTCTGGCAATGAGATTGGGAGAAGTTATTGGCCCCCTCGTCTCATTACAACAACATGGGTTCATCGCTGGGAGGGGGACCACGGACCACGTTAGGCGACTCATCTCAGTATTCGACTGGGCCCAGGCGATGGATGTTCCGGTTGGGGTGGCCCTGTTGGATGCCGAAAAAGCATTCGACAGGGTCTCTTGGGAATTCTTATGGGCCGTAAGGAGATGGAATTCGTTTCCTAGCGGGTATATACGGGCAATACAGTCGATGTATTCCACCCCGAGGGCAATAGTCCGGTTGGGGGGAGAGGAGTCACAGACTTTCTTGGTCAACAGGGGCACACGGCAGGGGTGCCCCTGTTCCCCACTTTTGTTTGTTTTGTTTATAGATCCTCTCATTGAAAGTTTAGAGTCGGACATGGGAATTTTACCGGTAACTGCGCGGTTATACTCAGCTAAAGTCTTGGCATATGCTGATGACCTTGCGGTTTTGTCATTAGATATGAGTAGCGCTATGCCTAGAATCGAGGCTATAACTGGGAATTTTGGCGCAGTGTCCGGTTATAAACTAAACTTGGGGAAGACTCAAGTGTTGCATTCAGAGGTTGGGTCTCCAGTGGAGCTTGGGGCGGGGGTGGTCACAGAGGCAACGTACCTGGGTATAATTATCTCACCTCAAACTCAAAATATTCCGAGGATCAATGTGGAGCCGATACTTGCCTCCTCAAATAAAACCTTGGAGAGAATTAATCGGTTGCATCTTTCCCTATATGGAAGGGGTAACGTCTTGAAAATGTCAATTTTTCCTAAGTTTCTATATTTGTTCCGGGCCATTCCTATTCTTTTTCCGAAAGATCTATTTTGTAGAATAGAACGAATGTGCTCACGCTTCCTTTGGGGCTATCGTTGCTCTAGAAGGACAATTAAATGGCTTTACCTGCCAGTGGAACGTGGTGGTCTGGCTCTCCCAAATTTCTACCTATATTATTCAGCCTCGTTATTTCAATCAATGGGTGTTCTGATTTGGGGTAAGATGGCAGTGCTGGATCCTGCCTTCTCTCCGTCTATATACGAGTGGTGTTTGGGAAAATCAGCACAAGGGTTACTTTTAAAAGTGCTGGAGCCGAGCTATTACAAAAAGACAAGGTTTAAAATTATTCAGGCGGCCTACTCAGTGTGGAAGAGGTTCCGTAAACTGCTATCTATTCCTAGTAATATACGGTATACACCTTTGGACTCGACTGCCTTATCTTCCGTGGTTTTTCAGGATTCTGTTATGCGTAGGTGGTCACAGCTTGGTATTAGGTTAGTTGGAGATTTGCTGGAGCAGGGTGAGATGGTATCTTTTTCAACATTACAAGACAGATTTGGGGTTGGAAAGGCGGATTTTTTTAAATACTTGCAATCAAGAAGTGCTTTACAGGCTGCAATTGTGGGGGGGAAATGTCAGCCTTCACAGATCCGTATTTTGGATTTAATAAAAGGGAAATGCAAAATAGGGCAATTATATATGGAGCTTATGTTAATACAAACTGATGATCTGGTTAGGCAGGAGGCAATATGGGAGGAGAAAGTGCCGGTAACCAATTTGGATTTACAGCTGGTAATGCAAACTGCCAGCTCCATCTTGCTCTCTGGTAGTCTCAGAAGCCAATCATATATGGCTACGTTTGATCTGTATTACACGCCAGCAAGGATAGCCAAGTGGAAGGCTGGTAAGGGGACTAACTGCTCAAGATGTGGAATTCATGCAGCAGACTCGCTGCACATGTTCTTTTCTTGCCCTGCCTTACAGCCACTTCTTCTGGAAATCGAACGTTTTTTGTTACAATTTTTGGGAATACCAATTTCTGTTACAGCCTCTCTGGTTTTGTTTGGAATAGAATTTAGTACAGATGTGGGTAGGCAGGCGTCATCTCGTAGAGGATTTAAGTTTATTTGTATGTCAGTTTTGAGGTCATGTATAACATCTCAGTGGCTGGATTCTGAGCCCCCGTCCTTCACAAGTTGGAGGGCCAAACTTATCTCTATATACAATATGGAATGGGCATTATATAAACTGAAAGGTACTGCAAAAAAAAAGCTGGGTCGGCTATATGGGAGCCGATTAGAACTTGGATACAGCAATGATATTTAGTAATGTATTATTGCTTTTACCGTTTTTTCATGTCAAGAAATCAGAGATGTGTATATCTTGATTTTCTTTGTCTTTCTTTTTTTTAATAACTCTCTGTTATAAATAATGGTCTGTTAATAATGCACTGCGTTGCTGAATCGAGAAAAAAACAATAAAAATAAAAAAAAAAAAAAGGAAATAAAGTTAATTCATTTCCATTTTATATTTCACCTACCCATCCCGAACCGAGTGCCAGGATGGGGCAGGGCGATTTCCGCTGAGTGGCAGCAGCATGGAGTAGTGGAGGCTGGGCACTTAAGTTTAAAGTGCTCATGTCACTTTGGCTGGCTGTCTTGCAATGGCCAGACAGACAGGCACACTTTAAACCTCTCAAACCCAGCTGTATTAGACAGCTGGGGCAAGAGCAAGCAGAGGCCTCCAGTGCCCTTGGGAGCGCTGATAGAGGACACTCCCTCTAATCCTTGTGCTTCTCTCATGCTGCTTAAAAGTATGAGAACAGTTCCAGTATCGGTTACGGGAATTGGCTGGGAAGTCAACCCTGGAATGTCATTTTAGTGAATAAATGCTTTCGCCTGTCATTTTAGTGAATAAATGCTAATTATCATTCAATCTCTTTCCCTTCCCTGCCTATCAATTTGCCCTTCCACTAACTCAGCCACAAGGCACCATAGTGCTCCAGATATCCATATTTACAGTCACGCAGCTCAGTCTTTCAATGGAATGGGCTTTGTACACAACAGAAACTATCCAATCTGACAAGCGAAGAACAGAGCGAAGTGGGCCCCGCTGGAGCCTGAAGGAAAGAAGAACACGGGGACCAGAGCAAGGAGGACGTGTCATGCAGCGAACAAGGTAAGTGTCTATTTCTTTTATTTATTATATAATATAGACTCCTTACATGTAGCATGCTTACATGTATCCACCCACCACACATTTGTCCGCCCCACCACTCTCCATAGCTGCTAACAGCCACTGACTTATAGGCATAAACATAGCTTCAATCTTGTCAGACGGACAGCAGCGTGCTGTGTGTGTTTACACTAAGGGCCTAATTCTCCTTACATCAGAGCACTGGTGAGTCAGTGCAAACTGGAGTACCACAGCACCCCCGAAGGTCATCGCTGCCCGCCCGCCAGATTACTTATTTTCTGTGGTCTGGTGGGTGCGCGGCATGGCAGTTCCCCCTTCGGTGCCCTTTAAATGGCAGCGGTGGCTGGATCAACCACTGCCGTGCCACCACAAATCTGGCGGTCTGAGGACCACTAGACTCGTAATCTGGCCCTAAGAGAGATTAAAAGAGGCCAAGCATTCACAATGGCAACATGTTTGGATGCAATGCAACTTTTTCAATTCACAAATACTCCTGAAAATGGGCAGCTTTGGGCATGGGCGAGACTGGCGCCAATCTTCTACAAAGTGCACAGAGCTGTCTGAATTGAGGAGCGGCACACACCAGCACTCCTCTCAGTTGGCTCTTATGATTCAGCTTACAGTGCTTTTAATTATTTTATCCTGCTGCATGCGCTGGTTTAACAATCCTTCAGACCTTTTCTTTACGTTCCAAACTCCTCGTCACCCCTTGCGGCCAGACACCAGCATGATGGTGCTAAGCTGTAAGTGAATCTGGTGATTTGGAGGAGGGATGGAGATGTTTGTATTGTAATCAGTGAGGAACCAACATATGAACATAAAGGGGGCTTTGTTTTATTCACCACCCTCAGCAAGTGCACCGGGCATGGCCAACACTGGTAAGAGTAGGGGGGCGGAAAGGGGGCGGGGCAGAGGAAGTTGACAGATGAAGGAATAGGTAAAATTAAATGAAAAAATTAAGAAAACCACTTACCTTGCGTTCGCCGCATTGACGACTGCGATCTCAAGGTAAGTGGTTTTATTTATTTAATTTTACCTACCCATCATGTCAACTTCCCCCAAACCCTGTCCCACCCTACCACTTTTACCTGTGCGGACGGTGCCTGAAGGGCACTTACCTTCTTTCGCTCAAGTCGCTTCCCAAGTAAGTTGTGGCTCCACTCCCAATTTATTGAAATGATGCCAACTGAGCAAAATAACAGTTATAGCTTCACCAACGTTGGTAACCCATGCAACGATGAAGCTGTACATTTATGCCAATTGAGTCAAATAACCTCTGGAAGAGCAAACAAAGTTGGTAGAGAACAACCAACACAATCTCTTAAAGGCCCTAAAAACCCTGACTAGCTCCCAAAGAAAGATGATCTACACACAAGTTATGACTCAAACCCTACTCAGACCATCACACTATAGGGTGAATGGGGAAATGACTCATTTGGTACATTGCTACCTAGACAGGGCAAGACTTTCCAAGCTGCCCAATGTTATACTCAGGTCCTCACTTCTCCACGCACCCCAAATACTGTTGTTTAGATCCCAGTGATCCCTACCTATTCTTGTATACATAAGATGGTATACTCCTAGCTTCATCACATTTCTTTGTGGACTTTTACATTTTCATTTTTAGTAAGAAGTGACATTGTAGGGCAAAAAAGAATACCTGCCAAACAAAGGAAAAGAGGTCTTCCATAGGTTTGGTTAGTGCACCAGCACGGCAGAGATTTGGTAAGAGATACTGATTATCCTACTCATACAATCGGAAATCAGACTCCAGCATGCGAAAGATAAATTGCTTTAAAGCAGCTGTAAATCACTATAGTATATCAAATCGTCTTTTGGTTCAGCATACAAAGTCCCCAAAGATAACTACTCAAGAAAGGCAATTATTATATTACTATTTCACATAAAGTAAGTGGCAAGAATGGTTTTGCAAAATCTTCATGACTCAGAAGGTTGGCTTTGTATTATATTATAATATTCATAGGAGTAGTGCCAAAACTCTAGAAGCACGCCACCAGATCAAGGTACTGTAATTTTACTCTATCAACACACATATAATCAGAAGAGAAATGTAAAGGCACTCTGGCACATGAGTCAAGTTTTGTCATCATGATGGCAGATGAGTTTGTTCTAGCAGAATGGCACTGACAAGCAAAAAAAAGAGCAAAGTAGCACAAACGTCCAAAATGTTGTTTGGAGCCTAAAATAACCTGAGTGCAAATTTACTCATTCAAGTCACTTGTATAACCCAGTATTAGTGTTTTCAGGGAAGAATGGTACTGATAATTAATGAATTAAACAAATATTAAATAAAAAATATTGTGTAACATGAATATTGTTCCAAAAATATTGTCACTACAAAAAATTGTTGAACATAATACAGACGGTAAAAATATTGGTTTTATGAATATAATATCATTTGTGAAAATATTGTATATAATGTTGTTTACTTTTGTATAGTTGTATTACATTTTGTTTCTTAATTGATTTAATATATTTATTACAGGTATTAATCTTATTAATGTAATTATTGTATATTTAATTAGTAATTTTTAGTTTAATACCGAGATTTTGGGTTTGTAGGAGAATAGCTTGAGAAGTTATTTAAATATAAAAATTGTTGTTTTATTTTTAATTGATTAGGTTTTTGTTAATCAAATATCTAATTGGAAATTAATTATGTCAGTTGATTAGTTGCTATTTAGAAGGCTTTGTGTTTTTAAATGAATATTTTTGTATTGTTTAATCAATAACTTTTGACTTTAGTTGCAGGTTGTTGTGGCTGTATGGGGAGTGGTTTGGGTTGTTGCTGAAATTATCTACTTTTTATTTTTGACAAAGTCTATTTTTAAGTTAAATAACTATTTAATTGGTTATTAATTATATAAAAAACATTATGTAAATTATGTGTTATATTTTAATTTCCTTTTCATTCCTTGACCATTTTATTTAATAATAATCATTGTAAAATTATTTTATATTTATTATTAGTTTCCAATGTATTTAATTACTATTTTAGAACTATTATTTATAATTTATTATACATTTTTTTAATGGTTGTGGATTTTATGGGGAGGGAAGTAAATTCCTCTAAAACATATTTCATTGTTGTTTTATTTGGTAAATGTTTTTTTTTTACATTTAGTTCTGTTTATTTACATAGATTATTTTTAAATGTTCATGTTTTTGATAGCTAATGTTAGGTATTTAAATGTTTTTTAAAAAATAATTAGGAGTTGGAATGGTGTATATATAACTCTTTGAGTCCACCACTTTCAAAGTTTTCTCTCATTTTGGAGCGATATTAGTATATGTAATCCTTCCAAAGTACAATACATTCCCTTTTATTGCTTTCATTTGAGTAGGACTAGTAAATGTAACCTCTACAAAGTCTAAGAGGCCGATTACGAGTTTGGCGGTCCTGCAGCAGACGGTGCATCGTGCGTCCGCTGTAGGACCACCAAACCAATGGTGCGACCGCATGCCAGATTATGACTTCTATCCTAATTTTTTTCTACCTTTTTCTCCTCTTTGTTTTGAAGTTTTTTTTACTCACAGTTTCTTGTTTTTGTTCTATCTCTTAAAAAAACAATACAAAAAAGATTTTTTTTAAAAAAAACATCAAACAATAATACAGTTGTTGAAAATGTCACCTGAAAAAACCTCTTTTCAGTGCTAACCTGTATGAATGTTGTCTGTACTATGTATGCCTTTTTTCCTCCTAGATGACTGTTGCAAGACACTCGCAAGATCTATAATGTACACATACATAGCGCAGTTGATTCTCATGGTCTTCTTGCAAGACTCAGTTACAAAGTCATCTGCGTCCACTTTGAGGGGGACAGTGTTTGCTGCTTTATGCCTATAAGCTTCTAGCGAGAGTTTACCTTTACCACGGAATTTGCATTTTCTCTGAACATATCCTATTGTAATAGGTATAATTTATATGCACCAGATTTTCACTACCCCTTTTTTATATAATTCTGCGAGACTCTCACAAGATTGTACTTGTCCATGCAATAAGCTTTATTCCCCGAAGCTTGCATGCTACTCTCATCAGAGTCTTGCGGGGTCGCAAAAAAAGTGCAGGGAGATAGTAGTATGTGAAACAGAGTATCCTCCCCACTAAGACCCATCTCTTACATAACAGGTGTGTGTAGTAGAATGTGGGGAGAAACTGACCTCTCTGCTGAGGCCTCTCTCTAAAATGATCGGTGTGCATACTAGGATGTGGGGAGGCAGTGGCCTCTCCTTTCAGACCGCTCTGCTGAGACCTCTCTCTGTAATAACAGGTGTGTTTAGTAGGGTGTGGAGAGTGAGGGCCCTCTCCTTCTAGACCTCTCTTTCAGATGACGGGTGAGAACAGTAGGGTGTAGGGAGGGATTGCCTCTTCTCTCAGACCATTCTCTCAGATGACAGGTGTGCATAGTAGGGTGTCTACATGGACTAGAGTCCCCTTCCGAGCCTCTGTCTTAGATGATGGGTGTAAGTAATAAAGTGTGGGAAGTGAAAAACCTCTCCTTCCAGACCTCTCTCTCAGATGATGGGTGTGCGTAGTAGGTTGTGTACATGAATTGGCCTTTCCTTTCAGACCTCTGTCTCTGCTGAGACCTCTCTCTTTGATGACAGGTGTCCATAGTATTCTCTGTCCAGGGACTCTCCTCACTGCCATGTCATTTGACATGTCATCAGTGATGTCATCAGTGATGTCACTGACCATGTCATGATGAGTGATGTAATATGTGAGGTCATAAGCAATGCATTGGGGGGGAGACAGTTATAGTTAGCTTAGGTAACTATATATATATATATAATCAGCACAAACAAATCTGAGAAAACCGCATCTTCATAATCTAGGTATTGAAAAAAGATTCATCTTCTTATTCATTCATCTTTTGATGTTTTTTTATTCTTATTTTCTTTGAAGTCAAATTTACAAAGAGGTATCACAGTAATGCCAACACGTGTTTCTCGCACACTGCGCTTCTTCAGGGCTGTCATACAAACAAAAATTGATATACTTTAGAATCATAGAAAAATTCAAACAAATTACTGTAGCTACACATATACAAATTGCTATTATATTCTTATCCAAATATACAGCTGAATGAGTCTATACATTTTTCATCTTATTCAACACTACGAACATCATTCTTGACTTCATTTTATAGAAGTTTCTCTTTTTTATTTATTTATTTATATATTCAAAGAATATATTAAACAAATTAATCAGTCAAATCCCCACAAGAGGAGAGGGGTTGCATAATTATAATACATATGATCTTTGGTTTATGTAACCTTTCCATTGTTCCACATCCGTGGCTCTAAATTAAAATTAAAATTACAGTTTTGACTTAGGCTGGAGCATTTTTTACCTCTAATCTGTTGCTAGTCCCTTTTCTTGAAATGTATCTTAAAGAAAATCCACCGTAAAGATGTTGAGTCCCCTTTATAGGCATAGGTTCCTAAAACAACATGTACTGATTTAAGCCCAATTTATTTGACTTTTTAAAGGTTTTCACTATTGATATTTAAATTGAAATGTCGTCTCACCTTAGTATTATATATATTCCACAATGCTAGACAGGTCTTCAAAGTAAATATTTATTCATGATTAGTCTTCAAGCTAGCGTTCCTTGATGAGATCTGAAATAGTCCAAAACCCAGTGTTTACACAATATTTACAGTTCTGATCAGAAGTTGAGTATTTTTAGCCCCAGATTTAAGGTTAACATGAAGATACCTCAAATTAACCTTACGACATAGATTTTGTTAGTCTTTAAACAATTGAAATCCGGTGTAAGGATCATTTTTCTAGCATAAGTAGTTTCTATACCTAGTATTGGTGATTCTCACATAGATAGCAGAGTGCCTCTCTGTACTCTAAAACAGGAAATCATACTACGATATCAAATGTACTTTTCTACAGTGATACTTATATATATATATATATTACCTACTGGTGGTCGCCAGTAGGTAGTTATAGATAGGACCTATTTTCAATAGGAAATCTGCAACATTCTATTCCCAATAAGTCTGGCGCTGATTGACAAATCTTCGCAAAATTTTCTAAACTTTTGGCCAGCTCCATTCCGCTCCTATCCAGAAAGTTTTGTGGTGATTCGTCAAGCGGGGTCCGAGAAAAAAGGGGGTCCCAAAATGCGTTTTCCCCATGCAATTTCCCATAGGACCTGTTGACGCAGCTACAGCCCGAACTGCAGAACGGAATTACACCAAATTTGGCAAAGAGGTAGTCCTCAGTTCAGACTTGTGCCTTTTGCATAAATGGTGTAAATCTGTTCAGTAGTTCATGAGAAAATTAGACTAAAAAAGATAGATATATCTATGGCCTCGGAGGATCCGCGCACCCTAAGCGCACCTTCCCCGAACCGAGCACGCACCCTCCCGATCACACACTGAATTGAAATTGGCTGTCAAGTGTCTGTCTACATTCGAAACCAGGAACTGTTGGCAGCCATTTTGTTGCCTCGGTAGAAGCGAGGCTGAAGAAGTAAGGGGAATAAGTGTTTAAAACATATAAAGGGGGCAGGGTAGAAATACTCTGACCCTCTAGTGTTGCTTAGGGGGTCCCAAAACGACCCCCTGGGGCCCCTTTTTTAAAAACAAAATCGGCGAAATGCGCGCAGGGTGCGCGGATCCCGCCGGAGAAAAAAAAACTAAGCGCGGGCTTCCGCGCTTCGTTAATAATTAGCCCCTGGGTGGGCCAAATCCCGGGGGCAAAATGATTGTAAATTAATAGGGGGAGGGGGGCTGCGTGGCCCCCCTCCTGGAGCCCTCAAGGGCACTGGAGAAACCAACCAATTTCCAATTCTTGGTGTGGTTTTTTCAATATCTTTGGATGAAAATAAAGCAACCAAAGGCTTATGATCAGTTTTCAACTTAAATGGAAGACCCCACAATAAGTACTTGAAATGGTTCGTGGCCCAAAAACATGACAAAGCTTCTTTCTCGATGGTGGAATAATTAACTTCGGCCCCTTTTAATGTTCTAGAACAGGGGTCTCCAACCTTTTCTGTAGTGAGAGCTACTTCTGCTCAAGGACAGTCTTCCCGAGCTACTAGCAAATTTTATACCTGCAAAATAGTGACTACACTATGACCACCCAAAGTAAGATTTTCAGTAGTTACCACCCCTGTATACCAAGTGCTGTTACCATCAGAAATGCTGGGAAAAAGTTCAATATTAAATGCCTCCCCTTGACTTATGAAGTAACATTCAAATCTTGACATGCCCAGTGGCACAAAGGACATACCCACAGCAGTACGTCTCCCCAGCTCAGCTTGAATTATCATTCACCAGTTTCTGAAAATGCAAATTTTAATACTACTTTCCACTGTGGGCAAACAAACTCAATTTTCCAGAAGAAGCCCCATTTTTGAAAACTAAAACTGCCTTTAAAATATCAGTTTTCAGTCTTTGAGAAATGCACAGTCTCAGCACATCAGCTTGTCATTATCATCATGTACTCCCATGTACAAATGCCTCATATGGACAGACTACTTTGAATTCCCAGGTATTACAGTCATATGCCATGGACGCTTACCATTGGTATAGGAAACAATGGTCCTAGACTTCTTTAAAGCTACAATTCAGTTATAAAAAACATTCATTAGTCAAAGGGCATCTGGTACATATAGAATTAACATTCTATCATTAATGTACCACCATTTTCTTTACAATGCACACAAGTATATCCTCAAAAGACACAAAGGCAAAAAATATCGCTCCAATAGGGACTGTTAATTATTTAGTTACTTTTATAACGGATCATCATATTCAATGCTCCAAATAGCGAAAGAGGTTGCTCCAAGGGGAGTGTGAAAAAGGAAAGTGCTTGTGAGGTAGGACAGATATAAAGGAGGGGAATCCAAAAGGCAAATTCAATAACCAATCAATTACACATTTTGGTATCCTTAGTAAAAAACTGGTTGTGGTTCATAGTGGCACCAGATTTACAGATAGACCTGTCCCTTATGGATTTACAAATATTCATTTCATGATTTTCTGATGAGGCACAGAGAACATTCATCTGTGAAAAGGCAGGGCTGGAATTATATCAGGTACAGGCCCACTGGGGAATGAGTGTCGAAGTTTCGACCCAAGTGCAATGAGGGTAATTTATATCCTCTGCAGGCGGGTCTTCCTCAGGACGGGGGAGGGGAGGCAACCTAGGGTGAGGTACAGTCAGGATAAAGCCCCTGAGGAAGACCCGCCTGCAGAGGATATAAATTACCCTCATTGCACCAGGGTCGAAACGTTGACACTCTCCCCCAGTGGGCCTGTACCGGATATCATCCCAGCCATCTTTTTCACAGATTAATGTTCTCTGTGCATTATCAGAAAATCATGAAATTAATATTTGTAAATCCATAAGGGACAGGCCTATCTGTAAAATGGATGCCTGGGTTATGCCAAGGCTGGAAACCAGAAGGATCAGGGATAAGACCACTTATCAGTCATGACCATTAATATGCCAGGAATAGGTACATATAGGCCAGTCATGCTCAGAGTAGGTCTATGATGGCTGCCAGCATACCACACCTAGATCAAAAATACTAAAATAGTCAAGGATGACCATTATTATGTCACTGGCACTATTATGTCAGGAATGGACACAATTATGCCAAATATAACACTCTTATGATGGGGCTAGCATATATATTTGATGGTTCTTGGCACCAGGCATAGATTCAGGAAGCAATAGTGTTTAGTATGGGCACACACATAAATGTTGATGAATCTCTTAATTTTCTCTGGTCTGGATTATACCCTGTTCTCATCAGGTCTTGAGCTGATCATGCATCTAGCGGACACATTTTCACTTCGACTCCTGCAGTCCCGCACTTTGGTAGGTCAGCACTGATTACAGCTCAGGCTACTGCTGCCATACTTTTTTGATGGTGCACTGTTCACACACATGTTGTGACTGATAAAGGTGGGACTACAACATGGTCAATCTCCTTGTGGCTTAATTATATTGAGATTGGATACAGACTGTCATGTAGCAGGTCCTATAAACCAGCAGTGTGTGTGTTTGAGTGTTAATATGAGTTACTGTGATTAGTTTGGCTGGCTGTCACTCTTAGTATCTTGAGATGATCAGTGCTGCCTTCTTTAATAGGCACCTACTCTCTGAAATTGATACTGGGCTTGACTTCACCTAAGAGAGCTACTTTGAAGGTACTGGCGAGCTACCAGTAGCTCCCGAGCTACTCGTTGGAGACCCCTGTTCTAGAAGCAAAAGCTATTATTTTTTCCTTGCCATTTTCAAGTTGAGAAAGTGTGGCCCCAATCCCTCTGTTGCTTGCATCAGTAGTCAAAATAGTGTTATTGGTGCTATCGAAGTTGCCTATACATGGTGCTGATGTTATAGCTTTCTTAATATTAAAGAAAGCCTGATCATGAAAGGTTGACCATACATATTTAACAAATCTCTAATGGGTTGTACTAAATCAGTGACATTTTTAACAAATTTAGACATATACTCTGCTAAACCCAGAAAAGATTTTATTTCTTCTTTGTTCACAGGAACAGGAGCTTTAACTACTGCCTCAACTAAATCCACTTTGGGTTTAATCCCTTCACTGGAGAGTGTGTGACCTAGGAAATCTACTGAAGCCACACCAATCTTACACTTGCTCTTTTTTATGGTAAGACCTGCCTCTCTTAATCTGCAACACACCTTCCTCAAATTAGAATCAAGTTCTTTTTCACACGATCCATAAATCAAGATATCATCCTGAAAGCATTACGGAATTGATTAAGTCTGCCAACATATGCTGCATAATCCTTTGAAAAGCAGATGAGGCCGAAGCCAACCCAAAAGGCAATCTGAGAAATGTGTAAGTTCCAAATGGTGTAGTGAACGCTGTTAATATTTGTGAATTAGGATGTTGTGGTACTTGATAATATGCTGATGTGAGATCCAGCACCGAGAAAAATTTGGCACCCTTTATGACTGACAACATTTCATTAATGTTAGGCAGCGGATACCTGTCCACCCATATGTTAGCATTAAGACTTGTGAGATCTACACACATACGAATGTCCTCACTATTTGTTTTCGATGAAATTACAATGGGGGCCACCCATTCGGAACTCTCTACCTCTTGTATGATACCTTGTTTCACCAGTTTATCAAGTTCCTTTTTTAATGGTTCACGCAAGAGTAAAGGAACAGACCTTGTTTTGTGCACAACAGGAAACGCATCCCTTTTTAATTTTATTTTGTGTTCATAATTTTTTTAAACTCCTACTTGATTTGAAAAAAACTCTGGGAATTCTTCACATATGTCCCCACCAGTTAAGGATCTATCCACTAGTAAGACGTGTTCTTTATTATTAGGGTCAAGGGTAATACCCAAATCTTTTTGATGTTTCCACTCTAACAAGTTACTTCCCTTTTCAGTGATATATACTTTTCCGTAAGTGTGTCTATCTTTGAAAGTGATGCGCATTTTCACCATTCCTTTTAGTGGTATGGGTTCCTTATTATAACCCCCGGGGTGCACATCAGGTTTCTCCAGAGTGTAGTCATCACCATAAAATAGTGAATTAAAAGTGTCACCATCTACAAGGGTATAAGGGGAACATGAATCAGCATATACATTAACTTTTTTACCATCCAATAATATGTCACATGCAGGATAACACATTTTCTCTTCCAACTCTTGGTCCTTGACTGGAAACACAAACTTACTGTCCCTAGATGTAGAAACATGCTCATCATTGACTAAATGTACCTCGTTTTTAGCCTCTTTAGAATTACACATCTTAGAGAAATGGCCTACTTTATTGCACTTCCTGCAACTTACTCCTCTTGCTGGACACTTAGGAAAATTGGCAAGATGATTACAATTCCCAAAACGGAAGCATTTGAAATTTCCTTTTTTAGCTTTAGAATTAATTGAAGTATGACCATCGGAGACCTTAAAAATATCTTCTTCATCTTTAACTTCATTCACCTGCTTTTCATCATGAGAAAAGTCTTTACTAGACTTCATCTCCTTGACGCAATAGGCTGTATGCTCAATACTCTTAGCAATACTCACAGCTTCATCCAAATCAGGACTTTGGGTTAAAAGTCTTTCCTGCACTTTATGGTCATTTGTTCAGCGAACTAAAGGATCCCTAATTAAGGAATCAGTTAGAGCACCAAACTCACAAGTTGCTGAAAGACCTCTTAACGCCGCAATATAAGAAGTTACTTTCTAATTTTTACCTTGGACACGTTTAAAAAATGTATGCCTCTCTAAAACTACATTAACTTTGTCTTTAAAATGAGCAGCCAATTTCCTCAAGGTTGTAGTGAAAACATCATCATCCCCGTCACCTCCTCCCTCACCTCCGTCTGTCAAATCTTCATAAAATTTTCTCGCTTGCGTTCCTAAATTATGCAGAAGGATATGCTGTTTCCTCACTGAAGAAAACTTCTTCCCCCCGATAGCAATTAAATAAGAGTGCAGCATTTTGACCCATCTGTCCCAAGGAATTTCAGGTTCCCCATCATCATTCAAGAATGGGGGTGGTTGACTCATATTAGCCACAGACATATTTGAAAGATGACAGAGAAAGAAGTTGTACAAGTATGTGAGAAATAAAGGGAAATATTCAAGGGTATATCGATAAAATATCAGACAAAAAAACCTCATAAATAATGTTCCTGAGTTCAATCTAGCAAAGTTCAATATAGCAAAGGAGAAAATATTAAATATTGTTCCATGCGGTGGCCTTGAAGGATTCCTTTATGAAGAAATAACACCTTAAGACAGAAGTATAATTATCCGAAGAAAGAAATGTGAGGAAAGTCTTGCAGGATGAGATTTAAAACAATTAAGTAAAATTCTTGTAATATTCAAAGACCATACGTTGCTGAAAGATTAAACACTTCAAAACCATGGCAATTATGTTTATGTCCTTGGGGAAAATATTAGTGCCCAAAGTTAGTACTGGAAAGCACTAAAGTACAAACCGGAACAAAATCTTGAGGATAAATAGAGACACTCCAAAAACTTACTTCAGGGCAAGAAACGCCGAAAATATTAGACGCTCCAGAAATTCACTTCAGGGTATGAATCGCCGTGCACACACGGTAAAAAGAAAAAATCTTGAAACTTCTAAACGCAGGTGCAGGAATGGAAGAAACGCTACTTCACAGATTGCTTCCGAAGCCGCTGAAGCGAACACTGCTGAGATCCAGAGAAGGCAAGCGCTTCAACAATGCGAAGTGGAAAGTTTTCGCCCAGGCGCTGAAATGGTGACTCACCAAAAAGAACACTGGTCCTGTAAAGAGATGTGCTTCATAAGCTCATTCTGCTGCGATGAATTGAAAACGCTACGTGGTGACTTTTAGCACAGGCGCTGAAATGACCCAATCTTGAAGAGCCACTGATCCTGTGAAGACACACACCTCAAGGAAGATATCCGGGTGACAACTCACGCAGGTGCAGACAGTGAACAGCAGAGAAGGAACTCGAAGGAAACTTATGGTGCATGGATCCTTTCTGGTAAGATGAAGAGAGCTTCATATAATAACGAAAGAATTACTGGGGGGAAACTGACGCTGTCCCCAGCACAGCAGGCACTCGTCGCCAATTTTGTAGTGAAAAGGCTTACGCAATGTAGAAAGACAGAAGACTTTATTTTCCTTTTTTTTTTTGTTGTCCTCATACATACGCCAGATAGTGATTGCTCTAGATGTGAACTATCCAAGCCCTCCACACCGGCCATCTCGTTTCCTGCCCTCGGGGCCTATGTGCAGCCACTGGATTCCCCCAGAGGAGGTCTGTCTCCTTACCCATTTCCGTTTACCACTGGGAATCCCGTGGGTGCTAGGAAAGGATGGACCACAAACCCCTGGCTTAATCATTGGACCCATTAATCTTTCTTTAACCAAGCCAAAAGTGGAGACCAGATCGTCTCCGTACTCCTTTGATCAAACGCAATATCTGACTGGCTAATCCACATAATATCTCTCAAACAGTCGGCAAATTTAGGAGGGATCTCAGACTTCCATTGTCTACAGATTTCTCTCCTGGCAATGACAATCACATACAACACGAGTTGTGCAGCAATATTCGTATTATATCCTGGTAAAATACCCAAAAAAATCAATCTGGGACAACAGACAATTGGTACACATAAGAGCTCTTCAAGAAAACAGCAAATGGACCCCCAATAACTGGAGATCTTAGGACAATCCAAAAACATATGGGTATCATCTGCTGCCGGAAATTTACATCTTGGACAAAACAAAC
Source organism: Triturus cristatus (assembly GCF_964204655.1). Lineage (NCBI taxonomy): Eukaryota > Metazoa > Chordata > Amphibia > Caudata > Salamandridae > Triturus > Triturus cristatus. The sequence continues at coordinate 560,099,653 of NC_140588.1, forward strand.
TGTCTGATGATACCCTAGACAGTTTAGCTGGAGTCCAATAAACCCTATAAGCTGTAAACAAATGGTTTCTCCTCAAATTAGCGGGTTTAATGATTCTCTGAGACATAGAAAACTAGTCTCTCCAAATTTTTTGTGTCTCCTCCGTATTCCCTATTAAGCCATTGCCCCAAAGTTTCCCTACCTCTAAAGTTAAACTGTCCCCAAAACCCACCAGTGTTTGATACTAAAAAGAGACTTCCCGTTTCCAGCCTCCCACCCTACAAATAGAATCCATGATTGGGAAATCCTCTGTCGATCCCCAAGATTGTCTAACCCACCACGAAGACAGTTGGTAAAACTTAAACCTAGTTAGGGATCCATTCGTTAGATTTGCTAGAGACTCACAATCCATAAGCCTGGACTCACAACACAAGTCTCCCCATATTTTGACCCCCGCTAATTTAAGAGGCTGAGATAGTTGATCTAGGAGGCATTCAGGAGTGCCTGGGGAATCCCAGATTGGGGCGTGTAGATTGAAATAAGGAATCCCAAGAGTTTTCCGGATAAATCCCCAATTCTTAAGTGCTGCTTGTAAAATCTTAAGGCGGACCTTTTTAAAGAATTTTTGGTCTCCAAATTTAAGAAGGAAACACTCGAGACCCTGTGGTTGATCACGTAATAGAGCCTGAAAAAGGCTCCCTTGTGAGGAAGAGTCCAATTTGTTAACTAAAATTCTAAAATTCTTAAAGGTAAAGGCATGGCAGTATATTAGCAAGTCAGGTAGAGCCAGTCCGCCTACATTCAAACCCCTCCTCAATTTCTTCCACGCTATCCTGGGCGATATAGTGGCCCATATAAACGAACCTATCTTTCCTTTAAGAGAGGCGATATCCTTATAGTTAAATAATAATGGGATAGAATTAAAAAGAAACGTGTTTTTTGGGAGGATAATCATTTTAACGAGATTTACTCTCCCGTAGATATTGAGCGGGATACTTCCCCATCTCAACATTAGCTTACAAGCTTCCTTGACAACCTGCAACCAACTAGTTTTAGAAATATCAGCTAATTTCTGAGTTAAGAAGATTCCTAAGTATCTGATTTTTTGTTTGGCCCCTTCTATCGGGATTAAATTGTTCCAACCCATTATATCCGTTTTTTCCTTATTAATTTTATATCCCGAGACTCTTCCAAATTCCTCCGCTAATTCAAAAAGCTGCGGGATTGCCTCGACATGATTAGAAGTATATAATAAAAGATCATCAGCATACAATGCGGTTTTCAACTCCAGTTCGCCGATTTTAAAAGGAATGATTGTATTATCTCTTCTAAGTGTACAAACAAAAGGCTCTATATAAACATTAAACAATAATGGGGATAAGGGGCAACCCTGCCTTGTACCTCTAGTGATATTGAACCAGTCTGATAGTCCCCCATTCACTAAGACTTTTGCACGAGGTCCAGAGTATAAGGATTTAACCGCCTCTATAAACAATGGAGGGAAGCCAAACTTCCTCATAGAGGCCCAAAGGTACCCCCAATTAACCCGATCGAAGGCCTTGGCTGCATCTATTGCTATAATGGCCAGCGGCAGCCCTTTCACTTCAGCATAATCTATTGCTCCTAAAGCCTGAAACATGAGTTTGTTGAACTGCCTCCCTGGTATAAACCCTCTCTGGTCAGGGTGTACAATTGTTTTAATGGATCTCGCCAATCTAGCAGCCAGTATCCCAGACAAAATTTTTAGATCCGAATTTAACAACGAAATTGGTCTGTATGACTCCATTTTTTGTGGGTCTTTGTTTGGTTTAACTAGCAGGGTTATAGTAGCCTCCGACCAAGATGGGGGGATAGACTCTCCTTGTAAAAGGATACTATTAAAAAGTGTCTTAAGGACGGGGACAACCGTTTCAGGATTATCGGAATAAATTGCTATCGGTAGCCCATCTGGGCCAGCGGCTTTCCCTCTGCTCATTTTCTTTAATTGTTCCTGTATTTCGCCCTCTTTAATTTCGCTGGCTAAATAGGTTTTCTCTGTCTCTGTCAGTTGGGGCAGATTGCCCGAATTGAGCCACTCATCTACCTCGCCCAATCCAACTCTAGTATCCTCTTGATATAAAGTAGACATAAACCCCATGGCCTCATCTCTAATCAATTCATCCTCTGAAGTTAATAGGCCAGATTCCCTTTGTACTACAGCCTTTATATTATTCCTAACCCTATCCACCCTTGATTTCCAGGCTAAGAGAGCTCCACACTTTTCTCCATACTCAAACTTTTTCAGCCTGCTGGCCTCCCACTTTTCTTTATTAATCTTATCGCACCTCGCGCTAAACGCTGCTTGTAATTCCAGCAGTTCTCTCTCAAGTTTGGGAATCCTCTCCCTATCTACCAAAGCAGCCCTTTGTAAATCTAATTCTTTATCTTTTATAGCTGTAATATCATCTAATTCTTCTCTCTTACGAGTTTTCCTCCTGTATGACATTTGCAAGCCTAACAGCCCTCTTAAATAAGCTTTGAAGGACTCCCAAACCATTTGTACTGTGGCGGAACCAAGATTAAAATGAAAAAAATCAGTTATTCCCGCACTTACTAGGACCTTCACTTTGTCATCCGTAAGGAGTGATCTATCGAGTGTCCATCTAGTTACTGTGTTCGTAAGTCTTAAACTGAGAACGAGTTCGACCACTGAATGGTCAGAAAGGCCCACAAAGGTATAAGCGGCCGAGACAGTATTGGAAAGCAAAGATTGATCCGCCCAAAAAAAATCTATTCTTGAAAATTGCTTATATTTCTTACTGTAGAAGGAATACTCTCTTTGAACTGGATTTTTCACTCTCCAAATATCCAATAGATCATAATCCTTCATAATATTCTTCAATGATATTAAAGTTTTAGTTGGAACACAATATTTAGCCCTCGAGGTCCGATCTATCTGCCCATCGAAAACCAAATTAAAATCTCCCCCTAAGATAACCGGGGCAGGGTACTGTAAGAGGCATGCATTCAATTTTAGAACGGGACCTGGATCATCCTCATTCGGGCCGTAATATACTGCACACGTAAAGGCCACACCAGCTATAGAGAGAGCCGCCACTAGCCATCTACCTGAATTGTCTGTTTCCCATTTCTGGACCTTAATCCCATCGATCTAATGATTATGGCGACACCTCTGGTGCAACCTGTCTGATGTGAACATAATACATCCTGAACCCACCCCAATGTACGAAAGACTTGATCACATAATTTTGCCTCTAAATGTGTTTCCTGTACCAAAATGAGGTGGGCTTCCGTACTCCTTAAATACTCGCAGACCATCCATTGTTTCCTGCTGCATCCTAAACCATTGACGTTCCAGGAGAGACATTTTATGCTAACTGATCCACTCATACAATACTGATCTTACCAAACATCTAGAGCAATTAACGTGAAAAAGCAGTCTTGCACAATACAAGGACAATTTTACAAATTTCCTAACCCCCCTATGACCCTTCCCACACCCTCCCGTGAGGAACCCACCCTTCATACCTGGCGTTGAAATCGCCTATTCGGGAGCCCAGACCCCAGTGGCAACGGCATGCAAATATCACACCAAATAACAACATAAAATAATATAGGAGTTACCATCCACAAAACATATTTCATCATATACCATTTGTGCTCACAACAGAAACATTTGATTATATACACCTGTCTCCTACCCCTACTTTCCATATTATTTTATTTTATTTTATTTTATTCTATATGTATATATTTTTTTTTCTCTTTTTCCCCTCCTTTCCTCCTTACCCTTTCCTTTCGCTTTCCTCCCGCCACTCACCTTCCTCCACATTCCCCTGTCCTTCAGAAACTTTTTCCTCCCTACTCTCTCATTTCATATTCACATTCAATTCCCCTTACCCCCTTCTTCTTTTATCTGGGATAAGAAAATATCGACATCTTCTGGCTGGCTAAAGTTATGCATTTTGTTCCTCCACATCACTTTCAAAAGGGCAGGAAATTTCATCTGAACTTTTACACCTAAAGATCTTAATTCTGGCATTCTAGAACCCAACTCCCACTGTCTCTGCGCAGTTTTCCCCCCAATATCGAATCTAATTTGATATGGATGTGCATTATGGAGGAGACTGGTGGTAGATAAACATCTGCCTAGAATTAATTCTTTAACACTATAAGTTTGAAAATTCACCAGGATCTTTCTCGGAGCTTTCCTGTCTGAATGTAGTCTAAAAGGGTCCCTGTGCACCCTTTGAATTTCACTCTCCAAAAACAATATCGGGCGGTCTTTCAGGACCCCTTCCCTCAAAAGTTTACAGACAAAATCCTTGATATCCCCGCGCTCTTCACCTTCTGGAATCTTCAAGATTCTGAGATTATTCCTGCGAGCTTGCATCTCTAACCGTTCCATGTCCATTGCAAGAGACCGGTTCTACATTTTTAAAGTATTAATTACCTTGGAGTTTTCTTGAACCGACTCTGACAATGCAGAAGCTTTAAGCTCCAAAGACCCAGTACGAGCGCAAATATCATCCAGCCTAGACTCAAGAGTATCAAATCTATCATGGGTGCTCTTTTGATTGCTCTCAGAGTTCTCGAATTTAGCCATAAGGTCCCCCTTCAGGGACTTTAACAGGGAACCTAGCATACTCCCCTCTCCATCCGAGTTGTCCATCAACAGCTGAGGAGCCTTCTGAATCGGGGTTTGAACTTGACACTGCCCAACCGAGCCAACTACAAGCGGAGTAGGTGAGGCCCTTGATGAGGGATGTGGATTTTGGGATAGAGATAAACTACCTACCGGGGGGGGCTGGTCCCCACTTCCGCTTTCACCATCACCCTCCGGGACTAACGTATTCTCCAAGGGTGCATATCGGTTTATCAACTCTAAAGGAGAATTACTACTTCCCTGAATTGATACAGCCCCCCCATCCCCAGCCCCAACCTGCTGCATAATTTTGAAAAAGGTCTTAAGTGACGGTGTATTCTTCTGGGGTTGTGGACCCTTAGGGGCTTTTGTTTTCTTGATGTCTCCTTGCTTTCTCTTCTTCTTAAAGGGAGTAAGCGGAGTTGGAACCTCCTTTATACCGGAATCTAACACCCCGTTTGACATAAGCTCTTGCTGAGACCTCAATTGGTATCTGTTTCTACCTCTTAAAGGCGATACTGATAGTGCTCTATGTACAAACGGGGGGTCTCTAGAAATTTTCCTCCTCAAATGGTCAAGGGCCTGCACCTCAACAACTCCTCGCTTCTCTGCTTCTTCCACCGCGCTCACCACACAGCAGGGAGTATCTAAGTTAGTCTCCGTAGAAATCAGATCCATGTAATCATGCAAACCACCCTTCCCTCTTTGGAAGCTCCTTACCAAGGTTGTCGCTGTTTGGCAAGAAGGAAAGGAAATACGGCATACCGAACCACGGAACTGAACAGATATCACAGCAGCTCGTGCCTTACACCAAAGCGTTCTCCTGCTTCCTCTGGGCTGCTGCTGGACCGATATCTTCTTCACCTCCTGGGGGGCTTCACGAAGCCGTTCGTCTCTCCCAACTGCCACCGCTACCTCTGCGTCGGCAAAGAAAATCCGAGTCAGTGTCAGTTTCGCGTCCCCAGGGTCCTAGTGCCTCCGAGCGCGATGGGATCGGCTCCTCGCCCGGCGTCTCAACCAAAGAGGAAAAGCAAAATGAAAGCAAGTTATCCGTTTACCGAGAAGGTAGGAGACAAACAATACCTGCTCACCTATACGGTGGAAAACTCCTGATCATGTAGCGCACATTGCATGCTGTGCCTATCTGCCGGCCTCGGGACTCTTGCGACGGGCGTCAGCCTGCCGCCGCCATGTTCCTCCAGCAGAAGACTTTATATTTCCTGTCAGATCCACGCTCTCATTCTCACTCCGCTCAACCGCCACACCTCCCAACGTTCTAATCTCCCCTCCAAGATCAAGGTTCTACCAAGGGAGAAATAAGGCGGGGGGGGGAAGAAAGAGGGAAGATCATACCAACATGGGAATAAGTGATAAAGATGTAAGGAAGGAGAATATTAGGCAGGTTACAACAGTCTACAATCTTATTGGCAGTGTGTTTGCATGTAGAAATCATTCTCTGATAAGCATTTGTGTTTTTCATGTGTTTGCAGAAAGATAACTGTGCTGTTTTTATATTTTGGTACAATTAGAAATCAGTCATTGTTTATAAATTTGAAAAATGAGTCATGTTTCTACACTAAAATGTAGTATTCGTAGATTAAGAAATGTGTTTTGGTATAGTGCAAGGGATAGTGTTGTTTGTCTAGGATCACACAGTGAGTCTGTGTGCATTTAGGAATCATTTTGAGAGAAACATTTTGGTACCAATCTGTAGTAGTAGATTTTCTGCAATGTGTGCAGTCACCTTAGACCTTGTAGACTAGTAAATGTGTTTTGTACAAGGGATAGTTGTCTGTCTACAATCACACTGTGAGCCTGTGTGAATTTGGGTAAGCATTGTGAGAGAAGCATTTGGTAAAATTATGTATTTGCTGACAGACATTTGTTTTAAAACCTGTCATGTTGTCAAGTTTTAGTAGCATTAAAAGCCAGTCTTTGCTTGTGCATTGATAAAATAAGTCAGGCTTTGACACTAAAGTGCAGTACTTAAATATGTAGATTGTGTGCAGTCCCCTTACCCCTTCCATAGTAGTGAATGAGTTTTGGTAAACTCCTAGTGATACTGTTGCTTGTCTAGAATCACACTGTGAGTGTGTGTGCATTTGGGAACCACTGTGAGAGAAGCATTTGGTAACATCATGTATTTGCTGACAGATAACTGTTTTAAAAAACTCGTCATGTTGTCAAGTTTTAGTAGCATTAGAAGCCAGTCTTTGCTTATGCATTGATAAAATGAGTCAGGCTTTGACACTAAAGTGCAGTACTGAAATATGTAGATTGTGTGCAGTCCCCTTACCCCTTGCACAGTAGTGAATGAGTTTTGGTAAACTCCTAGGGATAGTGTTGCTTGTCTAGAATCACACTGTGAGTCTGTGTGCATTTGGGAACCACTGTGAGAGAAGCATTTGGGTACTTCATATCTTTGAATATGCATAACTGCTTAAAAACTTTCCTGTTCTCAAGTTTTGGCAGAATTAGAAGGCAGTCATTGCTTATGTATTCACCCAGGAACTGTCCTTGCAATACTGTAAACATTCAGTTAATATTCAAGTAGTAACGGAGTGAGGCAGGCCTTAGCACATGCATTGATTCAAACCATCTACACAGTTCTCTTTCACACCTTTAATTCCACAGTCAGTATCCATACACTTCAAGCAAACACCCTGTCACTCCCCATGTACTCCTCTAGTGACCCATTCAGCAGCATATACTAAACCATTCACTTCGCCAAATCCCAAACACTTATACATTCACTCAGGCATTCTCTTTGCAGTACTCTAGTCATTCAGTCAGTATCCTAGTACTCATGCAGCGAGCCAGGCCTTACAACATGGACTGCTTCAAACCCCTATCCAGTATGCATACAGGCCTCTAGTCACCTACACACTTGTCTTTCACTTCTTTAATTAACTAGTCAGTATCTATATACTTCAATAAACATCCTGTCACTCATCTTGCACTCATCCAGTGACTGTTCCAGTACCATGTACTAATCTTTTCACTGCGCCAAAACTGAAAACTTAAAAGTTTTACCCAGGCACTCTCCAAGCAGTAGTCTAATGATTCAGTCAGTTTCCAGGTAATCATGTAGTGAACCATGCATTACCACATAGAGGGCTTCAAATGTCTATGCAGTATGCATGCAGTCTTCTAACATACTATACACTTGTCATTAACAGCTTCAATTCCCCAGTCAGTATCCATGTACTTTCAGCACACATCCTGTCACTCCCCTTGCAGTGTTCCAGTGACATATTCGGCACCATGTAGTAATGCATTCACTGCGCCAAAACTGAAACACTTGTAAATTCACCCAGGTGCGCTTTTTGCAATAGTCTAATCATTCAGTCAGTACCTAAGTACTAATGGAGTGAGGCAGGCCTTAGCACATGGATTGATTCAAACGTGTTTCCAGTATGCATGGAGGCCTCTAACTACCAACACAATTACCTTTCAGACCTTCAATTTCTCTGTCAGTATCTATAAACTCCAATAAACACTCTGTCACTTTAATTGCACACCTCCTCTGACTCATTTGGCAGTAAGTACTAATCTATTCACTGCACTAGAATCCAAAATCTTGAAAAGATTCACCGAGTCACTCTTTTTGTAGTACTCTAATGATTCAGTCAGTACTCAGGTAGTTTTGCAGTGAGCCAAGTGTTACTCTATGGACTGTTTCAAACGTCTATCCACTATGGATGCAGGTCTCTAGCCACCTACATACTTGTCTTTCACACCTTCAATATCCCAGACAGTATTCATACATTTCCCGCAAACACTCTGTCAGTCTCCTTATACTTCTCCAGTGACCCATTCTGCACCATGTACTAATCCATTCAGTGCACCGAAAGCCAACCACTTATAAATTCACCCAGGCACTCTCCTTGCAGTACTCTAATCATTCAGTCAGTACCCAAGTACTCATGCAGTGAGCCAGGCCTTAGCACATGAATTGCTTCAAACGCCTATCCAGTATGCATGCAGTCATCTAACCACCTACACACTTGTCTTTCACACCTTCAATTCCCCAGTCAGTATACATACACTGCAGCAAACACCCTATCACTCCCCTTGCACTCCTCCAGTGACCCATTCAGCACCATGGACTAATCCATTCACTGTGCCAAAACCCAAACACTTATAAATTCACCCAGGCACTCTCCTTGCAGTACTCTAATCATTCAGTCACTATCCAAGTACTATTGGACTGAGACAGGCCTTAACATATGGATGGATTCAAACATGTGGCCTCTATGCATGTAGGTCTCTAATCACCTACACACTTGTCTTTCACACCATCAATATCCATGTCAGTATTCATACACTTCTAGGAAACACCCTGTCAGTCACCCAGTGTGTCTCCTTATAGTATTGTAATCATTCAGTCAGTTAGCATGTAGTCTTTTAGGGCCATATGTAGGTGGCATACACTTTACCGATTCTTAAATGCCGAATTTAAGAATCGGTAAAGTGTATGTAGGTAATAATTCGGTAAATGTTACCGAATCGGAGTAAGTCGGTATTTACCGATTCGGTAATGAGGCATACCTTCCCATTGATTGAATCAATGGGAAGGTATGCCTCATTACCGAATCGGTAAATACCGATTCGGTAATGGGGGGAGGCATCATCATGGGTGGCAGGGTGTCACATTGACACCCTGTTGCACCCCTGATTCATCCATGTGTGCACATGTGGCGCACATACATACCCTAGGGGCATGTATGTCTGCCACATTGCACACTTCACAGGGCACAAAAATGCATTTTCACACCTAATCGTCATTTACCACCAACTATTAGTTGGTGGTAAATAACGAATCCCCACACCCACCACACAGTCCCCCTACATCTCATTTCTGTATTCGGTATTTACCGAATCGGTAAAATTACCGATTCTGTAATTTTACCGATTCAGTAAATTACCGAATACAGAAATTATCCCCCTACATAGCAAAAGCCTAAATACCGGTCGGCAACGGTATATTTACCGAAAATCGTCCGTTACCGACCGGTATTGGGCTACCTACATGAGGCCCTTAGTGAGGTAGGCTTTAGGGCATGAACTGCTTCAAAGTAGTATGCACTATGCATGTAGTGTTTTAACCATCGTCACACTTGTGCTTCAGGGCTATAGTTTCTTAGTCAGTTTTTATATAAGATGTGTTTCTACAGTAATAGAATAGTATAAATTTGAAAGTTATTAATATACTTTTATTTGTGATTCTTTTTTACAGATACTGTTTTTCAACGTTAAAATAGAGAAATCATGCCAGAAAAAAAAAGAAAAAGAAAAGAACAGAGAAAGGAGAATTTCTTGAAGAAACATCAACCACAAGTATTGAATGTACAAGATAATGTGGCTAAAAAGAAAAAATCTTCTGGTAAGATCACAAAGCAATTGATTAAAAATGTTTGTAGGAGCAAACAGAATGTACAGAATGCTGAAACCACTGAGACAGTTTCAACTAGAAAAAAAATTCAAAATAAGAGGAAAAGCAAAAAAGCAAATGTTCAGTCAAAGGAAACAAAGTATGCTAAAAGAAGGCAAAATCAGTATAAGGAATTACGCAAAAAAATATTTTACAAGAGAGTAGTACATAATTTGCTGAAAGATGTGAAGAAATATAAAAAGAGCTCTATTTTATAAAAAGAAGAAGCATATTGAAAACATTGTTGAAAAGGCTTTTGAAGTAAATAGAAAACTATTCGTTTTAGTACTAAACAGAATTCGATCACTAGATAAACCAATCCATTTAATGAAGGCCAAAAGTAGGAGGGAAAGAGTAATTAATAGAAAAACATTTTGTGATTTTTTTGGGAGAATGGAAACACAGTTCCAGTTCAGCGCCTTTCTTTAATGAAGAGAGTTATTTACAGAGCAAAAAATTACTGTATGCATTTGACACCAGTGGTAGAGGTTATGACTGAGGTTAGAGATGGTTGTCCAATTGAGAAAGAGAAAATGGTTGAAAGAAATGCAGAAGAAGTGATAGCTGATGATGTGCTAGGGAGACATCCTAAACACCCTGTGTACACTTGGGATTGCAGTAGTATTTGCAGTGTACGACAGGAATCTATTGATAAATTATGTAGTTTTTTACGAGCATATAGTAAAAAAATGTTAAACTAAAGATTAAGGTGTTGCAAGGACTAGACCCTTGCAGAGTGAGAAAAAATACTGGTTTGCAAGGTCATTCTCTGGCTTGTCTTTCTAGGAAAGTTTGTCAAAGTGTTTTTCACCATTTCAGGAAGCTGGCAGTACATCATACTCAAATGCGGAAGTTAGTGCGAAGATAGTATTATGCGAAAAGTCCAGCACTAAAGTTAAATGAGTTGAACAGTGCTCTTTTGCGTGGCTCAGTATCAGATGTGAAGAAGGTTTGTGATGATATTGAGTTTTGTTACTTTGGTCCTCAGCAAGAGAGTGCAGAAACTGACACATTAGTAGAACAAAATGTTGAAGACAATGTAGAACCCGTACTTACAAAAAGTTTAAGGTAATTTCAGGTGAAAGACCAAATGTTTCTTGTATTTGTTGTCGGCCAACTCACTATAAAAATCAGGCTAGGGGTGTCAATCTGTATTTAAAAAGTAAAATAGAAGATAATGATAAGTGGATGGAATTTGCAACTTATTTGTTGGTAGAGGATTGTTTTGATTTGGGATCTGAACAGCCTATTTGCAAATATTGTTATAACAAATTAGATGAGAATAAAATGCCTGCTAGAGCTGTTCCTAATAATCTAGAGTTGGTTGCTATTCCTCCAGAGCAGATAGATTAAAATACGTATGGGTCTATTCTCATTCAATGTGTTTAACCGTTTCAGGCTATTGTTCGTATGGAGCCTAAAACAGGCAAATTACCTCCATCAGAGTTGCAAAGAGGATTGAAAGGAAGATTTGTGTATTTACCGTTAGATTTAAGGACAAATATTGAAACTATTGGTGTAGACCATGCAGAAAATGAGCCACTAGTCATTCTAGTTAATGGTGTTCCTACTAAGAATAAGAAAATCTGGCAAGAGTTAGTGGATGTTAGAAAAGTGCAAAAGGCATCATTGTATCTGTTAAAAAATAATGAGTACTATAGAAATGTGTTTGTAGGAGAAAAAGAAATAGATTTAGCTGAAGATACTGAAACATTAAGTGGACAAATAGCAAAAGCGGACATGTCCAGATGTGAAGAAATCTATGAACATTACAGTGTACATCCACTTCATTCCAAAGAGGTGATGGCAAATACGATTGAGTTGTTCCAAATGAAAAAAGCAACAGGAAGTCCCATGAGTGTATGGGAAGAGAGCTTGGAAGCTCGTTGTTTCCAACAGGAAAAGGTGGACAATATGATGAACGTCCTGTGCAGATTACTGCATCTGAATATCGGACAACAGGATTATATGCAGAAGATCCAAGATTTCGACAATGTATCCCTTATATGTTTCATCTTCTGTTTGAAAGTGACTTGTCTGGACTTTCATATTCAGTAAATCACATTTTAAAAACTGGAATGCATCTGCAAAATGTAACTGCAAAGGATTTTATGGATAAAGTACATCAGAGAGATGATCATTTAGAATCTCAGTTGATTAATCTGATGGCATGTCAGCGTGGGACTAATGAATATTGGTACCGTCGTCATGGAGAACTGAAATGTATGCTACGGAACTTGGGAACTCCTACATGGTTTGTTACACTAAGCTGTGCTGAGTATGCTTGGGATGATTTACTTGAATCTCTCCGAGAGGCAAATTCCAATATTAAAAATATTGAATAAAAGACACCTGGAGAGTTGTGCTCATGTATGCAGATATTTCAATCATAGATTTGAAGCTATGATGTCTTTCATCTGCAATAAAAAGAATCCTCCTCTTGGAGAAGTTGTGGATTTCTTTTGGAGAAAGGAGTATCAAGCAAGAGGTGCTCCTCATATACATATGTTGTTATGGATCAAGGACGCTCCCAAATTTGGAACAGATTCAGATGAAACTGTTTTGTCTTTCATTGAAGATTATGCCACATGTGCTGTACCCAATAGCAGAGAGCATAAAAACTTAAAACAACAAGTCTTACGATTCCAAAGCCATCGAAAGTACAAGTCATAGGATAAGTTCTATACCAAATGTCGTTTTGGATTTCCACGTCCTGTATTATCCAAAGGAAGAGTGAACAGTTTTATGTCAGCTATGCAATATACCATCACAAGAAAGTCTCAGAAAAATGCCTACAACTTAAGAAGAAGCGAAGAATCAAAATACATAAATGACTACAATCCAGTTGTTTTATCCATGTGGAACGCTAACATGAATATTCAGTATGTTGCGGACAATTCCATTGATGTTGCTCGATATGTAACATCCTACATTACTAAATCAGAAAAGACGGAATTGAAAGAAATGTGGGAAGAGATTTCTCACGAGAAGACTCTAAGTAAGAAATTATACAGTTTCAGTTTGACGATGTTATCGCATCGTGAAATTGGAGCATATGAATGTTCAGATCGGTTATCTTCTGCAAGTCTATATTCCAAAAGTAGAAGAATCATTTGGGTGAGTCTAGGTCTTGCAGGAATGCGAAATCAAGTACTGAAATCTGTTCAAGAAATTGAATATTTAGCAGACAAAGAACCAGAAAGTACAGATATTTTGAAAACGAATTTGTTGGACACATATTACCCAAACAAAAGTCATAATCTTGAGAACATGTGTCTCTATGAAGTGCTGCAAAACTACACTTTTAAACGGAATACTACAGAGAACATCAATGATGGAAAAAATGCAGTGATTGGTTCCGAAGGATGTCTGGTGAAACAAAGGATAGGAAATTTAATTAATCACAGGAAACTGAGTTGCGACACTGCTGATAAAAGGGAATTTTACTATTTAGCCCTTTTGCAAATGTTCAAACCATGGTGTTCAGAACTCGAATTACTTGGAGATTTTCAGAGCTATGAAGATGCATTTAATGCTTGTAAAGATAGCATACAATGCAGTACTTTTGCAAATTATGTGAAAATGTTGAATGATGAAATTGATCAAGAAGCTACAATTGCAGCTGACATTGCTAGAGACAGTTCTCAAGACAGTCAAAGTTCTGCTGCACTGAGTCACGATCCACTTGGATAACCAATTGTTGAAAATGAAGCAGCAACTGCCATAAATGAGGTGGTAACAGCAATGTATCAAGCTCAAGAAGATGTAATACAGTTAGGAAACTTGGAAGAACAACTAAATGTTGAACAGAAACAAATATATCAACAAGTGAAAGAGCAGATTGACCATGGATTACTTCATGAAAAGAAAGGGTGCTCATGTACATCATTTCAACCTATCCGAATGTATGTGAGTGGTCAAGCTGGAACAGGAAAAAGTTTCTTAATTAAAGTAATTACAAGTTATCTGCAAAAAACAACTGAGTCGCATTTGTCTTGTGTTGTCACTGCTCCAACTGGGTTGGCAGCACATAACATTAAAGGAATTACTTTACATCGTTTACTAATGCTACCAGTAGAGCATGATAATGAATTGGAATACCACAAGCTATCTGGAGAAGCTTGTTGTGAAGTTTCAAGAGTCTTGAAGAAAATGAAACTTCTCATTATTAATGAGGTGAGCATGGTCTCAACTTGATGCTTGCCTTTGTGCATTTAAGAATGCAGCAAATTCTTAAAACAGAGTATAACGTGTTATTTGGAGGAAAACACGTCATAGTTTTTGGAGATCTATTGCAACTGACTCCGGTAAAAGGGCAACCGGTATTTAAAACACTTGCACATGAAGATACCAGAAAGTCTCTTGGAAGTGTTGGTAATGTGAACATTTGGACTAATTTTGAATACAAAGAACAGACATCAAATATGCGACAGGCAAATGATGCTGAATATGGAAGTTTTCTTCAAGATATAAGAATTGGAATTCTTACAAAACATGGCAAACAAGCTTTGGAAAGCCGATTACTTTGCAATGTCTTTCCAAATGAAAATGTAGTTCCTGCAAAAGTGTACATAAAAATTGCTGAAAATAAATCAGTGATCTGTTTAATGCCAACACTGCGCGAGTTTTCCATATTCAACGAAGAACTATTGAAACTGGAAAATGAAGAAATTATAAAAATGGAAGCCATCAATAAAATAGAGCATGAAGGAATCACTATTATTTTGATGGGAAAGTTGAAAACAAAACTGGATTCTTTAGAAAAAAAAATATCTAAAACAGCTGGTTTAGAAAAGACACTATATGTGTGGTAAACTGTCAGGTAGTTTTAAGGCGTAATTTGGATGTAGAAAAAGGGTTAGTTAATGGCGCAATGGGTAAAGTGGTGGATTTTGTTAATTATCAGAAAAAAGAAGGAATTGAATTTAAAAAAAATAAATTTGACCAGATTGAAGAAGTTAAAGAAATTGGTCATTGTTCAGTTCATTTTTTGCTCCAAATTGCAGATGCAGTGCACGCAACGAAATTCGTTTTATTAATTTATATGTTAACTTACCTGTAAACCTCCGTAATCCATAGTTTACTACCCCCCACCCTGCCCCTCCCCCTCCCCACGTCACCGCCCTGCAGTTACTCCTACTACCGACCGCGGCTGACCACTGAGATATACATTCAATCACTAACACACCCATACATACACTCACCCAACCATACAGTCCATCACAGATGCACTCTTAAAACCATGCACCCATAGAATCACACACTCACACATCTATGCACAGAGTCACACACACCCTACCCACACAAACACTCAGGCACCCATACAGATACTCAGACAACCAATAAATAACCCATATAGACACTCATATAGCTATTCACAAAACCATGCAGCCACTTATACACCAACAGACAGACAGATACAGACCTTCACACAGTTTAGTTACTAGTCTGCAGTAAGATACATTTAATGACTCACTTATAGAGTCAGTCACACACCTAGAAAATCATCCATTCACACACTTATACACCCACTTATTCTTCCATAGGTCTTTCCCTATATATACTAAATATATTAAAACTTTAAGAAACACAGACTCACTGGATGATGTAATCAGTGATGTCATCAGTGATGTCATTTGAGATGTCATCAGTGATGTCATCAGTGATGTCACTGACCATGTCATGAGTGATGTAATATGTGACGTCATCAGCAGTGCATTGCGGGGGCGCGCGAGTTATAGTTAGCTGAACTAACTATAACAGGGAATTTCTAGGGTTTTGTACGAGGGAAATGTCCAGCTAACGATAACACCCCTGTTTTTTTCAGTGAATATATATATATATATATATATTACCTACTGGCGGTCGCCAGTAGGTAGTTATAGTTAGGACCACGTTTCCATAGGAAAACCTCAACATTCTATTTTGAATAACTTTGGCGCCGGTCGACGAATCCTCGCGAATTTCTCAAAATAGGTGGGGCGCTACGCTCCGCTCCTACCCTGAAAGTCTCGGGGGGATCCGTCAAGCGGGGGCTGAGATAAAAGGGGGGTCCCAAAACGCGTTTTTCCCATGCATTTTTCCATAGGACCTTTAGAACGAGCTACAGCCCGAACGGCTGAACAGAACTACTCAAAATTTGGCAGAGAGGTAGTCCCTAGGTCAAGGAAGTGCCTTTTGTAGGTTTGGTGTAAATCTGTTCAGTAGATTCTGAGAAAATAGCCTTTAAATCAATATATATATCTGAGCCCGCTTACGGTACGCTTACCGTACGCTTACGGTAAGCTTACGGTACGCGTACGGTGGCGTGCGCGAGCGCGATTCTGATTGGCTCTTAGATCTTAGTAAACATTCGAATTGGCCGAAACCAGGAAGCGGCGGCCGCCATTTTCTGTGTTTCACTCTGAAAAAAAAAGAGTGAAAACAAGAAAAGGGGGCAATGAGGAGAGTTACAGACCCCCTTACATTTGTGAGGGGGTCAAAGAAGGACTGTAAAGTACAAAACAAACATTTATTGATTTTTAAAAAAAATCACGGGGTACGCGTACGGTAAGCTTACGGTAAGCGTACGGAAGAAACATGGCGTGCGCGAAGGAGATTCTGATTGGCCCATAGATCTTAGTAAACATTCGAATCGGCCGAAACCAGGAAGCGGCGGCCGCCATTTTGTGTGTTTCACTCAGAAAAAAAACAGAGAAAACAAGGAAAGGGGGCAATGAGGAGAGTTACAGACCCCCTAACATTTGTAAGGGGGTCAAAGAAGGACAGAAAAGTACAAAAAAAACATTTATTGATTTTAAAAAAAATCACGGGGTACGCGTACCGTAAGCTTACGGTAAGCGTACGGTAAAAAAAATAAAAATAAATAAATGAAAAGCAGATTTAAGAGTTTAGAAATTAGGGAGCTCTAAAAAGAGCTGTTGTGTTTATGAAGTCATTTTTTTAGTGGTACCTACAAGTAAGTACCGATGCAGAGTCTAAGGTTCAAGAGGAAGACTCTGTTCCCTTCATCATTGAAGTGCACACCATCTCCTCTATAAATGTCTTGCATGTCATAACGCAAGTTGTTGTGGTAAATGGCACCCATACCATAGTCACGGAGGAAAGCAGAAACAGATTTGTTGACGTGCTTTCTTGCTTTGTCAATCTGCGGACAGAAATGATTGGACCAGTTCCATTTTTGCCTTTGGCATATGTTGGAAAACACAAAGGCAGTTTTAGGGAAAAGTGTAAACAGTTGTGCAAAGGTGTCCTTCATAAGCATTTCCAGACCTACCCCAGTCAAAGTGCCTAGGTCATTGCCACCACAGTGCACTATTATGAGGTCAGGGTGTTGGATTTGAATGAAGGATTTCACCAATGGCATCAATTGGTGCCACTTTAACCCTCTCTGACCAATCCATTTAATGTCTACATTTGGCAAAGCAAGGTCTCTCACCATACCTGTTTTCTCTGCAAACTTTTCACTCCAGAAGACATAGCTGTGCCCTACAATCCACACTGTGAACATCTTCAAAGGAGAACTGGATGCACTCAGGAGGTGTCTTTCAGTAGAATGGCAATATGAAAAGAAAGACAGTTTGGAAATGGAGGCATACATATTTTTTTCAAAACAAAAAGAACTGATTGGCTGTTTCATACCATTCTAGAATAAAAACTAGGCTGTATGTGTAAATTAATAGAAGCATGTTTTGTATTGGTACAAAAAAATGTGTAACCAAAGAACAGTACTATGGATTTGCTGTAAGGTTTGAAAAGTCAAGCACTCTTGCTCTGTGGAATTGAAACATTGTGTGTCGAACTTCTGACCTAACTCTACACAGCAGTGTTCCATGAGCTGTTGCTATGGTAGCAGGCAGAAGTCAAGTTGGGGGAAGGGTACTAGGCAGAAGTCAAGTTGGGGGAAGGGTACTTTTGGAAAAGGGTTGGTTTTCAACCAATAGAAATGTGTGATTACATTTGAAAAAAAGGGGGAAGCACTGAGATTTGAAACTTACATGTATATGTGTGGAAAAATAGAGGGAAAGTTTGCCATTATCTGGTTCTGCTGAGAGGAGAGAGGTGAACACAACAGAGATCCTGGCTCTGATAATCTGCTGTTTGAGTGTCACATTTCTTTCACAACTAACTAATTTTAAAGGTGAGTTTACAGTTTGAGAGGGGATGTATGTGGTAACTTAAGAAATGAATAATAGAAATGGGAATTGTTTTTGTTGTAGTTACACATGGTGGTTTCATAATGTGTCAGTCTGTAAAAGTGATTTACACTTGCCCCGAAAAAAAAAGAGCAGTAAGTGTGCTTTCAAATTGGCAAAGAAATTTCGTTTTGGGACTAATGTGAAAACATGACTCTGTGTGCATAGAAGAATTATAGGCAGAGATTTATTGCGTCTTGCTCTGGTGATTTCATAGTTGCATTAGATGGAAAGGGGGAGCGAATTTTTGGGGGAAGAAGCAGAGTCTTAGCACACACCCATGTGCTTGCCATGTATAGTCATGCACAGTATTTAGAAGCGAGTGGGGTTTTCAGGTTTAAGTCTGTAATGCAAATACATTCAGCATCACTAAGGCTGGTTGCCCTTGCTGGAGTGTAGGCAGTCACAGAGAATACACATGGTGGTGGTCTGAAAAAACAGCTTGGACATGTGCATTTAAATAAATCAAAAAAAGTGGTTTTATAATGTGTCAGTCTGTAAAAGTGATTTCCAATTGTAAAAAGTGATTTTCACTTGGCCCGAAAAAAAAAGAGCAGTAAGTGTGCTTTCAAAATGGCAAAGAAATTTCGTTTTGGGACTAATGTGAAAAAATGACTCTGTGTGCATGGAGGAATTATAGGCAGAGATTTATTGCGTCTTGCTCTGGTGATTTCACAGTTGCATTAGATGGAAAGGGGGAGCGAATTTTTGGGGGAAGAAGCAGAGTCTTAGCACACACCCATGTGCTTGCCATGTATAGTCATGCACAGTATTTTGAAGCGAGTGGGGTTTTCAGGTTTAAGTCTGTAATGCAAATACATTCAGCATCACTAAGGCTGGTTGCCCTTGCTGGAGTGTAGGCAGTCACCGCGAATACACATGGTGGTGGTCTGAAAAAAACAGCTTGGACAAGTGCAATTAAATAAATTAAAAAAAAAGGTTTCATAATGTGTCAGTCTGTAAAAGTGATTTTCACTTGCCCCGAAAAAAAAAAGAGCAGTAAGTGTGCTTTAAAAATGGCAAAGAAATTTCGTTTTGGGACTAATGTGAAAACATGACTCTGTGTGCATAGAGGAATTATAGGCAGAGATTTATTGCGTCTTGCTCTGGTGATTTCACAGTTGCATTAGATGGAAAGGGGGAGCGAATTTTTGGGGGAAGAAGCAGAGTCTTAGCACACACCCATGTGCTTGCCATGTATAGTCATGCACAGTATTTAGAAGCGAGTGGGGTTTTCAGGTTTAAGTCTGTAATGCAAATACATTCAGCATCACTAAGGCTGGTTGCCCTTGCTGGAGTGTAGGCAGTCACAGAGAATACACATGGTGGTGGTCTGAAAAAACAGCTTGGACATGTGCATTTAAATAAATCAAAAAAAGTGGTTTCATAATGTGTCAGTCTGTAAAAGTGATTTCCAATTGTAAAAAGTGATTTTCACTTGGCCCGAAAAAAAAAGAGCAGTAAGTGTGCTTTCAAAATGGCAAAGAAATTTCGTTTTGGGACTAATGTGAAAACATGACTCTGTGTGCATAGAGGAATTATAGGCAGAGATTTATTGCGTCTTGCTCTGGTGATTTCACAGTTGCATTAGATGGAAAGGGGGAGCGAATTTTTGGGGGAAGAAGCAGAGTCTTAGCACACACCCATGTGCTTGCCATGTATAGTCATGCACAGTATTTAGAAGCGAGTGGGGTTTTCAGGTTTAAGTCTGTAATGCAAATACATTCAGCATCACTAAGGCTGGTTGCCCTTGCTGGAGTGTAGGCAGTCACCGCGAATACACATGGTGGTGGTCTGAAAAAAACAGCTTGGACATGTGCAATTAATTAAATTAAAAAAAAAGGTTTCATAATGTGTCAGTCTGTAAAAGTGATTTTCACTTGCCCCGAAAAAAAAAAGAGCAGTAAGTGTGCTTTAAAAATGGCAAAGAAATTTCGTTTTGGGACTAATGTGAAAACATGACTCTGTGTGCATAGAGGAATTATAGGCAGAGATTTATTGCGTCTTGCTCTGGTGATTTCACAGTTGCATTAGATGGAAAGGGGGAGCGAATTTTTGGGGGAAGAAGCAGAGTCTTAGCACACACCCATGTGCTTGCCATGTATAGTCATGCACAGTATTTAGAAGCGAGTGGGGTTTTCAGGTTTAAGTCTGTAATGCAAATACATTCAGCATCACTAAGGCTGGTTGCCCTTGCTGGAGTGTAGGCAGTCACAGAGAATACACATGGTGGTGGTCTGAAAAAACAGCTTGGACATGTGCATTTAAATAAATCAAAAAAAGTGGTTTCATAATGTGTCAGTCTGTAAAAGTGATTTCCAATTGTAAAAAGTGATTTTCACTTGGCCCGAAAAAAAAAGAGCAGTAAGTGTGCTTTAAAAATGGCAAAGAAATTTCGTTTTGGGACTAATGTGAAAACATGACTATGTGTGCATAGAGGAATTATAGGCAGAGATTTATTGCGTCTTGCTCTGGTGATTTCACAGTTGCATTAGATGGAAAGGGGGAGCGAATTTTTGGGGGAAGAAGCAGAGTCTTAGCACACACCTATGTGCTTGCCATGTATAGTCATGCACAGTATTTAGAAGCGAGTGGGGTTTTCAGGTTTAAGTCTGTAATGCAAATACATTCAGCATCACTAAGGCTGGTTGCCCTTGCTGGAGTGTAGGCAGTCACAGAGAATACACATGGTGGTGGTCTGAAAAAACAGCTTGGACATGTGCATTTAAATAAATCAAAAAAAGTGGTTTTATAATGTGTCAGTCTGTAAAAGTGATTTCCAATTGTAAAAAGTGATTTTCACTTGGCCCGAAAAAAAAAGAGCAGTAAGTGTGCTTTCAAAATGGCAAAGAAATTTCGTTTTGGGACTAATGTGAAAAAATGACTCTGTGTGCATAGAGGAATTATAGGCAGAGATTTATTGCGTCTTGCTCTGGTGATTTCACAGTTGCATTAGATGGAAAGGGGGAGCGAATTTTTGGGGGAAGAAGCAGAGTCTTAGCACACACCCATGTGCTTGCCATGTATAGTCATGCACAGTATTTACAAGCGAGTGGGGTTTTCAGGTTTAAGTCTGTAATGCAAATACATTCAGCATCACTAAGGCTGGTTGCCCTTGCTGGAGTGTAGGCAGTCACCGCGAATACACATGGTGGTGGTCTGAAAAAAACAGCTTGGACAAGTGCAATTAAATAAATTAAAAAAAAAGGTTTCATAATGTGTCAGTCTGTAAAAGTGATTTTCACTTGCCCCGAAAAAAAAAAGAGCAGTAAGTGTGCTTTAAAAATGGCAAAGAAATTTCGTTTTGGGACTAATGTGAAAACATGACTCTGTGTGCATAGAGGAATTATAGGCAGAGATTTATTGCGTCTTGCTCTGGTGATTTCACAGTTGCATTAGATGGAAAGGGGGAGTGAATTTTTGGGGGAAGAAGCAGAGTCTTAGCACACACCCATGTGCTTGCCGTGTATAGTCATGCACAGTATTTAGAAGCGAGTGGGGTTTTCAGGTTTCAGTCTGTAATGCAAATACATTGAGCTTCACTAAGGCTGGTTGCCCTTGCTGGAGTGTAGCACTCTGGACATGGGCTTTTTAAAAAATCTGAAAAGTGGTTTCATAATGTGACAGTTTGTAAAAGAGATTTTCACTTGCCCAAAAAAAAGAGCAGTTTGTGTGCATTCAAATTGGCAAAGAAATTTTGTTTTGTGACTATTGTGAAAAGAAATGTAGTAATATATTTAAATACAATAAAGGATTTTTTTTTAGTTTTTTTCAGGTATTGCTGAAGAACAGTGAACAAAATTTAAGGTGCCTACAAAATCTCGAGTTCAAAAAACGCTAAAAAAAAAACTATATTTGAAGACAACTGGAGGACCAAAGTTAGTAGAAGATGCTCATGTTGGGAAAAAGAAAAAATCTTCTGGTAAGCAGAAAAAACAATTTCTTAAAAAAATATTCAAAACAAAGAAAAATGTACAAAATGTCTGTCCTGGGAAGAATGTAACAAAACGAAGAGAACAGCAAAAAATTGAGAATTTAGTTAATGCAAATATACCTTCTGCAACTGAAAAGATTTACATAAATAGAAAAACAGCGTTTAAAGAGATACGTAGAAAAATGTTTCAGAGAAGAGTTATGTCCAATTTGATAAAGAATGTGAAGAAATATAAGCAAAAGGCTAAATTTTATAAGAGAAAAAAAGAAATTGAAGCCATTGCAGCAAAAGCATTAGAATTAAAAAGGAAACTATTCATATTAATTTTGAATAGGATGCGTACATTAGATAAAATGGTTAATGTACTGAAATCACAAAGCAAAAGCAAAAGAGTAGTGAACAGAACAAACTTTTGTAAAGTGTTTTTAGGAAAGTGGATGCATAGTTCAAGTAGTGAACCTTTTTTTAATGAAGAGAGCTATTTTCAAAGTAATAGTTTGCTGCATGCAGTTGACACCAGAGGTCGTTCATACGAAGTAAAAAATGGTTGCATAATGGAGAAGGAGATAATGGTTCCAAGAGATGAGGTACAAGTGATGGCAGATGAGGCAATGGGGAGACGTCCTAAAGCCCCAGTGTACACTTGGAATTGTAGTAGTATTTGCACTGTGCGTCAGGAATCTATTGACAGATTTCGAGAGTTTCTAAGAGAATATAGTAAAAAAAAGTGTAAAACAGAAGATTAAGGTGCTTCAAAGTCTGGATCCATGCAGAGTGAGAGAGAATACTGGTTTGCAGGGTCATTCTCTGGCTTGTCTATCTAGAAAAGTGTGCAATAGTGTTTTCCATCATTTTAGGATGCTGGCTGTTCATCATACTGAAATGAGAAAGTTTGTGAGACGGTTGTATTTTGTCAAAAGTCCAGCAATAAAGTTAAATGAATTGAATAGGGCTCTGTTCCGAGGAACGGTATCAGATGTAGAGAAGGTTGTTGATGAAATTCAGTTTTGTTACTTTGGTCCTGAACAAAACAGTGCAGAGAAGGACACAGTAAATGAGGAAGAAGTGGAAGAGAATGTAGAACCTTCTGTAAGTAAGACATTTAATGATCACATAACAAAATTTGCAGTAGTCTCTAATGAAAGACCAAATGTTACTTGTATTTGTTGCCGCAGAACTCATTATAGAAAACAAACTAGGAATGTTGATCTCTACAGAAAGAGTGAAAATGAAGATAATTATAAGTGGATGGATTTTGCCACATATATATTTCTTGAAAATTGTTTTGAATTGGGTGAAGATCAGCGTATTTGTAAATACTGTTACAACAAGTTAGAGGAAAATAGAATGCCGACCAGAGCTGTACATAATAATTTAGAATTGGATGCTATTCCTGCTGAACTTTCTGAATTAAATACATATGAGTCTATACTCATTCAATGTGTTCATCCGTTCCAGACCATAGTACGTATGGAGCCCAAAACTGGTAAATTACCTCCTTCAGATTTACTGAGAGGTTTAAAAGGTAGAGTGGTGTATTTGCCCTTGGATTTGAAAAAAAATATGGAAACTATTGATGCGGATACTTTGGAAACTGAACCATTAATTATTCTGGTTAATGGTGTACCTACAAAGAATAAGAAGATTTGGCAGGAGCTGGTAGATGTGCGGAAAGTACAAAGAGCAAATTTGTATTTGAAAAAAAATAACAAATGGTATGAATCAATTTATATAGAAGAAGAAGAAGAAGACGAAGATTTTCAAGAAGACACAGAAACACCAACTGGACAAATTGAAAAAGTGGACAAGACAAAGGAAGAAGAAATTTATGAACATTTTAGCATACATCCTCTTCATTCGAAAGAAGTTATGGGAGACAATATTGATCTCTTTCAGATGAAGAAAGCAAAAGGAACTCCCGTGAGTGTATGGGAGGAGAGCTTGGAAGCTCGATGTTTTCCCCAGCTGTTTCCTACGGGAAAAGGAGGACGATACGATGAACGTCCAGAACAGATTCCAGCTTCAGAGTATCGGACTACAAGACTATATGCTGAAGATCCCAGATTTCGACAAAGTATTCCTTATTTGTTCCATCTTTTATTTGAAAGCGACTTGTCTGCACTGTCTTATGCAGTAAATCACATTTTAAAAAGTGGAGTACATTTACAAAATGTGTCTGCTAAGGATTTTATGGAGAAAGTGCAGCACCGAGATGATCATTTGGAAACACAACTGATCAATCTGATGGCTTGTCAGCGTGGGACAAATGAATATTGGTACCGACGCCATGGTGAACTAAAATGCATGTTACGCAATTTAGGAACACCAACATGGTTCCTTACCCTAAGCTGTGCCGAGTACGCTTGGGATGATTTACTGGATTTTCTACGAGAGGCCAATTCAAACATTAAAAACATCGAATACAAGACAGCAGGAGAACTGTGCTCATTGGATCCGGTTAATGTTTGCAGATATTTCAATCATAGATTTGAGGCTATGATGTCCTTCATCTGCAATAAAAAAAATCCACCCCTTGGAGAAGTAGTGGATTTCTTTTGGAGAAAAGAGTACCAGGCAAGAGGTGCTCCTCATATTCATATGCTGTTGTGGATCAAGGATGCCCCAAAGTTTGGAACAGATACTGATGAAGCAGTGTTATCTTACATTGAAGAATATGCAACATGTGGTATACCAAAAAGCACAGAAGAGAACAAGTTAAAGGAGCAAGTTTTACGTTTCCAAAGTCATCGGTGTGGAAAATACTGTCGACGGAAATACAAGAGCAAAGAAAAATACTACACTAAATGTCGATTTGGATTTCCTAGACCTGTTCTTTCAAATGGAAGAGTAAACAGTTTTATGTCAGCTGTGAGACATACTATCACAAGAAAATCACCTAAGAATACCTACAACCTTAAAAGAAAAGAAGAATCAAAAAATATAAATGACTACAACCCAGTCATTTTATCCATGTGGAACGCTAACATGGATATACAGTATGTAGCTGACAATTCCATTGCTGTTGCACGATATGTAACGTCTTACATTACGAAATCAGAAAAAACAGAATTGAAGGAAATGTGGGAAGAGATTTCTCACGAGAAGACTGTTAGTAAGAAGCTGTACAGTTTCAGTTTGAAGATGTTATCGCATCGAGAAATTGGATCCTACGAATGTTCAGATAGGTTATCTTCTGCAAGTCTCTACTCAAAGTCAAGAAGAATAATTTGGGCAAGTTTAGGCCTTGCAGCAATGAGAAATCGGGTACTGAAATCTGTTGGAGAAATTGAATATTTGGCCGAGAATGACCCAGAAAGTACAGATATATTGAAAACAAACATGTTGGACACATATTATCCCAAGAGAAGTCATCATCTGGAGAACATGTGTCTCTATGAAGTGCTGCAGAACTACATTTATTCACGGAAAGCCGCACAAGACATCAACAATGGAAAATATAAAGTCATTGGTGAAGAAGGATGTTTGGTGAAGCAAACCAAAGGAAGTTTGATAAATCACCGGAAGCTGAGTTGCGACACTACCGACAAGAAAGAATTTTACTACTTGGCTCTTTTACAGTTGTTTAAACCATGGCGTACAGAGGATGAACTACTGGGAGAATTTCAAAGCTATGAGGATTCATTTAATGCTTGCAAAGACAGCATACAATGCAATACATTCACAACTTATCTGCAAATGTTAAATGAAGAAATTGAACAGGAAACTACAATTGCAGCAGAAATAGCTAGAGACAGTTCTCAGGACAGCCAAAGTTCAGGAACACACAGTCAAGATCCCCTAGGACAACCAATCGTTGAAAATGAAGCATCAATAGCCATGAATGAAGTGGAAACAGCTATGAATCAAGCTCAAGAAGAATTTATAGACTTAGAAAATTTGGAAAGACAACTGAATCAAGAGCAGCAACAAATTTATGAAGAGATCAAAAACAAAATTGATCACGGATTTCTACATGTAAAAAAAGAGTGCTCATGCACATCATTTCATCCAATCAGGATGTATGTAAGCGGACAAGCTGGCACTGGAAAAAGTTTCCTAATTAAAGTCATCAGAAGCTACCTAAAGCAAAAAACGGATTCTACGTTGTCTTGTGTGGTTACTGCTCCAACTGGGTTAGCAGCATATAACATAAAAGGAATCACCTTACATCGTTTGCTAATGTTACCAGTGGAGCATGAGAACAAAATACAATTCAACAAGCTAACTGGAGAAGCATCCTTGGAAGTTTCACGAGTATTGAAGAAGATGCAAGTTCTCATTATTGATGAGGTGAGCATGGTATCAAACTTAATGCTTGCCTTTGTGCATTTAAGAATGCAGCAAATTTTGAAGACAGACTATGACGTGTTATTTGGTGGAAAACACGTCATAGTTTTTGGAGATCTTTTGCAACTTACTCCAGTTAAAGGACAACCAGTGTTTAATACTGTGACACATGAAGACACGAAGAAGTCATTGGGAAGCATCGGTAATACAAATATTTGGTCCTTCTTTGAGTACAAGGAACTTACAACTAATATGAGGCAAGCAAACGATGAAGAATATGGAAGTATTCTGAAAGATATCAGGATTGGACTACTCACAGAAGCTGGCAAAAAAGCATTACAGACTCGGCTGCTACATAATTTATTTCCAAAGGAAGAAATAGTTGCAGAGAAGATATACAAGAACATTGCAGAAAACAAAAGTGTCATCTGCTTAATGCCTACTCTACGTGAATGCTCAATATTCAATGAGGAGCTTTTGAAATTGGAAAAGGAAGAGATCAGGAAATTGGAAGCAGTGGACAAAATTGAGGATGGAAGAATTACTGTCACAGTAACAGGCAAACTGAAAAATAAATTGGACTCACTAGAGAAGAACATCTCCAAAACAGCTGGATTAGAAAAAAATCTATATGTTTGCATGAACTGTAGAGTGTTTTTAAGGAGAAATTTGGATGTTGAGAAAGGTTTAGTTAATGGAGCGATGGGAAGAGTTGTGGGTTTTATTAATTATCAGAAAAAAGAAGGAATTGAATGTTTAAAAATAAAATTTGATCAGATAGATGAAGTTAAAGATATTTGTCGTTGTACAGTTCGTTTTATGCTTGTGAAAGACTTATATGTACGTAGGAAGCAGTTTCCGTTTTCTCTAGCATATGCTGTAACTATTCACAAGTCTCAAGGATTGACTGTAGATTGTGCATTTGTGAACATTGGTTCAACTGTGTTCAAAGAAGGTATGGCATATGTTGCTTTGTCACGAGTCAAAACATTATCAGGTTTATTCATGATAGACTTTGAAGAATCAAAAGTTAGTGCTGATACAAATTGTGTAAAGGAGTATAATAGATTAAGAAGAAGCTATGCTCCTCATTTAGGTCAGTATCTTGTGTTGGAGAAACGTGTAGTTTCTCGTAAAAGAAAAAATGAGAATATCTGTAGTGAAGATGTAGAGAAGAGGAAAAAAAAGAGGAGTGATGTAATTGCAAGCAAAAAGAAAAAGGAAAATGAAGAACAGGTTGTAGGATGTCATTTTGAAAATAGCTCTGGTGTCAACTGCTACGCAAATGTAGTGCTGAATGTTGCATTTTATCTGGAAAGTTTGCAAGAGCAGATAATAGTAAATCAGGGAAAAAGATTCTGTTCAGAGCTGAGTCTCCTTTTTCAAAAGTTGAGTAAAGATAAAACTCAAATAGAAAGTGCTACTGACATTAGAAAACTTTTAGATGTATGTTCAGGACGAACACAGTTTTCTCAAAATGAACAGCAAGATGCACATGAATTTTTGATGTATTTTCTTCAGGTAGTGGAAGAAGAAGGAGTTCCCATTGACATTTTTTTTGGTCTCTCTTATAAATGGGAACATAGTTGTGATAATTGTTATAATATATGTGGCTCTATTGTTGATAATGAAAGGTTTATTTATTTGACATTGCCAGAGAGTAAAACAGTCACTTTTGCAAAATTAGTTAAAGATGCTAATCATAGCATGAAATGTGGTGAGTGTAATTCTGACATGTTTTCAACATTAATTTTAAAGGAATACGGACAGTATGTAATTTTAATGATGCAACGATGTAGAGCTGATGGTTCAAAATTGGATACTTTAATAAAGAAGTTTACAGGACAGCAATTATCAATTTCAGGAAAAACTTTTGTAACTGTTGCAATAATTTTCCATGATGGACCTACTGTTACTTCTGGACATTACACAGTTTATCTAAAATGTGAAAAAGGCTGGACACTGTGTAATGATTCCCAATTGATTTTCAAACAACGTTTGCCTTTTGATTTAGCAAATTCCTATCTAATCTTCCTGAAACCTAAATTTTAGAGAGACTTGGCAAGATCTGGACAAAATAATTTTACCATTTTACTGGATTACCATTGCAATTTTGTAAAAAAAAGATTTTTAAAATTATCATTTGGCCTAATGGAAAGATAACCAATTGTAATGTGTACTTTTTTAATTTTTAATGCAATTTTGAAAAACCAATAATTTAGAGATTATCGGTAACTTCTGCACATTTTAAATTTTGGAATGTTATTGGACTGCCATTGGAAATTTTTTCAAAAATGATTTAAAAAATTACTATTTGGCCATGTGGAAAAGTAACCAATTCTATTGTGGACTAAATAAATTATTCAAAACATTTTCGTGAACCAAAATGTTACAGAGAATCGGTGAGATCTGGACAAATTAAACTTTAGAATTTTATTGGATTTCCGTTGGAAATTTATTCCAAAAAAAAAATTAAAATTACTATTTGGCCTAAAGGAAATGAAATCAGATGTATTTTGGAGTTATTTGAGATATAATATTGTGATTATAGTTCTGAAACAAACATATCAGACGGTATTTTAAAGAAATAAGTATTGGTATTAGATGATATTTTTTTACAATATTATGCATTTCTATAATGTTAAGTTTAATTAAAAAAAGAATCAGGGCTTTTTTAATACAATCTTTGTGATTGGTATTTTTTTTTGCCCGCTGTAAAATGATGAATGCAATTGCTTTCACAATTTATAGTGAAATGCAATATATTCTGAAAACAGCAAAAATAAGGCAAAAAGATTTTTTGGTAAAAAATGTAAATATGTGTACTGTATTATAAAATGTTTAAAAAATATTAATACTTTTTTCTTTTTTTCCAGATAGATATAGAAAATTTTCGAAAACTACAAACATGTTTAAAAATATTTATTAAAAAAAGAAATGAATAAATATTTTTTCAGTGAGTATGGTAAGTCAATAATAATAATTGTAGTCTCTCAAGGACAATGTAATGTGATAAATGATTTTTAGTGTTTTTTTTAAAAAATAAAAAAAAAGTACGCGCACCGTTCGCGTACGGTAAAAAAAAAATAAAAAAAAGTTTTTAAAAACATATGTAAAAAAAAGATGAAAGATAAGGTTGGCTCTTAAAAGAACCGTTGTGTTCATGCAGGGACAGAGGAAAGGAAGCATGGGAAAATTATTCAAAGCGACAAATGTGCTGATCTATTTTGTTGTTCACTAGGGAAACACTGGTCTCCCTATGGCAAATTAGATCTTTACAAAATGTGCAATGAATATCAACCTTCCGAAATCGAGGGTTCATTTCCAGAGGGCCAGCAAAAGGAGATTCTCCCCCCACAGATGAAGGGCTCACCTGACCTGCAGAAGAAGGAGTAAGCCCTGCAGGTGATGGTCCAGGCTGAGCTGCTGTGGATGTACTGGCTCGTCTTTCTGAAGAGTTACCTCCAAAAAGATGACCATGTGTCCTTCTGTGTACATCCTGGAGGTGTCTCTTCATGGTGTGATTCCCAAAGGAATACTTCCTGTTAGGATTACCTCTAGAAAGTACACGCTGACACAGCTTGCAAGTAACTAAGGGTGCATTCACCTTTTGCTGGCCTTCTGGAAAAGTAAAATAATCCCAAACATAAGAAGGCTTTTGTTTCCTCGATCTCTGCCTC
Source organism: Triturus cristatus (assembly GCF_964204655.1). Classification (NCBI taxonomy): domain Eukaryota; kingdom Metazoa; phylum Chordata; class Amphibia; order Caudata; family Salamandridae; genus Triturus; species Triturus cristatus. The sequence goes on from NC_140588.1 coordinate 560,129,807, forward strand.
AAGACAGTGCTGCTAGTGCTAGCCTCACTCTCAGAAGAGCTCTGCTGTTCTGCCATCGTATCCCAAAGACAAACCAGCTCCTTCTCCCAAGGGATCACAAGCAGAAATGAGGGGAATGGGTGTGGTGTAGGAGAGTTCTAGAACTGAAAGTAGTTTCAACCAATCAAAAGTTGTGTTTCAAGATCACATGACCTACCGTACGCTTACGGTACGCTTACGGTACGCTTACGGCAAAAAGTACGCGTGCGCGTAAAAAAGACACGCGCTTGCGCGCATGCGCATAACAGTCACTCCCCGGCACTTCCGCGTAACGTGCGCGTGTGGCGTAAGCGCGCACGCGTCCCACGCGCAGTACGCGCGGCTACGCAAAGTGCGTAACTATACGCAAGCAGCGTAGATAGATTACGGACGTTGCGTAAACCGTACGCTTACCGTGAGCTTACGGTACGCGTACTAAAAAAAAATTTAAAAAAAAAAAAGAACTGGAAATAAATTTTACATGTTTATTTTAAAAAATATATTAAAAAATTTTTTTTAAGGATTTTAAAAATTAAAGCATAGTCTTTATAAAAGGTAAGAAAATTAAATTAAAAATATGTTTGAAAAAAATTGAAGAATAAAAAAAAAATTAGCATTTAAAAAACCTTGCAAATTCACTGAAAAAACCATGGGTTTCACACACGTTATAGTTAGGAATTAGCATTTAAAAAACCTTTGAAATTCAGTGAAAAAACCATAGGTTTCACACACGTTATAGTTAGGAATTAGCATTTAAAAAACCTTAGAAATTCAGTGAAAAAACCATAGGTTTCACACATGTTATAGTTAGCTGGACATTTTACTCGTAAAAAACCAATGAAATTGCCCCGTTATAGTTAGTTCAGCTAACTATAACTTGCGCGCCCGCAATGCACTGCTGATGACGTCACATATTACATCACTCATGACATGGTCAGTGACATCACTCATGACATCACTGATGACATCTCAAATGACATCACTGATGACATCACTGATGACATCATCCTTGTGATAGAGTGGCAGACCTCCTCTTCCCCTAATATAACCTTTGACACACACATTCAAAAATAGAAACTACAATGTTCAAAACAATGGGCATACCAATACCAGTTAAAACAACCTTTTCAGTAATTCTAAGATCCACATACACATCCACTCATTCACCAACAGTCCAATTCAGTCACTCATACATGTACTCACTCATCATATGTACTCATACACCTATACATCCTGTTACACAATGCCACTCATCCATAGAGTTACTCACACACATAGTCACTCATGCTAACAAAGAATCAAACATACATTTACTTGCATATACAGTTATACACACACCACCACACTTACTTCTACGGAAACTTACACATACTTAGTCTTTTAAGCAATCACTTATAGAAACACATACTTATTCATAGAGGAACTCTTTCAATCTCTCACTCTCACATATACTCACATATATACACCAATAGTCACATATACTAGTTTAAAACATATGTAGTTACTCATAAAGACAATATTGAGACAGTCATTCACTCACTAACACACCCATACACACACTCATCCACCCATACAGTCCTGCACACATGCTGTGTTCAACCCATACAAACAGTGAGTCACTCATTCATGCACCTATGCACTACGTAATACCCCCCACCGAACCATGCAGACACTCAGACTGATACTCAAAAAACCAACTAATAACCTATATAGACACCCATGTAGCTACTCACCAACCCATGCAGCCACTTATACACAAAGTGAGAGACTGATACAGATATTTACATATTTAAACATTACTCACTAAGCCATGTATTCACTATGATACACTTAATCAGTCAGTTACACAATCAATTTTTTAAAAACAAATCATCCATTTAGACACTTATATACCCATTTATTCTTCCATCGACCTTGAGATATACATATATAAAACATATTTAATTTTCAGAAAAACACACATTCACTGGATGATGTCATCAGTGATGTCATCAGTGATGTCATTTGAGATGTCATCAGTGATGTCATGAGTGATGTCACTGACCATGTCATGAGTGATGTAATATGTGACGTCATCAGCAGTGCATTGCGGGCGCGCGAGTTATAGTTAGCTGAACTAACTATAACGGGGCAATTTCATTGGTTTTTTACGAGTAAAATGTCCAGCTAACTATAACATGTGTGAAACCTATGGTTTTTTCACTGAATATATATATACATACACATACACATATATATTCACTGAAAAACACCAAAGGTTTTACAGACGTTATAGTTAGGAATTAGCATTTAAAAAACCTTAGAAATTCACTGAAAAAAACCATAGGTTTCAGGGACTTTATAGTTAGTTGGACATTTGACTCATATAAAACCAGAGAAATTCGCCCGTTATAGTTAGTTGAGCTTACTATAACTCTCGCGCCCGCAATGCACTGGTGATGACATCACATATTACATCACTCATGACATGGTCAGTGACATCACTGATGACATCACTCATGACATCTCAAATGACATCACTGATGACATCATCCAGTGAATGTGTGTTTCTGTAAAGTTTAAATATTTTTCATATATATCTATGCCAAGGTGTATTGAAGAAAGAGTGAATTTACAAGTCCCTGAATGGATTATATAGTAGGTGTGTGCCTGACTGTATAACTTAGTAATTGAACATGTGTTACTGAATATATGGGTTAGTGACTAAACTGTGGGAAAGTCTGTATTAGTGTCTCAGTTGGTGTAAAAGCGGCTGCATGGGTTGGTGAGTGGCTACATGAGTGTCTATATGGGTTATTGATTTGTTGTCTGAGTATCTGTATGAGTGCCTGAGTGTCTGTGTGGGTGGGTGGGGGGTGTGACTCTGTGCATACATGTCTGAGTGGGTGATTCACTACTTGTATGGATTCAAAAGTACATCTGGGAAGGGCTGTATGGGTGAGTTAGTGTGTGTATGGGTGTGTTGGTGAGTGAATGAATGTCTCTCTTGTATATGTGTGAGTAACTACATATGTTTTAAAGCAGTATATGTGAGTGCTGGAGTATATAAATGACTATACGTGAGAGTAAGTTATTTGAAGGAGTGGGTGTATAAAAGTGTCTGCTTGTATCAGTGATTGTATAAGACAGTAAATATGTGTTAATATCTGCATAAATAAGTGATGTGGTGTATTTATAAATAATGCAGTTGGTGTGCATAACTGTATACATGAGTAAATGGGTATGTGATTGATTATTTGCATGACTGACTAGGTGTGTGAGTAACTCTATGGATGAGTGGCAGACTGTGACTGTATGTATAGGTGTATGAGTGCATATTATAGTACTCTATTGATGAGTAACTGCATATATAAGTGAGTGGATATGAGTGTAGACCTAGGAAATAGTGGGTGGTATGTTGTATCTGTCATTGTTATGTGTATGGTTTCAAAAATACTAGTCTGTATTTTAGAATGCGTGTATCAAAGTTTATATTAGGCCATCAGTATGTACATCAGATTATCAGGTGGATGATGTCATCAGTGATGTTATCAGTGATATCATTTGAGATGTCATCAGTGATGTCACTGACCATGTCATGAGTGATGTAATATGTGACGTCATCACCAGTGCATTGCAGGCGCGTGAGTTATAGTTAGCTCAACTAACTATAACGGGCGAATTTCTCTGGTTTTATATGAGTCAAATGTCCAACTAACTATAACGTCTCTGAAACCTATGGTTTTTTCAGTGAATATATATATATATATATATATATATATATATATATATATATATATATATATATATATATATATATATATAATATATATACATATATATATATATATCTCGAATACTCCTCCGCTGGCTTTCACCCAACGGCTCTCCCAAAGGATGGACACAGACACAAAATTGTGTGCAAAGTTATTTCTTCTTTATTCCATTTGTCGCCATAACGCGTTTCGGCTCGCCCGAGCCTTGATCACATGACAGTGGCATTTGGATATAACTCCCCTTTTTTTTTTTTTTTTTTTAAAGTGACAGTGCAGCAGTAATCATGATCACGTGACAAGCATGGCGCGCAAATTAATCGATGAACATAAAGAAAAGCTTAACAGAAGTAGAGTCTAATTCAAAGCATTAAACGTAGTTTCTGTGTCAACAATACATGATGATATCTGTTTATTTTTCTTTTTAGTTAAACATTATTTGAAATATCTCTGTAAAATACCGTCAATCTGTTCATGATTTTAATCATTTGCCTATGCTCACCAAGGTATATATATCTGATATACCTGTGCAATTATTTGCTTATATTCTGGTACGTGACTCATGGTATGTAATTTAAAAGCAGAAATAATAAAATATAAATATTATTTCTGTGAAAGTGCAAAGTGCATACAAACACAATGCGAATAAAATACAATTTAAAAACCATACATTCGAATAATTCTTGTTTCAGTGACGAGTGGGACCCGTAAAGAGAATTGAAACTCATGTTAATGTTACCGTACATATAGTTTATGCTTCTATGTATTGATTTATGAGCAAATGAGACCTGTGTATAGAAGGTAGGATACTGACAATGCTGCAGATTTGTTATCCAAGAAATCATTGAATGATGCTGGTAAAATACCTTGGCTTATGTTGATGTCAAGTCGCAATTATTTCGATTATTTGGGTAATTCTTAAATCTTGGTTAGAAATTCAATATATACAATATTTACAATCTTCAATGCATGAACGAACAATTGGAACGGACATACACATGAACCGACAGCACCAGTAAAGTGCGTAAGTGCCAGTGCAATTTAGTGTGTGCAAAAAAAATGCCAATAAATAGATTAAAAGGTATTTTAAACCTTTAAAAATGTATCTATTGACCTATCTATGTAGTCTTGCATTCAGATAGGTACCACTGAAGATGAATCTATTCTGACAGCTTAAATACCTTGAAGTTTAATTCATCAGGTATCGATAAAAGCATATTATAAAAAATGAATAAATAGTAAAATATCATTTTTATAAATATATATATACAAGGATTTTGAATAAAACTTGATTTAACCAATGATTTACAATTCAACGATTAAGAGTTTATACAGCATTGTTGTAAAGATGACGAGAGCTACCTGATGTGTATGGTTGTTTTTATGCTCTCTCTAATAACAATGAGGTTTGCAATATCAAATTATATTAGACACGTGTAGAGGTCTTCTGTAGCATTGAGACCAGCAGGATGTTTCGTGTCCATTTGTAAAATGTACCGTGTTTCTAATTTTCTTAATTTGTTCTCACGGTCACCACCTCTCCTGCTAGGTGCAATTGAGTCAATGACATAGTATTGGAGAAGGCGGTTGTCAGATTTATGTTTTTCTCTAAAATGCCTTGCAACGGGGTATGTGTTGTCCTGGTTAGTGATAGCCCTTAAATGTTGAAGGATACGTTTGAAAACGGGTAATTTTGTGCTGCCTATGTATCATAGGTTGCACGGGCACGAAAGGACATACACAGCATATTCTGTTTTACACGTTAGAAATTTAGTGATAGTGTGGTTGTAATCGCTAAAAGGGGTTTTGTATGTACTGGTATTTACTCCTTGATTGCATGCCTTACACGTTTTACATCTGAAAAATCCTTTGACTGATTGTATCCAACTACTATTGCTAATCACTTCAGGACTGGTGTGGACTAATGTGTCTCTCATTGAGGGCGCCTTGCTATAAGTGACGGACACCCTCTGCGGTAGCAGGGGTCCTATTACTGGGTCATTAAGTGCCAATGGCCAATTTCGTTGTAAGATTTTATTGAGACTCTTGTGTTGTTGACTGTACTGTATTATCAGTCTGAATTCCTCTTTGGCGTTTGTATTATCCAAAATGTCCTGAGATACATTGTTAGAGTTGACTTTCCTAGAGTTGTCAAACGGTATCTTATCCACTTTTTTATCTTTGATTGCTTCTTCCCTAGTACAGGACATGGACTTTTTTATGGCATTGTCTATGATGCTAACTTTGTAGCCCCGTTGTAGGAAGCGATTTTTACTTTCATGCTGTGCTACTTTTAAGTCTAGATCATTACTGCAAATGCGCCTTATGCGCAGCATCTCCCCATAGGGAATGCTATTGATAAGGTGCTTTGGATGTGCACTAGTTGCATGGAGGGTAGAGTTGCCCGCTGTCTTTTTTCTGAAGAGACGAGTTTCTATTTTGTTGTTACTGATATAGACTTGGGTGTCTAGGAATTCAATCTGGGAAGGGCTAATGGTGGCGGTAAAATGCAGATTTAAATTGTTCACATTAATATTCTGTATGAACTCGTTGGCTTGCTGTACAGAACCATGCCACACTACAAACAAATTATCAATGTATCTTAGCCAGATGACAACATTGTTCCTAATGTTCTCCCCATACTAGTCTCTGAGGACCAGCTCCTCCCATTTGCCCATATGCAGACATGCATAGCTCGGTGAGAAGCTGGCCCCCATCGCTACCCCTCTAGTTTGCTGATACAACTGGCTGTTGAACATGAAAGTATTATTGTGTAAACAGAATTCGATCATTTCTACTAACATTTTGCTGTGTTCAAGATGTTGTGTCGATCTTTGAGCTAGGTAGTGTTGTACAGCCGTTAACCCATCCACATGATTAATGCTAGTATATAGCGAAGTTACATCTAATGCTATCAGTAAATAATCATTATGCCATTCCACATTCATAATTTTCCTTAGAAAGTCACTTGTATCTTTTACATAGGAAGGTAGACTCTGTACATACTCCTGTAGATAATAGTCAATATATCTTGTTGTCTGTTCCATAAGACTATTTTTGGCACTGATAATCTTCCAGGAGGTTCGTTACAGTTTTTATGAATTTTTGGGATGAAGTAGATGGTCGGTGTTGTAGGGTTATCATTTTTCAGAAATTTGAATTCATCATTGCTGATAAGTTTCGCATTGTTCCACTTGACTAGCTTATGTTGGAATTCTTTCTGTGCAATTTTCATGTTACCGATGGTGATCCTTGTGTAGCAGTTGCGATCGTTTAGTTGATTATACGCTTCCTTATTGTACATGGTGATCGGCCAAATTACAATATTGCCACCCTTGTCACTGTTGCGAATGACAATATCCTTGTTTTTCTGTAATTTTGATGTTAGTAACCAATATTGCTGATTTATTTTGCTCTCATGTTTGGTTTTAGATTGTGTCTTTCTGTGCAGTTCTTTGATTTGTGTGGTTACTATTTCGTGGAAGATGTCGATTGAATCACGCACCATTATTGGGTTGAACGAGGATTTGGGCTTGAATGGACTCACTCCCAATGTTTGCTTTGTAGGATTACTTTCGTTATTTAGATCTTGCAGTACTTGCAAAATGGGTGCATCAGATTGGGTCAAGGTTGGTACTACTTGTCTGATATCCTCTGTAGGAGTTTGTTTGTGAGTTGTTTGATTGAATGTGTTGGTAATGAAGTACTTTTTCAATTTTAACTTTCGTATTCCTTTATACACATCCAGTCTAGTTGCTGCATAGTCAAAGTTTCTTAGTGGCGCATAAGAGAGGCCAAGTTTCAATATGTTTGTTTCTTGTTCCGTTAGTACAACGTTAGATAGATTGATAATTGTATTTTCTGTGTGTTCATCTATTGTTGTTTGTTTCTCCAATATCCCCGTCCTCTCCTTCTTGTTGGTTTTTGCTCGTTTGTTGCTGGCTTTACGCCTCTGCCGCCGCTTGTAGTTGGAGGTATTTGGCTTATTGGAGGTCTTGGACGCAGAGTTTGTCTGCGTTCCTGACATAAAAAATTGAGTTCTTCTCCTGGGGAAGGTTTAGAATTAGATCCCCCTGACGTGGGGTTGCGCATCTCGGATTCAGATTCGCTGCTTCCTGCTGAGCTAATATCAGATTGGGGGATATTAGTTCTTAGATTGTCTTGGCCCTCCTTGTGTTTAAACATTGTTTGTGTTGCGTCTACATTACGGAACTTTGACCTTCTCAAGGCGTCATAGCGCTTGGCGAACGTAAAGATTTGACCCATCTCGTAATCCGTTCTGTCTCTTTGAAATTTGAATGCTTTCCTTGTTTTGATTTTTTCCTCTTCTTTCTGTAACCGAGACATCATTTCATTTATGAGTTTATTCTGTTCATCTTTGTTTTCGTGTTTCTCTAGCTCTTCGTTGATTTCATCAATTTCACTCAGGAGCTTGGCTCTGTCAATGTCAGCATATTTAATTAATATAAGGGTCATTTTTCTAGAGGATTCAAGGTTGCATTCCGCCCATTCTTTCATTAATTCAATATATATATATATATGTATATATACATTGAAAACAACACAGGTTTCAGGGACGTTATAGTTAGGCTGACATTTCACTCATACAAAAAACTGAGAAATTCGGCCCTTATAGTTAGCTGAGCTAACTATAACTCGTGCCCTAGCAGTGCACTGCTTGTGATGTCACATATTACATCACTCATGACATGGTCAGTAACATCACTGATGACATCTCAAATGACATCACTGATGACATCATCCAGTGACTGAGTGTTTCAAAAAAGTTTAAGAATGTTAATTATATATACGCCACGGTGTAGTGAAGAATGAGTGGGTGTATGAGTGTCTGAATGGATGATTTAGTGGGTGCATGACTGACTGTATAAGTGAGTGATTAAACGTGTCCTATTGAATGCATTGGTGAAAGACTAAACTGTGTGAATGTCTGTATCAGTCTGTCAGTTGGTGTGTAAGTGGCTATATGAGTTGGTGAGTAGCTACATGATTTTCTATATGGGTTAATGATTGGTTGTCTGAGTACCTGTGGGGCTGCCTGAGTGTCTGTGGTGGACTCCCTGCATGGATGTGTGAGTGAGTTATACACTAGGGTGTCGATTCGAATCCTGTAAAACCCGTGTACGAATGCTCGGACGGAGCGTTTTTGCCGTCCGAATGGCACCCGGGAAAAACACCTTACAAACTCGCAAGTACGATTTGCACAGACACACCATTTCTGGCCGAGTCGGAAAAAACACCGACCGGCAAAATTTGTACATACGAATCACAGTTGGGACGGCGCACATGCGACGTCCGGACGGAGTCAGGCAGCGTTTCATGGACCAGCAAGTACGATTCGTGCCGACGTCACTCCGCACGCTGCAGTTTTTACGGGAGCCAAAAACTGCCGGGAAAGTGAGGACGCCGCGAACAAGGAGCCCCGGCACGCCAGGGACAGTGATGGACCCCAACCTACGCATCGTCCCGGCCCTCATAGCCTACCACCTCGTATACAGAAACCGACGCAGACGCCGCAGCAGGTCAGAACAACCCCCAGGGGCAAAGGGGGGGGTGTGTGTGCAAGGGCCAGGAATCGCAACCCACACCCCACAAATAACTACAACAGCATGCACAGCATTTGCCACCATGGACTTGTCACTTCGGGGGGCGTGTCCACCAATCCCACGTCCTGCCACAACGGAAGTGGACGTGGACGCGTACCCGTCACCACCACAATGGTGGCATGGCACATACCACGCCCGCCCCTACGTGACATGAACTACGCCGGTACGGCCGCACCCACATCCCAAAGGCACATGAACGGGCCGCACCCCCAAAGTTGGGGTGCCCCAGGGGCACGGGCCCCACCCAGGCCATCAGCGCGTGTTGACGGCACACACCACGCCCACCCCTACGTCACACGAACTACGCCGGTACGGCCGCACCCACGTCTCAAAGGCATGTGAACGGGCCGCACCCCCAAAGTTGGGGCGCCCCGGGGGCACGGGCCCCACCCAGGCCATCAGCGCGTGGTGACCGCACATACCACGACAGTGGACAGATACATAGGGGTGTGTGCCTATCACTCCCAGCAGTGCCCAGACACAGGAGGGGTGGGTGCAGAGTCCTCCCAGCAGTGCCCAGACACAGGAGGGGTGTGTGCAGAGTCCTCCCAGCAGTGCCCAGACACAGGAGGGGTGGGTACAGAGTCCTCCCAGCAGTGCCCAGACACAGGAGGGGTGTGTGCAGAGTCCTCCCAGCAGTGCCCAGACACAGGAGGGGTGTGTGCAGAGTCCTCCCAGCAGTGCCCAGACACAGGAGGGGTGGGTGCAGAGTCCTCCCAGCAGTGCCCAGACACAGGAGGGGTGGGTGCAGAGTCCTCCCAGCAGTGCCCAGACACAGGAGGGGTGTGTGCAGAGTCCTCCCAGCAGTGCCCAGACACAGGAGGGGTGGGTGCAGAGTCCTCCCAGCAGTGCCCAGACACAGGAGGGGTGGGTGCAGAGTCCTCCCAGCAGTGCCCAGACATATGAGGGGTGGGTGCAGAGTCCTCCCAGCAGTGCCCAGACACAGGAGGGGTGTGTGCAGAGTCCTCCAAGCAGTGCCCAGACGCAGGAGGGGTGTGTACCTATCACTCCCAGCAGTGCCCAGACACAGGAGGGGTGGGTGCAGAGTCCTCCCAGCAGTGCCCAGACATAGGAGGGGTGGGTGCCGAGGACCCCCAGCAGTGGACAGAGACATGGGGGGGCCAACACCATTATCAGATTACCACAGCTCCATGGGTGAATGTACGTATCCCTAACTCAGGACAATGACGATAGTGCCATAACAACACATCACTGACAGCAGTGTCCCACTCCCAGGAGGATGGTCGGCCTACCCCCACTGCATGACACACCACATGTGGGTGTGAGGACAAATTACACATGCATACCCACCCCTGGCTGAGGCAGCACAATACACACACTGAGATTTTGCCACAAGACTGCACCCTCATGTCAAACACCACTAAACAATGCGAGCCAAAGGGAACACACACTGTCACGCACAGTCCACGAATGAGAGGAATGCACAGGTGCCGGGGCAGCCAACAAGCAGACGCCCCCCATGGAAGTGAAAGGGTGGAGTACACACAGATACAATGCCCACAATTGTCAGGCAGGTGCCCAAATACTCTGCAGAACACGCAACACATGTGTGTGAGGCAGGGAGTACACACATGCAAAGTGCGGAAAACGGAAAATGTCCACATGAAGTCATGTCAATATACGCCATACACAAGTACAGTGACCAGCAAGGATGCCACAAACGATGCAGGTGGAGACATTGCAGAGCATGCATGGCCAAAGTCGAAGGGATATGTCACACACTGAGGCAATGTCGACACAGCTCAGCACAACAATTGGGAAACACCATGCAGGGAAGATGACAGGTGCCACAGAGGAAGGAACACACCATGGGACAATGTCACAATGCAGTGAGAGCCAACATGACCCACGATTATATGCAGACACCATGTGACGGCATGCAGATACCAGGGTCCACCCCATGAGCAGGACACAACAACGTTTACCAGACACCCAACACATCATCACCACTCCAACCCAGGGATCAGCAGCACCAGCAGCAACAGCAGAATAGAAATAGTGTGCAAACGACAACCACATATAGCATCTCGAAGGAAAGTAGCCACAGTACAGCATTCCACAAGCCCATAGCCCACACCAGATGCGAAGCACCGGGGGGGGGGACACGTAGGGACGCGTCTCCCCAGGCTCGCCTGCACAATACACTGTACCATATTATCCACAGAAGTGGGGGCATCATGTGGGGGGAAGAACCAGGCACCGCAGGGACAGGAGGGGCACGGGTAGGCGTCGTGGCTGCAGGGACGGACGACCCCACCACAGGGGGTGCGGTGCCTGGCACGAAGGAGACATGTTTGGCGTACCACAAACTCCCCTCAGAACCCAGAACCCCACATCCGACTAGCTAAGTGTCCCATTCGATATCCGAGGTTGGGCCCGGCAGTCCCAATGTATAGAAAAGCCAGAACAAGCGACTTACAACATCCCCATGAATGGTATGAATCATACATAGCTGTGCGTCATGATTCACAGATCAGTCCACAACAGAATAGACACAGACAAGGTAAAGTTTAATGAGTACAAACAATGAACCTCGCGTCCTAAGATGCAGGACTGTGGCCAACATAAGCATAAAAATGGTCAAGGCCAGAAACATCAGCATTGTTGCAATATCATAGACATTGAAAGGAGCAATCTTAAGAAACTGACAGTGGAAACAGCAATCTTCCTGTCGGCAGTAAACTAATAGTAGTATCATTTGACTAATAGCAGGTCCCTAAGATAGAACGGGGGACCCCCCACCGTACAGATCAGCTCAGTGGTATCACATCACAGGATCATCTAGTCCCATCTCCTGCAAAAGTCCTCCATCCATTAGGGGCGCTAATTCGAGAACGCAGAGTTCAAGTTTGATAGAACGGAACGAAGGGCATGAACTGGAAGTCCATAGAAGGGAAGCGAAAAAGTCAGAAAAGAAATGTCACACCTGAACGATGTTGCAGGGAAAGCAACCATGTAATAGGGGAGGAAAATATCACATCGACGGATGCACCATGAAATGAGCAGGGCTACAGCTCATCCATCAAGGCATAGGCACTATAAGTTGCAACAGCTTCCAAGAGGAAATCATCTGCACGTTCCGAAAAATTTTCTGCCATCCAGTTAAGCAGGGGGAAAGAACACACGTGGTCCTAAACAATCGGGCCATCCAGCACAACTTGTGGACAACAGGTGGGGACATCAAGATAATTCCTGGTTAAGAACTCATTTGCTGCTGTTCGGATGTCCCAATTCCCCAGGACTCCATGTGCAGCAGCACAGGCCATGACACTGACGCCAGAACAGTCCAACTCATGAGCCACTAAGAGGCACATCAGTCCATCCAAATCCGGGTCAGGAGGCACCGAGTTAAACAGGCACACATCCAGAGCCCATTCGAATGGACAATCTAGGCAATGAAAGACAGGTTGCACGCAGGGAAAGAAGGGAAACCGGAAGGACAATCCATAGGCACTGCTTAAGGTCGCCAGCGGCAGAGTGCCGTATAATTCAAGCATCATGTTCCGAAGATGGAGCAGCCGGTGCACGCTGTCTTGGAACGCAAGAGGTGAAGCCACAGCGTAGTACGCTGATCTATTATGGCACCCCAGCTACGAGGGCGACAAGCAAAGGGACACCTCCGAAGACGGTAGACAAAAGCAAATGATGAAATGCGGGGAGCACACCAAACAGAGTTTGAAAGGAGGTCACGAGGCCGGAGACCACAATGTAAAAAAAACAGCCAGGCCACCTGTTGACGAGGCATGAAAGATAGTCTGAATCCGAGTTCAAAATATGTAATGGGAGATCAGTGTTAATAAGCCTCTTGTACCTCTGTGGGCGTGTGATCTTCGTGAAGGCCAAATGTTTCTCGGGAAGAAGTCAACACGACTTGTGTTTGAGACAATGGAGCCCTTATATTGCTCATCTTGTTGAACTCCGCTTTCAAGGTTGCAATGGGAGGCCAGATGGATACATCCAGCCGGACATGTGGGGGTGGGAAAAGCCGAAATGACAGAAAACCACTCGTAGTGATACAGTCACGATCTCAGGAATTGCCGGAAGCATCCCACAGCAAGCTATTGCATTGAATAGCACATAATTGCCGTTAGCAAGCAGCGCACAAGATGGGGTCATGACTGGCACATGCATCCACTTCAGTATACGAGCCACGTCATGAGCGTGCATGTAACAAGCACCATGCACTTGAACCGTGCAACCCCAGAACAGCCGACGAACACCGGTACAACGACACCCATGGGCAGACGAGGCGCGTGATTGAGAGGACGTTTGGACTCCTGAAGAGCAGATTCAGGTGCCTCCACAAGACTGGTGGCACCCTTCCGTATGCCCCGGTGAAGGTCTGCAAAATCTTCCTTGTGTGCTGCATGCTGCACAACATGGCAGTGGAGAAGGCCGTGCCACTCATCCTGGATCCTGATGAGCAAGATCATCCACCCGTGGAGGATGAAGGGCTTGGGCACGGGGCAAGTGAGGATGAGGATGAGGATGAGGATGAGGACATCCGGAGTCAGCTGATCCGCAACTTCTTCTCATAATGGTGAGTTCCCGTGTCTGAGTGTGCACGCCTAGTGCCTTGTGTGGCATGTGTTGCAATGTGTGTGTCGAGCTGACTGTGTGCCAAGTTACTTGGAGGTGTGTTCTGATGTGTCATACAAGTGCAAATGTCATTCCCCATATTTGTGCTGGTGCACAAAAATCATTATTCCCATGGTGACAACATCAATCCTGTAGGGTGCATGTACATGTGTGCGGATTACTAGCTCCTTGCTGACTTGTTGTGTGTCTGTCCTCCCCAGGTTCCTGCGGCTGTCGTCTGCTCATGTCATCATTGCACTCCTGCTATTCCTCATGATTTTTCCAACGTGTGCTGGATCAGAGTTACATGCACAGAGATGGTGAGAAGTCTTTTTTGGTAAGGAGTGCAGCAAGGCCTTTTGTGGGTGGTACGAGTTTGTGATATGTGGGTACTGCTCCTGTGCATGTTGTGTTACCATGCATACATGTCGACTCACCATGGGCCACGTGACGTGTTGCATGGCCCCCATTACTTGATAGTCAACCTTCCTGACAGTCATCTGTCATGGATTGTGGATTCTGATGAAGGCATCAATGTGTGTCTAACGTCCCTCAGGAACATACGGGATGGGCATGCTGGACATGGTGTGGGACATCCCCATATGAGGCTCAATGTGGAATTGTAGACTCGCCGTGTGCAGCAAGGGGTGTGAGGTCAACCCCTTCACTTGTGTGCCAGCTCAGTAGGAATTACCACATCTGTGTGTTGCAGGGGGTGTTCAGTGTGGGTCACACATGTTCAGCCGAATGACCTGTGATTCTGTTCCAATGGATGCAACTCCATTAGTGTGAGGCTGAGTAATAAAGGTGTTCGTCATATTCCAAGGTGCCTCGTCTCTGTCAATGCTGGTCTCTTGCCACTTGGCATGCGGCATCTCTGGCATACTTGCTGTAGATAATGCATGGGAGTCCCTGTGTAGTTTAGAGACATGCATGCAGTTGCTCATGGATTTGGCTCCCTATTGGGCATGTAGTACATGGTCGTGTATGTTTTTTAGCGAGGTCAACCACATAATGGGCCATCGCCAGTTGCTGAGGGTGTGTCTCCAGTGCGCAGGTCGACCTTCAGCTTCCTGATCCTGTGTAATAGTTCTTTGGGGATTGGGAATGCATTGTCTCTGGGTGTGCCATGTGACACTGGACACTCCTCACTTTACACACGCGCCTGTTGCAGTTGCCCTTCTGACATCCTAGTGTTTGTGTGCAAGATGGGCCATTCGGCAGGGGGATGGCGCCTGCTGCTGCAGGCCCTGCATAGGCACACAGTGGCCACACTCACAAGATGTTGTGCATCATGTTTTGCTCGCTCACATTTGCCATGCTAGTCCACAGCATCTGTACCCCATGCTGCTACGCACTCTGCATCATGCACATGATCCACAGATAGATCCACTCCAAGTTACGACAGGCCATCCCCCAGGTCCATGACAACATCCATCTCATATACTGCCCTGCCCTCTACGGAGCAAGTACATCCACACTCCAAGGACACTGGTCAACTTCCAGGGGGCATCTGCACACCTCAGCTTCTATGCCCTGCGCCCCACCCACCTCACCGTCCACCATAGCTGGCTGCAATGGATCACTATCTGCTGCAGGATGTCCTCCGCACACCCCACCCACACTCAGGAGGCAGTCCACAAACCCGACCCCACGCCAACCTTGTACGTCTGTCATCCTAGATCCCGTTGGTCCATCTCCATGCAGCCAACCTTTCCCTGGCCCCCGTTCTTCTCATCCACCGTACTCCAGCATACAGGACATTGTTCTCCCACCTGGCCACACATACCTGGGACTCCCTCCCCGGGTACCTCCACATGGGCCATGGCCTCTACGCCTTGATGATGATCTCCCAAATAGTTCTGTCCGCACAGTTTAGCAAGCCCCCCCTCAGCAGCCAGAGGCCATCACAGGTGAGTGTGGTGCTCCATGCCTACATTGTATGATACCTTGTGACCCATGTGTGTCCTGTACCAGACTCTGTTCCCAGGGGATGGATGGCTGGAGTTGGTTCAACACTCACGCATAGTTAGACATTTCCACACACATATGTCGTAGAATAATGCAAAATGACAGCAACATCTCATGTGCAGAACAATGTGTCTTTATTTTTGGTGGGGTGAGTCTTTTGGTGGATGTGCTAAGGTGCACTACCGGGGGAATAGAATCCAAAGTTCACTGGGGGAGATGGCATCCTTGGCATCGGAAGTCATCAGAGTCCAGACCACAGTGTTGGTCATCATTGGTCAGACTGGGACCAGCAAGTCCATGTGGCAGATAATGTCATTGGGTGAGGTGCTGCTGTTGCGCCCGAGGGCCAGGTGCCAGGCCAGGTGACCCGGGAGATGGGGATGGTCCGCTGACTCTCACGGTCTCTTACGTGGATGACCCACTTTCTTCCGGGGACCCTCAGATGCAGGCCTTGACGATGCTAGGGACGCTCCGTCAGATGAATCCTCCTCCTCCTCCCTCCCTGTGTCTGGTGCTGGTCTACACCTGGTGGCACAGGGAGGGTGTGCCAGACTTTGGGCGATCTGACGGAGTGATTGTCCCACGTCCCTGTGCACCGCCAGGAGCTCAGCCAGTCTTGCCTCCATCCGTCCTTGTTGTTGTTGGTGACTGGCATGATGTTCGACCTGCAGGTCCTTGATCTCATCGAGGGTCCCCTGCATCCCGGAAAGTATGACCACGAGCTGGTCGATGCCTCTGGTGTCACGCCGGTATGAGTCCAGGATGTTGCGTAGGTGGGCCATACCGGGCTCCTGAGCTGGCTGGTCAGGTTCGCGCCTCCGCCTGCCTCCACTCCCACCACCCCTGCCCACACAAGCCTGGCCTGCCGTTGTGGGCACATCGGGTCTACGGGACCCCTGAGGGATGGCATTGGCAGGGTTGTCTGCCTCCTCCTGGGTGCCTGCAGAACGTTGTGCCTCCCGGTCAGACTGGCTCTGTTTTTCAGTGCGAGCAGGGATCCTGGGTGTGTCCTGGGATGTGGCGGGAATGGGGGTGGTGGTTGGCGCAGATGTACCTGACACAGGTGCTGCAGGAGCTTGTACACCAGAGGGGCCAGGTTGGTCGGGGTCATCCACGGAGTGGTGAGAGTCGTCGCTGCCGGTGGGATCGTCATCACGCGGTGCCTGGGACTGTGAATCTTCCCCCCCAGTGTTGGGGGGAGATCGTCGACGTCGCCCTGTGTGTGAGAGAGGGACAATGTTAATGCTGTTTCATGCCACATCCATGTTTCATACATATTCAAGTTGACACAGTTCCCCCAGGTATTTGGATGTCCCTGGCATTCCTCTCAGTGTCCACTTGGGGATGGGTATGTTGCGGGGGACAGATTGGGATGTTCTCCTGAGTGTGTGGCCTGTAGATAGTTGGCTCTGATCAGGCGCGCAACACCCATTGGGCTAACTGGGCTTGTGCCCCCCCCCCGTCATGTGTGTCAGCCTCGCGGGCTGGCGTCCGTCTACTTGCATCCAGACCCGAGAACTTCACAGGTGTATGGTAGACGATTTACTCGAACATTCGGCTTTTGTTGTGTTTTCACCCATTCTTACAGCCACTCTGCCTAGGGCTGGTTGATTTTCCCCCCCCCAATCTCTTACTGCCCCCCCGGAAGTTGGCTGTAGTTGCCCGCCTGGCTCTGATGCTTACTTGGCTCCGGATTCATCTTGTTGTGTCACATGTCCATTGTGGGAGTGGGTGTATCCGTTGCCTGCCCTGGGGGTGTATGCTTGTGGGGGGGTGACCTGGCGTGCTGTGGTGTGTTGTGTGAGTCATCATTGGGTCTCCCAGGTGATGTGTGTGTCCCCTCATGGTGTGTGCTGGCATGACAGTGTGTGTGGGTTCCTGTGCTGGATGCCTGTGCTTGTGGATTTGGTGTTTGAGTGTACAGTGGTCACAGGAGGGCCTTGTGCTGCATACAGCAGGGCCCAGTGTCAGCGACCTTGTTAGTAGTTTGCCAGTCCCTGTGCATTGTGCATGGGTATGTCCCTATGCCATATGGGCTGGGACATTGGTGTCTGCGTCTCATTTTCACGATGTGTTGTGTGGGGCCCACCCTCCCAGCCTCCCGGACATCCTGTCTTGTGTTTGTGGTTATTGTGGCCTTGGACATGGCCTTGCCTTGATTTGTGAAGGGTGAATGGTGACGTTCGTGGCATGGCCATGGTTATTGAGTGTGGTTGTGTGCGGTGAGTGCTTGGGGGTGGGTGCGTGCATTTGTTGTGGTTGGCAAGCACGCAACACCCATTGAACTCACAGGGCTTCAGCCCCACCCCCGTCGTGTGTGGCAGCTCGGGATGAGACAGCTTCCCGGTGAACTCACAGCCGCACCCGAACACTTCACAGGTGTTTCAGAGGCCATTTGCGTGTTAATGAGGCCTCGCGGTTGTTTCACCCCTTTGACAGCCCCTGCAGCTCCACTCTGCCTATGGCTTACAAGATTCATCCCCCCACGGCAATTTTTCTTAGCCTCCCCCGAAATTTTGATATAGTTGCGCCTCTGGTGGTTGGGGTGTGGATGCCATTCCCCCAAGTTACATGAGTTGTTTGTGTACTCACCAAGCTCTGCGACTCCGTCCACTCCGTGTACTCCCACCGTCGGTAGCATGGCCATCACCCTCTCCTCCCAGGGACGGTACTGTATGCGTCTGCGGGGCGGCCCACCTCCAGTGATGTTGGCCTGGGCATGTTCTTCAATCATCTTCCTCTTGACCGCCCTGCGCAGATCGTACCACCTGGCTTGGCATTCATGCCTGGTCCTTCGAACGGGTGCAACAGCATTTACCTTGTCGACGATCCTCTGCCACATGGCAGATTTTTCAGATATGCTGGTCTGTCTGACCATTGTTCCAAACAGCTGTGGCTCGACTCTGATGACTTCGTCGACGAGGAGCTCCAGCTCCGCCGTAGTGAACTTTGGATTCTTGTCTGTGGGCATGGTGTGGGGTGTGGGCGGTTGTGGGTGTGTTGGTGTGAATGTGAAGAGGGGGATATTTGTGGGGGAGGTTGTGTGAAGGTGTGTGAGTGGCGGGGTAGCAATGGTATGAGTTCTGTGGGGTGGTTTGTGTGTGAGCTCTGTCCGCAGTAGGTCTGTTGCAAGGGCTCATGGTTTGTGTGTTTGTGCGAGTCGCTTTGGACCTCCTTGTGCTGTTTTCCACTGTCCTGGCTCTGTATGTGTGATTTTCATGTAGGTAGGCGCTGTACATTCGCGATGGTGTGTGAGGGTGTTGGGGTTCGGTGTTTGTGTACAGCAAGTTAATGCGGTGGGGGGGCTGGGGGTAGAGTGCGGACAGGGTGGTGTACGGTGCAGACGTATTGGGGGGCTGTGAGGCTCGTACACGGGCATGAATTTACCCGTGTACTTGTGTGCTTCAGCGTTGGCTCCGTACGGGCCTTTTTACGTGCGATTGGGTTTTCGGATGGGCGGTCGGGATCGTATTTGCGCGCTCGGACTTGTGTTTTACGATTTGTAAGTGGAACTGTCCGGATCACTTTCGTACACTTTTCCAGACGATATTCGGACGTGGTCACTTTCCGACGCACGCTCGTAGACTTTTCCCAACACTATTCGTAGTTATTTTTCACGTCCCATTCGTACTTGCCAGTTTGTACGGTACTTGTGCGACTCGTACGTAAAAAAATACGGATGCGAGTCGTACGGTATTTTTTTTTACCGGATCAGAATCGGCACCCTGGTGTATGGGTTCATGAGTGTGTCTGCGAGGAGCTGTATGGGTGAGTGAGTGTGCATATGGCTGTGTTGGTGAGTAAATGGATGTCTCAGTGGTATATGTGTAAGTAACTACAAATATTAAAGGCAGTATTTGTGAGTGTTGGAGTATATAAGTGACTATATGTGAGAGTGAGTGATTGTGAGAGTGGCTGTATGGATGCGTGTGTGCTTGTGTCAAGTATGTGTTACCCTCTGTATGAATAAGTAAAGTGGTGTGTATGTATAACTGTATAGGTGAGTAAATGGCAGTGTGATTGATTCTTTAGGTGACTGACTAGGTGTTTGAGTAACTCTATGGGTGAGTAGCAGTGTGTGAGTGCCTGTGTAGGTGTATGAGTGCAGATATCAGTGGCTGTATTGATGAGTGACTGTGTTTATGAGTGACTGTATGGGTTAGTGAGTAGATGTGTTTAAACCTGTGACAGTGAGCGGGTATTTACTAACTGGTATTGGTGTGTCTATGGTTTCAAAAATGGTAGTCTGTATTTTAGAATGGGTGCATCAAAGGTTATATTACGGTGAGAGAAGGTGCATCAGATATTTAAGTTGATGATGTCATCAGTGATGTCATTTGAGATGTCATCAGTGATGTCACTGACCATATCATTAGGTATGTAATATGTGACATCATCAGCAGTGCATTGTGGGGGCACGAGTTATAGTTAGCTCAGCTAACCATAACAGCCGAATTTCTCTATTTTTTGTACAGGTGAAATGTCAGCCTAACTATAACATCCCTGAAACCTGTAGTTTTTCAATGAATTTCTAAGGTTTTTAAATGCTAATCCCTAACTATAACGTCCCTGAAACCTTTGTTTTTTTCAGTGAATATATATATGTATATATATATTCACTGGGGAAAAAAACAGAGGTTTCAGGGACGTTATAGTTAGAAATTAGCATTTTAAAAACCTTAGAAATTCACAGAAGAAGCCAAAGGTTACAGGGACGTTTAAATTTATATGCTGACATTTCACTCCTACAAAACCAGAGACATTCAGCCATTATAGTTAGCTGAGCTAACTATAACTCGCCCCCGCAATGCACTGCTTATGACCTCACATATTGCATCACTCATAAAATGATCACTGATGACATCACTGATGACATCTCAAAAAAGGTTTTTTAAATGCTAATTTCTAACTATAACGTCCGTGAAACCCTTGGTTTTTTTTCAGTGAAATTCCATGGTTTTTTAACTAGCAGTCACTTAGAAGAGTGGTGGAAAAATGGGTCTGGGCATCCGACCAGCTCTCAGGAATTCCGTTGCATAGGACTTACAGGTGGTACCAGGAGGGCTTCTTGGCCCCCAAGGTCCATCTGGAGTAAAGTGGTCATCTCCCAAATAGTAGTGCACCAGGAGGCACGTTTGCAGAGTGGTGGACAAAGGGGGCATGGCAGGAGGGGTAGTGGGATCCCCAAGGACATCCAGGGGCAAACTACCCCTCCTATTAACTCCAGTAAGCCCCATACAGCAGGATTGCTGAATTCTGATAGCAGGCAACACCCCCTTTGTCCATTACTCTGCAAACTCGCTTCCTGGTGCGCCCTTGGTTGGTGGATAAAGTTGCCTTTGCTGCTGGGGGTCCTTAGAGACCAATTAGCCTACCTGTTACCTCCAGTAGGCCCCACAGAGTGGGATTGCTGAGAAGTGATCGCAGGCCACGCCCCCTTTAGCCACCACTCTACAAACGTCCCTCCTGGCATGCTCTTGGTTTGTGGGATGAAGTCCCCTTGCCTCTTGAGGGTCCTTTGGGGCCATTTATCTTTCCTGTTACCTCCAGTAAGCCCAACACAGCTGTATTGAGGCCACGTCCCCTTTCACCACCACTCTGCAAACACGCCTCCTGGTGAACTGCTGCTTGGGGACGAAGGGGACTTCATCCATTTTCGAAGGGAGGGAAACCCGGTGACCCCCCTCCCCCAGGCTAATTTAGGCCCTGGGAACCCCATCCCCGAGGCCAGGCCTCATCCTATTTTTATAACAATAAATACAAATATGTAGGGTGGTCTTCAGGGCCCCCTACCCAGACCGATATTGCCCTGGGACCCCATCTGCCAGGGCATGGCCAGGTCATTGGGTACCATGGAGGAGCCTCAAGGCCCCGCGGTCCTTGCCGGCTTCCCGCCTCTTGTGGGAGCCAGCACTGCATTTGGGCAGAGGGAGCTGCAAGCATGCAGCTCCCTCTGCCAAAAAGCAATTCTGCTTCACTTCATGGAAGTGAGAGCATTTTTCCTGCTCTTGAGTCCATGAAGCGGAGAGTAGTTTTCTATGGCTTGGCGGGAGCAGTGCTCCCACCGAGCCATAGCAAACTGCAATGTCTTGTGGGTGGGCAGCATGGGACATTGCTATTGCCAACCCTGGGGGGTGGCGGTCCCTAGGGCCATAAAGGGCTCCTGGGGGAGGGCCGTGCAGCACCCCTCCCATCTACATGGTAGCCCCAGGAGGTGGTGGTCTCTGGGACTGGGTGTCTGCAACGGACCCCACCTTTACTTAATTTGTGCCCTGGGGAGGTGGCAGTCCCCGGGGCTGTGGGGGGCTGAGTACCCATCATCGCATTGAAATAAATTAGCCCCGGGGAGGTGGCGGTCCCCAGGGCTCTCTGGGGGTGCTGGAGCATCTTTTGAATTAAGCCGCAGGTAAGTGGTGGACCTCGGGGCTGCGGAGGGCCATGTGGCCCTCCTTGCATTTAGCATAATTAGCCTCAAGAAGGAGGCTGTCCCCGACGCTGCATGGGGGCAGGAGCCCCCATGCATTTATTTTGAACAACAAAGCCTCTGGAGGTGGAGGTCCCTGGGCTGCGGGGCCCCACGTGGGCCCCCGCATATATTTTAATCATTGCCCCTGGACATGGCCCACCCGGGGGCTTAAAGACAATAAAGCGCAGGAGCCCGCACTTCCAAAATGTTTGGTCAGATTCACGGATCCAATGCAAATCCTGCAAAAAGATTATTTAAGAAAGCTTTTTTTTGCCCTGTAGGATCCCCTGAGAAGGCCTAGGGGGTCAGGGTGTTTCTACTCTGCCCCCTTTTGTTCATTTGTATATTTTTATTGACTTTTTTTTTGTGACCCGGTTCAACCGAGTCACAAGACCAGGAGTCAACACTTCTTGGTTTGAAGTGTTGGCAGCCAATCAGATCTAAGGCACGAGATTGAGAGGGTTTGCGGATCCACTGCAACCATATTTGTATATCTGAGAAATCTTTATATTTCTCAAGAAGTACTGAATGGATTTGCACCATTTAACACAAAGAGTGCTTTCTGAACCAAAAGCTACCTTTCTGCAAAATTTGGTGTAATTCTGTTCAGCAGTTCCGAAAGTATCCGTGTTTAAAGTTTCCTATGGAAATTAACATGGAGAACATGAGTTTTGGGACCCCCCATTTTTCTCAGCCCCGCTTGACGAATCGCCCTGAAATTTTCAACACACCAGCTGAAGTGAGAAGGCCATTAATTTTGAACATTTCTTGAACATTCATCAAACAGCTCCAAAGATATTAGCAAAAGAAAAAACACTTTTGTAATAGAAGGAAGGTCCTAACTGTAACTGCCTACTGGCGACCACCAGTATGTAATATATATAGATATTAATCTAACTCCCCAATGAACGTTACGCACTCCAGAGTGAGTCACTTTTCATTGAGGCCTTAATAGGTTTTCCAAGCTCATTCAGGGCATAACAAAAGTAGAGGATCCTAGGTATTTCCACTTGAGAGGAGAGCCTTGCAGGAAAATATTAATATATTAGAAAGTTTTGGAGGAATGGCTGAATGAACTGTAGGGCACATACCAGGTATTTTTATGTAGATCAATATCATGGGGAACAACGATATCAACTGTACTTATTTGGATAAATGCCGTCAGAAGCCGGCGTAAAATGTATTTAACATTGAAACTGTTACTAACCAGCACTTTTAATTGTAAGTAGTTTGTAAATAATATGAGGTTTGAGACGTGTTATTCATGGTGTATTTATTCAAATAAAATTATATATATGAATCTGTTTATCCTCTGTGAACCAACATCACAATATCCAACAAATAGAATAACATGATACGGGATAGTTACAGGCAAGGCTATATGTTGTATATGGGCATATTTTAAGATGGCCGCCCAGTGACATGCTCTTTGCCAAGTATATGTAGGGTCCATCGTTTAATTCCATGTCATGTCTGCCGTCCAATAGTGATGGTGTGAGATTTAAAGCACAGAATGAGTGATAGACGCTGACATTGACAAAAGTCAGGACGCCGAAACGCATTTGTCAGTTTGTGGGTCGTGGTTCTTTATGCAATTAGGGCCTCATTACAATGTCGGTCGGAAAGTGTTTCTGACCAACTTGGGTTTGGGGAGTCTGGCCAACCGATTATGATATTTACGAACACCGTTCAATTGGACTCCTATTGACTCCAATGGAAAACTGTGTTCCGACCGCCAACACAGGTTCTCATTGAAAAAAAGGGGCGGGTGCGGAAAATCTTGCACCCTGTGGCAGGCACCCCGAGGTGCCAGCCACACTATGTATGATGAAAAGAGAGAACCATGGATACCTCCACGTGCCCCAACTGGAACCCTCTGGGTGAAGGGGGGCCTGCTACAGGACCCCAACATCGGCTTCTGACAGCCAATCCATGTGGGACAGACTGAGTCAGAATGGCTGTTGGAAACCAACATCGTAATCGATCGGTCATAAACGCAGCCCGTTTAGCTCTACCATTCGCTTACGCCCGAATCAAACTCTCCGAATGCCGGTCAGAACCGATTCAGAATGACTGACCGACTACCTTGTATCATCATCGGTCAGTCGGAAATGTTTCCGAGTCGGTCGGAAACTTAGCTTCCGACACAGGTTCAGTCAAACCAAATGCCATTCGTAATGAGGCCCTTAATGTATTTGTCAATCACTCCAGAGTGAGCAACATTCCTTGGGAAATGAAAAGAATTGAATCCGAGATCGATCTCACGAGCCGCAGCACCCGCCACGTCTGAGAGCGGCGACATCAAGGTGGTAACTGTAGAAAATATATATTTGGTTGTATGATGGAACAACTACCACTTAAACAACTATAGTCTAAACAACTACTCCTTAACCACTACTTATTCTAAACCACTAAAGTTTTAACAGCAACAATTTTTTACAACTACTATGCCTTTACCATGATTACCTTTACCCCATCAATGCATCTATTTTACAGGTAAGTATAACTCCTATATATATGTTTGTAGTTAGAACCATGTTTCCATAGGAAAAGCATTTTTTGATTTGCTTATAAATTTGGTGTAGTTTGATGAATCTTTACGAAATTTTTCACAAAGTTCCTCTTTTAAAATCAGCTCCTATCCAGAAAGTTTGATGGTGATTTGTGAAGGGGGAACTGAGAAAAATGGGAGGTCCCAAAACGTGTTTTCTCCATGCAATTTCCATAGGAAACTTTAGACAAGGCTACAGGTCTAACTGCTGAACGGAATTACGCCAAATTTGGTAGAGAGAAAGGTCTTGGTCCAGAAAGCACGCTTTCATTCAGTAGTTTTAGAGAAATATCAAAATTTACAGATATCGATATTTGAGAACTCTGACATCTGATTGGCTGAGGCGTTACAAGCACGAGCATGCGGCTCATTGGCTGCGAACTGTTGAAACTGGGAAGTGTTGGCAGCCATTTTGTGACTGAGTTGAAAGGCGTAGGGCGGAGGCAGAGAGTTTGAATATTGCATATGCTGTGGAAATTACATCCGCAGAACAACGGTGTGTGGTATTGCGGCAAAGTTGCGTAGGCTCTTGAAATCCCGTCGGGAAACCAATGCGTCGTATTGTGGCAAGCAGTGTGTAGGTTGCACACACAGGTAGTGTGAATGTGCGGTATTGCTGCAATGTTCAGTAGGCTGTGTAACGGTGCACACACAGGTAGTGTTAATGTGCGGTATTGTGGCAATGTTCAGTAGGCTGTGTAACGGTGCACACACAGGTAGTGTGAATGTGCGGTATTGCGGCAATGTTCAGTAGGCTGTATATCGGGAAAATAACAATGCGCAGTATTGCAGCTTTCCTTTAATATAATGCGCAATAATGCTTACTTATAATGCGGTGTTCACTTTTATTACGGACAGTGTCACTTTCTTAGATGAAATGTAATATTATGTGGGAGGGCGTGTTCTGTTCCTGTGCCCGGACCAAATTAACGTTTAATTGGCTGAGGTGTACCAACAACGAACTCAATGTTCATTGGGTACAAACCATTAAAAGTAGAAGTGTTGCCAGCTATTTCCTCCCCTTCCGTGTAGTAGCAGGGACATCCTAAGCTTAATGTTCATTGGCTGTGAACCATTGAAATTAGAAGTGTTGCCAGCCATTCCCTCCCCCTCCGTGGAGCATCAGGGACATCTGATTGGGTAACGTGTTTCAAGCAGGACCTTCCCAAACTTAATGTTCATTGGCTGTAAACCATTGAAAGTAGAAGTGTTGGCAGTGATTCCCTCCCCCTCTGCGGAACACCATGGACATTTTATTGGCTACAGTGTTCCGAGTACAAGTTTGCTCATTATTGGCTGGGAACGTTTCACTGTTGTGAACCATTTTGTGATGCACTTCAATGGAGTACGTGAAAACTGAGTAGTAGCAGGGAGGGTGGGAACACTATTAACTCGATATATTTTAAGGGCCATTTATATAATTGGCGTGGGGTGTACAAATCACGGCAGCAAAATAACAGAGTGTGTTGCGGTCTTCTTTTTATTGAGTTTGCAGGTGGGATACTTCCCAGGAGCACTATTTACTTATAATGTGGTGTTTACTTTTCTGACGGGGAGCTGTGGTTGTGCAGCAAAAATTTCCGTATCGGTTTGAAACAGTTTTTATTAAGCAATTACAAATATAATTTCTTCGGAAACTGAAGCTGTATATATCAAAGGGGTGACAAATAAAAACGTAATTTATAAAATATCCCTTAAACATGGCCACATCCTCCCTTTTTTTCTGCTATCGTTTGTAAAAGTGTTGCCCCATATTCTTGATAATATAAGAGGGCATGAGTTACTTTTAGATAAAGTAGAAAAGAAGTGCTACAAGAAACACTCCTGCACTACATCATCTCAGGTCAGAAAAACAATAAAAAGTAAAAACAGTTAAACACAAATGACTTTATATTACATACAAATGTACGCTTTATCATTTAAAACATTTCTATTCTGTAGAATTCTGAAAAGTTCTGTCGTAGTGCTTAGAGGTCTCTCACTGCACCACTAACAAATCATGTACTCCTTTAAGAACATATAGGATAGTAGTATAATAATATACACTACTGGTCTTATATATTCTATAGGGAGAAGATGAATAAGAACCGCAACAGAGAAACATATAAATACCCCCCCAAAAATGTAGGGTTTATCAAAGATATTCACTAAGAAAGTATGCAAACTAACTTTTTTTTAACTGTTATTTCGAAAAATATTCTCACTGTGAAAATATCTGATCAAGTATGTTATAAAGGTTAGTAAGCTGTATTTCATGGGTTACTCCTGGCGGCGACAAATCTCCACTTCCTGTTATGTGGAAATATGACACTCTATTACAATATAACGAGTGTCACTGATGTCACACAAAAAGGAAAAGGAGCGTAAACTCATGAATACAAAAGAAGATCAATAACGAAATACTTTTCAGCGATGAATATGTTCAGAGCTTCTTTTCTCCAGGACTTCGAAATCTTTCATCTTCGCGCAGATGGGTCATAAACTCCTCTGAGATCATAATGTGTGGTTATTATAATACACATACTCACACTATATGATCACAAGGGGAAAACAGACTAAGACCAAGAGGCTGCTAACGTTACATATAAATCTTTAGTCTTCGCGTAGACGGGTCATAAACTCCTCTGAGATCATAATGACTGTGAATATTATAATATACATATTCACAGTATATGATCCCAATGGGGGAAACAAAGGAAGAAACAGAAGCTGCTGACGTTATATATAAATCTTTAGTCTTCGCGCCGACGGGTCACCAACACCTCTGACGTCAAGTTCAGTGTCAATATTATAATATAAAAAGTCACACTATATGAGCTCAAAGAAGCTAGAAAAGGAACAATGTTTGCTGTATTCTGTCTGCTTCTGAAAACAAGCTGCTGACGTTACATATAAATGGCAAAAACAATCAATAACACTATTTTCTAAATACAAGTGTTTAATATTGACAAATAGCTACGTATTTTAAATATTTACTATGCCATAATCAAACAACTTACAACTCTGGATTATGTTTTGTGGCCGCAAAAGAAGAATCTAACTCTAGAAAAGGGCACCTGCATCACTGAATGGACACGTGTAAATAACTTGCAAAAAAAAAAACTAATCAATCAACGGGTGTGGTTTATATACTTTTTGGTTATTGAGTAGTCTATGGAAGGAAGATGCGGCTCCGCCCATTTAGATGTCACGTTTTACAGTTGACACTTGCTCATGTTTTAACTGTTTAACTTGTGCACGTGTTGGGAAAAGTTACAAAATGTGAAGCGGTAAAGGTTTCGATTTCGATCGTAACACGTATAAGGTCCTTAATATGTACGTACATTGGAGAGCTTAAAAACTGATACCCAGCAAACCGTGTCATTTCCATTCTCATGACTAAGTACATCTATTAATTGCCGTAATTCTAAATAGAAGACATTAAAAAAAATATCTTTCACTTTGGTTTTAAATTTAAAAAATGCGAGCATTTGTAAAGCGTACAGCTACCCCTGGAAAGGTGTGCCGGCGCTCGGGGGCATCGGAAAGATTAAGCAAGGTGTTGCCCACAGTGATAGTGGTGGGCTAAAGTGCCGCTGGAGCCGGGAATCGAACTGTGAACGCTGTTGTTCGAAGTCAGGTATCATAGCTGCTGCGTCACACTTTTTCCACACTTATATGTTAATTACTGCTAATTACATATCAAACATTGTTAAATTATAACTTATAACAGACTACTGTCACAGTTAGTTTTTCACTACAAAAAGTATGCACATCTTTTTAAAATTTTCTTTAAAACAATATAGGTTTCAGGGACATTGTAGCTAGAAATTAGCATTTATAAAACCTTTGAAATTCACTGAAAATAATATAGGTTTTACAGACGTTATAGTTAGAAATTAGCATTTAAAAAAACCTTTTGAAATTCACTTAAAAAAACATAGGTTTCAGGGGCGTTGTAGTTAGAAATTAGCATTTAAAAAACCTTTGAAATTCACTGAAAAAACCATAGGTTTCAGGGAAGTTATAGTTAGTTGGACATTTCACTCGTACAAAACCAGAGAAATTCCACAGCTATAGTTAGTTCAGCTAACTATAACCCGCGCCCCCGCAATGCACTGCTCATGACGTCACATATTACACCATTCATGGCGTGGTCAGTGACATCACCAATGGCATCACTGATGACATCTCAAATGACATCACTGATGACATCATCCAGTGACTGTGTGTTTCTGTAAAGTTTAAATTTGTTTTTTATATATATGCCAAACTGTATTGAAGAATGAGTGGTTGTATAAGTGTCTGGATGGGGGATTTAGCAGGTGTGTGACTGATTGTATAATAATCTCCTACAATCCAGCTGTATACAGGACGCAGAGTAATTGTCTCCAATGACTTTGTGTGTTTGTAACTTTGCCATTGTGATTGTTGCTCAAGCATGTTCAACAGATTACTTTACAAAGTGGACCTCCACAGAAAACCCACTTGGATGATTTGTACTTTACAGATGTAAGTGCTTCTTTGTTTGGTGGAGATTGGTGGGAAAGGTGCTCTGGGGGTCTTTTAGAAAGCTGTCTATCATCCTGAGAAAAAGGCGGGAAGACGTTGCATACTGCTAATGTATATGGGGTGGGAGCAAATGGGCACAGTAAGTTTACATACTTCTAGTTTTTAACACGATCTCTGGTCTCAAGAAAGAACCCACTTGTCACAGACACTACAAGAGATTTTGCGCTCTAGAAAAGCAAGCAGGAAAACACATCCATCAAGGATAGCTTTTTTGTGGAAATGCAAAGAAAACATACTTGCTTTATTTTGGCCAAACGAACAAAGTTAGAATGAATTTTAGTTTACAGAAGTGGTGCTTCAACGTGGTCACCAGCTTTGTTTGTACCTGTAAGTGCTTCCTGTTGAAGTTTCATTTCTGTGAAATGAGCATCATGCCAGAATGAATCCTCCCCTAAGTATTTATCCAAGAAGATGCCACTGCGTCTCCTACACTACAGCCGCGTAAAGGACGCAGAGGGAATGTCTCCAGTGACCTTGAATGTATGTAACTTTGCCAATGTGATTCTTCATCAAATGTCACCAGATAACTTTACACTGTG
Source organism: Triturus cristatus (assembly GCF_964204655.1). NCBI lineage: Eukaryota > Metazoa > Chordata > Amphibia > Caudata > Salamandridae > Triturus > Triturus cristatus. The sequence continues at coordinate 560,159,878 of NC_140588.1, forward strand.
GAGAAAACACACTGGAATGAATTGTTCTTTATAGAAGTAAGTGCTTCTTTGTTTGATGGAGATGCGATCGTAGTCTTAGACATCAAGACCCCATCCCCAAAATCAGCAGGAAATGCACTGGGGGACCTTTTAGTTAGCTCTCCATCATTCTGAGAAAGGAGAGGGAAGACGCTGCGTACCACTAATGTATTTGGGGCGGTGCCAAATCGGCGGGGTTTCTAGGCAAGTTTACATACTTCTGGTTTTTAAAAGTTTTGAACACGATCTCTGGTCTCAGCAGCAGGTAATAAGAAAGAACCCCCTCGTCACTGACACTACATGAGATTTTGTGCTTGTGAAAAGCAAGGATGCAAACACCTTTATCAACAGTTACAGATAACTTTTCATGGTGGAAATGCAGAGAAAACACACTTGCATGATTTGTACTTTACAGGAGTAAGTGCTTCTTTGTATGGTGAAGATGTGATCATATTCCTAGGCATCAAGACCCCGTCTCTAAAATCGGTGTGAAACGTGCTCTGGGGGGTTGCAGGAGGGGACAGTGTGGCCCCCTCCATCTTCTTTTAAATGGAATAGGCCCAGGGGATGTGGTGGTCCATGGGGCTGAGGGGATCTGTACGATCACCATTAAATTTAGCAAATAGCCCTGGGGAAGTGGTGGTCCCCGAGTCCCAGGGGGTACATGCTGCCCTCTCAACTCATTTTTAAAATAGCCCGGTGGAGGTGGTGGGGGGTTCAGGGTGGTTTGACCCCCCTCCCACTAATTAGAAAGAATAGCCATGGGGAGGTAGTGGTTCCCGAGGCAAAAATAACCCCCTGGGGGGGGGCCCTGTGTGCCTCCTTCATTTTTTTTATTAACCCTGCCTGTCCCATGGTCCTGGCCCACCAGGGGCTATTATTAAAACAAGCAAGGGAGCAAACACTTGTTTTTTTTTTATTCAATTGCCTCAAATTTGCTCCAATTTTTTTTATTAGAAAAACTATTTTAAGCCATGGCGGGGTCCCTGCCCCCTATTCTTTTTTTCACAGTTATTAGGAGAACTCAGCTAAAGCTGATTCCCAAGATGGATGCCAACGCTTACTGGTTGAAGTGTTGGCAGCCAATCAGAGCTCTGCATTTCACTGCACAAGCTCGTTATAATTCACAACTTAGATATCACTATCTTTATTTTCTTAAATTTCACAACAACTACTGAACCGATTTGCACCAAATATCTGAAAGCGTGATCTGCGTAACCAAGTCTACCTTTCTGCCAAACTTGATGTAATTCCATCCAATGTTTCGGGCTGCAGGCTCAACGAAAGGTCCTATGGGAATTAACATGGGAAACACACTTTTTTTGACCCCCTGTTTTTCTCAGACCCCACTTCACAGATCACCCCACAACGTTCCATGCAGAACAAGATTCACTGTTTTATTTTTTTGACAAATTCGTGAAGATTCATCAAACAGCTCCAAAGATATAGCTATGTCAAAAACACTTTTCTTATGGAAAAATGATCCTAACTATAAATACCAACTGGGGGGGTGGGGCTTACTGCTGAGCATGGCGGACGTGAGCTGAAAGAGCTCCGTGCCAAGTCCCGACACTTTGCCATGAATCCTGCATGAATGGGGGCCGTTGGAGCCACAAATGCATAAATAACGTGGCGGACCAGCAGAGGCGTCAACAGCTCTGCCCCGGAGGACCCAGACACCAAGTATCGGCATTTCCGAGCCGCCACTCTGGAAAGTGAAGAACCGGGGGAGTGAGTCTGGACGGGGTGCTAGCTAAGGCTGGGAGAATTTGCAGACAGCGAATGTCCCCCGACCTGTGGGTGATGTCCGATGACTAAATTAAGGGGTTTGCGCTGCCTGAATATGTGGTAACTGCAACTCAGCAAGTTGTTACATATGACCACTGGTGAAGGGAGAGACAAAATGGCGATCGACGGTGAGTGAGCACGGAGCTGCACTACAGGCTGCTGGGGAGCTACTCAAGTATTACTGTACAGAGTAACCATTACATAAGTACTAGAGGAAAATTCGATCAGACATAATTCAATTGAATACAGTAAATGATATAAAGCAAACACACACGGGGTATTTTTTCAAGTGAAAGAATCCCGTGTGTGTTTGCTTTATATCATTTACTGTATTCAATTGAATTATGTCTGATCGAATTTCCCTCTAGTACTTATGTAATGGTTACTCTGTACAGTATAATTGAATTGAATTTTGCTAAAACAAAATCCCTTGTTGGCCTTCTACTATTACATTCTATCTGCCCAAGCCCTCAAGGGTATATTGGGTGTTACCCCTCAATTTAAATACTCAAGTATTACAGCATCCCATCCCTGCACTAAAGGGCCTAAGGTGGATTGGAGCAGGCAGAAGAGGAAGACGTGCAGCAGTTCTGCTTCCAACTGTGCCACGTCTTGGTGTTGGTGCCATGGTCACACGTCATTGCGGGCTAGCGATGATACCTTGCGATCTTGTTGCCTGAGTGCCGTTCACTAGTGAGGCACGAAGAGCGCTGGGTTGCTTTACAGTTCAACGCTGCAACGTGAAGGTAAACATAGCGCTGGGGCACTGTGTGGTGGCTGGCTGATCATGCTGAGACAAAATCAAAGAATGGGGCTGCGTCATTGAAGGCCGGGAGAATCGATGCGGTGGTACGACTCTTAGAAACACACTGTGGGCCCCGCGCTGGTGGTCAGAAAGCAACACTACCCCTACGTTGCCACTGCGCCATGATTACTTATTAATATCCCCTTCCAGAGCTGACGTAGAGGCCATCAGTAATCAATACTGGGACCTGGGCGCTTCAGTGTGTAATGGAGGAGATGTAATTATGCTGTTGTCCTGTGGGTGCATGCTACCATATAACCACTGAACAACAAGACTATCTCCGGCACGTGGGAGTATTTACAGAGATTTGGAGCGACTCCTGTGGAAGCAGCAACGGTTATCTGAAGCCTCCCTGGTATTGTGTCATAGTACGTTACTGAGATAGTGGCCCCCCCCGCCCCCTCAGGCCTGCATAGACTGCAGTGCAGTCATGACGGAGCTGCGGCCTGACTCTGCGATAAAGTGTGTGGGATGAGGGCGGATCTCCCCGATTGTTGGCCCGGCGAGAGTCGTTGTGTGGAAACGTAGCCTTTTTCCATCATGGGTTGCACCAGAACCAAACAACCCGACCCCCCTACCACTGATGATACAAGTGCTGCGACAAGTGGGGATCAGGCGCATGGCTCCGATACTGATGTGATACTACCCACGGGGGCTGAACAGCACACTGACAAGCTTAACTTAATACTAAAAGAGATCAGAGACTCACATACGGCGCTTGGGGCGCAATCAGGGTCCTTCTCCACTAGCCTCAACCTCTTACAAGCAGACCACAAGAAGCTGGCGGAAAAGGTAAAATCCAACAAACTTGCTCTCGATGACATGATTCCGCAACAAACTATGCATACTTCCCAAATGGAACAACTACAACGCCAGATTCGGGGGCTTCAGGATAGGGTGGATGATGCCGAAGGGAGGTCCCACAGAAATAATGTACAAATACTGAGAATACCGGAAAGGAGTGAGGGGCGTAATCCCACCCAATTTGTGGAAACCTGGCTACGAGAACATGTAGCGAGGGAGAAACTGACGGATCTCTATAGTATGGAGAGAGCACACAGGGTGCCGCCCAGGCCTCCCCTTCCCGGGCGCACCACATAGACCACTAATAGCACGCATTTTGAATTATAAAGACTACACAATACTAAGTGCTGCAAGAGATAATGCCCCTATCTGATTCGAAAATAAAGCGATCTCCCTATACCCACTACTTTTCAGGATGTTAAAAAGAAATTGCGAGCACACAATCTGAAGTACGCCTTACTTTTTCCAGCCATTTAAAAAGTTATTTCTGGCCAAAACACTATATTTTTTGATAACCCGGAGGAAGTAGCAGACTGGCTGGAGATCACCTTCACCCCTCCTATCTCCCAGAACTCACTCCCGCCGAGTGCTTCTGCATGTTCCTTGTCGCAGCATGAGGATGCAGTTACCATGGAAGAGAATCAATGTTGTGGCAATGGCCTTGGTGTGAGCCCATCTATGGAACAGATCTCGTCAGCCAGAAGGACGCTCTCCTGACAGCAGCAGCCTTGGCGGAACATGATGCCCAGTCCCGTGCTGTGTCTCTCCGCTCCTCGGAAGGGGCGACAGCTCTCTCAGACTCTGAATCCAGTCTAACATTGTTTCCACTGGTTACCCCACAGACTGCAGATAATTATTGAAGTGGTGGCATGGGCCCTCCGGAAATTGGTATTGTATAAAGTATTGCCTAGTATGACGCACTGTTTATAATGTAATTTGGTACCCCGTTCTTTATATTTTTTTTATGATGATGGGACTTGTGCTGGAGCGATGAGAATAATCTAACTAAATAGGGACAATGAGTGTTACAACAGTGGTGGTTGCTGCCGCCCCCTTCGGCGACTGCACTATGTTATTGTTTATGTAGAGTTCCTGTTGAACTGTTTGCTATGGTTTGGTCCTCTGCTGTTTTCTGGTAGAACCAAGTATTGGGGAGTTTTTGTAGTTTTGTAGGCTTAGCTTCAGTTTACGTGACACCAGACTGGCCCAGTGTATGCTTTGCTCCCAGTAGATCACCTTCCATAGGACCTGATGACACATCCTAGCAAATATAAGTACAGCTCTTGGAATGTAGGGGGGCTTGGCTCTGTTGACAAACGGCATACACTATTGGCTCAGTTAAACAGACGGAAAGTCAATGTCGCGTTTCTCCAGGAGACCCACCTCAGCCATGATGAAGCAGTGAAGCTGCATAAAAAATGGCGGGGACAACTGTTCTTTACGACTTTTTCAGCCTTTGCTCATGGAGCTGCGATATGGCTCAGGAATGGTACTACTTGTAAGTTATTAGAACAAAGGATAGACTTGAATGGTAGGTATGTCTTCATACACAGGTTGCTAGATGGTGAACACATTGTGATGGGACGCATATATGCTCTGAACACCAACCAAGACAAATTCCTGGAGGTTCTTAGCGCAATGCTGATAGGATGGAAGGACACCCCTGGATATTAGGTAGAGATTTTAATTTGGTGCTTGATATCGAATTGGATAGGTCTCACCTCCCATTGCACAACACGGGATGTAGGCAGTTGGCGGATGCACTGAAAGGATGGGCAGATGGGTGGGGGATTGGAGATGCATGGCGTATGGCACACCCTACAGCCAGGGAATACTCCTTTTACTCCCCGCCACACAAGTTACATAGTAGAATTGACAGAATATTTTACTCCGTACCGTTACTGGGCGCCATTAGCGACTCGGCACATTTGGGTAAAGCACTATCTGATCATAATCCCGTAGAACTAACACTCCAGTGGGGCAGAATACCTACCCTAGTACCGACCTTTAAATTGCAGCCTCTGCTTTTAGAAGACCCGGTCTTCTGTGCTGCGCTGTGTGGTAAATTAATTCAATATTACCTCATCTCAGAATTTCTATACTTAATAATCATAATTTCAGTCAAAGCAAAGAGAGGAGTCCGTGGTGTTCGAGTAAAAAAAAGGGTCCAGTAACTCGAGTTAAGGGGAGAGCTCCAGCACCAAGCGGGTACAGGAGTGGTCTGCAGTTTTATTCACACATCAGAATATTTATACAGTTTTCAGTCAATAGGCAAAAGAAGAAAGGAGAAGTGACAAGAAAAAGGGAAGTGACAAGCAGTAATTTGCAATAGATGTGTCAAGGTAGGGGCGTGTCTTGTGTCTCGTGAGAGGGCATGTGATGTGTGGAAATGTGTTCTCTTTCAGTTGAAGGCCCTTACTCATTCGGGGGCTTATCTCTGGCTTAGAGTCAAGAACAGGAACCATCTTGTGTAAAACAGGAACTATCTTGCTGGTTCTGGGAATTGGCAGAACCACAGAAATGTGTGTTCACAGTGTACAGCCTTGTGCTTCCTCTATTAGTTGGTGTGGTTTCAGGGCCTAACCTCGTGCTTCCTCTTTCAGTTGGGGGTGGTCACAGGGCAGCTGGTGTGACAGGCTGAGTTACCAACAATGGACAGGATGTGGCTGAGTCTCTGGCACAACTGGGGGAAGGCACACAGGCAGGCTTCTTGGAATTGGCTCGACCACAAGGAGCAGGGGGTTGTGCAAGATTCAATGGGGATGTGAAGGACAGTTTTCAGACAAGTTGCTGAGAGCATGTCACACACAAAATGGGTGTTTGTCTGAGGCAAATGGCTACCAGGCAGAAACAGGGAAATGATGGGGCACAATTGTCAACTTTATTTCCACATTCCCTCCTTGCCCCAGAGTGTACCTATATTATATCTCAATTTGCATGAGATCATCTATACATTCTTGTAGCATAATTCTTTCCCTTTCTCTCTGCTGGACAAGTGGTTTAGGAATGCAGTTTGCAGCGCATAGACCGCACAGGGCAGGACCACATTGGATGCAAAGGCAGCATCCAGTTATTATCAGGAATATTATACCTGCTGCTGACAGCAGTTGCCATCCCCAGGATGATATTATCTTCCAGAACCAATCAGACCACGTCCAGGTGCCAGGTTCATGATGTAAACTTACAGCTATCTTGTGTAATTTTGTTATGGCAGTGTATACAGAAGGGGAATTATCAGATATAAATATACAGCAGCTAGAGCCTATAATTTTACAGGCTCCGTCTCTGTCAGCCAGGATGATGTCAAGGACAAGGCGATTTTGGATAGTAACCAATCGTATGGCGGACTGCTCCTGGGTTAAGCTCCCCAGGGCAGACGCCGTCTGGTTTACAATAGCCTCTAAGGTCCTTGTCAACCTGCGTATAAGCTTGCTGTTCTGTACAGGGCCAACAAAGAAGAAGAACCCTTTGTTAAAATCTGTATACTGTTCCCATGAGGTTTCTGTTTGGCCAACCAAGGAGGTATCGATCGTTCTTTTATGTCTGACATGGGGCACTAGGAGGTCTCGGTGGTAAGTGGATGGGGCCACAAAGACAGGGGGTAACAGGAATGCTATATAACAAGTTCCCCCCCAGTTCAAGGGCAGCTGTACATAGGCCGTTTGGCCACAGACGAAATAAGTGTGGCGAGATGCTTGAAATGAGGACTTTCCTCTGTCTTCAAAACTTATAGTGGTATGACAGTCACTGTGTCCAAATGGAACAGAGCCATTTTTCTGGATACACAGGTGTCCTTTTACTGGTGAGACCGAGATGGAAGGGGGGGCAGCATTCTTTTTAGGTTTGGTATTTAACATCTTGTAGGACATGGTCATGTTCCCTTGCTTGCATTCTTCACTTTCTAGGACTGTTCCTGTCGCCTGAGGACTTCCATCCTTATTTGGGTAACAGGCAGCATTAAGTACCTTGTTTAAGTTCCCCCAAGGCCACCCATTCTTGCATGAATTATTTCCGTCAGGGCAGGAGGTGGGGGTGGTATCGTTAGCTGTTATTAGGGCGAACTAGGCTTCACAAGTCCCATTATAGAAAAATGGAAAGGGGAAAAGAGGCATCCCTCCCTTTTTCTGATGAGGTGGGAGGCGGCCACATATCCAGCAGTTTGTGCTATTGCTGGCCTGATGAGTGTAGTGTAACATCTGTATAAAGGTATTGTTTTGCAAGGCTAGTCTATGGGCTTGTTCATGAGGGGGTAGGTCATGATATGTGTGTTCCTGAGTGCTGTTGGGTGCATGAGAGGTGTGAGGTGTTGGAGGAAAAACAGTGTGGAGGATCCAACCAAGACACGTCATAATGGTTATGAAGAAAAACAATATCATTAAACATATGATAGAAACACTACGCAATTTCTTAAAGTTCTTGTTTCTGCGTTTCATTCTATCTTTTTCCCACATAGTGAAGGTGTTTAAATCCATCCCCATGCTCCAACCGCTTCACCACTGGACCTGCGCCCAGTGGACCTAATTAGCCAGAGTCCGGATGGCAGACCTCAACTTTGATTTATATTCTTGTTGTGGGGTCAGTTCCAAAGGCACAAAAGATTGTTCTGTTACAATGTCACTAGGGTTGGCAGCATCGCCGGCAACAGTGTCTCTTTGTCCAAAATATTTCCGGCAGTGGCTCGCGTGTAGCCAGCCCTTCCTGCCTTCGACCTTCACCGCCGTCCACGTGGTTAGGAGCGCGAACTTCGGAGTCTTCCACCTGGGCTGAAGAGGACTGGTCCTGTCGAAGTTTCTTATCATCACCCAGTCGCCGGGTCGGATGGTGTGTTCTCCAGGGGCGGTTTTGTCAGGGAAGGCTGCAGCGACCTGTGAACGACAAGATTGGAGTGCAGACATCAAGGAAGCCAGGTAATCAGTCAATATTCTGCTGTCTACATCAGTAATTCTTTTAGGCATTGGCATACCCCACATATTTGGTGGTCTGCCAAAGACCACCTCATACGGAGATAGACCAGTTCTGGAATGTGCTACCATACGCATGTAGTCGAGGGCAACCGGTAAGGCTACAATCCAGTCCACGCCATTGTCTGTACATATCTTGGCCAATTTTGTCTTCAAAGTCTGGTTGTGTCTCTCTACTAGACCTGCTGCTTGAGGATGTCTTACGCAGTGAAATTTCCAAGTGTACCCTAACAGAAGAGACACTTGCTTCATGAGTTCAGAGGAGAAGGGCTGGCCGTTGTCTGAGTAGATGACGCGGGGCAACCCATATCTCGGGAAATATTCTCTTACTAGTTGCTTAGCAGTTGTCGTTGCAGTGTAATCTGGGACGGGATAGGCTTCTGTCCATCTGGTCAGAGCACATACTACAACTAGCACATACTTGTGACCTCTACATCTCTCCATCTGGATATAGTCCATTTGGAGAACTTCAAATGGATGGTCAGGGGGTTGGAATCCACCCTGCTCCACCTTTGTGCCTTTACCTGGGTTGAACTGATTACAAATCATGCACGTTTTAACTTTTTGTTTGGCTGCAGCTCTCAAATGTTTGTTGTGTCATATGTTCTGTATGCTGTCTAACATTGCTTTTTCTCCCAGATGCGCTGGTCCATGTATGGTGTTTATTATAACCTGTACCATGGCATCCGGCAGAAACCATACTGCTCTTTCAGGTGTCATCCAACCCTGATCTGTAAGGACCCCTCCTTTTTCCTTCCATTCTAGCAGTTCCTGTGGTGTGGTGTGACTTTGGACATCCTGGATGTCAGAAAAGGGGTCTCGTATTGCGTATTGGCGGTGTAGTATATTCAATTCTGTGTTTGCTGCTAATTTGGCTGCACTGTCTGCGGAATAATTTCCTTTTGATATTTCATCGGTTCCTTTTGTGTGCGCTTTACACTTTAATACTGCAGCTTTCGCTGGTAACTGACTGGCCTCTAAGAGGGCAGTGATGAGTGTAGCATGCTGTATTTTAGACCCGTGTGATGTGAGGAATCCTCTCTCTTTTCACAATGTGCCGAAGTTGTGTACAACCCCGAAAGCGTACTGTGAATCAGTGTAAATGTTAACTGATTTTCCTTTTGCTAAGTGACATGCTTGTGTTAGTGCTATGAGTTCGGCTGCTTGTGCCGACAGTTTCTCTATCTTGTGTGCTTCCAAGGTGTTTGTACCATTTGTGACGGCATAGGCTGCTGCTAGTTCTCCAGTGGGGAGTCTCATGCAAGAACCATCAACAAAAAGTGTCATTTCTGCCTTAGAAAGGGGAGTATCTTGTAAATCTGGTCTGGGTTTGGTCACTAAATCAATTATGTCAATACAATCGTGAAGTTGTTCAGTAGGAGAGGTCAGTGGCAACAATGTTTCTGGGTTTAAAATGTTGCATCGTCTAATCTCAATATGTGGCTGAAAAAGCGTCATCTCATATCCGGTGAGTCTGGCTATTGTCAGATGCTGTGTTTGCGTTCTGTTTAGCAGAAGTTCTACAGCGTGTGGGACCTGGACTATCAGATGATGTCCCAATACAATAGCTTCGCTTTGTCTAATAGCTTGTGCAGTAGCTGCTACTGATTTTAGACATGCAGGTAATGCTTGTGCTACTAGATCTAATGTACTTGAAAAATAACCACATGGTCTATGTCTGTCTGCTTGAAGTTGGATCAGGACTGATAGTGCTGTACCTGAGTTTTCTGTTACAAACAAGGTAAATTCTTTGGTGTAATCAGGTGTTGCTAACACTGGGGCTTGACACATAGCCTTTTTAAGAGACTGAAAAGCTTGTGTGTGTTCATCTGTCCAGGGTAATTGTGGAGTAGCGCCAGCTTCAAGTGTTGTCAGCTGCACTAATGGTTTAGAAATGAGTGCAAATTGCGGGATCCACTGTCTACAATATGAGGTGAGACCAACAAAAGCTCGAACTTGTTTCTGTGTTGTTGGTTGTGGTATTTGTTGTATGAGCTGGATGCGTTCCTGTGTAAGCTGCCTACCCTCCTTTGACAGCAAGTGCCCTACGTATGCCACTTGCTGTAAACAAAATTGGAGCATACCAGGGGAAACTTTATGGCCATTTGCAGCTAGGAATTCTAGTACTAGTAGTGATGCTTCAGCACATACTGCGTCAGATCTGGCCGTAATGAGGATATCATCAACATATTGTAGTATGGCTGTATCCGTGGGCATTTGAATAGTGTCCAATTGTCTTTTCAGCGCTTGGCTATATACACTTGGACTTTCGGTGAAACCTTGAGGAGCTCTTGTGAATTGGAAACTTCGTCCTGGTAAGGAGAAGCCGAAAAGGTATTGACTGTCTGGGTGAATGGGTATACTGAAGAATGCGTTTTTTAAGTCAATGACAGAAAAATGCGTTGCTTCTGCATCTATGGCTGTGAGTAAAGGGGAGATGTCTGGGACCACAGGGTGTTGTGGAATGACACATTTATTGAGCTCTCTCCAATCCACCACTAGTCTGTAGACAGGTGGTGTTCCTGGTTCCACTTTTTTATGAACTGGTAAAACAGGGGAATTGCAAATGTTCAAAGTTGTTTCTTTAATCACACCTGACTGTCTTAGGTCCTGAATAATTAACATTAATGCTTGTTCAGCTGGAGGTGGAATTTTGTATTGTCTTATACGTGGTAGTTGGGCTCCCTCTTTCAGTGTAACCTTGTGAGGTGTTATTTCCATACATCTTACTGTGGTGGAATCAGTGGCCCAAAGGGTGTGTGGCAAATCTTTCAAACGCTCGTCTAATTCTCTACTTGGGTAGTGACCCTTAAAATATCGTAGAAATAATCTGACATCTTTAGGTGAGCAAACAATAACAGCTCCTAATTCTTTCAATGTTTTTATACCAAGCAAATTTTCTGGACATGATTTTGTCAATATAAGATCTGTAGTTGTCGTGAGGGGACCAACCTGCAAGGGCAGTGGTTTTGACGTGGCGTTTGTCACAGGTTGTCCGGAGAAACCCAGAGAAATACTTTTTGAACCCGAGAGAGGAGCCTCTGGGACCTCTTGATGGCTTATTGTTGTTTTACTGGCCCCAGTGTCTAGTAGAAACTTTCTATCCTCCCCAAGAAGTCGGACCTCTATAAATGGGCCTTTCTGATCTACTGGGATGGGGATTAGGGGCAGTTTGTCATCTTCTCTCCCTGGGCAACATCATGAAAAATCTGGGTAGTATTCAGTGTAGTCGCTGTCTATAATGTTCATTTGGGCCATTTGTGTTGTCAGTGGAACTGAAGGCGTTGAACTGTCTTGGGAAACATTCTGTTTTGGCTGATATGGACGAGGCTGTGTCTTACCAGTAGCCAAATTGTGCTTTAAGACAGGGCAGTCTTTAACGAAGTGTCCCGTCTTTTTGCAATAATTAAAAGTGCTCTTCACGTTTGTCTGGCTACCTGGTGTCTGTTGGCGCTGGGGTGCAGTTTGGGCTACTAACGCTTTCATCTTGGTGTCTTTCATGCGTTTCTTATCATTTTCTTCTTCATCCCTAATGCGATTTTGGTGGTATTGTAGCATTTGTAACACCTGTGGTGGTGTATGTGCTTGCCAGGTACTTTCTACTTTTAGTACTCTTTCCTTAATAGCTGACAAGGCGTCGTCTACTAATTTGGAAACAAACAGATGTGGGTAAGCTTCGCTTGTCGGCGTAAGGCCGCTATTTACCGCAAAACATTTTTCAAGTCTGGTGTAATAATCTCCTATGTCTTCACCATGTTTCTGTTTGCAGGAGGAAATGGTATCCCAGTCCTCCTTTTTCACTGTCAGTAACTGTGGTAGCACCTTTAAAATAGTGCCAGGAAGTGCTTTTAGTCTGTCTCCTATACCTTGACCTGCTACTCTAGTATTTTCGTCATTCTGAAGTTCGGTCCATCTAATGTGTTCACCTGCTACTTCCCAATCTTTCTCTCTTACTTTGTCATATATACCCGATGGCAACAATAATTTTAGAATTGCTGTGATATCAGAAAGAGTATATGTTCCCATCATTAATACATCTCCTAATTCTTTAAAGAATGCAGCAGGATCCTTTGAGTGGGAGGGAACCATCTCTTTTATCCTTAGTAACTCAAGTTTTGTCAAGGGTACATAAATAAAAACGCGTTGTAGCGCGCCATTCGTGTCATCTCTGGGGTGGACCTCTCTCATGGGGAACTGGCGTGTTTGATTGGTCCACAAGTATTATTGAAAGATTTATATTCAGTCGTTTTCTGGTATTTCTATCTAAAATCTATAAGTGTGTTGAGAAAAACTGAACTATTTTGGAGGAACATGTTATCAGCGCAGTCAGACAGAAAATCTTCGAGTCTTGGATCATGTTTAAAATGAGTGTCATTGAGTGTGATGAGATGTTGTACCATGCAGAGACTTGCTAATCTTTGATGTGAGCGTGGTAATGCTAGAAAAAGTTGGGCCATGAGATCATTGTCATATATCTTATATTGAGAGACCCATAGGGTCGCAGTTCTGGCTATTTCCTCCTCCTCCGGTGTAAGCGGAGGTTCCTGGTCTAACCAGTAGTCTAATGCATTGGATGTTTTTTCAAATAACTCATCTGGAGATGACCGTTCAGAGTGACCTTGGAGGAATGTAGGCGGGGGTGTTCGTGAATTAGGGGCGGAAGAACGAACGGGTAGGACTTTTTCAGTAGGTTCAGTAAGTTTCTTATTCTCTTCATTTGTTTGCAAGTTTTGCAGAATACGGGTCAGATTACGGGTGAACCTGTCTAGTGCATCCTTTATAAGTTCTAGACTAGTGTGGTCAGATGCAATATCTAATAAGTCAAAAAGTGAAACTGGTACATTTCTTTCCTCTGCTTGTATGTGTTTTATGAAACAGCAAAGGAGGAACCTATACATGTGCATTTTTACAGGGTGTGATCTTTTTGTAGTCATAGCATTAATGGCTCGTGAGTTCTCTCCAGTACGAAGAAACTCAGAGGCCGCTTGAAGAAACGTGTCAATTGCTGGTAGATGACTTATTTCTTCCCAGGAGTCATGAAGTATTTTATTTATTCGGCCCGCCTCCCCTGTGTTGCTCGGAGTCGGGTCATAGGGGCATTCGGGAATTGTTTTACCTGGGTCTGGACCTACGGCACCACCTTCTGGAGTGAGAGGTAGTGTGTTATGTTGTAAAAAGCGTGGCGGAGGCAGAGGGCTTTGAATTACTGGAACCTCATATGGAGGTGGAGTATCTAAGAGGAAATTGGTGAAAGTATCCTCTGGTGATGGGGCGGTAGGTTGTGTCTTAGGTGGTGCAATGTTAAGGTTTTCAGGTGCAGATGACAATACAGGATAAAAACCAGTAGAAATGGCTGTTTGTTCCCTTTTATTCCTTTCACTAACTACTTCTTTCCCTATTTCTTGTAACTGTTCTTTCTTGGCCTGCTCTGACATTCTCTTACCCTTTTCAACTTTATGCAATTGCTTCTGTTGCCTCCTATGGGCTTCTTTTCTCCATAATTCCACCGAGTCACTTTGTGACTGGCGGACTCCCTTTTTCTTCCACAACTGTTCCTCTAATTTTATAATACATTCCATGTCAAAAGTACCATTTTCAGGCCATCTATATCTGTGTTCTAGGTCTTTAGTATAATCCACCCATAAATCACAATAAATAATTGCACCGACACCATGTTTTGCATACATGAAGTGTCCTGGAGTATCCCGAGGAGGAAGGGGAATTTCCTTCTCAACAAATACTCCCTTTGGTTGCTATCTTACGTATTTTCGAGAAAATAGGCATGATGGCAAGATTTTTCAAAGATTTAGAATTGAGAGAAAAAGAAGAACAAACAGAACATATATCTTTACCGTACCCACGAAAGTGGTGAGTCCGTCTTTTATACTAGTTTAGCAGTCCTCACAAAATAGGTGAGAAACCAACAAAAACCTGTATCTTTACCGCACCCACAAAGTGGTGAGTCCGTCTTTATACTTTTCAGCAGTACTCACCGAAAAAAATAACTGGAAGGCCTCTTGAAGATCTTAAAAATGGGTGTAGCTTCTAAGGTGGGACTCGCAGATCCTCGGATTCGTCTCTTCACAGGTTGGGCTCTGGTTCAGGACGTCCCGCAATTTTCCTCACCGCCTCGTGTGGAGGCCGGGCCGCAGTTGGTCCCCCTCTTTGCCTCGAAGGAGTTAGCGGGAATTCCCCGCGTTGTGCACTTTGAAGTCCGTCAAAGGTCAGGAGGGGACAGTACCGGGTCCAATATCGCCGGCGCGTGGGGAAAAGGGAATGTCCCTATTCGGGCGCCAATTAATGTGGTAAATTAAATCAATATCACCTCATCTCAGAATTTCTATACTTAATAATCATAATTTCAGTCAAAGCAAAGAGAGGAGTCCGTGGTGTTCGAGTAAAAAAAAGGGTCCAATAACTCGAGTTAAGGGGAGAGCTCCAGCACCAAGCGGGTACAGGAGTGGTCTGCAGTTTTATTCACACATCAGAATATTTATACAGTTTTCAGTCAATAGGCAAAAGAAGAAAGGAGAAGTGACAAGAAAAAGGGAAGTGACAAGCAGTAATTTCCAACAGATGTGTCAAGGTAGGGACGTGTCTTGTGTCTCGTGAGAGGGCATGTGATGTGTGGAAATGTGTTCTCTTTCAGTTGAAGGCCCTTACTCATTCGAGGGTTTATCTCTGGCTTAGAGTCAAGAACAGGAACCACCTTGTGTAAAACAGGAACTATCTTGCTGGTTCTGGGAATTGGCAGAACCACAGAAATGTGTGTTCACAGTGTACAGCCTTGTGCTTCCTCTATTAGTTGGTGTGGTTTCAGGGCCTAACCTTGTGCTTTCTCTTTCAGTTGGGGGTGGTCACAGGACAGCTGGTGTGACAGGTTGAGTTACCAACAATGGACAGGATGTGGCTGAGTCTCTGGCACAACTGGGGGAAGGCACACAGGCAGGCTTCTTGGAATTGGCTCGACCACAAGGAGCAGGGGGTTGTGCAAGATTCAATGGGGATGTGAAGGACAGTTTTCAGACAAGTTGCTGAGAGCATGTCACACACAAAATGGGTGTTTGTCTGAGGCAAATGGCTACCAGGCAGAAACAGGGAAATGATGGGGCACAATTGTCAATTTTATTTCCACAGCTGTCCCCAGCCATACAAAATTACTTTTCAGAAAACACGAATTTGGCATCCTCGCGTCAGATTGAGTGGGATGCCTTTAAAACTACAATGAGAGGAGTAACAATCAGCCCGAAAGCAGGCGCACGAAGGGCCCTTATTGTCCAACTCACTGAAATCTAAAAAAGCCTGGGTAGACTACAACAAGAAGCTGCATTGGACAATGCACGACAACCACATCTACAAGAAGTGCATATTAAACATGCAGAACTGTTAGAAGACCTGCGTCTTCTAAACTACCGTCGTTACACACAGAAACAACACGACACAGCAGATAGGGCGGGCCCGCTTCTCGTTAAAATCATTAAGGACGCCCCGACGGTATCTTCTATTTTAGAAATCCGGACCATGGAGGACGATATGGTGTGTACACAACTTGACATAAATAATGCTTTAAAAAACTATTATGAGACATTATATGAAAACCTGGCTGACTCTGGAAATTCACTCATTCTTTGACGGCCTGCAGCTCACATCCTTGTTGCAAAATCATAAAGAGGAGTTGGGACAACCGGTAACTGGCATGGAAATTAAACGGGCGATTAACAATTTGCCCTGTAATAAGGTGCCAGGGGGGATGGTCTACCCATTGAATTCTACGCGACGTACTCTGACTTGTTAGTACCCCACTTGCACCGGTTATACCAGACATCTTTAGAGACTACCTCTTACCACACTTCATACGACAGTGGTCTCGCTTCTAAAGCCGGGCCCTGATAGCATGGACATGGCGGGTAGTAGGCCTCTATAATTATTAAACACAGACTATAAAATATTGAGTAAATTGATAGCCAATAGGCTCTGTCAGTTCATACCACAGCTGATACACATTGACCAATGCGGTTTTGTCCCAGGCAGAAGTACGGCTCTTAATATTAGGCGATTGCATCAAATAATGGCACATACGCAGCCAACTGCTGCTGCTAGGGGCTGCATTTTACTGGATTTGCGTCAGGCCTTTGATTTCCTACATTGGAACTATATGTTCTACGCCCTTTCCAAATTTAACATACCGGAGAACTACATAAAGTGGGTGAGGCTGTTATACTTCAACCCCACGGACATGCATGGGACAGTATATTTCGCAGCCATACAGGGTTGCACAGGGCACCAGGCAGGGTTGCCCACTATCGCCCCTACTATTCATCTTGGCTTTAGAACCTCTCTTGCAGATACTGTGTACTGTATCGGGACATCAGGGGATTGTAATGGGATCCAGCACACATATTGTCTCTGGCTATGCAGATGATTTAATCCTATATTTCAAGATGCTGGATGAGGAATATGAACCTATACCTTCCACCTTTGACATGTTCCAGAGGCTTTCCGGGCTCATGATTAATGAGGACAAGTCCTATGTTTATTTCTTTACAGACACGACACGTAGTGGGCCTTTAGGCTTTGGGCAATCGACGTTTCACATAGCATGTAGTACTTTCAAATATTTAGGAATACACATATACAGGGACACTACAGATCTCTAAGATGGCAACGTACGTATCGCTATAACCACCCTCAAGTCCCAAATAAAGTTCTGGACTACCCTGCCTGTATCAGTGGCAGGTAAGATGGCAATCGCCAAAATGGTGATGCTTCCTAGATTGTTATACTATTTCCCTAATTTGCCCATTATGGTCCCTGCACAGATATTTCAATTATTGCCCTCCCTCTTGATTGAATCAATCTGGGGAAGAGGCAGGAGGCGCATTGGGATCGCGAAGTTGCAATTAGACACCAAACAAGGAGGGTTGGGGGTTCCTGACCTGAAGGCTTACTGCTACGTGAGTCAGTTGCGATGGCTGGCGTATTGGTTGGCGGGGCGTAACCTACTGGAGATTGGCATATCTCAACTAGCTTGGCAGAGAGGTGATTTACATACCCTCCTGTTACCCAACAGTAAATTCCCCCGGCGGTGCCTCATTTGCTAAGGGTTGCGTTGTTGTATTGGAGAAATGCCATAAGATACACCAAAACAGTGGCTCCATATGCCCCCAACACGCCCCTTCTGGGGATCCTCACATGATAGGGCACTGTAACAAATAGAAGAATGTTGGCATGGGGATGCAGGAGTGCAAACAGTGGGTGCGTTCTTTATGGGCAGTACCTTGATGCCTCACGATGATTTTGTTGAAGAGCATTGAGTGCTGAACACACTGTTTCTCCTGCACGCCATTGTTTCTTGTTATATATGCAACACTTGGGCCCCAGGGGGGATAGAACCGGCAATGCACGCACTACTTACTATGCAATATTTGATGGGGAATGGGTGTCATTTAATGAGGTGGTTATACAAGGGGATCCGCACGATAGCAGCGATCCCACTCCAAACCCTCCGTAATAGATGGGGCGCGGATGTGGGCCGAGCACTCACCGCCAAAGAATGGGGCGCTATTTTGGAATACCCTAGGAAAGTATTGGGAAACCCTAAATTTAAGTTTATACAACTCATGCTTCTATATAGGGACTACCTGACCCCACGAAGCTTAAGTTCTATGTTGCCGGACGCAGTGGATGTGTGTCCGCGTTGTCAGTCCTCCGAAGCGGATCTGATACATATGTTGTGGAGCAGACCACGATTACGACACTTTTGGGTATCAGTTTGAGCGATACTTAAAGACATTGCCCCGGTGCGAAAGAATGGCCTGTTAGAGTTCTGCCTGCTGGGGCTGGGCCCAAATGGAAAGAAGGGTAACCCTGTTAACAAATTCACTAACCTTGCCTTAATATTAGCTAAACGTAACATTACCATTAAATGGAAAACCGCAAGACCGCCATCGCTTCAGCGATGGCATAATGAGATGTGAGATGGGGAAGGGCAGAGAGTGCAGAGCTGAAAAGGGAGGAACATCTGTGGTTACGCAAGAAAAAGTTATTAGAAGATTTTACTGTCGTAGATCTGCAAACGTACTGACGGATTCCTTGTGCGCCCCCTCCCCCCCTTGGGCTCTCTGGGCAACTATGGTAGACACTTGAAGCTAGAGTACATCTTTCTAATACAATGATGTTTGTTGTCACGGTGTGCAATATTAAATTTCTATGATTATGCCACGCTGGGATGGACCGACAAACTGTCTGAATCTAGACTGAGTCTACGAGTTTGGGAGGGGGGTGGGTGTGAATTTGTGGTGTAGTTTTCTTTTTTAGTAAGCAAATGGTAGACCTGTGGTCATCAACACTATTACCCTGACTAGGTTTATACCGTTACGAAGTTGATTGAACAAGGATCATATTGAACAGTACTCGATGAGTAATGTACAGCTGTGGTTATCTCCATTTGTTATATGTCATCTACTGTACGGTTATGCATTTAGAGTACCACACGAGGATACGCTCCCAATGTTGTTTCTTCTGAGATCCTTAATGATACCGTATGACTGTACTAACTAATATCTCTTGATTTGTTGTTTGATGAATACATTCAATAAAAATCTGTAAAAAAAAAAAACTATGAATACCAACTGGAGACCGCAGGTATACACACACACACACACATGTATTCCCACAAAAAAAGAACAGCCAGGGGCAGATGCTGGTGAATTAGTGCTTTCCTATCACAAGTGTGCAGGTACACAATCCCAACGTATTTCGGGTCATCCCCCGACAGCAGAACAGATCCAAAAAGAGATCCACACCATTAACTCAGGTAGCCCAATGGACCCTTGTCCATCCAAAATAATGCACACTTGCGCCGAACAGCTGAGCACAGTATTAGAAAAACTATTCTCCCAAATTATCAAAACCAACATCTTCCCCGATGATTGGAAAATGATATCAATCAGACCGCTTCTAAAAAAACCTAACTTAGACTGCGAAAGCCCGAACAACTATAGACCAATAGCCAGGATCCCTTTTGCCGCTAAAGTATTAGAGAAACTATTGAATAAACAGTTATCCCGATACTTGTTGGACGGCAACTGGTTGGACCACTCACAGTTTGGTTTCCGTGAAGGACATGGAACAGAGACTGCTCTTATCACAGCAGTGGAGGAACTCAGGCAAGTACTGGATAACGGATCGAAGGCCGCATTGATTCTACTTGATCTATCGGCGGCCTTCGATACAGTCAACCATGAGATCCTCATAACACATCTAAAAACAGCACAATTACATGATTTAGCTTGTGCCCTCATTACTTCCTATTTAGAGAACAGAACCTTCTCAGTAGAATCGGGAGAGGCAAAATCCAACAAATTCAACCTACCATGTGGAGTCCCGCAGGGCTCCTCGATGAGCCCCACTCTTTTTAATCTGTACGTAACTCCCCTTGCACAAATAATAAGGAACTGTGGCTTTACCCCAATATCCTACGCCGACGATACCCAAATCGTGGTCTCAATAAATAAAGACGTAGAGAACACAGCAGAAAAATTTCAAATCTGCATGGTACAAATCAGCCAATGGGTGAGAACAAACTGCCTAAAACTAAACGGGGATAAAAGTGAGGTCATGATACTAGGAGGGGACACAAAAATATGGTCACATTCATGGTGGCCAAAAGAATTAGGAGGATGTCCTGAACCATCAGAAAAGGTGAAAAACCTGAGCATCACTCTAGATACTAATCTTTCCTTTGATGCCCAAGCCAGTAAGCTGGCATCAACACTTTGGTACATTCTAAAAATGATTAAGAAAATTTTACCTTACCTACCACATGACTCCCGCAAGACAGTGGTGACAGCATTAGCCTTGTCCAGACTGGACTACGGAAACAGGAAGAAAATCCTGCTCAAACTCCAACGTCTGCAGAATGCAGCGGCCAGGCTGATTTTAGGGATACCAAAATTTGAAACAATCAGTCACAAACTAAAAAATCTGCACTGGCTGCCAATTGTAAAAAGGATGCAATTTAAATCACTATGCTTAGCATATAAAGCAGTTACTGGCACTGGATCACAATTTTTAAAATCCCATTTAAAACTGTATGAGCCAAATAGACTTCTAAGATCCAGCCAAATGAAAATAATCAGGATCCCAAGATTTAAGAGAGCCAACTGGGGCGGAAGACGTTTCCTGGTACACACGGCAAGAAGCTGGAACCAAATACCGCTAGACATAAAAAACAGCCCATCTCTGAAAATCTTCAGAAAGAAAGTTAAAACGTGGCTTTTCTCCACATAGCCCTAATCAACATCTTCAAGAGCCAGCGGTATCTCACAGCGCCAAGACGCCCTTGGGCATTCGCGCGCTCTACAAATGGATAAATCAAATCAATCAAATCAAATCAATCAAGCATTATTCATGGATGGGCAAATAGCCTATTCAGCACATTTTGATTCCGCAATCAAAAGAGCAGGAAATGGGGATTCCACCAGATTCTGGTTCTGGCTGCTACTTCTGAGCCGCATCTGGGACCTGGATGACCCAGTGAAATATGCTGAATTTGCTACATCTGTAGCTACGCTTTCTCCTCCACACTAATATGGCCTCCCTTTTCTATACTTACACTGCAAACAATCTAAAGACACTGCATCATCACGCCCTTCTGCACATCATCACGCCGGCCCCACCCACCTTGCCTCTCATTTACCCACCCTCCATACTTTTGGGTACGCCGGTTAAAGCGCCAGAGCACCACTCAGGTTCCCTATTACACAGAAACCTGGACCCCACCGATTAATCCCTATTTCACGGTAAGGATTTTCGCATACACTCATAATCTCTACTGCGCCAATCCCTGGGCTGCAGCTGATGTTATGCCTCTCTTCCCACAGTCTTATCACCAGCACTGCACTGGACGTAAATATTGAGATGATCCATGGATACTTCCATCTGCCATAGGATCTTCCTATGTCCACAATAAATCGGAGGTTGACTGCATTGGTCCATGTAGGACCATCCCGGTTCGTACCATATCACTACCTTTTTTCACCCCCTTTTTAGACACCCTTTTGTACTCTAAGTAAACTATTCTCATTTCCACAGAACTGAACCATTCTTCTTCTTAAATCTACCCGGACCTAACAATTCATTGCGACTTCCGTTTGAGTCCTAGGTAAATCCCCACTACTTCTTCTGAATGCATAGACTCGAGCTGCACCAAGAGTAGATACCATAGCCCTTTAACACTGAATGCCCGGATGGACACCACTCAACTGTACATACCCACTTAAATGTAGGATGCCACTCTTATCATGAATCTCCTGCCCCCCTGAAGATTTCATACCCGTGCACTACCCCAGGCTCAGATGGTCAACTCTTGACTATATAGAGTCATTAGCCACTTAAATGGAGCATGCCTCACCATTCATGTGGATTACTCATACTGCGCATTTCCAATTCTGTGGTTTTTAACCTCGCACCTTTCCCTTTTTATTAGGTCTCGCCTAGCGTTGCAGCGCGAATGCGCTGCCATTGCTTTGCGAGGCATGCAGTATATACTGTAGTGTGGAAGCTTCATGGAAGCTCCACCCACTCTCTGCCCATTGGCTTTTGTCCTAAATGCTGCCTTTCGATTGGTTTGAGGCTTGTTAGTCCCTCCTCATTCATCATTTGTATCCTTCTACGGCTATTAGCCCCTTTACCCCTAACACTATTTTCTTCTAGGTCTCGCCTAGCATTGCAGTGCGAATGCGGTGCCATCGCTTTGCGAGGCATGCAGTATGTACTGTAGTGTGGAAGCTTTGTGGAAGCTCCGCCCACTATCTGCCCATTGGCTTTTGTCTTAAATGCTGCCGTACGATTGGTTTGAGGCTTGTTAGTCCCTCCTCAATCATCATTTGTATCCTTCCACGACTGTTGGCCCCTTTACTCCTAACACTATTTAATTTCCTGTATCCCTACCCCATCGCCCCCTCCCTTAGTCTGTGACTTCTCACCCTCCCCCACCACCCCCCCCTCTCCCGATCATGTTTTCTTGCCTGCCTGCACTTCCGTTTTCATCTTTATTATAGCCACCTTGAAATATGCGAGTTCAAGATGCGTGCTGTATAAAAACTTCTCGTGTTTAATAAACTAGATTTGAATGTTACTCTAAATATAATAAGACTCTAGGCAACATTCGGGGTATGCATGGCAACTGACGCCTCTTAGTTCACAAATTGTATAGCTGTCGGGCGGGAGGAGCAGCAGTGTTTTAACTCATGCTTAAAACGAGCACTTTTAATAACTCCCTCTCAATTCAGTGCTATAATCTTGTGTACTGAGGTGACGCGCTATCATGTTTACTGTATGATTAACATGCCGATCATTTTCACGGCTTGCCCACTGGCTCGTATGCACTTGGCTGGTCTCCGGCTGGCTCTACCTGCTAATTAATATATTGACTCGCGCACCTCTAACAAAGAGAGATTAATGGATACATGATAGTGAGCCTGGTAGATGATAGAGAAATAGACTAGTGCAGACAAACAGACAAAGTCAGTCTCCATTGCCTCACGTCAGAATCATCACTTTCAATAACCTGGAAATCTGCCAGCAACTCCTGCATGCCCCAAACTCATCCCCCACACCTATTCTTAGTAGAAGTGGCAGATTCTGAGCTGTGCCCTGCTGGTGCAGAGGAGCACGGGAGAGTCTGTAGAAGCACTGGGATCCCTAGCCTCTCAGGGTGGGCACCTAAGCCTTCCAGGTGCCTTCATACTTAGGATAAATGAATACATTTTGTTCTGTGCTTTAGTCACCCCTCTGTGAGCACTGTCTGGTAGATGGAGCTCTATGTTAATAAACACATTCAGAGAGGTGGTTGTGTACAAACAAACATCAGCCACAATACCATACATTTTGAACGTGTAGTTAGATACCTGCTCACTGAGTACCTCATTGGCTGATCATTTCATGGCACTACCAAAATTACATTTTGACACATTTGCACAACTACAAGAATAATTTGATCCGCACACATTAAAGGTAGAGAATTAGTTCCACCAAGTGTTGTGATTCACACATTCCTTTGTTCTTTAAATGTTGTTCTCCTCTCTACACAGTAGCCAACGTGTTTCGTCCTAGTTAAGGACTTCTTCAGGGTTACATGACATAGACAGCATGCAATATTTTAAAACCTCATAAAAACATAAAGGTGTATACGAACAAGATTATTCAAACAATTTATATAACCATTCATTGATGGTCTATTTACATATCCACACTGTTATTGAGCTGGACGATCTGGTAATTTTGAGGCCATGATCCCTCCATACACGTCATTCCTTAGGTTCATATTTGCAACATTTGAACATGTTTTCAGAAATCATATAAGTACGACAGTATGGGAAACTTATTATACAAGTACTGTCTTACACTTACAACATAAGTATATACTTTCTTTTTGTTTAAATACATATATACATATATACACGCTGAGCAGAAAGGTCCTGAGTAAAGGATTTCAAATGAGACAAACTCATATAACTGTGCAAAACAACATTGGGAGATCAACAGACTTGCATAAATATTTAACAGAACCACCCCAGAGCAACACAGGATAATAATCAAAGTTACTGGCATTGTGTGGTTACCTCATCAATTGTCCATTAAATTGTATGGATGTTCCCTCTTCACTGATAAAACGCACCTTGCAATACTTTTTCTAGAAAATATGTAAAGATAATGGGGCATTACAATCCCTCCACAACTTATCTATTTATTCATAAGTCGCAATTCAACAGCATTATTCTCAGCAGAACTATACCTGTAGCTCTGCGATATTTGATTCTCCAATAAGAGAAGCGTTTGTCTTATTGTTTCCTTATATAATTCATGACGGAGTAATAGCAGCTTCAGAAGCTGCTAGACAGAATAAGTATAAGTCTTACCATTACTGTGCATATGTAATTGTAGCATACATTAAGCCAAGAACGGTGCCGTTAATATGCCCCAAAAGCCACCCCGCATGTCAGGTGGCCTGTCACTAGTAACACATTTCATAAATGTATACCTATGGACAAAATTGACTCCTGTACCTCCCTTGAGTGTCCCTAAGTTATCAGTAATTGACCTTCCATTAAATAGTATATCATACCTGTGCATCTTTGTTCAGAATCCGTAGTCGGGTGATATTATACAGTATAGCTCCTTAAGTTTTCTGTGGTCAATGTTGACTCGTAAATCTAATATAAGAAATGAAGGTCATAAATTATGAATGTTCCCTCCTAGATTAACCAGATATAGGGATGTAACAGGGTCTAGGGGAAACAGGCAATTCTTCTAAGCCCCTCAGTTATCTATCAACACATAACTCTGAATGCTACATCGTAATTCAATTCAAAATGAATTGCCATTGTTGTTTTTGCAATTGTCACCCCGAGTGGGAAGGGTATTCCCAGACGTGGGACCCGTGCTCACTACGCCACTGGAGTCAAGCTATCCTGGCTGATGACGGCTGATAGCCAGAAACCGGTCCTAGGATGCTTGATTCCGGTCCAGGGAAGACATGGCTTGGCAGTTCGGGCTGGACTGTTCCCATGAGGCACAGGGTCAAGACTGATTTGCATATGGCCATGTCTGAACTGGGGTGGCGTAGTGGGCAAAAGAACGATGGATTTAACCCAGATCTCTTGACTGGGGGAGAATGTCTGCATTGTCAGCATTCCGTCCATCATTTGTTTGTTGTAACGCTTTTCGCCCTAAGTGGGATGGGTATTCCCAGACGTGGGACCCGTGCTCACTATGCCACTGGAGTCAAGCTATCCTGGCTGATGACGGCTGATAGCCAGAAACCGGTCCTAGGATGCTTGATTCCGGTCCAGGGAAGACATGGCTGGGCAGTTCGGGCTGGACTGTTCCCATGAGGCACAGGGTCAAGACTGATTTGCATATGGCCATGTCTGAACTGGGGTGGCGTAGTGGGCAAAAGAACGATGGATTTAACCCAGATCTCTTGACTGGGGGAGAATGTCTGCATTGTCAGCATTCCGTCCATCATTTGTTTGTTGTAACGCTTTTTGCCCTAAGTGGGATGGGTATTCCCAGACGTGGGACCCGTGCTCACTACGCCACTGGAGTCAAGCTATCCTGGCTGATGACGGCTGATAGCCAGAAACCGGTCCTAGGATGCTTGATTCCGGTCCAGGGAAGACATGGCTTGGCAGTTCGGGCTGGACTGTTCCCATGAGGCACAGGGTCAAGACTGATTTGCATATGGCCATGTCTGAACTGGGGTTGCGTAGTGGGCAAAAGAACGATGGATTTAACCCAGATCTCTTGACTGGGGGAGAATGTCTGCATTGTCAGCATTCCGTCCATCATTTGTTTGTTGTAACGCTTTTCGCCCTAAGTGGGATGGGTATTCCCAGACGTGGGACCCGTGCTCACTACGCCACTGGAGTCAAGCTATCCTGGCTGATGACGGCTGATAGCCAGAAACCGGTCCTAGGATGCTTGATTCCGGTCCAGGGAAGACATGGCTTGGCAGTTCGGGCTGGACTGTTCCCATGAGGCACAGGGACAAGACTGATTTGCATATGGCCATGTCTGAACTGGGGTGGCGTAGTGGGCAAAAGAACGATGGATTTAACCCAGATCTCTTGACTGGGGGAGAATGTCTGCATTGTCAGCATTCCGTCCATCATTTGTTTGTTGTAACGCTTTTCGCCCTAAGTGGGATGGGTATTCCCAGACGTGGGACCCGTGCTCACTACGCCACTGGAGTCAAGCTATCCTGGCTGATGACGGCTGATAGCCAGAAACCGGTCCTAGGATGCTTGATTCCGGTCCAGGGAAGACATGGCTTGGCAGTTCGGGCTGGACTGTTCCCATGAGGCACAGGGTCAAGACTGATTTGCATATGGCCATGTCTGAACTGGGGTAGCGTAGTGGGCAAAAGAACGATGGATTTAACCCAGCTCTCTTGACTGGGGGAGAATGTCTGCATTGTCAGCATTCCGTCCATCATTTGTTTGTTGTAACGTATATCTATTGATAAGCAGGTACCATTGTTGGTTGTATCGTTCCTTTTATGTTTTTGTGCACACTTTATCACATTGCAGTAGTGTCTTGTCATGGTCCTGAAGAAAGCCACGGTCATCTCCTTGAGACGCTAGTTGGCTGAAACATGTAGACCTACATTTAGAGTACGTGTTCCTAATTGTTCGGTGTACACGTTTTACTCTACTATTTCTGCGTTTTTATTGTTGATATCACCGGATACTGAATAAAGCATTTTTTTCCAGTGATAATCAATTTTAATATCACGTCTTCACACACTGCACTCTACTTCACTACACTATAGGCAGCTTCCTCCTACTTTGGGAGTGATTCCCTCCAAGTTGTAATTAGTTAAAACATCCTTGAGCTCCTCCTTCTTATAGTAACTGAAGGAGTTGTAGCTCTTTAACCGCACCAGGTGCGGTTAAGGGAGGTCCCAGATGATGAAGCATGCCACTTCGGTGGGTGATGGGATTTGGTCCCTTTTGAAAGGATTCCCCTATCTGGGTTTGTAGCTGGCATTTTTCACTTTTTTATGAGGTAGACCAATATAGACCCATGGACTCTGTTGTTGTTCTAGTCTTAGTATTTGGGGATTTGTCCGTGCTGGTCTTTAAATTCCCTTAGACCCTCCACTCATTTTTGTTTGTCGGTTTCTGCACATTGTGCCTACTCGGGAGGCATGAGAAGGACCTGCATACATGCAGTGTGCGTCACAGCAGCCTGCTAGGTACGAGCCTAGAAGACTCCTTATCCTCTTCAGCTGTGAATCCCTGGCTTCAAGAGTGATTACTTTCGCAGTTTGTATTTATGAAAGATATGGAAATTGATCGTGGGTTTTTAATGGAATTTTAGGGGCCTGCTGAATTACGTTAATCATAACCAGCATAGCGCAGGATACAAACCAAATTATTTCCGGCAACTAATAATAATTTTCTAGGGATACCCAATGAAACTTGTTTATCGGGTGGAAAATAAAAGAGTTCAAACTTTACCTACTGAAACTTATGATTTCAATGCACAACTAGCTAGTGCATGGCCCATTACGATATGCTGGAGAGAACCAGGCCTGAAGTCTCAGCGCCTTATCAATATGCAGTGATTCTGGGAAAATCACTTAATCTCCCTGTGCCTAATAAGAAATGAGTGTGTCCTTGGTGTAGCGTTATTTGGTGCGCAGGTAAAGCGTGCAAACACTCGATACCTTTCTGGTCGTGCAGCACTACCATAAACTGAAAAATATAAATGGTACCAAATAGTCTAGCATGAGGGTGTGTTGCAGACATATTAGGGTAATCGCAAGCTCACTAGTTACTTTTTTAACAAGATAAGCTGTTTTACATAGTGTGGACGTCAGTGATCTGGCTTTGTCATTCGAAATCTGCAGCATGCGCTTTACCTATTTTCTGATATTCGGGGTCCGTAACAAGAAATTACTCACACATATTTTCAGTATGAGCATCCCCCTGTGCCAGCCGGTTAGTTGATAGCCCTAGCCTGCACTGACACAGCTAGATCTCTACAGCAGCCGCCTGTGTCTCCAAAATATCGTAAAATAAGTTCTGTTTGACACCATAGGTGTTTGGCGGCAGTATTGTATTTTCGGTGACTTTCTGTGCTGGCAGAAATGTGCAGGGGTAGCGAGCTTGGTTCTTACTATATCAAAGTTGGAGACGGGAGTGTCAGGGAGGGCCTTGACACACTAAGCTAAGCGTGAGCGGGTGGTTCTTGGTGCGTGGCACCGCCTCTTATTGTTCAGCTCCGGCGCTTGTGACAGGCTACCAGTTAGCACTGTCGGTCTAATTTTAGAGAGTACCACTACAGCAGAGTAATTCAACCTCATTAAGATTGCTATTGCCTGCTGCCCAGGCCATTCTATTAGCGGTGGGAGTATGGAATAGTCTTTACTGTCACACTTGGTCTGGTGTCAGGGTTAGGAGTTGTGATGTTACTGGGAGTGGCAGTGCAGTCGGAGCCATGTGTGGGGCAAACTGAAGTGGCCGCCTGTCGCCAGTCTGGGCACTTAGTTGTGCAAGTGTAAGGGTCAGTTAGGGTGTGCAGGTTTGGCAGCACGGCAGGAGTATGTATGGCGCATTATAAGGGGCCGCCTAGTGTCAGTCCTGACAGAGTTATACGAGTCAAGCACTTTACGTGCTGAATTGTGAGGTCTTTTGGACACAGCTGGGCCGGTGTTAGGGCAAGGGGATTGGGGCGGTCACAGTCCTTCCTGCCCGGGTCTCGAAGTATGGGCGCAGTCACATGGGCGGAGCTCCTGGTTGATGCAGATCTTGAACTTATTGCCAGTTGGGAAGGCACGACGTAGTGGGAGACATACAATATTCGTACATCCTCCAGTTACCTTCAGTAGACCTGCTGCCCATTTCTCGCGCGCTCCTTACCTCACCCAGCCATTCATTTCTCATGCTTTCATTACCTCCCCCAGGTGCCGCACCACCAGATGAGCAGTACCCTTCCTTAAGGTTGGGGTCCCCTTTGTAAGATAGGGTTGCATTGGAATGTTTTAAGGTGTGATGTGATGCCTTTAAATTTGTGTGCTTTGTCACATTCGGGCTGTCAGCTAGGTGTGTCGACGGTGGCTCGCGTTTGGGTGCGCATTGAAGCAATGCGGTGATAAAGTGTAGTTGGGTAGACAGTTGTAAGGGGGATGTAACTTCAAAGTGACTGATTAGGATTTACACAGCCTCTTCTTTCCAGAACCATTACATGTACAACGGAGCTACAGGTTGCCTAGGCAATGAGGCAACTACCTCCCAACAAGTTTGGCTTGTAGGTATAGTGTCCTTTTGTAGTACGTAGCTTGAGGCAGTGACAGAGGCCGCTATATGCCACACAGAAGCATTATGTTGTTAAGAGTAGGATGATAAGGTAAAAGCGCAAGAGGTTACGATGATTTGGAATCACATCGTTATTGGTGTTGAGAGTGAGGATTCGGCGGTGCTGGTAGTTCACCTATAACGGAAAGGGAAGAGCTGGGGGGGCCTTCCTTCCGAGGAGGCCGCTGTGTATCTTGTGCAATTCCTCCATCCACGCCTTTTATTAGGGGCTCCCCCGAGTGTTGTGCAGAATTGGCTGTTTGCAGGTGTGGGAAGGCCAGCCCAGCTTTCGTATTCGCAGGCAGTTTAATCTGAGGTAGAATAGCTCTCAGGGCCATGCAACTGAGCTATAAGGGGGAATTATTTCGTTATATGCAATTAGCAGCACTGATTAGCCAATAGAGGGGCTTGTTGCATGTTGTGCCCAGTGTGTAGTAAATATAGGGATGCGATGACGTGCCCAGTATGTTATGTAACTGGAGCTCATGTTTAACGTTTCAACACCTTTTGCGTTCACATACTCTTATAATGAAATGTATTTCTCAATGTGCATAGATTAACGCCATGAATGGTGATCAGTCAGGTTTCAGTGAGCCGGACACCTAGTAAATGTGCGGTGGGCCAGTGGCCGGTCTGCATGCCATAGTCATTGCCTGAGCTAGCTGGGCTCCCTCGGCTCTGGGTGTCTTTTAGAATGGCTGGGTTCTCAGGGGTCTCCTCACCGCTGTGTCCGGGATCAGGGGGAAGGTGTACTCACCGCTTTCAGCACTTATGCTAATCTAAGAGTTAAGCTTAGTGTTGAAGGAGTTGTAATGTTTCCGGGTCGTTCATTGGGGCTCCTTTGGGTAGGATGACCTAGCGGCAAGGATCAGCTAGGGTGGTTTACGTGTGCTTTAGCGATCATGAAGACAGTATGCATCGCGGGCCCTGGCTCACACTGAAGTGGGCAACGATCACACACCACAGGAGCCGAGGCCTGCACTGATGCCTGGCCCTGGGTCCCCAGGTCACTTCTGAAAGGGCTAGGCCTTCAGACGCTGAAAGGATGTCCGTTGTTATTTACTCGAGTGTTATTGGTTATTTCCTGGGTGATCCACGGGTGTAGAGCGTTAGGCGCTGGTTGTCTTTCCATCGGGTCTGTTTGATGCGGGATGGTGGATTTTGGGGCACAGCCGCGTGGTGGGTCTTTCCGTGTCACACTGGGGTTAGCCTGCCTTTAATCTCCCTGTTTGTCACACACTGTTTTAAGACGATGATTGAGTTGTTAGTACTGTTCTTAGTATTGAACACATCAGGTACTTGTGGTACTGATATTTGCACCCAAACAATATGTACTCTAGGACACATGTCCGCCATTACACACATTTTCAGACAGCACTGCCCCTCTCCCACCCCAATTTTGGAGCAATAGGGGTCCAAATACTGGTGGGGTTGGCAGGCCTTGACAGAGGTTGGCGGTGAGCTCGCACATCACTCGGCTCATAGGATGATTCCGTTGAGTTTTGGGGCAGGTCACAGGCCGCTTCTTCACGCTGTGTTTGTTCTTTGAAGTATGGTCGGGTCAAGTGACGGAGTAGAGCAATCATCGCATGGTATATCTGGGCATGGAGGAATGCCAGGCAAGATTGTAGCGTAGGCAGGTAGTGGTATTTATCGGGGATTGGATGTTTTGTCTCAATGGCATGCCGCCATGCAAAGGGACCATGTACCGAGGTCACGTACATCAGGCAGTGACAGGTCAACAGGGACCATTTGTAATAGAATATACAGGAGTGGTTCCCGCCAACGGTTGGTCAGATGGGAGGCTGTTGTCTTTATTCACACTGGATACCCTTACTCCATCACTCCTATTGTAAGCTTAGGATGCCCGTTGACGCTGTTAGACCTGCTATTAGTTATTAAAATCCCCTATGTGCCTTGGCTTGGCTTGGTTTGTCTCGCATCAGGGCCAGTTGGGGGTTACTGTTCAGGACACGGTTAGACTTCTTAAACATAGACTTGTCAACATCCTCCTAGGAAACCATGATTAGCATGAAGGTATTGTACCATGGCGAGCCAATGGTTGTGGGTTCGTGCACAACAGTAGCAAGGGAATTACAGTCTGCTTCATCAGGCCACGTGTTCCATCATTAGCACCAGCAGCTGTAGAGCTCCTATTTTCATCCGGGACTGGGACTGGCAGTGTCTAACTCTTACAGCCAGACACGGAATAGGCAAAGGACATACCTTGTTGAGGCAGTA
Source organism: Triturus cristatus (assembly GCF_964204655.1). Lineage (NCBI taxonomy): Eukaryota > Metazoa > Chordata > Amphibia > Caudata > Salamandridae > Triturus > Triturus cristatus. Next base: position 560,191,362 of record NC_140588.1, read on the forward strand.
GTATTGTCTGTCTCGCTTCCAGGCCAGTTGGGGGTTACCGTTCTGGGTACGGTTCGACTTTCTGGTTGCGTTTGGATGCTTGGACAGGTGCCCGTGCACCTGTCCAAGAGGACATGCAGCACAGCGATAAGTGGTTCAGTTGCGCCAGTTATTCGTGTTAACGGGCAGGTGTAGCAGCAGAACTTGGAGGGGCTTGGGTCTGACCTCTGGGTCAAGGGCGGAGCCTGGTAAGCTCACTTAGTAGCCCGTCCTTGAGTTCGACGAAACAGGCACCATTGATGTGAGTAACGGTAACGGGCAACTTCTCCCGCCCTCCAGCACTGGCTGGCAGCTATGCAGGTTGTGGAAGTGGCCTTCCAACAGGGGCGACCTGGTCCATATGATTGGGGGAAACTCCTGGGAAACATATTTGGGCTACAAAGTAGCAGGAGAACTATTGGCTTTCCCAGTATTCAACATAGAGAGGTATTTATGCTTTGGTTCCCCCCTGGGGCACGCTGCCTTGTCTGCTCCCCGGTATGCTAGCAGAAGTTTGGGAGGGCAAGGCTTCACATAGGGTGGTGACTGTCTGCAGGTGATGGCATACTCCGACTAGTGCTAGACTCAGATAACTGAGGAAAGAGGAGGTAGAGCGGGCTTGTCATCTATTAACTACACTCGCATTGGCACCTCCTGGCAGGAGTAGCTTGGAATAGGTTTTGTTCTTCAGCCAGGCAAAGGTATCATTGGACCATCAGAATACAAATAACGGTTTGACAACCAGAGGGTCTGAGGGAAAATATTTATGAAGACCACACAGGATTTGTTCCCCCAAAAACTGAATCAAAAACCAAGTGAAACCCTGGGGTCTATCTAAAGTTTAGAAAATGTGAGAAACTACTATATCATTAATGGATCAAAAGATCCCAAATAAAAAAGTGAAGTACCGCCTAGAAACAACAGTGGGCATATCCTTTAAGAGGACGAAATCCCTCACTCACCAGAGGTGACATGCTTCATCATTGAGATTCTCCATCCCAGAGGAAACCCCTAGTTCCTCTGGGGGCTACAACTCCCTCTCTATGAGGGAGGAGCTCAAGGATGTTTTGTTGGTCAAGTAAGTGGGATGTGCTAAATCCACAACGGCGAGCTAATGGCATAAGTGAGGGCGCAGCGCAAAAGAAAATATTTTTGTTATTTATGATTATGTGATTGTAAGTGCAAGTGAGAATAAAAATAGCTCAAGAGCGTAAAAGCACAGCTTTGTTCATAATGCGTCCTTGGCTAAAATTAAAATGATAGTGCACCGGCAGTCAACAATTTTTTTAGACCGTGGTGATAGTGATAATTGTCAACATGTTTCAGCCTTAAAGCCTCAAGTATGGCACGGCTTTCGTCAGGACTCGAAACAGCTACTGCGTACAAAAGAACCCAGAAAAAGGATACTCTGGGTCCAAGTTATTAAGACAAGTGCATCATAAGTAAAGACCACCTGAAAAAAACAAAAACCACCAATGTGATAATAAGCGGTGTTTCAAACACAAAAGAGAGATTAAGTCAATTCATTAATGACAGAAACCTAAAAAATGGGACTTACCCGTGAATACTGGGTAAGTCAGCCAACCTCTCACTGGCAACTGCTCAGGAAAAGTGCACCGCTCTATGAAAAGTAAGGTGATCACTGTTTTAGTAACAATCAGATTTCTATCCTGAAGGGGTGTACACATCTTAACCCTACAGAAGAGTCTGTCTGAGGAGTAGGGATAACATAATGTAACGACAGGAACTAGAGGTAAAAAACAATAAGTTAAGCAAACAGCCTGAGTGTTGCTAGTCAAAGAAAACGAATGTTTATGGCATAAAACGTTAAGTAGACTAACATAGATGGTAAAGCCAAAGCCTCAGCAAACCACTAGTTATATCCACCCATAGCAGAAGCCACCCAATTGTACTCCGTGGTACAACTCAAGTTACAAAACAAGATAAACAACGCTTGGTGTTTAAAGCAGTTGCTGCATTTAAAAATCAATAACGAGGACTACCCCCAAGAGCGACCTACCTGTCCGTCGGTACACCGAAGCCCCAGTGAGCCTGAAGCCAGGGGTGCCGAGGACAGGAAGTCCACTACTTTAAGAAGGCAGACCAACGAGTTTAAATGACCAATCACGGGCCTGGATAGTAAACAGTCATGGTAGAATGAAGCAAGAAAGAGTATGCTTCTGGACATATGCATCAAAGAGACACTACTCTTCCGCGCATGCGTATAAGACCGATCCTGGTCGACTGATTCCGCATGCGTACAAGAATACTACGATCAGAACCATCGCTTTCCACAAAGTGGAAAAACGCATACCCATCATAGCTTTGTGATACGAGAATCAACTGAACCCTCATAATCGGTAACTATTAGCGGAAAAGAAACCAATCCTTTTCTAGAACAAAGCTCTCTAAATGATGAACCATAGGAAGAACAACAAACAAGTTATGGTTGTGTTTTGCCGGTGTACTAATGTTGAAGTGAAGGATGTATGGGTAGCCAGAGAGCCCTGTCTGATACGTAAAATACATGTAATTTACTGCAAAAATCCCAAATAATCTTAAAAAAAGGGAAGTACCATCAGTGTGCCTAAACAAGGACCAACAGAGTTTGTAAATAGTGTCATGTATCAAGGGAAATCATGAGGTTAGTGTTGCGACAAGAAATCATATTGTTGCCAGGCTTATATTAACAACCACGGAATATCATCATTCATGCCACTGGTGTCTGTGTGTAGCTTATATACCCACCATTGTTCCCGTTTGAACAGGAATGCTGAAATATCAGTGTGATGAGGTGGAATGAATGGTTTTTCCAAAACTGTCCACTTAAGATCGTTTGAATTGTGTCCCATAGCCAGGAAATGTTGCGTCAATTTTGTAGACGCCCTTCCGCATCGTATTGTGCTTTTGTGTTCTAATATACGAATCTTGATCTTCCTAGTGGTCATGCCCACGTATCGTAAAGCACAAGGACATGTGATCATGTATATTAGGTTATTGCTGTTGCAGTTGGTATGGCAATTGAGGCGCCAAGGTCTTGATGACCCTATGTCAATTTCAGTGGTCATGGTTGTGTGAGGGCAGGCCGCACATGATCCACAAGGAAAATGTCCTTGTACTGCCGGCAGGCCCCATAGAGTGTTCAGTGTTTCTTTGTTTTTGACCCGGGTCGGGTGTGGACCAACCTATCCTTTAGATTGGTGCTGCGCTTAAATGCAAACAATGGGCGTGGTAAAGCTTCATCGTCTATGTTCAGAATCTTCCAATGAGATAGGATGGTGTTCTTAATCTGATTGGAAAATCTGCAAAAAGTATGGACACAAGTCAATCTGTCCTGAGTCTCCTTCCTCAATTTTGGTTCCAATAATGCTTCACGATTATTGTTGAGTGCTCGTTTGAGAGATCTTTTGATCAGTTTCTTAGGGTATCGTCTCACTTGTAATTGTTGTGACAAGTTTATTGCGTGTTCCTGATATTTGGCTGTAGTGGAACAGTTCCTCTTGACCCTCAAGAACTGACCAAAAGGTAAGTTATCCCTTAGGGCTTTAGGATGGTAACTGTCGTATAGCAATAAGGAGTTTCTTGCTAGAGGTTTTCTATATAGTTCAGTGGAAAGCCCCCCATGGGATGGTGTAATCAAAATTTCCAAAAAAGGAAGCTGTGTTTTGCTGTATTCACACGTGAAGTTAAGAAAGATGTTACAACTGTTAAGCCATGTCTTAAACTCCAAAAGTAATGGCAGAGAGCCCCGCCAGACTACAAAAATATCATCAATATATCTCTTCCATATGAGGATGTTTGCTAGATAGGGATTGATGATATTAAGGACATTCTCTGACTCGAACACATGTACATACAGATTGGCCAAACTGGGAGCAAAAATGCTCCCCATAGATGTACCTGATATCTGTAGGAAAAATTGCTCCTCAAATTGAAAAAGGTTTTCTTTCATTGCCAGTTTGGCACATGCAACAATGAAAGACACAGGTGTGATGGAATCTGGAGGATTGTTGAGCAAAAGTGTCTCTATCATGGAAAGTGTTTCATCCTGAGGGATACACGTATAAAGCGACTCGACGTCGAAAGAAACCAGAAAATCTGTCTGGGAATCAAACGGCAGGTCGTTAACTAGTACCAGGATGTCTTTAGTGTCCTTCAGATATGTAGGCATCTGTTCAACCAAGGGCGTAAAAAATGGTCCGAAAAAGAAGATAGAGGTTCTAGTAAAGAACCTTGTCCTGAAATGATAGGATGACCTGGCGGTGGTATCCGATTCTTATGCACCTTAGGAAGTATGTAAAAATACGGTACAACCGGAAAGTTTCTGATCAGATAATGGGCTTCATTTACTGTAATCCAGCCATTAGTGCTAGCCTCATTCACCAGAATTTTAATCACCAATGAAAGTCTCGGCGTAGGATCTGCAGTAAGTTTTTACAATCAAACCCGCCGACAAGGGCGGGGCCACTGTAATAATGGACACCATTGCTTATCGAACTGAGTGTCTCCGACAATTGAACTATGAGAGGTCATATCAACGACTTACTGCAGATCCTACGGCGGCCAAACTAGACGTCTTAATCATCTATGATCAGCAGTGCACTCTTTCCCATACGAGCAGCTATGTGGTTTCCTCCTTTTTAAACTCACGTGAGACAACTGGACTCCACCCCCCAGTCCTGGTAGTGCGGGGTAGGTCGACGGGCGACACGGACTCGGCGTGTCAGTAAGTAAGATTGCCTGTTTTTCCTCTAAATATGTATGTAATACTGCTAATTCGACTAGGGCACACGGGCGACGCAGACACAGCGTGTCAATTAGTAACATCTCCCTGACTTTATTTTAAATGAAGTACTGCACAGTGTTAGTAGCTACATATCATTATTTTACCTCAGCATTTAGGCTACAAGATATAATAATTACTTGTTCGAATCCAAGAGCCATTGCACTCCTTTTATAATTTTAACAACTTAAATAACCCACAGATCCGTATTGGGCGTTACAATGAGACTTTGACCGCAATACAGAGACACGACTCTGTACTCCACTCAGTTTTCGTGACCCTGTCCCAGCACTTTCAGGAACACGTATTGCTATTGACCGATCCTTGCTGGCATTAGGTACACCTTTGGTGTTATTTGATTTTATCTGCACCCATCAGAGACCACCCACGAGAGAGACGTATGTTGTGGATTCAAGAGAAGGGGTGTCAATGACCCTGGAGTACTGCATCTATTTGATTTAACATGTTTTTAAAGCACCTCCCCCATACACCACTACAGAACGCAAGGAACTCCTTGCGCAGCCTACCAGGGACTGCAGTGGTTTATCCTATGGAGTATATAGGGTAAGTCCACCAAATGCTGTTGAAACACCTTTTGAGTGATCACTTCACGTGGCTTTTGTGTGATTTTTAAAAAAAATTCCCCTCCCCCAAACACGACTGTGCACTTTCACATCCAACGCACGTTGTACCAGCACCAATTGTGATAACTGTTTTTGTGATTAAGCATTCTACAATGATCTTTGGTCTCCCATTTTCCATACAGGTAGACCGAGCCGCAGGTAACAATACCAGCTGTACATATGAATGCTTATTGTTTATCAAACAATTCATTTGATATATACTTGTAGATAGAATTTTTAGGTCCTGACGAATCACTTGAGCACATCTCAGCTATAGTGAGAAACATGTTGACCATGACGAGGCAGTGTAGACGACCCAGAACATAGGTCTGAGTCACTAACACTTTTACCTCATATTTTTAATTAGGCGAGGAGACATCATAATAAACTTTTTGAGATAGTACTTCCTCTCCTATTTTTAACATTCATCTACATTCTCACAGAGCCCCACTATTCCATTTGAACTATCGGCTACTTTGGATATAAAAGATCTCCACAAAAGAGCTCTCCAAATAAGAGCCCGTCGGGTATTGCACCAGCCGACTCGACGTAGGAGCAGCCCGATGATGTTACATTACATCCTAAAGGGTATGTGTTTCACAATATCCTGATGGCTGTGTGAGGGCTCCAAAATATCCAGAACAGTCTCCTTTCACATGGTGCGCCACACCTAGGAACAGCTTTGTCATTTTCATTTCGGCTCACACAACCATGACCACTGAAATTGACATAGGGTCACCAAGACCTTGGCGCCTCAATTGCCATACCAACTGCAACAGCAATAACCTAATATACATGATCACATGTCCTTGTGCATTACGATATGTGGGCATGACCACTAGGAAGATCAAGATTCGTATATTAGAACACAAAAGCACAATACGATGCGGAAGGGCGTCTACAAAATTGACGCAACATTTCCTGGCTATGGGACACAATTCAAACGATCTTAAGTGGACAGTTTTGGAAAAACCATTCATTCCACCTCATCACACTGATATTTCAGCATTCCTGTTCAAACGGGAACAATGGTGGGTGTATAAGCTACACACAGACACCAGTGGCATGAATGATGATATTCCGTGGTTGTTAATATAAGCCTGGCAACAATATGATTTCTTGTCGCAACACTAACCTCATGATTTCCCTTGATACATGACACTATTTACAAACTCTGTTGGTCCTTGTTTAGGCACACTGATGGTACTTCCCTTTTTTTAAGATTATTTGGGATTTTTGCAGTAAATTACATGTATTTTACGTATCAGACAGGGCTCTCTGGCTACCCATACATCCTTCACTTCAACATTAGTACACCGGCAAGACACAACCATAACTTGTTTGTTGTTCTTCCTATGGTTCATCATTTAGAGAGCTTTGTTCTAGAAAAGGATTTGTTTCTTTTCCGCTAATAGTTACCGATTATGAGGGTTCAGTTGATTCTCGTATCACAAAGCTATGATGGGTATGCGTTTTTCCACTTTGTGGAAAGCGATGGTTCCGATCGTAGTATTCTTGTACGCATGCGGTATCAGTCGACCAGGATCGGTCTTATACGCATGCGCGGAAGAGTAGTGTCTCTTTGATGCATATGTGCAGAAGCATACTCTTTCTTCCTTCATTCTACCATGACTGTTTACTATCCAGGCCCGTGATTGGTCATTCAAACTCATTGGTCTGCCTTCTTAAAGTAGTGGACTTCCTGTCCTCGGCACCTCCGGCTTCAGGCTCACTGGGGCTTCGGTGTACCGACGGACAGGTAGGTCGCTCTTGGGGGTAGTCCTCGTTATTGATTTTTAAATGCAGCAAATGCTTTAAACACCAAGCGTTGTTTATCTTGTTTTGTAACTTGAGTTGTACCACGGAGTACAATTGGGTGGCTTCTGCTATGGGTGGATATAACTAGTGGTTTGCTGAGGCTTTGGCTTTACCATCTATGTTAGTCTACTTAACATTTTATGCCATAAACATTCGTTTTCTTTGACTAGCAACACTCAGGCTGTTTGCTTAACTTAGTGTTTTTTACCTCTAGTTCCTGTCGTTACATTATGTTATCCCTACTCCTCAGACAGACTCTTCTGTAGGGTTAAGATGTGTACACCCCTTCAGGATAGAAATCTGATTGTTACCAAAACAGTGATCACCTTACTTTTCATAGAGCGGTCCACTTTTCCTGAGCAGTTGCCAGTGAGAGGTTGGCTGACTTACCCAGTATTCACGGGTAAGTCCCATTTTTTAGGTTTCTGTCATTAATGAATTGACTTAATCTCTCTTTTGGGTTTGAAACACCGCTTATTATCACATTGGTGGTTTTTGTTTTTTTCAGGTGGTCTTTACTTATGATGCACTTGTCTTAAGAACTTGGACCCAGAGTATCCTTTTTCTGGGTTCTTTTGTACGCAGTAGCTGTTTCGAGTCCTGACGAAAGCCGTGCCATACTTGAGGCTTTAAGGCTGAAACATGTTGACAATTATCACTATCACCACGGTCTAAAAAAATTGTTGACTGCCGGTGCACTATCATTTTAATTCTAGCCAAGGACGCATTATGAACAAAGCTGTGCTTTTACGCTCTTGAGCTATTTTTATTCTCACTTGCACTTACAATCACATAATCATAAATAACAAAAATATTTTCTTTTGCGCTGCGCCCTCACTTATACCATTAGCTCGCCATTGTGGATTTAGCACATCCCACTTACTTGACCAACAAAACATCCTTGAGCTCCTCCCTCATAGAGAAGGAGTTGTAGCCCCCAGAGGAACTAGGGGTTTCCTCTGGGATGGAGAATCCCAATGATGAAGCATGTCACCTCTGGTGAGTGAGGGATTTCGTCCTTTTAAAGGATATGCCCACTGTTGTTTCTAGGCGGTACTTCACTTTTTTATTTGGGATCTTTTGATCCATCAATGATATAGTAGTTTCTCACATTTTCTAAACTTTAGATAGACCCCAGGGTATCATTGGACCATCGCATACCCTTAGGCAGGTTAATTCAGTCATAAATCCATGGGGAGTTTAGAATGGATAGGGGCACCTGTCCTGATGGGGCTTGCGGGCCTACGGTCCTGTATTGGTTAAGACTTGTTTTGGCTGGACCTGGGAGAAGCCCGGCAATAAGAGGTTTTGGCTTCATCAGGCATGGTCTTATACACGCCGAGGCCACAGGGTGCCTGGAGGGAGATGGGGTGCACCTCTCTAGTTTAAGCACGGATCCTTTCCTTCTGGACCTAGGGGAAGCTTTGGCTGCAGCAGGTTGTAAGGAAATAAGGCTACCTTGGTGGGGGGCCCTGGTAGTGACGGTGGCCACTCCCAAGGCTGTGGAGGAGTTACAGGGCGATCCAGAGTCTGCAGATACCAAGGGGTACTTCATGCAGCAGCACAGCGTGGTGCTAAGCCAGGATACCCAGGGATGTCTGGAGTTGTCCCCTGGAAGAACTAAGGTGCCCCGTTAGTCCTACGGGCGGTTGTGGGTCTGAGCAACCGGGGGCTGCCAGCATACGCTCCGCCCACCTCTTTCGGGGTGGGGGGGCGTGAGTAACCACGTGGACTGGTGGTCCACGGATGGGAGGGGTGGCCCCTCCCAAGATTTGGTATGCACCAATCGGCGACTGCCATGGTGTTATTTAGGCTTATCAGACGGGCAGGCTGCTAGGGGTTGGCCTTCCCTGGGATCGGATCGCCCGTAAGATAACCCACCATGTTTGCATATTGGTTATGCTAATAAACCTGCAGCAATATTTCTCCACTTACAATAAGTGTCGTGTGGTTTATTTATGTATTTACTATGTGTTATGTGACAACAGTTGCCGATATTGGCACAATGCAAGGCTGCCGGGGGGGGTTGCGCAGCAACCCCCCTAAAAGGGCGGCCGCCTTAGTGCCGCATGATGGCACTGTGGGCAGCCGGTCTAGTTCCTGGCTTGGGCCAGGGAAGACGTCCAGCAAGGGATCTTCCGGTGGAAGGGGGAGGGGAGGGGGCAGGGGTATATAGGCTGTCCCCGCCCCCTCCTCGCCCTCTTGTCCCTCTCGTCTCGCCTTGCCCGCCCCTCCGCTTACCCAGCAGACGGAGGTACTAAGGAGGGGGGGTTACGCTTCTAACATGTTACTTTGTGTTGCAGGAGGAGTTACAGGGTGATCCAGAGTCTGCAGATACCAAGGGGTACTTCATGCAGCAGCACAGCGTGGTGCTAAGCCAGGATAGACAGGCATGTCTAGAGTTGTCGCCTGGAAGAACTACGGCGCCCCGTTAGTCCTACGGGCGGTTGTGGGTCTGAGCAACCGGGTGCTGCCAGCATACGCTCCGCCCACCTCTTTCGGGGGGGGGCGTGAGTAACCACGTGGACTGGTGGTCCACGGATGGGAGGGGTGGCCCCTCCCAAGATTTGGTATGCACCAATCGGCGACTGCCATGGTGTAATTTAGGCTTATCAGACGGGCAGGCTGCTAGGGGTTGGCCTGCCCTGGGATCGGATCGCCCGTAAGATAACCCACCATGTTTGCATATTGGTTATGCTAATAAACCTGCAGCAATATTTCTCCACTTACAATAAGTGTTGTGTGGTTTATTTATGTATTTACTATGTGTTATGTGACAACAGTTGCCGATATTGGCACTAAGACGCTGTCACTGATCGTGCATGTGCTCCCTGCACCCATGGCACCGCTGAACCTGGCAACCCTCCTTATAGCTCTACACCTTAGAGAGCCAGTAGTAGTTACCATGGCAAAGGGCCAGGGAGTTGAAGGCTGGGAAGGCAAAGCCAAACCCTAGATGGACCACGACTAACACGCCCCAAGGGCTCCGGGATGTGCAGGCAGCAGCAGGATGAATGGAGAGAAGGGAGGGAGTAACAGAAGAGGAGAACTGGCCAAAAAAGCCACAGTAGGGGGCTGGCATGCGCACCCCACCCCTCCCTTCAGCATGTAGCAGTATCCTTGTGTGGAGAAAACAGGGCTCACGATTGATTAGGTGTTCTTTGAAAGCAGATAATAACCAGAGAAGGGCGTGACCCCTCCCCCTACTCCACCCCCAGCATAAAGGCAGATGCTGCAGTTCAATGGTCAATTGCTCACCGCAAGTGTTGTCCCAACCACCAACACCTACTAGAACAGCGGGCATCGCAGCTGCAACACGCACAGAGGTGGACAAGATCCACTACAGTTAGAAATACCGGAACAGTATCCATGGGATGCCTAACGGCAGGGACTGTGGTACAAAGTAGGGGCCAAAGCAGGGGTAGCCATGTGACAAACATGGCACTTGCAGCTCGGGCATGGCCAGAATGGTGCAAACACCCCCATCAGAAGTAAGGGAAGCCTAGAAGCTGCTCTGCGGATCCCTCAGTGGCCTTCACATACAGGATGGTGCTGTCAAGATTATTTACAGTGCCGCCAAATTGGTTTAAACTAAGATCACTGATTTATGACTGTATGATTGATTTATGACAAAGTTTTGTGCATGACTTTTGCTGCATAGCAATAATAGATTACTGTTTTGATGGTTTATAACCATCCTTTGATTTATGACAACGTTAATGAATCTTTGGCCTTTTTTACCTCCACCCAAGGGTTTAGATACTTATTGTAGGAAAGGCGGGTGGAGGAGAGTGTCCGTCATAGGCCCGGCAGAATATAATAGCCCATCTTGGGCGGGTTAGGATATGCACTCAAATGAGCCCTTTTTCTAAATGAGCGCACAGTCCTGAGTTGCAATAGGCGCACCGTTAAGGTTGAGTATCAGAACCAAGTGCCACAGGCGCCTTTTTCTGAAATCCTAGACCAGCTGGTTCACCATCAGGGTTCTGATGGGCACTATGCCAAGGCTGATTATACTGAACTACTCCTAGGAGGTACACTGAGACACTGGTGACCCGTGCCCATTAGCCGCCTAGGCATTACTTTGTTTTGCTGATGAGGAATATTGTCTCTCTGGCTAATGAGCAGGTTCTACACACAAGATGATGGACGGAATGTTGCACATTGGCAAAACATTCATCCCAGTCACAGATCTGGGTTTAATCCATCGTTATTTTGCTCACCACGCCACCCCAGTTCAGACATGGCCATATGCAAATCAGTCTTGACCCTGTGCCTCATGGGAAGAGTCCAGCCCGAACTGCCAAGCCATGTCTTCGCTGGACCAGAATCAAGCATCCTAGAACCGGTTTCGGGGTTTCACCCCTCTTCAGCCAGGCTAGCTTGACTCCAGTGGCGTAGTGAGCACGGGACCAACGTCTGGTCATACCCTTCCCACATAGGGCTGGACTGCTCCCATGAGGCACAGGGTCAAGACTGATTTGCATATGGCTGGGTTCAAACTGAAATGGCATGGTGAGCAAAAAAACGATGGATTTAGGCCCAGATCTTTGTACTGGGGTGAATGTATGACATTGTTCTGTATTCCGTCCATCAACTGTTGTTTTTGCATATTGAGCAGGTTCTCCCATTGTAAGGATTAGTGAGGACATTCCCAATTGATTCTGCACATATTCAATAATGACTACTGATAAAATAGATCTCAGCGTTGAGCACGTGCTGTGTGTAAACGGTCAGGCACATATTGCAATCTCAGTAAGATGGCTTCAAATTGTGTGTAACTTGCATGTCATGTGAATGCCAGTGTGGATAACTCCATCCTTCTCATGGCGGTCCAGTGACAAATCTTCAGTTCTTTATATGAAGGGAAAAAAGGTAATTCGGTTTGTTCTCTTTATATAAAACAACAGATTCATATACTTTTAGAATTATTTCTATTGATAATGTTCAGGCTGTTAATGAGGCCATTTTATGTTGAGCCAAGGCCATCTCTATTTTTGAGAGTTTTGTGTCTGTTGCAGGCACTCACCCAGCAGAAGGAGCTTTAAAGCGCGCTGTTTTGCATTATTGAAAATGAGTTTTTAATCTCTAAACTGTTTTGTCAAAAGAATAGGTTTAAATCAAGTTATTAAGAAAGCAAACGGGAAACGGATAGCAAAGAAAATTGGCTGGAAATATTAAAAGTTGAAATAGGTTAAATAAACGGGCACATGGGATATGGACTAAAAAGGGTTAGGATCAAGGGATAAGAGTGGTTGACAAGAGTTTGACAGAAACGACGACACTCTCATTCATATGAAAAAAGGCTTGGCATTTTTAACCAATTGTATTCACCAGCCAGTTAATTGTAAACAAGGCAACTAGAATGTAAATACCGCTTTTAAAATCAACTGCATTCCAGAAAGTTGAGTAAACCTGTTAATTTACTATTGTAACAAAGAAAGGTGGCAGGATCACTTGAGCAAACCAGTTACTTGTTTCCTCCTGTACATAAAACTAGTTATAAAAGTAGGTGCTCCAGGGAAGTGGGCCGCCACTAGTGCCCACAAAAAATCACCACGCCACTGAGAATCGTTCATGGAGTACTCTCCACACGGAAATGTCATACTTAGACTGTGATACAAAAGGGGGTGGTGATGGACGGAGCATCAGAACCAATCAAACACTCACACCGAGTCAACAGATCTGGGTTTGATCTATCACCGTTCTTTAGGTCACTCTGCCACCCCAGTTCAGACATGGCCATATGCAAATCAGTCTGACCCTGTGCCTCATGGGAACAGTCCAGCCCGAACTGCCAAGCCATGCCTTCCCTGGACCGGAAACAAGCTTCCTAGGACCGGTTTCTGGCATTTCAGCTGTCTCCAGCCAGGCTTGCTTGAGTCCAGTGGCAAAGTGAGCAAGGGACTCACGTCTGAGCATACCCTGCCAACTTATGGCGAACAAAGCGATACAAAAGGGGGTGGTGATGAACGGAGCATCAGAACCAATCAAACACTCACACCCAGTCAACAGATCTGGGTTTGATCTATCACCGTTCTTTAGGTCACTCTGCCACCCCAGTTCAGACATGGCCATATGCAAATCAGTCTGACCCTGTGCCTCATGGGAACAGTCCAGCCCGAACTGCCAAGCCATGCCTTCCCTGGACCGGAAACAAGCTTCCTAGGACCGGTTTCTGGCATTTCAGCTGTCTCCAGCCAGGCTTGCTTGAGTCCAGTGGCAAAGTGAGCAAGGGACTCACGTCTGAGCATACCCTGCCAACTTATGGCGAACAAAGCGATACAAAAGGGGGTGGTGATGGACGGAGCATCAGAACCAATCAAACACTCACACCCAGTCAACAGATCTGGGTTTGATCTATCACCGTTCTTTAGGTCACTCTGCCACCCCAGTTCAGACATGGCCATATGCAAATCAGTCTGACCCTGTGCCTCATGGGAACAGTCCAGCCCAAACTGCCAAGCCATGCCTTCCCTGGACCGGAAACAAGCTTCCTAGGACCGGTTTCTGGCATTTCAGCTGTCTTCAGCCAGGCTTGCTTGAGTCCAGTGGCAAAGTGAGCAAGGGACTCACGTCTGAGCATACCCTGCCAACTTATGGCGAACAAAGCGATACAAAAGGGGGTGGTGATGGACGGAGCATCAGAACCAATCAAACACTCACACCCAGTCAACAGATCTGGGTTTGATCTATCACCGTTCTTTAGGTCACTCTGCCACCCCAGTTCAGACATGGCCATATGCAAATCAGTCTGACCCTGTGCCTCATGGGAACAGTCCAGCCCGAACTGCCAAGCCATGCCTTCCCTGGACCGGAAACAAGCTTCCTAGGACCGGTTTCTGGCATTTCAGCTGTCTTCAGCCAGGCTTGCTTGAGTCCAGTGGCAAAGTGAGCAAGGGACTCACGTCTGAGCATACCCTGCCAACTTATGGCGAACAAAGCGATACAAAAGGGGGTGGTGATGGACGGAGCATCAGAACCAATCAAACACTCACACCCAGTCAACAGATCTGGGTTTGATCTATCACCGTTCTTTAGGTCACTCTGCCACCCCAGTTCAGACATGGCCATATGCAAATCAGTCTGACCCTGTGCCTCATGGGAACAGTCCAGCCCGAACTGCCAAGCCATGCCTTCCCTGGACCGGAAACAAGCTTCCTAGGACCGGTTTCTGGCATTTCAGCTGTCTTCAGCCAGGCTTGCTTGAGTCCAGTGGCAAAGTGAGCAAGGGACTGTGGTCTGAATAACAAGTGAACTAGATGAACAAGATGCCAATCGAAAAATTCAGCTCTACTCTCTTTGTAAAGCCCTGATGAAGTCAGAGATGTAAAAACATTGTTTTCTGACGAAACACGTGTTGGCTCGATTTGAAGGCTACATTTTGAAGAGAAGAACACTTGAAATTGAAATTGAAGAAATTTGAAGATAATAAATCAGTACAAATACCGGAACTGGACATTTATTTTCTCCACACGGTGGTGCTCGGGAAATTGTGTTTACTGTTAATTTACTAACCAGATAATTAAAAACAATTGCACAGATTCTGTGTCAGATGGTAGTTGATGATTGTGCACTATTTAAAATTGCCCTTTTTTGCCATTTCAAAGGTCCACGTGGAGCTGCACTTCCTGTTTGGCAGATGAACTCACTCCAGCAGTCTGCCGCCACTAGGACACTCAGGGCCTCTGCAGAGCCGGATTGGTCGGGGCCAGCTCTGGGAAGCTTGTTTGGATCGGATGAATAATCCACGCACAAGAAATCTGAAAACATGACAGGTTAGCAACTCAATATGTCTGGTTATTTCCTTCACAAACGTATACTTTCTTACATTTTTGGAGGAAAAAAAACAACCTCCATTAGAGCGACAGGGTGGCTCAGCGAATTAAGTGGGAACTGCTAGGTAGTGCAGAGAGCTTATACTTGCCAGCAAAGTCCCAAGACCACCAGAAGGTCAATGGACTGCAGCTCCACCCACAAAGTCCCCAGTCAGGTTCCAAACCACCAACTTGCCAAGGTGGACTGCAGATCTAGTACGAAAAGGCCTACAGCTTCAGTGGTCCATCGAGTGGTGAGAACCCTGGAATCCCTAAGTTACCCCATACTCCTTTATCTATTATCTGAGAAGCCCAGCTTCCAGTCCTTTATCAAGGCACCCACATTTATTGTGTAATCAGCCTGCCACTCATAGGGAAACACCAAGGAACACGGGAGAACCAATGTTTTTATTCACATTTTTTAGGATGTTTCTTCAAACCAAACCATTTCCTTGGTTTGGCCTTCCAGCCCAAGGTTTAGTTTGAGATTTAGCTCACTATCCAGACACAGTTCTCACTTTGCATGCACAAGATATGTGGTTCAGTAGTGTTGTATTTTTGTTTGATTCCTTTTCCATTATTTTGTGTTTTATTATATGTTAATGTGGACATTTGATTGAGTAATTTCCGGCGCCATTCCAGGCCTATATTAGATTATGGGTGTCAAATGTAGGTTCTTGGGATCCAGACCCATGCCACATTTTGAGGATGTTCAACTAAGATTAAGCGAATCTTAGTGGAATTCGAATGCATAGTCAGCAGTTATGTTGAAAATCTGATGTAAATACAGTCGTCTTGGCTTTATGGTAATCACCCCAGTTTAAGATCAAATGAGTAGGTAAAACACATACAGTTTCAGACACATCAAGCTATTTTGCTCCTTGGTTATTACATAATAGGTTTCTTATAATTATTACCCAAATCAGTTCTTTTTGTTTTATCACCTTCAAGAGGGTCAAAGGTTGGGTGAGACTTGTTAGATTTCGAATCCCTGACGTGAAGATTACACGCAGATTTCGGTAGCTGACACACTAACCCCCTGAATACCTCTGCTAAAATGAGAACTTGCAATTTACAAGTTACAAACTTATATGCAGCACCTGAATTACGTAAAAGGTGTCTGGACATGTGAAGAGCAGGCTACACCTAGATCTCAAAAGCAAGTACATTAACTTGAGCTTTCTTACTGAGGCTGAAACCCATCAAACACATCAGATTACAGTGAGTAAACATCAGCAGCACATTGACTCACTGAGATATGTTTCTGGCATTGCAACATATGAGCAACAGCTAATGTACATATTTCTGTAAGATGCATGTGCTGTCTTTGGTAGCCTATTAAAGAAAATTTGTGTCCCTAGGGAGTGTTGTACTAGGAGTGTGCAACCTAGAGGGTGAGCCTGTCTCACTCATTCCTGCGTTTGACATGACTAACTATGCTAAAAGCAGACTCGACATTGGACAGAGAAGCACACTTGAAACATGACGTTATGGTAAGGAGTTTAAATGCTCATTTTCCACCAGAGTGACCCCATAGCATACCTCAATCTGTATGAAGGTCTGCATCAGTGAAAGAAATTATTTAAGGTAAAAATCTATGTCTTCAAGAGACATCGAAAGGTCAAGTGGTATTTTGAATAAAAGTAAGCAATGCCACCAGGAAGGGGGATCTCAAGTCTGGTCTCTAGTATGGCACCGCCACAGATCTAGAACATCAAAAGTCAGAAAAAATCGGACTACCCACAATAAACCCACAAGCCTCCATCACTGTATATGATGTCATTGAGTAGGATTCACAGTGGAAATCCATCCTCATCATTGAAACAGGACTCCTGAAAATCCTAATAAATAACTGTTTCTTGTTGCAATGGCTCAGTACATTAATACAGTGCAAAAAAGCTTTGGGTCACACCACAGCACTTACAAAAGCGTCAGGATCAACGACAGAGTGTAAAAAACTATTAGAGCAAGTCCAAAAGACTGTAGATGAGTTCCACAGGATAAAACAAAACAAAAAATCTATCAAAGTGAAGAAGGACATTAGATCTTTCACACATGAAAGGGCATATCCATATCTGAACAAAGACTTCTATACCAACAGATTGTATAATAACCCCCAAAACTCCAGACCGTGGGGTCGTTTCAATAGACGCAACAATTTAGTTGGTTTTTCCGATACATCAGCAGACTCTTCTGATAATTCTGACCAAGGAGAGGGGCCTAGCACCTCAAATAGGACTAACCCCCCTTTTTTAGGCCGGGGACAACACAAGCCCCCAAAAAGAGGGAAGGTGAAACAACAGCAACGCTGGCCCAACCTGCCGGGCGAGCGTCAGACCCGATGACAACACTACCAATGGTAAATAACGACATGGAACTTCCTATCGAGTATAACAGCTCTGTGCTACCTATTTTTAATTTGTCTACACACTTCCTATCTGACCCTGAGCGATCCTTCTGAAGTAAGGGGCTCTCATTTGTGCCTACTACTCGCCCCAATTTCTTGGAATTACAAACTGAACTCCTGAGGTTTTTTCAAAAGATAAGACTTCATAGCTACTTTATGTTGAACCCCAAACCAGAGAATAGTCCTAATACCCCCCTCAGACCTCCTTCTACCTTCTCTCTGTCAGCCAACATGATTCCGGGTGAAATACTCACCTTTGAGAAATTAGTTCTCAAAGACATCACCCACATGGAAACATCACGTCGATTTATTCCCTATAACATCTCATTGGATGAGAAAAAAGCACTCTTTGACTTAAAGACAAACTCCATCCTTGTTATCAAACCTGCAGACAAAGGGGTAGGGATTGTTTTGCAAGAAAAAGACCAATATAAGAATGAAATCCTGAGGCAGCTAACAAATACAGACCATTACTGTAGACTTCCGACTGACCCCCGCAGGCAATTACAAAAACTCATCCTCCAGGTCACAAATGAAGGTCTTGAAAATGACTTTCATAACAGAAATGAACACAAGTTCCTGAACACAATATCTCCACATACACCAGTAATTTACACCCTACCCAAAATTCATAAATGTCAAGACAAACCACCTGGCCGTCCCATCGTTTCAGGCTGTGGATCCATTCTGGAACCACTGGCCCAATACGTTGACTACTTCATTGAAGACTTTGTACCGGAGACTGCATGCTACATACGAGACAGCATGTTTATGATCAACGTAGTTGATGAACATCCATTTGACCCCACATCCGACACACTGTGTACGTTAGATGTGGAGTCACTCTCCACCAATATTCCCCAAATAGATTCACTCTTGGTTATTGAAGAAGTCCTTAACCACCGACCCAGACCCCATGCTGTACCTACAATTTTTATTCTTCAACTCTTGGAAATTTGTTTAACTAGAAATGTCTTCATGTTTGACGATCAATTTTACCAAAAGTTTAAGGGCACATCTATGGGGGCGGTTTTTGGCCCCAATCTAGCTATACTTTACATGGGCCACCTGAAAACCATCCGCAAACTGTCATCTATAAACCCATACCTCAATGGGATTTCCATGGGGAAGAGGTACATAGATGACGTCTTTATGATCTGGCGGGATTCTGAAACAATTCTGCCACATTTTCTTCATTGGCTCAATAACAATTGCGATGGACTAAACTTCACTTTAACACATAATAAGTCCTCCATCCCATTCCTTGACCTAAATATACAGCACAAAGATGGGGTTCTGATCACAGGTTTATTTAGGAAGCCGACAGGGAGGAACACACTCTTAAGGTATGACAGCCATCATCCGATGGCCTTTAGGGACTCATTACCTCACTCCCAGTTCCTTCGTATTAGAAGGAACTGCACACTGAGGGAGGACTACTTCCGTGAGGCGAAAGTCCTTAGCAATAAGTTGACATCAAGGGGGTACCCATGCAGGCTGGTACGTAATTCCCTTAAAAGAGCATGGTACTGCCCCAGAGATACTCTTTTGGAGCCAAAAGAGAAACGACCACCTTTTCTCCTGTATCACATTCTGTCAGGAAGAGCGTCATTAAACATTGGGGGGTCCTGAATGAGGGAATACTCAATTTAGAACACCCCTTGTTTGCATTCCGCAAGGCAAAAAACATTAAAGACCACATAGTGCGCGCAGCATTACCTTCCACTAAAATCACGGGTACTCTCAATGAAGTCTGGGGCCTCCCGCCACTAACAGGCCATGCAAAATGTGGTGATTGCAGTGTTTGCCAGTTTATTATTGAAGGCAAAGAATTTGCATCCGACCAAATCAAGATTGAATTGAAAACCTTTTCAAATTGTAATACCAATAATGTAATCTATGCAATTCTGTGCCCGTGTAAGAAAATTTGCATTGGCCAAACTACTCAAAAGGCAAGAATGCGGATCTGCCAATATCGGAGTTGGATACGGTGCAACACTCCAAATGCACCTTTAGTGGAACATTTTCATGCTGCTGGCCACACAGAGGATGACATGAGGTGGACAATCATCGTGATAAAGACCCCACCAAGGGGTGCAGACATTGCACAGCTCTTATACAAGGAAGAGCTAAAATGGATTTTGGAAACTGTAAGTATCCACACGGGCCTCAATCGTTTGGAGGACTGGACATCACTGATTTAACTGACACTGCCTCTGAGTTCTGTCAAAACGTGTGTGGCTTTTCATTACGGACAAGCCATATCTCCATTGTTCAGTTATATAATATTGTATATGTCCAGGGTGCTTGTTTAATATTTTTTCTATTTCTTCTATGTTTTTTCAATGTCAATATTGTTTTAGTAATTGTTGTTTTTTCAAAAAATTTCCCTTACTTCTGTTATAGGTCGTTGCCCCCTGATCCTTTGTGATTCATTCTCCAAGCTACTGCTTAAACAACCTGGCCAATTGCCCAGGGTGATTAGTTCTGCCACCAGGTCTTGGACTCCCCAGCAACTACGGTTTTGCTTTTTATCTTGTGTCTAACTCAACACAGTTACAATTAAGTATAATTCTCACTTCTTGTAAAAACACCGCCGCCTGATCCTTTTAGGATCGCCGGCTTTCTGTCTCCTTCTCTGTCTCAGAACTTCTAGTATTTTTGCACTGCGCGTTATCTCTTCACATGCTTGTTTCTAAATAGAGAAATTCTCACCTCACAAGCACTGTTACGTATGTTAAAGACTCGCTAAAACTCTCTTGACTTATTTTAACTGAGGATTTCTCCTCTTCGCTTTTTTCCCCCTTTATTTTTCCTATGGTTCTAGTACTTCAAACATATGTATAACAGGCTAGCATATTAAATTGTCCTGAAGATGATCCCGGCATCCATGTAAGGGATCAAAACACCGTCGAAACCCTGCACACCATATACACTTGTTTAAAATGCCCTAATGCTTGTGTAATGATGTCTTCTGAATATTGTGTTTGCTCTTTGAGAAATTTACCTAAAAAACAAACATTTTCTTTGCCTGAATCATTCTACTTTTTTTGTATGTCTTTCTTGCTTGAGTTGGATGCAGGCTTGTATCCCACTTTATATTGCTCCTTGTTTAAATTTTGTTGATATTGAATTAATTGCATCTTAAATATCTGCCCGGCTGGACAGATGTCTACTACAATATAGTACTGATTGGGTCTATACTTATTGTTCCACACTTACCCTTTGTCTAGGGACCACTGTCTTTAGAAAAAGTCTGATCACCCAAGGTCCCTGACCAATTACTAATTGGGTTCCCTTGTTTTTCCACAATATTGGGTCACACCACAGCACTTACAAAAGCGTCAGGATCAAGGAAGTCAATAAAAATATGAAATGATTATCAACCCTGATTTCTGCAAAGATTGTAGCAATTCCTGCACCACTGAAACTAAGGGAGACTGAGTGTGGGTGTCTAAATATATATTTTAGTTCTTTATTTTTTCAGTGATATCCACAAATTTATCACAAAATGTTTGCCAATTTGTCACGACATTACATGGGAAGCCATGTTTCTCAAACTACTATACACATTAGGGTCTCTCAAACATCCCTATATTCCAGCCATGAAGTCAGGTCGCATCCAACCTGACCCCTTATGCCACTTTTGGTCAATTCATTTCATTTGAGGCCCAGGAACTGTCCCAATGAGATCTAAAATGGAGGCTGTAACTCTCTGCTCACGTTGCAGTCTAGATGTACACATTTGAAGGTCCTTAATTTTCTCGACAACAACTGAACTGATTCATACCAAATAAATGAAAGTGTAATCTGCGAACCTAAATATACCTTTGTGCCAAATTTGGTGTTATTCTGTCCAGGTGTTTGGCCTGCAGGAGTGTCTAAAGACACTATTGTAATTAACATGTTAAATACACTTTTTATAATCCCCTCTTTTTCACAGCCCCCGCTCGATGGAACAACCCTAAACTTTACATGCACAACAAGAATCACCAGGGCACATTTTTTGAAAATGTTATAAAGATTCACGGATATAGTACTAACTATAACTACCTACTGGGTGCATGGGTCTCTAAGTGAGACTGAATGGGTACATGAATCTCTCTGTTGATCTGAGATTGTGTGCATGAGTGTCTAAATGAGTCTCTATCACAGTGGAACTGTGAATGAGTGCAACAATGTCTGAGTGCCTCAGTAGGTTTCTCACTAAGTGTGTAAGTGTCTAAGTGGGTCTGTGAGTGGGTGAGTGAGTGTTTCAGTGAATCTGTGAGTGGGTGTCTGAGTGCCTAAGTGAGACTGAGGGTGGGTGTCTAAACATATATGTACATTTTTTTTATTTTTTCAGTGATATTCGTGAATTCATACAATATATATTCACAAATTTGTCATGACATTACACGGGGAGCCGTGTTTCTTGACATACTATACACATCAGAGGTCTCTCAAACACCCCTATATTCCAGCCATGAGGTCAGGTTACATCCAACCTGACAACAAAGGTTGTTGCCAACGTGCACACTATTGTCTAAATCAAACCAAAGTTCTAAAACATAAACTGCTCACCACCTGCGCCGTGTCCACTGTCGCTCAAAAGCAATGCTGAATAAGAGTGCAGGAAGGGAAGTGCCGGTGGGAGCACTGTTGACTATACCGCTGGGTATTAATCCTCTAATAAAAAGAGCAGTCTTATCACAATTTTTCTTCTTCAATATGACGTTGTTTTATTTCTGGGATGCATTAACCATCATGCACATCACAACGTAATCCTTTCACAAACTCAAAATCCATTGGTTAGCAGTAAACCCAATGCATTTCGGGTCATAGGAGGACCCTTCTTAAGGGGTCCTATCCTACGATTCTAAAAGAAATGGAACAGGGGGCCATTCAGTGGCATATATTGCTGTGTGTGTACGAAGTGAAACATTCCGAATGACGTCGAGTGAGAAAGAAAGAAATAGTGCTCGGTGAATGTATCAAAAATAAAGCTGGACAGTAGCCCATTGTGTTATCATATGTGTGGTAAAAATCAATAATAACCCAAGAACGAGAGAATAAAGTGACTACAAACGAAACAAATGCAGCTCGTAGTGATGGTAACCAAGCTAATAGATACCGCGATTACATGCGAGGTGGTCGCGAAAAAAGTTCCGGCGTTAAAATGAAACCCAAAATTAAGGTGCTGTCATGCAATAATGCACTAACAATTTAAAGGTCAGTGATATCTAGGATCAATGCATTTACCTGGACCTTCAACCGCTCCCGTGGGATGCCGTGAACAAATGAAGTTATGCCGTCATTACGTGAATGGAATTTTAACGTTCAGCGTCTTAACTACGTCCAAAATTAAACATAACGATGTGAATGTGTTAGTAAACAGTGGACAACCATTATGAATAAAGTTTAAACAAACATGATTCCATGATCAGTAACCTAAGGCCAGAGATGTTGCTGACGTATAAGTGCTAATGACTAAGAATCAAATAAAAAAATTAGGTAATACACGATGCATTACTGTGGAAAAAGTTCACATGGGGGCACAAAGAGCATATATCAATAAAAAAAAAACAACTGGACAAGGCATAAAAAGCAATAACACAATAGATTTAATGAAAACCTATGTGTATTATAGAAAACATTGGAGTTCAATTCTGTCGTTCATCCCTTGAGGCTGTAGGGCATGTAATTTTTTCATCCAAAAGATTTCCGATCTCGCTAGAGCTTTTGAAGGATCAATGTCATGTCTCATCTTCAAGACTTCTAAGATGGTAAAACAGAGTTGCGTGATATTATGCCTTTCTTCAAGCCAGTGTGCTGCAACTGTCGGTTTC
Organism: Triturus cristatus; assembly: GCF_964204655.1. Taxonomy (NCBI): domain Eukaryota; kingdom Metazoa; phylum Chordata; class Amphibia; order Caudata; family Salamandridae; genus Triturus; species Triturus cristatus. The sequence continues at coordinate 560,214,656 of NC_140588.1, forward strand.
ATATTCTGATTCCGGATATTACTCTTGTGTTCTCCTATGCGAGTTTTGACTTTTCGTTCAGTTTTACCAACATGGATTTTGCCACAGGGGCATTTCAAAGCATAAACAACATTGGTTGTGTCACATGTGCTTGAATGTTTCAATTCTATGGTATGACCTTGCGTGGGGTGGATGAACTTGTTCCCAACCATAACATTGTTGCAGTGCACACAGTTGAAACACTTTTGCATGCCTCTGAATTCTTTGAGTGTTGTAGTTTGTCATTGCTTAAGAAGTTCCTGCAGATTGTGAGACTGTTGCATCGCAAATGTTGGATGTGAAGGAAAAATGCCTTGAAAATCTGGTTCAGTATGTATGATAGACCAATGTCTCATGATGATGGATTTTATTAGTAAAATTTACCCATCAAATAGAAAAAAAACAGCATTGCCTTTTTAGATGTGCTAATTCAGATTGAGACGGGCAACATCAAAACAAGCGTGTACACTAAAAAAACTGACAGGAACAATTCTTTACATTACCGAAGCTTTCATCAAAAATCCCTAAAACCCCACTTACCGCATTCTCAATTGCTCAGACTGAAACGTATTACTTCAGATCCAGTTGAATCTAATTTGATCATAAAAGAATTCAGTGAGAAATGTAAACAGAGAGGATATCCGGCAGATGTACTTAATAAAGCTACCAAGAGATTTGGTGCAATTGAGAGAACTTCGTTGCTTAAACGGACAGTCCCTAAACAGTCGGACACCATAGTTTATGTTTTGAAATTCTGCACGCAATCCAACCTAATAAAATCCATCATTATGAGACATTGGTCTATCATACATACTAAACCAGATTGTCAAGGCATTGTTCCTTCACATCCAACATTTGCGATGCAACGGTCTCACAATCTGCAGGAACTTCTTAAGCAACGACAAACTACAACACTCAAAGAATTCAAAGGCATGCAAAAGTGTTTGAACTGTGTACACTGCAGCAATGTTATGGTTGGGAACAAGTTCATCCACCCCACGCAAGGTCATACCATAGAATTGAAACATTCAAGCACATGTGACACAACCAATGTTGTTTATGCTTTGAAATGCCCCTGTGGCAAAATCTATGTTGGCAAAACCGAACGAAAATTCAAAACTCGCATAGGAGAACACAAGAGTACTATCCGGAATCAGAATATGAAACCGACAGTTGCAGCACACTGGCATGAAGCAAGACATAATATCACGCAACTCCATTTTACCAAGTCTTGAAGATGAGACATGACATTGATCCTTCAAAAGCTCTAGCGAGATCGGAATTCTTTTGGATTAAAAAATTACATGCCCTGCAGCCTCAAGGGATGAACGACAGAATTGAACTCCAATGTTTTCTATAATACACATAGATTTTCATAACATCTATTGTGTTATTGCTTTTTATGCCTTGTCCAGTTGTTTTGTTTTTTATTGATATATGCTCTTTGTGCCCGCATGTGAACTTTTTCCACAGTAATGCATCATGTATTACCTAATTTTTCTATTTGATTCTTAGTCATTAGCACTTATACGTCAGCAACATATCTGGCCTTAGGTTTCTGATCAAGTAATCACGTTTGTTTATACTTTAATCATAATGGTTGTCCACTGTTTACTAACACATTCACATCGTTATGTTTTATTTCGGACGTAGTTAAGACGCTGAACGTTAAAATTCCATTCACGTAATGACGGCATAACATCATTTGTTCACGGCATCCCACGGGAGCGGTTGAAGGTCCAGGTAAATGCATTGATCCTAGATATCACTGACCTTTAACTTGTTAGCGCATTATTGCATGACAGCACCTTACTTTTGGGTTTCATTTTAACGCCGGAACTTTTTCGTGACCACCGCGCATGTAATCGCTGAATCTATTAGCTTGGTTACTGTCATTACGAGCTGCATTTGTTTCGTTTGTAGTCACTTTTTTCTCTTGTTCTTGGGTTATTATTGATTTTTCCATGCATACGATAACACGAGGGGCTACTGTCCAGCTTTATTTTCGATACGTTCACCGAGCACTATTTCTTTCTTTCTCACTCAACATCATTCGGCATGTTTCACTTCGTACACATACAGCAATATATGCCACTGAATGGCCCTCTGTTCCATTTTGTTTACAAACGCAGGATATGACCCCTGAAGAAGGGTCCTCCTACGACCCGAAATGCATTGGGTTTACAGCTAAACTATGGATTTTGAGTTTGTGAAAGGATTACGTTGTGATGTGCATGATGGTTAATGCATCCCAGGAATAAAACAACGTCATATTGAAGAAGAAAAATTGTGATAAGACTGCTCTTTATATTAGAGGATTAATACCCAGCGGTATATTCAACAGTGCTCCCACCGGCACGAAGGTGCTTACCTTCCTGCACTCTTTTTACACATCCAACCTGACCCCTTATGCCACATTTGCTAATTTCATTTAATGTGAGACACAGGAACTGTTCCAATGATCTAAAATGGTGCCTGTAACTCCCTACTCAGGTGGCGGACAGCCAATCTTAGCATTCCTGTTGGCACACGCATTGACGATTAATCACAAAATCGTAATGCAAATTAGCCACGATCGTAGTTGTACAAATTTGAATTTCCTTAAATTCCTCAAAAACTGCACAGACTTACACCAAATAAATGAAAATGTGATCTGCAAACCTAAACATACCTTTCTGCCAAATTTGGTGTAATTCTGTCCAGGGGTTCACCCTGCAAGTGTGTCTAAAGACAAACTTTTGGAATTAACATTGGAACCACACTTTTTTTGACCCCCCATTTTCCTCAGCTCCCGCTTGATGGAGCAACCGTAAACTTTACATGAGCAACAAGAATCACAAGGGCACTTTTTTGGGAAAATTTCATGAAGATTCATGGATATAGTCCTAACTATAACGATCTACTGATGACCACCAGTAAGTTTTATATATATATATTAAAAAAATGTAGTCGCCCCCGAGGACGTCTTTGGGGGCCAGCTAATATTCCTGTTACCTCCAGTAAGTTCTACACAGTGGGATTGCTGAGAGGTCTTCAGATGCCACTCCACCTTTCTCCACAGCTCTGCAAATGTGGCTCCTGGTGCCATACTGGTTGGGGGATGAAGTCCACTTTACTCCTGAGTGATCTTGGAGGCCAAAAAGCCCTCCTGGTACCTCCTGTAAGTAGTACACAGCGGGATTCCTGAGAGCTGGTCAGAGGCCCCTTCCCCTTTCTCCACCTCTCGGAAAATGCGACTACTGGTTAAAAAAACATAGAAATTCACAGAAAAAACAAAGGTTACAGGGACGGTATAGTTAGGTTCAGATTTCACTAGTATAAAACCAGTGCAATTCAGCCGTTATAGGTAATGAGCTAACTATAACATGCTGTTGCAGGGATTCAGCACATACACAAAACTATGTGCAGGAAACCAGGACCTCGGTGTGTAGTGGTGTACCAAAATACCTACCTCGATGCCCAGAACCCCAATCTGACTAGCTATAGTGTCTCATTCGTTCTCCGTGCTACAGCGAAGCTACCAATTATTAGACATCCTAGGCGATGTTACTCCATCCCTCTCAGGATACGTGGGAACAAGAACACTCTTTCGTTCAAACTCTCGTACTTGTCCACAACATGAGTAAATAGAGCCAAGGAATAGTTTAAAATGTTTATATTAACTAACATGCTCTATAATGCAGTGCACGCGCCAATGCTAGCAACAATATGTATCAGATCAAAGAAATCAGCATTGTTGCAATTCCATTTAGAGCAAAAGGGGAAATCATATTATAATGATGGTGGAAACAGGACTATAACACCTCGCCACCCTCCCCGTGCTAGAAGCTAGTTTTTATAATTATAGAAGACCTCCAGGCTTTGTCAGGGTGACCCCATACCTCCGAGTTCAGATGTAGGAATTTACATCTCCGGACAAACACAGCTCTTCTATCCTGGAAAGGGTTTCTCCAAGTGCCTTAACATGCATGCAAGGCAATGTTAAAAGCACCAGATTTCCAGGTTTGCAGCTGTGTTCTATGTTATGGCTAGGGACGTGAGACTGACCAAAGAAAATCAACAGATCTCATTGTTTTTTTACCTTGAACACACTGTACAGACGAGGAGCAGAGTGTTCAAATATGTGAAATGCAGACAGTTCTCATGTGAAAGCAAGCAGGCAAAGTGTTTACGAGAAATGTGGCATGTAGTAACGTGAGCAAAAGCGGCAAAATGGCAGCCAAGCATATCTAACCTATGCTAACTTAGCAATGTCCGCAGGTGTTTCCATATCCTCACTACAATGCGCCCCCGCGAAGCACTGCTTATGACCTCACATATTACATCATTCATGACATGGTCAGTGACATCACTGATTACATCACTGATGACATCTCAAATGACATCCCTGATGACATTATCTACAGAATCTTTGACGTCCCCACTCACACCCCCATATAACCTTTCATACACCCACACTAACTTCCACACTACCATTCTCAAACCCATTCACACACCTGTACCAGTACCAGTAGTTACACAGCCACTCACTGATTCATAGATCAACACACACATCCTCTCACTCACCCATCCAGCCACTCATACACCCAGTCACTCACTAATTCAGCTACTGACATATCTACTCATATACCCAGACAGCCGCTCACACACTGAGTCATTCACCCATAAAGCTTAGCACACACCTAAACACTCACCCATATATCCAATCACACAGCCACTTACCCATACAGTTACACAAACACTCACTCACTGACTCGTACCGATACTAACACTTACTCACTCACCTATACAGCCACTGACACTAGCACACAGTCACTTATACAGCCACTCTCACATTCACTCACTCACTGTAGGAAAGTAGGATCCTTCTGCATGGTTACCCTCACTTTGTGCCTGGTGCTATGTCTTGACTAGTCTGACTGGGATCCTGCTAATCAGGACTCTAGTCTGTCTGCTTCCTCCCTTATATTGGTGTTTTCAGTACTTGGGTACACCCCAGATTGGATACTGGGGTACCCTTATAAGCCCTAGTATATGGTACCCATGCACCCAGGGCATAGGTACCCTAGAGGTCTCCCAAGGGCTGTAGCATGTATTATGCCACCCATGAGACACCATTCAAAATGGAACTACAGGCCTGGCATTGTAGTCTGTGTACGTTGGTGCTTGCACCACTTACTAAAGATGTAGGTTTCTTTATCTAGCGTCACTGCACTTGAAGCCTATAAGTCACCCCTCTAGCAGGCCTTTACAATCCTGAATGCAGGGTGCTTGGCTCTAAGTAAGAGGGCGCCCCTGCATGATCAGGACACCCCTGAAACCTATGTAGTCCATTCTCCCGGGTTGTCAGCGAAGCAGCCACATACTATATAGAGGGGCACCGCATAATCGCGCGGTGACCATCTCAAAACTGGCTGCAATGAATCCTATCATGTTTGGTATCAAACATGTTGGAATCATACCCCCACACCGTAAATGGTGTGGGAGGTTTGATTATTATCACAGATTGAGAGGTACCCTATTACACATAGGGGACAGGGTGCACTGCAATTCGAACAAAAGGATATCCCCTACTAAGTGGAATCTACTTCTGATCACTCCAATCATGCATCACTTACAGACTCACAGCTATTCACTATTCTCAACAAACTGAACCCAAATATATGCAAAAAATGTCAGATATTTATGTTAATTCAAAGTACATCTACAAAAAGCTATTAAAAACATTAAAAAGTATATATGCTAAAACATTATATTGTCAAGTTCCGCTTAGCACATGATCTCCTCTGCCCCCTTCTTTTTACTTTAATGTACTGGTTCAATATGGTTTGAGGAACATACAGACCAGTTGATCTTCTTTGAAAAAAGGTCTATGATTTTTACAAAGTGCGAATAAACAAAAAGGAATAAACAAAATTCCATCAGATAATCACAAGTACTGATCAAAAAATTATTCAATAAAAAGTTGTCGACCAAGTGCAAATAAACAAAAAGGAATAAAGAAAATGTAATGAGATAATCCCAAGTGCTGTTCACAAAATTATACAATAAAAAGTTGTCGACGTGGCGTTTCGGTGGACGGAAATCAATATACCACCTTCTTCAGGACTGTAGGTAATGACAACAATTATCTTTTAATATGGTTGTCCAAGATCAGCACTTAATAACTTTCATGCTTCTTTGTAGTTATTCACTCTCCTGATTGGTCTTTTATATTTTAAACAACAGGTATCTATATGAATGAATCCCTCTGCAGTCAACAGGGCCTTTCAATTCAAAGAATCTTTTTCACTTATTTCATTCTGTTGTGGACAATGGTTTAAAATCCCTTTGAAAACAATTGTGTAGCAAAAGCGCTAATTTTCTTGGTCAGTTGCAACCTTTTATTATCGCGGGTGTTTATTTAAACCAGACGCCTGCTTCCGTCTTGCAGAAGAGGAAGTGGGAAAAGGCGTCCGGTTTAAATAAAAACCCGCGATAATAAAAGGGTATGACTGACCAAGAATGTTGAGAAAATTGGCGGAGATCATGTGCAAAGTGGAATATGATTATATGATGTTTTAGCATATATACTTTGTATTGTTTTTAATTGCGTTTTGTACATGTACTATGAATTAACATAATAAATATCTGAAATTTTTTGCATATATTTGGGTTTAGTTTGTTGAGAACAGTGAGTAGATGAGAGTCTGTAAGTGATACATGATTGGAGTGATCAGAAGTAGATTCAGCTTAGTGGGAGGTATGATACCAAACATTGGAAGAACTCTCCGTTAGGCTCTCAGTTTTCCCGGTACCAGCCTTCTTGACCCAGACAGCACAAAATGGTTGCTGCCAACCAGAGACACTATTCCGCCCTCCTGCTGCTGAGCCAAGCTAGAGCAGGGAAAGGCAGAACTATTGGCATCCTGTCACAGGGAGGTGTGACCACCTCCCAGACAGCGTTTAGTGTATTGGGGTGGGTGCACTTGCCAGCACCACTCATTCTGCAAGAGGGGCGCATTTGGTGTCCCTGTGCATAGTCCAGTTCAAACCAGTCCTGGGAGCCGTTGGCTCCTGCTCTGGTGCGAAACTGGACAAAGGACATGGGAGTAACCTCTCCCCTGTCCACACCCTCCCCTGAGAGAGTCCCCTGAATCTTCCCAACCCTTTCCCTAGGGTACGTAAGGGCTTACCTGGGTGTAGGTCCCTAAATTCATCGTGGGCTAAGATTCAGATCAGGCACCACTTCTTCTTAGACTGTCTGGGCACTCTGGACTTTGCTGGACTTCGTTTGGCCTGACTTCATCTCCCTTCCAGTCTGCTGCATTGTCTGTGCTTCTGCATAATATAGGAACCTTTCAAGGCCAGTGAAGCATCAAAGACACCTGAAGGAATCTCCCTTGGGGTGAAGAAGTCACTCCCCTGCATTCGCAGGCACCATAACTAAGTCGACCGATCTGCTGATCCTGAGTTCCTCCGGACTCCAAAGGCTCTGCCACACAGGTTGTGGTTTTCCTCAGCTCCTGAGGCCTGCCCTGTCCTCTCACCAACTTTATGGCCAGCATCCCTCATGGGGGTTACAATAATTGAGCCCCTGTGCACCTCATCAACTTGCTGTTGCAAAGGCTTGTTGACTTTTTTCCAAGAAGGTCTTCGGGCTCTAAGTAGCCCCAACATTGCGTACCTCCAGTGACCAGAATCTTCAGCTACACCACATCGTGTGCATCGTGGACTGCATCTTTTGGTGATATTCTTGAGGTCATCTCGCGACTCCAGTGCCTCCTGCCAGTGGGTCCACTTGAGGGTCACACTTGTTTTTTTGTGGGCTCCCTGATTGCTTGGGACCTGCCCTGACTCCCCTGCTTGTGGTGAGTCCCCTGGACCTTGCTGGTCCCGACATTGCTCCTTCATCACTTCCTGCGTGGGTTTGCATTTTCCAAGGCTTGTTGGTGCTTTCGTCAGGCACTGATCCCTCAGCACTCAACATCCTTTGTGGGACAGCTCGTACATGCATCCTGGTACTCCTCAGTGTCGCCTGGTCCTCACAGCTGCAGTGTCACGGTCATCATCACCCATCCTGCAACACCAGACATCGGAGGGCATTCATCTTCCAAGTCTCCTGGTCACTACTGAGTGACATGGACTCTGTCCCCTCTGCTTGCAGGTACCTCTCATCTAGAATCCACCTCCTGATTCCACTGGACACTTTCTCCTTCCTAAGCAGATGAACTTTCCTGAAGTCCTCCATTGGGTTCAACAGCAGTTTCAGAAACCACTTCACATGTATGCACCAAGCTTCCCTGGATTAGGTAACGTGGGTACTAGGGTATCCACAGGTGGGGTGGCTCTTCAACCTTCTGTCTTCTACTGGGTTCCTTCGGGTCCACTGTGAAGGGTCGTTAATCTTTAAAAATCCAGCTGCGACTTACACGTAGAGTTGTATGGAGCACGCAGTAGTGTTCCCACACTGCGCACATACTCTCTGTGGGGTCTCTATCAACTCATTAAAGGTGGTTCCTTGGGTCCCCAGCACTTCTACGTCCTCTCGGCATTGTCTTGACTCAAGTCCTGGTTTTTATACCACATTCTTAGTATATGGTTTCATACTCCCCTGGGTCCACTGTGTATTACATGCTATTTACTGTGTTTCTTTGCCAAAGTACTGTGCACATTGTGTTTATCTCTGTGTAGGAGATATACAAATGTACTAGAGAGTATTATATAATAAATACTTATTTTTATAAATAATTGGTGTGGTTCTTTTTACTTAATCTATACTAAAAGATAGCATTCTGGTAAAACAAGCTGCTTTACACTCCTTCTGGACTAAGCGTAAAGGCTGCTCTCCACAGCCACCACTTAGAAAGCTTTCTAAGGTTGTCTAAGACCTCTTAAATTGCCATAAGGGTTGTCTGGACTGGTGCAAGGTACCCACTTACATAAGTGGATATCATATACCAGGCGAGCTTCTCATATTGGTGTGCAGAGGTTGGGATTCAAGCCTGCATTGTTTTACCAGAAAAATCTTTGTGTTGGTTAATTGAAAAACCATCACTAATACTAGCCATATATAATAGAAGCTTAGAATAAGTAAGTTCTACTGAACTTAGGGATGGGTAGTTAAGGGTATAGCACACAGTAGATACACCTACTTAGAGATTCTACTTAGAGACCCTTACACCCACTCACAGAACCACCTGTGCACTCATGCATCCACTCACAGACCCACTCAGACACTCATGCACCCACTGACAGACTCACTGGAAGTGTCACACACCCATGTATAGATGTACTCAGAGACTTATGCACCCACTCATGTATGTACTCACAGACCCACTTAGTCACTCATACACCCATGCAGTCCCTCACACACCCTCTCACAGACCCAATCAGAGATGTATGCACCCAGTCACTCATATACTCATAGACTCATGCATGCTCTCATAGTCCCACTCAGAGTCCCATGGACCCACTCACACAACCATCAGACACTCACCCTCACAGTCATAGACCCACTGAGAGACTCATGTACTTAGTCACAATCCCACTCAGACACTCATGCACCTACTCGCTGACCTACTCAGATACCCACTTAGACACTAATGTATCCACTCACAGATCGAGTCAGACCATTATCTACTTACTTACAAAGGCACTCATACACCTACTCACAGATTGACTGAGAGCCATGCAACGAATCACAGACCCATTGAGTCAATGATGCACCCACTCATAGATGCATTGAGACAGTCACGGAGTTTGTTACAGAAGGATTGATAGACTGATGCACTGTGTTACAGATTCCCTGAAATAGTTATATAATGAATGAGAGATTCTGTGATACAGTGATGCATGCAGTTATAGATTACACTGAAAAAGTTATGCACTGTGTTGAAGCGATATTAAGGGAGTTGTACATGCTATTATACAGTTATTTAGATATCAATGTGTTTAGTCTGTTGGTTATAAACCATTTTGCAGTTATACATTTTGAATATGGGGGTGGCATTTGTTTTGTCATTTCAGAATGTATTCGCAGCGATCGTGGCCACCGATATCATCGTGACGCCCGACATCACCATGAAAATGGAAAATCTGATAAAATGATTGTTTTTATGCAAACACCATACACAAATATGACTTTAAACAGTGCAGGAAAAACCCCTAGTGTCTAAAATACTGTAAAATGTCTGCATGTATGCACCCCCTAAAAAAGGGAGGATCCTCGTGGTTACCAGAGTCATCACGACTCTCTGCGTAGTCGTGAAAACAGGAAGTAGGGTTCAAAAAACGTTTTTAAAAAAGTTACTGCAAAAATGTGTGTACAAACATGTTCTTTAAGTTTGTAATGTGTGTATTGTAATAGTTAGAATTCATTTTTTAAGTTAACATTTTGGAATTTAGTGATGGTGGTTGAATGTCTGTCTTTTGTTTGGATCATAATCATCGCAACGTCGTTGCAAATATTTAAAAATCTAAAGAAAAAACTACACTTATTACTGCACTGAAGAAAATACAAGCTTATAAAAGATACCTTATAGAGCCATTTTAGATAGAAAATACAATTTAAAAATCTTAAATATGTAATTAAAAAACCGTAGGTCTCATTAACCTCATAGTTGGGAAATAGTTTTTAAAAAATCTTAAAAATTCACTGCAAAAACCAAAGGTTACAAGGAAGTTATAGATAGGAAATAGAATTTAAAAAAACATAGACATTTACAGTAAAAACCAACGGTTACAGGGACATTATAGTTAGAAATTACGATTTAAAATACCTTACAAATGTACTGAAAAAACAAATGTTAGAGTGACGTTATACTTAGGAAATGGAATTAAAAAGTCGAGCTGGCCGGTGTGCCACACCTCTCCAACAAGTCTTCTGATAAAAATGGTACCACACTTGTGTTAGTAGGCTTAGTGCCCCCAACAGGAGATGGCGCAAAACACAACATGGACACATCACATTTTTGCACTCAAACCTGGCCCTTTTTTTGCAAGGCCGGTAGCTGTGGACTAGCCGGCACCTAGAGCAACCAGGAAAATGTGTACATTTTCCTGGTTGCTCTAGACACAACTAGACACATTGGGGAATCCAGGGTGGGATGACTTGCATGGCTTTAACCAGGTGGTATTACCCAGAATCCCTTGAAAACCTTAAACTTTGACTAAAAAAAATATTTTCCTCATATTTCTGTGGTGGAAAGTTCTGTAATCTGCGGGGATCCACAAACTTCCTTTCACCCAGCATTTCCCAAATGTTTTTATAAAAATTGCACCTCACTTGTGTGGGTAGGCCTAGTGCCAGCAACATGTTCACATCACATTTTTCCACTTAAAACCAACCCTTTGTTTGCAAAGTGAGTAGCCATGGATTATGGGCCCTAGCTCAGCTGGCACCTGGAGAAACCTAGCAAACATGCACATTAATATGGGACACCTGGGGATATCCAGAGTGCGGTGACTTGCATGGCTGTCACCAGGTTTTGTTACACAGAATCCCTTGCAAACCTCAAGCTTTGACTAAAAACATACATTTCTCTCCCATTTCTGTGATGGAAACGTCTGGAATATGCGGGTAGTCCCAAACCTCATCGCACCCAGCATTCCCCCAAGTCTCACTGAAGAGTTTTACTTGAAATTGCAGCATGTTGTACATTATTTTGGTTTGCATGCAAAGTTTAGGTGCAATATGGGCTACAGATTACTCCATTCATAGGTGTTGATAGCTTTGCTCTTTGTGTTGGGTTTCTATAACTGTGTAGAGTGCCATTACAGTTCTGCCTAGTGTGTATTGGAAGTCAATGTGTCATCCTTCCACTGAATTGTTTGTATTGTTTTCCTGTGCCAAGCTGTTGTCATTGATATTCCACCATGGTATTTGGAATTTGGGTTGGCTTCTGTGTCCAGAGCGATGTAGTCTGCCAGCCCAAGTATGTTTGAATTAAGACATTAGGGGGCTTAGTCTGTATTCATTTTGTTGGTAGAAAGGTTTTCTATCAGTATATTGTAGTGTTTAGCTACCTTAGTGATAGGAGCATAAGCTAGTGCTATCATTTTTTATTTCAATTGGAAATTGACTTTTTGTAGAATATTCCTCACTTAGGGGCTCATTTACGATGGCGGAACAATCGCCACTGCCGGGCCGGCTGTGGTGATCGTTACGCCATCAGATTGAGATTTACCCACCGCCATATTAGGATGGCGGTGGGTATCGCGGCAGACACAAAGTCTGTCTGCTGCTTTTCCGCCTGTGGTAATCGTGCCGATTGCCAGGTGGCTGGAACAGGGCCACTAACATGGTGGCGGTGCATAGCAGGCACTGCCAACCATATTAGGATGTGTATGGCCAGGCGCCTTTCCATGGCAGCGATGCCGCCATGGAAAGGCTGGCGGGGATTGGGGGCCTGTTGTGGGCCCCCCTTGTTGGGGGAGGGTGTCACTGCACTGGGGGCATTTCGCTGCACAAGGTGGCAAGCACAAAGCGGTGCCTGCCATGTTGTGCATGAAAATGGCCAACATGCGTTTTTCAACACTGCGGCGGTGCTGCAGCCAACAGCACCGTCCGCAATGTTAAAACGCTGGATGCGGCTGTCACAGTGGCGGTCACATCCTGATTTGGCATGCGGGACCGCCGCCATACAGGTGGGCAATCCTGTTAACGCTAGGATGGTGGGCGGACTCAAGTCCGCCCGCCATCCTAATGACTCCCTTAGGGCCTCATTACAACTACGGCGGATCTATGGACTGTCATAGCTTTGGTGGTGGTGCGGGCACCGCCGCACTGGCAGTCCGACTGCCCTTTTAGAACTTGGGCAGTCAGATTGCCTTTGCACCACCGTAAACACCAGGGATCTGAGATCCCTGTCAGTGGTGCGGTGGTCTTGAGGCCGCAATATGCGTGGTGGGACTGCCAGGTACCACAAAGCATATTATGAGTTTCCACTCCACCACGGATTTCATGGCGGTTCCTTCTCCATGAAAACCTTAGCGGCAAGGAATCAAAGAGGGCTCTTTTAGGCCCCCTGTTGCCTCAGGGCCATGGGGTACATGCAAGGGGGGAATATGTTGTGCCCCCCTGTGTGCATTGACCCCAGTACCTGCACGGCATGGACTGCAGCAGTCCATGCCAAGCTACTACTGCCTTTGACATTCCTATTGAGGTGCCCCATGGGACCACCAAAGAACTGCCCACCAGCTACTGTATAGTGGTGGGCGGTGTGCACACGGGTTTGGCAGTGTGGGAGCTGGGCAGCAGTGTGGCGATCCTCCTCTCACACAGCCAAACTCAAAATTGGGTCTTTAGTGCAGAATGTTGGAGATGTGTCCCTATGCTTTGATTGAAATGATTGTTACAACCTTATATGTCTGTGTGTAGGTAAACCTTTAAAATGGTCTGAATCATGGCTTGTTCAAAGTATATGATTATTATTTGTAGGTAGTAGTTATTTGTTTTATGTTTAATGTGGTTTAAGAGTTCATAATAGGTGCTGCTTTGTTTATTTGGTAGTAGGACATGTGTAAAAGAGATATTTTAACTGTGATATTCACCATGTATTGTGTATATCTGAGTGATTGGTTCGGGACATCTTTTGAAGGTTCCATCCATCATCCAAGTTTAACAATGGCCTAGTTTCAGTAAGAGGTCTGTGGTAGAAAATATTAGGATTTGTCTATTATTTGTATTATAAGAGGAAGGGTTCCTCATTAGGTGTAATTTGCAAGTGTTTAGGTATTCCTATAGCTTGGTGTCTTGTATATGTATATATATATATATATATTCACTTAAAAAACCATAGGTTTCACACATGTTATAGTTAGGTGGATATTTCATTCGTAAAAAACCAATGAAATTCCCCCGTTATAGTTAGTTCAGATAACTATAACTCGCGTGCCCGCAATCCACTGCTCATGACGTCACATATTACATCACTCATGACATGGCCAGTGGCATCACTCATGACATCACTGATGACATCATCCTTGTGATAGAGTGGTGGTCGCGCGAGTTATAGTTATCTGAACTAACTATAACGGGGGAATTTCATTGTTTTTTTACGAATGAAATATCCACCTAACTATAACATGTGTGAAACCTATGGTTTTTTAAGTGAATTTGCAAGGTTTTTTAAATGCTAATTCCTAACTATAACGTGTGTGAAACCTATGTTTTTTTTGTGAATCTGCAAGGTTTTTAACATGCTAATTCCTAACTATAACGTGTGTGAAACCTATGGTTTTTTAAGTGAATTTGTAAGGTTTTTTAAATCCTTTTTTTTTCTTTTTCTTTTTTCTTTTGATTTTTTTTAAAAACAATATGCTACCTATGTATATAATCATTGATTTACTGTATCCTGCAATATAGAAAGGTTCACCTTTTAAAAAAAAATGGTTAGATATAGTTGAATAACATAGTTAATATCTTCTACAAACCTTTTTTTTTTTTTTTTTTAGGATTTTTTACCGTGCGCGTACGGTACGGTAAGCTTACCGTACGCGCACGGTACGGTTTATGTACGGTGCGCGTACGTAATGTTTATGCTCCGTGTGCGCATGCGTACGCGATTTACGTACGCGTCCGTAATTTGCGTGCGACGCGTAAGCGCTTGCTCCCTACACGCACGCGCGCGCGCACGTTACGCGTGCGTGCGCGTGTGCGCTCGTGCTTCTAATGCGCATGCGCGTGTGCGCTCATGCCTCTGAAGCGCATGCGCGCGTGCGCGTGTCTCACATACGCGCATGCGTACTTTTAACATGCGCGTACGGTAAGCGTACGGAGCGCGCACGGTAGGTCATGTGATCCAGAAACAACACTTTTCATTGGTTTAAACTTGTTTCATTTCCAGAAACTTCCAACACCACACCCATTCCCCTCACTACTGCTTGTGATTCCTTAGGAGAAGGAGCTGAATTGTCTTTGGGATACAATGGCAGAGCAGCAGTCCTCTTCTGAGAGTGAGCAGGGCAGCAGCATCATTAGACAGAGAAGGAGAAAACAGAAGAATTATTTTGTTTGGGAGTATTTCACTTTTCCTGAGGGGCAGAAAAAGGTAAATGCTCCATTAGTCACCTGCTCACTTTGTGAGCGTGTCTTATCTAGAGGTAATGCAAGGAAGAAGTATTCCTTTGGTAATCACACTATGTTGAGACACATTAGGGATGTACATCCCAGGACTTTTGCTCGACATACTGAAGCAAACCCTTCAGTAAGTCACCCGAGCACATCCGCAGAAGCTCAGCCGAGTACATCTTCGGCAGCTCAGCCGAGCACTTCCTCTGCGGTGGGAGCATCACCCTCTTCTGCTCCTCTGGACATCTACCCTCGGTTTCAGAGGGTACAAATAAGGTGCATCGCTTGTTACTCTCTTATTGCTGTGGGGGAATCTAGTATTCCTCTAATAGATAATAAGATTGAGCAGCACAAGTGTGGTTCCTTCTAATATTCCCATTCTTTCTTTCCTCTGTCCCTGTATTAACACAAGGGCTCTTTCAAGAGCCACCCTACCTCACAATTTTCTTTAAATCTATTTTATTCTATTTTTTTAATTATTTTTTTCCGCCGTACGCTTACCATACGCGCACGGTACGCGTACCCCGCGATTTAAAAAAGAAAAAAAAAAAATTATTTTTCACACTTCTGAGTCCTTATTGGACCCCCTGACAAAGGCTAGGGGGTCTGCAACTCTCTACCTTGCCCCCTTTTCATGTTCTCCACCTTTGTTTTTTAGTGTGAGACACACAAAATGGTGGCCGACACTTCCTGATTTCGACCGACTGGAATGTTTACTGTCATGTAACCACCAATCAGAATTACGCTCGCGCACGGCAGCGTGCGCGTACGGTAAGCTTACCGTACGCGCACGGTGCACGCTTATAGATATATATGTACTTTTAACTGAAATATTCTCAGGAACTACAGAACAAATTGACTCCAGATATTCAAAAGGCACATCCCTGACCTGAGGACTACCTCTCTGCCAAATTTCAAGTAATTCTGTTCAGCCGTTCGGGCTGTACCGTGGACTAAAGGTCCCTATGGAAAAATGCATGGGACCCCCCTTTTTTCTTGGCCCCCGCTTGACTAATCACCCCGAGACTTTCAGGGTAGGGGCGGAGCGGAGCGCCCCACCTATTTTGAAAAATTAGCGAGGATTCGTCAACCGGCGCCAAAGTTATTCAAAATAGAATTTTCAGATTTCCTATGGAAACACGGTCCTAACTATAACTATCTACTGGCAACCGCCAGTAGATAATATATATATATATATATAGGGGACTTAATCCCCCAATTTACAATGCAAAGGGGGTGGGTTTGCACACTTGCTATGTCAGGCCCTCCCCCTCCCTTCACCATTGTGCAAATGTGCCCCCTGGTGTGTTGTAAATTGGGGGATTAAGTCCCCTTGAGTCCTGAGGATTCCTGGGGGCCAATTAGCCCACCAGCTACCTCCAGTAAGCGCCACAAAGCTGTGTTGCAGACAGGTGTAAAAAGGGACGTGGCCTCTCAACACTTCTCTGCAGCAGCTCCTTGGCACATACTGGAGGTACCTGGTGGACTAGTTCGCCCCCAGGGACCCTCAGGATTGAAGGGGACTTAATCCCCCATTTACAATGTGCCTGGGGGTGGGTTTGCACACTTGCCATGTCAGGCCCCTCCCCTTTCCTTCACCACTGTGCAAATGTGCCCTCTGGCGCGTTTTTAGTTTGGGGATTAATTCTCCTTGAGTCCTAATGATCTCTGGGGATCAACTATCCCACCAGGTACCTCCAGTAAGCGCCACAGAGCTGCGTTGCAGAGAGGTGTAAAAAAGGGCGTGGCCTCTGAACACCTCTCTGCAATGCAGCTCCCTTGCATATACTGGAGGTACCTGGTGGGCTAGTTGACCCCCAGGGACCCTCAGGATTCAAGGGGACTTAATCCCCCAACCTAAAACGCACCACAGGGCGCGTTTGCACAGTTGTCACATCAGGCCATGCCCCCTCCATGCACCACTGTGCAAACGCGCCCCCTGGAGTGTTGTAAATTGGGGGATTACATCCCCTTGAGTACTGAGGGTCCCTCGGGGCCAACTAGCCCACCAGCTACCTTCAGCAAGCGCCACAGAGCTGTGTTGCAGACAGGTGTAAAAAGGGACGTGGCCTCTCAACACTTCTCTGCAGCAGCTCCTTGGCACATACTGGAGGTACCTGGTGGGCTAGTTCGCCCCCAGGGACCCTCAGGATTGAAGGGGACTTAATCCCCAAATTTACAATGTGCCAGGTGGTGCATTTGCACACTTGCTATGTCAGGCCCCGCCCCTTCCCTTCACCACTGTGCAAACGCACCCCCTGGCACATTTTAAGTTGGGGCATTAATTCCCCTTGAGTCCTGATTGTCCCTGGGGGCCAGCTAGCCCACCAGGTACCTCCAATAAGTGCCACAGGGCTGCATTGCAGAGAGGTGTAAAAAGGGGCGTGGTCTCTGAACACCTCTCTGCAACGCAGCTCCCTGACACATACTGGAGGTACCTGGTGGGCTAGTGTGCCCCCAGGGGACCGCAGGATTGAAGAGAAATTAATTCCCTAACTTAAAACGCGCCACAGGGCGTGTTTGCACACATTACCTCAGGCCCCACACCCTTCCTTTACCATTGTACAAATATTCCTCTAAAATCAGCCGAACTACGAATTCCGATTTACTCACCTGTTATCAGGAGAGAACCCAGGGCTGCATCTTTTAAACCAGCACTGACCCTGAAAAGTAATTCTAAGCGTACTTACCAGTAACTTGTATTTCCTTCCATAGCAATCCATTGTGTGGTTTTCAGCAGAAAAGTTTCCAAGTGTCCATTTTTGAAACGTACAAATATTCTTCTAAAATCAGCCAAACTACGAATTCCAATTTACTCACCTGTTATCAGGAGAGAACCCAGGACTGCATCTTTTAGCCCAGCACTGACCCTGAAAAATAATTCTAAGCATACTTACCAGTAACTTGTATTTCCTTCCATAGTAATCCATTGTGTGGTTTTCAGCAGAAAAGTTTCTAAGTGTCCATTTTTTAAACTTACAATTATTCCTCTAAAATCAGCCGAACTACGATTTCCGATTTACTCAACTGTTCTCAGGAGAGAACCCCCAGTGCTGCATCTTTTAGACCAGCACTGACCCTGAAAAGTAATTAGATGCGTACTTACCAGTAACATGTATTTCTTTCCATAGGAATCCATTGTGTGGTTTTCAGCAGAAAAGTTTTGAAGTGTCCATTTTTGAAACGTAAAAATATTCCTCTAAAATCAGCCGAACCACGAATTCCGATTTACTCACCTGTTATCAGGAGAGAACCCAGGGCTGCATCTTTTAGCCCAGCACTGACCCTGAAAAATAATTCTCAGCGTACTTACCAGTAACTTGTATTTCCTTCCATAGGAATCCATTGTGTGGTTTACAGCAGAAAAGTTTCTAAGTGTCCATTTTTTAAACTTACAATTATTCCTCTAAAATCAGCCGAACTACGAATTCCGATTTACTCACCTGTTATCAGGAGAGTACCCAGTGCTGCATCTTTTAGACCAGCACTGACCCTGAAAAGTAATTTTAAGCATACTTAATAGTAACTTGTATTTCCTTCCATAGGAATCCATTGTGTGCTTTTAAGTAGAAAAGTGTCTATTTTCACAAACTAAAAATATTCCTAAAAAATCGTCTGTATGACTAAAACACATTCTTTCAACTGTTTACAGGAGATTCACCTGTTCTGGATCCAGGATCCACCACTGGGTAAGAAAAAGTAACGATAACACTACTTACCTGCTAAGTGAATTTTCTGCCTTAGGATAACATTGGTGATTCTATGTGAAAACATTTCTAAGTGTCAACTTTTAAAATACAATAATAATCCGTAAAAATCACTACTGTAACCAAAACGCTTTTACTCAACTGTTTACAGGAGATGTCCAAAGACTGAATCTAGCATCCAGTCCTGTGGATTGAAAAGTAATCCATAAAGTATCTAATTGCATTTGACTAGAAATTCACATTGAGCTCAATGTTGCTTTGTGTTTGAAATTGTGCTGCCCATTGCAACAACTGTAACTACTGTACTTAAAAGTCTATTGCCTATTTGCAAAGTATTTAAACTAAAGTAATTAATTCTGAAAAAGATTATTTTGTATTGTAATGTATAATGTAATTAAAAAAATAAAATATCTTAAAATAAACAGTTTAAACAATGTAGTAAATCAGTATCAAAAAAATCAGTATAATAATTAATACATTAAAAATTGTCATTTACAAAACCTTTGAAATTCACTGAAAAAACCATAGGTTTCAAGCCTGATATAGTTAGGAATTAGCATTTAAAAAACCTTTGAAATTCACTGAAAAAAACCATAGGTTTCAGGCCTGATATAGTTAGGAATAAGCATTTAAAAAACCTTAGAAATTCACTGAAAAAACAATAGGTTTTAGGGGTGTTATAGTTAGCTGGACATTTCACTCGAACAAAACCATTGAAATTCCTCCGATATAGTTAGTTGTACTAACTACATCTCGCGCGCCCGCAATCCACTGCTGATGATGTCACATATTACATCATTCATGACATGGTCAGTGACATCACTGATGACATCTCAAATGACATAACTGATGACAGCACTGATGACATCATCCAGTGAATGTAGTTTGGTTCGTTATTTGAATATGTATTATGTATGTAGCAATTTGCATTGAAGAATGAGTGGATGTATAAATATAAATATCTGAATGGAGGATTTCGTAGCAGTGTGATTGACTGTTTACTTGACTAATTGATAGTGTCTCACTAAATATATTGGATAGTGACTAAACTGTGAATATCTGTATCACTTTGTCAGTTGTTGTGTAAACTGCTGCACCAGTTGGTTACTAGCTACGTGAAAGTGTATATTATTTATTGATTAGTTAACTGAGTATTTGTATGGGAGAGTGAATGCGTGTGTGGTTCAGTGGGGGGTGTGTGACTGCCCAAAGATGTGTGACTAGTTGATTCAGTAGGTATATGAAGTTAAAACTACATGTTATAACAGTTGTTTGGGTGAATGATTATCTTTATGGGTGTGGTAATGAGCCAATATATGTCTCAATGGTACATGTCCAAAAAACTAGAAAAATAAAAGCCTGTGTATGTGTCAGTTGTTGTATATAAATAAGTATACATAAGACTCAGTGATTGTATTAGTGACTGTATGGATAACTGTATACTTGTAATAGTGTTTTAATAACACACCAAGTATGAGTTATTATCTATATGAATAGATGAAGTGGTGTTTTTATAAGTGTATAGCTAAATAAAAGTAAGTATGATCCATTGTTTGCATAAGTGAGTAGGATGACTTCATAAGTGATTAGGATGTATGCTGGTTTGTAATGTCGATATAGGTGTATAAGTATATTTGATAGTGTTCTATTGATCATTGACAGCATGTATGAGTGAATCTATAGGTAAGTGATTAGATGTGTGTATAGATCTAGGAATCACTGAGTGGGTGTTTAGAAACTTGTATTGGTGTGTCAATAGTTTTAAATCTGGCACTCTGCATTTTACAGTGAGTGATGAAAGGTCATACTAGTGTATGATGAGGTGTATCTGATTGTCACATGGATGATGTCATCAGTGATGTCATCAGTGATGTCATTTGAGATGTCATCAGTGATGTCACTGACCATGTCATGAATGATGTAATATGTGACATCATCAGCAGTGGATTGCAGGTGCACGAGATGTAGTTAGTACAACTAACTATATTGGAGGAATTTCAATGGTTTTGTTCGAGTGAAATGTCCAACTAACAATAACACCCCTAAAACCTATTGTTTTTTCAGTGAATATCTAAGGTTTTGTGAATGCTAATTCCTAACTATATCAGGCCTGAAACCTATGGTTTTTTCAGTGAATATGTATATATTATCTACTGGCGGTCGCCAGTAGATAGTTATAGTTAGGACCGTGTTTCCATAGGAAATCTCAAAATTCTATTTTGAATAACTTTGGCGCCGGTTGACGAATCCTCGCGAAAATTTCAAAACTAATGGGGCGCTCTGCTCAGCTCCTACCCTGAAAGTCTCAGGGTGATTCGTCAAGCGGGGGCTGAGAAAAAAGGGGGGTCCCAAAACACGTTTTCCCCATGCATTTTCCCATAGGACCTTTAGTCGAAGGTACAGCCCGAACGGCTGAACAGAATTACTTGAAATTTGGCAAAGAGGTAGTCCTCAGGTCAGGCATGTGCCGTTTGCATATATGGAGTCAATCTGTTCAGTTTTTCCTGAGAAAATTGCAGTTAAAAGTACATAAATATCTATAGCCGTGCACCGTGCGCGCACCCTAACGTGCGCAAGCTTAATTCTGATTGGTGGTTACATGTCAGTCAACGTTCGAATCGGTCGAAATCAGGAAGTGTCGTCCGCCATTTTGTTTGTTTTGGGTGCGACAGTGAAAAAAAGAGGTGGCGAACGTGAAAAGGGGGCAGGGTAGAGAGTTCCTGACCCCCTAGCCTTTGTCAGGGGGTCCCTAAAGGACCCCGAAGAGTGAAAAAAACATTTTTTTTTTTTTAAATCGCGGTGTGCGCGCACCGTGCGCGCACAGTGAAAAACCTTAAAAAAAATATATAATAATTCATACATAACTTAGCATTTAAAAAACCGTACAACTTCACTTAAAAAACCATAGGTTTCACACACGTTATAGTTAGGAATTAGCATTTAAAAAACCTTGCAAATTCACTTAAAAAACCATAGGTTTCACACACGTTATAGTTAGGAATTAGCATTTAAAAAACCTTGCAAATTCACTTAAAAAACCATAGGTTTCACACATGTTATAGTTAGGTGGACATTTCACTCGTAAAAAACCAATGAAATTCCCCCGTTAGAGTTAGTTGAGATAACTATAACTCGCGCGACCGCCACTCTATCATAAGGATGATGTCATCAGTGATGTCATGAGTGATGCCACTGACCATGTCATGAGTGAGGTAATATGTGACGTCATGAGCAGAGGATTGCAGGCGCGCGAGTTATAGTTATCTCAACTAACTATAATGGGGGAATTTCATTGGTTTTTTATGAGTGAAATGTCCACCTAACTATAACATGTGTGAAACCTATGGTTTTTTAAGTGAATTTGCAAGGTTTTTTAAATGCTAATTCCTAACTATAACGTGTGTGAAACCTATGGTTTTTTAAGTGAATATAGATATATATAGATATATGAACAAAATTCGCCACCATCACCGGTCTCCCACGGACCAAAGGACGAAAGCGGACCACCAAAAGTCAGTGCAAATTCCAATTTATTTCGTGCCAAGCAAATCTGCCATTACGCGTTTCAACCCTCACTCGGGTCTTGATCACATGACGAATTGCGTAATGAAATCATGATTTTTAAAGGGAAAAACACCAGGATGTGACGACACAATGTTAAAGTGCAAATGCATAGTAACTGAAGAGTTACTTCAAGCAGCAAATGTTATTCAATTATAAATATACATATCACGCTTTGAAACACAATCGAAAAATAAATTAAATTGTAGAAAATATACAAATATATAAATATATAAATATATATGCTGTTAAATACTAAAAACATTTGTTGTAAAATCACAATATGTTAAAAGCAAGCAACAACAGACATGGTTGATTGAATAATTGGAAATAATTCCATAGTTTGAAAATGAAAACGACAACATAGCAATTAAAATCTCACCAATTGGTTCTAAATACAGCTAAAATTGCTAACTCATGATTTGTAAATATGTCTGTTCATTCGTTAATCTCAACCGGCTGTTGATGCGTGAATTCGTTTGTGCTGCTTGTATGCTGACCAGTCTAGCCCAAGTGGGCCTTCTTAAACTCGTGTCTGTCATCTAATATCGCAATATTAAAAGCCCTTTAGTCAATCATAAATATGTGCAAATATGTGCAAAAAAGATATTTTGATAATTAAAATGTTACAAAAGAGGATCAGCTTACATCTTCAATTTCAAATGGCAAAAATTTATCATTATTTACATGCTTAATCATATATATATATTAGAATGTTGCTGTAAACATACTTAGAAAATGTGAACCCACATTATATAACGGAATCCCATGGTATAAATTCTATCAAAGGCATGTATGAAAATCTTCGCTGGCATTTAATCCCGATGGTTGTTTTGTATCTAACTCTAAGATGTATCGGGTTTCAAGTAATCGCAAATTGGCCTCTCGATTACCCCCACGTTTCAGTGGTAATATAGTGTCAATTACATAATACTGAAGATGAATGGGGTTGCTATCATGTTGTTGCTCAAAATGCCTAGCGACTGGGTATGTCTGATCTTTGCAGTTGATTGCTCTTATGTGCTGGAGTATCCTCTTGTGAGCTGGAAGTTTAGTACTTCCAACATATTTAAGCCCACAGGGACACTCCAGCACATACACCGCAAACTCGGTCTTGCAGGTCAGCCTTTTGTTTATTAAGATAGGATTCTGCTTGAATGGGCTGCAGTATTGGGTTTTATTGCAGCCAAATTGACATGCCTTGCACGAGGGACATTTCCTGAAACCCTTACATTGTGCCAGCCAAGTGTTGGGGGCTATCACTTCGGGGCTGTTCCTAACTAAGGAGCTGCTCATTGACGGTGCTTTCCTGAAAGTCAATGCGGGTTTTGCTGGAACTACCCTGCCAATAACCGGATCTCCTTGTATTAGGTTCCAGTTTCGGTAAAAGATTTTCCTAAGCTCCTGATGTTGTTTATTAAATGTTAGAATAATTCTGGGTGATTCAGTGTAATCTGCCGGAATGCCCACTGATATATTGGATTTGGGGATGAGTGCCTCTCTTCTGGATAGTTTCTTAACTCTGCTGATGGCCCCATCAATCAAATTCTTTGCATAGCCCCTAGCCAAAAATCTCTGCCTGCAAGCTTCCTGTGCAATTTCACAGTCCAGGTCTGTGCTGCAGATTCGCCTAATACGCAGCATCTCTCCACACGGGATGCTGCGTATTAGGTGATGTGGATGGTGACTAGATGCGTGCAGGATTGTATTACCTGCTGTAGGCTTTCTGAATAATTTGGTGGCCAACATATCTCCATCTATATAAACTTCCACATCTAAAAAACAAATCGACGTGGTGCTAATAGTTGAAGTAAATTGAAGATTAAAGCAGTTATTGTTCAAAGACTCTACAAATTCTTTAGCACCCAATTCAGCGCCTTTCCAAATCAAAAATAAATCATCTATATATCGTAAATATACAATGACATGTTTCTCCATAATCTCTCTGTTCTCTCCCCAGAGGACCTGCTCCTCCCACAGCCCCATTTGTAAGCAGGCATAGCTGGGGGAGAAGCAGGCCCCCATCGCAACTACTATGATTTGCTGATAAATCTGATTGTTAAACAGAAAGAAATTTTGTTCCAAGCATCCCTGTATCATAGTCATTAACATCCTATTATGTAAGAGATAGTTCAATGGACGTAAATTCAAGTAATGTTCCACAGCTTTCAAGCCATCGGGGTGCCTGATAGACGTATATAATGATGATACATCTAAAGTAATTAGAACTTAGAAGCATCCCAGGACATCAGACGTGTCCTGCACGTAGGATGCCAACCCCCTGACCCAATCTTGCAAAAAGAAGTCTACGTATTTAGATGTATTCTCCATTATACTACCGATGGCAGAAATGATGGGCCTTCCGGGTGGTTTGTCACTACGTTTGTGAAGTTTCGGTATTAGATAGAGGGTAGGAATAACCGGGTGTTCTTTTTTTAGAAATCGATATTCATCAATGGTTAAAAGACCTGCTCTCTTCCAAGCCAACAATTTATGATAGTGTTCGTTCCAAGAAGTTCTGACAACATGAATATTGCTTTTTCTATAACACAAAAGGTCCGCCAATTGCTGTGTTGCCTCCTCCATATAGAGCTCTCTAGGCCAAAGAACTACATTTCCGCCCTTGTCAGCCTGCCTCACAATGATGTTATTGTCGGATTGTAGTTTCTTCATAAGTTGTTTATAACAGGCATTTTGCTTGTCTATATTATGGCGGGCTCGATTGGTTACAAAATATAGCTTTTTCAGATCTTTGATAACTAATTCATGATAAGTATCCAAATTGTCATGTACCATAACAGGCTGAAAGATAGATTTGGCTTTAAAAGGAGTAGTGCATAGATATATATATATATATAAAAAAAAAATATATATATATATTCACTGAAAAAACTATAGGTTTCACACACGTTATAGTTAGGAATTAGCATTTAAAAAACCTTGCAAACTCACTTAAAAAACCATAGGTTTCACACATGTTATAGTTAGGTGGACATTGCACTCGTAAAAAACCAATGAAATTCCCCCGTTATAGTTAGTTCAGATAACTATAACTCGTGCGCCCGCAATCCTCTGCTCATGACGTCACATATTACATCACTCATGACATGGTCAGTGGCATCACTCATGACATCACTGATGACATCATCCTTATGATAGAGTGGCGGTCGCGCGAGTTATAGTTATCTGAACTAACTATAACGGGGGAATTTCATTGTTTTTCTACGAGTGAAATGTCCACCTAACTATAACATGTGTGAAACCTATGGTTTTTTAAGTGAATTTGCAAGGTATTTTAAATGCTAATTCCTAACTATAACGTGTGTGAAACCTATGGTTTTTTCAGTGAATTTGTACGGTTTTTTAAAGGCTAAGTTATGTATTTATTTTTATTTTTTATATATATTTATTTTACAATAAACTACGAATTTTTTTTTTTATGGTTTTTCACCGTGTGCGCACGGTGCGCGCACCCGGCGGGGTTTTAAGAAGAAAAAAATTAAAATGTTTTTTTCTGGCTTTGGGGTCAGGAACTCTCTCCCCTGTCCCCTTTTCACGTTCACCACCTTCCTTTTTCACTCTCGCACTCAAAACAAACAAAATGGCGGCCGACACTTCCTGATTTCGACCGATTTGAGTGTTGACTGACATGTAACCACCAATCAGAATTACGCTCGCGCACGTTAGGGTGCGCGCACGGTGCGCGGTTATAGATATTTATGTACTTTAACTGCAATTTTCTCAGGAACTACTGAACAGATTGACTCCATATATGTAAAAGGCACATCCCTGACCTGAGGACTACCTCTTTGCCAAATTTCAAGTAATTCTGTTCAGCCGTTCGGGCTGTACCTTTGACTAAAGGTCCTATAGGAAAATGCATGGGGAAAACGGGTTTTGGGACCCTTCTTTTTTCTCGGCCCCCGCTTGACGAATCCCCCCGAGACTTTCAGGGTAGGAGCTGAGCGGAGCGCCCCATTAGTTTTGAAAATTTCGCGAGGGTTCGTCAACCGGCACCAAAGTTATTCAAAATAGAATTTTTAGATTTCCTATGGAAACACGGTCCTAACTATAACTATCTACTGGCGACCGCCAGTAGATAATATATATATATATATATATATATATATATATATATATATATATATATATATATATATATATATTACCTACTGGCAGTCGCCAGTAGGTAGTTATAGTTAGGACCAAGTTTCCATAGGAAGAGCATGTTTTGTTTTGCTTATAACTTTGGCGTTGTTTGATGAAACTTCATGAAATTGTCCAAACTAATTCTTTGTTCACATCAGCTCCCATGTGGGAAGTTTGGGGGTGATTCATCAAGGGGGGGCCAAGAAAAAAGGGGGGTCCCAAAACATGTTTTCTCCATGTTAATTTCCATAGGAAACTTTAGACAAGGCTACAGGTCGAACGGGGGAACGGGATTACCCCAACTTTGGCAGGGAGAAGGGTCTTGGTCTAGAAAGCACGCTTTTGTTTATTTGGTGTAAATCCATTTAGTAGTTTTTGAGAAATATTGCAATTTACAGATATCGATATTTGGGAATTCTGCCATCTGATTGGCTGAGGCGTTACAAGCTTGCTGCTTATTGGTTGGGAGTGCTGCGAGCGGTTGCAACTAGGAAGTGTTGGCCGCCATTTTGTGATTCCGTCGAAGCGAGTAAGGGTAAAAAAGGGGGGGAAAAGTAGGAAAGTAGATGGTAGGAGCACTGTAACCTTTGTGGGGGTGTTTAGAGTGTGCTATAGAGGGGGTGCGAAGCGAACTACTCATAGCTACCGGTCTGAAAGTGCTGGTTACGGAAATTAAGTAAGGTATTGTGTAGAATCTGATGCTGCTAAGGTGAGCTGGTGCGGGAGTCGGGGATGAAAGCGTGAGCCTAAACTGTGTGTCTTATGGTGTGAAGTCATGTGCCCTGGCCGCTGTGCCACACCTGTCTAAGTAGTCTCAGTAATATTTTACACGTAGTAGGAGGACGTTTTGCTTGGAAAACGGTAATTTGTATATGGTGCTTAGGTGATGTTATACAGGGAGTGTGAAGGTAAATCAATACGGTATTTGTAAAGTACAAACTATACAGAAAGCGTTAATTGATTGGAAGATAAGAAGCATTGGGTACTAAAAACTAGGGTGCATATTAGTTGCGTGAAAAAGCATGTTTGTCATTGGTTAATAAAGAGCAGTCTAAACGTGGAGTACATTCGATAGGATGAAATGTGCAAAGCTTAACCAGACGTGCTACTTGCAATTGGAAGGTACATTTGGAACTTAAAACAATGGCGAACTTTTAACCCGCAGGTGCTGTTCAATGTTCGAGAATATGCTGGGAAAAAAAACGTTACGTTTAAAAAAATCATGAACTTTTAACCTGCTGGTTTCTTAGACTGTTCCAAAAAGTGTGGTGATAAAATAGGTTGAACTTCTGATCTGTATGTGGCGCGGAATATTAAGTAGCTTTTCAGATGGAAAATTAAAAAATAACCAATGGAGATAAGTTTTGGAATGTCGATGAAGGAATTAAGTATTCTGATTTGTTCATTACATGTATTTATATGTGGAGTGACAGAAATTGTGCCATTACTGGTTCCATTCTTGATGAAAGCGGTGCATTACATGTACTGTGTGACAAAGAAAGAATTGCATGCGTGTGTGACATTTGAAATCTGCATACCAACTACAAAGGTGAGGTAGAAATGAACAGGGTGTGTTATGTGTTCTGTAGTAGTGATTAAGCATTTGAGGTGATATTTTTAAGTTTGAAAGTATTTTTATTTGAAAATAATATCCTGTTAGTAAAGTGTGGTGTTTCATATCAGTTATAAAATATGCATAAAGTTTGACCTGTTGTTATATAAGTACTTTATGTATGTTTAGGAATTTTTCACAAAGAAAAAATGTAGTTTGTCATCTTTAAAGGACTGTATGGTTTTGTAAATGAGGTACAGCGTTAATTTGAGTTTGTTAATGTATTCAGGCGAGATAAACAAAATGTCGCACGTTTGCAAATTATACTTTTTGTGGAAGTAGTGGGGAAGGGGGGTAGGAGATGTATGTGTTATTAAGTTAAAAGCGATAAAACCAAAGCCAGAAATAATATGTGGGCAGGTTGTGGTCTCATTTTTGACAGTGAGAGGTAGATTTGAATATACGTCTAGGGGCCATATTATGAAGGAACGGCGATAACATTATCGCCGCTTTAGCGGCAGGACACTGCCGCTAAAGCGGCGATAATGGGCTTGATAATATGCTCTTGTGAATTCCCATAGAAGCTGAGGTTCACACCAGAACCTGGGCTTCTATGGGAATTCACAAGGGTATATTATCAGGCCCATTATCGCCGCTTTAGCGGCAGTTTCCTGCCACTAAAGCAACGATAATGTTATCGCCGTTCCTTCATAATATGGCCCTAGGTAGGTTGTTGTACTGTGAGGCCGTCTACAGTGTTTGGAGATTACATGGAGAGGAGATGGTGATAGTAAAAGTGATACGTTCCTTTTATATGTACGCATAGTTTGAATCATTTGAATATAGGTTGAGATATAATATGAACATGGTTACTGGTTTGCATTTGGGTATAGTTAATAGTTTTAGTAGTTTACTCTCCCCATCCTCTGCTATACACTCTACAGAGTGTTTAAACGACTTTACAAACTTACAGACGTATAGCTAGTAAAGATGATGTAGTGCCACTGGGCCCATTTATAAACCGTGCTATGGGATGGTTTATGTTTTACCCGCCAATTTGCATGTTTGAATACTTTTTGCTGATAAGCGTTCCGGTAGACACCTGTTAAAATTAAGCCTGTGTATGGGTATAGTGGCGCTACTAGGAATGGTGGCGGTTTCTCTTTGATTTCGTACGGTTAAGCAATGGCGGGGGTGGGGTGGGAGAAGTGGGTATGTTGGTGATTAAAACACAGACTTTAGTAACGTGCAGATGTCTAGCTACTAAAGGTGATGTAGTACCACTGGGACCATTTATAAAGTACCCTATGGCATTGTATATGTTTTACTCGCAAATTTGCATGTTTTAATACGTTTTGCTGATGAGTGTTTTGGGAGATATCTGTTGAAATTAAGCCTCTGTATGGCTATAGTAGTGCTTCCAGGTTTGCTGGGGCTCTTTGTTTTATTGCGTAAAGTTAAGCAAGGGCGGGTGTGGAGGTGGTGTAGTGGTAGTGGACTATTTATAAACCGCCTTATGGTATGGTGTATGTTTTACTTGGAAAATTGTAGGTTTCAATACCTTTTGCTGATGAGTGTTCCGGCAGTGACCTGTTGAAATTAAGGCTATGTATGGCTATAATGGCGCTAACGGGAGTGCTGGGGCTTGTTGTTTTGATTTTGTAAGGTTAAGCAAGGGAAGGGGTGGGGGTGGGAGAGGTGGGAATGTTGCTGATTATAACACAGACATTTGTATGTGCATATGTGTAGCTAGTAAAGGTGATGTAGTGCCACTGGGTCAATTTATAAAGCGGTCTATGGCATGGAACATGTTTTATCCGGAAATTTGCATGTTTTAACACCTTTTGTGGCTGGGCGTTCC
The DNA here is from genome assembly GCF_964204655.1 of Triturus cristatus. Taxonomy (NCBI): domain Eukaryota; kingdom Metazoa; phylum Chordata; class Amphibia; order Caudata; family Salamandridae; genus Triturus; species Triturus cristatus. Next base: position 560,244,556 of record NC_140588.1, read on the forward strand.
TGCAGAGACTTGTTCAAATTAAGTCCCTGTATTGCTATAGTGGCTCTACCAGGTTTGCTGGGGTCTTTCTTCGATTTCATAAGGTTAAGCACGAATGGGGATGGGGGTGGTGTAGTGGCACTGGGCCCATTTATGAAGCGGTTTATGGTATGGTATACGTTTCTCTCGCACATTTGCATGTTTTAATACCTTTTGGTGATGAGTGTTCTAGCAGAATGCTACGCAAATCACACAACATTTCTGTGGATAACAAATCTTCGTGCTGATAGACACTCTTGCACTGTGGTAGAAGGCTGCCAGTGTTGATGGCAAATTATGAAACTTGGTGCCATTGTACATTTAAATACAAGCATGGATCATTTCTTTGTTACTATGGTGCAGTGAGGGCTTTAAGTGGGAAAAAAACTGGGGGTGCTCTAAAAGGGGCAGGGCAAACCTGTTAAAGGGGTGTGGGCTATCCAAGTAGGGGTATGGTCTACATGAATATAACTAGCATTGTGTGCTTAAGAAAATCCCCTCGAATTATCCTACGTTCGGGAAACACGCTCTTTAAAGGATTGCTCTTCCTCCTACAACATGGCTCACGTAGCATGATGTCTCCACTTCTTAGTAGTGAGCAAAATGAGCATGCACACATCGATGTGCATGCTCTGACTGCAGTGCAATAAAAAAAAAAAGAAAACTTGAATACATTTGCGAGGGCCGAAAATAGAGCCCGATAGAGACCCGTTTCGAGTTTTTCTGAAAATAACTGCCGGTGCTCAGAGCCGGCCCACATAAAGCCCTGCATCCATTCATTATAAGCACTGCGCCATCCAACTATCTTTCAATTCATTCAGGCATTCTTACCTACATACATGCATACATCTGTCCCTGCAGTTATTCTAAGTATCTATGAGCTCACTCGCCTATGGTAAGCACTGTGCCATCCATCCAGTTATCCTCTCATATATTCATACATACATCTGTCCCAGAACTAATCCTACGCGTCTATCAGCCCACCCATGTATCCTAAGCACTGGTCCATGCATTCATTTTTTCTTCCATTCATCCATATATCCACACATCCATCCTTCTAGCTATCCATTCATCCAGCTGGCCATCGATTCAGTCGCCCTTTATTCAACTATCCGTCCATATTTTCGTGCACTCTCCGCCACCGGTCCTAAATACTGCGTATTATACTCATCCATCTTGCCTCATAAGGGGCCGAAAAGGCTGGCCATAATCATTGAGAGACAAATGAAGTTTCTGATAAAGAACAAGAAAGCTTTGAGTTGCTCTTTGTGGACCAGAGTTCACCACCCTTCTCTGGTAGTGTTTTAAACAAAGGTTGATGTAGGGAAAGAAATGTAAAGCAGCTTTTCAGTGTAAGACGTTAATTTAGAAAGATAACGGGGCATATTATCAAGAACGGCGTTAAAATTATTACCGCTTTAGGGCAGGAAACTGCCACTAAATCGGCGATAATGGGCTTGATAATAAGCCCTTGTCAATTCCAATAGCCGGCCAGGTTGTGGTGTGAAGCTGGGCTTCTATGGGAATTCACAAGGGCATATTATAAAGCTCAGTATCGCCGCTTTAGCGGCAGTTTCCTGCCGCTAAAGCGGCGATAATTTTAACGCCTTTTTTGATAATATGCCCCTAAGTGAGCCAGGCCAAGTGTGTGTTTTCGTAGCTCTACAACAACACCCTGTGAAAGGTGAGAGCAGGGTTGTGTTGGAGTTGGCTGCATGTGTTTGTCTCCAAAGGTGCAACCAGAGCAAAATTTCGGGGGAGACTAGTTCTTTCAGCAATAGGCAGAGTGGGGATGTAGGGCCTCTAAAAAGGGGTGGGAAAAAACAGAGCATCATTTACAAGCGAATGGTCTTTTGAAGACTTGTGAAGTATTCGGGTGCGGCTCTGTGTGTGCTATTGTGAAGCTGTCTCAGGGAGTCCGGGGCAATGGGCGTTGTGCGCCTGGTGGTCTCTCTGCTAATCACGCCACGGTGATTTTCCTCCTGCGCTGCAAAAAGAGAAGGCAAATCGTGAGAGAAAATGGCTCTCTTTAAAGGATTTCTTTTCTACTACAACGCAACTCACCTGGCATGATGTCTCCACTTTTTAGTAGTGAGCAATGTGCATGGTCTCACTGTCTCACTACAGTCCAATAAAAAAAAAAAACGGACTACCTTCGCAAGGCCCGAAAATAGAGCCCCATAAAGATCCATTTCGAGGCCCCCAAAAATAAACTGCCGATGCTCAGACTCCCTTCCCTCCAATTAAAGATTTGGGTGCCGTGTTATGTTTGCGAAGTTGTAGATAAAATTGTTCTGCTAATAATGGTAATTCTCCTGTGGGCCGTTTGGCTGGCAATATCATCCTAAGTATATAGATTACAATTTTTAAAAATATTGGGGCATATTTACAATAACTGGCGCATCCCTGCATATCAGCAGGGATGCGCCAGTTATTGTGCGCCACAACTCCGCCACCATGGGGCAAAAACGGCACAGATGCGTGACTCATCTGTGCCGTAAAATTGGCGCATTGCTTGAGTTGCGTCGCACTTGCGACGCAGCTCCAGCAAAGCTCTGGGGGGCCCTATCTTGTTTATGCTGCGTCAATCCTTACGCCTGCTTCAGGAAGGCGCAGGGTTATGATGCAGCATGGGCCTAAAAGATTTCACTCCCTGTGCAGGAACGCCTACATTTGGCGCAGGGCTTTACATCGTGATGCATCTCCCAGATGCGTCACGTTGTAAGTACCCCGCACCATGGCGCAGGATTTGAGCCGCCGCTGCATCACAAAAGTGACGGGACAGCGGCGTAAATGAGGCGCAATGGGCTTGTAAATCTGCCCCATTATCTATAAAGTTGTCTGCGGTGGGTTGCAGAGGAAATGTGTGGGGTGGTGGGGTGTGGTGGAGAGGTGAAAAGTATGAGGTAGTGCAGTTACATGTAAATTGGAAAGGTGTATGTAAATAATTAAATAAATACTTGCTGTATGTTCTATGGCACTACCCGTCATCCTACTGCTCCCCTGCCGTGCTCCATCACGTTGCAGCACTGCCTCTGTAAGCCGTCAGTAGAATTTATGTAATTGTATGTTATTATTGTAATATATGAAACTGATGTAAAAAATAATTTAATCTATTTTTTTTCAGAATTTTTTTTCGTTTGGATAAAAATGTGAAAATGCCTAGAAGAACTGAGAAAAAAAGACAAGAAAAGAAGCATTTATATTTGCAGAAAAGAAAATATATGGAATTACAAAAAAATTAGGGCACTACACAAACAGTTTCTTCTGGTAAAAACACTAGACAATTTCTGAAGAAAATATTCTGAACATTTAATGAAAATAACATCACAAAAAGGAAAAAGAAGAATTTTTCAAGTAAGAAGAAGGAGACTTCAAATTCAAATACAAGGAAAAGAAAACATGATAAAGAAACAGTATCTGTTACCCGGAGACAAAAACAGTTTCAAGAAATTCGTCAGAGACTTTTTCGAAGTAGAATGATGCAGAATTTAATGAGAACATGCTGCAAATATAAAAAGAAAGTTCTGCAATTCAACCAGAAGCAGCGTATCGAAAGTATAGTGGATACTGCTTTTACTTTAAAACAGAAGTTATTCATTGTGATTTTGAAGACGATCAAAGTATTAGATAAAGTAATGAAAGTGTTGAAAGAGAAAAGTAGAAGAAAAAGACTTGTGAACAAAACCAACTTTTGCAAAATCTTTAGTGGACATTGGAAACATACTTCTAGCAGTGAGCCTTTTTTTAAGGAGGAAAGTTACTTCTAGGAAAATAGTTTACCATTTGCAGTTGATACTGGAGGTCGTTGCTACGAAGTTCAGGATGGTTGTCCCCTTCCAAAAGAGGAATTGGTTGGTAAAAGTGAAGAAGAGATAATAGTTGAAGACGTGCAAGGGAAACGTACACAAGCTCCTGTGTATAAGTGGGGTTGTAGCAGTATTTGTAGTATTCGATAGGAATCTATTGATATAATGCGAAATTTGCTACGAGAATATACACAGAAAAGTATTAAACAGAAGATTAAGTTGTTGCAAAGACTAGATCCATGTAATGTAAGAAAATATACTGAGAAACATGGGCATTCTCTGGCTTGTATTTCAAGAAAAGTGTGTAAAAGTGTTTTTCATCACTTGAGGATGTTAGCAGTACACCATTCATAAATACGGAAATTTGTAAGGAAACTGTACTATGTAAAAAGTCCTGCATTATGTTTAAGTGAACTGAATACAGCTCTTTTATATGGTTCTTTATCAGATGTTCAAAAAAAGTGTGTTGATATTGAAATGCAATATTTGGTTCAGAAGAGCAGTTAATAGAAAGTGAAAGTTTGACAATTACAGATGTTGAAGGAGATGGGAAAGTGATTAAAACTGATCAGTTTGAAGAAGAAATTAGAAGGTTTAATGTAGCGTGCTCTGAGATGTTATGTTATTTGCACTTGTAGAGCACGCGATTACCCTTGGGTGTCCTGGCGCTAAGCACTGATTACCTGAGGAAGCCGGGGAGCACTATTGCAGGAAAAGCCATGTCTTCAAGCCCCTACGAAAGGACAAAAGATCTGGGGCCATTTTAAGGGAGAAAGGAAGCTCGTTCCAGGCCTTGGAGGCACAAAGACTACCTCCCCAATTGAGTTTTCTAACTTTAGGAATTTGCATTAGTTTGGCACTGGTAGAGCGAAGTGTTCTGCCCGGTACATACCAATGAAATTGCTGCTTAAGAAATTCAGGGCTGATACCATTAACGGCCTTAAAAACAATGCAGAGGGCTTTAAAACGAACGCTTTGTTATATCGACAGCCAATGTAGTTTCCTAAGTTCTCCCTTTACTGAAGCAAATTTTGATGTACCGGTCACCAGTCTGGTTGCTGCGTTTTGGACCAACTGAAGCCTATACATATGCTGTTTTTGTATATTCAGATAAAGACTATTACAGTAGTCCAGACGCGATGTTACAAGGGCCATAACTATTGTCTTAAGATCGCTTCCATTCAGGAAAATCTTAATTTTCCTAATGATTCTAAGAATCATAAAACAGGCTGAGGTCACAGAGCTTATTTGGTCACCCAGGGTAAGTGTGTTATCCACCAACACCCCAAGGTTTTTGGCCTTCCTAGAGGGTACGGGATAAGGTCCCAGATCTTCCGGCCACCAATCCGGTGTCCATACTAAAGGATTGACCCCAAATTTCAGGACCTCCGTCTTGTTAGAATTAAGCTTCAAGCAATTTGAGGACATCCAGTAGGAGATAGCCATCATACATTCAGAGAACTGATCCCCAATTTCTTTCTCATTTCCTTTAGCCAGTGACAACACTATTTGTGTGTCATCTGCATAGGAGGTAAGCTGGAAGCCAAAGGATCTAATGACTCCTGCCAGTGGTGCTACATAGATATTAAAAAGAGTAGGGCTAAGAGAAGAGCCCTGTGGCACCCCGCAAGGGAGAATAAATAGTTTAGATGTATGGTCATCCAGCTCCACCGTTTGAGATCTGTCGGTTAGGAAAGATTGTAAAAGTTTCCAAGCTAGACCTTTGACACCAATCTCAGACAACCGGTCCATCAATAATTTATGATGGACGGTGTCAAAGGCAGCCGACAGATCCAGTAGAATTAATACTGCACTACCTCCTCCATCAACGGCCTCTCTAATTTCCTCAGTGGATTTCAGCAATGCCAACTCCGTGCTATGATCAGCCCTGAACCCATATTGTGAAGGGTCCAGTGAGTTATTGCGATGAAGAAAAGCACTGAGTTGAATATTCATTTCTTTTTCCAGGATTTTAGCAGGGAAGGGGAGCCACGAGATGGGCCTGTAGTTATTAACATCCTTGGGATCCAGATTCTGTTTTTTCAGGAGAAGAAGGACAGAAGCCAGCTTCCAAATGCCAGGAAATATACCGGAAGAAAAAACATTGTTTAGCAAGGGGGTCAGGGCCTTTCCAATAACTTCAGGCACTTGTTTAGTGATCCACGCTGGACAGGGATTGTTAGGGGCTCCTGAGCGAATTGAACTCAATAACTTAATTGTCTTAGACATCTCCAGTGGTATAAATTGATCAAAAACCAAGGGAGGATTAATATTGGACACCTTGAGCATATTAAAGTTCAACTGAGCCGTCTTGTCAATGTCTGTAAAAGAAGAGAATATAATCTCGACCTTATGTTTAAAAAAGTCGGCAATGTTATCACAGAATGTTGAGCTACTATAGCTCCTTGGTGTGCTTGGAGTGGACAACTTTTTAATAATACTAAAAAGTTCCTTCGATTTGGACTTGGCCAGTGTTATCTGGGTGGAAAAGAACTTTCTTTTCGCTTCCAGTAACAGATGTTTATAGGTAGTGATGCTCCGTTTATATACTTTCTTGTCTCCTTCACTATAATTCTTCCGCCAGGCCCTTTCTAGTAGTTTACAGTCCGATTTTTTAACTCTTAGATCATCAGAATACCAAGGGGCCGACGGTATCACTTGTTTAGGAATCCAAAGTTTCCTAGGAGCTAATTGATTACAGGTAGAGGCCAACCATTGGTTGTAGGCCACTGCAGCTTTATCCACTCCAAAGGGGAGGGGCCGCATAGAGCTACTGAGGGAATTGTGAAGTTTATTAATATTCACTTTCCCCCATGCTCTAGATACAATCTCCTGTACTGGTCTGAAATTATCTTGGAGATTTCTGCAAACAATTAGTTCGAACTGAATGGCAGAATGGTCTGACCAAGATATGGGAAGGACTGAGGTAACAACAAGCTCATGGTTATTTGAGTGAATACCATCAAAGGTGTGACCTTTTTCATGTGTAGGAAGCTTCACCAATTGTTGGAGGCCGCCGGCCTCCATTATATGCTCCAGCCGATTAGTGTCAGAGTCCAAATTATTTTCTAGGTGAAAATTAAAATCGCCCAATACTTTATAGGATTCCAGACATAGTCCATCTTCGAGTAGGGAACCTACTGTCTCTAGAAAACCCGATTTCGGCCCTGGTGGACGATAAAGTAGAAAACCTTTAAAGGTTCTACAGTTCTCAACGTGAATATTAAATGCTAGGGCTTCGCATGAGATGTTGGAAATAGTAAAAAAGTTAGGCTCCAAGGAGTTATGGTATATAACAGTGAGCCCTCCGCCTTTTTTAAAAGGCCTCTCCAGTGTATGGCAGTGATACCCAACAGGCGTTGCCTTCAGTATATCGGGACCAGAAGCACTATCAGTCCAGGATTCAGCGATAAAAGCCAGTTTTACCTGAAGGTCCTCTAGCAGTAATGCACATTCCGTACTATGCTTAACCTGAGACCTAGCATTAAGCAGAATACATTTTAAGGCACCTCCGCTGTTTGAGTTCAGCTTATTACCTATCTGAGCATTGGGACCAAATGTCGGTAGATTGAAAATGTAAGGTACTTGTAGTTGGCAATAGGAGCATAAGGAACTCTCTATATTTTTATCATTTCTAGTTAATGGGAAAGAGGGACGGCATAACCTACCATTGGCTGGGTTTAAACCATGTAATTCCTTATTGTTATACCTAATACGTATTGGGGCAGAAAGGCCAGGGAGACTGGCCCTAGGCCCGACCGGCGCACGGACGGGCGCAGACGGGCGCAGACGGGCTTGCCTTAGGCGTGCCATCGGCGCGCCAGCGGCGCGTCCGCATCAGTATGCGGGCTAAATAGCCCCGCTTTGAGCAACTAGACTGCTGACCTGCTGTCAGTGTACAGCGGGTTCGATCCCCCCCTTCTCTGACCCCATTTAAAATCAAGTTTAAAATTCACATTGAGGTGTGCAACAAGTTAAAATGCAGGTAAAACGTTAAGATTCAAAGCAAAATGTAAAAGACAGCTTGTAAATAGGAAATGTCTCACCTGGCGAGCTCTCAACACAGCTTCGCCAGGGGATCAGTGCTGCGCGCCCGCGTCAGCATGCGGGCTAAATAGCCCCGCTTTGAGCAACTAGACCGCTGACCTGCTGTCAGTGTACAGCGGTTTGAGCCCCCCCTTCTCTGACCCCGTTTAAAATCAAGTTTAAAATTCACAATGAGGTGTGCAACAAGTTACAATGCAGGTAAAACATTAAGATTCAAAGCAAAATGTAAAAGACAGCTTGCAAATAGGAAAGGTCTCACCTGGCGAGCTCTCAACACGGCTTCGCCAGGGGATCAGCGCCCAAATCAGATACCAAACTATGTTTGTGTTTGTTGTCGACGTAGTCATTATAAAAGTCAAACTAGGAATGTTGATTTGTATTTGAAAAGTGAAAAGTAGAACAATAGTAAGTGGGAAGAATTTGCAACTTACTTGTTGGTGGAAGGGCGATTTGAGTTAGGTAGTGATCAACGTAAATGTAAATATTTTTACAATACATTAGAAGAGAACAAAATGCCTGCTAGAGCAGTACATAATAACTTAGAATTAGTAGCTATTCCGGAGGAACTGGCAGAATTGAATACATATGAGTTGGTTCTAATTCAATCTCTTCGTCCTTTTCAAACTATAATTTGAAGGAGCCTAAAACAGGTAAACTGCCACCAACCAACATGCAAAGAGGGCTGCAAGGAAGAGTGGTCTACTTGCCTTTGGATTTTAAGAAAAATATTGAAACTATTGCTGGAGAGAAAGAGGAAAATGAGGCAGTAGTCATTCTAGTAAATGGTCTTCCAACAAAGAGTCGGAAAATATGGCAAGAATTTGTGGATGTTAATAATGTTGAAGAGGCTACCTTATATCTTATAGAGAACAATATTTATTACAAAACAGTAAATGTGGATGAACAGGTAATAAGTTTAGAAGATGAATGTGAAATTACAAGTGATCAAATAGAGAAAGTGGACAAGTCAAGGACTGAAGAGATTTATGAACATTACAATATGTCCTTTGCATTCAAAAGAAGTAATAGGAAGCAGCATTGAGTTATTTGAAATGAAAAAAGCACAGGGAACTCCAATGAGTGTTTGGGAGAAGAGCTTGGAAGCTCGTTGTTTTCCACAGCTGTTTCCTACTGGAGAAGTTGGACGATATGATGACCGACCTGTACGTATTCCAGCTTCCGAATATCGGTCAACAAGATTATATTCTGAAGATCCTAGATTTCGACAGTGCATTCCATACATTTTTCTCCTTTTATTTGAAAGTGATTTATCTTCTCTGTTGTATGCAGTGAACCACATACTTAAAACTGGAGTTCATCAATCACTTCTTTCTGTGAAAGAATTTGTGAAGAAAGTTGAAAACACAGATGAAAATTTAGAAGCACAGTTAATCAATTTGATGGCATGTCAACGTGGAACAAATGAGTATTGGTATGGTCGTCATGGAGAACTCAAGTGTATGTTACAGAACTTAGGTACACCAACATGGTTTGTCACACTTAGCTGTGCAGAGTATGCATGGGAAGATTTGCTTGAGTTTCTAAGAGAAGTGAATTCCAATATTAAAAATGTTGAAATAAAGACTCCTGGTGAACTGTGTTCATTGGATCCTGTAAATGTGTGCAGATATTTTAATCATAGGTTTCAAGCTATGATGTCTTTTATCTGCAATAAAAAGAATCTACCTCTTGGAGAAGTTACCGATTTCTTTTGGAGAAAGGAGTACCAAGCAAGCGGTGCACCTCATATACATATGCTACTATGGGTCAAGGATGCACCTAAATTTGGAACTGATACTGATGAAACAGTATCGTCTTTCATCGAACAGTATGTGACATGTGAGATTCCGAGAGAAGAAGGAGATAGAAGCTTGAGACAGAAAGTTTTAAGTTTCCAAAGTCACCGCTGTAGAAAGTACTGCAGAAGAAAATACAAGTCTAAAGGAAAATGTTACACCAAATGTCGGTTTGGTTTTCCACGTCCAGTCATTTGTAAAGGAAGAGTAATATCTTTGTTTTCTTCTGTATGGCACACAATAACTCAGAAATCTCCATAGAATACCTACAACTTAAAAAGAACAGAAGTGTCAAAGTATATCAATTACTACAATCCAGTAATTTTAAAAATGTGGAATGCGAACATGGACATCCAGTATGATGCAGATAACTCAATTGCTGTTGCCCATTATGTTACATCGTACATAACAAAATCAGAAAAAACAGAGATGAAACAAATGTGGGAAGAAATTGCCCAAGAGAAAAGCGTCAGCAAAAAATTGTACAGCTTTACTTTGAAAATGCTTTCCCACCGAGAAATTGGATCCTATGAATGTTCAGACCGCTTGTGCTCTTCAAGTTTATATTCAAAGTCTCGAGGAATCATTTGGGTAAGTTTAGGTCTTGCCTGCTCACGGAATAGAGTGTTGAAATCATTAGAAGAAATTGAATACTTAGCAGCAAATGAACCAGACAGTATAGACATTCTTAAAACTAATATGTTGGACACATACTATCCGAAAAGGAGTTGACATCTGGAACAGCTATGTCTGTATGAAGTACTTCAACATTACAGCTTCAAAAGAAATGTTAAACAGAATTTAAAAGAAGGAAAATATGCAGCAGTTGGATGTCATGGTTGTTTAGTAAAACATGCAAAGGGTAATCTTATAAACCACAAGAAATTCAGTTGTGAATCTCCAGATAAGCGAGAATTTTACTATTTAGCACTTCTTCAACTCTTTAAACCATGACATAGCGAAAGTGAATTACTTGGAGACTTTGACTGCTACGAAGATTCTTTTAATGCATGTAAAGATAGCATTGCATGTGCAATTTTCCCTACATATTTAAAAATGTTGAATGATGAAGTTGAACAGGAAAAGACTATTACAGCTGAAATAGCTAATGAAAGTTCTCAAGATAGTCAAAGTAGTGGAAAATGTAGTCAAGATCCTCTTGGACAACCAATACTGGAAAATGAAGCAGCGATTGCTATGCATGAAGTCGAAATTGCAATGCAACAAGCACACGAGGAGAATATTACATTGAAAAAGTTAGAAGAACAACTAAATGTTGAACAGAAAGAAATAGATGTACAAGTGAGAGAACAGATAGAACATGGTTTGTTGCATGAAAAAAAAGTGTGTGTGTGTTCATCTTTTAAACCTCTTCTGATGTACATCAGTGGTCAAGCTGGGACAGGTAAAAGTTTTTTAATTAAAGTTTTGACCAGTTATCTTCAAAAAACTACTGGTTCACATTTATGTTCTGTGGTAACAGCTCCAACTGGATTAGCTGCACACAATGTTAAAGGAGTTACTTTGCATAGATTACTGATGTTACCAGTTGAGCATGATAGTAAAGTACAACATCAGAAGTTGTTTGGAGAAGCTTCTCATGAACTGTCGAGAGTGCTGAAGAAAATGAAACTATTAATTAATCATGAGGTGAGCATGGTCTCAAACTTAATGCCTGCTTTTGTACACTTAAGATTGCAGCAGGCATTAAAAACAGATTATGACGTTCTCTTTGGAGAAAAACATTTAATTGTATTTGGAGATCTGCTACAACTAACACCTGTAAAAGGAGAACCAGTGATTAAAACTCTTCTACATGAAGACACAAAGAAATCTCTGGGAAGTATTGGAAATGTGAATCTGTGGTTAAATTTTGAATATAAAGAACTCACTCAGAATATGCGACAAGCAAGAGATGAAGACTATGGAAATATTCTAAAAGATGTAAGAATTGCTGTTCTAAGCAAATATGGTAAAGAAGCTTTTCAAAGTCGTCTACTAAAGAACTTGTTTACAAATGAAAACACACCAGCAGAAGTAATGTACAAGAAAATGAAAGACAAAAAGTCTATAGTTTGCTTAATGCCTACAGTAGAAGAGTGTTATACGTTTAATAGAGAGCTTATGAAATTGGAAAATGAAGAAATAGTTCACATTGAAGCTATAGATAAAATCGAGCATCAAGGAATAGCAATTCTTCTTTCAGAAAAACTACAGACTAAATTGGAGTCTTTTGAAAAGTCCGTATCAAAAACTGCTGGCTTAGAAAAAAATGTAGATGTATGTTTAAACTGTCGGGTAATTTTGAGGCGTAATCTGAATGTAGAAGAAGGTTTAGTGAATGAAGCAATGGGAAAAGTTGTTGATTTTTTGAAATATCAAAATAGAAATGGAATTGAATTCTTGAAAGTTAAATTTGATCAGATTACAGAGGTAAAACAGATTGTGCGCTGTGCTGTATGTTTTTTGCTTGTAAAAGACTTGTATGTTCGTGGAATGGTATATGTTGCATTATCTCGAGTTAGAACGTTTTCTGGTTTGTATTAATTGATTTTGATGAGAACAAGGTTATTGCTGATGTTAATTGTGTAAGAGAATATAATCGTTTGAGAAGGCTTTATGCTCCAAGTTTAGGTGAATATCCTATTTATGAGAAATGTGTTGTGTGTTCCAAACGCAAACATGGTGAAGAATCAACTATGGTTGGAAAGCAGAAACAAAATCAAGAGAAAAAAAAAGATGTAAAGAAGAAGAAAATACAAACAAGTGATGATGTTGCCGGATTCCAATTAGAAAATGCTTCCGGTGTCAACTGCTATGGTAATGTTATTCTAAATGTTATATTTTATCTTGAAGATGTTTATGGTGAAATTATGGAAAGTCAGGATAAAAGATTATGTTCGGCACTTTATACTTTATTTCAAGAATTGAGAACTGATAGAAGTAAGATCCATTCTGCTTTTGGTATTCTCCAACTGTTGGATACATGTACTGGATCTTTAACATTCAGTGCTAATATACAACAAGATGCACAAGAATTTCATATGGTTTTGCTTGGAGTACTAGAAGATGAAGGAATTCAGATTGAGAGTTTATTTGGACTCAGTTACAAATGGGAACATTAATGTGAACAGTGTTCGTTAACTTCAAGCAATTTCTATATTTGACAATACCTGACTGCAAATCTGTACCATTTTCCAAATAACTAAAAGAAGCAGATCACAAGATGATCTGTTCTCGTTGTAAATCAACAATGCTAGCTACATTATGCCCTCAAAGATATGGAAAATATTTGATTATAATGCTACAACGCTGTAGACCAAATGGAAGAAAAGTGGAAATCAAAATTAAAAATGTTGTTGCCAGTCAAGTATCTATTTCTGGAAGAACTTTTGCAACAGTTGCTATTGTTTTCCATGCTGGAAGTACTACTACAAGTGGACATTATACAGTTTATTTAAAGTGTAATAATGGTTGGGGTCACTGCAACGATACACACTTGGAAATACAACCGAGATTGCCTTATGAATTACCCAACTCATACTTGATATTTCTGAAACAAAGATTTTAGATACACCACTCGGCTTTGTGGGAAGGTGTAAAGATACTTTAAGTAATTCATACTGGATGCTTTCAAAGTGAAATTCTTGATACATTATTTGGTGTGCTGAGAAAATGTTCACAGAAACTACGAAGTAAAGGTAAGATTTGAAGATTGAAAATAGTATTGGATGTGTTATTTGTGTTGATTTTGTATTATATTTGTGAGAATTAGGGATTTGTTTTTTTAACAATCTAGTTGATTGTTTTTTTTCCCTACTGTTTATGATGAAACTACTCTGACATCACTGTGAATTGTGAAGTTAAGTAGTAGCTGATGACAGCAAAAAAGGGAGAAAAATTGTTTTCTGAATGTTAAATTATTTTGTATTTTTTAAAAACTCACTGTAATTTGTGAAATATATTACATTACATAGTAGTTTTGCAGTTTATTGTATGTACTTGAAAAGTTAGAAAAAATAGTAGTAATGACAAATAGCACAATAATAATTCGATATTTAAAAAAACCTTTGCAATTCACTGCAAAAACCATAGGTTTCATGGACGTTATAGTTAGAAATTAGCATTTAAAAAACCTTAGAAATTCACTGAAAAAACCATAGGTTTCAGAGACGTTATGGTTAGTTGGACATTTGACTCATATAAAATTCACCTGTTATAGTTAGTTGAGCTAACTATAACTCATGCGCTCGCAATGCACTGCTGATGATGTCACATATTACATCACTCATGACATGGTCAGTGACATCACTCATGACATCACTGATGACATCTCAAATGACATCACTGATGACATCACTGATAACATCATACAGTGAATGTGTTGTTCTGTAAACTATAAATATTTTTCTTTTCTTTAATTACAGGCATGAGCGGCAGTAAAATGAAAGGCAGAGAACTACTGACAACGTCACAAGTACCTTTATTGGCCACAGGTGAAGCCTCACGTAATGCAATGTATCATGTAATCAGTAGTCTTGAATTTAAAGCCACAGTTCATAATAATGTTCCTTCTGCCTACTTGTAAATTTTCATAACTAAGCCATAAATGGGCTTCCCATGCAAAGAGTTCTTTGTTGCAAAAATGAGTGCCATGCCGATGGACCTCTCATGGCTCAATCATCCAGAGTCACCGGCCTGCTTTCTCCACAGTGGTGCAATCCTCACAGCTAGGCTGCCGTGCTTTTATTAAGTTCCACAAGTGCCCCAGGCTTTTAGGACACACTCTACATCAGCATACTTTTCCAAAGGCAGCAGCGCAGACAGCGATACATAGGCATCAATTAGTTCGCATTACGTGTTTCAGACAGATGACTGTCCTTGATCACAGGCACGAGCGGCAATAAAATGAAAGGCAGAGAGCTACTGACAACGTCATCAGTGAAGTCATCAGTGATGTCACTGACCATGTCATGAATGATGTAATATGTGACGTCATCAGCAGTGCATTATGGGGGCGTGAGTTATAGTTAGCAAAACTAACCATAACGGCCAAACTTCTCTGGTTTTGTACGAGTGAAATGTCGAACTAACTATAACGTCCCTGAAACCTGTGTTTTTTTCAGTGAATTTCTGAGGTTTTTTAAATGCTAATTTCTAACTATAACGTCCCTGAAACCTCTGGGTTTTTCAGTGAATTTCAAAGGTTTTTTAAAATGATAATTCCTAACTATAACGCCCCTGAAACCTATGGTGTTAATATACACACACTATCCCTAAATAAAGTTCTAGCGATTATAGTTCCATTCCTTTCACCGCTCATTTGAGATGTCATGAATGATGTCATGAGTGATGTAACTGACCATGTCATGAATGATATAATGTCTGATGTCATTAGCAGTACATCGTGGGGCCTAAGTTATAGTTAGCTCAGGTAACTATAACTCCTGAATTTCACTGGTTGTGTATGAGGGAAATCTGAGTCTAACTACAACGTCCCTGTAATCTTTGTTTTTTTCAGCAAATTTCTCGGGTTTTTTTAACGTTAAGTAGGATGCATATCACAATGGATGATGGGGGATTGGAAGCAGGGCCTGGCCTGGCATTGTGCTGCCACCACCCAAGCTTGCTGCTCCTGCCTCCCCTCGTCCTAGCCATCCATTGCTCAAGTCCATGTCCCTGCTCCCTTATTACAGCCCTGTGTGGCCGTTGTTCTGCCGCTGGCCTTTCCGCCTTCTCTGAACAGTTAGCTTGCTGTCCTATCTACCTCCTTTCTATCCTCTGTTGTCTGAATACATTCACTAGCCTTCTCCATCCGGTCAAGCATGGTCTGATGTGCTGCCACTAGCCTCCATTTAGTATGATGTCCCAGTCCACTCCTCCTGCTCTCCATTGCCCAATTCTATGCTCCTTCATTGACCTCCTGCTTAGCCTCTGTGCTTAGCTTGCTGCCCCGACTCCCCTACCCCCTGCCCTTTGATGTCTATGTGCATGCCCCTGCTCGATCCTTTTTGCCCACCATGTTCTATGGACCTCTCCTCCTATCTACTCTGAGTGTTCTGTTGAGCTTGTCCAACACAAAGAGAGAAAGGGTTTTAACAAAGGGAATACTCCTAGTCCCCTTAACGTATAAATAATAAACAAATGAAGGAGTATACCCAAAAGACGAAGGGTATCGGCGTGATATAGAGAGGTTTAGGAAGACCCCTAACTCACCAACCTAGTTGGTGACATGCTTCATCATAGGGGTCCATCCCGAGTACCCGAATGCTTCCCGGGTGTGTTTCAACACCTGATAACAATGGAGCAGGTAAGTCGTAACAGTGGTGCAGGTGATTAGAATCGTTTTTATTTAACTCCCTAAGAATTTTATTATGGAGAAATAAGACAAGGTTAAAAACAACTTGAGATACCTGGTAGGCTAAATTGACCTGTGGTATCTGGTGCAAATAAAAGTGATCGTGGTCTACATGTTTCAAACTTTAGACGATATTACCAGGTTTTCTTCAGGACCTATATCAATGATCCGAGTGGTATACACACGCTAAGGTGTACCCTACTCTGGGTCAATCAACAACCACACCGTGTACTAACAGTAGGGTAACCTCTAAGCACTCTGTGAAAGGGAAAAAATCTGAAAGAGAAATGAACAATCACACAGTTAATCACGTGTGCTTAGACCAAAGGTGATTCTTGTGATCCTCTCATACGTGGCTTCAGTTTGAGTTATCCAGCGTGGTATACACACTCCATGCACGGCATACAGTGCATGCGTGAAACCACCCATTGATGGTGTCAATAAAGCATTATTCTCCAGGGGTGAAAAGCTGAACCTGATTATTTTGTCTGACCCACACATAACATTTTTAGTAGTGGGTGTCTCACTGCTCAAATTTGAATGAACACATGTCGTGGTAGGAGCTATTCAAAGTATGCATGCATAATTAGTGTTACTAAACTGTGGTACATGTTGAGGGGAGATCAAGCTTACTAGAGGCTCGATTCAGACACGCCTCATGGTAACCGTAGTACGTGCTGGCTCTAGTCATACTCAAGAGAAAGAAAAAACGAGGTGTCATTGCAGTTTTTTGAGGACGTACCTTATTTAAGTGAGATCGTGGCAAACTGTAGCCCACCCGCCTTCTATATCCACTTACTTCGTCAAACCATGCCACCCCCTTGTCTGCCTATTTTATTACCCTGCCTGTCCACGTTCCCTAACCCTATCCCCTTCCTCCTGTCCTCCATGGACCATTTTACTGCCACATCCTTCTGCCCTCCCTTGTCTGTTGTGCTGTAACTGCTCCTCCTGTCTGCCCCATGTGGCCTGTTGTGAGGCCCCTTCCCCTTAACTCTCTTGTCTTTGCCCAGCTCCTACCCCTCCCTTCTATCCTCCATGGTCCTTTGTGCATGCCCTTGCCCCCTTCTTCTTGCCCATCATGGCCATTGTGCTGCCACTAATCCTCCCACTTGCCATGCATGGTCTTCTGTGCTGCCACAGCCCCTCCCACCTTCCCTGTGTGGTTAGCTAGCTGCCCCTGACCCTCCCACCTTCCCTCCATGGTCTGTGTGTATGCCATTATAGTCTCACTGTGGATCTTCATGGTGTGTCTTGCTTCTAGTGCCCATCCTGCCTGCTTCCATGGTCAGCTTGCTGCTCCTGCCCTGCCTCCTTGCCCCCTGCTCTCTGTTTTCCATGTGCAGACCCCTATTCTCTCCCTCCTGGCTTGTCTGTTCCATTGTTATGCCCCTGGTCCCTCCCTCCTGCCCTTTATGTTCCGTTATGCTGCAGCTTTCTCTCCTGTCTGTTCATTATGGTCAGTTAGCTGCCATTGCCTCTTTCCCTTCTGTTCTCTGCTGTCCATGCA
This sequence comes from Triturus cristatus, assembly GCF_964204655.1. NCBI lineage: Eukaryota > Metazoa > Chordata > Amphibia > Caudata > Salamandridae > Triturus > Triturus cristatus. The sequence continues at coordinate 560,262,094 of NC_140588.1, forward strand.
CATGGTCCTGTCCCCTCCCTATTGCTTTCTATGGATTGTTGTGCTGCACTCACGTCCGCATGCCCTGTGTGGTTTATTGTGCTGCTGCAAACCCTGATGCCTTCCCTGTATGGTCAGGTTGGTGCACCTCTCCATGTCCATCCTGTCCTCTGTTATCCGAGTCCATGTCTCTACCCCAATTCCTCCTGCCTTCCATGGTCCAATGTACCATACTTGCTAACATTTTGAACTTGGTAAGAGGGAGATTTTGAAAAAAAACTGGGGTATTGATTTTCCCCATTGACTTACATTGAAAAAGAGGAGATTGTAGACAGGAGACAGATCAAATAAATCCCATTTGGGCTAAAAACATTGGGCGTTTCCTGGCTGAATCGGGTCTGTTGGCATGTATGGTTGTAGTACCACTGCCTCTTCCTCCTGCCCACAATGGTCTATGATATTGCCACAGCCTCTCTTGCCTGTCCTGTATTGTTGGTTTGTTGCCCATGCCCCCCTTTCCACTGCCCTTCATAGTCTGTTGTGCTGCCCCTGCCTTTCCTGCCTGCCCAGTGTGGTCAAATTGTTGCCTCTGCACCCTACTACCTGCCTTTGATTTTCTGAGTCATGCCCCTGGCCTCTGCCTCTCAACAGAATCCTAATGAACAACTAGATTGCTAACATTCTATATTTATTACAAAAGTGTGGCATGCCTGACGTCATCTTGATGTAATCAAAACTGTAATACCTAGAGCATTTCCTTTAGAAATTACATATATGAGAGGGTCTTATTTGCATCAAAATTATGGTTAGTGCTCTAAAAAACTAAAATGAGGACATATTTTCTGAGTTTTCAAATAGTGACAAAGCACTTTTTTAAATTATTTATCTTTATGTTTTTTATCCAGTTGACCACTTGATTAAATGTTGCACTTAAGGGAGAGGATGTGGTGTTACTTCCGGAGCTGCAGACTTTGCAACTGGGGAAGAACGTTGGAGTTTCTGCTTCAGCTCGACATTCTGTGATTCTGGTCAAATCACTTAATCTCCCTATGTCTTCAACCAAAATGAATTTGTCCTTGTGTGATGTAACCAATGCTCATCTAAAGCACTCCAATACCTGACCAGTCTGCACTATCTAAAACTGCAAAAACACAAAAAATAAAAAGTGTTTTGCTCACTTCTGTCATTGGGCTACATCTGGATGATATTTGTGCTACATTTGGGCTCTTTTGTCTCTGGTGTCCATCTTGGGAGATTTATTTGTTATGAAGTTTCCTAATTTCCTCATTTACTGCAGTCTCCTCAGTAGGAAAGGCATTCAGATGTATCACACATTTGCCCCCGATTCCTTAACGCCATTGGCCTTTCCGCCAACACGTTCCATCGGACGTTGTACCGGATTGACACAGCGGCCTCAACGATTTACAAATCTAGTACCATACATGATGCCCCACCAACTGCTTTTTCCTAGAGCACTACCTTCAATCTAATGACCTATTGTCCTGATGATGACCTGAAATCATTCAGGTTGAAACGCCGTCGACTACACAGCAAAGACCTCAGGCGCTCTTGTGGTAAATTCAATTACCTGTATAATTTTGTACTGACACTTTGTATATAACTTGCATTGTTTTTTGACCACCTTAATCTTAATTAATCTCACCGTTCACGCTGTTTTTTTGCACCCTTGTGTCACTGCGCCGTCTACCTCTTACCAGCATGCTCAGTGCTCACCTTGTGTGTTATGGTCATTGTATAATAGATGTATTGTAGTGCCTCTTAACTACTTACCGAATTATAAAATTGACTCTCTTCACCTCACCCTTACCTTGTGGTCTCCTCTCCCTTGTTCCCCTTCCCACATGTGATTGATCTCACTACTCTTAAATTGTCCTCTCCTAATATTCTCCAGTTGAGACATTGTTTTCTGTTGCTGGTATTGAAAGTGCATGTTTCAGTCTGCATGTCAGAAGTTTTTTAATGAAATATAAGAGGATTTGAGAAGCCACTCAAAATATGCCCCATTTTTTCTTTCTGCAGCACTAATCAGAATTTCTATGGCAAAATGAACGCCCTCATTTTGTTCCTTTTTAATTTAAATGTTTTAAGAGTTACCACTTTATTCCAATCAAGATGGCTTCAGGTGTGCAATACTTTGTCATAAATAAGACTGTTAGCGCTCTAGTTGTTCTTTAGAACACTCTGGGAAGCTGCAGTAGAACACAAAGAAATCAACTGACTGTCTCTGCCCTTGTTGGATGTACATGTTTTACTGAGAATGTCAGACTTCATTCTCACATGACTGAGAAAGATAATGTGAATTTACAGAAAATATGCTCTCAGGTTAGCTTATAGATCACCTTCCAAACCTCTGTGGGAAAAGCATGAGAAAATATTTTTCTCTCAAACATGATTCATGATATTCCAGCAGAAGGCTTTTTCACATGGTAAAATCACCTTAGAACACACCACAATTCCTAAAATTAGTATGGTACCATCAACAAATGATTTATAATGTAACTAAAGTCTTATCACCCATTATACGTTATCCTTTTGGTGACCCTCAAAACCTTCCATTCACTGCAATGCTTTTTAATGAGGTGCTATCATGTATATTGGTCCCAAGATGGCTGCCAACACTTGTTGGATGAAGTGACAGCCAATCAGATCTCACGATGAGATGTTTGGTTAGGTTAGGCTCCGCCCAGATACATAAAGTTATTTTTCCTTTAATATTAAAAAACTACTGAATGGATTTACACCATTGAACAAATAGGTTACTGTCTGAACCACGAGCTACCTTTCTGCCAAATTTGTTGTAATTCCATTCAGCAGTTCGGGCTGTAGCTTTGTCTAAATCTTCCTATGGAAATTTACAAGGGGAAAATACGTTTTGGGACCCCCTTTTTCTCAGCAGCCGCTTGACAAATCACCCCGAAACTTTCAATACAGGAGCTGACCGGAGCACCCCACTAGTTTTGAAAATTTCACAAAGATTTGTCAAACAACGCCAAAGTTATTGGGAAAACAAAAAACGCTTTTGCTATGGAAACTAGGTCCTAACTATATCTACCTACTGGCGACTGCCAGTAGGTAATATATATATATATATATATATTTATATATTCACTGAAGAAACCATAGGTTTCAGGGGCATTATAGTTAGCTGGACTTTTCACTACAAAACCATTAAAATTCCCTCGTTATAGTTAGTTCAGCTAACTATAACTCGCGCGCCCGCAATGCACTGCTGATGACGTCACATATTACATCACTCATGACATGATCAGTGACATCACTCATGACATCACTGATAACATCTCAAATGACATCACTGATGACATAATCCAGTGAATGTGTGTTTTTCTGAAAATTACATATGTTTTATATATGTATATCTCAAGGTCGATGGAAGAATAAATGGGTATCTAAATGTCTAAATGGATGATTTGTTTTTGAAAAATTGCTTGTATAACTGACTGATTAAGTGTATCTTAGTGAATACATGGCTTAGTGAGTAATGTTTAAATATGTAAATATCTGTATCAGTCTCTCACTTTGTGTATAAGTGGCTGCATGGGTTGGTGAGTAGCTACATGAGTGTCTATATAGGTTATTAGTTGTTTTTTTGAGTATCAGTATGAGTGTCTGAGTGTCTGTATGGTTCGGTGGGGGATATTATGTAGTACATAGGTGCATGAATGACTCGCTGTTTGTATGTGTTGAAGACAGCATGTGTGCAGGACTGTATGAGTGTGTGCATGGGTGTGTTAGTGAGTGAATGTTAATGTTAATGTTAAGCCGAACTTTTTGAGCGCACGGCTACCCCAAAAGGGTGTCCCGGCGCTTTAGCAAAGAGGCCCAGAGAAACAGGAAACCAAAGGCAAACCTACTACAGTCACAGCGGATTACTTGGTAAAGAGCAGAGTCTTCAACTCCTTCCTGAAAGCCAGGAGGTTGTTCGCTTTCCGAAGGGAAAGTGGGAGCTCGTTCCACAAGCAGGCTGTCACGTATTGGAAGGAACGACCTCCCATCCGAACACGTTTGACCACAGGCACCTCCATTTTAGCCAGGTCCGCCGACCTCAGCAACCTCCGCGGCACATAGAAAGCAATACGCTTCCTCAGATAGTTAGGGCCAATCGCATAGAGGGCTTTAAATGCCAGAGTGAGGAGCTTAAATCTGATTCTCCCCGAAATTGGCAGCCAGTGCAGCCTAGCCAGGAGCGCAGAGGCGCTAGCTCTCCTGGGCAGCCCATAGATGGCTCTGGCCGCCGAATTCTGGACAATCTGCAGTCTGGATAACAGATACTTAGGTAGGCCTGCAAAGAGTGCATTAGCATAGTCCAGGCGGGAGCCCACAAGCGCCTGGACTACATTCCTACGATACTGCAGTGAGAGCAAAGGAAGAAATTTCCTAAGCATCTTGAGGATGCTGAAACATTTCCCTGCTAATCCCAGGATGTGTGGACGGAAGGATAGATCATCGTCAAACACCACTCCGAGATTTTTTACCTGAGAAGATGGTTTCTCTGGGGGGAACATGTCCTGGGGCCACCATGTCTTCCAGCCCGGATCAGGGGCACAGCCGAAAAAGAGCAGCTCAGATTTGTCTGAGTTGCATTTCAGGCTGTGCCGCTGAAACCACGCAAAGACTGCGCTCAGACAGTCCTTGATTCTGCCGCCGTTAAAGGCCTCTCCCTTCCTGCAGGTGAACAAGAGCTGGGTGTCATCAGCGTATGAGATGACCCGGGCCCCAAACGCCTCCGCTACCTCCGCTAGAGGGGCCATGTATATGTTGAAGATGGTGGGGCTCAGGATGGAACCTTGAGGCACCCCCACCTCCAGCGAAAGCATTTCGGCCGAGAACGGCGGAGCCCAGATCACCTGTCGGCGGTCGGCAAGAAAGGATTGAAACCAGTCCAGCACCGTCCCTCGCAGACCAATCTCCCTGAGTCTTGAGAGGAGACCTGCGTGTGGGACGGTGTCGAACGCCGCCGATAGGTCCAACATGACTAGCATAGCCTTTCCCCCATGATCGAGCGTCTCCCTGATGGCGTCGGTAACCTCTACCAGAGCCGTCTCCGTGCTGTAATTCGCACGAAAGCCGGACTGGGAGTCATGCAGCAGTTTGTTGTTCTCAATAAAGGTGGTCAGAGTATGCTGAACATGTTTCTCCAACACCTTCGCCAGAGCAGGGAGGAGGGAGATTGGTCTATAGTTAGCGCATTGCAGGGGGTCGAGCAGAGGCTTCTTAATCAGCGGCAGAATGAGTGCGTGTTTCCATTGTCGTGGAACCACCCCTGAACTCAATGATAGATTAAGCAGGGGGTTCAGCAAGCTGTTCAACGCTGAGGCCACCTTGCCCAAGCATTTCGCCGGACAGGCATCCAGAGGCGAGCCAGATTGCAGCCGGGATAACAGCTCAAGCGATGTCTCACAGGACAGCTGGGGAAAGACAGATAGTAAAGGCCCAGATTCAGCCTGTGAGGGAGCTAAATAGGTCGACTTATCCCCTAACACAGCATCAGCCGTTCGGGAATCCACAGATGGAAAAGTGTCCTGAATCTTTAAGATTTTAGTCACAAAAAAGTCGGCGAGCTGTTTGATCCATTCTTCCGTGTGTGAATGGACCGGGGTCCCTACTACAGGGTTGACAAACTCCTTCACAATCCTAAAGAGCTCCCGGCTCGTATTATCGGCTTTGTCAATTCTCTGCTCAAGATAGTTCTTTTTGGCTGCGGCAATCTGTTTATAGTAAGACTTTATCGCGTCGCGGTATTTCGTTAGCTCCACAAGATCGTACTTGCGCCGCCACCGCCTTTCCAACTTTTTGCAGTCTTGTCGCATTGTACGTAAAGTGGAAGAGAACCAAGGAGCGGAATTAAGATGAGGTGCTGTTCTAGCAGGCTTCAATGGGGCCAGCTCCTCGAATCTTGCCTGCATCCAGTTCTGGACCAGGATTAGGTCGGTTTCCAGAACCCCTGTCAGTTGACACGGGTATTGGCAGAGAGCATCGGAGAGCATATCTGCTGTCACTAGGTGGTAGGCTCTAGATTGCCGGGACCCTTCCTTCAGAGCCCTTTGGCTAAGCTTAGATTCAAACACTAAGGCAAAGTTTATCAGATAATGATCTGACCAGAGGACCGGGAGTGGAGGGGACACCTCAATAGGCTTGGAGGAAAAGATCACATCTAATGTGTGGCCTTTCACGTGAGTGGGGCTGTGGATAAAAGGGGCTAGCCCTAACATCGCCGTGATATCACGGAGTTTGGTAGCTTCAGCATCGGTTAGACAGTCCATGTGCAAATTTAAGTCGCCTAATAACAAGCAGTGCGCAGAACGCATGCAAGGTACTGATAAGGCCGACTGTAGGTCCTCGAGAAAGGACCCGATGGGTCCAGGGGGTCTATAGAGGAGAATTCCGGTAGAGGTCTGGGACGCCGATAGATGGAGTGTAAAACCTAAGGCTTCACATCCGGCAATGTTGTCCACCGCAAAGGAGGAGCAATCAAAGACCTTGTCCACTATCAGAGCTGCCCCACCGCCTCTTCCCTCAGTTCTATCCCTCCGTAAGATGGAATAGTTAGGCGGGACAGCACAGGCAATGTCGGGTTCCGAGCCCACTCCCAGCCAAGTCTCAGTTAGAAATAAGCAAGAGATCTTGGAGTGCGCGAGAAGATCCCATATATCCGAGGTATGACGAGGAAGGGACCTAGTGTTAAGCAACGCGCAATGACAGTACTGAGGAGGGGTAGATGGACCATGAGTAGATGATAATGTGGGGAGCCAGTTACACACGGGGCAACCCTTGCCTAGACGGCGACCGCCGGGGAAAAGAGACAGACAGGCCGAGCGAGGGGGGCGCAAAGCAAACAAGGAAGCAGCGCTATACGTAATCATCCTAGAGCTGCGGGTAGTCAACCTCTAACCCGGCAGACAACAGGAGCCGAGGACCAGAGTCCGACCTCGTCCGCCTCCGAGACGCGGACGAGCGCAGACGGGCAGGACTCTGGCACGACTCAGGCGCAGGGAAGGCGCTCCGCTGCGCGTTACCGCTGCGCGAGACCAGCGAGCATTAAATAGCGTCGTCTCGGCGTCCCAGGTGACCTGGACGCTCAAAGATGGCGCTCGCGCTTCCTCCCAAAGCAAGATGGCGCTGAAACCCACAGAAACCCACAACCTCCCGGTAACCCGGACCCGCCAAACAGCGGTGGTGATTCCTGAATTACGGTGCAAGGTAGGGGCCAGGAGCGCTTTTAAAAACAGGGGGGAAGGCAAAAAGTAACACAAACAGAAATCCGAAAACGGGATATTTTAAAAATAAGCTAAGCAGAGAAGGCGCGCGACCAGCGCGAACAGCAGCGGGGCACCAGGGATATTCTCGCCCTCAAGGGCACTAAGCAGGCTCACCTTCCGCTCAGCTCGCCCTAAATAGCGTCGTCTCGGCGTCCCAGGTGACCTGGACGCTCAAAGATGGCGCTCGCGCTTCCTCCCAAAGCAAGATGGCGCTGAAACCCACAGAAACCCACAACCTCCCGGTAACCCGGACCCGCCAAACAGCGGTGGTGATTCCTGAATTACGGTGCAAGGTAGGGGCCAGGAGCGCTTTTAAAAACAGGGGGGAAGGCAAAAAGTAACACAAACAGAAATCCGAAAACGGGATATTTTAAAAATAAGCTAAGCAGAGAAGGCGCGCGACCAGCGCGAACAGCAGCGGGGCACCAGTGATATTCTCGCCCTCAAGGGCACTAAGCAGGCTCACCTTCCGCTCAGCTCACCCTAAATAGCGTCGTCTCGGCGTCCCAGGTGACCTGGACGCTCAAAGATGGCGCTCGCGCTTCCTCCCAAAGCAAGATGGCGCTGAAACCCACAGAAACCCACAACCTCCCGGTAACCCGGACCCGCCAAACAGCGGTGGTGATTCCTGAATTACGGTGCAAGGTAGGGGCCAGGAGCGCTTTTAAAAACAGGGGGGAAGGCAAAAAGTAACACAAACAGAAATCCGAAAACGGGATATTTTAAAAATGACTGTCTCAATAGTGTCTTTATGAGTAACTACATATGTTTTAAACTAGTATATGTGAGTATTGGTGTATATAAGTGAGTATATATGAGAGTGAGAGATTGGAAGACTTCCTGTATGAATAAGTATGTTTTTCTATAAGTGATTGTTTAAAAGACTAAGTATGTGTAAGTTTCTGTAGAAGTAAGTGTGGTGGTGTGTGTATAACTGTATATGCAAGTAAATGGATGTTTGATTCTTTATTAGCATGAGTGACTATGTGTGTGAGTAACTCTATGGATGAGTGGCATTGAGTAACAGGATGTATAGGTGAGTACATATGATGAGTTAGTACATGTATGAGTGACTGTATAGGACTGTTGGTGAATGAGTGGATGTGTATGTGGATCTTAGAATTACTGAATAGGTTGTTGTAACTGGTATTAGTATGTCCATTGTTTTGAAAATTTTAGTTTCTTTTTTTGAGTGTGTGTATCAAAGGTTATATTAGGGGGAGAGGAGGTCTGCCACTCTATCACAAAGATGATGTCATCAGTGATGTCATAAGTGATGTCATTTGCGATGTCATGAGTGATGTCATGAGTGATGTCACTGACCATGTCATGAGTGATGTAATATGTGATGTAATTAGCAGTGCATTGCGGGCGCGCGAGTTATAGTTAGCTGAACTAACTATAACGGGGGAATTTTAAAGGTTTTGTATGAGTGAAAAGTCCAGCTAACTATAACGCCCCTGAAACCTATGATTTCTTCAGTGAATTTCTAAGGTTTTTTAAATGCTAATTCCCAACTATAACGTGCCTGAAACCTATGGTTTTTTCAGTGAATTTCAAAGGTTTTTTAAATGCTAATTTCTAACTATGCCTACAGAGATAGGACATGTGAAGAAAGAAGAAAAAACACACAGAAAGAAAAGAAGGAAATGCAGAAAGAAGCAACAGAAGTCCTCAAAGACGAAGAAAAGTGAAGGAAGAAGAATAACGTGCAGAAAGAACAAACAGAAGAGCAGAAAAAAGCCTTGTTGCAAAATCATCCTGTACCCTCAACTTTTTCAGACGGATACTGGTGGTAACTGAGTCTGACTAACCAGTTCTAGAGCCAGTGCTATGTTAAAAGACACTCAGAATACAGTGAAAACACCTACATACACTAGGAAACACTATGCGTTGGGGTCCCCCTGTGATTAGCATGACCTCCTCTGTAAGCCCCTAGTATATAATAGGGCAGGGGATTAAAACTACCTCTAAAAACGCGCCACAGGGCGTACTTGCACACGTCACCTCAGGCTCCGTCCCCTCCCTTCCCCACTGTGTAAACACACCCTGTGGCCATTTTAAGTTGGGAGATTAAGTCCCCTTGAATCCTTAGGGTCCCTAGGGTCCAACTAGACCACTAGGTACCTCCAGTAAGTGCCACAGAGCTGCGTTGCAGAGAGATGTAAAAAGGGGCACGGCCTAGACCACCTCTCTGCAACGCTGCTCAGTGGCGCTTACTTGAAGCACCTGGTGGGCTAGTTAGCCCCCAGGGGCCCTCAGGATTGAAGGAGAATTATTTACCCAACTTAAAACGCGCCATAGGGCATGTTTTCACATGTCATCTCAGGCCCCGTCCCCTCCCTTCCCCACTGTGTAAACACGCCCTGTGGCCATTTTAAGTTGGGAGATTAAGTCCTCTTGAATCCTGAGGGTCCCTAGGGGCAAAATAGCCCACTAGGTACATCCAGTAAGCGCCATTGCAGAGAGGTGTAAAAAGGGGCACGGCCTGCACCACCTCTCTGCAACACAGAGCTGTGGCACTTACTGGAAGCACCTGGTGGGCTAGTTGGTCCCCAGGGTCCCTCAGGATTGAAAAGGAATTATTTCCCCATCTTAAAACGCGCCACAGGGTGTGTTTGCACACGTCACCTCAGGCCCCGTCCCCTCCCTTCACCACTGTGTAAACGCGCCCTGTGGCTGTTCTAAGTTGAGAGATTAAGTCCCCTTGAATCCTAAGGGTCCCTAGGGTCAAACTAGCCCACTAGGTACCTCCAGTAAGCGCCACAGAGCTCCGTTGCATAGAGGTGTAAAAAGGGGCATGGCCTCAAAACACCTGTCTGCAACGCAGCTCCCTGGCGCACACTGGAGATACCTGTTGGGCTAGTTGGCCCTCAGGGACCCTCAGTATTGAAGGGGAATGAATTCCCCAACTTACAACTGGCCAGGGGGTGCGTTTGCAGAGTGCTGCAAGGAGAGGGCGTTCCCTCTGGCGCGATGCCGGTCTTTTATTTATTTCATTTTTTTAAGAAGGAGGGCTGTGTGGCCCCCCTTCTTTTTCTAATTTATTGTCCCTGGGGACCCCATCCCCCAGGGCCTGCACCCTAATTATTTATGTTGAAAAATATAAATTTGGAAGGGGGCCGCGTGGCCCCCCCCTCCCAAGGCCTTAATCGGCCCCGGGGACCCCAACCCCCGTGTCATGGCCTTTTTTTTTTATTCTTGAGGAGGGGGGCTGCATTGCCCCCCTCCTCAGGCCACTTATGGCCCTGTGACCCCATCCCCTGAAGCCGGCCTTTGCTTTTTATTATTTAAAAAAATATACATATTTATAGAAACACCTAGGACATGCTGGACAAACCGTATGTACCTATCACCATGACGATTTGCGTGATATTCATTAAAATGCGACTATGCATACAATGAATCCACGTGGAATGTATTTACACCACTAGTGAAGCTCTGACGTGTCTGACGCCCTGCCGTGCCTAATCCCGGCGCCCCCGCCGGTGATTACTCTCCAAGTAGACACCCTTGCCGTTTATTTATACAAACATGGGTAGCTATTGACGGGCACATTTAATACACACACACACCAAGCCATTCAAAGGGGGTTCAACAAAAATTCGACCAAGTTATGCAAGAAACCCCCCTCACAGTTAATAAAACACACATCCACCGCTGGATGTGTAATACTTTTTATTTTACTCTCTGGAAAAGAGACGAACCTCACTTGAGAGTCACAGCGTGCTCCTGGCCGAGCCCAATGCTGTGTTACACCCACCAGTGCCCGCCGAGTGCCACACATCTCTGTGTTTTATTCCACCAGCTAGTGGGTATACTATGACACTCTCTAGCCCATGTGCACTGTAACACCACCCCGTGAATATGCCATGCCACACTTGCCTTCGCACGGGTTATGTTGCCCCATCTAACGTGCCTTCCTCGATGCCTATGTTATAACGCACAGCGCTATGCCATACATATTACAATCTGGGATCCATATCTTTGTCACAGTGCATATGCAACGTTACACTCCCCAGCACATATTTGATATTACAACTTTAGAGACATGTTAGGTTACACAACACTGCCCTGTGCATGTTACACTCCAAGGCGCATATCGCATAGCACGCGCTAGTGCCTGTGCTATCTCGCGCTCTCCAATGAATCTGTCATTGCGCACAATGTATTGCATATTATATTTCACGCCCGGTTCATCTTATATCACAGTTTTTGGTGCATAGTTTATACCATATACTATATCTCGTTTTCATTTTCAATCGTGCTCTCAGGACGATGTTCTATATAACACTGCGTCCACCTACCCTTTTCATGGGCATTACATTTTGCGATGGGGGTGGAGGGTCAGGGGCAGTTTCTGCCACTAAGTGAGCCCGGAGTCACAGTCACAAACATCCTCTTCGTCCTGAATAAAAGTGAGATTATGCTGCATACTTGTTAATATTTTAAGTAGTTCGCACAGACACACATTTTAAAAACAATCAAGTTCCTAATACCCACCTTCTCTGAACAGTTAGCTTGCTGCCCCATCCACCTCCTCCCTATCCTCTGTTGTCTGAATCCATGGACTAGCCTCCTCCCTCCTGCCATGCATGGTCTGATGTGCTGCCACTGCCCTCCATTTAGCATGAAGTACCAGTCCACTTCTCCTGCCCTCCATTGCCTAATTCTATGGCCCATCATTGACCTCCTGCTTAGCCTCTGTGCTTAGCTTGCTGCCCCTATTCTCCTTCCCCCTGCCCTCCGATGTCTTTGTGCATGCCCCTGCTCCATCCTTCTTGCCCACCATGTTCCATGGACCTGCCACTCCTATCTACTCTGAGTGTTCTATTGAGCTGCCACTCCCCTCCCACCTGCCTGGCATTGTCAGATGACTGTAACCTGTCCCTGCCACCTCCACCCTGCCTGGCCACATACCATGCCCCTATCCCCTTCCTCCTTTCCTCCATGGTCCATTTTACTGCCACACCCTTCTGCCCTCCCTGGTGTGTTGTGCTGCAACTGCTCCTCCTGCCTGCCCCGCGCGATCTGTTGTGAGGCCCCTTCCCCTGAACTCTCTTGTCTGTGCCCAGGTCCTGACCCTCCCTTCTATCTTCCATGGTCCTTTGTGCATGCCCCTGCACCCTCCTTCTTGCCCATCATAGCCATTGTGCTGCCACTAACCCTCCCGCTTGCCATGCATGGTCTTCTGCGCTGCCATGGCCCCTCCCACCTTCTCTGTGTGGTCAGCTAACTGCCCCTGACCCCCTCCCACCTTCCCTCCATGGTCTGTGTGTATGCCATCATAATCTCACTGTTGCTCTCCATGGTGTGTCTTGTTTCTAGTGCCCATCCTGCCTGACCTCCATGGTCATCTTGCTGCTCCTGCCCCCTTACCCCCAGCCCTCTGTTTCCATGTGCAGATCCCTATTCCCTCCCTCCTGGCTTGTCTGTTCCATTGTAATGCCCCTGATCCGTCCCTCCTGCCCTTTATGGTCTGTTATGCTGCGCTTTCTCTCCTGTCTGTCCATTATGGTCAGCTAGCTACCATTGCCTCTTTCCCCTCTGTTCTCTGTTGTCCATGTGCATGGTCCAGTCCCCTCCCTATTGCTTTCTATGGATTGTTGTGCTGCACTCCCGTCCCGTATGCCCTGTGTGGTGTATTGTGTTGCTGCAAACCCTGATGCCTGCCCTGTAGGGTTAGTTTGGTGCACCTCTCCATTTCCCTCCTGTCCTGTGTTATCCGAGTCCATGTCCCTACCCCAATTCCTCCTGCCTACCATGATCCAATGTACCATACTTGCGAACATTTTGAACTTGGTAAGAGGGAGATTTTGAAAAAAAACTGGGGTATTGATTTTCCCCTTTGAGTTACATTGAAAAAGAGGAGATTGTAGACAGGAGACAGATCAAATAAAGCCCATTTGAGCTTAAAAACATTGGACGTTTCCTAGCTGAAACGGGTCTGTTGGCATGTATAGTTGTACAGCCACTGCCTCTTCCTTCTGCCCACAATGGTCTATTATATTGCCACAGCCTCTCTTGCCAGTCCTGTATTGTTGGTTTGTTGCCCCTGCCCCCCTTTCCACCGCCCTCTATAGTCTGTTGTGCTGCCACTGCCCTTCCTGCCTGCCCAGTGTGGTCGAATTGTTGCCTCTGCACTCTCCTACCTGCCTTCAATTTTCAGAGTCCGTGCCCCTGGCCTCTGCCTCTCAACAGTATCCCAATGAACAACTAGATTGCTAACATTCTATATTTATTACAAAATTGTGGAACGCCTGACGTCATCTTGATGTAATCAAAACTGTAATACCAAGAGCATTTCCTGTAGAAATTACATATATGAGAGGGTCTTATTTGTATCAAAATTATGGTTAGTGCTCTAAAAAAATAAAATGAGGACATATTTTCTGAGTTTTCAAATAGCGACAAAGAACTTTTAAATTATTTGTAATCTTTATGTTTTTTTATCCAGTTGACCACTTGATTAAATGTTGCACTTAGGGGAGAGGATGTGGTGTTACTTCCAGAGCTGCAGACTTTGCAACTGGGGAACCAGGTCGGAGTTTCTGCTTCAGCTCAACATTCTGTGATTCTGGTCAAACACTTAATCTCCCCATGTCTACAACCAAAATTAATTTGATCTTGTGTGATGTAACCAATGCTCATGTAAAGCACTCCAATACCTGACAAGTCTGCACTATATAAAACTGCAAATACACAAAAAATATGTATTTTGCACACTTCTGTCATTGGGCTACATGTGGGCTACATCTAGGTGATATTTGTGCTGCTTTGGGCTCTTTTGTCTCTGGTGGCCATCTTGGGAGATTTATTTGATATGAAGTTTCCTAATTTCCTCATTTACTGCAGTCTCCTCAGTAGGAAAGGCTTTCAGTTTTTTACTTTGATTCCATCAAGAAGGTATTCAGATATGTCACATATTTGCCATAAATTCTGAATGTTAGCACTCTAGTTGCTCATTAGATCAGTGTAGTAAAGCTACTGCTCACCATGGAAGTCTGCTGCTGGTATTAAAAGTGCATGTTTCAGTCTGCATATCAGAATGTTTTAATGAAATAGAAGAGGATTTGAGAAGTCACTCAAAATGTGCCCTAATTTTTCTTTCTTCAGCACTAATCATAATTTCTATGGCAAAATGAACCCTCTCATTGTGTTCCTTTTTAAATTAAATGTTTTAAGTTTTACCAGTTTATTCCAATCAAGATGGCTTCAGGTGTGCCATACTTTTGTCATAAGTAAGACAGTAAGCGCTCTAGTTGTTCTTAAGAACACTCTGGGACATTCTGTCATTGGGCTATTCTCGGGCTACATCTGGGTGATATTTGGGCTACATTTGGGCTCTTTTGTCTCTGGTGGCCATCGTGGGAGATTTATTTGTTATGAAGTTTCCTAATTTCCTCATTTACTGCAGTCTCCTCAGTAGGAAATACTTTCAGTTTTTTACTTTGGTTCCATCAAGAAGGCATTCAGATGTGTCACACATTTGCCATAAATTCTGAATGGTAGCATTCTAGTTGCTCATTAGATCACTGTAGTAAAGCTACTGCTCACCAGGGAAGTCTGCTGCTGCTATTCAAAGTGCATGTTTCAGTCTGCATGTCAGAATCTTTTTATGAAATAGAAGAGGATTTGAGAAGTCAAAATGTGCCCTAATTTTTCTTTCTGCAGCACTAATCATAATTTCTATGGCAAAATGAACCCCCTCATTTTGTTCCTTTGTAAATTAAATGTTTTATGTGTTACCACTTTATTCCAATCAAGATGGCTTCAGGTGTGCCATACTTTTGTCATAAGTAAGACTGTTAGCGCTCTAGTTGTTCGTTAGAACACTCTGGGACATTCTATCATTGGGCTATACTTGGGCTACATCTGGGTGATATTTGTGCTACATTTGGGCTCTTTTGTCTCTGGTGGCCATTTTCGGAGACTTATTTGTTATGAAGTTTCCTAATTTCCTCATTTGCTACAGTCTCCTCAGTAGGAAATACTTTCAGTTTTTTACTTTGATTCCATCAAGAAGGCATTCAGATGTGTCACACATTTGCCATAAATTCAGAATGTTAGCACGCTAGTTGCTCATTAGATCACTGTAGTAAAGATACTGCTCACCAGGGTAGTCTGCTGCTGGTATTGAAAGTGCATGTTTCAGTCTGCATGTCAGAATTTTTTAATGAAATAGAAGAGGATTTGAGAAGTCACTCAAAATGTACCCTATTTTTTCTTTCTGTAGCACTAATCATACTTTCTATGGCAAAATTAAACCCCTCATTTTGTTCCTTTTTAAATTAAATGTTTTAAGAGTTACCACTTTATTCCAATCAAGATGGCTTCACGTGTGCAATACGTTTGTCATAAGTAGGACTGTTAGCGCTCTAGTTGTTCTTTAGAACACTCTGGGAAGCTACAGTAGAACACAAAGGAATCAACTGACAGTCTCTGCCCTTGTTGGATGTACATGTGTTAATGAGAATGTCAGACTTCATTCTCACATGACTGAGAAAGATAACGTGAATTTACAGAAAATATGCTCTCAGTTTAGCTTATAGATCCTTCCAAACCTCTGTAGGAAAAGCATGAGAAAATAGTTTTCTCTCAAACATGATTCATGATATCACAGCAGAGGCTTTTTCACATGGTAAAATCACCTTAGAACACACCACAATTCCTAAAATGAGTATGGTACCATCAACAAATGATTTATAATGTAACTAAAGTCTTAAAACCTTCTATTAACTGCAATGCTTTTTAATGAGGTGCTAAATGCAAAAACAACAATTGATGGACAGAATGCAGAACAATGTCATACATTCACCCCAGTACAGAGATCTGGGCCTAAATCCATCGTTTTTTTGCTCACCATGCCATTCCAGTTTGAACCCAGCCATATGCAAATCAGTCTTGACTGGGGGAGAATGTCTGCATTGTCAGCATTCCGTCCATCATTTGTTTGTTGTAACGCTTTTAATGAGGTGCTATCATGTATATTGGTCCCAAGATGGCTGCCAACACTTCCTGGATGAAGTACTGACAGCCAATCAGATCTCACGATGAGATGTGTGGTTAGGCTCCGCCCAGATATATCTATCTTTTTAACTCAAATTTTCTCAGGAACTACTGAACGGATTTACACCATTTAAGCAAAAGGCACGAGTCTGAAGTCTTTGCCAAATTTGGTGTAAATCCGTTCAGCAGTTCGGCTGTAGCTGCGTCAACAGGTCTTATGGGAAAATGCATGGGGAAAATGCGTTTTGGGCCACACCTTTTTTTCAAGCCCCCGCTTGACGAATCAGGATAGGAGCGGACTGGAGCTGGCCAAAAGTTTGGAAAATTTCACGAAGATTCGTCAATCGGCGCCAACGTTATTCCAAATAGAATGTTGCGGATTTCCTATGGAAAATAGGTCCTAACTATAACTACCTACTGGTGACTGCCAGTAGGTAATATATATATATCTATATATTTCCAGCACACACTTTCACCTGGACTCGAACTCAGGGCGGGTGCTATCTCCGTGCACGACAGTGAAACTCGTGCTCTGTTCCACAACAACTGAACTTCAAAAGGTTCGGACCACTCATGAGGTTATATTTAAAAGATTTATTGGCATCTCCCCTGCATACGCATCTCAGCTTTATGCCTTTATTAGTGCTGGGTTTGAGAGTCCTTCTCTCGCAGTGCCTGATTCGATGAAATATGGAGGTCTCCAATTCCATTGGTTAATGGATAACCAACCAGGTGAGCTGTAGCGTTCTTCTCTTGGTTAGAAAAATTAACATTAAACCTCCCAATAGGAATTTCAAAGCGGTCAATTGTTCTCATTTATGCTGAAAAACAAAATATAAGATAGATATATGTGGAGTTAAGTATGGTAAAACTCTCCTTTTTTATTTGAATGCTGATATATTCGGCCTTGATATTTTTGCCACAATACTTTGGCCTACAATATATTTTTCCTCAATATTCTGGTGGAAAACTTTGTTTTCTCTTAGTATTTTGTTATGGACCATAAATCTATAGGCATAATTTTGGAATTTACTTAGCCTTTCCAAAACATCCTGTAAGATTTTCAGAGGGGGCAAAGGGTTGTGAAATATATGATAGAATGTTTAAATTCACCCTTGAAGGTATGTAGTTGATAGATTGAGCAGTAATGTGCCTGGATTGAGTGTAGTCAAAAGACAAAAAAAAGAAAGGAAATAAAAAAGAAAGGAAAATGATAAAGATTTGTTGGTTGTGATGGCAGAATGACCAACTTTTTTGGGTGATTAGTTCCAGTATTATGCTGCTAGTCTAGGAGTGGCAATGGAAGACATATTGACTTGGATGATGAAGTGCACTAAACTTTCAGCCTTCGCTTATCAGCATTGTTTGGTTTTGCTGGTAACATGAATAGATGTAATGTTGAATTTCTCAGTCTCTTATAATAGGTTCAAAGGAAGGGGCAGGTTTTGAGAGGCTTTTAGAAAGCAAGTTGGTCCCCTATTCTGCAGATGTGTTTGGGAAGTAAGGGCCTTATGTACTAAGAAATAGAATAGGGTTTTCCAAATTTTACTGAATCACTATTTGGAAATTGTTATTTCTAATGCATAATGCAATTTTCGAATCTGTACATTTTGCTTTTGTAATTTAGCAATTTATGTATACTACATTTTTAAATATTGTATCAAAATGTAGGAAAAGCCAGTTTTTAACATTTCTGAGCAACTTCTACTACCATGTACCAAGAGGAGAGCCAAAAGGAAGCTGCGGCAGCAAAGCAAAGCTGAAATTCAGTGAGAAAGACCTGAAGGTGCCCATTGAAGAATATGTTAGTCATTATGATGATTTTTTGGGAAAAAGCTAATTTCAGGTTCCTGATAGTCAAAAGACAAAAATGTGTAGGCCATCCAAGACAAGATTAGTTCTGTGGCAATTACACAGCGTACTATTAAGGAAATAAGGAAGAAATGGTACGATCTGCACTTACACAAAATATAAATGTGGCAAATAGACTTGCTGAGGCCGATGGAACAAGTGAAGGTCCCTCCTCCCAGGAACCTCCAACACCTCTCGGATACCTGATTGAAAGCCCCTTCAAGACAAAAAGTACAGTTGGACTTTCTGAAATAGTGCCTGACCTACTAAATCCCATGGTAAGTGTGAAATTATGAAATGTGTTCTTGTAAATTGTAATATTTCTCAAAATAATTGTTTATTTGAGTAGCATTTCAAAACAACCTCTTTATCAATGCACATTATAAACTATCTGATACATTATGGGAGATGTAGTCCCTAGGTTTTCGACTTGTTCTAAAATTAAATATAAATATTTTAAACAATAGTTGACAGCTATGAACATTAAAACAGAAGTTTCAAACTCATTTTTAACAAGTACATGTGTGTTTATATTGAAAACATTGCTTTTAGTTTCAGCTTACTAAAAAGGGTTCTATATATCTCAGATGTCCCATCCACAAGTGGTGCTGATTCTCAAAATGCTGCACCTCAAGACTCCCTCAGATAAAGAGGAGGATAATGCAACAGCACCAACATCAACAGTACCTGTGCCTACCAGATGCAGAGCATCTGTGTCTCCACTGCCAGATTTAAGGAGGGTCAGAAAGTGATTCCTGATATCTAGCAACTAACAGAGGTTGTAACAAATTTGTGTAAGTTTTACAACAAGAAAACATAAATCATAGACACGGCCATCATCAGCATGTGTGCAGATTAGATGGATTCACAAGGTCTGTTCTGCAGCTGCCTTTCCCTACTGGCACTTCATTAAGGTGTATGGTCAACATGTAGGTAGAGATGGGCTACTACCATAGCAAAGTTACACATGGCCTTCTTCATGGTACCAGGGATTTAGAAAATATCTAAACATCACACGTCTCAGCTGGGCTAAAAGAGAAGAGGCTTCTAGCCTCAGTAGCATCTCTGTACTAAAAGCCTTGAGTCTGCATCGCACTCTAAGACAAACTACTGTTAGTGAAGTATCTGGAAGTCATATTGTTGAGATTGCAAAAATGCAAGTTTTATGAGAGGGAGAAAGAAGCATTAAATGAATGTTTCTCCTGCTACTTGTTATTATTTTAAATTTGTTCCAATAGACAATTATTTACTGAAATGTTAATTCTGTTTGATTCTAACAATTGTTGACAGTATAACAAACACTTAAGAAAATGTAATAAAACATAAATGTAAAAGTAGCATTGTTGTGTCTAATCTCTATATTACATGGATTTTGATACTTACTTTAGAAATAGTTTCTAGTGATTTCTGCACATCACACTCTTCTATCTACTGTCCTTGAGCCATCCGAAGGGTGATATGGTTTTAGCAGATCATCTTTTTCCAACTCTGGCTCTAACAAGATAACCGATAACCCTATAATTGTAATAAACTACATAACAAATGAAGCTGTTTGAATTGTATTCATTAAATACATAATTGTTGCTAATATATTTTCAATGCAGATTTCAAAAAAGGCAAAACATCCACAAAACGTCATTAACATCACAAAACTGCTAAAGAAAACTACAAATATCACACAAAAATAACTTTGTAGTATTAAAATAAGTCTGCATAAAAGTTTTTATAAAAGTAATGTCTTTTAGCACATTATTTATTACATATAAAATGAAAAGTATTTTTTGGGCATTTCCATGTTGCATAATATCTAATATAGCTACCTATATGTCTTCCCAAAAAAGACACATTTCTACTACTATATATGAGTAAACCTGCATTAAAGAAAACTCAATCATCAAGCCATTGGAAATGTACAACATATTTTCTCAAATGAATGTTAAGCCTGTGCTATATTTGTAAATGACAATATAGCAAATATTAAGCAGAATGAACAGCATGATTATCCATCTAATATGACCGAAATAGAGTTTAGAAATATTGTTCAAGATTTAAAAGAAACATCCACAGGTTTGTCTGCACCAACAGACACAATATTCAAAGACTAAAGAGGAAATATCTTTGTACATATAATAGGCAAGATGCCTGCTATACCTGATTAAAGAGGACAATGAGCCATACATAGAGAGCAGAAAGACAAGTTGTGCTGTACCTAAAAGATTTGCAACAATAGACATTCCAGGCCATATTATACAAATGTATGCAAAGGAAGACCTTATTCTATATATTTTCCTTCTTCTATCTTGGACCTATACTGTGGAATTCCCTTCCTTTGGAACTTAGGATCTGTCAGTCGCTTTTAGCCTTCCGTAAAAAGCTAAAGACCTTTCTTTATAACCAAGTATAATTCCTCTGTTTAAATTATCTGTAACCTCGCATGCCCTGCTGAGCGCCGGGAAACCCTGTTGGGTAGCTGTGCACTTTATAAATCTTTAATATAAATAAATATGGCAATCAGAATAATGAGAAAATAATTAATAGTTTTCAGCAGATCTAACATTCTACTACCCCTAACTAAATGTAAACTCTGGCAAATGGATGGTACTTTTAAATCATCCCCACCACCATTTTGCCAGATATATGCCATCCACAACCACTACAAAAACAATAACATATCATGAATCTATGCATTGCTCGCTAATAAAGAAAGGAACACCTGCCCCAATTGATACCGTAAAAATAAATAATTAAGCCCCTTGTAGAAATTAGTTTAGACTTTGAACAATCAGTTATCCATACAATTTCACAAATATACCCAGAAACAACAATACAAGAGTGTTATTTTCAATTTAATGAAGTTCAATGGAGACACCTATAAATATAAACCTTATGAACTGACTATGGAACTACTGAATTTTCATTGACTAGGAAACTAATTGTGTATAGTGAATGAAAACATTATAGCCTTAGACTTTGTACCTGCTACTGAGGTAGCTAAACATGATGAATTACTCCTTCACTCATTATTCTACAGAATTATTGAAGACAAACTACGGGGCATATTATCAAGAAACGACGTTAACATTATCGCCGCTTTAGCAGCAGAAAACTGCAGCTAAAGCGGCGATAATGGGCTTGATAATGTGCACTTGAGAATTCCCATAGAAGCCCATGTTCTGGTGTCAACATGGGCTTCTATTGGAATTCTCTGCGGCATATTATCAAGCCCATTATTGCCGCTTTAGACGGCAGTTTTCTGCCGCAAAAGCGGCAATAATGTTAACGCCGTTCTTGATAATATGCCTCCAAGCCGACTGCTGGCTAATTTTAAGACACCTGAGTTGGCGCATGTAGCGTTCAGGCACATTCGTCAACCCAGGTTACACATATCCTGCTTAAGTTATGGTTTGAATGGCTGTTGTTTGATTTATGGGTTGTGCTCCTTACCATAGCTTGCATATTTCAGTGGTTTTTCATAACTGCACTTTTACTCTGGATTTTTAGGTAACTTTCTGTTGTTTTTTTAATTAGGTGGGAGGTGTTATAACCAAAGATAATCATAATTGCACTTTAACCGTTGTGTTTTCCAGTCAATTCTTCAGATTTTTTTATCATATATCACATCCAAGAGTTTCCTGTGCCAGCCAACACCCACTGTGCAAAAACGTCCGCCATGTGCAGCTGAGGTTGGCTGCAGTGTTTGACCTCTGACCAGGCCCTATGCCTTAGCCTCCGGCTGCAGTCAACAGCAGCAGTGCACTGCCATCAAACGTGGACAACGGGGGTTAGTCACAAGGCTTGGCCAGTCACCCAACACTCTGTGGGCGACTGACACCCACACTGTATGGCCTCACACAGCAGGTTACCCGTGGGCCTGGCTCCTGTCTGGCATTGGTCCTAACCCTCCATGGATGGCCATCACCCGCTGTGCGTGGCTTTTGGCCATGCACAGCTGGATTGGCCACAGATCCTGGCCTCCAGCCAGGCTCTGCGCCAAATACTCTGTGGGCAGCCAACTCCGCTATGCATGGTCATTGGCCATGTACAGTGCAGGTGGCTGCCAGGCCTGGCAAACAGTCCCATGCAAAGAGCCCAGCCCTGCGGACTATATTTCATCACTTGATGCCAGAGTGGCAGGTTAAATAATGTAAAACTTGATCTTCTGGACCATATGCCATGCTGTGCTGAAATTATTCTGCAGAAGACATAGTCAGTGAAAACATTAGGGAGGATATTTTGCAAGCATTATTGACTATATAGAAAAATCAGCAATCAGACTTGCCAACAAGTAAATTTGAATGCAACATATCATGGACATGACTGAACTAAGGGGCTAATTTAGAGTTTCTCACAGGCAACGGAGCACCCTCTCCATCAAACTGAAGGTCTGCCTGCCTGATTTAGTCAGGCGGACATTAAGTATGTCAGCTACGGAGCACAGTCTGGCTCTGTTGCTGACATACTCAGTCAACGGACTGACAGAGCAAGGGCGGTGAGAGGTTAGGCCATTTGGCTGCCTGCCTGGTTAAGAGCGAAGGTCAAATGGCCAGTTTTTTAAATTCCTTACTGCTGTGAAAAACCTGGTGGTGCGGAACAGTTAAAACTTGTAAATGACCCCTACACCATAGGAAGAAAACTCCTGAGGTGTGCGGGTCTTTAGTTTTTGTTTTTTCAAAAACAAAATCCTGCTTAATTTTGTCGTCCTGTTTGATGAAGCCATTTGTCAAACATATAACTCATTGATAGGAACTGCTATGAGGGTGGTTTTTGCCAATGACTAGAGATGCCCTGGACTGGCAAATAGCTCTAATATCAGTGTGTGGGTACTCCCTCAGGACAAGGAGGTATTTTAGTGTGTCGCATTGACAGTCCATGCTGCAAACTATATATCAGGCCCAAAGAGTCCCTTTGAAAGTCAGTGACATTAGAAAGTGGCAATAGACAGACAAAGAAAACTGCTACTGAAGACATGGAAATGACAGTGAATAGAGCACATGAAATATACCTACAAATAGTGGTTACTAAGACATTTATGAGAAAAATAGATCTCACCCCCCTCGATTAGAAGAAGCACTACAAGTGTCACATCTGCTAGGACAACAACAAAGCATGGGCACTTGAAAGTATGAATATTTTAGGTGGTTCAGGAAACACATTCAGGAAAGTGGTAATTGCCTTCAGATGACAATTAGCTTTGGGCCCTCTGGTGGTCATGAATAAATACTCAAACTACAGCAGTGGTCATCCCTGTCCTAGGCAAGATATTTTGGACATGTAGGAGGTCACAGTTAAAAATTACAATAAACAACTCATAAACGTCACTAAGCCACCATTGAGTAGCCCTTCTATCACTATTAGTTCATCTAGTCGGGACTTGGAATGGGGCAGGTCATTTGTTAAACTTAGATCAATGTTTGAATCATTCATTAGTCCATTAATTGAGTGCATAGGTGCGCTAGAGAAGGACGTAGCAAAATTATCGATTTCAATGGGGAGTGGGGCTCTACGAATGCAGAGAAAGTCCACTACTTATCTAGCACCATCCTTTGTAGCTAGAGCTACCAAGAACTTTGATAATGCAGTAACCCTGCCTTAGCTAAATGATGTGCAAGCAGACATTTTGCCTCAGATAGGGGTGGAGGATGGTGGCAACATCAAGACAGGGAACGCTGCCAAATTGGTGAAACTGAATTTACGGCTCGGCCATTGAGGAAGGAACCAGATGTTACTGTTTATTTGCCACCTAATGTTTGCTCCTATGTTGGTATCCATAGTAATGTTCCACTATTGAAGCCCAGTGTGTCGGCGTCAACTGTCCAACTAAGGAATAATGTGTTTTACTGGCTTACTAGGTATGTCAAATTAAACATGCAGGATTGGAAGGATAATATTTTTGTGAGGAGAGCGGATTGTATTGGTTCTGCTAAAAAGAGTTTCCAAGGCAGTGGCAGCCGGCATGACTCGCGGGTGGTGGGCTGGGCACTAGGGAGGTGAGGATGATTGCGGGGACGCGAGGTTGAACAATGTAAAACAAAACATCAAAAAAATTACACACTTACCTTGCCGCCGGGTCCCTTGTCTTTGCTCCTTGCCCCTGCTCTTCTCGTGGGACAGAAAGCCAGGAAGAACAGCGTTGTGATTGGTAAGCACCCAGGCTCCCCTGACCAATCACAACGCTCTATTGCAGCGTTGTGATTGGTTTTAAGCGTCCTGGTTGGATACTCAACCAAGGAATGGGGGCCTGGGCTTGTTCTCCATGCAGGCTGTAATGCAGCCTGCATGGAGAATGGGGAAAGTGTACATGACTGCTTTGGGTGGCCCAAGAGGGCCGACCAAACGGTCAGTGCGCACTTATGAGTGTGCAAACCACTACTCCCCTGACATGCTCCATGAGCAGAGCAGACCCGCGAAGGAAACATAAAATGATAATAACTCATGGTTATTATCATTTTATATTTCCTTTCCTTTACACTACTCATAAGCAGTGGGTCAAATCTTCTATGCCATAGTGGAGGAGCCATCACTGTTCCAAAGGGACTGTGTAATTATTGACTGCAGTTATTCTTCCATGGCATGCAACATTATACAACAGTTTGGGCTTAACTTGCGCCAAGGGTCTATTATTGGTATTTTACTGCTTTCTTTTTTCTATAAACTTGCACCCCCTGATCCTTGCCCTCCACTGGTGACCTCCTGCTTGGACAGAGGGACATAGCACTCTGACTCTATACAGTTATGCAGTCATTGTGCACCATTATCAGGCTTAACTGAGATAGATTGACAATACACTAATGCTGCCCCACCAATGGTCATAAATAATCAGGGGCCTAGAATAGACCTAGCAGAGCAACATCTAACAGGGTGAAAGTTTATGGAATCTCCTGACATTTACTTAGTATGCTGGAATATTGCTAACAAGGATTGGATAGACTATATTGAAACATTTCATATAATTAGGTTCCAAGAAACATGGGCCTTGAAAGATATAATGTGGGAAGGTTTTCTAAGTTTTTGTTTGCCAGCTGCTCCCTCTCTTTCCCTCTGTTCCCTCTCAGACCAAAGGGAGAGGTGACCATACTCTAGCGCTCAACCGTATTTCCTAAAGTATTTCCGATTAAATTTATATGTACCGGTTTCCAGGTTATTTGGGTTGTGCCTAAAAGTTTAATAAAAAATTACATTTTTATAAATTTTAGTAATGCAGTCACTCAGATAGAAAATGCGGCACTGTTGTCACCCTGTTCCAAGTCATTGCTATCTTCAGTTGGAGATGCTCCCTAGGGCACATATTTTTTTACAATTATTTATTTATTTAATTATTTTGAAGGTTTTATATAACGCTGGCTAGACCCGGGGGTATCAGAGCGCTTTACAAGAGTATAAAGACAATGCAGGAATAAAAACAGTTGTTCAATAGCATAGCATTCAGGCACAAATTGATTATCACAAAAATTAATTATCACAGATTAAAACACATATTGAATAGTAAATGGGCAATAAAGAGAGCTATATAATGAATATAGTTGATCACATTTTACATAGTACCATAGATGGTGAGAGATTAAGGGAGGGGATGGGATGAGAGGAGGAGATGGCAGGGAATGGAATGGGAGTGTAGGGAAAGAGTAAACCAGGTGAGATAAGACAAGGGGGGAGGTGTGAGACAGGAGGAGAGTAGAGAAGGGAAACAGAGAGGGGGAAGCAGCGTGAAAGGTCAGCGGTGGGGTTAAGGACCCCAGTATTTGTAGAGGAGGTGACTTTTGAGGTATTTTTTAAAGCTGACATAGGAGAGGTTTCATCGCAGGTCCTTGGGGAGAGCATTCCAGATGTTTGTGGCATTTCCGGAGAAGGAGTGAGATTGAGTGGTTTTCTTTTTTAACATTATTTTAGGAGGAGATTCAACTCTAATATTTGTCTGAGCTCTACTTGGCGAAACGTTTCTTAAGTAAGGATGAGATTTATTATCAGCTGGGTATGGATACTAGAGGGGAAACTCTATCTCGGAAGCTGCTCGATCACGAGTCATAGGGGTGAGGGTAGCCAAATCCAATTTATTTTTGGTCAGGTGCAGTAAAATTGAATATATGTTTTTCTCTTTCTTTGCTCTGGTTTATTATGTTAGGGGTACAGTGGAGTACTATGCTAGTGACCTTAACCCCAGCACAATGACATTTAGGGTTCCTAAACGAGAATCATATCTCTCAGCACCGGCCCTGCAGGTATTAGGGCAGTGGTTAAAGGGCTCAGCCTCAAATGGTGGGCAATTCATACTAACTACCTATTTATACGTCTGGTCAGCTCTAAATTTACTCTGTTTATGGATAAATTACACTATGATATTTGGAGATTTGGTGGATGCATTCAAGAACCTGGGGAAATTATTAAAGCACTTCTTTTGATCTCTCTTCGTTTCTACATGTAATTAGAAAAGGTACTCAAAGCAAAGAAGCAGGAAATTAAAATGGATAATTGGAATAAATTAATCAACGCCTGCTCAGTGCAGGAAATTGGAGGCTTTTGAAGATAGCTAATTCTGATGACCATCTTGTCAAAGAGAATGATGATTTAGGTACTAATATTCCTGCTAAGTATGTGTAGTTCTTTAAACCCATTTATGTGTTTTCTCCCAAAGACGCATAATCTGAGGTTTGCCATCGCAATTGTATGAAGTTATGATTTTATGATCACCATTTGCTTTTAACAGTCTGACCTTGTTCCACCTCTTAATTCAACGATTGAGGGGAATTGGCTTTTATGAGCATATATTCAATTCGTAATCCTGATTTTTGTTTGTAACTTGTGATAACATTTTTTATCTCATCTAATTATTGTGCTTTTATGGCAAATTTTGATTAGCCGAACAAACCTTGATTGACTGACTGACACGTGAATCATCTTTTCATTTGTGTGTCCTGACAAAGGGTCTCAGACTCAGAAACGGAAACCAATGCCATCTAGGCTTAAAATGTATGCATGTATGCTCTCAATGTTCTCCATTCTACAAACCTTCCTGAAAACGAAAGTGATATAAGATTTTTTATTTAATGTATTTAGTACTATAAAACACAGTTCACATGGTGCAATAGAAATGAAAAATACGAACAGCTCATGATCTCAGAAAATAATAAAAAAAAGTGCATGTGTGCAAATCTAAACTTGTGTCCTCTAACCTCCTGACCAGTGCTCATCTCCTCAACACCAATAATATCTGTGCAGGTCACTTTTCATCATATGTTGACATTTGGAAGAATGCACACTAGATGTTCCTGCTTTGAGACGTTTGCTGCCGCCACATATTGCTACCCATATGCCACTGTGCAAGGGTGACTTATTAATCATTTTACATAAAATTCAGTTCTCAGAAGCTGGAACTGTTTCGAATTGCAGGATGCCTTGCTCAAATTATGTTGCTCATTAAGTTGTAAAACACAATGGGGCATATTTACAAACCCCTATCGGCATCATAATGTCACTTTCAGTGACGTCGCGATGGCGATAGGGGCCTTGCCTTATTTACAAGGCAGCGCTAAGCCACTTAACTTGGCTTAACGCTGCCTTGTAAATCCTGCCCCCTTTCACGCTATGCTTAGCGTGAAAAGGGATGCCAATGGGTGTCGCTGTGGGCGTTCCACCGCAACACCCATTGATTCTGACACTGCCTCCTATTTACAAGGGAGGCGTAAATAGGAGGCAGCCCGAGAATTAAGACTTGGGAAAACCTGGTCTTACCCTAGCGCAACGAGGAGAAATGTTTTATGTGTGTTGCATTGTGCAGCACACATGAAAACCGCAAAAGGCCAATGATTGTTTATGTACAGCAAGGTCCCCTTCCTGCACATAGACAATCATTTTAAAAAATTGCTGTTTTGCAAACTCTGTGTAAGTTACAAAGCGGTACTTAAAGATTGTTTATGTGCATGAAGGGAGAGCTTCCTTTACATAAACAATCTTCCCCTGAACGCAGACACCCTTGCACTATGGTACAAGGGTGCCTGCATTGGTTCTAGGCTGCTAAACGTAGCACCAGTGCAGGGAGAAATGCAGGTCTGCTCTATATACTTGTAAATATGGTGCAGCCCTGCATTTCAGAAGTGGCGGAACGTCTCGTTAAGCCAAGGAGGCTAACGACATGCTCCGCCACTTCTTTGTAAATATACCCCCATGTTTGTACAGGTCTCATCATATGGGGAAGCAGGTGACCTCTTACTGTGGATATTCTTACATATATTGGCTATTATTGGTCTCTGGAGGACTCTGGTCACTTATGTTCTCCATCAGTCAGCACACTATCTCAGCATGTCTAAATAAGTGTATATTCTGATATGTGCTGAGAGAAAACCTTTTTTCCACAACAATAGAGACAAATTAATAGCATGCATCACTTAGGCTTCCACCTGTTATTTAACAATGAAATACAGTGCATATGGTCTAGTGTTCAGATTGTATGTGGTGGACCTTCCCTTGTGATTTGGTATTGCAGAGCACATTGAGTTAATTTTCCGTAAAGTGATATTACTTTAGCTGGATCATTACTGCTGGCTAGCCAATATCTAATGAATTCATTATTTGGTGCAACAAATTATTCTTTGCAAAAGGTGCATCAAAGGAAAGTTAGCGCTGTGGCAGAATATTGTTTAGTGAGACGCAGGAACATCAAAGCCAAAGCAGCTTCTATAAGCAAAAGCAGAATTCAAAAATGCTGACTCAGAGGCGTGGTGAGTCCAATACCTGTTGTAATTTGGAGAAAGTGATATGACTCTCTTTAGTGTGCCGTCTGCCTGTCACCGGAGAATTGGTAGTCAGTCAATCAGTCAGTATTTATATAGCACAATGATATAACCCATAGGGGTATCTGGGCGCTGAGATTTCTGAGTCTGCATCGAAAAGCCAGGTCTTGAGTCGCTTTCTGAAGTCTGTCAGTGAGGGTGCCATTCAGTGATGGAGGGGGAGGTCGTTCCAGGTCTTGGCGGTGATGTTGGAGAAGGAGTGGTCCCTGCTGTGGCTGCAAATTTCGGGGATGTGTGCAAGGGCAAGAGAGGTGGAGCACAGGTGCCTTGAGGGTAGATGGAAGTTCAGCTGTTGGTTGATGTAGGATGGCCCTTGGTCATGGAGGGCTTTGTAGGCATGTGTGAGCAGCTTGAACTGGAATCTCTTCTGGATGGGGAGGCACTGGAGGTTTCTTGATGAAAATCTTGGAATAAGTACCTTAATCTCAAGTAACTACTCCACCTCATATCTTTCCCAGTGTTTAGTTACATATTCAGTCCCTTTTATATTGATAGTTTATTGTGTGCTCCCTCCCCTGCACTCCAATACACTATCAGTTCAACACTTGGTATGCATTTTTGGATTTTTTCCCCTTCATTGTGCCTTCCCTGAATATCCCCCATACATGCTCAGGGGCTTCCTGCTAGTTTCTACACATTCCCCACTTCACCACAATTTTCACTACATGCACTTTTTCCAGTGAA
Organism: Triturus cristatus; assembly: GCF_964204655.1. Classification (NCBI taxonomy): domain Eukaryota; kingdom Metazoa; phylum Chordata; class Amphibia; order Caudata; family Salamandridae; genus Triturus; species Triturus cristatus. The sequence goes on from NC_140588.1 coordinate 560,291,699, forward strand.
GTGAATGGCTTACTTGCTATACCCACATTGACTGACGGCTTTGTATCTCTCTACAGGCATCAATACATGCTCTGATGCTATATTGGGCATACTCTGTACTATAAAGAGCATAGAAATATAAATAAGTAAGGTGCTTTGTCCATTTGCCTGACTTTTAGGGGTAGCAAAAGAGGGTTCACACATCCTTTGGCATCAGGGGAAGGTTGTATGTCATAATATCGATATATCGACTGCAAAAACATTTAATCCACAATATTGATTAACACTATACCATCAAGGTAAGTGTATGTTGTGAAATATAGTATAAGTTACTATTCTTAACTCAACATCTATTTACCATGGCAATATACTGATTGTCAATATTTTGGAGGCAGTAATGTTCCAGGCGTATATTTTGTTCAGCACATTGTTAGTCCACACCTCCAACTCCACCCTGAAGACATCAGAAGATTGACCCGTTCATCCACACTTGGGGCCTCATGTAGGTAGCCAAATACCGGTCGGTAACGGCCGATTTTCGGTAATTATACCGTTACCGACCGGTATTTTGGCTATTGGTATGTAGGGGGACAATTTCTGGATTCGGAATTTACCGAATCGCTAAAAATACCGAATCGGTAAAATTACCGAATCGGTAACGTTACCGATTTGGTAATTTTACCGATTCGGTAATTTTACCGATTCGGTAAATTCCGATTCCAGAAATGATATGTAGGGGGAGTGTGTGGGTGTGTTTAGGAGTCGGTATTTACCACCAACTTATAGTTGGTGGTAAATAATTAATGGATGTGTGTATGCTTTTTTAAACGCTTAGCAGTGTGCAATGTGGCAGACATACATGCCCTTAGGGCATGTATGTGTGCCACATGTGCACACATGGCCGAATCAGGGGTGCAACAGGGTGTCAATGTGACACCCTGTCACCCTTGCATGTTTTCCACCATTACCGAATCGGTATTTACCGATTCGGTAATGAGGCATACCTTCCCCTCAATGGGAAGGTATGCCTCATTACCGAATCGGTAAATACCGATTCGGTAATTACCGAATTGTAACGAATCAGTAAAAAATACCGACTCATTACCTACATACGAGTTACCACTTCTTAAATACCGATTCGGTAACGTTCGGTATTTTAGAAGTGGTAACTGGTATGCTACCTACATGAGGCCCTTAATGTTGAGAACCTGTGAACGCCTTTTTCAAAAGGTGATGCTTACATTTCCTCACCCGGTTTTTCAGTCCATCACTGATGTATCTCGCACTCTGTCCATATTAAATGCTGATTCGCACCGCCTCAGAGATCTGTGTGCATCGAGGACAGAAGGAGCGACAGGCTGACGCGGCCTGCTTAAGAGAGCCCTGTGCTTGTCAGAGATAAGGCCCGGATGAGGAAACACTGTCAGGGCATACTTGCTTTTGACCCCTCGCACACGGTTTCTGACACCTTGGTGGGGTTAATGGTTGTCATAGCTACTCTTCTGTCAGATATCTCTATGTCTGTTGAAAATGAATACTATGAATTTGGAACCTAATAAATAGCTCACGGCAGCCGTCGGGAAGAGAGGAAACACGAATTACAAATTCATTTAAGCACTTCAGTTGAGCATAACTTGTCATCAAGGAGCGCAGTTTAATCTTAATTAGTATAAATTCGACAATCAGGATCAGCAGACATGGATCTGTGTAGATGCAATTTACACTACAGAACATCCGCAAAATGGGGGAATTTTCACCGCTTGTGCCTCAAGGTTGGGGTAGTTGCTTGGGTTGTTTTGCCAGAGGGTGTGGTCGTAGCCATTCGGAATGTGATTAGCAGCTTACAAACTCATCACTTTAGTAATATTAGTAATCCCAATGATTTTTCACACTAAGGGGCTCATTACAATGGCGGGCGGACTGATCATAGCGGTGCTGGGACCGCCTGCCAGACATGCGGCGGTCCCACCACTGCGATTAGGATGCCCCCGCCATACTGGCGGGCACATCCTGGGCCTTTTACATTGCTGGCGGTGCTGCTGGCTGCAGCACTGTCAGCAATGTTAAAGGATCTTGCACCACATTTCCCTGCACCACGCGGCAGGCACAACGAGGTGCCTGATTCTTGGTGCATGGAAATGCAGGGGGGTACCATGGGTACTCCCCAGTGCAGCAACACCCCACCTCACAAGGGGGGCCCACAACGGGCCCCCAAACCCAATCCCCGCCAGCCTTTCCATGGCGGCCACGCCGCTATGGAAAGACCTCTTCAAACCCACATCCTATTATGGGGGACGGAGCCTGCTAGGCACCGCCACCATATTAGTGGCCCAGCTCCGTCCGCCAGGCAATCGGTGCGATTGCCTCCAGTGGAAAAGCGGCGGACGGACTTTGCGTCCGCCACAATACCCACCACCATCCTAATTTGGCGGTGGGTAATGAGCTTGGTGATGGTGGAAGGACCGCCATCCTTCCGCCATCATAATGACCCCCTTAATTCGTGCTTTTCAACTTAGACCTTCTTGTTTTTACCCACTTCCCTAAAGACACAGAATAGGTAAAAAGAAAAAACCTGTGCTACATCAGGCCCTTAGTTCCAAAGCTATGCTAGAGCAAGTGTGCAAAATGTCGTAACATCCCCATGTTTTCAGGTGGCATGTGGTACAGATGGGAAAATATTTTCTTGTGAAGGCTAAAAAAGCTCATTTGCATATTGTTACAGCGTAAAAGCTGATTATTCTTTACACACCACAAAAACTGATTATGACAAACAAAACTCGAATGTGCAATTTACACAAGTTTAGAAAAACAACACCGAAACTTAGAAAGGTTGAAGTACCAGCACTGATTATTAAAATGATGAATTTGACATGTTCATTAGCTGATTACCTTATATTTTTAATAAAGTCATTATGAAAAATTTATGATGAAACTTAGCATTTTTATTGCCTTTATTGTAATGCACCATAACAAAATGAAAAGCGGTGCAAAAGATGTATGCCATATTATAGGACTGAAACTTTCAGTATAAATGCTTGATATTACTAGGGTCTTATATTTTTTAATTTTTTTATTTTAATCATTTTTAGGAATAGTTTTGCACGTAGGTATTTTTTAAAGATTTAGGTAGTAGGCCATAATTAGAGTTGAACATTTTTTTGTAATAATCACTGACAACATTACAAATATTTCCATATATGATATGCCTGATTTATTTAATTATGCTTGAACTTAATTATGAGTTTATTCTACTAAACAAGAAATGCTAACTTTAAATTGCAGTAAATTGCCTTTTTCCTTAGGCTGCATTATTTTATAGCCTGGTGTAATGGGCTTTTGTTACGTTTCTTCAAATGTTGCTTTATGTGTTCGGTTTATGCAACATTCTATTATCAATAAGACACTTTTCCAAATACTTCATTGTCTGTGAATTGGTGGGAACCTGTCCTCTTGACTTAATCCATGAAGAGAAACAAAGTAAATAAGCTCTTTGTCACCTAACCTGTGAGGACAGAATGGACAGTCGTTTCTCATGAGCAACATGGTAAAATATGTTGGAGTATCAATTTTTTACCTGGTGAATGGAAGAATGGTCACATGATGGGCAGACCATCGTAGAGTGACAACTGATGCCACAAATTGATGATTTATAGCATAAAACGTGACTCTCATAGGAGGAGGAGCCTCTTCATTTCAACTTTCCTCCTTTGCCTACTGCCTGCCAGACTATCTTAACATGCCCCTTGCCTTCATTTTTCCTATGCTAATGAACTTACCTGCTGGACAATTTGGAGCTGTCTGGTGAGAGACCAGACTTGAACTTTCTGATCATTGGTCCACTGCCCTTGCCCATGACGATGGACTTTCCTTAGTGGACTCTAGCTTGATCCCTTTGCCCATACTAAGAGAACTCTTTTCAACCCTCCTCCTTCCTTTGTTGGTGATAGGAATCTCTAACCGTAACCATCCTGTTTCTGGATTCTTTTAGTTTAGCAATAGATTTTCTTTGACTATACGTGTGTTTTTTTACTACGAGCTGTAAGACTCATGACAGAGCTGCTTAAATGTTACTAATATGCATTGATTTTGGATCTTTAATAAAATAAACAAATTATCTAAAATTGTCTGAGTAATTTATTGTGTCTTAATGTTCTTTTCACAGAAACTGTGTTTACAGCTATCTGATTTCTAAATGCATGGTAGAGAGAGTCATAGATTATTTTCAGAACATCAAGTTCTTTTGCTCTTGTTCTGTGTAGCCATAGCAGAGCTTCTAGTTTGTATAATTCTTCTTAGATTGAACTTCTTTAGGCGGTTTGGTCTTCCACTTGCAATACTCTATTTCTATAATATGGTTCTGAGAGTGGTGTACTTGAACTTGATCTCTAATTTGTGAGTTGGTTACCAATTATTGGTCCTCATTGGGTGGCAAACAGTTAAACACCCTGATTTCTCACCCCTCACTACGATGAAGAAAGGTCTATCAATGCCTCTATGGGTGAGGTATAGAATCTAAGTGAGGCGATTAGGTTAGTATAACAACTGTATGGGCCCAGTGATAGAAGCCTGAACAGAGCTTACTCTGCAAAATACACATGTTTTCAGGTGGCAATGGTTCTCTACACATGCGAAAATATTTGTTTGCGGCTGCAACAAAATCACGTTTGCACATAAATCCTAAGTTTAAACAGCAGATGGTCCACTGGGGTAAAATAGAAGCACAGCATATGCACACACACATCTAAGAATTGTGTAGACTTTTTTATATTCCCAATAGTACAGTCTTTACCAAAATCATAGGCCTATGGCTATGACTTATGAAGATACTACATTTTTGTGAATGAGGAGTTGGGATCCCTATACATCAATTTAGGACAGTTAGGGGTAGCATTTAGTAGAACCCCAGGCTTTTTCCTTGATTTCCCATGTACTGACTTTCAGGGGCTATGAAAACTGTTGCAGCAAAATAAAGCAAACAGGGTTTAAGAGTCCTGTTTACTCTCTGCAGTTTTTATTTCTTCCACCTCCCTATCCTCTCAGCAGCAAATAGACGGACAATGAGTGGCCAAGGGCCTTATGTAGGTAGCCCAACATTTACCACTTCATAAATACCGAATTTTACCGATTCGGTATTTATGAAGTGGTAAATGCTATGTAGGTAATCAGTCGGTAAAAATTACCGAATCGGAATTGGTCGGTAATTTAGAATCGGTATTTACCGATTCGGTAATGGTAACTGGCTTCCCATTGATTCCTATGGGCCAGGAGGCCCATAGGAATCAATGGGAAGCCAGTTACCATTACCGAATCGGTAAATACCGATTCGGTAATGGGGGGAGCACAATCAAGGGTGGCAGGGTGTCACAATGACACCCTGTTGCACCCCTGATTCCTGCATGTGTGCACATGTGGCACACATACATGCCCTAAGGGCATGTATGTCTGCCACATTGCACACTTCTAAGTGCCAAAAAATGCTTTTTCTAAGCCATTCGTCATTTACCACCAACTTTTAGTTGGTGGTAAATAACGAATCCACACAACACCCACACACTCCCCCTACATCTCATTTCAGGATTCGGTATTTACCGAATCGGTAAAATTACCAAAAGCCTGAATACCGGTCGGTAACGGGATTTTTACCGAAAATCGGCCGTTACCGACCGGTATTAGGCTACCTACATATGGCCCTAAATGACTAACTTTATAAAAAATGTTTGAAGCAGTTAGGGGTCCCATGGCCACTACCTGCCCCTAAAAATGTTTTTGTCTACATTCACAAAGGGCAAGGGGCCACTACCAATTGGGATTTGGTGGTAAAATATTAATGTTCTGTGACTGGATTTCATTCGCAAAACATTAATACGTAAGTTAAGGAATCAGTATTTGGAAAGGAGGCCCTTTACATGCCCTTCAGACACCAATTCTTTGTTTGGTCTAAAATCCAAATTTCTATTGGATAATATGATACACAATCTCAATTGAAGTATTTTTTTACATTTAAAAAAAGCCATTTTGGGGTTGCAAAGGGTCAAAGTTGACCTTTGTGATAGTAAAATCGCTTTTTACATCAGGGCCCTAAACATTTAGTGAAAGTAAATAATTCAGCATTAACACTGATGCAAACAATAATCCCAAACATATAACCCATGGGGTGCCCTGCAAATAGCCTCCATACCTTGGCTCCAGACATAAACACGTTAAAATATCACACAAAATAAGCACAGGTTGCCTGTTTACTGAAGGATGAAACCTCACTGTAATGATTCAGTTCAATTCAGTCATTCAATAAGCACAGTTGCAAACATGCCTCAGTAAAATAAGCACAATCTGTGAGGATAGATTGTTAAAGCAGAGCCATAATCCCCTGAGCAAGCTTCAGGGAGTGCAGAACTATGCCACCCACCTCATTCTTTGCTTACACTAGAGAGACCACATTAGTCCTTCATTGAAGTGGGTTTGTTTGTTGTGGGTCAAGCAGCGGTTGAATTCAGTACATAAAATAAATGTTTGCTTTTGATAGTATTGTGGCGATCCTCCACTCGCAAGTCTCATCCCAATGAAACTGACTTCGGAAAGTACCATAAATGCCTGAAAGTGCATTCCTTCTGCCCAGGGCTCTAGTCCTTTAATTGACTAGTGGTCTTCACACCACTATTTTCCAGTCACCCCAAGCCCAATGCCTACTCTATTGTGGTGTGACCGCTCTGAAACTGCTGTCCAGTATTGTGAGATCATATATTAAATGAATGTGGCCTTTCAGTAGTGAATGAGATCCAAGTAGGAAGGTTGATGGTCTATACATAAATATTAGGTGTGTCCTACAATGCTTGTTGGATATCCCTGGAGAGACATACAAGCAGCCCTCGATCTGCACTGGTTACAGGCAGGCGGGGTCCTAAGGGGACAGCCAGGAGAAGTGTAAGTCTAGTCCAAGGCATACACCAATTACAGTCAGCCATGGTAGTGCACCATTTCTGTTGTTCCTGTAACTTTTCTAGGAAATGCACTGCTTCCTGTGTCTATCTTGGAACACTCTTGAGAGTATTCTTTTCTGACCTCATTGTCTGTTAAATTATTTGGTACCAGGATACTAGTTTTGTTCTGCATCACTAGTTCAGGTAAAGAAAGGGTTACACTTCCTTCTTGAACCTCAGATGGTCATCTAGATTCTTATCCATGCTGGTAGGTCCATTTAAACATTTTTCCGCCTATTCTAAGAAAGATGTTACATCGATGACTTCTCTTAGGAGGGTACGGTTAGACAGGATGCTAGTAGTGCATGGAACATTCTGTGCTGGCAGCATCATTGGAATGTATCTTGAAGATAAAATGTACCTTTCCTTGGAAAAGACCTATGGACAATGCAAAGTATCCTAATGCAGAGAATCTAGGAGCTCTTAGACATTGGAGAGCATAAAGTACAGGTATGATGTGTCAAATGTCTTCCCAGCCAGGGTACCCACCAATAACCAAACCCCACATGGAACTTAGCATTACTCATCTTTATTCTGCTGCGTATAACTGTGAACTCAACATTCTAAAACAAGCTTTCATGGCAATGCACTCTAACACCTATGTGGCAGCTCTATGGAGTAAGTTAGGAGCCAGATTAGGTTCCATTCTAAAATATCGGAAGACACTACAGCTCCCCCTCTGTTAAATTAAAAAGAAAAATATTTTTACAAGTCAATAAATATATATATTGATGTACAATCACATTTCTTCAATCACCCATACTGGTGCTTCAATTACTCAGCTTGATCTGGTTACTGGAACCTGGGAGCTGCCATCTTCACTGTCAGAGATCTCCAAAGATCATGCAGAAGTAACAGCAGTCACTGGGTTTTAGGTTCAGTCTTTCTTTCACCATCTGCATCAGAAGGTTGGTGGGTCAAATGCCGAAAGTGAGAAGAGTCTCTGATAACAGACTTCCCTGGATGCTGGGCAGTTAACATTTGTCCCCTGGACACAATATGGAAAGGTGCACTATCATATGGAGCATCAGATTTACTCCTTTGCAGTTGGTGGATGATCACTAGATCTCATGTCTTTAAGTCAATGTCCTTTGCATGTCACCTATTATCAGCATAGGATTTCATCTTTGCTTTATTAACCAAGTCCTTCATTTGAGTTGCATTAATACCTCCTTCTCTTTGGTGGTTCCATCTCCCGAACATGGAAGTTGCAGGGTTTTCGCTCGCGGTCGAGTGAGGTGTTGAATAATAGGCTTGTAGGTTGGAATTCAACACAGTTTGCAAACTGAGCCTCTCGAGATTTGCACACTGTACTGCTTTTCTTTAGCATACTCATAAAATGCTCAATGGGACTGTTGGTCTGCGGCCACAAAGGTGTACTCTTCTAGGGCTTTATGTTCAGATGCTCCAGAAAATCCTTGAATTCTCTACTGTTGAACGGCGGGCCATTATCAGACTTCAAAATGGTTGGAACGCCCCATGTTGCAAGAATGCCATCACGTCTCTCAATGACTCGCTCGTGAGTTGTGGATGCGAGATCCTCTATAATTGGAAATCGAGAGTACTCATCCACAATTACCAGCAAGTGATGCCCATTGTCGAGTGGACCAAACAAATCGATGGCTATTCTCGTCCATGCATGAAATTCTGACATGGTAAGAGTATGTTGAGTAAGGTTCATAGAGAGGCAGTTATGTAGTTGACAGGCCTTGAGCTCCTTTTCAACCCTCTCATCTAAATATGGAAACCAGGCTCGATCTCGGAGAGCTTTCCTGGTGGCAACAATACCACGTTGTCCTTTATGAGCCACTTCAATTATCTTCTGTCTCAGACTCTCCAGAACTAGGATTCATGACTCTCACAGTATACCTCCTTCCTGAGTTATAGACAGTTCCTCTTTAACGTTTTTGTACTTTTGGTATTCACCATCACTGGTGAGAGGTCGAGCATGTTGGTTACACTACTAATGTGTAATTATGTCTTTCAACTTCAGAATGTTACTATCATGGTTTGTGGCAGTGAGAATCTGGGCTAACAATATGGCAGCTGTTGTATCTGACTTTACAATGAAATTAATGTTGGCTTCAGCCATCTCGGATGGGGTACCTTGACCTTGTATAGCCCGGCCCTCTAGAAAAGTAATCGGCATGTTGTTAAGCCTTCGCTGACCAATGTACAATGGTGTAATTATACTTTTGTAATTGGAGTCCTCACTGTTTGGTGGTAGGAGGCTTCTTCAATTTTGGATTTCCCAAGGTAGTCAACAAAGCTTGATGATCTGTTACCAGCATAAAAGGCTTTTGACATCTACAGGCATATCCCACAATATGCCTTCAAGCATGTGGGTGTCTGCTGTGCTACGCAGCCACCCAACAAGGCTAGCGTCAACAATAAGCTCTCTGTGAAGCTTTGGATTGTAATAGGCCATTTCAGTAGCAGTTCAGTGGCTTGTTTGATTTCCTTGGGGCGCTTTGGGCCCTAAAGTCTCCTATGTATCTTGAACAGTAACTGGCCATGCCAAGACATGAACATATAATAGAAACAGCTTGTAAGGGATCAGCATTAGACATCGCTTGTACTTTAGCAGGATCGGGTGTCATACCTCATTCAGAAAAGATATGGGCAAACAATTTTAATTTAGTCTTGTGTAATTCACACTGTTTGCATTCAAAGTCAGGCCTGTGTCAATCAGTAAGCAACATACCTGAGTGAGAGCTTTATCATGCTGCTTTTGTGTAGCTCCAAAAATCAATATGTCATCGCTATAGTTGAATGTATTCAAACCTGACTGTATGACATGTCGAATAACGTCTTGGAAAGGTTTGGCAGCCGATGACACACCAAAACAGAGTCTTTTATATCTAAACAGACCTACGAGTGTACTAATATACCTGCAATCTTCTGTGAGTTCCAATTGATTATAACCTTTATTTAAATTAAGGCGAGAAAAACCCTTTGCACCATTTAGTTGAGCTATCATGCCAGCAATGCGTGGAGCTGGATGTCGTTCTCATGTAATTGCCTTGTTTGCTTGGCGCTTATCAACACATATGAGTACAGGTCCTTCAGTGTCCTTTTTGGGCACTTCCACTATGGGAGAAACCCATGGCGTTGGACCAGTTGAATGCTTAATAATGTCATGTTTAAGTAATGATTCAACTTCTTTTTCAACTGCTTCTTGTAAATGAAAAGCAACTTTTCTATGTCTCTGAGCAACAGGACCCACATGGTCATTAATGTGTAACTTTACTTTAATAGTCTTTAGCTTTCCCAAACAATTAAACAATGAAGGAAATTGACTTACTATTTTGTGGTGAGCATTCAGGTTGTAACTCACAGAAATCAGTCCCATATAAGCAACAGTACTGAAACTGAGAAAATAGGTACTTGCTGCAGTACCTTGGAGCACATGGATGAGTGCTTGCACCTTAATTTTCTTGTGTTTCAATGTTCCTACAAATGAACCTGACTTTTTTATTGGTGTCGATGCAGCTCAAGTATACAGTTTGGTTTTCAATGGTGTAAGTTGAGGTAATGGAGACAATTTACGATATTTCTCTTCAGGCATTCTATTTATCAATGCGCCTCTGTCGATGATGAAAGGTACTGACCAGTCATTTTTTGTAATGTTATTTTTAGATAATATATTTATGACTTTGGTCCTTCAGCATGTCGATTTTCTTTGACTGACATTTTTCCCCGCAAGCGACCAGTCCGATATGCTCTCTTTTCTCTGAGGTAAACTTTGACAAGGCATAACCGTCTTCCTCACTTTCAGTGGATACTGAGGCAGACAAATTGTTTGACGGGGATTTATTTGACAATCAACTTTGTTCAGAGTCAATTACCTCAATTTATATTGCCAATTGGCCTTGTGGGGTTACGTCAAACGTTACCTCTGGAATGTTCTGGTGGCCTTTTTTGCTTTGTGTCCCGAGAAGCATCTGCCTTTTCCTTTCCTTTACAATTTGTCACAAACGATTCTCTTTCTCACAGCCTTTACATATCTGTCCAATGGCTGGACATTTACCTTCATGTGGAAATGAAAATCCACATCAGAAACATAACTTCTTTTTACTTTTAGACAGCACTTTCTGTCGCTCAGTCTTTTTCTTTGGCTTACTTTTATGCTCATGACTGATTCACTTTGGCACCTCTGGCCTTTATGTCAGTGGCTTGTCGTTCAGCACGCTCCTCAGCTTTAACAGCCATCAACACTTGCTCTAGACTAAGAGTTTCTCTCAGCATTCATCAACTGAATGAATCTGACAAGCATCCATCAATAACTCATAGTCACATAGCTTCCTAATCATTAAATTCAATGAACTTAGAGTTTTTGATGAGCGTATCAAATCTCTCCACAAATACATCAATGGTTTCACAAACTTTTTCACGTTCTTCACTTAAAATGTATCTTTCGCAATCAACATTTGGTACTAGATTGAACTTTAAAGTCAGTGTTTCTTTAATCTGACAATATATAGTTTCTTCATTAGTTCACAGTATTTTCTTTATGAATTCTTTCACACAATGAGCTGCATGATTTTTGTGACACTTGATAATCTTTTTGTTATCAGTCTCTTCAAGTGCGTCAATGAAATCATAAAATATATCTATCCACGCAGACCATCCATCGCCAATAATTTGCTACTTGGCTGATTCGAAAGTTAGTGGTGGTGATTTAAAAAAGACAGCAGCATGGTAACTAATTATGGGAGTAGCTGACCTTGAGGGTGGAGCTCTTTCTGCTTATGTTGGCTGTTCATTTGAGCCTACGTCATTTGTTCACCTACTCAGGTCTTGTGATGGACCAGTCTCCATCAGAGTCGTCATGGACAATCATGGAAACAATAACTTTCTCCCTGGCCTCCATTGGAGCCCTTCACTTGCCAAAGACCTCTGGAGTTGTTCTAAGCCGTCACCTGGCAGCTTTGGTGGAGGGCCACTTCAGGTATTGTACAGCTCAGTAAGTACAAACCTCGTGCTTCTTCTTGGGCCTCCTCTCCCAGTACCAAGGTCACAAAACTCCACTTGTTGAGACTCTGACAAGTGCAATGACAAAATACTTCTTTCTGGCTTATTCTGTCAGCCCACACTTCTTTTTGTATCACTATGTAATTACCTTTTGCAGTATCACTCCGTATAATGTACAACTTTATCTTGCGTGACATCGCCGTACCTTTATGTATGACCATCAGGTTCTCGACCATCGATGTGTAGATTCTGTGCAACGCTTTGGTTGTCTTCATGTGATTTACAGCAGCTGGAATTGCAGTTTGACTGCACACGCATGAAGAGTCAACTCAGACTTTCTACAGCGCCACCCTTGGCACACACAAGCAGTTTGCTTAGACCATGGCAAACTCTCTGGGAGAGCACAGTCATTTGTTGGGTTACTTATCCTCTATTTCGTCACCTTATGTAGCATCTTCCCAGCCAGAGTACCCACCAATAACCACGCCACACACTGAGCTTGTCATTACACATCTTTATTCTGCTGCATATAACTGTGGACTCAACATTCTAAAACAAGCTTTCATGGCATTGTGCTCTGACACCTACTTCACAGCTCCACAGAGTCCGTTAGCAAGTCAAAAGGGCTCTGTTCTAAAACTTCACAAGTCACTAAAATGGGTTCCTTCGAATGAAGATATCAATGCACATTGAGCCATGCTGAGATAAATGCTTAGTGCTGTATCTATTAAATTTGTGCTTCATGGTCGCCTTATACTGAGCATAATGCTAGAAGGTAAGCCTCCACACATTTGTCATGTTTTCAGTTTTGGAAGGGCACAACTGAATGAACATATAAGAGCATGGGTTGGTGAACGTTCACCAAAAATGTTTGCAGTTCAGGTGCCCATAATGTGCAGTGCTGAGGTTGAAGTACCGGGTTTTTAGAACCCAGCGGTGCAGGGGAACACACCCTAAGACTTCGGGTTCTTCCTGTTCCAGACCCACAGAAACACAGAGTCTTCTAGGTGAATTCAAAGATCGTATTTATTGGCTGCAGACCAATCACAGGTATCCGAGAAGTACAACACGATGTATGTTCTCAGGAGACTGCTCCCTGACCAAAAACCCGTTCTTTCTTATATACAGAATATTACGCTTCTGGGCAACACCTCCCCTATTTTACAAGTGGTCATTCACATATTTTAGTTTCAAAGAAACAGCAGAGGCATAATGACAATCCCACATTTCAGTTCATTAAGCATACAATCATTTTACCCAGCAAGGCTCAGAACCCTCATCAGATAACAGCGGACCCCAATAAAACGGGCACCTCCTGCTCGTAAAACAAGCCATAAAGTAGGAAACAGGTGTGAAATAGCTTAGTCAGAGATTGTGTGCGAACAAGGACTTTATGATGGGTCGAGCCCTGATGCTAATCACATTAAGCCGCGAGAAAAGGAACTGGCCGGACAGGATTGACCTCGGGCAGCGGAGTCAGTTTGCACAGGTCAGAGAGAAGTCAAAGAAGGTGTACGTGTCCTTTAGGCCTAGGCATGGCCTTAAAGCGCAGCCTATGTTACAGTACCACAGACCCTCCTTTTGCCCTTACATAGGCAATAACTATACTCGTATTAATCTGAGTTCAGGTCTATATTTATAAAGTCATGGAGATGTTGCTGTAGCATCATCCTATTGCTTAGCTCGTCCCTTGATACAGGTTTCCTTACACATGATGTAACACAGAGGCTACACATTACAGGTGCACACTGTATACATAGACAGAACAGGAAAAGAATGGCTAAGATCGTCCCAATGACTATTAGAATCTTCCATCCCCAAGCTGATATCAGTCCCCAGAACCACCCCATTATCGACCAATCTCCTTTATCCACATGAATAGATTCGGAAATCTTATGTAATTTGGAGATGGCTTGATAGACTGTTGGAGCGGTATCTGGTATGAAAATACAACAGCTTGATTGGATAACCTTACATACCCCACCACGGTCTGCAAGTATTACATCTAGAACCATACGGTTCTGCAACGTCATGAGGCGATCCGCTTGGAGCTCAGCTGTCAAGTTACCAAGGGCACCGGCTGTTACATTAACAGTGGATTCAACTACACGAGTCAGTTGTCTCAGGTTCCTACTATTGACCATTGGTCCCCAAAACGGCAGGAAACCCAAGAAGAAGTCTCCCGCTTCCTGACCGGCGGTATCCTCCGTGCTGACAACGCCTCTCACAACTCTGGTCTTGTGATAATCAGAGGCAGCAGTAAATGTCGGCGGCAGCAAATTCGCAACATAACACGTGCCCGAGAAATCAGGGGGCAACCATGTATATGCTCGGTCATTACAGACAAAGTATGTGCCCTTGGAAGCCAAAAACGCAGGGGAAAACTGTGATGGAAAGGTGTACGTTTCAGTACAGTCACTTTTCCCTAGTTGAGCTCTTGGATTCTTACCATTGCCTTGTAGACAGAAACGACCTATGTGGGGTACGACCCAAATTGGGGATGAACTTTTACGCTGTTTTTCGCCCAAACTAATGCTATACCCCGTCGCGTTCCAACCTACATAAGCTCGCAACTCATCCTTGGGAATAGATGTATATGCATCGATATCTCTACTCATATCTGCAACTCCTCTCATCAAGGCTTTATTGTTCGTGCTAGGTCTAGTGGAACGCGGTGGTCGCGGGGAATATGTCTCGAGTGCGAAAAGAAACATAGTCTGGAATGCCCATGATGACCCATTATAGCTAAACTGCAGCACTTGATATGGGATACCCTTATTAATGGTATGTGGCATCAAACCACACACCCAGCAATTTGTCGTATTCATAACTAGTTGGTGCTGGTGTAGAAGTTGAATAAACGAATTATTCACGAACTCGGAACGTCTAGCTTGTTCGTGTTCAGGCAGAGGGTGGAAAGAGTGTGAGGAGACAGTAGGAGGAGGTATAGGCTGTATAGTGGGTGCAAATGACACTTGAAAAGAGAATAAAACATATCCTATGAAAATCGTCATCACACTTAGTAACATGGAAATACATAACATCAAAAATCGTTTTCTTGTCATCACTGTACATATCTTGTCTTTGCAGTTCATTAGTTTAGCAGGTCTCTCATTCTCAAAAAATTCCATCCTCTAATCGTGCTGTTCGCGGCGGATGAGTGTCTTCTGCTAAGGGGTACACCTGTCAGTCCAGGGAACGCCCTAGACCAACCAGAACCTTTGACCTAACGTCTCCGGCTTGTACCTCAAAGTCTTGGCACCGCGACCCTACAGCTGAACCCGGATGGTGGTTCGAAAAACAAAAAATAAAAAGTGTCTTAGATGAGAGAGCTGTACTATCTAAAAAGAAATATCAAATGAATAAAAATAATTGTATTTGTCCATAGGCCTCGACCTCAAATTGTAGCGATTTCATGTAGGTACTGTCTGGTCTTGAAACAAGAGTTCAGGCTCTGTGGTGTCCAATCTATTTGATGGCGGCACATCCTCTTGCAGAATGTCGTCATTTTCCTGCTCAGAGCTTGCTCCTTTCACGCGTGCATCGCTAAATGGCACGAAACGAGGCACGGTGTCAGTCTCAGAATCAGCAATACCCTCCTGGACCCACCGGTCATACGGCAGAGGCAAAGGGACCCTCTTACAATGTATGCCATGAATCCAATTCTTTTTCCCTTTTACTCGAACAGCTGATCTGGTCGATAGAAGGACGAGGTGGGGACCGATCCAACGGGGCTCATCATTTTTCGTACGTTGAAAATTCTTAATCAGCACCCACGATCCAGGATTAATAGGGTGTCCTGGAGCTTCAGAGGCCTGGGGCAGAGTATCGTGAACCTGTTGGTGTAAGACACACAATTTAGCCGTCAATTCATACAGATAATCAAGCAGTACTGGATGTTCTATTTCACTGAATTTTGTCGGCCTTTGCACTCCCCATACATTGGCCGGACGGCCAAACACTATTTCATACGGACTAAGTCCCACTCGTGAATGCACGGTCATTCTTGTTGATAGGAGTGCTAAGGGCAGGGCGTCAGGCCATTTAAGACCGGAGCTCGCCTGAATTTTGGCCAACTTAAGTTTCAAAGTGCCATTGTAGCACTCTACTAATCCAGCTGATTGGGGGTGATTTGCAGCGTGGAACTTCTGCTTAATGCCTAGTCCCTCACACACATCTTTCATCACTCGACCTACAAATTCACTCCCGTTATCACTCCATACCATCCTTGGCATTCCGAACCTAGGGAAAAATTCTTTCACAAGGGCTTTAGCTGTGGATAAGGCAGTATTGTCTTTTAGGGGATATGCTTCTATCCATCTTGAAAAAGCGCAAACAACAACCAGTACATATTTCAAACTGTTGCACCTTTCCATGTGGATGAAATCTAGTTGCAGAACCTCAAATGGATATGATGGAGGCGCAAAAGGACCAGCTGGAGTTGGGGTTCCCCTACCAGGATTGTATTTCAATCATACCATGCAATTTTTGACCACATTCTCTGCACACTTGGGAATTCCAGCATTCTGCCATACTGGAGCCAACAACTTACAAATCCCTTTCACACTGATATGTGCCATTCCATGTGCCATCGTAACCACTGGAAGCACATATGCATCAGGTAACAACCATCGCCGGTGTTCTGACAAATCAACCCAACAACCATTTTCATCCAATTTACCCTTACTTTCTCTCCACATTCTCAATTCTTTTTCTGTGGCTTCAGCTTGAAGGGACTTCACACTCTCTATCGTGTCTTCACACATTCCAACATCACCAACCCATCTTGCAGGGCCTGCAACATACATTCGAGTTGTCACATCTTTTGCTGTTTCTTTCGCGATTTCGTCTGCAAATGCATTACCACGACCAACATCATCGGTAACCTTCTTGTGTGCGCTGCATTTCACAATCGCGACTTGTAACGGCAAGGTCAGTGACTCAAGGAGATCATTCACTAACTCACCATTCTGAATCTTAGTTCCATGCGAGGTCAGGAACCCACGTTCTTTCCACAAGCGCCCAAAACTATGGGCCACGCCAAAGGCGTACTGACTGTCAGTATATATGTTCACTTTCATTCCTTTCGACAACACGCATACTCTTGTAAGTGCAATTAATTCTGCTGCTTGGGCTGAATTATGTGGTATACGTGCAGTTTCAACAATCGTGTGCAAAGTCGTGACAGCATATGCAGCAGTCGTATCACCATTCGGAAGCTTGAAGCACGAACCATCCACCCATAAAGTACCATCACATTCAACCAGGGGAGTATCTTTAAGATCCACTCTCCCTTTTGTTTCTTCTTCTGTTCTGAACAAACAATCATGCTGTTCAATCTCATCTGTGTCTGCTAAAATTGGCAATAATGTAGCTGGATTCAGCGTGTTGCACCTTTTTATGTGCACATGGTTCGCTAACAGTGTCAATTCATACCCTGACAATCGAGCACTAGTTAAGTGCTGTGTCTTGGTCCTGTTTAGCAATGTGTCCACTGCATGGGGAACCATTACGATCAATGTGTTATTCATCACTAATCCAGCAGACTGTCGAATAGACACAGCTGCTGCCGCTGTGGCTCTCAAACAACTTGGCAATGCCCTTGCTACCGGGTCCAAAGTCGACGAAAAATACGTGCCTGGACGCGGTCTGTCTTCAAAAGGCTGTGTTAACACTGATAATGCGCAACCTTCCTTTTCATGAACATACAATGTAAAAGGCTTACTATAGTCGGGGGTACCCAACACAGGAGCTGAACATAATGCCTTGCGCAATTCCCAAAAACTTTTCTGACACTCTTCAGACCATGGGACAGGATTCGGTGTATCTTTACAGGTTAATGCTATCAACGGTTTTGCCAGCAAAGAAAAACTCGGGATCCAGTGCCTACAGTATGAAGTAATGCCCAAGAAAGCACGCACTTCTCTCTGTGTCCTTGGCACGCTTAATTGTGCAATGGCCTGGATTCTTTCTGGGGTCAACTTCCTTCCCTCCTTTGATAAGAGATGACCTAAGTAGGTCACTTCTTGTCGACAATATTGCAGTTTAGAGAGAGACACTTTGTGATGAAAGGCGGACAAATGACGCAACATTGACAATGTAGCTTCTTTACAAATCTCCTCAGTATCTGCGGCGATTAATAAGTCGTCAACATACTGAATAAGGGTGGCATCACTAGGTAAAACAAGTGCATCAAGCTGCGCTTTTAAAGCCTGACTGTATATTGATGGACTTTCACAGTAGCCCTGTGGAGCGCGTTTAAAACGAAAGCTTCAACCTCCTAAACTAAAACCAAAAATATCCCTGCTTTCCTCTGCAATCGGGATGCTAAAGAAAGCATTCTTTAAATCGATCACTGAGAACCAAGCAGCGGAAGCTGAGATCATAGTTAACAAAGCAGTTATATCAGGGACGACTGGAAACTGTGGCACAACTATCTTATTGACCTCTCTAAGATCGATCACAAACCTGTACACAGGTGGCTGAGAGGGGTCAGTACGTTCCAAAACAGGCAAAACAGGACTATTGCAAACGTTGCCTCTTGTCTCTTCAATTACATCCTTTTCAATTAAATCATAGATAATCGCTAACAACGCTTTTTCACCTTCATTAGAGATCTTGTACTGGGGAATGCGTGGCAATTTAACATTGGCTTTCAAAGTGACAACATACGGCGGTATTTCCAAAAGGCCCACATCATTAGGGCCAGTGGCCCAAAGGGCATCAGGAAGAGACGACCACTCTATCGGGAGCTTATTCTTTGACAAATAGATTGGAGAAATTACTTCCCTACCTAGTGTAAATTGTACTCCTGAGGGGGAACAATATAGTGTCGCATGTAATCTTTTTAACAAATCCAATCCTAACAGATTTTCACCACAACCTGTCGTTAGGATAAGGGGTGCTTTTAGCTCGCAGGGTCAACTGAAAGGGGCATAGGACTAGAGATCGGGTTCCTAACCGGGGCGCCAGAAAAACCTACTGAAATATTCATTTCGCCAGACAAAGGCACGCCAGGGAGCTTTGAGTGCATAATTGAACTCTTTGCAGCACCAGTATCCACCAAAAAGGGCTCTGTTACACCCGCTGTAGTCACCTTAACATACGGTCCGCTCTGATCCACTGGCACTGAAACAACTCCCTCTCTCTGTCTATGGCTGTCCTAGTAATCATTACCTTCCGTATTATCATCTTCTGCATAATAGTCATTGTTATAGTACTGTGCTGTCTTGCCAGTTGCATTGGCTTGCTGATCAAAACTATTCATCGTATTTTGAGGCGGAAGAGGACGTGCGTTCTGGGGAACATTTCCACGCCCTCTACCTCTAGGAGCTTGCTGACCACCTCTACCTCTAGCGCCATAATCATTATTCGTGCACTGCAACAATCTAAGACAATTATTCTTAAAATGACCTTCCTCTTTGCAATATGAACACTGATTGGGACCTACAGGTACACGTGGTTGATAATACCCATACATTTGCTGGTTATTCTGAAACTGTTGGGGTTGCTGATAGATACCCTGGGTTTGCCTATAATTATTCTGATCTCCACGTGGCGGATAAGCCTGCTGTAAAAGAACCTTCGTTTTTAATTCTTTCGTTTTCTTGTCTGTTCTGTCCTTCTCATCTTTATCCCTATTTTCGTAATACTGTGCAGTAGCCAGTATTTGCACTGAAGAGGAAACGGCCCAAGAACTCTCCGAATCTTTTAATTTTTTACACTACTCTGGAAGCAAATTATGCACAAATTTATCAACAAATAACCGTTAACCACCTTCTGTACTCATGTCTTGACCACTGTGGTCGATAAATGTTTCTTCAAACCTGGTGAAGAAATCGGACACTGTTTCATCTTTCTTCTGTTTGCATGCGGATAATTTATCCCAATTTACAGGCATTGCGGGCATTAAAGTTTTCATATAATTCATTATTCTACCAGGGAGTTCTGCTACCGCGGGCTCAGGCTTGGCACCACCAACCTGTCTATTGTCTGCATTAATGATATTAGCCCATGTGTCACCTAGTTCTGGAGCATGATCTGTATTATGAATTAATCCCCACAAAGGCTGTGGAACAACATTCCCGAACAACATATCTATGTCAGCTAGATTCATGACACACGATTCTGCAGTCTGTGATAACTCCTTATAATATCCTGCAGGATTTTTACGGGGGTCAGGCAATGTTTGCTTAAGC
Source organism: Triturus cristatus (assembly GCF_964204655.1). NCBI lineage: Eukaryota > Metazoa > Chordata > Amphibia > Caudata > Salamandridae > Triturus > Triturus cristatus. The sequence continues at coordinate 560,311,827 of NC_140588.1, forward strand.
GCTAAAACTTCTGATCGCTTCCATGGCACATGTACCCAAACACGCTGAAAAAGAGGCAGAACAGCTGGATTAGCATTCGCATCACCAGGTCTTCAAACTGGAGGAACCTCACGCATCGGGTATTGGCGCGCTTTTACCTGTTTCCCTACAGGGATTTCCTGTTCAAACAACGACTGATGACAATCCTCATTCCTGAAAGACAACAATGTCGCAACTGCTTTCTCAACATCAGAACCCACAATCGCGCCTTTCCCAAATTCAAACCTTACTTGACACAACTCCTGCGGGCTGAAATCTAAACCGTTATCTTCCAATTCCTCACAGAGGAATTCACACATTTTCTCAAAGACGTATCTCTGTTGTGGTGCTTCCCATTGATGAAAAACATTCACAACAGACTCTACATCATATCTAGAAGGATAAACAATCCATCTGCGTGCCATGCGGTCCAGTTCTTCTTTCTCTCTAGGACCAGGCATGTGACTACGTAACTGCTTACGTTGTGAATCAAAGGTCGTACTAGATGACCCAAAGAGAGGTGATATAAGACTAGTAACTGCACTAGCTATTCGTTGTCGCGTAGAAGGAGAAGTTGAGGCAAGAACCGGGGGAAAAACAGAGGGAAGAAAAACGGGTGTAGATACAGATACAGGAGTAGTAGCAGGTAGGGCACCAAGGGAGGCAGCTGATGTGCTAGGTAAAGTCGCAGGAAGCGCAGAAGAGGTAGGTAGCAAAATCGAGAAGGCTGCGCTGCAGGGATAGGAGCCGGCTGAGGAGGAGCTGGCGGCTGTGGGAAAGCTTGTGGCAAATTAACTAGAGGCTGTACATTTAAAGGTTGCGGAGGTGCTGTAGCATTCTGCGCATACGGGGGTGGCGAACTCAACAAATGTGACATTACGGGATCTTTCTCCTTTTCTTTTGACGCATCCTGCTGAAGGGGTGGCAAAACTGGGTAACATTTATCAATGACTAGTTTGCATTGCCTGTGCAACTGCTCATTCATTTGCTCGTCTTCATTATCTTTAAACTGCAAGGCTGCTTGCATTACCGACATACCTTTCTCTCTTTTGTTCTTTTTTGCTAATTTAATTTCTTTCTGTTTGGCTTCCTTTCGCCATAGGCGGAAAGAATCAAACATCGCCGGCCGGGCTTTCTTCTTGAATAATTTAACTTCTAAGTTATCTAGGATTTCTGTGTCGAAACTACCATTTTGGGGCCATTTTAAAACACCATCCTTCCTGGTGTATCGTATCCATGCTTCATTATACGTAATGGGGCCCACGCCATGTTTTACATAAAGCTCATAAGTTGGAGTTCCAATTGGAGGAACCGGACATGAATCCTCTAATCGGGAATCCCTTTTACAACCAAAACAAAACAACTTTTCAAATATACTAGAACCAGGCATCTTCGCTCACTAGTCTAGTTTCAAACTTCAAAGGATTATCGAATACGATAGTCTCGTGAATACACAAGTCCTCTGGCTTTGGCACTTGCAAGGTCCAAATCAAAGCGATCCCGAAGGATACCAAAATCCCGAAGGATACCAAACATACTGGGAGACGCTCCACTTATACTTAACTGAGGTATCGATGACTTCACCAGAAGACTCTCTCAATTGTTTCGCTCTACCAAATCATCAAGGGTCCAAAACAGGGCGATAGTCAGGGCAGCAGTCCTTCGTGGCCGTCGGGATGCGGAGAACCTTGCAGAAAAGACTTTCGGACCACGTCGACATGCAGGGGTCGATGAAGTGGCGACCTTCCTCCAGAATTTCCTCACAAAGCTCCTCATGAACCTCTGGCTTGGACCAGTACCGCTGAAATCGCCCCGAGTTGGGCGCCAACTGAAGTACCGGGTTTTTAGAACCCAGCGGTGCAGGGGAACACACCCTAAGACTTCGGGTTCTTCCTGTTCCAGACCCACAGAAACACAGAGTCTTCTAGGTGAATTCAAAGATCGTATTTATTGGCTGCAGACCAATCACAGGTATCCGAGAAGTACAACACGATGTATGTTCTCAGGAGACTGCTCCCTGACCAAAAACCTGTTCTTTCTTATATACAGAATATTACGCTTCTGGGCAACACCGCCCCTGTTTTACAAGTGGTCATTCACATATTTTAGTTTCAAAGAAACAGCAGAGGCATAATGACACTCCCACATTTCAGTTCATTAAGCATACAATTATTTTACCCATCAAGGCTCAGAACCCTCATCAGATAAGAGCGGACCCCAATAAAACGGGCACCTCCTGCTCGTAAAACAAGCCATAAAGTAGGAAACAGAGTCAGGTGTGAAATAGCTTAGTCAGAGATTGTGTGCGAACAAGGACTTTATGATGGGTCGAGCCCTGATGCTAATCACATTAAGCCGCGAGAAAAAATACTGGCCGGACAGGATTGACCTCGGGCAGCGGAGTCAGTTTGCACAGGTCAGAGAGAAGTCAAAGAAGGTGTACGTGTCCTTTAGGCCTAGGCATGGCCTTAAAGCGCAGCCTATGTGAGGGCAACCACAAGATGGCTATTGTTCTAAAATGGAACCCAAGGGTTCAATATGTAGTATCGTATGCACGGTGAATTCATCAGTGAAACATGACGAAAACACTCATACATACCGCATTAGTTATTTGCGGTTCGCTGATACTGAAATCGGCATGGTAGGGCCATGCTTCCAACATGGTTCCGAAATTTACAGTACCACAAGGTCAAGTAAAAGGGCCGCTGGAATCCACAACTTTGCTTCACTTCTTAGGTAGGGAGCATCAGCAAACTGTAAGCATTCTTTCACAAATCTCTGTATACATGACACATGCCTGGGCGAGTAGTAGTCAATTAATTTTGCGTGACCCAATCAAGCACTAGTAAAGCATCCACATAGCAATTAAATTACCTTTCATTGAGAACTGCTGCTCTTTCAGAAAGTATTCATGAACTACTGCAATTCATATTTTAAGAACTGCTCTGGGTATAGCTGTACATATGTTAAAAAGCATGTGTGTACTAGAGAAAATAGGGTTGTATGTGATTCTAGAACAAGATCACTTGCGAAACCCTAATTGTTTGAGAGAATATTTCACTGCAAACCTCTTTCCTCAACCTTTTCCAAGTCAATGGTATTCACAAAATGTGATATTTTTCCAGGGTAATGCCCTTTGCAAAAATATTCGCTACAGTCCTTTTTATCAGGCCATCATAGATCCCTTGCTACTTTTTATGTTTAATAGATCCAGCTGGATTTTTAAAAATAAAATAAAAAACAGTACCAATAAGCTTCCATCCCAAGTTGGCTGAGTGGGTAAGCTGCTTTACCCCACAAGATCAGGAGAGCAATCTTCCCTGATAGTGCAAGAGTGTTTCAACTTCACATCTCTGAGTCTATGCTTTTTATTCGCTATTTTTTACCATATCACAAGTAGCACAAGTATTTTGGAATAAGGGGCTCCCTGCAGAAGTGTATTGCCCAGTCCAAGAAACCACAATCAGCAACCCACTAGGTATTAGGGGATTGTCACCATATTGCTATTGTTCCGGTGTTGAGTTATAGCAGTGTAGTATTGACCTAGTCATTGGTGCTCAGAAAAGTCGCTAATTACATACATTTGTTAATTCATATGGGACTATTCAGCATAGTGCCTTAAATGTAGGGTTTCCTCTCCTCCGCATGCAAACTTGCACTTCCTCATCCTCAGGCATGCCACATTTAGGGTCTTCAAATCCAGCCAGACTCTAAACCAAGTAAACTAGATAAGATTGTACCTATCTGCAAACTTCTATACAGCATCAGATAGTGCATTTATCTGGGTCTGAGTCTCATGGGGGTCACCAATTATCAAGGTCAGCCAGTTGCCAAGATTATCAGACAGTTTCCTCTCTTTTACTCACCACAAATAAGTTAGCTCTCTGGCCCCACAGAGGTGTAAGTGAGATGTGACACTAAAAAAATCCCATAAAGTGTGGCTGCCCTGTGCTTGCTTACAGTGTGGTCTGTATATAACCCTGCTTGATCACCACTCATGGAGGTTGATCTAGGGAGTGGACAAGGAGAACAAGTAACAGAAAGCAAAAATGGATAATGGAGTCATATTTACCCAACATTCCTAGTGCTGTATATATCACACCTGAGACCACTGGTAACAAAGGCAGTGCCAGGAGTAACAAAGGACTAGTCAGTGGCAGCAATTGCTACAAATTGCCAACCCTAATTGTCCTCTGTGAGGAAGTGGGTTCTGACCTGATTTTGGACCTTGAGAAGCTGTATGAAATATTTGGCGAACTTTTCCTCTTTGCACCATGGCACACCTTTCAAAAGGTGTGCCGAGCACACGCAGAGAATATGACCCCTATTATGCAGAATGGACTGCCCCCAGGGTAGGGCATTCAAGTGAAGAATGAATGAATGAATGAATGTGTTAGACTTGGCATACTTTTGCGTGTTTCCCCTGAGTTTTTGCTTTCTGACCTTCTGGTTTTTGACGGTTTGTTTTTGCTGGTTTAGTGTCTCTGCGCACTTTTCTCACTGCTGATCAGTGGTACAGTGCTAGTCCTCCTGTTTTAAACTGTGTTATGGATTAGTGTTTCCATGATTGGCATATTTGATTTACTTATCAGTCCCTAGTAAAGTGCACTGAGCATGCCAGGGCCTGTAAATCAAGTGCTGTTAGTTTGCTGCAGCACAGGATTGTGCCACCCACGCAAACGGCCTGTAAATGTAACTCTGGTCTGCCAATGCAGAGCCTGTGTGCAGTCTGGGACTGCCATGACGACTTGGCAATTATACCCACTTGTCAGGCCCTTTTTCTTACATGGCAGTCACCCCTAAGGTAGGCCCAAGGTACCCCTGTGGGCAGGGTGCAGTGTGTGTGAAAGGTAGGACATGCCCTTGTGTGTGTGGCATGCCCTGATAGTGAGTTACTGCCAATTAATTTTTCACTATTGCAAGGCTACCTGTTCCCATAGGACAAAATGGGGAGTTTGTTTATAACATCTTATAAACATAACTGGCTCTGGGAACTAAATAGAAAAATAAAGTTTAGTATGCCTGAACTCAGAATCTAAAGAGGCATATTTTAGAGAAGCTGATTTTTACATTCTGTGTTTGAAAATACCACTTTTAGAAAGTAGGTATTTTCTTGCTCTACCATCCAGAAGGCCTCTGCTTGGGTTGTGGATTGACTGTCTGGGTCTTGGATGGCAGGGGGTGGGGAGGAGCAGTGGCTCCAGATAGTCTAGATAGTTTAGGAAATGGCTGTGTAGACCTGGGCTGCATTTGAAGTAGGGGGAGGAGATTTCCTTTCACCTGAATGGGCCTAGTCTGCTTCTGACAATGTAGTCTCCACCTCCTGCCAGGAAACCACACCAGAGAGCGCAGAACTGGTTCTTGCTGGGCACAGACACTCTCTGCCTCAAAGAACAAAGGATTTTGGGCAATAAAAAGTTGGGCCCAAACCTCTGAACTTTAGAACTCTTTTGGACCATGAAGATTGCCAAGAAGAAGAGCTGGAGAAGCTGTGAGGAGGAACTACCACTTTGCTGAGTGCTTTGCTGGCTGGCCTGCAGTGGCGGCCTCTGTCTTGGACAGTGAAAGGACTGGACTGAACTTTCTTCAATCTATTTTTGTGAGATTCTCCAATGGCTTGAGGTTGAGGTAGAGCTTGCCTCCAGTTCAAGAAGTCTCTGGAACAGCAAAGACATCAAGTTCTTCTGCCCTCAGCACTGGGGACTGTGTGTTTTGTGCTGCAACAGAAGAAAAACCAACCAGACGCTGTCTACGACACCGCTGCCATCTCTGTGTCCTAATTCTATGCGAAATACGGCCAGGACGTTTGCCCTCAAGGACCGAAATGGTTTTGTTTTACAAGTTACGATAGGTCTAAATACCATACCTTCATCACTGATGTATGATGACACTGAATTCACCACTGTAGTGCTCGGGACTCGACATTAAACATATTCAAACTGAGGAAGTTATTGGAAGCGATTGATACACCGCAATCTCTACTTCCCTTTGTGTTCGAAAAATCCCAATAAAAAGTTCTGAAATGGACACAACAAGAATATATTTGCCCTGAAGAAGTCCGTATGGACGAAACGCGTTGGCTACTTCGTGTCATTTTTAAAGAAGAATTTTGAATAAAGAAGCTATACAACGACCTGCTGATTTGTTTCTGAAAAATGTGTCCTTTACAACATATGTTTTAATGAGTGGAGTGCCTGATCATTGTTTGTTTACACTGTATTACTGTTGGTTATGTGCAAATTCTTAACACTGCCTCTAAGATAAGCCTGACTGCTCGTGCCAATTTACCAAGGGTGTGAGCAGGGGCTATTTTAGGAGTGCAACTCCCTCATCCTGACTAAGAAGAAGGGTCCCTACTTGGACAAAGGTGCAATCCCTTGTCAACTGGAGAACCCCATTTCTAACAAGAGAAGAAAGAGATCCCCTTGCAGTCAAGTGCAGTAAGCTCCTGAAACTGCCTGCAGGGTTATGTCTGAGGGTCCATTGCACCCACTTTCTCCCTCCCAGAGGGCTGTCTTTAGGAGGTGCAGAGGCAAAGTGTTTCTCTCATTTGCATGGGGCCATGCCCAAGGCAAATGAGGGAACGCCCTCTCATAATTGTACTGGGGCTACATGTATGCCAGCGCTTTCACCTTAACAGAAGGGGACACACAAGTGTCTGTAACACCAATGTGCCTTGGGGGCACACAAAGCAGGTGTACACACCCATTATGCCCTGGGGGCAGGATGTATGATACGGCTCCTGGATTTGGAATCTCTGATGTGAGTGAGACACTCTAATGGAGTCTCCCCCACTGTAAGCTACTGTCAAAATAGTTTTGAGCTGTTGTCACAAGTGCCCACCTTTTAAACTAATGTTCACAGCTTTGCAGCAGGTGGAAGAGGCCTTGCGCTTGTTGCATGTGAACATTTATGTGCACACATGTGAAGACTGGGTGAGGAAACTGTTGTCCTACTCAGACTAGTGTCTGCGCAAAAATAGCCTCTTTCAGATGGGGCCCAGAATAAATGGTTATGGCTTGTTCTGAAACTGTAATTTCATTGGGCATTGATATAGAAAGGTCTCCTCTCTTTCTGACTAAAATGTAAGCAGGGCCATAGCCACAGGGGCAAGTGGGGCCAGCCCATATTTCAATCTCCCTCCCCTAAATCTGGAGCCCCTATATAACCGTGACTTTTAGACTTTGCTTCACATTGTTTTTATTAGCTATCTTTTTTATTCTGGTGAATGTTGTGGCCAGAGTAGCAACAAACGTGCAACTGAGATTTGTATTTGGCTCGACCTGTATAAATATACTGTGAAAGTTATTGTTGCAGGTTACTGAGTAGAAAATAGCATCTATGGAGTTGGGTTAGTTATAATTGATACATTTTCTATCAATGTTAAATGTGTGCTATAACTATAACTGAGAAATGTCAAATGTTTGTGTAGTTCAAATTTTCTTTGTAATGAAATTTGAAAGTTGTGTTTTTCTAACTATAACTAAGCTTTAACCTTTTGTTTTTTTAAATTTCATGAATTTGTTTATGTATAAAACATACAATTATATATTGCTATTCGAATTGGTGACAATGGATCATAATTTAAAGGTGCATGATAATATATAGACAGAGAAACATGTTTGTATGTTAAGGTATCTATTGTTATTTATTTTCTTGTAAGTTACACAGTAATTTACTGGAGATATATCCGAATTTTTATGAATCCCAAGTGAAGACATGAACTTATGGCAATGGTCCCCAAACTTTTCTGTAATAAGAGCTACTTATGTTCAATGAAACTCATTAGGAGCTACTATTATTACTAAAAGTGTAATAGTTACCACGTCAGACATGATTACATCAGTGACCACTATGTGCCAGATTACTAGAAGTGATCACTTCAGTGCATCGGATATCGTTGCCAGCAATTATGTTAAACACCCTTTGTCAATATGGAATGCCTCTACATTCGTAATACATAACAACCATAGCTGCAATGCCTCTGGCACCAAGATAGTACCATTTCAAGCAATATCTCCAATGCCACATTATGTATCACTCAAATATCAGCTTTAAATATATTTTGGAAATCAGCCATTTTTCTCCAGATATCGGCTTATGGGTTCTGAAAAATAACACATTGGTGTCTCAAATATAGACTCTCAATTTTGGTACATGTAGATTCATTCACTCAAGGCCTTTAGGTTCTTAGACCTTTTAAAACATGTTCTCATAAAAGTTTCCCTATGTCAGGCTGAAAGATTTTTATGCGTTTATATTTTGTGTATCATTAATAACGACAAGACTATATTTTCACACTTGACTATACATGTAACAATGGATATAGTAATATTGCTTTTGAAACAAATTCTCTATGATGTGTAGAAGTGTATTTTCTAGTATTTGTTAATCAAGGCTTAAATTTAGTGCAAACACCTTATTTTCCAAGATGGAAGTCGCCCTTGTCATTCATGTCTTCCTCACTTCCATTTCTCTCCTCACAATTTCTACAGCACACATTTGCGCTGAAGTATACTTGTTTATTTTCAGTGTTATTGTTTATTCTGCTTTCATCCCTATGCATTCATATAATACGTTATTGTTAATGTATCTTTGTTTGTTCCAGCAGCCCTGGACGACATTAGCATCGAGAGTGCTGAATAATTAATTATTCACGTAGTGGGATAATGCTTAGTTGTTAAGGTAATATGGCGTTTATTTTTTTCTGTTATGATTTGTTGATTGATACATTTGCTCTCACCACAATGATTCTTAAGTTTTCTGTAATTTCCTATGCAGAAATAATATATAAAACCCCTCAATTTTGGGTGCGAGTCATAAGCCTCCGAGTAGAGATGCTGGCCCTTACTCTTGCGATTTTGCTGGGCACTTGGATCTTAGAATAGTTTTTCATTTATCATTTCGCTGTACTACTTCCCATTGAGAACATTTATTGCATTATCTCTGTATGGTTTCCTTTTTTAATTTCATAATAAAACCCTTTACCTTTTTATTGATTTAGAACACAGTTATTTAGCAGGCCTATTTACTTAATAAAATGTGTTCCTCTTATTTTGATGTTTTGGGAGGTGCCTTAATGCAGGGACCTATTTCCTCATAAAATTGAGGTTCAACTCAGTCTCCGATCCAGTGAATGTGGGCATTTTGATTGTGAAAAACTTTTGGGGTGTCTTGAATTTTTGGGGCCCAACACCGTCATTGGTCTGTATATATTTGTTAACTTGTGTGTAGTATTTAGTTTTTGTTTGCAATTATGTAGTTTTTCTTTTTAAAATAGAATCCACTGTTTGGACAGTGATTCATTATGTGTTGTTTATTACTTAGCTGAGTTGTGAGTCTGTATTTCACAGTACCTCCCCTGAGCGAGTCTTGTACCCCGCTCTCTCGCTACCCTGGCAACATATACTGAAAGGGGTACTTGATTCAGAGTTTTGGGGTCTGCAGCACAGTGGCCCTGGACCCCAGTTGTTAAATTGGGCTCACTTCTTTCTGAATTCCTGCGGACCCAGGTTTATCACGAATTGTGGGGCATATTATCAAGAAACGGCGTTAAAATTATCGCCGCTTTAGCGGTAGAAAACTGCCGCTAAAGCGGCGATAATGGGCTTCATAATATGCCCTTGAGAATTCCCATAGAAGCCCATATTCTGGTGTCAACATGGGCTTCTATTGAAATTCTCTGCGGCATATTATCAAGCCCATTATCGCCGCTTTAGCGGCAGTTTTCTGCCGCTAAAGCGGCGATAATTTTAACGCCGTGCTTGATCATATGCCCCTAGGTGTCGACACTCCATGTCTTCAGAGAGAGTGCCCTGGTCATAAGAGGACAGCATATTGCGATGCTGCGGCATCCCCCACACTCTGGTGCATGTAGAGTAGGGGTGGGCGGAATTTGCGAAATTCACTTTCGCAAATTATTGCGAAAATGTTAAAAATCTCCACAAACACGCGGAAATATCGCGAAGATGCAGAAGTTTTTTTCCCGCCCATTCGCGGTATTTTCTGCGTGGTTGCGGCTCGCCTACTTACCCATTCGGTTGCTCACGGGCGCGACCATCTTCTTTTAACTTGTCTCGCGGTGCATGATCGCGAGAAAAAAGAAGTGATCGCGCGACAAATGACGTTACTGCGGGCGCGAACTGTCGCGAGACAGCGCAAATGGCTACCAACAATCCAACATCTCGTAGAGAACGCGACCGGATCGGGAAAACTTGTCGGCGAACGCGGGGATTCAGGTAAGGCGATCGCCGATGTATTATTTTACAGCGCGAGCGGTAAAATGCGTATTGCAGAATTTTTGACATTTTCGCGCTCTCCGCAGAACGCGAAAATGTCAAATTATCGCAATTTCCACGAGCGGAACTGAATTTTAGCCCTGGTCTAATGTAGAGGCAGTGGGGCGCAGAGGCTTGCGCACACCTTGGAAATGACACTGACACTTTGTTCCAGGTCCCATCCAATCCTAGAACTCATTAGAACCAAGCATGGAGGCGAAGCGGAAATCTATTCGCAATTACCTGTACCTGCAATGTGGAAATGTATGGCGTGAGAGCACACTAGTTATTATTTAGCCAGACCCACACAAACTGATAGAAAAGAGTTCCCGCGAGCTAAACAGAATATCACATGCACCGTGAGATCCAGCGCAGGCACATGAAAGAAAAGGTGAATGAAGATTCCTTGAGTGGTTTTTATTTTTTATCTTTAGGAGAACACAACTCTAGAGACTCCGCACACATCTATATTTTAGCACGTTGCATTATGAATGGGAGACTGATCGCAGCAATCGCGAGCAATCGCGAGGGAATGCAGGGAAAGTAAACTCATCGATCCAGACACATCTGCTCAAAGCGCTAAAGGTGGGGGCGTATGCTGTCGTTTGTTTCACCCGGGTCTGGTGGCTCAGTGGAGTAATGTGTCCACTGCAAGGGCCCGTGTTCAACCTCATGGTCACAGGCTCAAACCCTGGCGGGTCCACTCATCCATCCAGCCTTTTATCCATTTTAGGTTGATAAAATGAGTACTATTGAGTTGGGTAATAATAAACATCTGTTATGCAGCGCCTTGATACCCTTGGGCGATACTGTGCTTTAACAAATAAACGTGTTATGTTCTCTGTCTGGGTGTTCTGGCTTCCATCTTTTTATAATCAGCAAGAACTGCAGTTGTATTCTTAAGTGATGTTAACACTGCACCTGGTAGCCAACTCTGTGCCCATGCATATGGTGAATAATGGATGTATAATTTGACTAAAACGATGACTAAATATGTTAATAGAGGGACAGAGTCAAGCACTAAAGAAAAGGAATTCTTTGTAAGGCTATTAGCTTGAATAGGTAACAGCATTAATTATGGATAGATTAAAGCAGCAGCATTCTCAGCATTTATTTGTGAAAATAATTAACAAGGCGTTTTATTTCTTTCTGAGCATTAATCACAGTTCATGCATAACACTAGATGTCTGAAATTGCTAAGGTCAGATATTGCGGGAGTGACTCAGTAATTAGACAGTTTCTGGTGCTGCTGAAAAGAAATGAAAATTAAAAGATGACTTGTCAGTGTTTCAGGTAGGAGCGGGTGACGCGCTCTGTCCGTACGCGGAACAGACAGGACCCCCGGAGATTAAGCTTCGCCCATGGTATATCTTCAACTCGTGCCAGCGCAGGACTGCCACGGGATGTTTTGGCAGTCTGGCTGAGCAATACGTTGTAATCGAAAATCAGCCAGGGAAGGGAATGCTGCATGAATGTTTTCTGCATTTTGCTCCCAGAGTCTGGCATTGCTCCCACTGTCACTGTAAGGATTTGGGGGGCCCCGGGCATATGTTGGAGGCCCCAGTTCGAAACAGAATTGAAATTTACCATACCAGTAGGACCACAAAGCATACTGAATTATATGTTAAAATTTCAGTAATTGTGTCGCACAAAAATAATCAAAATATGTGTTGACCGGGAGCACAAAAATCCTGAGATGACACTGGGTCGAGAGAGAGACAAAGTGAGAGGTGCAGGCAGCGAGAGGGTGAATGGTTTACATTGTAAAAGAGACAGATTGACAGAGCTCAAGTGGACAGAGGGGCCATTGGGAGGTGGATGCCCTGGACCGTTGCCCACTTTGATTTATAACGTCTCTGATTGCTACAACCAGAACCCCCCCCCCCTCCCCCCCCCACTGCACTGCAGAATTCCATTCTTTAGGGAGTAATGGAGTTTAGGCTAGCCATGTCAACTTAAAAAAAAATCCTCTTACTTTTTTTATCAAATTACACGTACAGCAATGGGAATACCGCACTGTCATATATGTAAATTAGCGTTCCATGTCTCCAGGCCCAAAATGACTGATACTAAACGCATCAGACCAAGCTTTACCTGCCGCAGATCCACATTGGTTAAAACAGCAACTAGTTAGGGTCTGGCATTGTGGGCCCAGGTGCTGGCCGGTCCCTGCCAGCCCATCATGAGCTGGGGACTATAACTTGAAATGGCTGCATACGGGTAAAGGGATAACCTCGGGGCAGATTAACCAGTTACTCCATCCGGCATTTTCCCTGAGGGCTGGAGTCATTAGAGGCCAGCTTTTGGAGGTCGAGCGTGCTGCTTGTGCCTCTGTCACTTCCTCCATTTCCCTGAGTTTAATTTCATCTGGCATAGAGGGGGTGTGGGGGGGGGGGGGGGTTCAGGAAAGAGCTAGAGAGCGAGAGAGAGAAAGAAAGAGACAGAAGATGTATTAAGATACTGGTTACATAAATTGTGGCTGTTCATTTTGCGACCAGCATCTTTTTCTGCAAACCGGCTTGTGTACTTAATACGTAGGCTCACAATACACAATCATAGTGGACGCAGACGGCTCATTCTAATAAACATTCATTAAACATGTTGAGAATTAGTTTTAAGCAGCCCGATTTCCTTAAAGGTACAGGTCTAATTTAAAAAATATATAATATATTCATTTTTGGAAAACTTCAATGAGAGCTGGCAGTGGTACTCCTGACCACTACTCACTTCTGACACTCACACCCCGATTCACAGAGAGGGGAACAAAGGGGCCGCTTCCCTTTGCAAATGAGTTACCACACCAGCTTGGGAGTCAGTCCTTTTTCAGTGGTATGCAACTGGAATTCCGGTCTCAAGTCATTAACACATATGGATCCAAATCACAATGTGAAAGTGATGCTCACCACACCCCCCTTCCAAATTGGAATTCAGTGTCCATTTAGAAACCTAGTTCAGGAGTCCGAAGAACTTTACAGACTCCTGAAATGAGTTTCGAACATTCAAAATCACTTTTTAGCCGTCATAAACACTCTGATTTTGCAATTCAAATGGTGACCATGGAAAAATGTAGTATATCTGGCCCCAAATTCACAAACAACCATATAACACAATCAACATGTTTCAGACTAATCAGGAGTCCAGCACTCCCAGGTGAATGTAAACCTGATGTATATTGATGGATACCCCTGAGAGGATTCTCTCCAAGCAACAGCTTTAACGAGCAAGGAGTCCCAATTAGGCAAACTTCCAAAACTATTCACAACATCCAAACCTGCAAGAAATATTCTGGATTTATTTCAGATTAACAGACACAAACACATCAGTGCCTCCCATGTAGTTGAGACAGGAAGGGCAAGCCCTTCTGCTGAATTCTGCTGCTAATAGAACATCTGAAAGGACAATAGCAAGTAAGCAGCAGTCCTATTTACTCTTTGCAGGAAGTGAGAAGTTCATACTTAACAACTTATCCCTTTAGCCTGTGTACAATCCATCGAGGCCTTTAATTAAAACCAGTCACTGGTGTAGGTCTCAGGAGCCCCATTACCATATGATAATCTAATTTATTCTTCAGCCTAGGTTGTTACATTATTTACAGGCATTACCATCCAGTGGAAATGAAGGTGCAGTTTACATTGACTAAATAAAATCAATGTGGATCTTTAGACCACAACGACCTATTTCAAGACTATTATTATTTTAACAAAAGACCTACTTTGCAATCCCCTAAATAAGCACTGTCGGAATCCTGTTCAGAGGACTACAGGGCAAGCAGGAGTTACTTAGCCCAACCTTGGAGGTTGAGGCCATTACTCCTAATGCCTGGGGTCTTGACCTTCTATTGATCTATAGCCACTGGGCCTAGTACCCTTTCAGCACTTGACTCTTAGTGTTAACGCGGGTCGAACAGTCCAAGGCTTCTCGGGATGAGTAGACACTGGAGGTGGATACAGGCTCACAACTCAAAATACGTACAGCAGCAGCAATGAATGATTGTCCAGTCAAATACTTGTTTTAATGAAAAAAGGAGTTTTTATATACTATTAAAAAGCTAAAAGATATTTTTTATAAATAATGCACATAGTCCCTTGATGTCAGGGCTCTAGTGTTTCATAGGCTGGTCTCTGAGTCCCACTCCCCTTCAGCTATCTTTAAAGATTATTCCCCATTCGCTATAGGCGACATTCAGGTTAAGACCCACTCATACTCTGAGTCTAAGGAGTCCCACGCTGTCTCTCGATTGAGGTCAAAAGTATTCCAGTGCTGCAGCGTTATCTAACAAGCAAGTACCTCCAGGGCTGTCAGGCCCGAAAATCAGTTTTACCCACATCAGCAGGATCCGAGTGGCTGGAGCCTCTGAGCACGCCTCCTTTGCGGGCACTGAAGCTGCATTGTCTGCCTCTGGTAAGTCTTTCAAACATGGCCTCGGAGGGTTGCAGTCAGGTGTTCCTGAATTCCTCACATGCTATCCTGCAGCAGCAGCGGCCAAGGGTTTCTCGATATGTCACCGATGCTTGGTAAGTTCCATCTGGTTCCTCCCCCTTGAAAGGGGGGTACGATGATCATGGCGCTGGTCCTCAATAACTGCTTGGGCCTGTTCAGGTCACCTTCGCGACCTTGCTCCTCTGTCCAGGGTCTCAACCAGATCCTGCTTCTTGCTTTGTCCTAGTGGCCCCCACGCAGATGGAGCTCACTGTTCCTCCTCTCTGTACAGGGAGCAGCACGATTGTCACAGCAGCAATCTTCACAGGCATATAGGATTGCTGGTTCGGGACTGTACACGAGCGATGACCAGTTTGGTGCAGCCACATCATGGCTCACTTCATGTCAGCCTTCCTCTGGCATAAGGGGATCACCAACATTTCTCTGCACATAAACAATAACCTGATGAGTGCAGCTGCCATTCTTTCAGACCTTGAAATGAGGATGCTTGCCAGGATACTCTTCCACACAGGGCAGACTTGCCTTGGTAAGCAGGCAGGGGCTGGTGCCCCAGGTTCCAAGGGCAGGTGGTTTTGAATTCTCTGGGTGGGCCCACAGTCCTGGGCACAGGCAGCAATCTTTCAGAGCTTGTCCTCCTCACACAGCCACACTGGTTGCTTGATAGTTGATGACTTTTTGGGCTCTCAAGCTCCCCTTCTTATAGTTAATTTCCAGACAGCATATCATTTAGAGTCTAAAGTTCATGTTTGGAATCTGCTTCGTTTTGAACTTTTCACTCCTCTGTTTTGTCTTCCTTCAGGAAGCCGTCTGTCACAGCAGGAGCAACTCTAAATCTGATAGCGCCACAATACAGGCCATGGGAGTGACTAGAGTTTCAAACCTGGATGTCAGGAACAGTGATATGTGTATGAAAAGGTTGCCCTATGGCGTCATCCCTACTAGTTATGATTCTTTTATCAGCCCCATCTCCTTGCTGAGATATGCCCAGGCCCCTTCCCAGCGAGCTGTTTCTAAATCGATGAGCAGCCTTTGAAGTGAACGAACGGCCTGGCTCTCCTTACCTCCAGTGTGTTCCATCCAGCTTACAGGAATGTAGCAATACACAAATCTGACTCGGGGGAATTCCTCTGCCTCCTTTCCTCATGTTCCTCCTGTTAGTCATGGGTCTCCCAAAATGAAATCTAGAGTCCACCATCTACTGTACCATTTCAAGGCATGCATACACCCAACACATGCATATAGCATACACCCACTGCACAGTACTACATCCTTTAAATATTGTACCATTCAACGGCACACATACACCCAGCGCATGCGGATAATATACACATACTGACCAGCACTGCATTATTACTGTATTGTACCATTCACAGGCACACATTCACCCAGTACATGTTTACTGCACATGCACTGAGCAGCACTACACACCAACCAGATGTTGGCCAAGGGTGAATTAAAAACATATAATCAGAACTTTATATAATTGGTTCTGTAGGCCTCACTCCAGAGACACAGGTAAAAAGGACCTGTACACTACTACTGATCACTACACAATAGGCTGCCACCACTGCGCTTGTGCAGCTTAATTGCTGGCAGAGGCAGTAGCCTTTCACCACAAGGATAGAGTTTGGGTGCCCCTCTGGGACCAAAAAGAGCACAAATCCATGAGATGGGCCTATGTCATAGAGCACCAGCATGATCCGTGTTCACCCATGACAACAAAGATCAGCATTAGGGATCCAGATATCAGTACAGTTGGGCATTCAGGGTAGGGGTACACATCAATTATCATGTGAAGGACTTTTCCATCCCACCAAGCATATTTCAAATTGTCAGGCATCTCATGTTAAAAAAATGAATTTACAATTTGCCCATTATCATAAAGGTCTTACTGTCAATAGTTATGTTACGTTATGGTATGTTATATTATATTATGTTATATTATGTTACAGGGAATTTTTATAGCGCAGAATACTAGCATGTTCCAAAAAAGAATTCGCTACCAGGTGTTTCAATGATTTGCACTGCAAGTCTAGTTGCAAACCATTGAAAAAAGTACAGACTCTCAAGATTGGATGGTAACTCATGTGCAAGAGGGAAGTGTTTACTTTTGAATCTCTTTCCCTTTGTGAATTGTGGTACAACTTTCAGGTGTAGTAGGCAGTGGGCATAAACATTTTTTTAGTAGCACCTTTGTTTCCTTTAAGGAAATGAGGCTGCTTTAAAAAAAGTTGTATTTTTTTAAGCAATCACATCAATGGTGGTCTGCTGCCACTTGTTGGCCACTGCTACTGTGATTTTGGCCAGTGAAAGTGAATCTCAATTTGTGACCTACCTATCGAATATTTATTAGGTAGGTCAGGCACGACCCACTCTGATTCTTTATTTTGTGAATCAACCTATTTGTACATAAACTGATTTGCCAAATAATTTTCTGGTCTCAAAAATATTGGTTGCACATTGTGACAGGTGTTTGCAACCAGGAACTTTGTATATTTGGCCCCTAGCTTCTGAAACACATTTGAGAGACTGAGTGGTTTGCACAGTGTACGATATCATCATGAATGTGCCCAATAAAAGGGGAATGGTTTGTGACCTTCCAATTCAACCTGGGTGATAAGTAAGACAAAAACCGGCAAATAGATTAAAACAGGTTTATTCCATAAAATGGAAGCACCACCAGGTACAAGTCTTCCAGCTCCAGTAGGCTCCCCACAACTGTCTGTCTTGGATCACGGCCGTGATCAGATGTTCGATTCTAGAACAACATGATTGCGCCGTGAACCAAAACATTTAAACAATAACATAATACGTAAACACAACACATCTTCCCCTTTTAATAAATTTTTTTTCTAAAACAACAATACTATATTACAAACTTGTTTTTGATAAAAGAGACAAAATATGACAACCATCCTAGTTTTTTCCGAGGACGTTTGCCGATCAGTTCATTACACTTATTGTCAACAAAATCATTGCAAACATCAGGAGCTAAAACAGTATTTTCTACTAGTCCATCTTCACCAAATCCTCCATGTTCTAGGTAACCAGACATATTTTGACAATTGCTCTCATAGACCTCTTTATCTGCTTTCAGAACAGCTATTCTGCTCAAATTCCACACTCTGCCATCAGATTTTTGTATTTCTTTCACTCTAAAAGGACCCATATATTGTCTTTCTCCTTTTCTCACCTCCATGGCTTTTTAACTCTTACCAATGGGATCATGTTTTGAACCTCTCTTTTTATCAAAATTGTCCTTGTTGATAGAATGCAACTTAGCAATTCTATCCTTAACCACATTCAAATCTAGATGAGATGAAGTAGATTGAACCAACCATGAAGGATTACATTTAGTTCTAGGTAATCTACCTCTCATAACTTCAAAGGGAGAACAACCAGTCATGTCATTGGTAGTGGTTCTGTACATCCAGACAGTCTTAAAAACCTGTAATCCCCACTTGTCACCATCTACACCTGCAATTTGTATGGCACTTTTGAGCACACAATTGAATCTCTCAATAACTTCATTCCCACTGGGATTGTACAAAGATGTATTACAGTGGGTGATTCTAACTATTTTGAAATCATTTTTTGCTTTGCCAGATAAGAACTGAACACCATTGTCTCGTGATGAGATGAATAGGTAAACCTTCTTCCGTGAATGTCCAAAAATACTAATACAGCATCAGTGTCAACTTTCTCTACAATTTTGATTACTGGCCATCTTGAAAAAATATTAATGACAGCTAAAATATATTTGGAGCTAGGCCCGATTAGGCCCATAATGTCCATAGCAATAGTATCCCAAGGATTTTCTGGAATAACATGTTCTCCCATGTTGAGATTGAGTGTCTTAAGAGATTTATCAGAATTAGCACAAGTGATGCAATTCCTCACTATGCGTTCAATAAAAATGTCCATGCCTGGTCACCAGAATGCTCTTTTAATAGTCTGTTTAGTTCTCATAATACTGCTGTGGCCCTCATGTCCATGTAGAACTATACTGTGTCTCAAATTACTGGGGGAATAGCCGGTCACCTCTTCTGACCACTCCGCCAGCACAAGATAACTCATCTTTTACTTCCCAAAAACACCTAAGGTCAGCTTCAATAAGATTTTTCCCAGGCCAACCACATAAAATATATCTTTCCACTTTTTTTATCAACTACCTTCACTCCAAGCAACTCTGTCAATAGGCATAGTGCCCTCATCATGCACTAAAGCAATATGAAACTCATCCCACTCATTCCGGACATCCTTCTTGATGAGTAAAGGTAACCTGGATGAAAAAATCTGCTGTAACGTTGTTGTTACCAGGTACGTACACAATGCTATAAATAAAGTCTTGGCGTCTCAGAGACACGCGAGCTATACGCGCAGGCGCTTTGAGCATACCCTCTGTAGTCAATAAGCGTACCAAAGGTTTATGATCACTTCTTATTAAGCATTCTTTGCCCCAAACAAAAACTCTAAAGTGCTCAAGCACCACAAACAGACACAAGCGTTGCTCTTTCGATAGTGGACTATTTTTCTTCTGCTGGTGTGGGAGCTCTGGATGCATTAGCAATAATAAATTCTCTTCCTGATTTATTTTTTGTGCCAACACAGCGCCCAAACACTTTGAGCTGGCATCTGTGGTTATGATGGAAATGAGTAATGGGTCAAAACCACATAATGCAATTGCCTCACAAATAGCTTCTTTAACATCTTGGAATTCCTTCTCACAATCATCAGAGCATGCAAATGTAATCTTGTTCTTCATTAATTGCCTAATATTAAATATTCTGCATGAAAAATTGTGAACATACTTGGACTATAACTTACACAATCCTAAAAAGGATCTCACATCATCCTTGGATTTGGGATGTGGAGCAGCTCGAATCGCTTCCACTAAATCACTTTTAGGTTTAATGCCCTCCTCACACAATTCATGTCCCAAATAGGTGACAGACTTCACAGCAAATCTACACTTTGAATGCTTAATGGTAAACCCATTATCACTAAGCACTCTAAGGATGTCCTCTAAAGCTTTGTTGTGTTCTTGTTTATTGCACCCAAAAACTAGGATGTCATCTTGGAAACATACTGCATTTTTTGATTACTAAACAAATCATGCATGATGTGTTGAAAAATTGCAGCTGCAGATGCTAGTCTGAAAGGCATTCTGTTGTTTCTGAAACAACCAAAAGGCATGATGAACGCTGTCAAATCCTTACTGTTTGAAACGTGGGGGGCGGGCTTTGCGCCCGTCACGCTTGCGGAACGATTCCCCCCGCCATCCTGATCTGGCAGGGAAAATGGGAATGCAGATGGCGGAGGGACCGCCACCGCCGGGCCGGCGGTGGTAGTCCCTCCGCAATCCAAATCACCCCCTAATTCTTCTTGCAGGATACCAAATTTGCAATCAAGAGATAAAGACTTAAGAGCAGAAACATAACAGTCTACAGATTCATCCATCCGTTGCTTTCTCTGAAAGAATTTATATCTAAAAATGCCAATGCATACGTTTGGAGAAAAATAACGATCAACATCAGAAATAGATTTTTCAAAAACATTCCTATTCCCTTGACTATCACTTCTAGGTAACTGGTTGAAAGCTTTAAGACCTCAGGCCCTAATGAATGTAAAAAAATACCCTTCTTTTGACCAGCATACATTTTACCTTGAACATCTAATGTATCTTTGTAATTTAAGAAATATGCTTTGAATTCTGCCCAATGCATACAAGGTGAACTACCCGCTGCCCAAAATGACTGTGGTGGAGCTAAAGAGTAGCTTTGAGAAGACATGATGAAAGAAAGTGTAAGAAAAGAAAAGAAAAAAAATAAAGCAAAACAAGCAAGAGAAAGGAGAAGAATAAGAAGCAAAAGAAAGAAAAAAAACGAAAATGAAAAGAGAGAGATAGAATGAAATAAGGTAAGTAGTAGAGGACTTAAATTGTAGATAAATACTTATGTTAACAAGCGCAAAGACTATAATAGATTACGATCAACTATATGTACACATAATTTGAAATAATAGTGGAGACAGGGAATTGTTCACTGTTAAATGAAATTCCAATCAGTGTCCATTCTTCACCCTGTAAAAACGATGATGAAAATCTTACTGTGATGATCATGCGTTCATATGTGGATTCCAAACAACAGAAAAGGTTTATTGAGAAAAGCCAAAAAAAACAGAATAATCATAGTAAACAAAGAGTTACTGAAAGTAACCTCTCACCGGTAATCAACCATAGTAGAAATGAAAATCCAAAAGTAAACATATGCCGGTACAGCAAACTTTCACAGATGAATACGCATAAAAGCGCACATGTGGAACTGCTTCTGAAAATGATTTTGTTGGCTCGGAGAACAAATCCTAGCATAATGACACACAGACACAGCATGAATGCAGAACGTCCTCCTTAACACAGAAAGCTCACGTAGCAAGGTGCAACGTCATAAATTCTCTTCTGCAGTGAAGACAGAAGAATGCACGTCAGTAGAATCCGTAGAACGTGGAATACCAATGCAGGCAGCTCGGAATGTAGAGGAAGACAGCCAAGCAAACTAGAACTCTGAAGAAGAGCACCGGTAAGACTTTTGAAAAATGCCAGGGCAAGAAGTTGAAAAACTGTTTAATAAGTAGCCAAACAACGGTGCTGTAAATGAGTAGAAACCACTCCACAAAACGACAGTGCCGCTCCCAAAGTATGCCAGGGTAAAGGAACGGTCACTCCATTCACAAAAAAATACAATCCTCGACTGAAGTTCCGAAAATGGCAGAGACTTGAATAAAATTCAGGAAAATAGTTCAAATTCACACGTGTAGGTCCGTAAAATGATGCTTCCTCCAGCTCGTTGCCAAAGTAAGATACAAACCGGCAAATAGATTAAAACAGGTTTATTCCATAAAAAGGAAGCACTGCCAGGTCTTCCCGCTCCGGTAGGTTCCCCACAACTGTCTGTCTTGGATCACGGCCACAATCAGATGTTCTATTCTAGAACAACATGATTGAGCCGTGAACCAAAACATTTAAATAATAACATAATACGTAAACACAACACTGGGTAATCGTAGAGTGAACAGCCAGTTGTCCCTTCATGTTGGTTCACAGTGAGTGTGTGGGTTTTGAGAACCCAGCCTAACCTATGTCTGCTGCAAATGTTGTCATATTGGTGCAATAGATCTTGTGCCTTTCCAAACAACCAAGGGGTTGTGCATCAGCCTTTCTATTCATGTGTATGCGGATCTTCTTTTTAAGATCTGTGGTGCATAGTTCCTGTTTTGGTTCTAATGAAAACATGCCACCTCAGGTTCTTATTTCCCTGTCTCCTTGTAGAGAAAACAGACTTGTCTATGACTTGCACTGTTTGTGTTGTTCTTGGGTTCTGACTTATTTACTTTTCTACGGATTAGAAAAATATGGGCCTGAATTGGAGTCAGTAAGAGTGAGAGCTCCGAGATAAACTGACAGAATTCCTGCCCTACAAACTTGGAATTTCTCTGCCTCGTTTAGAGATGTGGAAACTGCTGTATTTCTGACTGAGGAGCAAGTTGGATATGCCCTCAGAAATCTTGACCCACTGGTCCTTTCATCATTTGACTGCCAGGTCTCAGAGACTGTCACTGAATTCCACTGTCCACTTTCAGAACATGGAAATAAAAACAAACAATGGGTCCCTTGGGCAAGAGAAAAGCTCAGTGCACATTAGGGCCAGTGTTTTTTTGTTTAACTGAAAAAATTCCTGCTTTGGACATTTGTTTAGGTAAAACGAACAATGAATTCTCAGGTGCTTGACATTCTTATGTGCCTTCAGCTCATCAGTTGCACTGCCTGGTGCCCTGAAGGAACATAGATCCACATCAGGCATGTGGAGAGTTCTTAATATGGTGGGTGTTCCTCCACCCATGGAGTAGGAGCCAGGCCCTTCGTTGACCTAGCGAGCTGCTTGACAAATAACAAATTACCCCATATTCATTTATTGATCAGTTTTATAGAGCGGACCATTATTACCCATGAGGAGATCTTGGTACCAATAACTAAACAGCACAAAGTATAAGATCAGATCTAACAGGACAACAGACGTGTTTTCAGACATTTCCCATGCCAAACTCATGTTACGTATTAGGAATTCCTAATTTTGGTAACTGCAAACAAGAATGCACAGCAACTAATGCGAAGTCTCCCAATTTAAGGAAGAAATAGGAGCAAAGAAGAAGTGAACAGATTTAGTTGAGGTTGATAACAAGTAAACATTTGCCTTATGAACTTGGGTGCTACTCTGTAGCTGACCTTATGTCAAATAAACAGGCTTTTAAAAACTGTGTGGTTAGCTATCAACAGCCAGTGCAAATGCTTAAGATAGGATGAAATATATAAGTCTGGCAAATATGTCTGAACATGAATCAGTCTGTTAAGTTGATATTGAGGATACTTAGTTGGACGACTGAGACACAAGAGGAAGCCAGAGTGTATAGAAGCATCTTTTTTAGATTTTTAAGTGAGAAACAAGGAAGAGATGATTTTTAGCAGTCTGGAAAGTCATCAGACGTGAATCACAGATTCTGAACAGTGGGAAAGTATCCAGAAATAAATGTCATCAGTTTTTAGATCAGAAGGAAGATAAAGCACCCTCCACCACTAAAATGTCTGTTTAGTCAGAGTTAAGTTTTAAGCAGTTGGTTCTACTTCCATGTAGCCACACTGTAATATGTGAGGAAAAGAAACTTGCTCGGATCAACCTCTCATTAACAGGTACTAATAATCAGAAATAGTAGACAAAAGGAAATTAACATGTACACGACATTCAAATATGGGGAAAAGAGCTTAAATAACAAAGAATAATTTGCTACGTGACTGGAATCCAGCTTGAAACTGAAAATCGTTTTGCGCATGTGCAAACCAGACCCGCCCAACTAACCATGTGACTAACCCATGTGAGAGGAAAACTCTTACGCATGCGCAGAGTTACTAACTGTAGGTCTTGAGGCACCACGTGCCTGGCATATGCTTGCCTAAATTTAAAGAGAGCTCTCACTGCTAATGTTTTTGCTTAACAAGGAAGAAAATCTTTTGGGATACTGTAGAAGTAGGTGGTGAATAGTGATAATAACATATTTGAGAGATTAACATCTGTTTGTGTTTCCTTTATTAATAGTGTGTGTTTGGGCCTGATGTGCTAAGCCAAGGGAAAAGATGGCAGTTGAAACGTAACACAAGCTGAGTCTGCGCACTGAAGTTTTGAAGTGACCTGCTGACCGCATCATTGACAGGCTGCCAAGAGCCAAGGACAGACGCCTGGGAACTCTCTTCAAACTATAGAACTACATATGAATGTTGTATCTAACTGTTACTTCAGATGTGTGTGAAAGGAAATGGCACTGAAAATTTGAATAAATTAAATGGAAAGGGGTTGTTAGACAAATAGTTCATTTTGAAATTGAGAATGACAGCATGAGGTGATGACAACTCCTCTGCCCCCGCCCAATCACAATCCATGATCCACTGAGATTTGCAACTTTTGAGGGTGGGATATGCAGAAATAAAGACTATAACCAGAGTAACAAAATTGGAATAGGCGCGCGTCTTAGGAGAGTTTTGGATTTGGTGGACGTCGATGCTGAGTGAGGTGTGGGCGAGAGCTGCTGGACAGAAGAAGAAGAGAACAGACTGGGAAGAATCATTCCTGAAAGACAGCATGATTAGATTGAAGATTGCGGAAAAAAATCAAGGAGGGAGAGAGTGCAAGAGAGGGATGCGTTCCGATGCGTTTGGTTCTTCCGAAGTGTAGTAAGTATTATCCTATCTTGTCCCTGTCCTATAGTCTTTGTTACCTGATTCTTAAGTCAGGAGATCCCCACCAGTCCTTTGGCCAGAGGGTTGGGTTTCCCCGTTTCACCATCTGGTAAATATTATTCTATCTTAAATTTGCATATCCTTTGCAAATGTATGATTTGTTATGTCTTTTGTCTCTTCATCTATCACTCCTAATGCATTGATTTGTTGAATGAGTCCATAATTGAATGCATTTGATAAACACATTTCTCTCCCATGAAAGTTAATGGAGTTTGCAATGTGAATCTGTACAAATGAGCGTTCATGTTGACTGAGTTATTAGATAAAATTCATTGAATCTTACCCGGAGTCTGTGATTATTTTATTAAAAATTATTAAGATAAGTTAATGAATTTGTTAGTATCACCATCAACTACTCGACTAATGGTCCATTGACCAAAGGTAGAGTGTTGATCTGTGTAGGTTAGCTAGGCATTGGCTAATCCAGATCGAGGTGAAAATAAAACTTGACCTCCAGTGAAATAGTCAGGAAATTTAAATGTGTATGTGGGCCCAGCTTGAGAAATTTGTTGATTGTGAAATGTTCATCCTGGCTTTTCGCTGGATCACTACTTCCATGTAGCCACACCCACCAGGCTCTCATGTAAGTAAGATGGTGTGGTAGAAACATCACCATCTCACATCATGATAATTTGCATGTCACCAGCAAAGGAAGTAAAGTCCAGCTTAAACAACATACAGGAACTGGATAGCAAGTATGTTTTCCAAGACTTGTATTTCAGCCCATAATATAGAAATTAGGGGATCAGTCCCGGATATGTAGAAATTTCCCCCATCCGTCTCATCTTCTCCAACATTCAGAACTGCTAGAAGTGTGGTGGTAGTGTAATATTAAACAGGTGCACTGGCAATAGTATAGAACTTTGTAACCTATCACTCAGTTTGGTAGAGGAAAAAGAGCTCTGATGTACATCTCTTCTGAGGAGCTCTTATTCCCATGTCTCAATCTGCATATTCAGTATCATTTCCCATGTATCCATATGTATCCACTGTGAGGAATCCAACAGCAGTGTATAGATCTTATAGACAAAGCCCCTGAAGCTTAAAAATTTCAGTATCAGTGATATGAATGGTGATTTATCTGTAATAGCTGTACCTTTCAAATGGGGTTGGGGAGGACTCAATGTGTCAATTGAGCATAGTGCAGTCTTTCCAATTCTTTCATGCGAAAGTCCAGTTGGCATTGCATAAGGACTCAATTGGAAACTCCTTGAAACAGGAATGTGACTATCTCCTCCTCAGAATTTATTAAAGGGACCTACATTTTTTATTGGGTTAAAGTACATCATTAAAAGGAATCAGTTTATGTGGTGAAGCTAAAGTCATAAGACGTAAGGACCCAATAAATATATCCCATATCTGAAGTGTGGTGCTTGCTGCGGTGTTAAGATAGATGGTAACCAATTTTTTACGTAACAAGATCTTACAGGGGCCTGCCCATAATTGCATGGCCCGAATCTTGTTTGTTTGGGGACAACCATTTGCTATTACATAGTAGAGCATGACTCCCCTTGGGCCTTGACTGTCGTCACAATCACAAGGAAAATGTGCGACAGAAGTTATTTCAAATACAGTTTGATATCAGTTAATCTAGGAATCTGTTCTTAAGCATGATCAGAACACCCTGAACAAGCACTGTGCCCTTGGCAGAACATTCGTATTAATCACATTTATCCTTTCTATCCAGGATACAAACAAGGATGACCACCTGCATATGTCTCTATGAATCTCTTTCAGCAGGGGATGTTGTCCCTATAAAAATATGCCACCCGAGATGCCATATTAATACTCAAATATGTTATATGTAACTTCCCCCACCTCAGAGGGTTAAGTTGAGAGTAGTAACTCCCACATCACTCCTGTGTTTGTGGGGTCAATTAAGCCCTTTAACACTCAGTGAAGTGACCTGAAACCATATCATATCTTTAAGCTCTCCTCTCTGCTAGCTACCCCAGAAATGGGACGCTCCTTTCGTCTTCCTCTTGTCTACAGAGCTATTCTCACCATGGAATTAGGCACATTTATACTCCCAATTCCAAACCCTCTAGGACTTTACAACCAAATCATGTAACTTAAAGCTGAAAAACTCTGCAAGAATATGTAACCAATTACACAGTGGAGAGGATTAACTAACCAGACCCCTCCACTTGAGAATTGGGTCGGAATTACCAGCAATATATTCAAGACAGTTGTGTTTCCCTAGCAGGAGCACCCAGAGCATCTCCCCCCACACAGTGTAGCCCAGCCCATCTAAGAACTCAACAAATGAAAGAGTGACTTCCAGGATACCCAGCAGGGTAACCTTCCATTGGTGCAGAAGGGGAAGATAAAACAGTCCCCCTCAGTGTGACTCATACGTATCCTTTCAAATCTTCTCAGTTCCACCCCCATCTGTGTTAGTTTCAAAGTCCATTAATTAGTATTCCTCTCTCAAAAGATCAACCACTTGTCCTCAACCAAGACTGTTCCCGACCAATGCCCATTCATATCTAAAGTCTCCTCAGGCATAGATCTTCATTTCCAATCTTGTGTCATCTAAGCCGTGTTTGTTGTGTCTACTAGCTCAGTTTATTATATCAGTTCTTTAGTAGCCCATGTCTCTTTGGAATTGTTCTCCATATAATCTCCTGATCACCAGACTTAGGTTTTCCACTGGTGGGCGCCTACTCCTCTACACCAAATCCCAGGATTCTCACCACCTCTCACCAGTTGCTAAAAATATAACAGCATCCCTTATGTTTAAAAGGCAGGCCAATCAGGTATGTCCATCTCTACCTGATCTTGTCTTCTTTGAGTTTCTTGGCCATCAGTCAGAAGGCCGGATGTCTGTTTTGAGTACCTTGCAATACCTCTTGGAAGACCTTTCAGAATAAGCTCTGACTGCTTACTTACTTCATTTAACAACTTATTTTTTGTGAGTAGTAAGGAAGCTTAACATGAACTGCCCAGCGTCTCCAGACAGAGGTCAATTGATAATTTCTGTTTACCTGTTCAATTTAACCTCCAGACGGTCATCAGCAAAAAAGCGTTCACAACAGGGCAACTACAAATACTGCCAAATCAGGACCCAAGAGAGGCCTAATTGATAAGTTCTAACTCCATGACCTGTTCTCTGGGTCTTCTGCTTTCATACGGGCTACTTCTAGTCAAGCTTTTCTGTCATAAAGGTGCTTCCATCTGTATCTTAAATACCTCTAAGAGTTTAACTCACTTCACTTCCATTATCCCATAGCATATGAAGTCAATATGCAGCAGTAGCGACCAACCTTGGAGATGAGACCAGATCAGAGGTCTTGAAGATCTTGAGTTTGTTGGCAATGTCACTATTTAGTTCTCCCACAGTTCTTTTTTGAATAGCTTCAAACTGTCTAAAAGCTCTGATTTGTGACAACCATGGCTTTACTAATCTGAGGCTTCTTGCAATGAATTTGCACTGCCACCCTCTGCGACTCTGCTGTTCGCTATGTTTTTGATAGGGGGCTAGATATTGTCAAATTACTTTCTGAATGTTTTTCTTCTGACAGCATTCAAGCCTTTCCTATTTCAAGAATATTTATTCTTATGTGCAAGGTTGAACAGTTGGCCATTTTTAGTGCTACCGGGCTTGATCTCCCGGAGTGCTCTCAGACTCAATGTGTGACCTTTGCAAGACATTCTAATATTGCTAGCTTTGTTTCAAAGTCCATAGCATCTAGGGGGACCCTTCTGGGCCTGGACAGCATCACCCCTTGTGCCTGGTTCAATGCTGGAGCACAGTGCAATCCGCCTTCAGAGCTCCACAGTCTATACCGTCACTCACTAAGAGAATAGCAACCATCTTTTTGCCTCCAGTAACTACGGTATCCCATGATGCAAGAAGTTCTCCCCTCCGCTCTGTGGGTGTCACAATGCTCCCAGCTGGTACCAAATGGTCTCTGATTGTTTGCTCTGGTTCCTTTGGCCTGGAAAAATATGCCAGTCACTTTCTCTAATTTGTTTCAGGGCAGTTTTTTGTTCTTCCTTCACAACTCTTAGAAAGATATTCCTCATCAATCAAGAACTATCTATAGTGCCAAAGATGTTTTTTTCTGCCATTTGTGCCTTTTTCCTTTTAACTGGGATCCTCTTATAGAAACTTGTGACAACTTTCACTTTTATGTTACTTGTAGGGTTCACCGTGGCTACTGGGAGTGCTTGCCCTATCTTTGTATATAGGAAACAAGAGAGTCTCAGAGTGCAAAGAGCTGAAGAAGGAGTTTGATATCGCTTATTCTTTAGTCTCAACAATTATATCGATAGTAGTAGCAATAACATTGTGTACTATGTCTAATGAAGCTTCTAAAGGGAAGTTCAATTTATCTGCTTGTCTGGAGACAAGATGAGATACATTAGTTAGAGAAATCTTGGAGTCATTTCTTTTACCAATGATGTCACCATAAATCACACAGTTGGTAATGGGGAGTGGAAGAGTAACGTAACAGCTATGAGGCTAAACCAGCTCATTGCCATATTGTTGAGTTGTGTAACCAAATCAGAAGAAGCGATGAAAATGTCAATAGTATGATAAGTATGGTGAGTGGGGGTAGTGACCAGTGGTTGGAGCTCAAGAGAGGCACTGGGCTTAAGTAGGGATTTTAAAGCACTAAGGAAAGGGTTGTCTATCAAGAAAGATATTGGAGTTACCAAGAATAAATAGGTTGGCAGCAGAGAAAGCTAGTGGAGAAATGAATCCAGCAAATAGATTACTAAAGTTAAATGCTGGCCACGGGGCTCACTAATAAGAGTTGTCATTAGAGCGGACGTTCCAGTAGAGAGAAATCAAAAGGTAATTTTCAACTTACGTACAGTACCAGCAACGGCAACAATAGATACTTTAAGTGCTGATGGACAATGATCTCAACACCTCCATGTAGTTTCATGTCACAATCAACATGAAGGATTCTGTATGAATCTGGGATAGGTAAGTGCAGGTCAGGGTGGAAGAACTCACGCAACCAGGTTTTTGTGATAAAACAGATGTAAAAATCATCACTCTCAATAGCATTTTCAGGAAAGGATCTAATATTCATTAGGACATAATTGAATAGTGCATTTGAGGGAGCAGTGGGACTGTGGGAAAAGTGAAGGAGTTGCTAGACAACACCACAGACAGTGCTGCCCCTTAACAGTGGAATGAGAAAATGGCATTAAAAACAATTGACGCAACCAAGAGATAACTAGAGCATGGCATCTCCAGCAGTAAATGTAGCAGTCTATTGTTTTGTGTCTATTGGGTTTTACTGATATGGAACTTCCTCTGTTGTTTTTTTCTTTGCTGCACAAGGTGCCTGCTGTGTGCCTCCTGATAGCTGTTAACAATCTGTGACCATATACCAA
This sequence comes from Triturus cristatus, assembly GCF_964204655.1. Taxonomy (NCBI): domain Eukaryota; kingdom Metazoa; phylum Chordata; class Amphibia; order Caudata; family Salamandridae; genus Triturus; species Triturus cristatus. Next base: position 560,341,761 of record NC_140588.1, read on the forward strand.
TTTGTTAGAACCGGGGTCACCGATTCCGACACGGTAGCTTGGCGCGAGGCAGGAAGGCACCCGAAGGCAATGTGTAAAGCAGTTGTGCAGCAAACACTCACACTGACCCAGCAATGCGCACACAATGAAGAGACACCACACCAGGCTGATTTATAAAACTAGACCCTTTATCTCATTCAGGTCAGAGCAAGTAAATAGGGCAGATAATCTCAGGGCAACAGTAAATTCATTTCAGTAAATAGGGAAGATAATCTCAGGGCAACAATGAATTCATTTCACTCTAAAACATGCATAAATTCATTCAAGTGCATCAGGGCATGAGAACTGCAGGCCGGAAAAAGGCAGTAGCAATAACCTTTCTAAGAGCAAGTATCACTGTAGGTAAGGGATTGCAGGTTAAAACATTGGCTTAAATTCATTCCGGTACATTCAATCAACTACGACCTTATGGCAGATATACATTTAACATGGGAAACATTGTTTAGGCCCCAGTCATGAAAGGCAACACTCTGAGTGGGGGGATTCAACCTCAGTGACATTCCCTATGCAGGGGGATCATACCAGCAACGTTCCTTATACATAGGTGGTGTCAATGTAAGCAGTTGATAATCATCCTGAAACCACCAGGGCATTCAGGCAACAATTCTATGGCCGGTCTCAGTCCCCGGGCCGAGAGGCAATGCAGGCAGGGTTCAGTCAGGAGGGGCTGTCCCCTCCCCCGACAGTGGTCGCGTGCATCAGATGTCTATGGGCTTATGCTCAGGCCCCTGCTTCCCCGCACTCACCACTCCGTCCTGGGTAGGGGAAGGTAGGCCTCACAGCAGCACGGCCCCACTGAATGTAGGCCGCCCCCTCACCAGTCAGCCCACATCCTCGGTGCCTGGACTGATGAAGGCGACCTCTCTCTCTGCCTACAATCTCCTGGAAGACCCGGTCAGGGCCAGTCCGGGTGCCGCTCTCCACAGCGCGGCCCTCTGTGAGGCACTGGCGGGCTCCGGACTCCTCAAGCGGCCCAAGGCGCAGCAGCCAATGGGAGCGCGGCTTTCTGGGGGCGCGGCCTATGATGCGGCCGGCGCCCCGGTTGCTCCGCAACGCTCACTCTTCATGCCTCCGGCCTGCGCTACCGCCACGGCGGCCCTCCCCTGGCTACGGGGGCCGCAGCAGTTGGCCGGACCACCTGATCATCTTTAGAGGCAGCCCCGGGGGCCACGGCGATGACTCCGGCCACAGCGCTACTTGGGGCAACACGCCTGGCAGGCACAGCCTCACTCACAGGTACCCGGGCAGCGGCGGTGATCTTGGGCAGCCCGCACTCCGTTTCTCAGTGCAGAGGGGAGCACAGCATGAGTGCACTAGCTCAGCGCTCGCAAGGGGGACAAGTTCCGTCAGTCTAGCGCTTGGATGGTACAGCGCTAGCAGAAGGTAACCATTTGTGGCAATCCAGCGCTTGGAGGGACACAGCACTTTACCTGGGGTTTTCCAGCAGCAGCGGCAGCAGCGACAGCACCCCCAGGTTCCTCGGCGCTAGTTAGGGAGATCCAGAGGTTAGGTAGCCAGCGCTTCTTCTCTCAGCGCTGGCAGTCAGGGGCAAGCATTCGTTGCAGGAATTTGCAGGGGTGGGGGTTGAGTTGGCAGGCACAAGAGGCAGAATGCTTCCCTGCGCCACACTGGAGTTGGTTTCCTGGGTTTCCCCCTCACTGGGCAAGGTCAGCAGGCTGGCAGAGCCCCTCAGCTATCTTGGGTACAGCAGGGCCTAAGCTCGGTCAGACTCAGTAGTGTAGGTTCCCCCCTCGGTCCAACAGCCTATACTCCGGCAGAGGTTCCCCCAGGTCCAGTGGTGCCCCAACTAACTAGTTAGGTTTCCCTCTTTTCCTCTTATACCCCTAGGTCAGGTGACCCTCCTGAAAGGCGGCACAGTATAACTCCTCCCTGTGCTGGAAGGTTCCAGGGGCTTCTATCATATCTGTCTATGAGACAAAAAGGCGGGACGGCAAGGATACAGTAACAGTATGTCCCAGCCGGATCCTAACTACTGGTGCGTGTATGCACAATGGCCACTCCACAGTAGCAGGGGCCTGTGGCAGCCATCTTAATAGGGGAGAGCACCTGCACTTCAGCAGTGTTTGGCAGTGGTAAGGCGCCCAGAGGCCTAGGTCCAACAAAAAGATGGTGGCAAAAATGAGGTGAAAAGTGAAAAAAACAGGGTAAGACCACCCTAGGGCTGACAGGTCTAACACAATCACTTGTTCTCAGTACTGTGATGGAATAAACCTACATGTCTTTAGCTTAGTGTCTCCTCATTTTTATTTTGTCACCAAGATTCTTACTGTGCTTAACTTCTCAGTCCGCATAGGTATCATATATAAAAATGATAATACAATGAAAAGAGAACCAAAAAAAGTCTCAAAGATATTTATCAAAAACAACAACAGATGCCAGACCCAAATGAGTTCTGGTACACTTGTATAACACAAAAAACACAACATTACAATGGACACCACTGTAAGAGAAATATAATATTTATAAATATTTATATATGCAGTAGTACAATCACAACTATCCAGTCATGAGGACTGGATTGTACCCGGAACTTCCAATTACCAGTATTGTCTTTGGAAGAACAAGTAATGAGTAGAGCGTAAATAATGTGTCCCCAGTGTCAAAGCACAAAAACAATAATAAACATGACAGTAAATAGTAAACACTTGGGTGCCGATCACAATCCGGTAAAAACCGGGTACGAACCGTCGGACGGAGCATATTCTCCGTCCGACGCGTACCCGGTCGTCAAAATATACAAACATGGAATTACGATTCGCACGGGTACACCATTACCGTACGAATCGTAAAAAAGACCGACCGAACAAAAAACACCTACCAATGCGATCCGGGAAAGCGCCGACCTGACGTCGGGACGCACGCAGCCAGCCATTCACGACCCAGGAATCACGATTCGCACCGACGTCACCCCGCACGGTGAATATTTTGCGGCACCCAAAAACTGCCGGGAAATCAGGACGACGCGAACAAGGACCACCAGTACGCGACGGACAGACGGCGACGCGAACAAGGAGGACCAGTACGTGACGGACACACAGGACGACGCCACCAAGGAGGACCCGTACGCGACAGGACGACGCGATCAAGGAGGACCCGTACGCGACAGGACGACGCGAGCAAGGAGTACCAGTACGCGACGGACAGACATGGACCCGAACCTACGAGTCATCCCTGCCCTCATAGCAGTACACCTCCTCTACAGGTTACGACGCAGACGCCGCAGAAGGTCAGAATAACTAAGGGAGGGGGGAAAGTGGGGTGGGGTGGGGGTGGCACTACCAGGGCAGGCCACAAAACAACCACATGAGTGACACACTACACATGGCCTGGACATACCTGACTCCCATGCCCTGGTCACCACGAGGGGGTGGGGGCGTGTCCTGATAATCCAGCGACCGCCACAACGGAAGTCCGTCACCACGCGAACCGGCAACACAACTAGACAGGTACGTCCCGTACCCACGCCTGAAGAGCGTGGGTACGAGTCGGACCACGCCCACACACGTCACCCCAACAATGGCGGGACGGATCGCACCCACGTGGCAAAGGCCTGGGTACGGGCCGCACAAACATCACATAGCGTGGGGACGGATATGTACGGACCCTACCCCCACCCCGTATGCAAGGAGCGTACCCCCCTGCCCAACAGTGTAAGTACGACCCGTACCCCCACCCGCGTATGCATGGAGCGTACCCCCCATGCCAACAGTGTAAGTACGACTCGAACCCCCACCCACGAATGCAAGGAGCGTACCCCCCTGCCCAACAGTGTAAGTACGACCCGTACCCACACCCGCGGACGTACGGAGCGTACCCCCAGCCCAACAGTGTAAGTACGACCCGTACCCCCACCCGCGGACGTACGGAGCGTACCCCCAGCCCAACAGTGTAAGTACGACCCGTACCCCCACCCGCGGACGTACGGAGCGTACCCCCAGCCCAACAGTGTAAGTACGACCCGTACCCCCACCCGCGAATGCAAGGAGCGTACCCCCCTGCCCAACAGTGTAAGTACGACCCGTACCCCCACCCGCGTATGCATGGAGCGTACCCCCCATGCCAACAGTGTAAGTACGACTCGAACCCCCACCCACGAATGCAAGGAGCGTACCCCCCTGCCCAACAGTGTAAGTACGACCCGTACCCACACCCGCAGACGTACGGAGCGTACCCCCAGCCCAACAGTGTAAGTACGACCCGTACCCCCACCCGCGGACGTACGGAGCGTACCCCCAGCCCAACAGTGTAAGTACGACCCGTACCCCCACCCGCGGACGTACGGAGCGTACCCCCAGCCCAACAGTGTAAGTACGACCCGTACCCCCACCCGCGGACGTACGGAGCGTACCCCCAGCCCAACAGTGTAAGTACGACCCGTACCCCCACCCGCGGACGTACGGAGCGTACCCCCAGCCCAACAGTGTAAGTACGACCCGTACCCCCACCCGCGGACGTACGGAGCGTACCCCCAGCCCAACAGTGTAAGTACGACCCGTACCCCCACCCGCGGACGTACGGAGCGTACCCCCAGCCCAACAGTGTAAGTACGACCCGTACCCCCACCCGCGGACGTACGGAGCGTACCCCCAGCCCAACAGTGTAAGTACGACCCGTACCCCCACCCGCGGACGTACGGAGCGTACCCCCAGCCCAACAGTGTAAGTACGACCCGTACCCCCACCCGCGGACGTACGGAGCGTACCCCCAGCCCAACAGTGTAAGTACGACCCGTACCCCCACCCGCGAATGCAAGGAGCGGACCCCCCTGCCCAACAGTGTAAGTACGACCCGTACCCCCACCCGCGAATGCAAGGAGCGTACCCCCCTGCCCAACAGTGTAAGTACGACCCGTACCCCCACCCGCGTATGCATGGAACGTACCCCCCATGCCAACAGTGTAAGTACGACTCGAACCCCCACCCACGAATGCAAGGAGCGTACCCCCCTGCCCAACAGTGTAAGTACGACCGGTACCCACACCCGCGGACGTACGGAGCGTACCCCCACCACACCAGTGTCAGTAGACACGTACCCTCACCTCTAATGCAGTGTGCGTAACCCCACCGTGTAGGTGCCAAGCGCACATATCCAGAAATCGGAGGTGTGTGTGCAGAGTCCACCCAGCAGTGCCCTGAGACAGGAGGGGTGGGTGCAGAGTCCTCCCAGCAGTGTCCAGACCCAGGAGGGGTGGGTGGTGAGTCCTCCCAGCAGTGCCCAGAGACAGGAGGGGTGGGTGCAGAGACCTCCCAGCAGTGCCCTGAGACAGGAGGGGTGTGTGCAGAGTCCTCCCAGCAGTGTCCAGACCCAGGAGGGGTGGGTGGTGAGTCCTCCCAGCAGTGCCCAGAGACAGGAGGGGTGGGTGCAGAGTCCTCCCAGCAGTGTCCAGACCCCGGAGGGGTGGGTGCAGACACCTCCCAGCAGTGCCCAGAGACAGGAGGGGTGTGTGCAGAGTCCTCCCAGCAGTGTCCAGACCCAGGAGGGGTGGGTGCAGAGTCCTCCCAGCAGTGTCCACACCCAGGAGGGGTGTAACACATGTGTGTGATGCCACAATTACCCACATCCATACTGCCTACAAGGGAACATGTCCCCATGAACTCATGTCAACTGACTCCACACACAAGTACAGTGATCACCAAGGATGCCACGATTGTTGCAGGTGGAGACATGGCCATGCATGCATGGCCAAAGTAGAAGGGCTCCGTCACACACACAGCTCATGTAGACACAGCTCTGCGCTAAACATTGGGATCACCCTGCAGGGAAGAAAGCTGGGTACACAGAGGAAGGAATACACCCTGGGACAAGTGCACCATGCAGTAACTGCTTACATGAACAAAGAAAGTTAGCCAACACCTTGTGATGGCACACAGATCCTAGGGTGGCCCCAAAGAGCAGAACACTACTACAAATCCCACACACCCAAAGCCTTAAACACCACCCAAAACAATGTAGCAGCCCCACCAACACCAATACCACCATAGCAGGAGTGTGATAATGAAAAAAAAAATAAGCTTTAATCAGCATGAGCACAATGTCCGTGGATCAACGGCAGTTCAAAGTCAACAAAGGCCATAGGGCAGTCAATTATTCCCAGCTGCATGGGGGACACAGTGGGATGTGTGTCCCCTACCTTGCCTGCACAGTCAAATGCCATCGTCTTCCATACTGGTGAGGGCATCGGGGGGGGGGAAGCAACAGGCACCGCAGGGACATCAGGGCAAAGGGGCGGCGTTGTGGGTGCAGGGATGGAGGACTCAACCACAGGGGGTGTGTCATGGCCAAAGGCGGAGGCCAGGATGGCACTACACACCTTAGCAAGGTCCTCCAGGGAGTCCCCTGCACCCGAAGTGACCTCAGGCCCCAAGGAGGGGGGGGGTTCAGAGGGATGGGTTGCAGCGCCACCGGGGGAGGGTGGAGACAGGGGGGGAGACTCAACCACCCTGACCGAGGACTTCCTTGACCGCTTGCGTGGTGGCGTCACTGTGGGGCTCAGGGACAGAGCGGCCATGAAGGAGTCCTTGGGGGAGATGTGGCCAGGAGAGCTGAGGGGAGGGGATTTGGAGGGAGTGGATTGTGTGGAATGCGGACTCCCACTCTGGCTGCGTGTCACACGTTTGCCCCCCGACCCAGTGGGTGTGCCTATCTCACCCTGTGTGTGCGTGTCAGGAGGAGTGCGGTGGACCTTCCCTGCTGGTGTGGTGCCTGTGTCTGTTGTGGTGGGTGCATGCCGACGTCTGGGTGTACGTGGGACAGGCATGGAAGTGGGAAGTGTGGATGGGGCAGGGGTAGGTGGGGGGAGGTCACGCTGCAGGAGACCCACTGCTGCAGTCAGTGTGGAGTCTAGGGACCTCAGCAAGTTGCGTTGGTCAGCCTGCAAAGAATGAATGCCCTCCAAGAATGCCTCGATGTTGGTGAGGGTTTTCCCGTGGGAATGGAGGACATTCAGGATCGCAGCCTGACCAACCTGCATTTGCCGCTGGATGTCCATAGACTCAGCATTGGCGGCAGCAGTGGAGACAGGGGCAGGGGGTGCGGTGCCTGGCAGGAAGGAGACATGCGGTGACCGGGCACGCTGGGAAGGGACACGAGCAAGTGGGAGGCGGTTGGTGGGAACTGAGGGGGCGGTGGCAGGTGTTGTTCCACTGTCAGCTGCTGGTGCAGCCTCCGCCAACCCTGAGACATCCTCCTCGGACCTGTCAGCTTCGTAGTCTGATGTGCCAGTCGACAGGTCCTCAGCCACACTATCCTCCGCCTCTGTCCCACTCGATGTGCCAGCCCCGATGTCACGGCTGCCACTGGTGCTCGGTCCCTCCGCCTGGTCCGTGTCCATGTCTCCCTCTGTGTCCCCCGACGATGCTGTGGGCAGGGTGGAGAGACAGAAATTAATCAGACACCTGTACACATCTGTCACATGAGTCCAATCTACATAGTCAACATTGCATAGCCTGAAGAGGCAGATCCCTAACATCTGCAAAACAAGGTACCGATGTAGGGCATGAAACACAGTTGGTTGAGCCACCATGCCACTGAAATACCATGGAGAGCATGAGACAATAGCTGATGACAGGAAACGGAGTCTGACATAGCACCCAGGCCCTGGGGACAATCCTGCACTGCCTCTGCACCACACAGCGTTTGTGAAAATACCTATGACCAGGGACAATATCCATGAACTTGAGACACATGCTGCATAGGTAATGCTGCAAACATGCCCAACATAACTCGGTCACTGCACCTTGCGTGTGTGTCCAGTAACATCACACACTGTCCAGACCCAGCAATTAGGAATCAGGATTTGACACATAGGCATTGCCCGCCCCAAGCAACCCCCACACGATGCTAATTGCTGAGACACAGGTGGCACCAACATCTCATAGTCTGGGTGATAAACACAGTGGCAGGCAAAAGGCTAGATTGGACGCAAAACAGCAAAGGTGCGCCTGTACAAATAATGAGGTACCAGTGCCCATCCTCAGATGAGTATAACAAGACACACAGGCACTGGCAACTGTGAGTATGAAGAGGGACAATCAGGTCAGGCTGCACAGTGGACACCTGTACATAATAGCACGTCTATATACATGGTGACAGGGGACAATGGCACAGAGCACAACCTACGCTGTAGACAGTGAGAGTGTCCACGTTGATGATGACACAAACAACACTGAGGATAAGGTGCCCCAGGGGACAGTATTGGGCACGCAACTACATGCTACTGAATGGCTGAATGGGAATGACTGCTACACACGTCACCATCCCTGCACTATGCGTAGCGCACACTCATGCACATCATGTCACAGGCCACTACATAGGACATGCGCGCTGTAAGGCATGACACATGAGAGACCAACTCCCATGTCTGGAGCCAGCATCAGTGCCAACTGACATGGAACCCACATGCAGTGAACTTGACAGTTCACAGGCAAGGTCCCACAACCTGTTACCCACCACCACCACCCATGATGCTACAGTCATTGTTCTCGTGGACAAAGCGCCAGCCTACATTACCTTGTGAAGGAGTGACTACACACAGACCAGGGAACACATTGCAAGGAGGGGAAGGGTGGCAGGGGCGCAGCGCTACACTTGGGCAAACTGGATGGGCACAGCACCTTTAAACCCTGCCAGTGAATTAATGCCACTGTGCCCTTACAAATGCCGGTGACACACAACAAACGCACATGTACCTACCCCCTTCCGCCTGCTGCATCGCCTGTAAGCGCCTCTCCAGGTCTGGAAAGACCACCGGCAGCACACGCCTGTGGAGGTGGGTCAGACGGCGGCGGCCGCGGTTCTTGTGGCTCTCAGGTGAGTCCCCCAGCAGGAGCCGTGCAATCCTCCGCGTCCAGCACCGGATATCCTGCCAGCGTTTCCTCACCTGGGACAGGCTCCGCCTCCGACCATCCACACGCCTCACGGCACTGACGGCGGTCAGCCAGATCTGCTCCTTGGCAGAGGCGCCTACCTGTGAGGAAGTACAAGTGACACCACATCAATACACCAGCCACATGTCACAGAGAGACATATGTGAACATAATAGCTGGTTACTACATGGCATGTAATGCAGACAACGCATTGCACCTCTGTCATAGGGACATCATCCTCTGGTGAGGGAAAAGGCAGTACGTGCCATAGTGGGTACTCAGGTGGAATGATGGCAATGTCACAATCAATGATCAAGGCTCACACTGTGCATCACACCCACCCCTCCTGTCTCAGGGCACTGCTGGGAGGACTCCACACCCACCCCTCCTGTCTCAGGGCACTGCTGTTAGTGATAGGTCCCCACCCCTCCTGTCTCAGGGCACTGCTGGGAGGACTCCACACCCACCCCTCCTGTCTCAGGGCACTGCTGGGAGGACTCCACACCCACCCCTCCTGTCTCAGGGCACTGCTGTTAGTGATAGGTCCCCACCCCTCCTGTCTCAGGGCACTGCTGGGAGGACTCTGCACACACCCCTCCTGTCTCAGGGCACTGCTGGGAGACATCAGGCACCCCCCCCCTGGTACCCCCCCGACAGTACATGGCATGTGTGTCACACCGGGTCACAATGCCTGAAGACACAGTCACAACATAGGGACAGTCTGTGGCAGTGGCCTATGCACTCACCTGATACCCTGGTCGCCCATACAGCATGGGGTACTGTGGGAGGATCACATCCAGCAGAGCCATGTTCTCCTCCAGGGTGAATGGCTGTGTCCTCTCCACAGCCCTTGACATGGTTCCAGGGAATCAGTAGCAGCAGCTTGGTCGACAAATGCAAAGATGTGCAGGCAAGTAATCCCTCATGGGACCTGGCTGCCTTATATGTGGCCTTCTGCCCAGTCTCATGCACAGGAGTACAGAGTGATTGGTCACTCACATTTGCATCCTATGTTTCCACCAATCCCTTCAAACCTAGCAGTCTGTGGGTTCTCTATCGGTTTCATTCTCCTGCATGATGTCAGCCCCACAAACACATTGCAACAAAGTAGAAGAATTCCAACTGACTTCTGCTGTGCACCTTCCAGAACAAAATCGAAATTTGAACCTGGTCGCCATGACAACCAGCATGCATGTAGGCCTTAATACTTGTCCCCTATGTAATTAGGAGAATCACACACAGGTACGGTGCGTTTCCGGGCCCTAGGGCACCCCAAATGCATGGCAACGGCCCGTACATGCATGCCGACGTTCAAAATCACTATGGGTCTGCACGCGTATGCGTACACGTAGTGGTACGGACCGTACACACGCATGTACGCTCACTATCACTATGGGTCTGCACGCGTATGCGTACACGTAGTGGTACGGACCGTACACACGCATGTACGCTCACTATCACTATGGGTCTGCACGCGTATGCGTACACGTAGTGGTACGGACCGTACAAATGCCTGTACGCTCACTATCACTATGGTTCTGCACGCGTATGCGTACTCGTCGTGGTACGGACCGTACAAATGCCTGTACGCTCACTATCACTATGGGTCTGTGTACCCGTAGTGATAGTGAGCGTACATGCGAGTGTACGGTCCGTACCACAACGAGTACGCATACGCGTGCAGAACCATAGTGATAGTGAGCGTAGATGCGAGTGTACGGTCCGTACCACTACGTGTACGCATACGCGTGCAGAACCATAGTGATAGTGAGCGTACAGGCATTTGTACGGTCCGTACCACTACGTGTACGCATACGCGTGCAGAACCATAGTGATAGTGAGCGTACAGGCATTTGTACGGTCCGTACCACTACGTGTACGCATACGCGTGCAGACCCATAGTGATAGTGAGCGTAGATGCGAGTGTACGGTCCGTACCACAACGATTACGCATACGCGTGCAGAACCATAGTGATAGTGAGCGTACAGGCATTTGTACGGTCCGTACCACAACGAGTACGCATACGCGTGCAGACCCATAGTGAGAGGGCCGTACACTCGCATGTACGCTCACTATCACTATGGGTCTGCACGCGTATGCGTACTCGTTGTGGTACGGACCGTACACTCGCATCTACGCTCACTATCACTATGGGTCTGCACGCGTATGCGTACACGTAGTGGTACGGACCGTACAAATGCCTGTACGCTCACTATCACTATGGGTCTGCACGCGTATGCGTACACGTAGTGGTACGGACCGTACAAATGCCTGTACGCTCACTATCACTATGGGTCTGCACGCGTATGCGTACTCGTTGTGGTACGGACCGTACAAATGCCTGTACGCTCGCCATCACGATGGGTACACATACGGCAGCACTCCCACAGTGATTGGGGAACATACACAGGCCCTCTTAGCAGCAGTACGCCGGTTTGTACACATCACTGTGGTGATAGTCGACACACAGGTAGGAATAGGGCGGACATACTTGTCCATGGATGGACATACTTGTCCAGAAATGGACATCAAGGCATCGTCTGTGCATTACTACATGTGTGGGGCACAGGTGTGACAGGCTGTGATGTGGAACATGCCTCCTGAGTGGAGGAGGCACCAGATGTATGATGAGATGTGTACAGGTGTACTGTGTGAGGGTGCAATGTGTGCCAGGCATGCCCTTGACTCCTTTGACATGTGTGCATGTCGTACTGCGCACTTGGGGTGAGCGTCACTGGCATGGCACGGACACCAACACACGGAAGTGTCCCATGATGCCCGGTACAGGGGTCATGACACCTGACTTGTCACTACCCACAGTGCACAATGTGACTATGTCATTTATGTGTCCGGGATTTACATCAGGTTGATGTTGTAGCACCCTCAAAAGCTGCAGCCGTTGCAGCAACCAACATGTGTCTGTGTGTAGATTGTCATTGCACACTGTTCCGCACACCATGCCACATGTGGTATCTGATGTGAGCTGCACATGTATGCATGGGACACGGAGTAGCGTGACAAGGCCATGTCAGCATCCTCACAAGGAATGTGTGGTGAGTCATGACATGTGCACCTTCATGGCAAGGTGTGTGGGCAGGCCTAGTGTAATGTCATGTGACCTGTGGCTCCGGTGTTCCGCTACCAGTCTCTACAATCGGCATCCTACTTCTGCTGATGTGTGTGTGTATGTCACTTCTGTCTTGCGTCGGGCTGTTCACTTGCACTGGGACACAGCTATTCCCATGGCGTGGCATGGGGAGGTTCTCAATCACCGTGTGTAGCTGGGTCTTGGAAGGAGTGTCACCTTGCATCCATACGTGTCCTGGGCATGTAGCACATGCCTGACTCCCTATGTGGCATGTGTGTATTGGCAGATTTACATGTGCTCAGTAGACATGAGTTGTTCTCGTAGTGCACTCACTCTTCCTTGTCACTTCCAAATTACTGCAGAGCGCCTCCTGTTGCCCGAAGAATTCCAGACTTGGCCACCATGCAGGAGAATGACAGGATCCGGCTCTACCGCTTCACCCAACCGTTGATTCTGGAGCTGACGGCGAGACTGGCACCACACCTGCAACCGCAGCACAGGTATCCTACGGCACTGACACCCCAGCTGAAGGTAATGGCTGCCCTACATTTCCTTGCCACGGGTACCTTCCAATATACCATAGCCCATGTTGGTGGCATGTCCCAGAGCATGTTCAGCGGTGTGCTGCATGATTTCTTGGAGGCCATGTTGATTCACCTGGATGACTTCATCAAGTTCCCAACCCCTGAACAGATGACTGAGGTCAAACGTGGTTTCTATGCCCTGGGAGGGATGCCCCATGTCATTGGGTCCATAGATGGGACACATGTAGGTTTGGTACCACCACACGCACGGGAGGTGGCGTACCGCAATCGGAAGCACTACCACTCCATCAATGCCCTTGTGGTGTGTCTGTCCAACATGGTGATTTCACATGTCTGTGCTCGTTTTCCAGGATCAGCACACGATGCCTACATCATGAGGCGTAGCGGGATGCCTGATATGATGATGCAGCTGCGCAACGAACGTGCATGTGTTGTTGGTGGGTACAGTCTGTCTGTCCTGTATTCTGTTTGGCCGAGCAGCACTACCGCTTCGCCAGTTCTAACGATATCCATGTGCTTTCCATTTAGGGGACGCTGGCTATCCCAACATGCCTTGGCTGCTGACACCTCTCCGCAACCCCATCACGCCGGCCCAGCTCCGCTACAACACCGCCCATGGCCGGACAAGGCGAGTGATAGAGAGGACGTTTGGCATGCTGAAGAGCCGATTCCGGTGCCTCCACAAGACCGGCGGCGCACTCCCATATGCCCCGGCGAAGGTCTGCAAGATCTTCATGGTCTGCTGCATGCTGCACAACATGGCAGTTGAAAGAGCTGTGCCCCTCATCCTGGATCAAGATGACGAGGACCATCCACCCGTGGAGGACGAAGGGCTTGGCAATGGGGCTAGTGATGTGGAGGATGTGGAGCCTCAAGAGGACATCCGGACTCGGCTCATACGCGACTTCTTTGCTTAGTGGTGAGTACCAGGGTCTGAGTGTGCACGCATTGGTCCACGTGTGGCATGCGTTGTGATGTGTGTCTCCACCTGCATGTATGGCACGTGGGTCAGAGGTGTGTGTGGGTGTGTCACTGGAGTGATGGTGGCAGTGATGGTAGTATTTCCCCAGACATAATTGTGACCTAGCATGTTGTCATACATACATGTGTCGAGTACATGCACATGCAAGTGGCTGTGCTTCTTGTGGCTGACTTCTTGTGTGTCTCTCTTCCCCAGGTACCTGCGCATGCCGTTTGCTGGTTGCATTGTTGTGGCACTGCTATTCCTCATGGACATGGCATCGTGGGCTGACTCAGCGTTACAGGCACGGACACGTTTGGAAGTCTCCATGGGGTAAGGGATGCATCTGGGGTGTATTGGGTGTGGCAGTTGTTCACGATGTGTGCACACTGCCCCGGTCGGGGTTTGGGTCCTCTGCAGACATGTGGCATCCCAATGGGACACGACATGCAGCTGGGTACACCTGAATAGATGGGCTGCCTGGTTGTCAGTCATCAGTGATGGGATGGTGGATTGTGATGAAGGCATCAATGTGTGTGACACTGCCCTCGGACACATACGGTTAACATTGTCTTGACATGGCGTGGGACTTCCACATCAGCGGATGTATGGTGTATGGCAGGCTCTCCGTGAGCAGCTGTGGGTATTTAGCTATTATCCGACACTTGTGTGCCAGTTCCATGGCTATCACGCATTTGTGCTGCAGAGTGGGGTGCCAGTGTTGGAGCCACATGTTACTCCACATGATGTGTTCATGTGTACTTCAAGTTGCCTCTGCAATCCCAAACACATGACTATTAAAGATGTCCCTATGCCTCCAAGGTGCCTCTTCTCAGTCAATGCTGGTGTGTTGGCACGGTGCATCCTGCATGTCTGGCATGGTATTCCCTGATTGTGGCTATGTGTCAATGTGTCGAGTGGCAAGATGCAAGCTGTGTGTGTGTGCTGAGACTGTGTAATGGGCATGATGTCCATGACTGTGTGGGTATTGTGACATGTGCCATCCCCATGCATCCAACGTTGTCCATGACCCCATTCTCTGCATCCACCGGACTCAAGCTTGCAGGACATGGTTCTGCCACCTGTCTACACGTACCTGGGTGCCCCCCAGGACACGGGCCAGGATCCCTGACCTCTGCGCATGACTGTTGCTGTACTCAATGTGTCTGTCAGCACGGTTGTTCGGCCACCCCCTCAGCTGGTTCTGACCATCACGGGTGTGTATGGTGCTCCATGTCTGTCTTGCCTAGAAAACTGTGACCCATGTGTCCTGTGCCAGACTCAGGCCCCAGGGTGTGGATGGTTGAAGTGAACAGATGACTCAGGCATGTTTAGACTGTACAAGACACATGTTAGGTAATAATGCTACCAGCAGGCATCAACTCATAATAGTGTGATTTATTATTGGGGGGGGGGCCAAGTGAGGGCCTTTCCGGGATTAGGGAATCCAAAGTTCAGTAGGGGAGTTGGTGTCCTTGCCATTGGAAATCCTCAGAGTCCATGCCACAGTCTTTGTCAACATTGGTCAGCCAGTGACCAGCAGGGCCATGTGGCAGAGAATGTCTCTTGATGCTGTGATGCTGTTGCTCCAGTGGGCCAGGTGCCAGGCCAGGTGTCCTGGGAGATGGTGATGTAGCAGCCACCCTCACGGTCCTTTCCGTGGACGACCCGGCTTCCTGCGGGGAACCTCAGCAGCAGGCCGTGACGACGTCTGGGATGCTCCGTCGGATGTTTCATCCTCCTCCTCATGATCCCTCCCTGTGGGTGGTGATGTTCTCCGCCTTCTGGCACAGGGAGGGTCGGCCATGGTGTCGGCCATCCGACGGAGTTCAGCGTGAATCCCCTGGGACGCCGTCACTTGCTCAGCCTGTCTGTCCTCCATCCTCCGTTGGTGTAGCTGTAGACAGGCTATTAGCTCCGCATGTTGCTGGGCCTGCTGGACCTTGATCCCCTCGAGGACGGACACAACCTGGGCCATGCCCGTGGTGTCCTGCCGGTATGAGTCCAGGATGTTACGGACATGTGAAAATACCGGATCCCCAGCCAACTGGTCAGGCTCGCGCCTCCGCCGCTCTCCACTCCCACCACCCCTGCCCACTTGCGTCTGGCCTGCACTTGTGGGCACATGGGGTCTCCGGGACCCCTGAGGGGTGGCATTGGCGTTGTCGCCTGCCTCCTCCTGGGTGCCCGGGACACCGTGTCCCTCCTGGCGAGCCTGGCTGCATTGTGGTGTTGGGGCAGGGATCCTGGGTGTCTCCTGGGATGTGGCAGGAGTGGGGGTGGTGGTTGGCACGGTTGTACCTGACGCAGGTGCTGCAGGTGGTTGGACACCAGAGGGGCCAGGTCGGTCGGGGTCGTCCGCAGAGTGGTGAGAGTGGTCGCTGCCGGTGGGATCGGTCTCCTGCAGATCCGGGTCCTGTGAGTGTTCCCCCCCAGTGTTGGGGGGTGCAGCACGACGTTGACCTGTGTGTGAGAGAGACAATGTTACTTTGGATCCATGCAACATCCATGTTGCATCCGTTACAAAGTTGGCACATTTCCTCTTGGCATTGGGATCTGTCTTGCATTCCACTCACAGTGCACTTGTGCATGTGTGTGTCCCTTGGGCACCAATTTGGCCCCTTTAACTATGTGTGGCACAGTCTTACTTGCTGCGTCAAGTGTGACTGCAGTCAGCAGTGGAGTGTGCATGTGTGCCGAGCTATGCGTTTGCGCCTTCCTTGTAGCACTGTACATGTGCACATGGAGTGGATCCACACACTCATATGATGCAGGTGGCTGTCCTTGTGCTCGTGTACAGGTTGTGACATGGCCCTGCGTTTTGCCATGATGAAGAGGGGGGGTTCTGGCACTGGCCACCCTTGTCTACATGCACGCAGTCCACCTGCTGACGAGCAGACATTCCCACACACCAAAGGACTGATTTGCTCTCCCTGTGTCTCCCTCCTTCTCTGTCCCCCTCTCCCTCCCTCTCTGTCCCCCTCTCCCTCCCTCTGTGTCCCCCTCTCCCTCCCTCTGTGTCCCCCTCTCCCTCCCTCTCTGTCCCCCTCTCCCTCCCTCTGTGTGTCAGCCTCCTCCCTCTGTCCATCTTCCTGTGTCTCCCTCCCTCTCTGTCCCCCTCTCCCTCCCTCTGTGTCCCCCTCTCCCTCCCTCCGTGTGTCACCCTCTGTCACCTTGGCCCAGCTTCCTGGGCACACACTGTTAGCAGATCTTTGAGTGGCCCTTGGCCTGTTGATGTGAGTTTGTTTCTGATCTCCAGGCACCCATTTTGTCTGCTGTGTGTCTGTGCGCTGCTGCTGTGGTGGTGTGTGCTGCCACTCTTTCACACTGTTGGCTGTTCATTAGCTGCTGGCATGTGCAAAACAGTGCCTTCACCCCCATGTGTTGATGCAAGGCATCCGCCATTTGCTGGCAAGTCATTCCTGTGTTGGGACACAGTGTTTGTCTGGCTGTGACCTAGGCCATATGGGCAGAGGGCATTGTTGTCTGCTTTGGAGTCGCACTATGTGATTCTTGGTGCCCAGCCTCCCGCCATCCGGGTTACCGTGTCATGTGTTGTTGTCTTCTGTGGCCTGTGACTTGACATTGTCCAGCTGGGTGCATGGGGCATGGTGGCAGCAGTGGCATGTGCCTGCTCATGGAGTGTGGTTGAGTAATGCGATGGCTTGTGGTGTTTGCGTGCCTGTTATTAATTTTGGTTGTGCTTGCAGTTCCCCCCATGTGAGGTGCGTTGTTTGTGTACTCACCCGGGTCTCGGAGTCCTTCTACTCCTTCAACTGCCTCCACCGGCAGTATGGCCATCACCCTCTCCTCCCAGGGATGGTACTGTACGGGTCTGCGGGAGGGCCCTCCTCCGGTGGCGTTGGCCTGGTCGTGTTCCTCCTGTCTCTTGGCTCTGACCCTCCTCCGCAGATCGTACCACCTGTTCTGGCAATCCTGCTTGGTCCTCCTGGTGTCCGCAACAGCATTCACAGCATCGACGATGGTCTGCCACATGGCTGTTTTGGCTGCCTGGCTGGTGCTTCTGACCAATGTTCCAAAGATCTGTGGCTCGACTCTGAGGATTTGATCAACAAGGACCTCCAACTCTCGGTGACTGAACTTTGGATTCTTGGTAGTGGGCATGGTGAGGGGTGTGGGTGGGGATGGTGTGGGTGTGGGGGGTGTGTGGATGTTGGGGGGGGGTGTGGATGGTTGTGTGTGTGTGTGAATGTGATGAGAGGGTGTTTGTGAGGGTGGTCGTGTGAAGGTGTGCAAGTGTAAGATGTGGTGTCGCTTGTAGTCTGGTTCTGTGGTGTCTGGCAGCAGTGGGTCTGTTGCAAAGGCTCATGGTTTGTGTGTGTGGGCCCTTTTTATTGGTCCATGGGTGGGTGTGGCAGTGTTTGAATTTTGGGTGGGTGTGTTATAAGGAGTGGTGGTGTATTGGGCCTCTGTTTGTTTTTGACAGTTGCAGGTCAGTGATTGTGTTATTTTAGTGGTTGTTGGCCATGTTTAGTGGCTGTGTGCCTTGCGAATGGTGTATTGTTGAGTTGTTTTGTTTTGTCCTTGTTGTGTACGTGCGTTTTGAGCGTGTGTACGGTGTGTACATGGGCCATTTGGTTGTACGATTTGGTCCTTGTGTGTGGCTTTGTACGACTCGTACATGCGGTTGTGATGTTGGGGCATGGGGTGCGCTCCGTACTTAGAAGGTTGTGTTGGGGGTGCGCCAGGAACGTACTGGGGTGGGGGTACGACTGGAACGTACTGGGGTGTTCATAGACGGTGGTACGACACGTACTGGGGTGGGGGTACGACTGGAACGTACTGGGGTGTTCATAGACGGTGGTACGACACGTACAGGGGTGGGGGGGTGTACATAGACGGTGGTACGACACGTACAGGGGTGGGGGGGTGTACATAGACGGTGGTACGACACGTACTGGGGTGGGGGTACGACTGGAACGTACTGGGGTGTACATGGGCGGTGGTTCGACACGTACAGGGGTGGGGGGGTGTACATAGACGGTGGTACGACACGTACAGGGGTGGGGGGTGTACATTGACGGTGGTACGACACGTACTGGGGTGGGGGTACGACTGGAACGTACTGGGGTGTTCATAGACGGTGGTACGACACGTACAGGGGTGGGGGGTGTACATAGACGGTGGTACGACACGTACAGGGGTGGGGGGTGTACATAGACGGTGGTACGACACGTACTGGGGTGGGGGTACGACTGGAACGTACTGGGGTGTACATGGGCGGTGGTTCGACACGTACAGGGGTGGGGGGGTGTACATAGACGGTGGTACGACACGTACAGGGGTGGGGGGTGTACATTGACGGTGGTACGACACGTACTGGGGTGGGGGTACGACTGGAACGTACTGGGGTGTACATGGGCGGTGGTACGACACGTACAGGGGTGGGGGGGTGTACATAGACGGTGGTACGACACGTACAGGGGTGGGGGGGTGTACATAGACGGTGGTACGACACGTACAGGGGTGGGGGGTGTACATAGACGGTGGTACGACACGTACTGGGGTGGGGGTACGACTGGAACGTACTGGGGTGTACATGGGCGGTGGTTCGACACGTACAGGGGTGGGGGGGTGTACATAGACGGTGGTACGACACGTACAGGGGTGGGGGGTGTACATTGACGGTGGTACGACACGTACTGGGGTGGGGGTACGACTGGAACGTACTGGGGTGTACATGGGCGGTGGTACGACACGTACAGGGGTGGGGGGGTGTACATAGACGGTGGTACGACACGTACAGGGGTGGGGGGGTGTACATAGACGGTGGTACGACACGTACAGGGGTGGGGGGTGTACATAGACGGTGGTACGACACGTACTGGGGTGGGGGTACGACTGGAACGTACTGGGGTGTACATGGGCGGTGGTTCGACACGTACAGGGGTGGGGGGGTGTACATAGACGGTGGTACGACACGTACAGGGGTGGGGGGTGTACATAGACGGTGGTACGACACGTACTGGGGTGGGGGTACGACTGGAACGTACTGGGGTGTACATGGGCGGTGGTTCGACACGTACAGGGGTGGGGGGGTGTACATAGACGGTGGTACGACACGTACTGGGGTGGGGGTACGACTGGAACGTACTGGGGTGTACATGGGCGGTGGTACGACACGTACAGGGGTGGGGGGGTGTACATAGACGGTGGTACGACACGTACAGGGGTGGGGGGGTGTACATAGACGGTGGTACGACACGTACAGGGGTGGGGGGTGTACATAGACGGTGGTACGACACGTACTGGGGTGGGGTACGACTGGAACGTACTGGGGTGTACATGGGCGGTGGTTCGACACGTACAGGGGTGGGGGGGTGTACATAGACGGTGGTACGACACGTACAGGGGTGGGGGGTGTACATTGACGGTGGTACGACACGTACTGGGGTGGGGGTACGACTGGAACGTACTGGGGTGTACATGGGCGGTGGTACGACACGTACAGGGGTGGGGGGGTGTACATAGACGGTGGTACGACACGTACAGGGGTGGGGGGTGTACATTGACGGTGGTACGACACGTACTGGGGTGGGGGTACGACTGGAACGTACTGGGGTGTACATGGGCGGTGGTTCGACACGTACAGGGGTGGGGGGGTGTACATAGACGGTGGTACGACACGTACAGGGGTGGGGGGTGTACATTGACGGTGGTACGACACGTACTGGGGTGGGGGTACGACTGGAACGTACTGGGGTGTACATGGGCGGTGGTACGACACGTACAGGGGTGGGGGGGTGTACATAGACGGTGGTACGACACGTACAGGGGTGGGGGGTGTACATTGACGGTGGTACGACACGTACTGGGGTGGGGGTACGACTGGTACGTACTGGGGTGTACATAGACGGGTGGGGGTATACATATACGGGGGGTACGTGTCGGACGTACGGGGGCTGGGGGGAGTGTTGGGCGCGTATGCGGGCACATGTCTCCATGGTTGCTATTGGTGTTCGGTGCGGACGGTGTTTTTTCCATACGGTTGTAGGCTCGGACGCACGGGATGGATCGTGATTCCTCGGTCGGACTTGGATTTTTACGTTTGTAAGGTAAATCGTCCGAGGACGTGTCGGACACATTTTCCGTCCCGAGGACGTGTGGGGATTGATTCCCGGTGCGGGTCGTATGGACTTTTTACCATGCGAATCGTGATTGCCAGTTCGTACGGCACTTGGACGATTCGTACGGTAAAAAGACCCGATACGAGTCGCACGGGGGAATTTTTTACCGGATCGTGATCGGCACCAAAGGCTTCTACTAAGAAACAGACAACTACTGAGAAATTATTGGTATGTCTTGTAGAGAGAATGAACACAGACAAAAGTTTGTCTATTACGCTGATCTGCTGACAGCTTTTCAATTCCTAGAAGGGTGGGAAGCTCTCATCAGTACTCTGAATGCAAGGACATCCTGAATAAAAAATAAAAAAGAAAGAGGAGGATGCAGAGTTGGACATTTGTGGGAATAACCATAGTAATGAGGCCAGGGGTACCTGATTGCTAAAAGATGTAGCATGCACACCGAAAAAATCAAGTCATAATACCTTACTGACTGCAAGACTCTGAAGAGAATTGAAATGAGCATGTCAGGGCCACGCTACGTGAGGAAAGCTGTGAGAAGCCTACAGCTTGTCACTGACTTACCAAGAATAAGCCTGACTCCAGTTACCTATAGGGATATGGCCGGAGTCAAATAATCAGAGCGTTACCAGGTTGCTGTATGCTCAGGAGGCATCATGCAGTTATACAAGATGTGGAGGAATGACACTGGTCCATCTTCCCCGTGATACAGTTCGAAAGCGAGTGTCGCCAAGGAGGGAACATTCCTTGCAAGGGAAAATCTCTAAGCGTTAGCAGGTCATTGTACAATCAAGCGGCATACGGGGAAGCGTGTATCCTTCCTCTTGTTGCCGTGCCGATCCATCTCACACACACTCAGGGCTAGCGTGTGAAAGAAATAGACCTGAGCGGAGACGGGGCAGAACCTAGGGCAAAAGTGAGGCTTGAATCATCCTGCAATGAATGCTTGCCCCTGACTGCCAGTGCTGAGAGAAGAAGCGCTGGCTACCTAACCTCTGGATCTCCCTAACTAACGCCGAGGAACCTGGGGGTGCTGTTGCTGCTGCCGCTGCTGCTGCTGCTGCCCTTGAGTGAGTGAAAGATCACACTGAGGCTGAGATGAGTGGTGCTCTAAGGTGAAAACAATGCAACAGCCAATGTGATCCTTCCAAGACTGCGGGAGCAAGGTACAATGGGAGCAGGGATTACAGGGAGACATACATAAAATAGCAGTAACATACAGAGCCAATAAGGCATAGCACAAGGAATAACAGAATAAAAGCAGGTTTGTGATGTATTTGCAGACCACACAGTTGCCGTATTTGTAATGGCCCTTGACTGGAATGCAACCCCATGCATTCATGGTCTGCCTGAGTGTACTATGTGATATCTAATGTTCTTTCCCCACTTGTAGGAAAACATGGGGGTATCTAGGGTGGGGGTGATGGGCTGTAGGAAATGGTAGTGTTTTGTGGTGAGAAGGTATTGACGCACGTGAGTTTAGCACATTCTTGTTTCTCTTTAGAAGTCGGAAGTCTATCCCGGTGACTATACCAGATTCTTTTGAGGGAGGTCTTGATGATCTTGTGTTTGTATCATTTCTGGGTCAACCTGTCAATCAGAATACCTGCCTCCCTGAAATAGTCTCTTTATTGTGTGTGCAATTAACAATACTTGTAATTGGGAGTTCCTTGTACTGTCCAGTTCTTATGACTGGATTGTTGTGATTACACTACTGCATATATAAGTATTTATAAATATTTTTTTCTCTTACAGTGGTGTGTGTTGTAATTTTGTTTTATTTGTGTTATACAAGGTTGCCAGAACTCATTTAGGCCAGGCATGTGTTGTCATTTTTGCTAAATATCTTTGAGACTTCTTTTTGTCTGCTTTTCATTGTATTATCATGTTTCAGATGAAACCTTTGCGAACCACTCTAGCATAGAATTATTGTATACCCAGGTTCCCATAGGTTTAAAGTTTGCTCTTGTAGCCAATATCTTAACTTCTCAGTCCAACAGAGAAGTTAATACATTCTGATTATAAGTAAACAGTTTAGCTACCTCCATACCTCCATACCTCCATCCTTCATCTGCAATCGGCGTACTTTGAAGTTCAATGTCACAGGATAGAGTTCTACACTGTTATCTCTGGTGACACCATCCTTCGTGTGTTACATTTAACCTGATGGCTGCTGACTACTTCATTCTGCTGCGAAGGCAAATGACCAAACTCAACATTGCTATAATGTAATCATTAGAGTGTCTCGGCGACGGTGGGAAACAACTGGCTCTGTTTCTGTTCCATTGCGTATGACCAAACTTGTCACTGCATGAAGGATGCCATTGAAGGTTTCCAGTGACCCTAAGGAAATGTCTGAATCTGTCTCCCTGGCATTTCACATCCACGGAATCCAATCCTTCTGTGAGACTGGGCTTGATACGGGCTCTGTTTATGAGTGTGAATAAGTGGTGGCGACAGCAGGGCTCTGCTTATGAGTGTGAATAAGTGGTGGAGACTGTAGGGCGATACTGAGTTTTGCGACAACAGCTTTAACTGCTATAAGAAGACCTTTCCAGTAAATGTGTTTTCTTCAACAAACCTAACTTGGCTTCTGTGCCTGTAACTAAAAAAATATATCACTATTTTACATTCTCTCCCTCATCTGCAATATGCACGCATATTATTTCTAGTTAGGGATTGATTATGTAATGAACTGCGTTCTGTGATATGCACTTATCAGACTGCATGGCACAAATAGATTTCCTGTTAACCTTCTTCTGAGCTATGCAAATAGGTAACAGTATTAAATATCATTCCATGTTAGCATTACTAAATCCACACCACCTAGTGCTATTTCTGTGATTTTCTCCATTCTCATACAATATGAAGTTTGAGCTGCCGCCCAATTTTTTGTAAAAGAAAGAAGAAAGACCAATTATTTGGTCCGGATGAAAGAGGAATTCCTAACTTACATGAGAACCATTACAGCAGACATGATGCCAGTGGAGAGGCAGACATTTTTTTCCACTCTCTTTGCTCAGATGATTGAGTGGTTTATTGAACATTGCTACAAGTTGCACCAAAACAAGATCCACAGGACATTTACAAGTCAGCTCAGGCTTTGTTTAGAATTGAAGGGAAGTTCAAGGCAAATGCCAGCATTGCATCTGGTGCAGGATTTACACCCTGGCACAAAGGAAGGGAGAATAATTTGACGACTTCTTGACTGCATTCAGGGAATTATCCATCTCCTGCAATTGTTGTGCTATTGTTGATGATCAGACTTTAGAAAATTGGTAATGTTAGAAGCTAAGCAAACAATTCAAGAGCAATTATGGGTCCTGCGAGAGCCTAAACTGCACAATGCCATAACATTCACCACAGCAATAGAACAGTGGAATAAATTGTAAAAGCCTATGAAAGAGGAAAAGGTAGATCCACACTGGATCTATGTTCTGCGCACCTCAAGTACAGTGCAAGCTCCAAAGTCCAAGAGATTACTGCCTTCCTTGATCCCATCAAGTTGTATTAGTTCAAACAAATGCCTTTTGGACTGGCTTCAGCTGCCTCCCTCTGTCAAAGAGCTATGTTCCTTATTTTTAATGACATTGAATAGTTTGTTAGATGTTTCCAGGATGATGTAAGATTTTCTTAGAAACAAGGAAATGAAAATGGAAAATTATTGAATTTTAGAAAGGTGTAATTGCAAACCTTTCAAGGAGTATGCTCATTTTCTTGGACATATTGTGTCTTAGAAATGAAATTATCACCAGTGGCTCACTTGTGGAGGTTATTAACAATGCTTCTGACAACAAGAATAAGTTACTGTCCATGGCTAGTATCTGTGAAAATGACAGCAACTTTGTTTGTAAAGAACAAAGTCCTGTGCACACGTATAAGGATAGCGGTTTTAGTGTCAAAACCAAATTTAAATATTTCTTCTTGCTGAAATTATGAAGGTCGACATCAGGAGTATCATAAATGGGGATTTTATATCAATCCAGATCAATACAGAATGAACAAACCAGCAGACACGTGTTTTGTCACAACGTGGTACAATTGTGATTCTTCAGGGCTGGGAAGGACACAAAATAACAAATAAAACAAAAGGAAACCACTACATGGCGCTTAAAAGAAACAAAATTAATAAGCAAGGGTGATGAAAAGTGAACACCTCAGATCACGTGGAAACCCTATGTTATGAAAAGTACACGAAATTAGGTGACTTCACACTGCATAGAGACCCAAAATTTGTGGAATAGTGCTATGGACAGCAAACAGTAACTATTGATGGCAGCGCAGGATATCAATCTAAAAGAAGACAAAAGATACCTTGCAATAGCTAAGTCTGATGATCTGATATATATGACATTGGAAGTGAGATCATAAGTGACAACTAAAAATGTGTGAGCGGTGACATGGTTTGAAAGGGTAAATGTTGCGGTATATCTTAACACAGAAAAATAATTGAAAGTGGTATATTTAAAACCAGTCTGTCAAGTTTGTAATGTTTTAGCACTAAAATGACATTGCAGCACGAGGCGGTTATAAATTGCAAACAAAAAAGGCAGGCGAAATGTAGCACGGAAAACACCAAAAAGGACAGGGAAAAGTTGTTGCTCAACAAAGTGATAATGTGTAGACAGTCCGATTCCTTGAGACAAAAAATAAGTAAAGAAACAAACGGAAAAGTGCACGACCCCTATGTACAGTCACAGAATGTTCCAAAACTCTTGGCGATTGCATAACCACTCGACCACAGATCACTTTCAGGCGAGGCAGGACATTAAGAAACAGACTAAGCCCTATGGTTCCACGTTCTATCACTGTGTCCTCTTGGCTAACCCCCCACACTGTAGGTTTTCACAAATGCGGATGTTGTGGGGTTTGCAAATGGGCCCTAAATGGAACAAAGGAATTCAGAGGTTGGAATGGACACAAATACAACATTACCCGAAACATCAACTGCAACACTAAGAATGTTGTGTACATCCTGGAATGCACTTGCAAAAAACACTATGTGGGAAGTACTATCAGTCCTTTGAAGGAACGCATCAGGGCAATGCACAATGGCGATGCCAGATACCCGATGTCCCTACACATAGCGACGTGTGCAACTCAAGTACCCCACAAGAGTTTGACCTTTTTTGGAATAGATATTACCGACAGCAGTGTCAGGGGTGGCAATCGCAAATTGAGACTAAGAAGACTAGAGGCCACTTGGATAATGCGTCTTGAGTCAGTAAAACATGGTCTTAACATCGACCACGAACTACAATGCGTTCTGGGATCCTAAAGACCTATGAATTTCCTCTTCTACTTATTGTTAACATCTGAATAATATTGTACAAACCTAACAAATAATGACATTGTTATGTTCTTCTATATAGCTAGCCATAAAGTACTGACATTTTGTCTAACTTATGGTTATTTTGCCCTCTTTTGAAATATCATTGTTTAATATGAGATGTAAGATTGTTTTTTCTTTTATTATTTGTTATATGACTCTCTTTTGGAGGTGCTAGTTTAGACACTAGCATCTCCTTCTGACTTCTTTCTGCTCACTGTGTGCGATTTTAATACTCTTTATACTCTTTTTGCTGCTCATGTTTCCTCCCCCTTTTTTCATTTTCTTTAATCTTTTTTCATCTTTTCATTATTTCATTTTTTATTATCACCCTACATTAACGTGTGCACTTAGGCTCGTTCCCAGCGTTTTTGCACCTTTCCCTTTCCTTGAAGCCCTAAACAACCTGGGGCGATAATTCTGCTACATTAGTACTTGCATTTCACACACCATGCCCTTTTCATACTCCTCCCCGCTTGACGTTGTCGGTTTTTCATTCCCAGTTAAGAAAATACTCACTTCCGTTTTCCATACCGGAAGTTCGCTTCACGCTCTAGTTTTGCGCCCCCTTTTTTTCATTTATACGCTTCCGGTTTCATTTTGTCCGCTTCCATTACCCTTGATAGGACAGCGTGAATCCTACACACAGGATTCTGGAGCGCAGCTAAGCCCACAAGGAGCCCTGTCACTTACTGCCACATACTTTCAATTTGCCACCAGGACTTCTAGACCATTTGTCCTTACCCTTTTTTTCCGCCAGATTGCCTCCATTTCGGACGTACCCGTCGCTTCCCTCGTGTCGCTGTAACTTGGGGACGCAGGGAAAGTTTCACTTTCCACTTTCCCGACATTCCATTTTGCTCTACCCGTGTCTCTACCGGGTCGGAATTATCACCTGTATTGCGGTGAGTTTGCGCACCTTTTGTTGAGTTCTCTTCATTGCACGTGACTACTTTTTGCCATTTGACCATATCCTTAAACCTACTTTATTTTGCCCCCTCTCCCTTAGATTGCCATGATTTTTTACCAAACATACAGGTAGACTTAATTCTTTCATTTTAGTTGTTGAACCACTTTTGCATGCCCTCTACCGTTTTTTGTCCGCTATACAAATGGGCCGCTTTTCCGATTGTATTAATTATGACCGCCACCGTGGTACCCTGTACTCTCTCAGTCTACTCTAGCTTTCAATTTCTCTTGCTTTCCCTACCCGCTGACTCTAGATATCGTTTTCCTGAGTCAGCGTTAATCATTATTCTATTAATCTTTGAATACTCAGTTTTTTTAACTGGTTTTGCTTATGCACCATTAATCAACTAAATACATTCCATATCCTGTGACGGTACATAGGGGTCATGCACTTTTACGTTTGTTTCTTTACTTATTTTTTGTCTCAAGGAATCGGACTGTCTACACATTATCACTTTGTTGAGCAACAATCTTTCCCTGTCCTTTTTGGTGTTTGCCGTACTACATTTTGCCTGCCTTTTTTGTTTGCAATTTATAACTGCCTCATGCTGCAATGTCATTTTAGTGCTAAAACGTTACAAACTTGACAGACTGGTTTTGAATATACCACTTTCAATTATTTTTATGTGTTAAGATATGACGCAACATTTACCCTTGCGAACCATGTCACCATTCACATATTTTTAGTTGTCACTTATGATCTCACTTCCAATGTCATATATATCAGATCATCAGACTTAGATATTGCAAGGTATCTTTTGTCTTCTTTTAGATTGACATCCTGCGCTGCCATCAATAGTTACTGTTTTCTGTCCATAGCACTATTCCACAAATTTTGGGTCTCTATGCAGTGTGAAGTCACCTAATTTCGTGTACTTTTCATAACACAGGGTTTCCATGTGATCTGAGGTGTTCACCTTTCATCACCCTTGCTTATTAATTTTGTTTCTTTTAAGTGCTATGTAGTGGTTTCCTTTTGTTTTATCTGTTATTTTGTGTCCTTCCCAGCCCTGAAGAATCACAATTGTTCCATGTTGTGACGAAACACGTGTCGGCTGGTTTGTTCATTCTGTATTGATCTGGATTGATATAAAATCCCCATTTATGATACTCCTGATGTTGACCTTCATAATTTCAGTAAGAAGAAATATTTAACTTTGGTTTTGACACTAAAACCGCTATCCTTATACGTGTGCACAGGACTTTGTTATATATTTTCTGTGTAGATCTTCACCTACACATTTGTAGGGGTTGTTTTGTTTGGGTTTGTTCCCCCTGATCTGTTAAGCACCGTTCACATTCATCCTCATCCTACACTCCTAACGTACATTCCAGAGCGCCATTTCTTCCTGTCCTTAATCTAAACCCTTCACCGATACAATAACTTTGTTTGTAACACAAGAGAAAAATTGAGCTACAAAGGATGTTGCTGACGAAAATTGTGGAATTTGTGTGGATGGAAGTGCAACAAGCAGCTTCTAATTTAATCAAACCAGACATTGTGAATGCCTCCACCCTGAACCCGTTTTGTGTGAGAAAGAAGTGTGCAACAACAGTGGAAGTTAGTCTGTATGGGTAGGGGGTTATTTTATAGCAAAATAATCTAAAAGATGAATGGAAAGTGCCATTTGTTTTCAATACATTGAATGTATCAGAACGATTTGCAGTTAATTGAGAGATAAAGTTATTGGGCTGCATTTTGGAGGTAGAGCACTTCAACTGAACTACATGTGGGGATGTCTGTTTCTGCTCAGAATAGACCACAACCCTTTAGTGGGAGACTTGTTCCAGGTAGAGGTCGGAATTCTACAGCACACGTTGCTAGATTATAGTTGTGTCACGTGGAGTTTGCAAGATCAGCTCCCTACTGGTGATGCAGAGTCCACAAGACATCTTGCTTATGCTTGAGTCCACCATGTGTTAGTTCGTTATTTGACTATTGGTCAGACAACAAGAGAATTTCTTTGAGAGCTGTCACTTCCACACCACTCTCCATGAAGTGACATTCAAATAGTAATAAACTGCAATCTGCTCATCTACACTCTCCTGCTCTTATGTCTGCTTTTGCCGATGAGTTGGTTTCCTGACCTCACTGATACCCTACTCAAACTCAAGAAGTTTTTGATGCCTGTTTACTAGTGTGATGACTCTATCTTTTTTTTCATCTTGCTGGGGAATTATTGCTGCTTCTTGTCAACATCCTGGTACTTCTTGAAATTGCCCCATGATTTCATAACCATCTCGTAAACAACATGTTTTGGTGACACACAATGCTTTCAGGGTACTGTGCCATTCTTTCATTTTACTATGTCTGTACACATCAGTGATTTCCCCCTCATTTCTGTTGCACATTTCAGTGATACACACACAAAAAAGTGTGAAAAGTGATGCCTATAAAAAGTTTACACAAGTTCCCGCTTAACATATTTTGCTAAAAGTAAGTCACGGATTGAGTGCTCTATTTTCCATAATGATTGTGTCAGCTTGTTCCTTTACAATTATGCCCATTGGTTTTGTGAACAACTTATTAGCATACTTTCTTAGATCAAGCATCAAGCTGCTCTGCATGGTGAATTAGTTTAACGCGTACTTGTAATGGACCATTAAAAGCATTGTGATAACATTTGTAGTTTAAGGTTAGATGGGCATGCTGTCTTTAATAACTTAGGTATCCCTGTTTACCTGTGAATGTTTGCACGATGTTCTAAGAGTTATCTCAGTTATCTCAGTTTTGTTTGTTTTTCTTTGCTTGCACTGTATTTTGGCATTCTTCAACATTGCAGAGTGTTGGATAAATCTGTGATTTTCAAACACAATCTAGCTTGATTCTCACCCACTATGGAATCAGTACTTCCTCCATCACCTTTCTTGGATTCTCAAGGTGAACCAAAGAATAGAAAGACTGGTATAGATAATTTAGTGGTTATATGGGTGCAACGTACACACAATGTTTCAGTGCAGAAAGAATAAGATTCAAATTAGAACACCAGGGCAGAAGGTCAGCAACATCTTTAACATTGACCTAAGTGCACACCAACTTGAGCATGAACAATTTCATGAATTTCAATAAGATGTTGAAACACTTGACCAGCAGTAAGGAACTCAAAGAAATTTGCATTTGTTTTCAAGAGAACGACCAAAAAAATCTGTGGAATCATATGTCACAGCTCTTAGAATATTAGCTTCTTCTTGTGAATTTGAGAACTACACTGATAAATTGAACATCATGGACCAACTGGTGGTAAGATATCAAGGTATTCAAGAGAAGATTTTCTTCTACAAACATTTTTACTTACTGAAACAGTTGAAGAGATTTCAGTCATTAAATAATCACATGACAATGTTTGCTGTAACACTTTCGCCCTAAGTGGGATGGGTATGCCCAGACGTGGGTCCCTTGCTCACTGTGCCACTGGATTCAAGCTAGCCTGGCTGAAGAAGGGTAACATACCCTGAAACCGGTCCCAGGATGCTTGTTTCCCGTCCAGGGAGGACCTGGCCTAGCAGTTCGGTCTGAACTGTTCCCATAGGGCACAGGGTCAAGAATGATTTGCATATGGCTGGGTCCAAACTGGGTTTGCGTAGTGGGCAAAATAATGGATTTAACCCAGATCTTTTGACTGGGGGAGAATGTTTACATTGTCAGCATTCCATCCATCATTTGTTTGCTGTAACATTAAATAATCACAAGCAGATTTTTTTTTTTAGAGAGTAACACAGAACAAACCAGCTATCAACATATTAATCAATTTTCAAAACAACAAGTCATTGCTTATTCAAAACAAATCTAAAGCTAGCATCAGTTTTACTAATAGGTGTCATGGATGCTATCATTGTGGATCCTCTCATCATGTAGCACCATTCAAATATTGTCCAGCTGCAAAAAACTCTTGTAACTCTTGCAGTTCTCAAGGTCATTTAGCAAAGATTTGCATGAAAAGGAGGTTTGAAGGTTTCAGGTCAATGAAATTGATACATCTTCAAAAGAATAGAAGTTACAGAGTAGTGTAAATGCTCTATTTCTAAGTTTTAAATCGTCTAACCATTGTCGTCGTGAAAATTTTACAACTAACATAGTTTTGGGAGGTCATGATTCCAAGCTATAAATTAAGTCTGGTGCAAAAGTAACATCATTACTACACATAACCAATTCTGGATGAATGAGCTCCTAGAGAAACCTGAGATCAAAACTGAATCTTTCCAAGAATCTAGAATTGACCTTAAAGGTTATTGTTTTTCTACCATCACATTTTAGAATAACTGCATCATAGACAAAATGTGTGCCACATTTAAAGGCAAAAACATTTTAGTTGTGTTTCACAAAGGCATGTTAGACATTGTTCTTGTTCCTAGAAAAGCTAAAAAATATTTTGCCAGGAAGAGCTCAAAAAGTTATTGCCAGTATGTGTTCTACGTCTAGTATGAACACTACAGATGACATTCACAAGAATGTACAAAAAATAGTCAAGCAGAACAAAGTGTTGTTCAAAGAGGGTCTGGTTTTGGTGAAGTATTCTGAATTGGATAGCAGGTTCAAAGAAATGCGGTTCAAACGAAGCACAAATTACGAACTGTTCCCCCCAGCATGCAGCAAGATTTTTCAAAAGATTTATATCAGTTACTAGCACAAGGGGTAATTGAACCTGTAGAGAGTTCAACATGCTTTCTCCAATTGTGATAGCAACAAAAGAAAACCACAGAAGTAAGAATGTGTATAGATCTAAGGTCATTAAATAATAACAGCTGGATAGATTTCTTTCTCCTACCCTTGATGATCAAATTGAAAGGTGGAATCATTTTTAGAAAATTGGTCCTTACATTTTACATTTTACAATCTTATTGTTCTAGCTTTTACATCTGATATCTCAAAGCTTTTGTAATCTCTAATGTTGCTTCCAGTTTTAAAAGATGACATTCGTTTGGTGTGTCTTGCCTCTCTTTTTCAGAGAATATTGGACACAATTTTCGGAAACATGGGGGGGGTCTGACTTCTCAGGATGATGTACTAGTAGAGGGAAAGAACTAGCATGATCATAATTGTAGGTTTGAAGCTGTCTTCAGAAACTGAAGAAAAATGGTCTTTGTTTAACACAGGACAAGTCTAGTTTTGGTCAAAATCAAATTGAATATGTAGGTAATTTAATAAGTGCTCGTCATAAATCCCAAACCTGGTTTATTCATGGCTATTGAGGAGGCTCCCAAGCCTAACCTAAAGAGCATGTTATGTGATGTATTGGTCTGTGTAAATTCTTTGCTAAGTTTCTTTCCAATTTGGCTCCCACCGCTGAACCCAAACTTCCGATGGAGCAACATGCAACAGCCAGACTTGTATTGAAACTCCCCAGATGTTGTTTGGCTTCCACAGCTCTGAAAACTATACATTGGCTTCCAGGTTACAAAATAATTCTCTTTAATCTCCTCATATCAGTCTTCTGAGCATTCAAAGCCACCGGTCCCAAATGCTTGACAACCAGATTTTCGCATCACATAACCCTAGGACTCCTCAGATCCTTGTATATGAACCTTCTCAAGACCCCATCATTTAGACTTAAAACCGAAGGTGGCAAATATTTTTCAATTAATGGAATCAGTTCCCCTTTCCTCTTCAGTCCATAGAATCCAAAGCCCTCTTTAAAAAGAAGTTAAAGACCTGGCTTTTTCTGGCCTGATGCACTCTGCTATTTCCTCATTTAGTCAGTGCTTCTGGGTTATCAGCTCCTAACTTGCAGCGCCAGGAAGCTCCTCATGAGTGGCAGTGCACTATAAAAGTGCACAATTCATTCATTCATTCATTCATTTATTTTACAGAAGGTTGTTCAGTTTGCAATTCATGGATGGTCAAAAGAAAAGAATTTATGGGGGATTTGCACATTTTTGCAAAACTGTCTTCTAAATTATCCCTAGTAGAGGGAATTCATTTTGGATGAGAGAAATAGGTCCTTCCAAGTTCTTTAAGAAAAATAGTACTAGATTTGGCTGATATTGGGACTTTAGATATGGTTTTGAATAGGAAGAGATTGAGTGAAACATACTGGTGGCCGAAGATGGATTTAGAATTTAAAGTGAAGGAATGTGACATTTGTAATAGAGTAGACACACATTTGGTTGTCAGGACATAACCCATATTGGCAGGAGCACTACCAGAGAATGTGTTGAAGAAGTTATCTATGGCCTTTTTAGGTCCCTTCACAAATTTAGGGAACAAATATACCCTGGTGTTAGTGGATTATAGATCAAAGTGTATTCAAGTGGAGTTTGTAAAAGTTCACAATATCTCTGCTGCTATTGACTCTTTAAGAAATAGTTTTGCACTTGAAGTGTTGCCCAAAGATCTTGTGACAGACATTAGGATGCAGCTCAAATCTGGCCACATGATTACATTTCGCAAAGATACATGTATTAAACTCATATTGGTAAGTCTTTCTCATCCTCAAGAAAATGGACTTGCAGAAACACTACACAGACTGACAGGGGAAACAGTTGGACTAGCTCTGAGCAATAGATTGGATATTGACAGAGCAGTTCAAGATATGCTATCAGCTTTCCATGTTTCTCTACATCTGACTACAAGGATCTCTCCTTCTCAGACTCCCAGGTGTTGCAATCCATACTCGATGGTTGAACCACAATGGATAAACCATAAAGGTCTGGAATTCAGTTGTGTCTTGTGTAACATGGGTGTTGATGACCAAGTGAAATCAAAGCAACTTAAGCATGTTCTAGGTATAACAAGATGAGAGGTATGAAGTTTAGAGATTTTTTTAATTGGTGATACGGTGTGGATCAAAATTCTAAGCTTAGTAAGGACAAGGGAAATTGAAGTTTTGTACTGTCAAAAGAATTATTGCTGTTTCCAACTCTGCTGTTTATGTAGAAGAATTAACATGGTAGAAGATGTCTTCAGTTACTCCTGTGAGATTGCTCCAAAATGATATAGTTTCTAAGTCCACACCACAGATGCACACATCATCTCAGCACAGTTTTGAAAATAATACTCCTGTGAAATTGAATCAGAATCACCTAGTCTCTAAAGATGTGAGTTCAGTTAGTCAGCCTATTCCTAAAGTAGGTGTTGTAAGAAAATACCACCTGTTAGACGAAGGACTATATGTTAGATCACAGTATTTTTTCTCAAATTTAGTTCACCACTAAACATCTCATTTAATAATTTATTTATTTTACGCAGTTTTATCTTAGTTGTATTATTTATCCTGTATAACATGTTTTGTGATTTCATATATTAAGAAAATGTGTTGTATCACGTGGAGTCCTTCAACAAGACCACTCGCCTGCATGTGTGTCCCTGTGTGTATGTTGGCCTTTTGACCATTGGTTAAACAACAAGAGAGAGAGATTTGCTTGGGAGAGTCGCTTGTGTGTTGCTCTCCTTGATAATATATCAATAATAAACTACAATTTGCTCATCTACATCAACTCTCCTGCTCTTACTTTGGTAGCTGACATCTAATTTACAGAAAAAAAAGTTTACAGTTAGAATATGTTCCAAGAAAGATCAATTACACATTCTGATTGTTTATCTAGGCTGCCTATAGATGAAGTTATTGATAAGGTGAACAGAGAGATTCAAGTGTGGTTGTAACACTTTGATGCATCATCACATAGAATGAGTGGAGCAAGGTGGA
The DNA here is from genome assembly GCF_964204655.1 of Triturus cristatus. Lineage (NCBI taxonomy): Eukaryota > Metazoa > Chordata > Amphibia > Caudata > Salamandridae > Triturus > Triturus cristatus. The sequence continues at coordinate 560,376,327 of NC_140588.1, forward strand.
GGAAAACGGTGATTTCAGTCTTATTGTGCAGAAGTAGGTGGAGAAATGTTGGCCTAAATGTAAGAGTATCCCTCTAGAAGCCTTTACTTTATGGAATGTTTCCTAAGAGTTGGAAGTGGATACACACCACCATAAACTGCATCCAGATTCCATTTTTCTACCTTCCAAGACCCCTTGAAACTTATTACCACCCGATATAAGGTCTTGCAACACACTCAATGAGTAAACCTTTGTTTATTGAGATGACAGTGATTTATTATTCTAAATAGTGCACTATGTACTGAAGACTTATGATGTGCATGTAATTGTTCTTGAAATTGAGTGCTGAACAACTGCTGTTTATGTACCTTTGTCTTACCTCAGTCAGTCACTTGGGATATGTTAACCCCTCAATATGACTTTCATGCTATGCACTGTTATTGGTCTTTTGTAAAAACACTTATGTTGATAATGCTTTTGCTGATAAATAATTAAATAAATAATTTTTAGGTATGAGCAGACTTGTGCTAACTTCTCGAGCTAGCATTTTTATTTCAACCACATTTAAGTTCTTGTGTTTTTCCCTTTTATCGATGGTGTAAATCTTAGAGAAAGCAGGACTTAGTGGCCCTTATATCCTTATATTTCTGCTCTCCTTTTGATTTCAAAGCTTTCTCAATCCCCTTTTTGTTCTTCAAGTCAAGCCTCTTATCCAGGCGATCACCTATGCAAGTGGTGGTGTCTCTGCCTGATGTTAACCTGTGGCTCTAACCACATATGTGTGACTCTTTTGCCTTGTCAGATTCAGTGTCCCCATGATCCCATTTAAGATAAGCTGTATTCACCATATTGTTTTTAGATTTGTTTTATGAATGGTTGGGATATTGGGACTCTTCCTTGCCTCCAGTCTCAAACTTTCCTCAATTTTGCACTCTTAGTTGTCTCAAGGTTATCTTCCTTTCATTCCACCAGAGTCATTCTTTCACTTAGCTTGTTAAATTTACCTTCAAGACAGATTGATTTCTCTATTCTGCCTAAAGGGACCTGTATAGGGAGCCTGATTGGAGATACAAGGCTTAACAAGGACTGATTACTATTGATTGTTTAAACTTGGAGAAATACTGACCTCCCCTCTTTAGTGTATAAATATTGTGTCTTTGGTAATGAGGTACACACTTTCCCGTGAGGCCCTTGTGATCTTCCTGTGTCCTCTGTGTCAAAATTCACACCACTCAAAATGGCCATTTTGGGCATCTGGTTGGAACCACAGACCCAGACCCCATGGATATATACTTTTGAATTTAGAGTTTGCACCATCAGGTAGCAGTCTGCACCTACCTTTCCCCTCTGTCTCCTCAACCTCCAGTTGCAGCATTCCTACACTCCCCATCTGCACACAAATAATAGCATGTGCATAATTCATCACACCTCAAGCACCTTTGATCTTTCGGAGAACAACTTCTCCAAGGTCTGATGGCAGTTCCACCACTTGAGATAGCTGCTTACCATGCCATCTCCCCTTATGTGAGCTCCTGTCTTATTTCCACATTTTGCCATTACATTGGCAGAACCACCATTTGTCCAGCATACCCACTAGCAGGAACAACTAGGCCTACCTGGACAGCTTCACGTTTGCTGCTCCTCTCGGTAAATAGTGCACTTCTACAGTGATCTCTTGTGTTGTTGTGAGTTTCCCAGAGTGCTGCAAAAGTTTCCCAACATTCTTCTTGGATCGCAAAAGAACAAAACCACGTGGCTGGTTGGCTTACCATGCCCCCACTCTTTTTTTGTAAATGTTTCTTCATGCAATTAAAGCCCTGAAAACGTTTGTCCCAGTGCGACTTGTGTAAAGTAATGTACTAAAACGTAATATTATTTGTTGTAATTTGTACGTGATTTTTTTTTAAAGTGCTACAGACCGCACTGCAGTAGCCTCTGAGCACATGAAGTACAGGATACATAATAAATGGCGCACGAATAATAGTCCTAACGATTAAAGGACTATATAATTCCAAGAGTTCAAGTAGATCGTCATCTGGTGAGACATTTCGTACAATTATGCTGACAAAGGTAAAAGTGCCTGTTTCCTCCGGATAAGAAGTGATTAGTGCAGGTTCACATTGCTAAGGAAACTGTAGCAATAACATGAAACAAAGTATGCAGAAACCTTTTATGCGTAATCTATTTTATTTGCTTATACTTAGTGAGTAACATGTAAGTGTGTGCCTGAGAATGTGTCTGTGTGTGTGGATTTATGTCTATATCCATATATATTATAATTAGCTTGAAGACATATATGTTAAAGACTGCGTAAAATGTGCAAATAAATCTAACTTATTATGGCCATTATTCAACAGACATATTAATTCACCGCCCACCCAAGCATGTAACTATGGGCATTGCCCTTACAGTAAATTCCTTTCTAGTTTATTCAGGTCAGTTCATAAAGCTTACTTTGTGGTGATTAACATCTCAGCTCCCGGGACTGTAGGGAAAGCATTAATGAGCTGTCCAGGCTGCTGTGTAATCTTCCACCCCAGTCCAGAATCAACCCCATCCTATTTGGATTTCATCTGCCCTCTTTGCTCGGTAATGGGATTCTGAGATGCAAACCTCACCTCTCCTCTGGGCATGATCTGCCCGTCTTCAAAAGAAAAAGAATGCAAATGTATTTATGTTGTGTTAACCTCAATGTTTTTTTTACTTACTGAGCACAGAATCAGTGTTATAGTCCACGAACGTTTTATTTTATTTTTTTTGTTTTTCCTTACCGTTCATAAGTTAGCCTCTAGGCTATCTGTAAACTGGGAAACTCCTTCAGCAACGAGGTTATGTCATCGGCGTGAACGTTTTATCTACTATTACGCCCTGAAACTTTAAAATATGATCAATACTGACACTAATATGATCTCTCAGAAATATTGAGCTCACGAGTAATGACGGAACGTTTTCGTTAATAAGTAGTTTATTTTTATATTTACAAAGGCTTATTTTAGCCCTAACTCATATTTTAAAGTTTCTTTAATTCTGCTGATTCAAATAGACTGAGACCATACACTTATTTTTCTTTCTGGTCCACTGATCTTATTAAACTGCCCACCAACTATTTGTGACCCCTTTGTATTTATCAGAGCCAGCCTATTTACTACTAGGTCATATCACATAACCCCTCGTTGCAGGGGGTTGTAGAATGAACTGCATAATGTATATTATTGGGCAGGTCTCTATTTTCAAAAACCTGTGATTGGCTACAAGCAGAGGGATGGTGGCCCGCAATGAACAGCAGACCACCACCCCTGGGTTCAGTCGCGGCCGGTACAGGTAAGCGCGGTGGGGCGGGGATAAGTTGACAGATGATGAAATAGTTTTTATTTATTTATTTAATTTCACCTATTCCGTCATCTGTCGATTTCCCCTCCTCCCACTCTGTCCCGCCCGGCCACACTGCGCTTACCTGCGCTGGCCGCCGCTGCCTGGGTTTGCAATCCGTAAGATAAACTTGTTTTTTTTTAAAGCAGCCCATATTCCTTAAAAAAAAATCTCGTTTGGAAAGATACTTGGGGAGCTGGTAGTGGCTCCGTATATCAGTGTCTGATCAACCCGACCAACTACCGACATATAGCCAGGTTCTCATTACCAACCAAAATAATTGATACAATTATGAATATTCAACTATCCCAATTCATTCGCGAAAATAACTTGCTTGATCACTCTCAGTTTGGATTCTGCCAAGAGCACAGTACGGAAAGAGCACTCATTAAAGCCACTGAGGAGATCAGAGCAGTGATGGATGGAGGAGGCACAGCCGCCCTTGTGCTCCTCGATCTATCATTTACTTTTGATACTGTTGATCACTCTCTCTTGCAACAGCGGCTGGAGAGTCTGGGGGTCAGGGGCACGGCACTTGCCCTAATGTCCTCCTTTCTTAAGGACTGGAGATTAACAGTATCGGTTGATGGGCATCATTCAGAACCTTATACCCTCCCGTGCGGAGTACCACAGGGCTCCTCCTTGAGCCAGTCTCTTTTTAATTTTTATATCTCCGGACTGGCTCCTCCTGGGATTTTGGGTTTAGCCTGACGTCTTACGCCAACGACACCCAGATAGTGGTGGCTGCATATAAAAATCAGGCTCCTCCTACCCAACAGTTTCAGAACTGTATGTGTACAATAAACAGATGGATGAGTACACATTGTCTCAAACTCAATTCTGAAAAAACAGAGGTCCTGATCTTGGGTAGTCTGTGGTGGCCGGCAGAGATGTGAGAATCACCAAAACCAGCAGTTAAGGCTAAGCACCTGGGAGTATGGTTTGACAACAAATTAACGCTCTCTCAGCAGACACATGCAACTGTTTCCGCCTCCCACTTTCTTATAAAGAAAATAAGGAAGATTCTTCCTTATATTCCAGCGGATACCAGAAAAACTGTGGTAACATCACTTATCCAGACCGAACTGGATTACTGCAATGGGCTTTACTTGAACATACAGAAGCAGTGTTTAAAAAAGCTTCAGATCGTGCAAAATACAGCAGCACGGCTATTGGTCAACATTCCCAGGTGCAAATCGGTATCAAAAGAGATTCACAGTCTGCACTGGCTTCCTGTATTACAACGCATCAAATTTAAGGCTCTGTCTCTTGCCTACAAAGCACTGAATCACACAGGTCCTTCCTTTCTTCAAAAACCTTTTTGTCTGGTATGAACTAACCAGACACCTCCGTTCTACAGGGGCCAGACTCTTGACAGTGCCTAGAATTTGAACATCGCACTGGGGTGGCCACAGCTTTCACTATGGCACCTCTAAACTCTGGAACACTCTTCCGAGTGAGCTCAGAAGTGCGAGCTCCCTCTCCATCTTCAGGAAAGGACTAAAAACCTGCCTGTTCCGGAACTAGACTCTTGTGCGGGCTTACTGTGTTCTCAGCACCAAGAAACCTCCAGGTATTTGTGCGCTTTATAAATCCTGTTAACATGAACATTAACATCCCCCTCAGGGCGCTTGACACGATTCGCAAAGAGGAATCTGTGCAAAGGACACAGTTTCCATTTTAAAATCTCCTATCACTTCCTTGTCAGGACCTAGCAACATTTCAATGGTTTTCACCCACATTGGTACATCTCATTATGATTTGCAAATAGGAGGGGATTACCCTTTCACTCTCCTCCTAATTACGATTCAAAATTAGTTACAAAGCACATTTTGCATTACATAAAGTATTTTCTGAATCCCAAAAGGGATATAACATTTTGTAAAATTTTATTTTGCAGTTGCATACCCTGTGATTTTCCTGACAGCAGGGTCCGCAATCACAAAATACTCTAGTATAGCCACTATTTTGAACAATGGCTCTTAATCCATCTAGATATGTTTCTTCAGAGGTTCCCATCTCACCTACTGTATTCAGCAGTTAATTTTTTCGTGTGATGAAAATCTATTTGAATAAATAATGAGTCCATCATATATCTTAAACTGGCTTCAGAGCCACCAATACCAATAAAACTACCCTCCTGGCAGTACTAGATAATATTAGATCTGTGGTTCCCAAAGTGTGCGCCGCGGCACCCCAGTGCGCCGTGATGAGAGGCCAGGGGCGCCGCGCCGCCGCACAGGATGTGGGTCATGGTAATTGCAGCCGCAGCGCAACACTCGTCTGTCCGTTGTCCGTGAAGGAGAAGGATTCTTTAACCGATGCCATTTGTCCGTAATTGCTTGACTCCGATGCTGTTGAGGTCGGGTGTAACGACGCCGATTCAGTACCGAAGCTCAGACCCCCAGCAACATTGGAGAGGCACAGCGGGATGGCAACCGTCACACCTTCAGCCCTTGATGAGCTGTCTTTGAAGGTGACTGAGAGGGAGGGGCTGCAGCTTCAGGCGCAGGGGCATCTATTCAGATGCAAACAGCCCTGAATGCGTCATGTGTCATGTCTCTGCAACTTAGAGGGGCCTCACACCTTCCCTTTCTACCCAGGGCCCCAATAATCGTAGAACCGGCCCTGATTACACCGAGGCAGCACGTGGTTCTCTCCACAGAGCTTAATTCCTGTTACTAAATTGTAAGCAAACCTCGGTTCTTAAAACATGCAGTCTATAATGTAATAAAATAAAGAAATGGCACAGTCGCACCCACACTGATTAACAAAGTATGGAGGACAATCAGTTAAATCAGTTCTTTTGGAGTATCTCCTTTAAGTTCTGTACATCACAGTGGGGGATGGCAAATCTAATATTTTAGAAAGAGAGCCTGTCGTCTCGTTGTCTTGTCCAGGAGGGGGTGAGGAGCCCTACCCCACCCTGGAAGAGACCAAGATGATACTAGAATACTGCATGCCCATCCCTGTGCCCACCCTGGTGATCCTGTTCCCCCTCCTGTGATGGCTCATGCCCCCCACCCCCAGTGATGGCTCCTGTCCCCCCATGTGGTGGCTCCTGTCCCCCCCCGCCTGTGATGGCTCCTGTCCCCCCTGTGATGGCTCCTGTCCCCTCTGTGATGGCTCCTGTCCCCCCTGTGGTGGATCCTGTCTCCGCCCTGGGTGGCTTCTGTCCCAGTCCTGGAATGGCTCCTGCAGTGAGGGTGAAGTTCTTGATGGGCCTCTTCTCAAAAAGGCTCAGCTCAAAATTAATATTAATTTTTACACTCACCATCCTGAATTTGCACCAATGCCAGTTGGTCACCCTACGCATCACAGTGAATTTGGCTGAGAGAAAGAGCGGTGCGTCCTGAAGCAATGCAATAAAAGGCTGCAAGTTTGGAGAACAGCTGAATTCGCATTACAGTTCAGCACAATTACACTTGGAAGTTATTTTGCCAAATTGTTAGTGAATAATCATTACACCAAGAATTTGAGGGCGAAGAGGGGTGTGTGGGGTGGGAGGAAAAATACGACTTTGAAGCAGATGAGCCAACAATCATGCAGCAAGTATGACGGGAGAAGTACACCTACATTTATGTAAATGCAGGGCTTTAAGTGGGATGAAAAAACTGTGGGGTCTCAAAGGGGTGTGGCTAATGTAATAAAGGGCGCTGCTTAATCTGTGCTCAGCATAGTGTGCTTCCTGACTGGTAATTTGCTGCTTCTGTCATTGCATCCAGATATATAATACAACATTACACCTACAACAAGCCAGGACTATTGGCTGTGCCAATGATTCTTAGTGGCATAACACAAATAAGCAACAACTATGGCTCTGTTGTATATAATATTGAAAATGATTCAGTTCTGAAATGATGAGACTGTGAAAGAACTATAACGAGTCTTTTTGAAGTTACCTCAAAGGCAGTGAAGTGACTTCTACAGAGTTATGATTTTTTTTTCATCCTGAGGGTGAAGGCAAAAATGGAGAGCCCGATAGGGACCCATCTTGACAGCTGCGTTTTAGAACTGCACTGGCAGGACCCAGCTTAAAACACTGGGTAGATGGGATCTGGTGAGCAATCTTGGGTTCATCCAAGCCCACCCCATGTAACGCCACAGAGCTCCTTGAGCCTTTCTCTAGCAATTGAGATGTACTTTATAAGATCTGTGTGATTGTAAATAAAGTTTTATGATGGTGATGGCTACTCTCTGAATCCTTCATCACGTCTAGGCTTGATTCTTCATGTAGACCAGTGGTTCCCAAAGTGTGCGCCGAGGCACCCCGGTGCGCCGGCAAAAAAGTGGTGGGGAGCCACGGCCAACTGCCAATTAGGTCAAGGGAGCCATGGGTCAAAAAAGTTTGGGAACCACTGTATTAGATCCTTGACTGACCAGGGTAAAGCCACCGCCCTGATCCTGCTTGATTTATCGGCGGCTTTTGACACTGTTTCACGCAAACTTCTATTGAAAACCCTTTTCGAAAAGGGTCTACATTCTAAAGCCCTTCAATGTCTATGCTCCTTCTTAAGCAATAGAACACAGACAATACAACTGGGCCCTTTTTCCTCAAATCCAAAATCCATTGAATATGGTGTTCCACAGGGAGCTTCCTTGAGCCCCACCCTCTTTAATGTCTATGTATCTTCACTGGCCAAGATCAGTGAAAAATGGAGAGTCAGTATCTGCTCTTATGCAGATTATACACAACTGCTGATAGCTCTTGATGGACACGAAGATACAAGGATAAGACTAACCAGCTGTCTCTCGGAAATGGCAGCCTGGATGTCTGACCATTGTCTGAAACTGAATGCAAACAAGTCAGAGATTCCACTCTTTGGAGGAGCACACGTAGTCTGGGACGCAACCTGGTGGCCCTATCGCTAGGTAATGCACCTGCACCCAAACTGGTTGCAAAAAACCTAGGCATTCTGAGTGACAATGCACTAACCATGCAGGACCATGTCCATGCACTGCGTGGGAAAAGCATTGCGACACTAAAATTGCTAAAAAGCCTCTTTTTATGGATCCCTCTAGAGTGTAGGAAACCATCATCCAAGTCTCGCTTATACACAAATTTGACTACGGGAATGCTCTCTATGTGGGCCTGGCGAACTACCTCTTCACTCGTCTACAGGTAGTTCAGAATGCGGCTGCCAAGTTGGTGTGCAACAAGAGCAAGTACAGCTTGGCATCAGAATGCATGAGGGAGCTCCACACGCTTCCTGTGTGACAGAGGGCTAGATTTAAACTGTTAGGCCATGCGCACAAAGTTTTACACCACCTTGGCCTCAGAATTCTACAAGATAGAGTTGAATTCTATGCACCCGCACAGAACCTGAGGTTGTGCTACTAGGCATGGGCAAAACCGAAATGCATCAAGAAGACCAAGGCAGGGGGTCGCTCCTTTTCACATCAAGCAGCGACTCACTGGAATGAATTACCACTAGAACTTTGGCTTACTGATGACCACCTGGTATTCAGGTAGAAATTGAAAACGCATCTGTTTCCTAGGATCTGATCAGTAACTTAGAGACCTTCTCTTAGTACTCCACTCCAACTTAAGTTGCGCTCTCCTTAGCGCCGTGATATCCATATGGATACATTTTGTGCTGTGTAAATAAATAAATAACTAAATAAATAAATATCTTCTACATGTAAAAATGTATAGCAATTTAGGTCTCGTCTTTTATTTTACTCAGGGACTTTAATTGCTCACTGCTCAGTGTTCACTTTGCAAAGTGTGTTACCTCAAATCGAACCTATGGGGTTCATTTGTATGTGATCTAGCAGTAGAAACCTATTCATTATTTTGTTTATGTGTTTATGCCATTCCTTTTTGACAAATTTGTGGGAAGTTCACTACCGACTTGAAAAACACTGAGGGTCAGATTTATCAAAGTGACGCATTTAGCTTGCGTCACGCATGGTAACACAAGGGCAATGCAACACAAAAGTCAGATTTACCAAGCCACCTTGCATGGCCTTGTGGTGCTTGGCAAATCTGGAGTAAGTCAAGGCAGTGACTTGTGCTGCTTTACGTTACTCTGCTCCAGGGAGACGTCCCATGGGTGGAGCGTGGATGTTCCAACGCATCCACCTAAAGATTTTGGAGCATTTACAGATTAACCATGTGTGGTAGACCTGGGAATGCATCAAAATGCTACGCCTTCCCAGGGGAGGTGTAAGCAGGAAAAATATCTTTATTTTTTCTCATTTTGTCCTATTTCTGCAGCACACATAGAAAGGGGAAAATGCCTCAGAGGTTTCTTTTTGTGCAGGAAGATGTCCATTCCTGCACAAAAACAATCCTGCCTGCAACACAGGCACCCTTTCACCATGACACACGGATGCCTGCTTTGAAAGCTAAAAGTGTGCCTCTGCAAGGAGTGGACAGGAATGCACCATATAATTTTAAATATGGTGCCTTCCTGCCCTCTCCCTTTCACGAAGTGCAGTGCAGCAAGGTTACTTTGTGCGTTGCATGAAATTGTCCAGAGTCAAAAATTAGGGCCACACTAATAAAAGCTTGACTTTGTCCTACAAAAACTACTTGTTCCATTTAGAATGCTCACCTCTACTCTCATCACATTCATACAAAAGAGATTCATACAAAAGAGGTTTAGAATCGGCCCTGGGAAAATAGAGTTACCCCACATAATCTAGCATAATTTTGCCAATTTCACTTTTGGCGTGTTACACAAAATTACTGACATTAAGCTATTATGCCACATTGCGTAGCTATAAGTTGCATAACTACGTGCTGTTCTCTATAACAATGTACTGGGGAAGCATGAGAATCATGAACATGACAGACCATGAGCAACTGTTGTTCATGGTGCTTTTTGCTCTATTTTGTTTTTAGCATGGAATGCATCCTCATGTTCAAAGTGGGCACAAAGAAGCATTTCATGCTAAAATAAAGCACTTAGAGGCAGTTTTGCTGGTAGGGCATTTCTGGATAATTTTGCTAAATCTTTCTGAAATTTTGCATAACTACGCAAAAGCAAATTGCATACATTTTGCACACCGCTTATTTAAAAATGCAAGTAGTTGCTATAGCACATATTGCTTTTTGCAACTAACCCTTACTTCATGGGATTCTCTTTCTGTTGCACCTAAGCAAGCAGATTCCTTTGATTCTTGGGATTTTAATGTAATGGCTCAACAACTGAAGCAACATCTACTTAGCTCTCCCTGCTAAGATACCCTACTCTGCACTGACTCCATATTAACCAATGCTCACAGATCTAAACCTGTGGCTTAGAGCCCAGGGCAGTAGGTAGGCTAGCTCCTGGATGCATTTTCAGACTTCTTAAGGAGCCAGATAAGCACCCTAGCTTACCCCCTCAAAAAAGAGGCTAATACACAAAACTAATTGGTACGCTGCAGCATGTAAAGGTTACACCTATGCACGGTTGTAGCTTGTGAGTGTTCTACGTATTCAAGTGTATTTGCATGATTAAATATCTGTCATGTGTGTAGTATCCATGTACAATGCTGACTTACACATGTTTTCCTATCTCTGCATTTGTGTACTTTATGCATTGTGTCAAGTATGCATAAATAAGTTTAGGAATATTGTGAATGGCAATTTGTGTTACAGGTGGACTTTCTTCCACACAGGAAATGTTGGTATTTGTTTAAGTGTGAATTATCCTTGTAGTTCTCCAGAGTTAGTTATGAATTTCAAAGCTAGGCCAGGAGTACTAGCTTACTCTGGTTTACCCGTGGAATTCAGGGGTGCTACTAAAGTAAGTCTAAGCAATTTCTTGGTGAATTGAAAAGAATATAAATTGTGTCTTGCATTGGGGTGGTACCGAAGAAGCAGGCACACAAGTTTTTACAACACTTCTTCTTACCAGAGGGTCTGCCAGTAAATGATTACATATCGGAGGAGGTCACTTCGGTGTGATACACCTTTTTTGATGATTGCTTTTGTGAGGGCAGTAGGAGTGTGGGCATTTACAGCAAAGTGTGACAATAAGCCTGCTTTTCTGTTGCTGCCTGTGCAGCCTAGGATTATGAATTATTGTGAGCTCAGTTTCAAGGTTATTGCTGTGTTGACAAAAGGTTACAGATGGGGAGTTCCATATCCTGTTCTTTGGTTGAAAAGTTGATTTACTTTTTGCAGTGGCTGTTTATGCAAGTTGGCCTAATGTTACACATTATCTAGATTTCTTTGGGTCTTCGTGTGCAGTGACGTGTCAGACATGTTGGATAGTTTTCAGCTATTGATGGGTGATGCCGGAGTTCCTCTCGCACCAGAAAAGACAGTAGGCCCAGCAACTAGGATCACATACCTAGGTATGGAGATAGATTCTACAACATCAGAGGCTAGGTTGCCGCAGGAGAAAAGAGTTGCAGTAGTGGAATTTCTGCAAGAGATGTTGACGAAGAAATAGTTGGAGTAGAGGTCAATTCAGCTTGTGCTGGGACACCTTATGCTGGGACACCTTATTTGTGGTAAAGCTTTTTATAGGTGTATTGGTTTGGTTTTGATGGGAAAAGCATTACCACACCACAAGGTGCGTTTGTCTGCAGGGTTGAAGGTAGACTTCAGAGTGTGGTTAACCTTTATAATGGATTTTAATAGAGATGGAGTAGAGAGCGCAGATTTTCTCAGATGTGGTAGTGTTTTAGGTCTATTTTGGTAAAGGAAATGGTGGGTGGAGCACTGGCCTGAGAAAAGAATGAATAGAGGTAGGGACATCACACTTTTCGAATTCTTTCCCCTGTGGTTGATTTAGCGTTGGGTGAAGGAATTTTACGACTAGAAAGGTGGCCTTTAATGTGGACAACATGTCGGTAGTCAATATCATGAGCAGACAATCCGCTAGAGACATCCATATGTTTAAGCTGTTAAGAGTTTGCATTTTAGCTTTTGTATAGTACAACATTGTTTTTATAGCACAATTCTTGTAAATTGAAATTGAAGATGAAATGTCTTGTTTACATAGCAGAGTTTCTGTGGGCCGGCATCAGACATGTATTGGCTCGATCCAAAGCACCCGTGGCATACTGGTCACTGAGAGTTGTGGACTTGATTGAAGGTTCTCTGGCATAGTCAACAAGAAGAGATGTAACAGGTGTAGATGGATTTCTTGGCCTCAGGAACAATATCTCATGAGTGTGGTGTTTTAAATTATGTTGTATTAGTTATATGAGCCATCAGCGGGTGAGATGGACAGGAGTATGCTGGAATTGTGGGCAGGAGAGAGGTCTGTAGTGACAAAGGTTAGGCGACCCGTCACAGTGGGTTCGATGAAAATTATGGTAGGGATGTTCAATGCAATACTTGTGAGCGAGAGTGAAGTGATACTCTTTGTTTTGGTAATGTCATGGATGGTTATGGGACCTTTAGAGTCTCTGAGTTATTGGTGTGCAAGGGAAGAATGGTTTATTGGTGAGTGAAGTGAGGGAGCATGGTGGTGGAGGTACAGTGTAGTTGAGGAAAGGGAAGACAGATCAGAGGGGATTGGGTGAGTTGTATTGTTTACAGTAACCCTGTTTTGGATGAGTGCCTGGTGGAGAGATGGCGGAGGTATGTGTTGTTCAATTTAGGGCAGGTATTACAGTGTTGGAACATGAGGATGGATCACCGGTGTCAGGGGTTCAGTTGCTGCAACTGTTGCAGTTGAAACTTGCAGTTTTAGACCTAACAACAGATCGATTTGGTACACACTGTTTCTTTATAGGTGCAACGACAGATTCCAGCACTAGAGGTTGTCCTGTTGAGGTTATCAGAGACTGGGGGATGGAGGTCGGATTGATATCAGAAATACATTAGACCTGTTTGGAGGGTGTTGAGTGACTAATTGAACTGTATTCTTGTTATTTTTCTGTGGATTGTGTTCCAGACCTTGCATCAGCAAAATGTCAGTCTGGATTTTTGGGTGTCCAGTTTGAAAGATTGCTGAGAGTATGTATCCAGTGGTGGAGAAAAAGCAGCATGCACTGGGGCACTTGGTGCTATTGGTAAACTTGTTTAAAAGTGGGTGTTTCCCTGATGCTTGGTTATACACTTGGGTGAAAATGGCCACGAGGACTTAAAGGGCCATACATTGCTTACAAATATAAAGCACAACATAAGTGAACTAAGTTTGTAGTTGGAGCTGCCATATTATAGACAGAGCTGATACACGCTATTTGTGGTACATTGTGCATGGGATCCATAAGCAGATGTAACGTTTGTAGAGAGGAGCATGAAAATTAGGCTTGTGGACAAGCATTACTTTACAGATGGTGTGCATCTGTCCTTTAAGCGTAGGAACATCATTTAATGCAGCTTAGAGATACACCAGCTGCTGTGTTTTGATAAGGAGCAAGGTTTTGGTTAAAAAAGGGTGGGGCAAGAAACGCTCCTGCTTGGGTAGTATTTTTCTGGGTAGCAGGTTATGTGATCTTAGGTATACTTTGCAATCCTGATTTCTCTTACCACTTGGTCAGCCAGGTCAGCTCTAGGGAGGGAAAAGGATGTGGGGTTGTGTTAGTTAAGAGGTTGTAACAGCGAGTTAAGAAGACAATTGGTTGATATTTATTGCTTTTGGGGACTTCAGTTATTGAAGAATTATGTTGAATGGAGATGCTTGTTGTTAGAAATGGGATTTCTGGTTGGCTAAGGCTTGCGCCAAAGTCAGGCAGAAACCACCACTCTAGTCAGGGCTGGGGAGTTACACGCCAAAGATAACCCCTGCTCACCCCCTTGGTAGCTTGGCACGAGCAGACAGGCTTATCCCTGAGGCGATGTGTAAAGCGTTTGCGCGCGCACCCAGCAACAACACCCAAGGCCCACCACAAAGGAAACTCCACACAAGGTATTCTATAAAAATAGCCTTTGTATTATACACAACACATTAGATAAAAACACACACTTTAGAATGTGCCAACAGGCACGGGCAGAATTTACAAGGGATTATATGTACAGGGGACAGGGCCACATGGACCACTGTCAGGAATTAGCACTTTTTAGAAATAGGAATAATACTTTAGACCATAGCACTTACAATCACTGTAGCACTAAAATAGAACATGTAGCACCCAACCAGTAACTACTGGCGCAATAATGACCTCAGCGTCATCACACTAGCATCAGGTAAGTACCACCTACGCAACCCTAACCACCTTAGGAAAATATTGCGCAGGGAATCAGGACCTCACTAACACCACCTGTACTAGGGAGAAAACAACCACCTAAGTATCACAATACCTGTAGGGGTAAACGCACTTTACACATGATGCATCACATGCAGAGGTGTAGAACAAGGGAAACACATGATGCATAAAATACATTCAGCGGTGCAGGAAAGGTACAATGGCGCAAAAACTCACATTAGCCACTATCTGTGGCAGTCCCTGGGCCAACTGGCCTAGTAGGGGCAAGGACGCCCTGCGTCCAGTAGAGTCAGGGCGCGCCGGCGCAGGCTGCGCAAACCAGCGTGCACGAAGCACCACCTACACGTAGCAGTTGCCCACTAAGTGCTGGGCAACTGGAGAAATGCTGGGGCCAACGTTGGAGCCTCCCAGGGCTCTGAAACACTGAAAACGCCCCCTAGAGCCTCAGGGCTCTGGAGTAATGCTGCCCTCACGTTGGAGTCCCGCTTCGGGGAACTCGCGAGCCTTGCAGGCTCTAAAAACCAACAATGCCCCCGGGGTTGGAGCGTCACGCGCTCTGAACAAGTAGGCCGCCCCCCCGTTGGAGTCCCGCTCGGGGGACTCTAAGCAGATAATGCCAGCGGGGTTGGGCGGCGCACGCAGCACGACAGAGGCTGGGGCGCAAGGAAATGCTCCCAGCCACATGGGGACTTCGGGCTCAACAGAGCGCCTCACCTGTCACAGGAGGGCTCCCGCTCCTCGGGGGCTCTCTCACTCTCGCCGGCAGCACTCCGGCGGGGCAGCAGCGTCTCTCTGCCTCGCTTCCTTCTTCCTCTGCCGAAGCGCGGGGTAGGCTCCCGTCGCTTCCGGCTCGATGTCCCGCCCACGTCCGAACTCCGGTTGCCTGGCTTCCGGTTTTGCGGGGGCCGCGGCGGTGATTTTCCGATCACGGTGATGCGGGGTGGGCACCCGCGAGGGGGATGCCACAAGAACGGAAAAGTCCCTGGCGGGGTGGGCACCTGCTAGGGATATGAATTCTCCAATAAAGCGGGGTAGGCTCCCGCTCGAGCACCACAATGCGGGGTGGGCACCCGTCTCATATGCGGCAGAAAGCGGGGGAATCCCTACGTCGGGGTTCCCTCGCAGGTTATCGTAGCGCTACGCTGTGGGCCACTAAGGAAGCGCTACTAGCGCTATAAGTGAAACAAAAGCGCTTCCAGGCGCTTAGAGGAGCAAACAAAGCGTTCCCAGCGCCCAGGGGAGATTACAAAAGAAAAAGAGAAGGTCCAGCAAAGTTTTTAGGAAGGGGGCAAGGCTGGGCCAGGGGCCAGCTCACTGGGCCCTCCAGGGCAGGGAGGCAGTCCCAAGTGGCGGTTCCTCCTAGCCTCCAGCAGCAGCAGCCCCCCTCCTGTCAGGATCCAAAAAGCAGAACAGCTTCTGTGGGGACACAGCCCCATTTTTATACAGCAAACCCCTTTGTTCTGGGTTCAGGGTGAGGGGGAAAACCAGTCGCAGCTGGTTGGGGAGCACCCTTGATGTGCTCAGCCCCTCACTCTATTCATTGGCAGGGCTAGGGTCGTCAGTCGCACCGCAGGGGGCGGGGCCAGCATTGTGTGTGGAAAACCCTGTCCTATTCAGGACCCAGGTGTACTCCTCCCACCCATCTAGCTGCTGATCTCCCCATTCACCACTGGGTGACTCATCCTGACTCTGGGGAATCCCTAGCCCGTCACATGACATGACCAGCCAATCACGCGACAGACACACTGCACACAGAAGTGCCCACTTCTAGAAGTGGCACTTCCACACTAGGTACATGCACGCCGCACACATCATCGCGCAGCATTCACTCCCACGAGTCCGCACATACCAAACTCGGGCCTGCACACCCCACGCATCAGGAACTACTAGGGACACATACATTCCCCATGCATTCCTATGGGAGGACAGGCCTATCTCACCACATGCACTCAGAGCACGCACGCACTTTACCCTGGGACACAGGGAAAGTGCGCAGGAAACCAAAAAATCACCACACCAAGTCATCAGTAAAAAGCAAAAAAAGTTCAGGGGTGAACCTGCCAGAAGGGCCAAGTCCAACACTTGTGTTGATCAGTACGTGAAAGTAAATTTTTTGCATAGGTTCATGTTTTCTATTGTTGGTGTACCTTTAATAGGGATGGCTGTATCCATACATAAAGAAAGTTTCTCAGCCTTTTGTGTGCTTCTGGTTGCCATTGCAAGTGACAATGTGGAATGGTTTTTATCAGCACATTATTGTGTGTGGGTGTTTTTAGTATGAATTATGATTTTGCATGATTTGATTTTTCTTTTTACCATTCTTTTTATTCTTCCCTTTCTTAGGAACATGAACCTAATCTTGGAAGTACAGGAATGATGGGATCATACCTGAGTGGATTATGTATATCACCAAATGAATTCTGGATAATTGGGCTTTCACAGACCTTTTGAACTGTGAACATTGGAAATGAGGAACCGAATGGATGATTTTTCCCCCTATTTTTGTAAGTTCATTGATGGACCAGTATTATTGATGGGTGGTGAAAGCTAAAAAAGTAGTAATTCGCATTGCAATGGGATTGGGATTACAGTAGTTTGTTTAATGCATTTTGTTAATTATTGGTGGCCTGATTCACAAAGAGTCTCCGCACTCATGGCTGAGTCTCTGTACTGGTGGAAAAGTCACCACACTGCAAGAGTGTACCATGCATACACTTTGGCATGAGTCCCTTTGTGAACCAGGCCTATTGTTTTTTAGACTCAAGTATGAATATTTGTTTAAAGGTATTGAAGTATTGGTGATAGCATGCAAGTCTTTCATCTATTTCCCTTGTCAACATTATTTGAACCAAATGAATTATTTTGGAAGGGTCTCATGATTTGGTGCTGTTGTGCCAATAAGCGATGTATGTTTTGTATGACATTACAAAGTAGGATATAAACTTCAAAAAACTTTTGTCTAATGATAGCGGGACTGGATTTATTGTGACGCAATAAACATTGCTATAGTTGTTTGTTTTTGTTGACCTTATCACTGAGAAAATATTTGTCCATTATCGATTTCTGCGGTGTTGTGGGGCACGGTTATGTAAACAAGACCTCAAGGGGTCAGAAAGCATCATGTTCGCTGACTAACAAAAAAGAAACAGACTAAGCTTCCCTCTGGTGTGGCTCGCTATACTTCCTTTTTTGTGGAGGTGAGTGTGTGAAAGCTTTGGATGTATTTTCGGTGTGGTGTCAAGACCCCAATCATGTCAAGCCCAGACCTAAACAGTCGAAAGTCAATTGTCTTTAATTGAATCTTGGAAGCAGTAGTGTGAAAACGACCCTGGCCAGGTCCATTAGATATGAAAGGAGAAAAGTCAGAGGATGGTTTGAGCACTAGTGAGTAGGTGACGGAGGACCACTTCCTTACCCACTGTCTCCCATCCAGTTGTGAGTCACTTTTCACTTTGTTTGTGAGCTGTGGTCTGTGGAGTACTTTTACCCATTAGCAAGGTTGTTTGAACATTGTCAGATGATTTTTTGAAGGGCCATCCGGAAAAAGCTGAGCAACTATTTGATGGTGAAGCAAGTCCTTCCACCAGTGACTTTTAAATGAAGACACAAGAGGATGTACAACTTATATGTGAAACAAAAGCTCTCCCTACAAGAAAGGCTGTGCTGAAAAGAATTAAGCAAGTAGTGGTAGGGCGCATCATTGCAAACATTTTTGGATATGGGACACATACCCGGAGGACTTTGCATATTCACAAATCCAACCTTGTTTAACCCCAATGCACGACTTCTGGAGGAATGGGCAGAAAAATCAAACCGCTGATCATTTGAGCAAATAAAGAAAGTTTCTACCAGACAAAAACAATCATGTTTATGGGTGCAATCTTACCTTTGCTAGAAAATTTGACACTGCACATACACAAACATTAAAGGACAAAACTTTACAGTCCATGGATCCATCAACCTGGGACGACTCCTGGTGGTCAACGGCACTGGGGGCAGCCCCGACACCCACCAACCACGCACGCAACCTGGGAGTCATCCACGACTCAATGCACTCCATGTCCAAGCAAGTCAACGCCATCTCCTCCTTCTGCTTCAACACCCTCCGCATGCTCCGCAGGATCTACAGGTAGATCGCAACAGATACAAGAAGAACAATCACCCAGGCCCTCGTCAGCAGCAGACTCGACTATGGAAACGCCCTATACGCGGGAGCCCCGGCCAAGCTCATCAAACGACTGCAACGCATTCAAAACTCCTCTGCACACCTTATCCTCGACGTACCACGCCACAGCCACATCACCCCTACCTGAGAAGCCTGCACTGGCTCCCCGTCGACAGGAGAATCTCCTTCAAACTCCTCATCCATGCACACAAGGCACTGCACAAGACCGGCCCAGCCTACCTCAACAGATGACTCCTCTTCTACGTCCCTAACCGCCAGCTCCGCCGACCTCTCCCTCGCCACCGTCCCGCGCATCCGAAGAACAACCACCAGCGGCAGATCCTTCTCCCACCTTGCCGCCAAGACCTGGAACACCCTCCCACTCAGCCTATGACAGACCCAAGACCTGCTGACTTTCAGAATGCTACTCAAGACCTGGCTGTTCGACCAGTAGTGCCACCCCCCTCCTTTTTTCTCCCCAGCGCCTTGAGACCCTCGCTGGTAAGTAGTGCGCTTTACAAATTTTATGATTGATTGATCAAATGATGGAAAAAACACACTCTGATGTCAGCTCTGAAGTAGATTCCATTGACAATGACAAATTATATCAAGGGAGAATACAAATAAACTTTGTTAGAGGTGTGCAAGCTCCTCCATTAAGGCAAAGAAAATCAAACAGGCTTCAGACAAACAAAGGATGAGGCAGATAAATTAAATCTAAAAAGCAGGAAGGGAAGAAAAAAACACCAGTGTCTACATGGTATTGAGGGGACATGGATAGACAAAGCAGTAAGGGACACAAAGAACACATTACTGGTAATAAACATTACGTCTAGAGTTCTAACTGAGATTGAGACTGAATTATTGAGTCTATAGTTATCCTACGCTCCAGATCTATCACCTAAATTCTCTGAAGCAAGAGTATACCTTTTTCAATTTGTGTGAAAGTTGAAATTGCATAAAGTTCACATAACAAAAATAATGAAGTAGAAATGTTACCATTTATTGGTAAATCTACCTACTTATTAGTGACATTGAAATATTGGATATAATGTATAATCTATCAAGTAATCTTGATGTTGGTGGTGAAATCAATCGTTTCGACTTCCTCTTCTCAAACCTGTGATTCAAAATCAATACCCACTGGCCTTTCCTCACACATGACATTCAACTCCAAATTGAAATGCCTATCCCAAACACCAAGCGATAACATAGATGTATTTAGTGATTTGGGTGTGAAGGATCTCTCTAATCTTCTAAAACAACTGAGTAGAACCACATACAACCTATCCCCAAACGATGGGAGGCTTTGAAATCACTTCAGAATGATACAAAATGTGGTTATTAAAGCACAGATAAAGGGGGGAAAAGTGGTTCCACTATCAGGAGAGAATTACGTATCTGAAGTATCCAGGCAACTACACATATCAGAATGTTGTGAGAAGATTGCCAAACAATACTATTTGGAGTTGCAAGTCAAATACAAGGACCTATTCACAGAATGGTGCAATCAAGCCATTATTGAATGGGACAAATTTCAATTGCTTAAGAATGATGCACCGACGGTTGCCACCCTATATTTTCTTCCTAAAATTCATAAGAATCCACTCAACCCTCCAGGGAGACCAATCATTTAATCTATAAACTGTCTCCTGGAGAACACTTTAATCTATGTGGATCACTTTATTTTTCCTTTTGTTCAGAATCTTACATATTTTGTGAGGACACCAAGGACTTCATTACAAGGATCCAAAACATTGAGTTAGATCCCTCATATCTTTTATTCAGCTTGGATGTTAACGCCCTATACACTAGCAATAGACATGGTGATGGTGTCTGGGCATGTAGTATTAATCTATTGGAATATACACATATGCTCCTCCAGATGATTAATATCAGCCTAAACGAAAATATCTTAAAAAAAGAAAAATATTTAAAAACACATATACAAGGTACGGCAATGGGTACTTGCTTCACCCACAGCCCTGCTGATTTGGTCATGAGCTGGTGGAAGGAGCAGGTGTTATGGATGTCGAAGATGGAAGATCACACAGAGAAGATAGTGATTTGGCTTACATACATCAATACTGTCTTCCTAATATGAAGGGGGGATGTTGATGGCCGTAAACTAGTTTTTTAAAGTTGCCATCAACAATGATCTCATTCTCTCATTTACCATGAATTATAGTGCAGAGAGTTCTCAGTTCATAAGTCTGAAAATAAAAATAACAAATTCAATGATGCAAAGAAGGCTGTTTTGTAAAGAAACTGCAGGTAATTTTGGAATAGAGTGGAGTGGTGTATACTAGAGTGACATACAGTGGACTGGTGTAGACTGGATTAGTGTATTGTGGAGTGGCGTAGAGTGGAGTAGCATACAGTGGACTGGCATACAGTGGAGTGTTGTACAGTGGAGTTGCATACAGTTGAATAGCGTACTGTTGACTGGCGTAGAATGTAGTTTCAGACAGTGGAATACCATATAGTGGAGTGGCATAGACTGGTGTGAGGTACAGTGGAGTGCCGTTAAGTAGAGTGACTTATAGTGGAGAAGCACAGACTGGAACAGCATACAGTACAGTGTTGTAGAGTGGTGTGGGGTAGAGTGGAGTGGTGTAAAGTGTCATAGTGTACAGCGGAGTGGTGAAAAGTGGAGTGGCGTATATTGAAGTGGGGTAGAGTGTAATAGCATACAGTGGAATACCATAGAGTCAAATGGTATAGAGTGGAATACCATATGATGATATTATTAGAGATGTCATCAGTCATAAAGGATGTTATAGAACATGTCATGAGTGATGTAATATGTGAGGTCATAAGCAGTACCTGGTAGCGGTCAAGTTATAGTTAACTGTGCTAACTATAATTAGTGAATTACTGTGGGTTTTTTTAGCTGGAAACGTTAATGTTGTCACTGACATATTCACCTAACTATAACGATACTTTAAATTTTGTTTTTTTCTGTGAGTTTCTATTGGCCAACCCACCCGGAGCCAGCACCATTGCTTACTACTAATGTGGAAGGTGTGGGGTCAAATGAGCAGAGCTTGTGGATGATTTGGCACCTTTGCATACTAAGCGACAATTAAAAGGGAGAACCATGGACTCTGCTCTCAGACCAGGAGACAACAAGAAAGAACCCACTCATCTTGGACAGTCACTGCAGAAGAGATTGCACTCCAATAAATCAATGATGCATTCACCTAAACCAAGGGGTTTGGATTGTTTATCAATGTGCAGTTGTAAAGAAAAAGACACTGTTAATCAGCCTGGAAAATGGTGGGAACACTGTTGCATACTACAACTGCAAGGGGCTGGGCCAAACGTGCAGAGCTTGTAGATGATTGGTTGCCTTTGAATAGTTAGTAGCAATTAAAAGGGAGAACTGAGGACATTTTTTTTAAAAAAGGGAAGGGGCCATGCAATCTCATCCCCCAGGGCCATTTCTCTTTTAAAGGGGAGGAGGGCCATGCACCCTCCCTCCCCAAGCCTGGTATGGCCCCAGGTACCCACCCCAAGTGTCTGCGTTATTTGAAGGTGGGTACTCTGGCTCCCAGTCAGGGCTCGGAAGAAGTATTGGGGCCATATCCTGCAGAAGCCAGCACTGCTACTGCTCTCACGGAGCAGCTATTTATGCGGCTTCCTCCAGATGGGAGCATTCTGTTCATCTGTTTCCCTTCCCACATCAGTGAGGGCAGGGAAACATTTCTCAAGTCTGCTTCCAGCCAGTGTGAGCATTTGTAAAGCTCCCGCTGGCTGGGGGCAGACTTTGTGTTTGCTCCCATTTGCCATAAATTTTAAAAATGCTCCCGCCAGATAGAAGCAGACACAAATTTCCCAGTCTTTGCCGGTCCGGACAGGGAAACTGCTGTGTTCTGCAGGTGGGCTCCCTGGGACGCAGCAAGTGAGCTGGCCCAGGGGCTGGGGTCCCCGGGGCCAATAAAGGCTCAGGCAGGGGGGCATGCTACAGAAGCCTGCATTGTTACCGCTGGCAGGGAGAAGCTATTTATGCTGTTCCCTCAAGGCAGCAGTAATTTGTTCATCTGTTTCCCTGCCCACATCAGCACTGGTAGCGAAACATATCTTAAGTCTGCTCCCAGCTGGTGGGAGCATTTTTAAAGCTCCTGTTTGCTGGGAACAGACTTTGTGTTTGCTTACGTTTGGCAGCAGTTTAAAAAATGCTCCTGCCAGACGGGAGGAAACACAAGTCCAAGCTGGTGCATACAGGGAAACTGGTGTGTCCCGGGAGTGGGCTCCCAGAGACACAGTAAATGAGACAGCCCTAGGAGATGGGTGCCCCTGGGCCAATAAAAGCTCTGGGAGGGGGTCTGTGCTGTCGCCTCTTTTTTTCAAAAAGTAAATTCCCTAGGGAATTGGGTCTCCAGGGCCTTTTAAAGACTTGGGAAGGGGGATCCCCACTCCCTTTAAAAATACTGTGGACCCTGAGGATGAGGTCCTTGGGCTGAATGCGACTCGGTGGGGGAATCACACCCGCTTCTAATCAGCGATAGGGGACCACATGCCACCTTCCCTCATTTACATCAGTCCCCAGGGGATGTGGTCCCCAGAGCCAAATGCGGCTCGGGAGGGGGCCAAGCTGCCACCTCCCCTATTTAAATATATTGGGCCCCAGGAGAAGGGGTGCCTGGGGCTGAAAACAAGCCTCCTTACCTTAATCAGAAAATGTAGCCCGGACTACCATTTTGATTTTTGTGGGCTTGTGGCAAAAATTGTTTTTTTCAATTTTGTCCCTGGGGTGGTTCCTCTAGGTCCCCTCCATGGGGCCTAAGTGGACAGGTTATCCCTACCCAGCCCCCTTATTTCAATTTATTTTATAACTACAGTCCTCAAGTCCTGTAATCGCCAATCAGAATGCTCACTCTGACGTGAGTCTGACTTCCACTGAAACTCAGTGGCTCAAGGGAAAAAATGCTCCCTGGGCAAATCAAAGTGCTCTATTGTTACAAAATGGGTTTGAGGTACTCTTGTGAGAGTCCCTCAAATCCAACCCTCTAGTTATACAAATATATCAACCCTTAATTTCTCAAAAACTACTGAACAGATTTACACCGCATCACAAAAAGCACAATCTGAGGACCAAGATCTAGCTTCCTGCCAAATGTGGTATAATTCTGTTGAGCAGTTTTTGCTGTGCCCTGCCTAAAAAAGTTTTTGGAAAATGCATAGGGGTGTTGAGTTTAGGACACCTCTTTTTTCTCGGCCCCTGCTTGACAGATCACCCCTAAACTTTCCATGTACAAACTTGTCCAAAAGTAACACCTTTTTATACCTCTCCAGTGGTGGCATACATATAAAATGTATCTACTTATTACCACTTTAATGAAGTCGTAATAGGTAGGTAGGTAGGACCCAGAATGCAGGGAAGGTGTGCTAAAAAATACAAGGCTGCCTTTTACGGTTTGAAAAGACAGCCATTAACTAATCACATACTGCCTTCTCATTGGTATCTACCACAGCATACTGTGAATATGCTGTGGCATATCACAGCAGAATATATATGGTTTGTAAAGACAGACATTAACTAATCATGTACTGCCTTCTCATCGGTATCTACCACAGCATACTGTGAATATGCTGCGGAATATCCCAGCAGAATATATAACTATTTTAACACTTATAACTTTAACACCACTTACACTATTCACACCTACTCCCACAAATTATCATTTACACCTCATAATCTATATTCCTGCAACATTACATCCACATATGTTCACCCACATTCATGCTACGTCTGTTTCAAGTACCGCATTCCACTCTAGATTACTCCACTCTATGCCATTCCATTGTACACTATTAAACTCTATATCATACCACTATATGCCACTTCACTCCACGCTAACCCACTGTACGCCACTGAACTCTACATCTCTCCTCTGTACGCTATGACACACTATGCCACTCCATTCTACTACACTCCACCCTACGCCACTTCACTGTATGGCTCACTAGACTGTATAAAACAACAGTTAAAGGGGCTTTATAGTTACATGAAATTGTCAATTAAAACATACAATTTTAAACAAACAAAACCATGGAAATTCACCCATTATCGATATTTCAAGTAACTATAACATCCCCTAGAGTAACTATAACTTCCCCCCGCCATGCACAGTTTGTCATCAATGATGTAATTTCGAATGTTACAGTGATGTTATCAATTATGTCACAGAACATGTAATGAATGATGTAGTATGTAAGGTCATAAACAGTGCATGGAGAGGATCTGCGTTATAACTACTTTAGTGGTTTTGTTTGTTTAAAACTGTATGTTTTTTCTGATATTTCACCTAACTATAACATCCCTTTAACATTCGTTTTTTGTGTGTGAATTTCTAAGGTTTGTTTTTTAATGTAAAGTAAGATACAATTCCTAACTATAACATCACATTAGCCTTTGTTTTTTTCAGTGAGTTTTTGTAATGTAAAGTGATATTTTATTACCATACATAAAGCCAATCCCCCACAACAAACCCCTCGTAGGCAAGCAACTTCACGCCATGCACAGGTTTTGGCATAAGTGGCGTGCATTTTTTCTGAGGTCATGGCCACACTCAGGCAAATTTACTGACTTTGTCAAAGAGTCACAACACCAAAATATAAAACATGAACCTATTGACTTTATCAAGAGGTGAGTATACCAATATATATATAAAGCAGATCGATCATCTTTCTCCTCAAATCACCAATATTTTTAATCTAATGTATATTCCAGTCATTCACTTAATGCAATGCCTAATAATAGTGATTATTGTGAAAATGTGTAATAAAAGTTTTTTTAAAAACATGTTTGTGAGTCTTTATTTTAACATAGTTTTTATTATTACATTTCATGAGCTGAAAGACTTTAAACGAAAGATTCAGAAACATAGTTTTTTATTTTTAAATAATATTAACATGTCTTTCATTTAACATTTTTCATCTAAAAAAATGCAGTCATTAAAACAACCACAAGCTAGGAGCGCTTTTAAAAATATGGTAATTTCTCCTTAGGTTATGGGTTTAATGAACCAGGAGACATATTGTTTGTGATGGGGGGGCTGCTGCTCTTCCTGCAGCCCCCAACAACTTTAAGAAAAGGCTTGATGGTGCCCGTCCCTAGTATAAGGGCACCACCAAGCTGAAAAATATATAAACAAAAACTCCATTGCAGGGCATTATGGGGTACTCTTTCAAAGAGCAGTGAGTAAGCTCCTGTCCCTGATTTATTGTTCATTTTGGTGTCCTGGTTCCCACCCGGGAAACCCTTTTTAAGGCTGTATTATTCTACATGCCTAAGGGTACCTATCCCTGGGGCATTTTTTTTTATTTTAAGGTAAGGGGATGCACACCCCTTACCCAAGCTAATGGCAGCCCTGGGGCCTTAAATGGCTACCTCGGTGTCATCAATGGACCCACTTTAACTAACCGCTGCTAGGTTTTAACTTTATAGCTACTAGTAGTTTTGTTGAGTTGAAATCCCAATGCAGTTTCTGGCCTCGTCGTGCATCTTTCATGTCTAGTTTTGTCCAGCTTTGCCATTTTTTTTGTTCGATTCTTGAAATATGTTTCTGCATTATTCTGTAATTTACCTGGAATGTTTAAAATGTAATTATCTATGAAGGAATCATTCAGGATGTTGGTGGTGAACTGGCACTCCCGGGACCTTGAAGTGAATTTCTGTTTCTCTGAACATCAGTCTTTGCGTTAAAAGAAGTCTTTCAGACAAGGGTTGGAAAAAGAGATAGATAATGAAACAAGGACCATGGAAACGTACACGGAAATGAAAAGGTAGTCATACCGAAAAGCACACGCTCTGTGATCTAGACTCGTGTTGCTTTTTTCAATTTCCTCTGTCAGATCTGACGAGGCAGCTTCTAGGTAAGGGCCCACGCAGTAGCATTAAAGGCCATTTTTGATCACTGGAGTCCTCGAAACCTCAACTTGGGCCTTGAAATCACTTCCATTTTTTGCTCGTGAGAGATGTCTCTGACAGCAGTTGTTCCAATGTGAAATGATGAAAAAACAGAGAAGAAGGGATTCAAGTGACAGACAGGCCTGGTACAATTACCATGTGCTGTTAAACCTTCCTGTCACTCAAAGTCAGGGACTTAAACAGCCTATCCTGCTTTCGCCTTCAATTAAGTGGACAGCGCAGAAGGCTCTAGTCACTCGCCTGGCTGTGCATGGCGCAAAGGCTCCGCCCTGCCTGTCGCAACAGACGTCAGGCGCCTGCCAAAGTCCCGACCGAGAGAGAAGCGAGCAGACGCACACCCGTCAGCTGAAGCAAGCCACCTAACAGCGCGCGATAGAGCAGATTGCTTCTGAAAATGCACCAAGTGCTTTACTGCATCAAGCTTTAATTGAAATAGGTATAGATTTTCAGCTCTTTCATTATCCCCAACCTGCAAAGCTCCCATCAAAGGTAAGACAGGGCATTTACACACACCATTGGGTTTTATAATACCGCGAGGGGAGCTGCTGCGTGGGACTGGGGATGAAAATAGGCGCGGGCCTGAAAATGAAAGTGTCCCCATCAGCGAATTAGAAAATGTGACCCTGTTAGTAAACTGGGGCTGTTTTGAGTTTGCCAAGACTCACTGTATAAGTGTTTTGCAAAACACAGAAGACTGCATGGATTTGAGCCTGCTGCAGACAATGGTTTTTTTATAATATCAGGAAAATCCACAGTGAAAACCGGCCCTGCAACAGGCCCAAACAGTGCCATTCCAGGCCAGGCTATCTGGTACTGTCTGGTTGCCCTATAGTCCAGTCCGACCCTGGGGAGATGGATTGTATCCCTGCTCTTCGCTAATTCATTGAACTGCTGATATTCGTGAATAACTTGAGCTCTGCTCTACTCTGTTGACTCAAGTCAGCCTCTCATCCTTCCCAGGTTGATAAACCCTGTACCATTGAGTATCATCCTTCAGAGCCTAAGTACAATGCAGCGTGTTGAGAGACTTTGAGAATCTCGAGGCTTGCCTGTCTCTATAGACAACATATTTATCTATTTCTGCTCTGTCGTGTATTTTTGGTGTGTGCAAGTTATTGCAGGAATGTTCCATATGTCTCAATGTCTCTAATGAGCCTGTACAGGGACGTCCCCGCTGGATATCAATAGAGTAGGCAGCATGTACCTGCACTCCTTACTTTTTCTATTTCAAAAGCTCTTACGAGCTCTTGTGTTTCAGAGCCGCCAATGTCTGTCTTTTTACATCCATTTTTGGTATTCCTAAATTAAGTAACTGATGCGCCCACATGTTTCAGATAACTGGCTGTGAGATGAAACTGGGATGGAAGAGGTGAGGCTTATATTTTCATTAGACAAAAAAATCTCTTAAGAATGCCATCTCACACTGTAGCAGCTCTGCAAGTATACACCTGCCTCCTTCGTTAAAATGCAATGTCTGTAGAAAAAAACAGGCAAGCCAAAAGCATAAATGGTTTATGTCTTTCTGTCATGTATTCGGAGATTTTCCAGACATTGCTGAACTTGCTATGGTTTGTGTTAGGTTACAAATATGGAAACATTTCAGTTTTATTGTACACCACAATATTCTTATTTTGTTTAGTCATGTATTCATTTTTCCAAGGGGTGGGTGGAACTCGCAGTGTTTTAGTCTGCGGAACTCCCTAGTGTCACCAAAAAACTCAGCTAGATACAGCATATTTCCTCAAGTGGCGGAATTCCGGTCTGTAGTGTTGCTTTCGCTGAGTTTTAGTGCCGGGAGCTTTTCCCGCACTGTAATATAAGCGCAAACAGCACCAGCCAGAGGGCCCTGTTTCTTTCGGTCACTTGAGTATAGTTTCTACTCAAGCAACAGCTTTCACAGCACGAGCGGTAACTTTCTCAAAGCGAGTGGTAGCGACTGTCCGTGTTGAGAAACTTGCAGTGAGGCGGTGTAGTGCTTGTTAGGTCTCGCCTGACCCAGCGCATGCGCTGGTCTGGCGAGACATTTTATGAGGGCTCCAAAAAGTGCTACCAGGCCAGCCTAGAGCTACAGTGCATGTGCGCGGGCACGCGCGCCGTGCTTGAACGAGGTTACTTTCACTTTCGCGGCCGCACGGCCGCTTTGATGTTTGATCGCGATTGCGATCACTTTCACTTTGACATAGCCAATAGGTCTCGCTTTTGGGACCTTATAAGTATTTAGTTATGCAATTGTTGCATGGCTAAACACTTATAAGGTCCCAAAGGCGAGACCTATGGGCTATGCCAATGCTTGTTTTTTATTGCTCGCGCTTGTCAAGTTAACATTGCCAAGCCGTGCATGAGAAAAACTTTGCGACGCAGCGGTTGGCGGGGTTTATGCTGAACTCTGCTCTCTAAGCGGAGAGCAGAGTGGGCAAAACTGAGTTGAACGCCCACCTCAAATTTTTACAAAGTGCCCATGCCACCTTCGGGCTGCTTATGAGCACTTATCTGCAAAACAAGATTTCCAGATTTCTGGACGAACGCACAGAGTACAATTATTAGGTTCTGAGATGGGCAAGTTCTGAATCTTGTATCTGTAATCAAACTGGTGAGGGCATAGGCCTTTACTCCTTTTCAGAATGTCAAAAGGGAGCATATTTCTAACTGTACCTTCGAGTACTGTAAGCAGAGGGTGGTCCTCAGGTGGACTCATGTTTCGTTAGGTGTACACAAAGTTTAGGCCAAGGTGTACTTTACACCTAGAAAAGTGCACATATTACTCCTGTTTCATAGAATATGAAACACACATTATGTTTGACTGTAGATAAAATCTACAATTGAAAAACATTCTTAACACTAGTCTAGCTCTGAAGTTATTAGTTTTCTGGTTACCCATGTCAGGACAACTAACTCAGAACTGAAGGATTCAGGAACATAAAATAATGTCCTGCTCATTACATAATATACACCTTGCTGCAGGCATGCACACACACGTAAAAGTCTAAAATCACAAGCCCGTTATGAAACGATGCCAACACATGGCATCATAGTGGAGAAAATGATAACCACACACACAGGCACTGGAATTCACTAGCGCTTTCCATAGGCGGCCAGGAAACCTGCGGCAATCACAGGTTTTCAGCAGGTTTCCTGGCGCCCTGCTTGAACATTTGCGAATTGTATGTTTGCAGGTGGCAGTTTACACATATATATTTGTCATGAGAAAGAAAACAGGCCCCTGTCTTTAACCTACATTGTTTGCTTTGAGCAAAATGAAGACTCTTTTTCTATCATGTTGCTTTGTATTGTTGTGACAGTTTGTTGTGCATCACATTGGGTGAGATGGTGCAGGACACAAGAAACACACCATGTTTCGTATGTAAAACAGGGTGCATTAATGAGACAGGTGTATATGACAAATCACAATTTCTGGCAACTGCCTTTTTGTGTGTTTATATATACACACATATATGACAAAACATATGTGCTATTTTAATTAACATACACGTGGGCACTTTATTATTAAACGAGACAAGATGCACTGACAGTTATTTAAATCCTGACTGTGGTGGTTAAGACTATATGCAGACAACTATTGCACCATGGCCATGGGCTGTGAAAAACAATACTGGTGCATGTTGGGATTTGTAGGATTGTGACATCATACCACGAGGTTGCATAGATAAAAGCACCACCCTGTGTTTGCAGTTTAACTCACCTGTGATCAAGGTCTACTAGCGAAACTCATAAGGACATGAGGTATATATATTACCTACTGGTGGTCACCAGTAGGTAGTTATAGCTATGACTTTGTTTCTATTCAAAAAGCTTTCTTTCTTTTGCAAATATCTTTGGCGCCGTTTATCAAATGTTTGCGAAAGTTGCAAAACTAATGGGTGGTCAGGTCAGCTCCTGTGTTGAAAGTTTCGATTCTGCATCTCTATTTTGTGTTGGATTAATTTCAAAGGATCTCCATTCCTGGTCCCAGAAGACACCCCTCAGGGTTGGGGACGGCCGTAATGGAGTTTGCTGTGCTTTGGTGACATTTTTCGGGGGCATGACCCGCTTGCCTCATACCAGACGTAAACAGGATTTGCCATGGATATCTGGAAAACGAGGTGGGAAAGGGAAATGTCTTTTGGACAATTTCGAATTTCCAGCATGACAAAAATATGTGCTATTTTTATTAACATGCACATGGGCACTTTATTTTTAAAGAGACAAGATGCACTGACAATTATTTAATCCTGACTGTGGTGGTTAAGACGCTATGCAGCAAGACAAATATGGCACCATGGGTATGGACATTGAAAAACAATACTGGTGCATCTTGGGATTTTTTAGGATTGTGACATCATACCACGTGGTTGCATGGATAAAAGCACCACCCTGTGTTTGCAATTTTACTCACCTGTGATTAAGGCCTAACAGCGAAACTCATAGGGACATGAGGTTGCAGCCACTTTCATGAAGAAAATAAACGCACTGTGTTTTCAAAATCAGGATTCTGCATCTCTTTTTTGTGTTGGATTTATATACATATATTACCTACTGGTTGTCACCAGTAGGCAGTTATAGCTAGGACCTTATTTCTATTCAAAAAGCGGTTTTTCTTTTGCAAATATCTTTGGCGCTGTTTGACGAATGTTCGCGAAAGTTTCAAAACTAATGGGGTGGTCAGGTCAGCTTCTGTGTTGAAAGTTTCAGGGTGATTCATCAAGCGGGGGCCGAGAAAAAGGTGGGGTCCCGAAACACGTTTTCTCCATTTTAATTTCCATAGGAAACTTTAGACACGGCTACAGCCCGAACTGCTGAACGGAATTACACCAAATTTGGCAAAAAGGTTGCACTTGGTACAGAAAGCACTCTTTTTGTTAAATAATAACAAGAGGATAAAAAGCAAGAAAAGGGGGCCGGGGTAGAAACACCCTGACCCCCTAGGCCTGATCAGGGGGTCCCTGGCCGCAAAAAGCATTTTTAATAAAAATTATTCAGCAGGAGTCAAGTTGGGTGTGCGAATCCTGCCAAAAGATCTTGGTGGGCCAGTTCCTGGGGGCAAGCATGAAAATACATGCGGGGGCCTGCACGGGCCCCCGCAGCCCTGGGGACCGCCACCACCCCAGGGCTATGTTCTTTAAAAGCGGAGGTCCACACAAGCCCTGTTCAGCCCCGGGGACTGTCACCTCCCCGGGGCTATATTAATTAAATGCGGGGGGCCTCGTGGCCCCCCGAAACTCCAGGGACTGCCACCTCCCCGGAGCTATCTTTAAAAATGAAGTGTGGGGGGCTTGATCCCCCCACACAGCCCCAGGGGCCACCACCTTCCCGGGACACAAATTAAATAAATGTGGGAGACCGTTGTGGACACCTGGCCCTGGGGACCACCACCTCTCTGGGGCTACATAGCTCAAGCAATGTCCTGGGGTGCCCACCCGGGGACATTGCAGTTTGCTATGGCATCGCAGGAGCACTGCTCCCGCCATGCCATAGCAAACCCTTCTTCGCTTCATGGAAGCGAGATCATGGAAAATGCTCTTGCTTCCATGAAGCGAAGCAGAATTGCTTTTCGGCAGAGGGAGCTGCATGTTAGCAGCTTTCTCTGCCCAAAAGCAAGGTCAGCTCCTGCAGGAGGCAGGGAGCCAGCAGGGACCACGGGGGCCTTTGGGCTCCCACATGGTCCCCAACAAGAGGCAAAGCCCTGGGGAATGGGTCCCTGGGGTTGAAAATGGCCCGAGAGTGGGGCCACGAGGCCTCCCTCCCTTTTTATGTATTTTTTTTAAATGGCCGGGCCCCGGGAGGATGCGGATCCGCAGGGCCAAAATCGGCCTCAGGAGGAGGGCCACACAGCCCCCCTTCTTTAACATAAATTCCTTAAAAAAAAGAAAAGAAATGGCCAAGCCCCAGGGGATGGGGTCTCTGGGGCTGAAAATGGCCTGGGGAGGGGACTGCATGGCCCCCTACTCTTTAAAAATACACAAAAGCCCAGCCCCGGGGGATGGGGTCCCTGGGGCATATATCAGCCTCGCGAGGGGCCCATAGAACTACTCACACCCCTAGACACTCACCCATATAGTCAATCATACAGCCACTTACTCACTCAAACAGTTAAACACACACCCACTTACTTACTCATACAAATAGGAACACATACTCACTCAGTTATACAGTCACTGACAGGAGCATTAACTCATCTATATAGCCACTTTCACATTCACTCACTCACGCAAACAGTCACTCATATACCCTGTCACTCACATATACTGCCTTTCACATACTCAGTTACTCACCCATACTGACACATGCAGTCAATCACTGACACAGCCATACCGACACTCCATCACTCATACACTTTTCGCACATGCAACAGTACCCCAGATAGCCACTGACTCACCCACTTACTGATCCATACAGGCAGTCACACACTTCTTCCCCCACAAACACAGACACCCAGACAACCATAGACATAGTCAGACAACCAATCAATCACCCATATAGGAATTCACTTACCCACTAACACACTCATACACCCACTTAGACATTAACTGACAGACAGATACACACACTCACACAACCAGTCACTCACCCATAAATTCACAGAGACCCCTAATCACTCACTGATACAGTCAGTCACGCACCCACTGAGTCATCCATACAGTCACTCATAAACCCACTGATTCACCAATACACCTTGGTATATATATTTAACACTCATAAACTTTTAAAAAACACTCACAATCACTGGATGATGTCATCACTGATGTCATTTGAGATGTCAACACTGATGTCGTCAGTGATGTCACTGACCATGTCATGAGTGATGTAATATATGAGGTCATAGGCAGTACATTGTGGGGTCGCGAGTTATAGTGACCTCAGCTAACTATAACAGCTAAATTTCTCTGGTTTTGTACAATTGAAATGTCAGACTAACTATAACGTCCCTCTAACCTTTGTTTTTTTACGTGAATATCTAAAGTTTTTTAAATGCTAATTTCTAACTCTGACTTCTCTGAAACCTGTGTTTTTTCAGTGAATATACATATATATATTGAAAGGAGTTCGCCACAAAACATCCAATCCGCAGGGAAATGACGAAAAAGGACCCTTTGCTTGGTGCTGATGACATTTTATTTTATATGCCCGCACCTCCGCCACGACGCGTTTCGACCTTCCAGAGGTCTTGTTCACATGACGTGCTTGCGAAGTGCCATACCTTTCAAAGTGCATAGTGCAAACACTTGTGACCTGTCACATGACAAATGAATATGGAAGAAACATAAATATGGTCTCTCTTTTAGGAAGTTTAACTTGACAAAACCAGCCCTGATTGATTTTCATAACAGGCAAAAGGGAGTTAAATAAACAAACCAACATATAAATATATAGACATATAAATCTACAAATTACATAAATATATGTACAAGGTGAAGATATATATATATAAATATATATATATATATATATATATATTATCTACTGGCGGTCGCCAGTAGATAGTTATAGTTAGGACCGTGTTTCCATAGGAAATCTGAAAATTCTATTATGAATAACTTTGGCGCCGGTTGACGAATCCTCGCGAAATTTTCAAAACTAATGGGGCGCTACGCTCCGCTCCTACCCTGAAAGTCTCGGGGGGATTCGTCAAGCGGGGGCTGAGTAAAAAGGGGGGTCCCAAAACGCGTTTTCCTCATGCATTTTTCCATAGGACCTTTAGTCCGAGCTACAGCCCGAACGGCTGAACAGAATTATGTGAAATTTGGCAGAGAGGTAGCCCTCAGGTCAGGGATGGGCCTTTTGAAGGTCTTGTGTAAATCTGTTCAGTATTTCCTGAGAAAATAGCATTTAAATCAATATATATATCTATGGGCACGCTCCGTGCGCTTACGGTAAGCTTACCGTACGCGTACGGTGCCGTGCGCGAGCGAGATTCAGATTGGTTGTTAGATCAAAGTAAACATTCGAATCGGTCGAAACCAGGAAGTGTCGGCCGCCATTCTGTCTCTCGCAGTCTGAGGGGGAGAAAAACAAAGGAGGATAACGTGAAAAGGGGGCAGGCTGGACAGTTCCTGACCCCCTAGAGTTTGTCAGGGGGACTCAGAAGGACCCCCAAGGGCAAAAAATTAATTTTAATTTTTTTTAAAAAAATCGCCGAATGCGCGCAGCGTACGCGCACGGCGTAATCGGAGAAATTCCGCGAAGAAAAATTCCGCGAACTTCGCGTAATTACGCGTACCGTGCGCGCACGGCAAAAAAATTTTTTCAAAAAGGAAAGCTTAAAAAAAAATAAAAAAATTGTGAGGTAAGGTTGGCTCTTAAAAGAGCCATTGGGTTAATACAGGGATGGAGGAAAGAAAGAATGGGAATATTATGAGCGTCTACAAACGTGCTGATCTATCTTATTGTTAATAAGGGGAACACTGGTCTCCCCAAAAACAATAAGACCAGAACACGTTATACACCTCATTACAACCCTCCCAAATCGAGGGTTAACGTCCAGAGGAGCAGAAGAAGGTGATGCTCCTACCTCAGAGGAAGGGCTCAGCTGAGCTGCCGATGATGTACTCGGCTGAGCTTCTGAGGTTGGGCTCTGGTGACTTACTGAAGAGTTTTCTCCAGTATGTCGAGCAAAGGTCCTGGGATGTCTATCCCTAAGGTGTCTCATCATAGAGTGATTTCCAAAGGAATACTTCTTCCTTGGATTTCCTCTAGATAAAACACGGTCACAAAGTGTGCAAGTGACCAATGGAGCATTGACCTTTTTCTCCCCCTCTGGAAAAGTAAAATACTCCCATACAAAAGAATTATTTTGTTTCCTCCTTCTCTGGATAATGGTGGTGCTGCTAGCCTCACTCTCAGAAGAGGTCTGCTGTTCTGCCATTGTATCTCAATGTCAATTCAGCTCCTTCTCCTAGGGGATCTCAAGCAGTAATGAGGGGAATGGGTGTGGTGTGGGAAGTTTCTGGAACTGAAAGTAGTTTCAACCAATGAAAAGTGTTATTTGTGGATCACATGACCTACCGTGCGCGCTCCGTAAGCTTACGGTACGCGCTCGCAAACAAGTACGCATGCGCAAACGTGACGCTTACGGAGCGCTTACAGAGCGCGTACGTAAGACGCACTCGCACATGCGCATTACACACCCCTGCGTAACCGCGACGTTGCTTCCGCGTGTACGCGTACGTCACGTACGTATCACGTAAGCGTGCTGTACTTATGACGTGCGGAGCGCGTAGCGTCAGCTTACCGTACGCACATCGTATCACGTAAGCGCACCGTACTTATGACGTACGGAGCGCGTAGCGTCAGCTTACCGTACGCGCACGGAAAAAAAATGCATAAAAAAAAAAAATTAACCATTCCATAATGCAGGATATAGTACATATATTGTTTTATACATAGGTTTACAAAAAATCTCAAAAAAAAATTTGCATTTAAAAAACCGTACAAATTCACTGAAAAAAACATAGGTTTCACACACGTTATAGTTAGGAATTAGCATTTAAAAAACCTTGCAAATTCACTGAAAAAACCATAGGTTTCACACATGTTATAGTTAGCTGGACATTTCAATCATAAAAAACCAATGAAATTCCACGTTATAGTTAGATCAGGTAACTATAACTTGCGCGACCGCAATCCACAATGTGCCATTTCAGATGTCATCATTGATGTGAAGAGTGATGTCACTGACCATGTCATGAGTGATGTAATATGTGACGTCATCAGCAGTTTATTGTGGGCGCGCAAGTTATAGTTACCTGATCTAACTATAACGTGAATTTCATTGGTTTTTTTATGATTGAAATGTCCAGCTAACTATAACATGTGTGAAACCTATGTTTTTTTCAGTGAATTTGCAAGGTTTTTTAAATGCTAATTCCTTACTATAATGTGTGTGAAACCTATGGTTTTTTCAGTGAATATATATATATATATATATATATATATAGAGAGAGAGAGAGAGAGAGAGAGAGAGAGAGAGAGAGAGAGAGAAGGGTATCTAGATATAGATACAGATATATACATATATATAGATAGATA
This sequence comes from Triturus cristatus, assembly GCF_964204655.1. Classification (NCBI taxonomy): domain Eukaryota; kingdom Metazoa; phylum Chordata; class Amphibia; order Caudata; family Salamandridae; genus Triturus; species Triturus cristatus. The sequence goes on from NC_140588.1 coordinate 560,412,899, forward strand.
TATTTAATTCATTTTTTTAACTAATGACGGTCATCACTGGGCAGTTAAAGTTCGGACCACATTTCTATAGATGAAGCAGTTTTTAGTTTCTTTATAACTTTGGGACAATTTGAAAAATCTTCACAGAACTTAAAAAAAAAATAGTCTCATCTACCTCAGCTCCTTCTGGAAGTTTCTGGGTGATCCGTCAAGTGGGGGCCAAGAAAAATGGGGTCCCAAAACACGTTTTCCCTCTTAGTTTTCATAGGAAACAGTGAACTTACACCACATTTGGCAGAAAGCTAGATCTGAGTCCAGAAAGCAGTGCGTCCTTAGTCATTTACTCCAGACGTAGCAGCCAGGCACTTGCAGCAGTGTGTCTGTGTGGTAGGCCTGACTAAAGCAGCAATAAGCACCTGCTGGTGGTCTGTGTACTCAACAAGTCGACTGTGTGACCGAAGCACTTTCAAGTGCATCTTTGGGTCGGCCCAGCCCAGCCCAGAAGATTAGGTGATCCAAGATTTCAGCTGGGGGGCTTAGTGAAGAATTGACGTTGTCGCCTTGAGACCCTTTTGACAAAAATAAAGCCTGGCATCCACTGTGCCAAAGAATCATCATCTCTAAAGAAGAGGCGCCAAGTACTTAACAGTGTTACAGTGAGCTGTGTCATGACTCAAATATCCACTGGCGTGTCACGATTTGCAGCCCACTACCTGGAAGAGGACCCCCATCAGAAGCCTCCTCTCAAGCTGAAACCCTCCAAGCGACATGCTGCCACTCTGGTCTTGAGCAGACTGCTGAGTGCTGCCTATCAGCTACCGTTGCTGGTGTGATCTCCCTTCCACACGAGGGCCAATGGTAATAGACTGAACAGGCCTTGACCCAAAAGACTAAGTGCTAAGATTAGATCACAGGGTGTGATTACGAACTGCACCACACCAACCGACATAGAACGTTGAACCTGAGGGGAGAAGCCCAGAGACAAGGGGACCCATAAGGGGCAGATGGATAACTAATCATCTGAGGCCCCTAGAGCAAAAATACTTGCACCTGTGAACTGGGTATTTATGCATTATTGATTGTGTAGTGGAATTTTATATTTGCTGTGTAATAAAGTACTTGTCTCTTCTACAAAGAGAAGCACTATGCTGGACATTGATCTTATTGCATTGCTGGGGAGTTGGTATTGATTCTTGAGCCTGGGTAACCCCCCCCCACTAACCTCTCTGGTAAGCCTAAGACTGCTTGCCATCTCTATTGCTGAGAGTCAGGTTTGGAAAGGGTTGTACTTGGCCCCATTTGGAGAGCCGTAGTAGAGCAGACCTGTGACTGCTGTGGTAAAAATACCTCCCTCAATCCCTACAGTTGAGTCCCAGTAACTCCTACCTGCCCCATACCCTCATGAATTGGCTCTGAATGTTGGTGTCTTCCTCCCTCTTCTTTGAAATACTGGTTTGTAATAGTCATAAAGAAAGATGACCATAGCCTATTTTTTTTTTTAAATAAACATTTCTTCATACAATTCCTATTGAATTAAGAATAGTAAGAAACATTTTTTTCCTGGAACTTGGATTCAATCCTGAGCCTAGTATACCTTTTTCTTGAAAATATTCTATATACGTGGAAAAGGTATTTTGCCATTAAGGCATTTCTCCAAGGTGAAGTTTCATCATCCTGATTTTTTTCAGGCTGTCTTTCTTCTTGTTGAAACTCGCCATAATGACAAAATACCATGGACACACAGTGACACAAAAGTTGCCTCAAGATAATCCACAACTTGTTGTCAAGTACATACCTAAAATACCGTCCAACAGAATTCCTCCTATCTGCCAAACGTTCCAAACACTTGTTGTCAAGTACATACTTACAATTCAGTCCAAAAGAATACCTCCTATCTGCCAACATTTCCAAACAGGTACAAAAGGGGGTGGTGATAGACGGAGCATCAGAACTAATCAAACACTCACAACCAGTTACCAGATCTGGGTTTGATCCATCACCGTTCTTTAGCCCACTCTGCCACCCCAGTTCAGACATGGCCATATGCAAATCAGTCTGACCCTGTGCCTCATGGGAACAGTCCAGCCCGAACTGCCAAGCCATGCCTTCCCTGGACCGGAAACAAGCTTCCTAGGACCGGTTTCTGGCATTTCAGCCGTCTTCAGCCAGGCTTGCTTGAATCCAGTGGCAAAGTGAGCAAGGGACTCACGTCTGAGCATACCCTGCCAACTTATGGCGAACAAAGCGGTACAAAAGGGGGTGGTGATAGACGGAGCATCAGAACTAATCAAACACTCACAACCAGTTACCAGATCTGGGTTTGATCCATCACCGTTCTTTAGCCCACTCTGCCACCCCAGTTCAGACATGGCCATATGCAAATCAGTCTGACCCTGTGCCTCATGGGAACAGTCCAGCCCGAACTGCCAAGCCATGCCTTCCCTGGACCGGAAACAAGCTTCCTAGGACCGGTTTCTGGCATTTCAGCCGTCTTCAGCCAGGCTTGCTTGAATCCAGTGGCAAAGTGAGCAAGGGACTCACGTCTGAGCATACCCTGCCAACTTATGGCGAACAAAGCGGTACAAAAGGGGGTGGTGATAGACGGAGCATCAGAACTAATCAAACACTCACAACCAGTTACCAGATCTGGGTTTGATCCATCACCGTTCTTTAGCCCACTCTGCCACCCGAGTTCAGACATGGCCATATGCAAATCAGTCTGACCCTGTGCCTCATGGGAACAGTCCAGCCCGAACTGCCAAGCCATGCCTTCCCTGGACCGGAAACAAGCTTCCTAGGACCGGTTTCTGGCATTTCAGCCGTCTTCAGCCAGGCTTGCTTGAATCCAGTGGCAAAGTGAGCAAGGGACTCACGTCTGAGCATACCCTGCCAACTTATGGCGAACAAAGCGGTACAAAAGGGGGTGGTGATAGACGGAGCATCAGAACTAATCAAACACTCACAACCAGTTACCAGATCTGGGTTTGATCCATCACCGTTCTTTAGCCCACTCTGCCACCCCAGTTCAGACATGGCCATATGCAAATCAGTCTGACCCTGTGCCTCATGGGAACAGTCCAGCCCGAACTGCCAAGCCATGCCTTCCCTGGACCGGAAACAAGCTTCCTAGGACCGGTTTCTGGCATTTCAGCCGTCTTCAGCCAGGCTTGCTTGAATCCAGTGGCAAAGTGAGCAAGGGACTCACGTCTGAGCATACCCTGCCAACTTATGGCGAACAAAGCGGTACAAAAGGGGGTGGTGATAGACGGAGCATCAGAACTAATCAAACACTTTCCAAACAAGCAAAGATTCCTGCATGGCTATGCTAAGTAAATCTAGACGGCTTCAAAACCCAGGTGATGAACACTTCCGGTAGAAAACTAAGACCGTATGGTATCAGCTCTCCCTCCTCAAAAGATTGGATTTTCAGGACTTTGATGGCTTGCAGACACTTATAGCACATTGTTCATATCCTCACTACCCCAACTAACCCAATCCAAGTCCATCCAGTCACTCAAACTGTCTCTTACAATGGGGTAAGCTAGAAGGACAAGTCTAGAGTCAAGTTGAGCAATTAAAAAAGCCTTGGTATTCAAAACCATACTGGAGACTGTCTGGCATGAGGGAGTAGTATGGCAGCAGTGCCAGAGGACTGGGGTGAGAGAGGAGCAGCCCGTGCTCTCGCCCCCAGAGGGATGTGTCAGGAAGCTGATTCATGTCCCTGCGTTCACTACACCCCGTGATCATTGGAAGTTTCCTCCATGAAAGCAAAATACGAACAGCGTGCGTGGGGGCACCAGCTCAGCTCGGGAGAGGTCCCAGCTGATGAGATCTGTATGGGGGCCTCGCTGCTGTGGAGCAATTTGCTCTCCAGGTGTAGGGGGCTGAATTGGAGTATAGTTATGGCCCTGCATTCTAGGGAAGAAACAAAGCACACTGGTATACCAGCTCCCCTCTGCATTTTAACAAATGTGAGCACTGAGCAGAAAGGCATTTCAGATGACACACCAGCTTAAGCATTGCTCTAGGACAGTAGTTAGCATTGAGGGAGAGGCAACATAACAGGAAAAGAGGGACACAGGATCCAATAGCAATTAGATACAATTAACTGCAAATGTATGCTGCTGACAAGAATTTTTGTGACCCTAGAACCACAAGAGGACTCCCCATAACACCATTGGAGACTCACCCTGCAAGGCCCTGACATCAAACACCGGGCCCTACTAGTCAGAAGTGGAGGAACAAACACAGCTCCATTTTCCTCGATATTTACGTCCGGTGGGGCATCTACCAGAAGGTAACCTCACCTACAAATGTTCCCACAAACATCCTGGTAAATCCTTCTGGAGTAGCACAAGGGTCACTTGGGCAAAAGGGGCATATGTCCATGAGGGGTAATCCAGAATAAAAAGATGCGATCAGTAAGTGCTTTTGCTCTGCATGTGCCCCACTAAATGAACAACAAAAGCACCTCCACCACACAACAAGGCAACTGCCTTCACAAGAAAGGACCTGAAAAGTGATCCTGTTGAATTCCAGTCGAGCTTGATGGGATCACTAACATACGGACTCACTTCCCACAGAGAGGAAATGCAGGGCTGGCTAAGCGAACTGAAGAGCGATAAGCAATCCCTGGACCACAGAAGTGAGATGTTGGAAGGCCACATCATCTACACGGATGCACTGGTTCAACTGCTACACACAATACTTACACTGCAGAAACCCACATTGAGGCACTGCAAGAAAAATGTGAAGACCTGGAAAATATATCTAGGAGAACATCAGTGTGCTCAATCTTAAAGATGGGAGAAAATCTCTATGGATACCTTGATAACCTGTTTAAATTTGTGCTGACTCCTCAATAAAAATAAAAATCATTAGAGTGCAGAGTTGGAAGGTGGTCCAATGAACTGGGTCATGGCCCAGAGATGTAATAGCTAAACTAGGAGGCCAAATGAAAAAAAAGAAGCCATAATCGCTGAGGGACAGAAAAAGGAGCCACACCACTTTCAAGAACAAGCATTCGCAATGCAATAGGTCTTGCATTTATAAGAGTTTGAGCTATTGGTATTGTAAAATTACAATGCCTTTTATCTATGTTTTGGTTTTAAAACAAATAAAAGGCATTGTCATTTACAATGTCAGTAGCATAAACTCGCATAAAAGCAGTGTGTGGAGTGCAGCAGTGTGCGGCGTGCAGCAGTGTGCGGCGTGCAGCAGTGTGCGGCGTGCAGCAGTGTGAGGCGTGCAGCAGTGTGCGGCGTGCAGCAGTGTGTGGTGTGCAGCAGTGTGTGGCGTGCAGCAGTGTGTGGCGTGCAGCAGTGTGTGGTGTGCAGCAGTGTTTCGTGTAACAGTGTGAGGCATGCAGCACTGTGTGGCATGCAGCGGCATGCAGCAGTGTGCTGTGTGCAGCAGTGTTGTGCAGCATGCAGCAGTGAGTAATGCAGCAGTGTGCAGCATTGTGCGGCGTGCAGCAGTGTGTGGCGTGCAGCAGTGTGTGGTGTGCAGCAGTGTGTGGCGTGCAGCAGTGTGCGGCATGCAGCAGTGTGCGGTGTGCGGCAGGCAGCAGTGTGTGGTGTGCAGCAGTGTGTGGCATGCAGCGGCATGCAGCAGTCTGTGGCATGCAGCAGTGTGTGGCATGCAGTAGTGTGTGGCGTGCAGCAGTGTGTGGCATGTAGCAGTGTGCGGCATGCAGCAGTGTGAGGCATGCAGCAGTGTGAGGCGTGCAGCAGTGTGTGGCGTGCAGCAGTGTGTGGCGTGCAGCAGTGTTTCGTGTAGCAGTGTGAGGCATGCAGCACTGTGTGGCATGCAGCGGCGTGCAGCAGTGTGCGGCGTGCAGCAGTGTGCTGCGTGCAGCAGTGTGCTGCGTGCAGCAGTGTCGTGCAGCATGCAGCAGTGAGTAATGCAGCAGTGTGCAGCAGTGTTTGGCGTGCAGCAGTGTGTGCCGTGTAGCAGTGTGTGGCGCGCAGCAGTGTGTGGCGTGCAGCAGTGTTTCGTGTAGCAGTGTTTCGTGTAGCAGTGTGCGGCGTGCTGCAGTGTGCGGCTTGCAGCAGTGTGCGGCATGCAGCAGTGTGCGGCGTGCGGCAGTGTGTGGCATGCAGCGGCATGCAGCAGTGTGTGGCGTGCAGCAGTGTGTGGTGTGCAGCAGTGTGTGGCGTGCAGCAGTGTGCGGCGTGCAGCAGTGTGTGGCGTGCAGCAGTGTTAGGCATGCAGCAGTGTGAGGCGTGCAGCAGTGTGTGGCATGCAGCAGTGTGTGGCGTGCAGCAGTGTGTGGCGTGCAGCAGTGTGAGGCGTGCAGCAGTGTGAGGCGTGCAGCAGTGTTTCGTGTAGCAGTGTTTCGTGTAGCAGTGTGCGGCGTGCTGCAGTGTGCGGCTTGCAGCAGTGTGCGGCGTGCAGCAGTGTGCGGCGTGCGGCAGTGTGTGGCATGCAGCGGCATGCAGCAGTGTGTGGCGTGCAGCAGTGTGTGGCGTGCAGCAGTGTGTGGCGTGCAGCAGTGTGCGGCGTGCAGCAGTGTGTGGCGTGCAGCAGTGTTAGGCGTGCAGCAGTGTGCGGCGTGCAGCAGTGTGTGGCGTGCAGCAGTGTGTGGCATGTAGCAGTGTACGGCATGCAGAAGTGTGAGGCATGCAGCAGTGTGAGGCATGCAGCGGCGTGCAGCAGTGTGCGCCGTGCAGCAGTTTGCGGCGTGCAGCAGTGTGCTGCGTGCAGCAGTGTCGTGCAACATGCAGCAGTGAGTAATGCAGCAGTGTGCAGCAGTGTTTGGCGTGCAGCAGTGTGTGCCGTGTAGCAGTGTGTGGCGCGCAGCAGTGTGTGGCGTGCAGCAGTGTTTCGTGTAGCAGTGTTTCGTGTAGCAGTGTGCGGCGTGCTGCAGTGTGCGGCTTGCAGCAGTGTGCGGCGTGCAGCAGTGTGCGGCGTGCGGCAGTGTGTGGCATGCAGCGGCATGCAGCAGTGTGTGGCGTGCAGCAGTGTGTGGTGTGCAGCAGTGTGTGGCGTGCAGCAGTGTGTGGCGTGCAGCAGTGTGCGGCGTGCAGCAGTGTGTGGCGTGCAGCAGTGTTAGGCGTGCAGCAGTGTGAGGCGTGCAGCAGTGTGTGGCATGCAGCAGTGTGTGGCGTGCAGCAGTGTGTGGCGTGCAGCAGTGTGAGGCGTGCAGCAGTGTGAGGCGTGCAGCAGTGTTTCGTGTAGCAGTGTTTCGTGTAGCAGTGTGCGGCGTGCTGCAGTGTGCGGCTTGCAGCAGTGTGCGGCGTGCAGCAGTGTGCGGCGTGCAGCAGTGTGCGGTGCGCGGCAGTGTGTGGCATGCAGCGGCATGCAGCAGTGTGTGGCGTGCAGCAGTGTGTGGCGTGCAGCAGTGTGTGGCGTGCAGCAGTGTGCGGCGTGCAGCAGTGTGTGGCGTGCAGCAGTGTTAGGCGTGCAGCACTGTGAGGCATGCAGCAGTGTGTGGCGTGCAGCAGTGTGTGGCATGTAGCAGTGTACGGCGTGCAGAAGTGTGAGGCATGCAGCAGTGTGAGGCATGCGGCAGTGTGCGGCGTGCAGCAGTGTGCGGCGTGCAGCAGTGTGTGGCATGCAGCAGTGTTTCGTGTAGCAGTGTGAGGCATGCATCACTGTGTGGCGTGCAGCGGCGTGCAGCAGTGTGCTGCGTGCAGCAGTGTCGTGCAGCATGCAGCAGTGAGTAATGCAGCAGTGTGCAGCAGTGTTTGGCGTGCAGCAGTGTGTGCCGTGTAGCAGTGTGTGGCGTGCAGCAGTGTGTGGCGTGCAGCAGTTTTTCGTGTAGCAGTGTTTCGTGTAGCAGTGTGCGGCGTGCTGCAGTGTGCGACTTGCAGCAGTGTGTGGCGTGCAGCAGTGTGCAGCGTGCGGCAGTGTGTGGAATGCAGCGGCATGCAGCAGTGTGTGGCGTGCAGCAGTGTGTGGCGTGCAGCAGTGTGTGGCGTGCAGCAGTGTGCGGCGTGCAGCAGTGTGTGGCGTGCAGCAGTGTTAGGCGTGCAGCAGTGTGAGGCGTGCAGCAGTGTGTGGCATGCAGCAGTGTGTGGCGTGCAGCAGTGTGTGGCGTGCAGCAGTGTGAGGCGTGCAGCAGTGTGAGGCGTGCAGCAGTGTTTCGTGTAGCAGTGTGAGGCATGTAGCAGTGTGAGGCGTGCAGCAGTGTGTGGTGTGCAGCAGTGTGTAATGCAGCAGTGTGCGCAGCAGTGTGTGGCGTGCGGCAGTGTGCGGCGTGCAGCAGTGTGCGGTGTGCAGCAGTGTGCGGCATGCAGCAGTGTGTGGCGAGCAGCAGTGTGCGGCATGCAGCAGTGTGCGGCTTGCAGCAGTGTGCGGCGTGCAGCAGTGTGAGGCGTGCAGCAGTGTGCGGCATGCAGCAGTGTGAGGCGTGCAGCAGTGTGAGGCATGCAGCAGTGTGCGGCTTGCAGCAGTGTGCTGCGTGCAGCAGTGTGAGGCGTGCAGCAGTGTGCGGCGTGCAGCAGTGTGAGGCGTGTAGCAGTGTGTGGCGTGCAGCAGTGTGTGGCGTGCAGCAGTGTTTCGTGTAGCAATGTGAGGCATGCAGCACTGTGTGGCGTGCAGCGGCGTGCAGCAGTGTGCGGCGTGCAGCAGTGTGTGGCGTGTAGCAGTGTGGGGCGTGCAGCAGTGTGCGGCGTGCAGCAGTGTGCGGCGTGCAGCAGTGTCGTGCAGCATGCAGCAGTGAGTAATGCAGCAGTGTTTGGCATGCAGCAGTGTGCGGCGTGCAGCAGTGTGTGCCGTGCAGCAGTGTGTGCTGTGCAGCAGTGTTTCGTGTAGCATTGTGCGGCGTGCAGCAGTGTGTGGCGTGCAGCAGTGAGTGGCGTGCAGCAGTGTGTGGCGTGCAGCAGTGTGTGGCATGCAGCAGTGTGTGGCGTGCAGCAGTGTTTCGTGTAGCAGTGTGCGGCGTGCAGCAGTGTGCGGCATGCAGCAGTGTGCTGTGTGCAGCAGTGTGTGGCGTGCAGCAGTGTGTGGCATGCAGCAGTGTGTGGCATGCAGCAGTGTGTGGCGTGCAGCACCATGCAGCAGTGTGTGGCGTGCAGCAGTGTGTGGTGATCAGCAGTGTGCGGCATGCAGCAGTGTGCGGCATGCAGCAGTGTGAGGCGTACAGCAGTGTGAGGCGTGCAGCAGTGTGAGGCGTGCAGCAGTGTGCGGTGTGCAGCAGTGTGCGGCATGCAGCAGTGTGTGGCGAGCAGCAGTGTGCGGCATGCAGCAGTGTGCGCAGCAGTGTGTGGCGTGCGGTAGTGTGCGGCGTGCAGCAGTGTGCGGTGTGCAGCAGTGTGCGGCATGCAGCAGTGTGTGGCGAGCAGCAGTGTGCGGCATGCAGCAGTGTGCGGCTTGCAGCAGTGTGCGGCGTGCAGCAGTGTGAGGCGTGCAGCAGTGTGCGGCATGCAGCAGTGTGAGGCGTGCAGCAGTGTAAGGCGTGCAGCAGTGTGCGGCTTGCAGCAGTGTGCGGCGTGCAGCAGTGTGCGGCGTGCAGCAGTGTGAGGCGTGCAGCAGTGTGAGGCGTGCAGCAGTGTGAGGCGTGCAGCAGTGTGTGGCGTGCAGCAGTGTGTGGCGTGCAGCAGTGTTTCGTGTAGCAATGTGAGGCATGCAGCACTGTGTGGCGTGCAGCAGCGTGCAGCAGTGTGCAGCGAGCAGCAGTGTGCGGCATGCAGCAGTGTGCGGCTTGCAGCAGTGTGCGGCGTGCAGCAGTGTGAGGCGTGCAGCAGTGTGCGGCATGCAGCAGTGTGAGGCGTGCAGCAGTGTGAGGCGTGCAGCAGTGTGCGGCTTGCAGCAGTGTGCGGTGTGCAGCAGTGTGTGGCGTGCAGCAGTGTGCGGCGTGCAGCAGTGTGTGGCGTGCAGCAGTGTTTCGTGTAGCAATGTGAGGCATGCAGCACTGTGTGGCGTGCAGCCGCGTGCGGCAGTGTGCGGCGTGCAGCAGTGTGTGGCGTGTAGCAGTGTGGGGTGTGCAGCAGTGTGCGGCGTGCAGCAGTGTGTGGCGTGCAGCAGTGTCGTGCAGCATGCAGCAGTGAGTAATGCAGCAGTGTGCAGCAGTGTTTGGCGTGCAGCAGTGTGTGGCGTGCAGCAGTGTTTCGTGTAGCAATGTGAGGCATGCAGCACTGTGTGGCGTGCAGCAGCGTGCAGCAGTGTGCGGCGTGCAGCAGTGTGTAGCGTGTAGCAGTGTGGGGTGTGCAGCAGTGTGCGGCGTGCAGCAGTGTGCGGCGTGCAGCAGTGTTGTGCAGCATGCAGCAGTGAGTAATGCAGCAGTGTGCAGCAGTGTTTGGCATGCAGCAGTGTGCGGCGTGCAGCAGTGTGTGCCGTGCAGCAGTGTGTGCCGTGCAGCAGTGTTTCGTGTAGCATTGTGCGGCGTGCAGCAGTGTGTGGCGTGCAGCAGTGAATGGCGTACAGCAGAGTGTGGCGTGCAGTAGTGTGTGGCATGCAGCAGTGTGTGGCGTGCAGCAGTGTTTCGTGTAGCAGTGTGCGGCGTGCAGCAGTGTGCGGCATGCAGCAGTGTGCTGCGTGCAGCAGTGTGTGGCATGCAGCAGTGTGTGGCATGCAGCAGTGTGTGGCGTGCAGCGCCATGCAGCAGTGTGTGGCGTGCAGCAGTGTGTGGTGATCAGCAGTGTGCGGCATGCAGCAGTGTGCGGCATGCAGCAGTGTGTGGCGTGCAGCAGTGAGTGGCGTACAGCAGTGTGTGGCGTGCAGCAGTGTGTGGCATGCAGCAGTGTGTGGCGTGCAGCAGTGTTTCGTGTAGCAGTGTGCGGCGTGCAGCAGTGTGCGGCATGCAGCAGTGTGCTGCGTGCAGCAGTGTGTGGCGTGCAGCAGTGTGTGGCATGCAGCAGTGTGTGGCGTGCAGCGCCATGCAGCAGTGTGTGGCGTGCAGCAGTGTGTGGTGATCAGCAGTGTGCGGCATGCAGCAGTGTGCGGCATGCAGCAGTGTGAGGCGTGCAGCAGTGTGAGGCGTGCAGCAGTGTGAGGCGTGCAGCAGTGTGTGGCGTGCAGCAGTGTGTGGCGTGCATCAGTGTAAGGCGTGCAGCAGTGTGAGGCGTGCAGCATTGTGAGGCGTGCAGCAGTGTGAGGTGTGCAGCAGTGTGAGGCATGCAGGAGTGTGCTGCGTGCCGCAGTGTGCGGCATGCAGCAGTGTGTAATGCAGCAGTGTGTAATGCAGCAGTGTGTGGCGTATGGTAGTGTGTGGCGTGCAGCAGTGTGTGGCGTGCAGCAGTGTGTGGCGTGCAGCAGTGTGTGGCGTGGTTTGTAAACAACAAGAAAAGCGGACATCAAAGGAAGGGTGGGAGGGAACGAGCATATGGGATGTGAGTTATAACGAAAGTTAATTGTTGTAAGAGGGGATGCATGAAGTGAGGCTGAGCGCGCGCTGGCGAAAGCAGTCTGCTGCTTTCAAGTCCGATGCCAGATGCCAGCTTCGCGCTTGAATGCCTCACATGCACTGGCCATAAACCGCATTCCTAAGGTCTTGTGCCCCTTACTAAATCTCTCTGAATGCGTGAGGCGGCGCACGCGCAGGAAGTAGCTGGTGGCAAATGGAATGTGAGTGGTTGTGCGCGTAACCACCACCCGATCCGCCTGGGAAGCCTTTGGGAGCATTTTCGGAAGCCCCTACATAGCAGCAGTGTGCGGTGTGCAGCAGTGTGCGGCGTGCAGCAGTGTGTGGCGTGCAGCAGTGTGTGGCGTGCAGCAGTGTGTGGCGTGCAGCAGCATGCAGCAGTGTGTGGTGTGCAGCAGTGTGTAGCAGTGTGCGGTGTGCAGCAGTGTGCGGGGTGCAGCAGTGTGCGGCATGCAGCAGTGTGAGGCGTGCAGCAGTGTGTGGTATGCAGCAGTGTGTTGCATGCAGCAGTGTGTGGCGTGCAGCAGTGTGTGGCATGCAGCAGTGTGAGGCGTGCAGCAGTGTTTCGTGTAGCAGTGTGAGGCGTGCAGCAGTGTGCGGCGTGCAGCAGTGTGCGGCGTGCAGCAGTGTGTAATGCAGCAGTGTGTAATGCAGCAGTGTGTGGCGTGCGGTAGTGTGCCGCGTGCAGCAGGGTGTGGTGTGCAGCAGTGTGTGGCGTGCAGCAGTGTGTGGTGTGGTTTGTAAACAACAAGAAAAGCGGACATCAAAGGAAAGGTGGGAGGGAACGAGCATATGGGGTGTGAGTTATAACGAAAGTTAATTGTTGTAAGAGGGGATGCAGGAAGTGAGGCCGAGCGTGCGCTGGCGAAAGCAGTCTGCTGCTTTCAAGTCCGATGCCAGATGCCAGCTTCGCGCTTGAATGCCTCACATGCACTGGCCATAAATCGCATTCCTAAGGTCTTGTGCCCCTTACTAAATCTCTCTGAATGCGTGAGGCGGCGCACGCGCAGGAAGTAGCTGGTGGCAAATGGAATGCGCGCGGTTGTGCGCATAACCGCCACCCGATCCGCCTGGGAAGCCTTTGGGAGCATTTTCGGAAGCCCCTACATTAGTCTCGCTGTTCGATCGCTTACGTGATAGCCAGGCGAGACCTAAAAAGGAAGAAAACCGCTTTCAAGACAGCAAGATACAACTGTACCAAGACATCCACACTATCACTTTACAGCAACAAAGTGGACTCTGTTCATTCATCCAAGAGCTTATCAAGCAATAGGTCAAATACAGGGAGACCTACCCAGCAGGTATACAATATCAATGGAAAGGGAAACAATGGACAATAAAAGATGTGGCAAAAGCCTGCCTCAAACTTCCACAATTTGGTGATGCATCAAGTTACCAGAAGGGAGAGAATAGAACAACAAACACAAAGGAAGAGAATGCATAAAGAAACTCACAGAGAGAAGCTGGAGTAAAGTCACGCAGAGACAGGTCAATGAGAATGAAAGCAGACATGACAGGCCACACCTAAGGATGTCAGAAGAGATCCACTGGAAATGATTGACAGCTTGCTGCCCAGGAGGGTACATTAACTTTTTGTGAGAAAGTAGATTATTAGTTAGGGTGGATGGTAGACCCCACAAATAATAATGTCCCTATTCTTGGTAGGTCCTGCAAAAGTTTCAGTAATTTAAAACTGAGCGTAACCCCTGGCAGTTATGACAGAGAACAGAAGGGCTTACCATAAGAAAATGTGTAAAGCATTTAGGAGTACCAAAAGAGTTACAAAGTTGAAAACACAACATAATAAAAATCCCACCCCAAATTATAAAAATAGAAACTATTTTAATTAACAAAATGACACCCAAAAAACAAAAATCTGAAAAGGGGGACCGAAAATTTGAGTTATAAAAGTTTTAGATAAAAATAGTGCCTCAAAGCTCCAACTACAGGCAACTAGTCATGCTGGATTGGGACATATGTAAGGTTTAAGGCCAACTCCAATGGAGCACGAGTCAGATATAGAGTCCAGGTTTGTCCCAATCTTGGCGTACGCTATACTCTGTCACAACGGTAATGGATATCTGTGAGACCGGCCTCGTGGCGTGGGCCCTCCCAACCAGCAAGCCACCCTGCAACCGCACCGATCCTCCATGTCACAGACTTCCGGCCACCATGGCCCAACATCCCGATGGCCGGCCAGGCCCCCAACACGCATGCCCGGCCGAGGGAGAGTGAAACCCCCCCAAGCCAGACCGAGAGGCGCCGGCCTGTCACACCTCTAGTCTCTTCCCCAAAGGAGGTTTCGATCGACCACCAGGCCCCCGGTGAGCGGCCGCCTTGCCTGCTGGGTGTCTGGAGTCCCTCCCAGACCCACCTGAATAGATCAAAGGGCCGAACGACAGGAAGCCCTGACACACTGCCCCCCAGGCACCAAGACCCCTCTCGTCGAGGTCCCCGGACTTCAAAGAGGAGGGGAAGTATAACAAGGGGTGCAGAAGGGAAGGGGGGAGAAGAAGACCTGGACTGACGAGAGCCCGCTGACCTGGTCGCGGCTCGATCGCTCCCCGAACCAAAGAACGCTTCTCGAACTCTGAACCATCTGAGCCCTGCTGACGCTGTCGCGGCTCCCCGAACTCTGAACCATCTGAGCCCTGCTGACGCTGTCGCGGCTCCCCGAACTCTGAACCATCTGAGCCCTGCTGACGCTGTCGCGGCTCCCCAAACTCCGAACCACCTGTGCCTGCTGAGTGACTTGCGGCACCCTCCTCCAAGAGAATCGGCAGAGACTGCCAAGAGAAGCAACATCCCCTCAGCTCGAGTATTGAGAGCTGTGCGCCGGATACTCCGCAGAGACACTGACTCAAAGACTGTCCCGCTACCCAGAGATCACCGCCGTTTGTGACACTAATTCTGTACCTGCCTTCTGGATCATAAAGATCCCCTACAACTAACGATAAAGTATACTGTCTTACGAAGAACTACTGTGTGGTGTCCCTCTATCCGAAGAGAGTAAGCGCAGCGTGTGCGATCCTAGGTACGAGACCCTTCCAGGAAGGGCCTCCCCGCTCTTGCTCGGCCTAACTCTGGGAAAGGTGGGTCTCCGGGTGGTCAGGAACGCATTCCGCAGCCTTCCCGGGGAACGCTTTCCAACAATATCCGTCCGCCGAAATATAAATCCCATTGGAAATAATGGGATTTAAATTTCAGCAGATGGGATATTCGTCACCGTTATGGATATCCATCCGCCAAGATCAAAATCAGGCCTTCAGTCTCTGAAAATGGAAGCCAATATCTTCAGCAGAGTAAGGCAGCAGGCTGTGGTTGAGATTATGCCACAATATCAGATAGCCATTGAACGAAGTCCTGGTGAAGCAGTTGACTTTTGGGGAGGAAAGCCCAAAGCAGGATAAATACAAAATTTGCACCATGTAGGGTCCCTTACGGGTCAAATACTTTTGGCACCTTCCCCCGGTGAAGTCTTCTACCTATGCACTTAGTAACTTTTGAAGCTCAGATTCCTCCTGATAGACAAGGCTGTAAGCTGTAGCAGAACAGGGTTCCACGAGGCTGGATACCTTCTTCGTAACTTCCCACTGAAACAGATTTACTGCTACGAAAACCTAAGAGGGGAACAACCTGAATATTTGGCCCAGTGGCAACACGTCTTTTTCAACTTTTACCTGGCAGGTTTGTCCTGGTCTTCAGTAAGTTCTCCAGACAAAATCCTTGGAAAAGTTTCTAAGTCCCAGGTTTTAGGGCTAAGAAGGAGGAGTATACTCTGACACTTATCTAAGGCCTCATGACCTCAAGAACACCATTCCAGGGCTCATTCGAGTAAAAGTCACCAACAGGTTTCACAGCAGGCCTATTTAGATCTGGTCAGCTGGGCTCTTCAGGAATGTTGGCTTCCTACAGCTTTTGTGTCCCCGTAGCTTAACAGGAGTCAGCCAATTGATCCTTGGAGTCCTCTTATCAGTCCTGGGTACAAGTAGGAGCAGGTCCAGCCCTTCGGCTTCTCCTCACAGGTCACAAAAGCAGGTACTGTCCTTTTTCTGTCTTTCAGAGGTCCAAGAGTGTTCTGAAGTACTGGAGTGCCCAATTTATGCCCAGTGAGAGGCTGTGGGTGGGGGATTCTCCTGGCCACTCCCTAACCACTGGAGTAAACATTCTCAGGGGTAACCATTCCCTCTTTAGAAGCACTTCCTGTGGGTTTTTTCTGTAAACTATCCCACATTGCCCCTCTCCACCTAAAACCAATGTTTCTTCCCTTGTGCATCGCACCTTGTGCCCACCCAAAGGTGTGGCTATGATAATAGGCAAACCCTCCCTTGTGGTCACTCAACATTAGTTCTGGGTGCAGTCCTTCTCCCACTGGGATTTGTTCCTGTCTGCCTAACAGGACAATAGAGGGAGAGTGACTACAGATGCCTGTGACAGGATAGGGACTATTTGAAGTTAATTAAGTTCCTGTACACAGACCAGACAGCCATCCTATCATGTGTAGGTCAGCCCACCTCACTGAGTCTTAGCTCTGGGAGCTACTTCATACTTAATCAATGACCCATTAAGCTTCTAGGTGTCTGTGAACTCTGGCAGAAAGGCACATTTGGCTCAGGCAAGAAAATTACAACTTTCTAAAAGTGTCATTTTCAAAATAGTTATAAAATCTAACTTGACAATTAAGTTGGATTTTAAATTACTATTAAAATGAGTTTTTGAATCATTTTGTTTGAAACTGAAGCTAGACATTTTGAGGTGTTATAAAGTAACCCAGTGCAATTCTATGTGAGAGCCAGACTTGTAACAGTGAAAAACGACTTTTGAGGTTTTTCACTGCCAGGACGTGTAAAACATAAAATATACATGTCCTACTTTTTAAATACCATGCACCCTACCCTATATTTAGGGCCTTCCTCAGGGGTGACTTATGAGTATTAAAAAGAAAGGCTTAGGTCTGGCAAAAAGTTTACTTTGTATGAAAAAATTTGAGCCTTGTCAGGTCCCCGAACACGACGCCTTTAAGGCCGTTGAGCATCAATAAAGTTGAATTAACTACTTGGAGTGTATTCTACCACTTCTTGCAAGGTTGAATTTTCAGTTTTAAAACTGCCTACGCAGGCTGCAGGGTAGGCCTGGAGACATGCTTTGCATTGCCATTTAGTGGTGGCACAATATGTGCTGTATTCCACTAGTGACATTTAACTTACAGGCCAAGGGTTCACCTTTGTACCATATACTAGGGACATATAGGTAGGGTAAATATGGCAATCAGGTGTATATCAACTTGACATGCTTTTAAGAGTCAGAGCACATACACTGGATACCGAAAAGCAGTGTCCCAGTGTGCAGAATCCAAAAACCAGCAGAAAAAAAAGATCAAAAGCTAGAGGTGACCACACAAAAAGGGACAAGAAGAGGCTCTTTCCTACACTCATTGTGTCCCCACAAGCATCAACGTAAAAGTAGATACTACACTTATTGAAAGACTTAACCTACTCAGCTCAAATTCTCTTCTAAACCACAGGTGGTGAGGCAGACATCATGAAAAGCACATCATGGCTCTCACAATTCAAACTTTTCTCAATGTTATGGGCCTCATTGCCCCGAATAAAAGGCACAATGGTGTAGCTAGACCTTTTGCTGCCCATGGTGGTCCCTGTGTTTCCCGTCCTGCGACAGCTGCATGTAAGAGCGGGTGGCGGCAGGGAGACAGAGGACGAGGGTAAAAGTTCCGCTGCTGCCCCCAAAACTCATGCCCCCCCTTTCTGTGCTACTGAAAAGGCATAAGATATGGTGCTACTTGTCACCACAAGATCCAGACATAATGTATCTGCAGGAAACCTACTTGCTTCCCAATGATTACGTCCACATGTGGTATAAACACTGCTTGAGACAATTTTGGGCATCGGCTACCACGAAGACGTGGGGGTCACAATTCTTCTTAAGCATATCATTTGCAGAGGTCGCTACTTGAAATATCACCTAAAATTAAATGCAAAAACGGTTATGCTACTCAAAATATATGCTCCTAACTCAATGCAAGGCATATTCCTTATACAAAACACTTGAGCAACTCATGCAGGAACTGCCAGATGAGACAATATTTGGTGGAGATCTCAACACAGTCTGGGACCCCCAGATGGATAGATAGGTAGTGACTCAGGGTGGAGCACTTGTAGTCAGCAGGGGCACCCAAAAGAACTCCAAAGAATGAAAACTGATGTATACCTGGGGAGCACTACACCCTAACAAAACAAGAGTATACATTTTGCTTACATGTCCACAGGGCATTTTCATGAATAGGCTGCCCCTTTGTTACCCAGGGCTGATAAATACTTTACACCTGGCAGACGTAGTTGAGATTTTTTTCACTGACCATGGGCATATTCAAATTGAATCGGCTACCACCAAGCCCTGACCAGCAGCGGATGTTGGCACCTAACTACCAGCTTATTTTGAAACCAGGAAAATAGCTGAAATGGCACAGGCTATTAAAAATTATATTGAGCTCGAGGACCCAACAGGCACTTCGCCAAACACCTATTGGGATGCTTTTAGAGTGGCTGCCAGGAGAGAAGAAATAAATCTCACAGCAGAGATAAAGCAACTAGAAGCTCTACACGAAATGCACCCAAATAGACATAATGAACTTCAGCAAAATGGCAGAGGCCAACTCAACTTAAGGAAGATATTCCATGAGAAAAGTAGTTCAGTGGTGTTAGAAATGAGATTTTTGGTAGGCTAGGACATGTGCCAAAGCCAGGCAGAAACCACCTCTCTAGTCAGGATAAGGGAGTTATACTCCTAAAATAACCCCTGCTCACCCCCTTGGTAGCTTGGCACGAGCAGTCAGGCTTATCTTAGAGGCAGGGTGTAAAGCATTTGCACATAACCAACAGTAATACAGTGTAAGCACTACAAAAGAACGCCACATCAGTTTAGATAAATATCCCATATTTTGATATACTTAAGACAAGACCAAAAACTATAAAAATACACAATACAGTACTTTAAAATCTTCAGTTATAAAAATAGGCTTGAAAAACAGTTCCTTGATGTTGATAGCTCCATCGGGGGCTATCACGGCAAACAAATCCAAACAGTTCTGGCGTACCGTGGCATTGCAGGCCAGCTACCATGTCAGGAAGACCCACAAACAGTACCTTTTAGAAATGCATGGCGTCTGTGACCTCTTGTTGAGCTTCCGAAAGCATGACTTCCACAGGCGTCGGTTCCGGAGGTCGGTCGGTGCAGGAGTCGTCGGGGCCCTTGAAGTTGCAGATCGAACTCCTCTCTGTTGAAGTCAGGAGCGCTGGCGTCGGCAGGTGTCGGGTGCTGCTTTGCGAAGTGCAGCGGAGCGGTGAGCAGTGGCTCGGTAGCGGCATCAGATGGCGTCATCATGAGGCTAGGGTCGCGGTGCAAAGTGAATGCGATGTTCGTCGCAGTGCTGGCAGGTCGCGGTGCAAGCAGCAGTATCGTCATTGCTGAAGCGCTGTTGTCGGCTGAGGAACTAGAGTTAATGGCGCCGGAGTTGGTAGGCCAAGGCTGCAGTGTGGGATGAGAGCGGTGCGTCATGTAACTTTACGAGTGGTGCCCTCAAATCACGGTGCAAGCAGCAACGTCAATTTTGGCATGGAGCGGCGTCGTCGGGGATACCAAGGCGTTGTCGTGAAGGTAGGCAGTGCGGAGTGCGGGGCTCACAGGTCGCGGTGAGGCCAGGGTCGTGGTGCGGTGGTGCCCTCTGCGATGCCTTCAGGACACGGAGTCGGCAGCGGCATCGTAGACGGCGTTGGGTTGCTTTTTCTTCTGTTTCAGCACAAAACACACAGTCTCTAGTGCTGAGGGCAGAAGAGCTTTAATTCTTTGCTGTTCCTGAGACTTCTTGAACAGGGGGCAAGCTCTACCTCAAGCCCTTGGAGAAACTCACAAAAGTAGATTGCAGAAAGTTCAGTCAAGTCCTTTCACTGCCCAAGGCAGAAGCAGCCACTACAGGCCAACACAGCAAAGCACACAGCAATGTGGTAGTTCCTCCTCACAGCTTCTCCAGCTCTTCTTCTTGGCAATCTTCTTGGTTCAAAAGAGTTCTAAAGTTCAGGGTTCTGAGCCCCAATATTTATATCCCCATATCCTTTGATCTCTTTGGCAGAGAGTGTATGTGCCTAGCCAGAACCAGTCCTGCCTTCTCTAGTGTGACTTTCTGGCAGGAGGGGGAGACAGCATGGTCAGACGCAGAGGAAACCTCCTCCCCTCCCTCAATTGCATCCCAGGTCTATTCAGCCCTTTCCTGACCCACCTAGACTATCTGGAGCCACTCCTGCTCCCCAGCCTTCTGTCATCCAAATCCAAGACAGGCAATCCACATTCCAGCAGAGGCACACGGGATGACTGAGCAAGAAAATACCTACTTTCTAAAAGTGGAATTTTCAAACACAGGATGTAAAAATCACCTTCACTAAAAGATGCATCTTTAGATTCTGAGTTCAGGCATAATAAACTTTATTTTCCTACCTGATCCCCCGGGCCAGTTATGTTTATAAGATGTTATAAACAAACTTCCCATTCTGTCCTATGGGGAACAGGTAGCCTTGCAATAGCGAAAAACGATATTGGCCATAATTCGTTATCAGGACATGCCACATACACCAGGGCATGTCCTACCTTTCACATACACTGCACCCGGTCCACAGGGGTACCTTGGGCCTACCTTAGGGGTGGCCGACATGTAAGAACAGGGAAGGTGAGGGACTGGCAAGTGTGTGCACTGGCCAAGTAGACATGCCAGTTACAAACCGCTTGCAGACTCCACAATGGTGGGTCTGAGTTACTATTTCAGGGCTACTTACGTGGGTGGCACAATCAGTGCTGCAGGCCCACTAGTACCATTTGATTCACAGGACCTGGCAACCTGAGTGCACTTTACTAGGGACTAACAAGTAAATCAAATATCCAATCATGGAAACACCAATCCGTAACACAGTTTACCACAGGAGCATTTGCACTTTACCACTGATCAGCAGTGAGAAAAGTGTGCAGAAACCCTACGCCAGCAAAAACAAAGTCAAAACCGGGAGGTCAAAAAACAAAAACTCAGGGGAAACACGCCAAAAGATGCCAAGTCTAACAAGTGGCAACATATCTAGCCAACAGATTGCGAGCGCAGCAAACAAACACCTACATAGCTAAGATAAGACACCCTAGCAGCCACTGGCTGTTAGTGAAGCAAATAAAAGGGGCATCTTTATGGACTTCTATCAGTCAGCGAACACCAAGGGCACAGAGGACATCTCAGAAATTAAGGCATGCTTTGACACTACCAAAATACCACACATCTCCCAAACTTTGTGATTTGGATAGTCCCATTGAGGCATCAGGAGTAGTAAAAGCAATAAAAGAGATGCAGCCATTTCGGAACAACAGGGACCAATGATGAAGCAGATGTCCCTCTGATGATGAAGTCAGGAATGTACCCTAATAAATGTGGCTCATATAAGTCCATTGCTTTGCTCAAGAGAAATGTAAAGATTTTTACTAAAATTCTTACAAATAGATTAGATACCTTGATTCACTTCAAAGTAGTCCCAGAGCAAGTAAGTTTTATGAAAGAATGGCAGGGCTCTGACAATATATGGCAAATAGCCAATCTTATAGAAAAAGTGACACAGAAAAGTATCCCAGCTATTATGTGGTGTCTGGACAGCAAACGATGTTTGATAGGGTCTTAGCCAATGGGGCACTTTTAACACAGTTTAGCTTACAACAAAAATCAAAATGGGGCTGCATTCTATCACACCTACTTTTTGCATTGACAGTAGAGCCCCTTATGCAAAAAATCATGGTCAACGTAGCCATAAAAGGTATCCCATTTGGCTTGGAAGAACACAAGATGTGTTAACACTAACAGAACCCATGAGTTTGATGCAGGCCTTCCTGGAAGAACTTGACTTTTTTGTAGGCCTGGGAAGATCTCCTCGAAGTGCCGAAAAAAACTCCACCACGCTACTCAGAGTCCCATGAGTGGCGAAGTCCAGTACATCGCGCTGTTTGCGCTGATTTTTAGCACCAGGAGTTCCTCCCACCAGAGGGCACAGCTTCTTTCTGCCGCATGAGTAGATTTTCTACTCAAGCGGCAGCTTCCACAATGCGAGCATCAGCTTTCTCAACACGAATGGTAGTGACCTGCTGCGACCGCCTGCGTTCAGAAATTTCCCCGGGAGGTGGTCCAGTACGTGATTTCTCTCTCTTGAGCTCGCCAACTTAACGTTGGAGAGCCACGTGAGAGAAACAACCACACTCCGCATTACTTTGCTGAGTTTTTTGGAACTCCAGATGGAGCACGATGTGGGCAACACTCTGCCACCTCAGCTGGAGGAGCGAAATTCTTCGGGCCCATAATTTTTCCCACTATTTATAATATGTAACAATGTGTCATTTTCATAATACATCTGACACTGGTATGGATCTAGTTATCTTAGTCCTAAGTCTATAGTTCCTACCTCTGGCACTGCATCTGCATAAATCAAATAAGATACCATAGATCAGTGGGTCGTCACTGATGTGTACACATATGTGAATTACTACTAATGCTCAGGTTGTGAACATGTTTATGTGGGGTTCGGTACAAGAACAGAATCAGAATGGGCTCTGAGTTTCTGGCCGCAACAAACACCTTTCTCAATGATTTTCTTATGGGCACACAGGAGCTGCGGTGGATGAATTGATGCACCTGGTTAATAGAGGGTGGCATGACAGACTGTGGAGCACAACGGTAAACCTGAGGGCATCGTCACAAACTAAGGGGCATATCAGCAAAGCGGCACTATGAAATTATTGACGCATTTGCGCCTGTTTTCGGGCGAAAAGCGGCGATAATTTCATCGCCTTATCAGCAAAGACACGCTATCACGTGTTTTGCTGTCTTAGCGCCCGTCACAACAACGGCCCACTTTGCATCTCTAATGGGATGCAAAGTGGGCGTTCCGTCCTAAAATAACTGGAGAAATGTCGCTAACCGACATTTCTCCAACTATCAATGGGCACGCTTTCAAGCATAGCGATAAGAAAAGTAGCACTAACTGCGGTTATCGCTACTTTCCTTACGCCTGCTTTTAGGTTGACTTAGCCATGATATCCAATGGAAGGTGGATAATCATGGTTAAGTCTGCCCTGCCCTATCAGCAAGGTATAACTAAACGTTGTGCGATTATTGCTGGATTTCCAGCGATAATCGCACATTTGGCAGCTTGCGCCTGGAATTTTATCGCTTTTGAGATAAGCGTTGCTGATAGCACGCTATCTCAGGGATAAAATTCAGCGCTAGCCGGCAATAATTATTCTCGCACTAAGCGCGCTGAGCTATAATTATCGCCAGCACTTGCTGATATGCCCCTTAGATTTGTCACAACAACCTGGCAAGCGAATGTATAAACGTATGCAAGAGAGACAGTGACCTTCTCAGAGGTACCTGGGGCACAGGTGAGAATACAGAAAGCACTGGCACCCAAAAGCAAGCAGAAGACACACCAGTGTGCAGGGCTAGGATTATAAAAATGAGGCAGATGCTCGGAGCGATTTGGCAAGTTGATAGAGTCTGCAGTAGTGAGAATGAGCTGGATGTACCCTTCTTCTGCTGAAATCTTAATATCTCTAGGCAGTTTTTAATCTGGCTCTTGATATTAAACTTGCCTTTAGGCATAAACATAAAGCATCATGCCAGCCTTCAAATATAAACAAGTATAAGCATACCCTTCGTGGATTCGATAATAAATATTAAAAATACCGTGTCCCAAATTGGGAATAATTGAATCCACAGCAAAACCCAATGTATCCTTTGTTGAACGGCTTCTCAGCCAAATCAGTTTGCTAAAATAATTCATACGCCCACGGAATGTGCATAAAATAATTAGACGTGCTACAGTATACCAGCAAAATAACTCATTTGCTATTTGATATATCCATATGGATAAATAGCTTTATTAGCGGGAAAATAGCAAAAAAAATACCAGATTTCAAAGCCAGGAGCCTTTTTTCTCATACAACACAGAGAACCTCAGTTCTGAAGAGGGTCCTGAGAGAGATTGAAACGAAAAAGATCAAATTTATCTTTCAAAGAAAAAAGCAATCAGACCCTAAATTGGATGGCGCCTTCAAAGCAAGCAGGATAATGTATGGAAACTAAGAGGCTGCCCAAAAAAAAGACATGGAATAAAATAAAATGTGAAAATGGCTCACATGTTGAGTCAAAGTAGGGTGGGTTTTACATGATGAACACATTCCTTCTTCATAAGGAAATATTTGCAAAACAAAAAAGAAACTGAAGACCTTTAAAGTGGGGCCCACAGTGTTCAACTGCTGGCAAGACCAGCGCACAGGAGATAAATGATAGCCCATTTTGGCATGCACAAAAAGATTTTAGTGTTTTTTAGGGGGGAACAATATAGTTGATTAGTATTGTACTATAGAACTTACCTATTACCTATGCGACGGTGGCAGTCCAAATAAGACTAGGGCGGTTGGACCATCATTGCATCGCCACAACCGCTTGGGATCAGAGATTCCTGCCGGTGACGGGAGGTCGGAGGGCCGCAATATGCTTGGTGGTGCCCTGAGGCACTGCCACGCATTTTATGACTTTTCTCACCACCAGCGGTCGCATGGAGGTTCTTCCTCCATGAAACTGCTGGCGGAGAGGAAAGTAAGGGAGCCATACAGGCCCCCCTCTAGCTCCTGTGCACAGGGTGGATGCAGGGTGGCACATTTTGTGCCCCCCTTGTATTTTTGCACCCCCAGTTCCTGCACAGAAAGGAATACACAACATGGTGCATTCCTTCCTGCGCAGGAACCTGCACTGGTGGTCCCGTGGCAATGCAGTTTAAGGCTCACTATAAGCCTATAAACTGCACCACTGCGGGACCACCACATCGACCGCTCAACCACAAAAATACTTCTAATCGGGTGGGCGGCAGTGAGTTTCGGCAGTGCGGGAGTGTGGCAGTGGCATGCCTCCCGCTCCCGCACCACCAACACTTGTAATCAGGCCCGTATGCTAATGCTGTCATTAAATATTTGATTAACAGCTACAAATTAAAGCATCAGTTTTTATTGCCTAAAGCATCAGCATTCAGCAGTAAAACGTGCATTTTCTATCAGTACTTATTATTCAGAAAGGCAAATAATCTTGGTAAGGTTTACACAATGGAAGCAGGCCCCAAAAGAAGAAACTGGGGTATTCTCAACTGAGTTATGGGCCTTCCCAACCCTATTTATCAGTAACCCAACGCTTCTTTCATAGGTTGAAACCTGGGTGTGTTTGAACGGGCACAGCAGAGCACTTGGCAGAATTGTGTCTATCTTTGGGCTTCAGACATCTTATATCCCAGTAGCAAATGAGGGGCCCTAATTATTGACTGATATCTGATTACCAAATACACCCATTTGGCACTTGTCTCTCCTGGCAGTGTAGCGGAGAAGTCCCAGACTCACCCAGGCAGGTGGTGTTGGCTAGAAACAGAACACAGTAGAACATAAATATCAAACAATAAACCAAACCCCTGCCAGTGCTCTGCCTTTCTATAGAAAAGGAAATACTCTATTCTGCTTCACCATGCCATACTACACATATAATAACACAAATTAAGGTATCTACACAGTTCCATGGGCAATTATATGTCCGTGGCTAATAGTAATCGAGTCATTCCATTAGATTGAATGTTCACCCTTCCTCTTTGTGTGAAGGCCTCACTCCCACGGCCACATATTGCTGTCTGTTAAGCTGTACCAGTCCATGTACCCTGTTACCCTTGGTCTACTGACTGTACTCCCTTGGGATAATGCCTCCCTCAACTGTGGCTGTCCACCCCCTAGCCTATACTGACCAAAAGCCTTCTGGTGTAGTGATTCTCAGTTAAACTTATAGTTTCAGTAGTTTCTTTCAGACCTTACCTTTCCTTGGTAGATGCCACACATTGGATCGTGTGGTCATAGATAATGTGACCTCAGAATTGCCGTAAGTATGTTAATAGCTGCTCTGTAGCTCTTTTTTTGCCCCAGTTGGGAAAATCATTACATTGTGACCTCCAAGGGAGGTTATGCAGGGCCAACAAAGCATGCTACTCAAAATACACTAAGGGGCCCATCCCTAAAGAGTCAGGTGATTTGCACTTTCCTGCTTAGGTGCCCCTCATTGAATTTCATTGATTCATTTATTTTTGTGCACATTCCTCATTTAGAAATGTGTTTCATTTAGTATTAGTTGCACATATTCACCTTATAAAGTTGCTTTGTTCTAGGTTGATTGTACACCAATTGCTCATAAACTGTATATCAATGTGTTAATAAATCCGTTGCACATTTTAATAAATGTGCAGCAGAATTATTATGCTAATACTGCATTTTACATCACTAATCATGAGTTCTGACGTTTTAATAATGACAAGAAAAAAGTATTTACGTGTGATGCACAGGCATCTTTGGCAAAGGAACCCTTCAGCTTTTCGTGGGAACTTCAAGCAGAGCACACTGTATGCTGCTGGCATCTTACCTGACGGATACAGAATGGCCTTGCCATTCCTGTCTGTGCTTTCATTGCCCAAAACGCCAAGCTGCAGCCTCAGATCTGACCCTTGTAGCATATTGAAAACAACTTTATGAGGTACCAAAGGTGTTTGGACAAAAGATGGAGTAGAAAATATTGTGATACAAAAATATTGTGTTAAGAATATGAGGATGTCAAAAATATTGTCAGCAGGAATATTGAAGGTAGGCATATCATTTTAATTGTTGTTTTTAACATTTTTGTAAGAATTATCCAATTGGAAAATATTGCTGTATATAATACCATTTGTAGGTGTTGTTTTGTATGTATTTTATTGCGTGTGTCTGAATTTATATGTTTAAAAAAATATTTGTGTTATGGTACGATAGTTTATTAATTATGCATTTTTTGAAATTTGCATTTTTAGTTTTATTAATTTGTAAAAATTGTGTATATATTTATTGCAGTAGATGGATTTTGGGTTTATAGGGGATAAGGATAGGGAGATTTTTAAAAAGTGATTTATCTTATTTAAAGTTTATTATTTTAATAGTATGCAAATTATCATTAATCCATGTATAAATTAATGTTGTCACAATAATTTTTTTCTAAATAATAGTTTATCATTATTTTGATTGTATATAATAAATACATTAAATATAAAAGAATTATTGTCAATATTAAAATAATCAAAATTATAAAACATTGGTCAAATATAAAATATAACAATGATATATGTAATGGTGTAAAATAATTGTACAGTTTGTTTATAAAAAAAATAGTATATTTAATATTTTTGGGAAATCAATTGTTTAAAAAAGGTAAAATATTTCTAAGGATTTTTTCAATGTTGAAAATAATGATAGCATTGTAAATACATTTGTTGAAAATATTTTAAATGTTATATTGACATTTATTTAAATATTTTTAAAATTGTGTCTAATTAAATTATTAAAATAAGGAGTACATATGTATTGTTTAGGATATATTAATTTGTATTTTGTTGTGTATTTATATATCTGTCAAAAAAAGGGAACCAAAAAGGATCCTGATAAAGCCTACCTAGAAAAATATATGTATAAGTGCTTTATGAATTAATAGAGTACTACACTAGAAAAAACAATTATTTTTCTAGAGTCCCCTCACTCACCTAGGGTTGCCCCAGGGTGACATGCTTCATCATAGGGGTCCTCCCAGACATCTACTGTCTGGGGCGTGCTACAACTTAACGAAATACGCAGGAGCACTTTTTATATTTTGTTCAACTATGTGTAGTGATGTGTTGTGCAGTGCTGTGTGGAGTGAAAAGTGAAAGTAATTCAATAAAAATTACCTGGATAGTGAGCCCTAATTTTATTCTGCTCCTATCCGGTAAATGTACTTAAAAATGGGGCTAGTAATAGAGTACAGTAACGTTATGTGTGCCTGTCCCTAATTACTTGGTCGACATGTTTCGTGGTTACCCCAACCACTTCCTCAGGACCATACAAGGGCCAGCCTTGCGTGTACCACTCCGTGTTTTTACAGACAAACAACTAATTTGTACTGTTTTTATACCATTGGTTTTTTAAAAATACATACGATTCCCATGTTTATCTGGATTTCTTAGATGTACTGGGTCGTAGTTTCTGTATGAAAATACAATGACATATAAGGATTAGTTGCACACCCAAGTCCACAGATTGATGTGGACTAGGGATCTTAATAACTTTACATCTCTTTTACATGTCCGAAAAACCTTGTATTTCTTGAAAAGTAAAAGTGCATATTTAATAAGTGCTTTTGGTGAATAAAGTGAAAAACACATAGACATATGCGCACATATATACAGAACACATGGTTACGGTAGGTTGCATCAATAAAACCTACTTTAATGGAGGTGTAATTCTACTCCATGGTGTTGCTGGGGCAGAGAGGCTCTAGACATCTAGGACATGATATAAGAATGTAAGTTAAGCGCAAGTGGATCTTACTAATAGATTCCAGAGAACCAATCATAAAGATTCGTCAAAGTATTTTGCTTCTTCTTCAACTTACTTGTCTAGATTGCACCATCAGCCTTTAAATCTATGAGCTCCCAGGAACACCGCATATTGTTGTGTCCCTGTCGGTGCTCGCTTTTAAATGTTTCTAGTGGCGGGAAAATTAGAAAACAATTCTCAGGTGTGGCCGCCCGAGTGGTATTGGGCGCCATCTTACAATGGTGAATCAACATGCACTTCTTGATTGTGACACAATGTAGTTTGTATATTACCAACCACCTAAGAACATAAAATGTAGTTCTTAAAGAATTGTTGTAGTGTATTTCAAGATCATCATGGTTGTACTCAACCCAAAACCATGTTTGTACTTGTCAGCCGGAAAAGAGTGAAAAAATGATTATTCATTCGTTCGAGTGATTTTTTTAGGGCGCCATCTTGGAATGGTAAATGGGTCATTCTTTTTAGTGGCTAGTGGCTACTAACGCAGGATGTTATTCGTAAAGGTGAATTTCTTTCTAGAATGAGTTTTTATACCCTGATTCTTACTGATAAAAATGTTATAAACATAATTCTTGTGCTAACTAGGTAGAATATGAGACAGAGGTTGTACTTGTCAGCCAAGTAATTTTTAGGCGCCATCTTGGAGTGGGGAACGGATCATTCTATTTAATGGCTAGTGGCAATTCACCTTTACGAACAGGAGGAAAAACCTGCCTTCCTATCCTCCAACTCCCTTTCCTTTGTTGTGGTGTATTTATATATTACATGTTTATGAAAACATTTTGTAACAAAATTTCGATAAAGCAATTTTTAATATGTTTAATATTGGAATAAGTTCTGTTGTTGGAAATACATTTTCTAAAATGTATTATTATTGTTAATATATTTAATTTGAAAATTAGTTTGATAGATTTTGTTATTTTATGATTTTTATTTTTGGAGTATTTTATATGTTACTATTCAATGTTTAGGAATAGTAATAAATATTAATGAACTGTATATTGATTATTAATAGTGACAAACATAATTTTATATGTTAATGTTTAATTATAAATATGTAGGTTTTGAGTTAGGGCTATTGTGTTTTTTTAACTAAGTTTTATTTTATTTTACAGATCACAAATTATGTGTGGGTATAGACTATTGATTGTGTATTTAAAATATTTAGTGAGTAGCACCTTACATGGAATGTTTTACATTGCAGTGGAAATCTTACCCAAATTGGTTTGTATTGGAGTGAGAAAAGTAAATGTCACCCCCTTAAGTGACCAACACTTTCCCCAAATTGGTTTATGTTTGAGTGGCAATATTAAATATCACTTCTTTTGTGTCCAACACATTCACCAAATTGAGGTAGATTGGAATGGTATTAGAAAATGTCACCCCTTTAGTGTCCAACATTTCACCAATTTCGTTTAGATTGGAATGAGAATAGTAAATGTCACCCCTTTAGTGTCCAACACCTTTCTCAAATTGGTGTACATTGGAGTGAGAATAGTAAATGTCACTCCTTTTGGGTCCAACACCTTTCCCAAATTGGTTTAGATTGGAGTAGTAATAGTAAATGTCAATCCTTTAGTGCCCAACTCTTTCTAAAAAGTTGTGTATGTTGAAGTGGGAATTGTGAATGCCTCCCCTTTTGTGTCCAACACCTTCCCCATATTTGTTTAAATTGGAGTGTGAATGGTAAATGTCACCCCTTTAGTGTACAGCACCTTCCCCAAATTGGTATAAATTGAAGTGGGAAAAGTAGATGTCCCCCTTTTTGTCTCTAATACCTTCCCAAAATGTGTTAGGGTTTAACAGTTTCTTTAAAATGATTTTTATTGGAGTGTGATTATTTAATTTAATCAGCTTAGGTGCCGATTCCGATCCGGTAAAAATATTTCTCGTACGACTCGTATCCGTATTTTTTTACGTACAAGTCGTACAAGTCCCGTACAAACGGCCAAGTACGATTCGTACTGTCAAATTACATACGAATTGCCTCGGGAAAAGTCTACGAGACGTCCCCGGACAGATTTACGTACGAGTCATAAAACTGAAGTCCAAGCGCACAAGTCCGATCCGTACCGGCGTTCCGAATCCCCGGTACACTTGGGCACGGGGTACGAGTCGTACGGACCCCCACCCCACCCGCACATTTACGCGCTGTACCCCAGCACCCGCGTATGTACGCGCCGTACCCCCACCCCAGCACCCGCGTATGTACGTGCCGTACCCCCCACCCCAGCACCCGCGCATGTACGCGCAGTACCCCCACCCCAGCACCTGCGTATGTATGCGCTGTACCCCCCACCCCAGCACCCGCACATGTACGTGCCGTACCCCCCACCCCAGCACCCGCGCATGTACGCTCCATACCCCAGCACCTGCGTATGGTCGCGCCGTACCCCCCCACCTCAGCACCCACACATGTATGCGCCGTACCCCCACCCCAGCACCCGCGCATGTACATGCCGTACCCCAGCACCTGCGTATGGTCGCACCGTACCCCCCCACCCCAGCCCCGTACTCGGACGCACCGTACCCCAACACCGTACCCCAGCATCCCCCCATGTATGCGTCATACCCCAGTACACGCGTATGTAAGCGCCGTACACCCCACCCTAGCCCTGTACTCGGACGCACCGTACCCCAACACCGTAACCCAGCATCCCCCATGTACGCGCCGTACCCCGGCACACGCGTATGTAAGCGCCGTACCCCCACCACAGCACCCGCATATGTACGCCCCGTACACCCCACCCCAGCCCCGTACTTGGATGCACCGTACCCCAACACCGTACCCCAGCATCGCGTATGTACGAGTCGTACAACACCATTGCATATGTGAACACTGAACAACAACATAGCCATGGACGCACCTTACCTACACGAAAAAGACTCGTACTGAACCAGGACACTGTAAAACAGCACAAGGACCGTCAATTCGACTCGCACAACACCACAAAACACGTCTACAGGACAAAAAACAAATAAAAGACTGACCTGGCACATCCAAACAGTCAAACAGAGGCCCAAATCACAACCACCTCTTATAACACACCCACCAAAAGTTCAAACACAGCCACACCCACAAATGGACCAATAAAAAGGGCCCACAAACACAAACCATGAGCCTTTGCAACAGACTCACTGCTGACAGACATCACACACAAACAACTGCACCCATACACCTTAACTCACACACCTTCACACAACCTCCTTCACACAGACCCCCTCTACACATACACACACACCTACACCTTCACACCCACACACCCACAACCATCCACACCCACACCCCACACCATGCCCACAGACAAGAATCCAAAGTTCACAACGGCTGAGCTGGACATCCTTGTCAACGAAATCATTTGAGTCGAGCCACAGCTCTTTGGAACATTGGTCAGACAGACCAGCATATCCCAAAAAACTAGCCTGTGGCAGAAGATCGTCGATCGGGTGAATGCTGTTGTGCCCATCTGAAGGACGAGGAATGAATGTCAAGCCAGGTGGTACAATCTGTGCAGGGCAGTCAAGCGCAAAATGAACGAGGAATACGCCCAGAGTAACATCACAGGAGGTGGGCTGCCCCGCAGACCGGTACATTACCATCCCTGGGAGGAGAAGGTGATGGCCCTGCTTCCGCCGGTGGGAGTACACTGAGTCGAAGGAGTCCGAGAGCCTGGTGAGTACACAAACAACTCATGTAACATGGGGGGAATGGCATCCACACCCCAACTACAACAAATGCACTCACCTACCCCCAAGCCCTCACCTGACACAACCACACTCTAAACAACGCTGAGGCCACTAACATGAGTATGACCCATTTACAAAGCAAGGCCATGCCATGTCCCAGCCTACACAAACCACAAACCCAAGACAGGATGTCCGGGATGCTGGGAGGGTGGGGATCACTAAACATATAGTAAAACTCAGAAACAGACACCGATGCCCTCAGCCCATATGGCCCAGGTACATACCCATGCACCATGTGCAATACACAGGGACTGCCAAAGTACTGACAAGGTAGCTGACACTTGGCCCTGCTGTAGGCAGCACAAGGCCCTACCGTGACAACTGCAAAATCTAACACAAACACAACCAGCTCAGATAACTAGGACAGGAACTCACACTCACTGACATGGCAGCATGCGCCATGGGGGGACAGATACATCACCTGGGAGACCAACCGCAAAATCACACTGAACCCACCAGCAGGCACCGTCAATCAATCAACAATCGATCTGGGAACTTGTAAGGCGCACAACTTACCTGTGAGGGTCTCAAGGCGCTGAGGGGGGGGGGTTACAATACTGCTCGAAGAGACAGGTCTTGAGGAGACATCAGAAGGCAAGTAGGTCTTGGGTCAGTCGTAGGTGGGTTAGGAGGGTGTTCAAGCTCCTTGCGTCAAGGTCGGAGAAGGATCTGCTGCAGGCGGGCGTACGTTGGATGCGGGGGACAGCTGCGAGGGCGAGGATGCCGGAGCGGAGCTTGCGGGTGGGGGTGTAGAAGCTGAGTCTGATGTGCAGGTAGGCATGTCCATGGGTGTGGAGTGCCTTGTGTGCGTGGCTGAGGAGCATACAGGTGATCCTCTTGTCGATGTGGACCCAGTGCAGGTCTCTCAGGAGGGGGGTGATGTGGCTGTGGCTGGGGGCGTTGACGATCACTTGTGCCGAGGCGTTGCAGAAGCGTAGTATCCGCCGTTGGTGTGTGGATGGGAGTCCTGCGTAGAGTGCGGTGGCGTAGTCCAGTCAGCTGCTGACGAGGGCCTGTGTCACTGTTCTACTTGTTTAAGTGGGGATCCACCAGTAGATCCGGCAGAGCGTGCGTAGGGTGTCGTAGCAGGAGGAGGAGACGCCGTTGACCTGCTTGGACATGGAGAGGGAGGATGCAAGGATCAATCCTAGGTTGCGTGCGTGTTTGGTGGGTGTCAGTGATGTCCCCAGAGCGATTGGCCACCAGGAGTCGCCCCAGGCTGAGTGTGTGGTTCCCAGGATGAGGACCTCCGTCTTGTCCGAGTTCAGTGTCAGATGGCCACTCCACATCCAGTCGTCTATGGCCCTCAGACCCTCGTGGATGTGTGTCTTGGCAGTGTGAGGGTGCTTGGTGAGGGAGAGGATGTGCTGGGTGTCGTCGGCGTAGGAGATGTCTTAGAGGTTGTGGTGGCGGACCACTTGTGTGAGGGGGGCCATGCAGATGTTGAACAGCGTCGGGCTGAGTGATGATCACTCACCCCTCACACACCCCCAGGGCAGCCAAGGGAGTCACACACTCTCACAATTGACATGTGACACAACAAGATCAAGCCTCAGCCAAAAAAGCATCCAAGGCCAAATGCGACATGTCAAACATCATGGATAACTTTTCAATCTGTCCCCTGCAACATACCCATCCACAAGTGAACATTGATGTGAATGCTAGGCACATACAACTACCTGGAGGAACTGTGGCAACCTGAACATGTATGAAACATGGATGTCGCATGAAAATGCATTAACATTGTCTCCCTCTCACACACAGGGCAACATCATGGATCTCCTCCCAACACTGGGGGGGAACAATCACAGGCCCAGGCTCGGCAGGAAGATAATCCCACCGACAGCGACGACTCTCAGCACTCTGTGGATGACCCCAACCAACCTGGACCCTCTGGTGCCCCAGCCCCTGCAGCACCTGCGTCAGGTACATCTGTGCCAACCACCACCCCCATTCTTGCCACATCCCAGGAGACACCCAGGAGCCCTGCCCGCACAGAACAACTGAGCCAGTCTGACCTGGAGGGACAAGGTTCTCCGGCCACCCAGGAGGAGGCAGACAACCCTGCAAATGCCATCCCTCAGGGGTTCGGTAGACCTGATGTGCCCACAACGGCAGGCCAGGCTCGTGTGGGCAGGGGTGGTGGGAGTGGAGGCAGGCGGAGGCGCGAACCTGACCTGCCAGCTGAGGGAACCGGTATGTCACACATACGCCACATCTTGGAGACATACCGGCGTGAAACCAGGAGCATCAGCCAGGTAGTGGGGACCCTCAACGAGATTAGGAACCAGCAGGCCGAGCAACACGCCAGTCAACAACAACACCAAGGACGGATGGAGGCAAGACTGGCTGAGCTTCTGGCGGTGCAAATGGACATAAGCCGTTCACTCCATCAGATCGCCGACAACATGGGCAACCCTCCCTGTGCCACCAGGCGAAGACCAGCACCAGCCACAGGGAGGGAGGAGGAGGAGGATTCATCCGACGGAGCATCCCAAGCATCGTCAATGCCTGCATCGGAGGGTCCTGGAGGAAGGTGGGTCGTCCATGGAAAAGACCGTGAGAGGCAGCGGACCATCCACATCTCCCAGGTCACCTGGCCTGGCACCTGGCCCTCTCGCGCAACAGCAGCACCTCATACAATGACATTCTCTGCCACATGGACTTGCTGGTCACAGTCTGACCAATGATGACCAACACTGTGGTCTGGACTCTGATGACTCCAACTTGCAAGGATGCCATCTCCCCCTGTGAACTTTGGATTCCATGCACACTGTATAGCACCTATTTGTCCACACTAAACAGGCCCCCCACCGAGAATAAATCTCCTTTTCTACAATTACATGTTGCATTCATTTTGCATGAGTACACAACCTACGTGTGGGGAAATGTCAAACTAGGCATGAGTGTTGAACTAACTCCAGCCATCCATACACTGGAATCTGAGTCTGGGACAGGACACACATGGGTCACAATGTATCATACTATACAGACATGGAGCACAATACTCACCCGTGATGGCCTGAAGCTGCTGAGGGGGGGCATGCATTACTGTGCGGACAGACCAATTGGGAAGAGTATCCTGAAGGCGTAGAGGTCATGGCTCATGTGGATGTTGCCGGGGAGGGAGTAGTAGTTATGTCTTTCCAGGTGGAAGAGCTATGTCCAGCATGCTGGAGTACGGTGGATGTGAAGAATGGTGGCCAGGGCAAGGTTGGATGCACGGAGTTGGCACAACGGGGTCTCGGATGACAGACGGCCAAGGTTGGTGTGGGCTCTGGGGTTGTGTCCTGCCTCCTGAGTGTGGGTGAGGAGTCTGAAGGTCATCCTGCAGCACACAGTGATACATTGCAGCTATCTCTGGTGGACGGTGAGGTGGCTGGGGC
Source organism: Triturus cristatus (assembly GCF_964204655.1). Taxonomy (NCBI): domain Eukaryota; kingdom Metazoa; phylum Chordata; class Amphibia; order Caudata; family Salamandridae; genus Triturus; species Triturus cristatus. Next base: position 560,447,828 of record NC_140588.1, read on the forward strand.
GCATGATGTTGAAGCTGAGGTGTGCACATGCAGCCTGGATGTGGACTGGTTTCCCGGATGTTAGGATGTACTTGCTCCGTAGAGGGCGGGGCAGTAGTTGACACGGCTGGTTTTGTGCTCCTGGGGCATGGTCTGTCTTTCCCTGGAGTGGATCTATCTGTGGATCATGTGCATCATGCAGAGGGTGTTGCACCCTGAGGTACAGATGCTGGTGATTAGCATGGTAAATGTGAGTGACAATTGGGTGCATGTGCATGTGCAGGGCTCTTGCGGGTGGGACACAAGCAGTTGAGCCACCTGTAAGGGGACAATCCTCAGATGATTACCTCAGTCCAGTACAAGTTCAGCCTCAGGTGGCTGATGTTCAGCCATCCTTTAATGGATCTCATGCCTTCTTTAATGTTGGAACTCTCAATGGCTGCGTCTTTGGTGAGGGTGAGGAGCACCTGGCTGTCAATGGCATACGAGCTGATGAAGAGGTGCTGTGTGCATGTGATGCCGGTGAGGGGGACCTGGACACATTGAGGATTGACACTCTGAGAGATGATACCTGGGCCATGTTCCACATTATGCCACTATACTACATGCTGAAGGCATGAGTCCCACTCCCATGGCATTGCTGGTGTACGGAGCCGGTGGGGAGTAGGAGGGACATTACCTGGTTGCTGTGACAGGGCCTGGAAGGCAGGGCAGCGCTGTGTAGGCATTTGGAGTTGCACAATCATCATGCAAAGGTGTCGTGTGTGCGTCTATGGTATGGCTGAGAGCAGGCAGTAGCTCCTTGGATGGACAATGCTTGGAGGGTGGCTGCAACATCAGACTGTAGTGTGATGTGGGTCATGTGAGGACATGAGGTTCGTGCAATGTGCACGTTGCATGTGCTTAAGGTTCAGCCTTTAGCACCGCGTGTGCGCAACAGTGGCACAGACAAGCTGATGCCAGACAAATGAATGGGTGGAGGGAGGAAGGGAGGATGTCAGAAAGGACTACTGCAACAGGTGTATGTAAAGGAGGAGTGTCCGGTTTCCCATGGCACACCCAGAGACAATGGATGCACAATCCCCAAAGATGACTGACACCGGATCATTAAACTGAAGGACGAGCTGCGCACAGGATACACACCCTCAGCAGGTGTTGACGGTCTGTTGTGGCAACCAACATGCCCAAATACATACACAACCATGGACATCATGCACAATGGATATTCTAATCCCTGAAGAACTGCATGCATGTTGCTAAACTACACATAGACTCATATGCCCAATCTTTGACAACTATGCCAGAGATGCTGCATGCAAAGTGGCAAGAGACCAGCATTGACAGAGATGAGGCACCTTGGAGGGTGAGGTACACCTTTATTACTCAGGTTCACACCTAGGGAAATGCATCAATAGGAACAGACTCACAGGTCATTTGGCAGAACATGTGGGACCTACACTGGACACCCCCTTCACAACACAGATGCTGTAAATCCATTGAACTGGCACACAAGTGAAGTGTGTGAGCCAAACACCCCCTGCTGCACACAGAGGGGCTTCAATTCCCCACTTATCCTCTCATGGGCTGTCCCACACTATGTCCACCCGTAGCATCCCGTATGTTTCAGAGGGAAGTTGTACACACATTGATGCCTTCATCAGAATCCACTGTCCCATCACAGATGACTGCTACGAAGGGTGACTATCAATACATGGGAGTCATGCAACATGTCATGTGCCCCATGGTGAGTCGACATGTATGTATAGTAACACAACATGCACAGGAGCAGTGCCCACACATTACAAACACCTACCAACACCAAAATGCTGTGCAGCAATCCTTAACCAAATAGAGTTTTCACCATGTCCGTGCATGGGACGCTGATTCAGCACACGTTGCAATACTCATGAGGAATAGCGGGAGCCCAACGATGACCCGAACAGACAGCATGCCAAACAACCTGGGGATGACAGACCCATAAGAAGTCAGGCAAGAGATTGTTATCCGCATGCATGGTAATTAACTCTACAGGAATAAGTCTGTCACCATGCTATATTACAATTGAGTGTCTAAGCTAAAATGTGTGGAAGGACATCATCACTCGAGTGACACATCTGAACACACATCCAAGTCACTTAGCATACAGTCAGCTGGACACACACATTGCAACACATGCCACACAAGGCTCCAGCCGTGCACACTCAGACCCATGGACTCACCATTATGAGAAGAAGCTGCGTATTAGCTGACTCCGGATGTCGTCCTCCTCCTCATCGTCACTTGCCTCGTGACCAAGCCCTTCATCCTCCATGGGTGGATGTTCCTGCTCATCCGGATCCAGGATGAGTGGCACAGCCTTCTCCACTGCCATGTTGTGCAGCATGCAGCACACGAGGAAGATCTTGCAGGCCTTCACCGGTGCATATGGGAGGGACCCGCCTGTCTTGTGAAGGCACCGGAATCTGCTCTTCAGGAGGCCAAACGTCCTCTCAATCACTTGCCTGGTCTGCCCATGTGCGTTGTTGTAACGGTGATCTGCAGCTGTTCTGGGGTTGCGGAGGGGTGTCATCAGCCATGGCATGTTAGGATAGCCAGAGTCCCCTACATGGAAACATCATGTAAAGAGGTGGGTCAGGAGATGCCGTAAGATAATAAAATAGTGCTAAACAGAGGACAAACAAAGTATACCCACCAACAAGACATGCTTGTTCGTTGTGCAGCCCCAGCATCATTTCTGGCACCCTGCTACACCTCATGATGTAGGCATCGTGTGCTGACCCTGTAAAACGTGCACAGACATGGGAAATCAGCATGTTAGCAAGACACACCACAAGGGCATTTATAGAGTGGTAATGTTTATGGTTGCGATAGGCCACCTCCTGTGCCTGTGGTGGTACCAAAGCCACATGTGGCCCATCAATAGACCCTATGACATGGGGCATCCCTCCCAGGGCATAGAACTCACCCTTGACACCTGTCAACTGCTCACGAGTTGGAAAATGGATGAATTCATCCAGGTGCTCCAACATGGCTTCTAAAAAATCATGCAGGACACGGCTGAACATGGTCTGTGTCATGCCACCCACATCAGCTATGGTGAATTGAAACGTACCGGTGGCAAAAAAATGTAGGGCTGCCATCACCTTCATCTTGGGGGTCAGCGCAGTAGGATACCTGTGTCACGGTTGGAGGTGTTGTTCAAGCTTTGCGGTCAAGTCCTCAATCAACTGTTGCGAGAAGCGGTAACGTCTTATGCAGTCACGTTCCCTCATGGCACCCAAGTCTGGCATTGGTCGGGGGAGAGGCGGTGCCCTGCAGATAATTGGAAGGAAGAACAAAGAGTGAGTACCTAACAACATCAATGTCAATGAACTGAGCACATGCTCAACTGCTACTACACATCAGCTAAATACAGAGTCAGGTCTGTGCTACACATCCAGGACACGTATGGCAGCCAGGTGATACTCCTACGACAAGCCACCTACACCCGTTGATAGTCACGTTCTACATGACATGGCCCGGAACTAGCTGTGGGCCAGTGTAAGTGAACAGCCAGAGACATCACAGGAGTGACATACATCCACAAATCTGCATTGGAAGGATGTCATCTCATACAGACTGCTGGCGGCAAGCTAGACGCACAGGTCTCATGTCATTGGAAATGTACAGATCATACACATAGCAATGAAGGGGTACACGTGAAAAACAAAAACACAGACATGCATACGGCGCAGATATGTCCTCATGTCATAAAATCATCTTTGAAGCATCCAGACACACGTAACGTGTGAATCCACATGTGGCATAGTGTGCGTATATGTGTGCCATGCCCATCTACACACAGACACATGTTGGATGCAGCAACAGCAGATGCAGTTGACGGAACAACTCCAGCAAGCTCATGGGAACACATGACACACACAGGACATGTTCACATTGGGGCACGCTGTTACTTAGATGTCAGGTGTTAGTGTCCCTGTCCCTGGCATCAGGGAACATTTGCGGGTGTTGGTGACTGTGCCATACCAGTGATGCTGTGCTTGACACGTTTGTACTACATGCACACATGTGCATTGTGGGAAGTGTGCCACATACTGCCCCATCACACATGACATGTGTACACAGGTCATCACACATCTATTGTGCTAAAACATGAGGAGACATGTGCCACATCACTGCCTGACACACCTAGGCCCTGCACATGTAGGACTGGAATGACTATGACTTGATGTACAGCCGTGCACGAGTCTGACACCTCCATTCTATTTGTGTGCGCCTCCTATCACCTGTGTAAGCTGTAAAGCGCACCGTACACACGCTCTGAGGGCGTGTGAATGGTCCGTATCATCACATTGTTGTTCCCGCCGGAGAACGGGTGTGTGTACGGACCGTACACACGTACGTGTATGACTAGTGTGTACACGTACGTGTACGACCAGTGTGTACACCTGCGTGTACACACTGGTCGTACACCTACGTGTACACACTGGTAGTCCATGTATGTGTACGCCCTGGTAGTCCACACACGTGTATGACCAGTGAGTACACGTACGTGGACTACAAGGGCGTACACGTACATGGACTAACAGTGTGTACACGTACGTGTACGACCAGTGTGTACACGTACGTGGACTACCAGGGCGTACACGTACGTGGCCTACAAGGGCGTACACGTACGTGGACTACCAGTGTGTACACGTACGTGGACTACCAGTGTGTACACGTATGTGGACTACCAGGTCGTACATGTATGTGGACTACCAGTATGTATACGTATGTGTTCGGCCAGTGTGTACACCTACGTGTACGACCAGTGTGTACACGTACGTGGACTACCAGTGTGTACACGTACGTGGACTACCAGGGCGTACATGTACGTGGACTACCAGTGTGAACACATACGTGGACTACCAGGGCGTACAGATACGTGGACTACCAGTGTGTACACGTACGTGTACGACCAGTGTGTACACCTACATGTACACACTGGTCGTACATGTACGTGTACGCCCTGGTAGTCCACGTACGTGTACACACTGGTAGTCCACGTACGTGTACACACTGGTAGTCCACGTACGTGTACGCCCTGGTAGTCCATGTACGTGTACACACTGGTAGTCCACGTACGTGTACACACTGGTAGTCCACGTACGTGTACGCCCTGGTAGTCCATGTACGTGTACACACTGGTCGTACACGTACGTGGACTACCAGTGTGAACACGTACGTGAACTACCAGGGTGTACACATACATGTACGCCCTGGTAGTCCACGTACGTGTACACACTGGTCGTACACATAGGTGTACACACTGGTCGTACACTACGTGGCTAACGCAATGTGCAACTGGTGCGGTAGGAGTACGTGTGAAACGCACCGTACCTGTGTGTGGATAGCTAAATTACATAGGGACACATGAGGGACAAGTGTTGGGGCCTAAATGCATGCTGGTTGTCATGGATACCGATTTTCAAGTTCAAATTTTCAATCATGTGGCCTGGAATAGGCAGTTGGCAACTAAATACAATGTTGCAAAGTGGTTGTTGACTTCACATCATGCTCAAATTTTGAACCATGCAAAGGCCCTCACTGGGGTATGTTTAAAGGGATTGGAGGAAACGTAGGATGCAAATGAGACTGACCAATCACTCTGTACTCCTGTAAATGAAACAGCCCAGCAAGGCAGATATAAGTCAGCCAGAACCCATAAGAGGGCACTTGCCTGCACTACCGTACACTCGACACCACTGCTGCTGCTTGTGATTCCTCTGGCACCATGTCAGGGACTGTGGAGAGGGCCCAGCCTTTCAGCCATGAGGAGAATGAGGCATTGCTCGATGTAATCCTCCCACAGTACCCCAGCCTGTATGGGAAACCAGGGGAGCAGGTGAGTGCTGACTCCACTAGCTTTGACTGTGCCCCTTTTTTGTGACTGTCACTTCTGGCATTGTGTCCAGGTGTGACAGACATGCAATGTTGTTTAGCGTGGGTCCCGGGGGGGAATTGCTTATGTCTCCCATGCAGAGCATGATGTAGTTCCTGTGTGCACTCCTCACTTGCATTGTGCTTACTGTGACATTCACTGCATAGTGCATTGCACATTCAGCCTACCCAATCCTTATGCCGATTTTTGTCCTATTGTCCAGAGGTGATTCCCTGGCCCCCCCGGTGTGACAGGTGACTGTACCCACAGATGTGTGTGAGTTGAGTGGAGCTGTGGTGAGAGTGTACAAATGATGTTTACGCCCCCTGGACATTGATGTGTGTGAATGCTCCTTGTCATGTGGGTGAGTGTCTATGTGGAGTGTTGCACCCCAGCTGCATGGAGAAGGCAACAGCTCCACCCATCTGAGGGGTTTAACTAAGCCCTGCAGAGTGTCTGACTTGCTGAGCTAGCACCACACCTGTGACACCCCACAGGCAAGTGGCACATGTGCAGAGTGAGGTTTGTATCCGCTGTTGCCAATTGCAGGTGATTGATCTGTGCCTGTGTGTGTCTGTGTACTCTGCTGAGGTTGCGTCAGTGGCCTGGGGCATGTGACTGCTTGGAGGTGCTGTCCATCAGCCTGGTGTTGCATATGATGCACAGCGTGTGCCATGATCATGGAGTGTGTTGCACCCCTCATGCCACCTGTGTACTTTATATGCCATGTACTGCTTTGGGGCTTCCACATAGGCTAATGTCCCTATGAGAAAGGTGCAATTGGTTGCCAGCATAATATGCCCTGTTCTAAATATCAAAGATGTTCAAATTTGTGTCTCTGTGACATGGAGCAGGTGTAGTGATGTTGTCTCACTTTGTCATCCTCACCGGTAACTGCCTACGCCAAGGGGGAGATATGGAAGCAGGCTGTCAGGGCCGTGAGATCTGTGGAGGGTCGCAGTCGGCGCCTCGCCCAGGTGAGGAAACGCTGGCAGGACATCTGGTGCTGGACCCGGAGGATCGCCCGGTGGCAGCTCAAAGACTCACCTCTACACAAGCACGGCGGGGGCCGACGACTGACCCAACAGATGAAGCGTGTCCTGGCGGTGGTCTTCCCTGAGTTGGATAGGCGGTTACAGGAGATGCAGGAAGGGGGTAGATACATGTGTGTTTGTTGTGTGTCACCAGCTTTTGGAAGTGCTCAGTTGCCTGGATACACAGTGAGGGTTAATTTGTGCAGTGCATATCATGTTCCCCAAAGTCAAACGGGGCTGTTCCTCCTCCCTTCCCCTAAATGACATGTGTTCCCTGGTCTGTGTGTAATCACTATTGCACATGGTCATCTAGGATGCCAGTTAATCCAAGTGCACATTGCTTTCTGCATCATGTGGGGGGGGGGTCTGAGACATGTGTTGTTACCTTGCCTGTGCCCTGTACTGTGCAGTCATTTGGGTGTCCATGTTAGTTGGCACTGATGCTGAGTCTCAACATAGGAGTGTGAGTTTTCTAATGCACAGACTTGCAGCATGCATTAACAATGTTGTGGCCTCAGACATGATGTGCATGTGAGGGAGATATGCATAGTGCAGGGACGGTAGCTCAGGTTACAGTCAGATAATTCCAGGACAATGGAGCTGTGTTCCCACTACAGTCCCCTAAGACACCCTTGCCTCTGAATCATGTGTGTCATCCAACACTGTGCCCATTCTCTGTGTGTTCAGCATAGTTTGGCCTCTGTGGCATAGTTCCCTGCCCTCATTTGTATTTCTCTGAAGTGTGCTACATGTGCCCATTGTACATGCTGACCCCATTTAGCTAGTGCATCCTCACACTGGGCAGTGCCTGTGTATCTATGTACAACTATCTGTTGATGGTTGTTGGTCACAAATATGTGTTGGCCGCCTCACAAGGTGATGTGGAGTACATTTAGGAATTTGTGATGCACATTGGAGTAAACCCAGATTAAGAGGTGTCACTTCTTGATCTGTCTCAATTACATTGTCTCAGGTATGAGGGCTTTGTGCGTGCAAGGCCTACATGTCCAAACCTTATGTCTCCTTGCCGTGTCTGACCTGTGTGTGATAATTGTCTGGACAGACACTCAACATGCAGTAACCCTGTCAGGTTTTGCTGGGTTTAATGTTTGTGCTTTGCAGCATGTGTCCAAAATGGAAATACATGGCTCATGCACATCCATTTTTGCCACCAGTGTGTGAGCGAGATGCCACGTAGTTTGGTCTGTGTGTGCTGACATCTGTGTGGACATTCTTTCTTGCCATGAGGGTGTCTCCTCAGTGCAGGTGCTCCTTATCCAGACACATTGCAGGCCCATTAGCTAATGCATTGTCCTGTGTATGGACATGACAGGCAGTGGGTCAGATGTGTTGCCAACTGTGTCATCATGGTACGGATGGCCATGTGACAGGTGGCATGATTCAAGTTTTCAGTCAATAAGTATTGTACCTTGGCACTCACTACACTTGTCATCATGTCTCAATTTTTCCTATGCTTATTTTTGCTAGTTGGTTCTGAAGGCCAATATTGTGCCTGCATGACAGATGTCTCCCAGGGAAGTGCAAAACAAAGTACTTTTACACTTTCCGTGGACATGCAGGCACATTTCACTGGAAGGCACAGTTTGATTACCACTTGTCTTCTGAATATACCTATCCATGTTCACACAGTATGTTTGCATGTGTGTAAGTACTTGGTTGTTGCTGATACAAACTTACGAGTGTCGAGTCATCCAGACCACCGTGGTGCCATGTATATGTACTTACTGATACCCCATTTCTTATTTACAGTGGCTTTTTTTAATTTGGCTGCCAGCTCATACAATGACTGTGTAAAAGTATTTTTGTGTGCACATCATTGTGTGACTTCTGTCATGCAGGCATATGTGTCTTCTGTTCACAAAGTGGCACATTCACACATTCTAAACATGTACATTGTGTAAAGTGTTGTGAGTCCCAAGGAATTGCAATGTTTTTGGCTATGGTTTCCTAAGTACTCACAGGTCTCAGAGTGTGGGGACACCTTCAGTATTGAGGTGTGTTATTTGGCCTTGGGTGCACCAATACTGTTTCGTTCACAGTGACCAAGAGGTGGCATGGATTCATATTCTTGCTGTGCTCAACTGTCCCCAGACACTAGCTTCTCAGTATAAATCAATATCAAGTTATTTGCTGTTGTGTCATGATCTCCATTGTTTCCAAGTGTCATGGTGGGTCAACCAACTGGGGAGTGCAGGGTTACATATGTGCGGACTATTCTAGATGTTACTCATGATGCATTTCCTGATATGCACTGTGACATTTTAATTGGGACTCATGTGTCTGTTGTATACAGGTGACTGATTATTTTCTGTCTCTTCACCTTGCCCACAGCATCATCGGTGGACACCGAGGGAGACACCTGCACGGACGTGGAGGAGGGATCCAGCATCGCTGCCACCACTGCTGCGGAGTCTGCGGGAGCAAGTGGCACGGAGGGCGAGGGGAGTCAGGTGGAGGACCTGTCTAGTGACAACACTGACTACGACACAGACGGGTCCGATGCTGAACTCCTCCAGGGGGCGGAGGCTGCTACGACACCTGGCAGCAGCACTACATCTGTCACCGCCCCCTCCATTCCCATCACCGCCCTCCCAGTTGCTCTGGTCCCTTCTGTCCGTGCTAGGCAACTCCATGTCTCCTTCATGCCAGGCACCGCACCCCCTGCCCCTTTCCCCCTTGCTGCCCTCTCTGCAGAGTCTGTGGACATTCTGCGTCAGTTGCAGGTTGGACAGACATCGCTGCTGAATGTCCTCCATGGCCAGACCCGAATGATGACACAGATGGTGTCGTACATGGAGGGCATGTCATCAGTGATGTCTGACCAACGGATGTTGCTGAGGTCCTTGGACTCTTCACTGACGACAGCCGTGAGTCTCCTGCAGCACTTCGTCCCCCCCTACCCCTGCACCATCCACACTTCCCACTCCCATACCTGTCCCAAGCACACACAGACATTCACAAGCACGGGGATGAGGTCACACCCACTGGGTCTGGGGCACACAGGCATACACGCAGCCACAGTCCAAGGCCGCATGGCGCACTAACCAGTCCATCCAAAGACACTCCCCTTGGCTCCCCTACCACACATCCCGAGAAAGAGGCCTACTTGGCTGTGCTGGGCCTCAGCCCCTCTGTCTCTCCAGCACGCAAACGGGAATGGCACTCCACGGGTAGGGGAGTTGAGCCCCCCCTGTCCCTCTCCTCCCCCAGTAGCACTGCACCCCATCACTCCGACCCCCCCTCCTTTGAGGCTGTGTTGTCTTCGGGTGAAGGGGAGACACTTGACGACCTGGCAGCAGTGTGCAGCGCCGATCTGACCTCCACCTTTGGCGCTGCCCCACCCCCTGTGGTGGAGGCATCCGTCCCTGCACCCACCACACCTACCCTTCCACCTCCTGTCCCTGCGGTGCCTGGTCCTTCCCCACATGATGCCCCCCCACCCCCAGTCGAGGAACCTGAGGGTTCTAATGTGCAGGCAAGCTAGGGGAGATGCGTGGCCATGTGTCCCCCCCAAGGACTTCAGATCTGGACTGGCCATGTGCCTTTGTTCATAGTGTCGTTAACTACTTTTTCATTTAATGCAGAATAAAGCATTTTATTTTCCGTTTGAACACATTTGCATTTCAGGTATTGATGTGGGTGCTGATGGTCCCGGAGTTGGGGTGGTGGTAATGTGTTATGTGTCAGGAGAAAGTTGTCGTCTGATGCTAATGGGGTGGACCATGGTATCTGCCTGCCATCACAATGTCTCTGCAAAGTATATTTGGTCGTGTGTGCTATTTGTGTTTGGAGACATTGTCCCAAGGACAGTTCCTTCCTCTGTGGCACCTGACATGTACCCTGCAGGGAGTTGCACTTTTGTAGTGCTGACCTATGTCTACATTTCCTTTGTTGGTGATGGATCCCTTCAACTATGGCCATTCCTGCTCAGCAATGTCTCCGGCTGCATCCTCTGTGCCATCCTTGCTAGTCACTGTACTTGTGTATTGAGTATGTTGTCATGCCTTAATGGTGACAATCAGCATTTTCCACACTATGCATGTGTGTTATCCCAGCCTAGCACACATTTGGTACTTGTTCTGCAGGGTATTTGAGCACCTGACTGACAATTGTGGGCATTGTATCTGTGGGAAGTCCACCCTATTCCTTCCATGAGAGGCAACATCTTGGTGGCTGTCCCGGCACCTGTACATTCCTATCAGTCCTGGGATGTGCGTGACAGTGTGATGTTCCATTTGGCTCACTTAGTTTAGTGGGCATTGACATGAGTATACAGTCTTGTGGCATGATCTCTGTGTGTGTATTGTGCTACATCCGCCAGGGGTCGGTATGCATGTGTCATTTGTCCTCACACCCACATGTGTTGTGTCATGCAGTGGGGGAAGGACATCCATCCTCATGGGAGTGGGACACTGCTGTCAGTGATGTGTTGTTATGAAACTATCAACATAGTCGAACATTAGGGATGCATACATACACCCATGGAGTTGTGCTCATCTGATCATGATGTACACACAACCATGACTCTGTCCACTGCTGGGAGTGATCTGCACCCACCCCTCACATGTCTCTGGCCACTGCTGGTATTCCTCTGCACCCACCCCTCACATGTCTCTGTCCACTGCTGGGAGTCCTCTGCACCCACCCCTCACATGTCTCTGGCCACTGCTGGCTGTCCTCTGCACCCACACCTCACATGTCTCTGTCCACTGCTGGGAGTGATAGGCACCCACCCCTTACATGTCTCTGTCCACTGCTGGGAGTGATAGGCACCCCCCCTCACATGTCTCTGTCCACTCCTGGGAGTCCTCTGCACCCACACCTCACATGTCTCTGTCCACTGCTGGGAGTGATAGGCACCCACCCCTCACATGTCTCTGTCCACTGCTGGGAGTGATAGGCACCCACCCCTCACATGTCTCTGTCCACTGCTGGGAGTCCCCTGCACCCACAACTCACATGTCTCTGTCCACTGTTGGGAGTGATAGGCACCCACCCCTCACATGTCTCTGTCCACTGCTGGGAGTGATAGGCACCCACCCCTCACATGTCTCTGTCCACTGCTGGGAGTCCTCTGCACCCACCCCTCACATGTCTCCGTCCACTGCTGGGAGTCCTCTGCACCCACACCTCACATGTCTCTGTCCACTGCTGGGAGTGATAGGCACCCACCCCTCACATGTCTCTGTCCACTGCTGGGAGTGATAGGCACCCACCCCTCACATGTCTCTGTCCACTGCTGGGAGTCCTCTGCACCCACCCCCATGTCTCTGTCCACTGCTGGGAGTCCTCTGCACCCACACCGTACATGTCTCTGTCCACTGCTGGGAGTGATAGGCACCCACCCCTCACATGTCTCTGTCCACTGCTGGGAGTGATAGGCACCCACCCCTCACATGTCTCTGTCCACTGCTGGGAGTCCTCTGCACCCACCCCCATGTCTCTGTCCACTGCTGGGAGTCCTCTGCACCCACACCTCACATGTCTCTGTCCACTGCTGGGAGTGATATGCACCCACCCCTCACATGTCTCTGTCCACTGCTGGGAGTCCTCTGCACCCACCCCTCACATGTCTCTGTCCACTGCTGGGAGTGATAGGCACCCACCCCTCATATGTCTGTCCACTGCTGGGAGTCCTCTGCACCCACCCCTCACATGTCTCTGTCCACTGCTGGGAGTGATAGGCACCCACCCCTCACATGTCTATCCACTGCTGGGAGTCCTCTGCACCCACCCCTCACATGTCTCTGTCCACTGCTGGGAGTACCACGCGTACCCCTACATCACCACTCCAATGGTGGTACGAGCCGTACCCACGCCCTCAGAGCGTGGGTAAGGTGCATACCACGCGTACCCCTACATCACCACTCCAATGGTGGTACGGGCCATACCCACGCTCTGAGGGCGTGGGTACAGCGCGTACCACGCGTACCCCTACATCACCACTCCAATGGTGGTACGGGCCGTACCCACGCTCTGAGGGCCTGGGTACGGCACGTACCACGCGTACCCCTACAGCACCACTCCAATGGTGGTACGGGCCATACCCACACCCTCAGAGTCTGACAGGGGTTGACCTCAGTCACCATGCCTCATTTTATCCATGTAACAGCTATCAGGGCTACTAGTGGTGCAGGTAACTTTATCTGGAAATATTAATGGATCAGCAGGTCTACAGGTGCAACAGTTCTGCCACAGTCAGGCCTTGCTCTCTGCAGGCTGAGGCAACTTATCCCACATGAATCTCACATTTCCAAGAATCCTATACAGAAAAGAGAAAATTCTTTCCATTTCATATGTAAACATACATTTGTGTGGCAGTCTGAAGGGGTCTGTGAGTTACAGCTGTGGCTCAGAGAACTGTTTTACAAAGTCTGATGTGGGTTGAGTGATCAGTGGGACGGTACACTTGGCTAACATCATCCTCAAATACCAACAACAGAATACAGACATGGCTCATGAAGTAAAGCCTACACATAACAGTACACATGTCCCATGCTGTGATTTGAGAACTAATTGAAGCTACTATGAACTTGATCCCTGCATTGAAATAAGCCTGTAACACTAGTAAAAATCACCCTTATCACACATTGTAAAGGTAGCCTTCTCTCCACAAAGTCCAGGGCCCCATAATCCATTGTATGTGAGCCCTATGTAGGGACCACACAATGTATAAAATCAACATAATGCTTACACTCTGACACTCAGAAGCACATTGTAGCCTACGGAAATAGAAAAGAAGTTGTGAAACAGAGTTGAATATGTATTTGAGAAACTTACCTGTTCCTCTGGTGAGCCATAGAGCTTGACATACAAGGGAAGGACCTCATCCACCGGGGCATCCAGCTCCTTGGAATTAAGGGAGGGCCCCTCTTCCCTGTAGTGCGTGTCATGATTGTGCCTTGAGGTGGCAAAAAGCAACTAAAATGGAGGAAGTGTTCATAGCAGCAGTGTCAGGAGGCAAGTGAGATTTTTTTCCAGTGGCTGTGTACATGTAGGCTACTTTCGCAGTCATCAGCGTCAGAGCGCAAAGCGAATTGGTCAGTGACCACCTCTATCCCCAATGTTAGCCAATGGCTGTGAGCGCCGTGTATGTGACTGCTTACCGCATGGTCGACGACCACCGGCGGCATACGTTTAACATGTCCTATTAGCGAGGTCAGGCATTCGCCATGCTAGCGGTTGGGAACACTGTATTTGGTGATTGTTAAGGGCATCATCACTATTACAAATGGGGGCAAACATATTTACATTTGAAATGCTCCTTTCCCATGTCATGTCCAGTACAAAACTTCATCAGTGTAGTGCCTTACTGTGCACATAGGTGGAAAGTGTGAGGCCCACTGTACACCACGTGAGAAAATAAAAATTAAAAGATCGCGTTCCCGGTTCTGTCCCCTCGCACACTTTCCTTTCTCTGCTGCTCCAAAACAATTCTATACAGCATCCATTTTAGATACAGCATCCATTTTAGAATTCACTTCAGCTTGCCCAGGATCAGCCAGTTCACGTATCTCTTCAGGTTGCACAAGTTCTTGGTCAGTTACACCCACACATTTTTGTGGTTAAGCCGATTCTGAAAAAGGGCCCACCAGCCTTCTCTTTTCAGAGAAAAAAGGCTTATCTAGTATCTCTTCAAAGCCAGCTGCCCTAGCATTCACTGAGGCCCGCAGATTGTCACATATTTCAGCTCCCTCCAAGGTTGTCTGTTCATAACCTACGCACCAGATCCCCCACCCTCTGATAAACAAAAACCCAAGCTGTTTCCTTGAAAAGTACGTGTCTATCTGTGTTTTGCTTATATGGCTTGAGCAATGCTAAATTGCAACATCTTTCTGCTACGAACTAGGAGGGCTCTTCCCAATGACTTGCAATATATTGTGAAATGTATATAATGTGAAATGTATAAAAACTGTATTCAGTGAATAAAGTGTCAGACCACTCCTGAACCTGCTGAGGTGATGGAGCTCTCCCTTAATTCGAGTTAATGAATAAAGGCCCATTTAACTCTCACACCACGGACTCCTCAGTTCATTATTTCATTTATATTGATAATTTATAGAAATTCAGACCTGGTAATTAATTTATTTACCACATTAACTGGTGCCCGAACAGGGATGCTCCCCCTTCCCCACGCGCCGGAGATCTAGGTCCAGTCCTTGTCCCTTCCAGACCCCCCCCCCCCCCCCGACGGACTCTCAAGTGCACAAGAAGCAGGGTATTCCTGCTGACTCCCTCGCGGCGAGGAGGAGACAGACTGAGACTGAATATCTACACGAGGCGGTGAGGAAGATTGGCGGAGCGTTACAACCCAGAGCCCGACCAGTGAACTTGTCGAGTCCGAGGTTTCCAGAGTCCTGTTGTTCCTCAGTCCCCTGCGCAGCGCTCCAGTCCGATGACCAGGTCTTCAAGTTCTGCTTCTCGGTGAGTACTACTGGGAATGTATAAAGACAGGTTCTGTGACAGAACACGGTAAAGTTGCACTGATTCTTCAGTGTATAAAGATATCAAGTATATTGTTTTCGTAATTCCCACCTTTATAAGGCCTAGTTAAAACACCTTAAAATGCCTTTATTTTCCAAATTACGAGGATTAAGTACCAAGAAAAAGCTATTAGAACAGGCCGTTCCGGTCCCATCTAGAGATACACCTGGACATTTCATGTATACTAAACATGGTATAGAAGGGGTAATGTTTTTGGAACTGTGGTCAGATTATACAAAAGATCTAGAACACAGACTCAGGTGGCCCCCTACAGGTACATGGGACATGGAGTGTATTATGGCAGTAGAAGAACAGTTGTGGAAAAAGAAAGTAAGGCCTACACAAGAGAAGGCAATTGAATTATGGCGCAAGGAAGCGCATAGGACGTATCAGAAGGAACAAACAAAAGTTGAAAAAAGTAGGAGAATGTCAGAACAGGCTAAAGAAAAGAAATTACAGGAGGAAGGCGAGAGGGTTATTACTGAACAACAAGAAAGAGAAAAAAACGCACTTTTTGAAGGGATTTATCCCGTTCTACCTACTGAAACAATGAGCGAGGACACAGATATGGAGAAAAAGATAGGAAAGGTAAAAATAACTCAAACAGAGGATTTCGTGTCCTCTTACTTAATAGAAAGTCCCCCGCCTTATGTGATTCAACAACAAGTCCTGCAACAAATACCACCTGTACTGATGGGTGGCCAAGTGGCCACCACCCCCCCCACCGGATGATGCTAAAGATGGGACAGAGAATAAAATTGACGTTCCTCTTTTAGAATGTCCCTATGATGAATACCCCGGGGTGGGTAGAATGGCCATAATATCTTATAGATTGAGACAGGCCCTGGACACACTCCAGAAAATTCCCAACAGCAAACACCAATTGGACGCAGTTTACGAATGAGTCCGGACGGGTCAAAATGAACAGGCCTTGTTAACAATGATAGCAAATAGAACAATAGTGACCAAACAGACCATGTTACAATTTGCGGTGACCTGTTTCTTAAGGATATTGGACTCCAGTAATGACAAGACGCCTAACCATTTGTTGGACCTAAGTGACTCACTTGAACGGTCCAAATTCACTAAACACAACGAGCTAGATAAATTGGTAGTACGAGTGATAACGGGCATCCATACTATCCATCAAGATAGGGAAGGACAGGAGAACGTCTCGGAAGAGACGAGTGAGGAAGAAGAGGAAGGGAGAACTACTGTTGTAGGACTGGCCCGTAGCCATCGCCGTCCCGGATTCCCTCCCCCTTCCCCTCACTGCTCAACTGAATGCAAAAATGCTAGAACGGATACCGTTTCCAATAAAATGTTCCAGTGCACTGTCCAGTCATTAGAGCGCTGGCTTGAGGACGACCTACCCTTCACCCCACATGAAAACGAAATAGCACGTTCAGCCACTGATTGGATTGCCCAGCATCAACTTTATAACCCTGATATATTAGGACAGATCTTCCTCTCCCTGTCTGCTCAAAGAATAGCGGGTATGTTCATGTTACAGCATTTGGCAACACTATATGAAAAAAGATGTCCCCCACCTAAGACAATATATCACTTATTACGTGACTGTGCAGACGGATTTTGGTCCACAAGGGATGAAGAATTCATTAGTAAAGTTTTGGATCTGAGACAACGTTATGTACAGTTCGAAACTGAAATGTCCGGTATAAGCACTTATGACAAGGGACAATATCCCCTGCGAGAAGTACACCCAAGGGCAGGCGCAGATGGCGTTTTTGAGCGGGTACACGTATACACCCCTCTTACCAAGTTAGAGATATTGGAAATGAAGAAGATAGTACCACCTCACGAAAAAGACACCGCAGGATTCCATAAAGAAATAGGGGACATTCTGAGTCTAGGAAATTATACTTTTCCGGATATAAAAATATTACTCAAAGTGCTCCTTCCCGAGGGAATTCATGAAAAATTAATGGAAAAAGATTGGAACTTGGACGGGGGAACAGTTATAAATTGGACAGCATTAGGGAATGAAGACCAAGACCGCCTACCTGGGGAGGGATTAGGACCCCTAATACGAGCATTCCCCGATCTCCTTATGCAAGTGTTACCCAAATTGCTGACAACGAAAAGGGAGGATTGGGACGCAATATCAGCGTGTAAGCAAAAGTTAGATGAAGAAATAGGAGATTATTTTGTAAGACTACAGAAATGTTTCGCCATTAACAGCGGCCTCTCCTCAGGCAGTGATGGATACCAACGTCTTTTTGTAGCAAAATTAGTAGAAAAGGCCCTTCCCCCAATAAAAAACAGACTCCAAAAAGTTGAGAGTACCTGGCAAGCAAATACCTCTCAACAAATGCTACAAATGCTGCAGTATCACCACAATAGAATTAAAGAAGAAGAAGAACAAGATAAAAGGCGTGTCAAGGACACCAAAATGAAAGCCCTGGTAGCCCAGACAACAAATGTATCCAATACAGGGAAAAATAACAAATCCACTGAAAAGGGTCATGTAATTGTAGCAAGAAACCTGGCCACTTCGTCAGGGAGTGTCCCGTATTAAAACATAATATAGCAACAGGAAAAACGCAAGCCCGTCCCTATGCCCCTCAAAAAAATGAGGCCCCAGCCCCTATGGCCCAGGCCCGACCCCCCACTAACGCCCCCACACAAACTCAAATGTACCAGCGCAATGATGAAATATACCCCGAATATCCTGAATACTCATGAAAGGGCCTAGAGAGAGAGAAAGACTTGCCCCTGATCCCTGTCACGGTGGACCAACGTGGCCCCTATGTACAAGCACACATTTTGGGGCAGGGCAGAAAATTCCTCCTTGACACAGGGGCCAGTAGGACAACAATAAACCATGATGAGGTCCCAGGGATACCTCTCTCCGGCTCACATAGTATTTCCTTGGGTTTTTCGGGAAAAATAGTAATAAATAAGGTCTCCCAAAATGTTTCCATAGGAGTGGGTCCACTAACACGCACTACAGATCTAGTGTTAACAAAGATCTGCCCCGAAAATCTATTATGTATTAGAACACTGAAAGAACTGGGTGCCGTGATATGTTGCTCCCCAGAAGGTGTCAGGTTATTCCTGCGAGATTTCAAAGGTCATTTCCTGGAAAAGGAACTGGATACCAGACTCAAAGTGATCCCGCAGACATTATAGGCAACTAGTCCTACAGACTTAGGCTGTATGGACATCACACCTCACAAGATTACACTAAAGGAAGGCGTGGTTTTGCCACGAATCAGACAGTATAAAATACCTCTGCAAGCTGAACTCGCATTACTGCAAATAATAAATGACCGGATTGAACACAAGGTAGTAGTAGAGACAGATTCCAATACTTGCAACTCACCTGTACTTCCAGTTCTTAAAAGAACGGACCCAACTGCCGAACATGTATATCGTTTGGTAGTGGACCTGCGAGAGTTAAACAAATGTGTAGTGCCACAATACCCTGTGGTACCTGACATAACAACACTTTTGACAGCAATAGATCCCAAGGCTACCTTCTTCACGGTCATAGATCTGAAAAACGCTTTCTTCAGCATTCCTATTCATGAGGATAGCCAATATCTTTTTGGATTCTCATTAAGTGGCAGAAGCTTCAGATTTACAAGAGCTCCTCAGGGCTATACAGAAAGTCCCAGTATCTACAGTCAAGCCCTGAAGAGACAGTTGGACAGCATCCAGATGCCTATAAACACAATGCTCATACAATATGTAGACGATATTCTCATAACAGGCCAGTCAGAAATAGAGTGCGAAAAAGCTTCTCTCCTGGTTTTACTATTCCTTGCAGACAAAGGACACAAAGTCTCCCCCTCTAAATTACAGTTCTGTGCACAGCAAGTGGCCTACCTTGGGCACTTGCTGTCCAAGGAGGGTAGACAACTCACACAGGAACGAATACAGTTAATTGCCACTATTCCACGTCCCACAACACAGAAAGAAGTACGTGCCTTCATTGGCTTAACATCATATTGTAGACAATGGATTCCTCAGTATGCCCATTTGGCCAAACCATTGATACAACTGACCACTGTGGAGGCCGGTTTATCGGCATCTTTGCCATGGACAACTGACCGTACAGAGGCCTTTGAGCAACTAAAACAAACACTTTGTCAGGCCCCAGTCCTGGCTACTCCAGATTACACCAAATCCTTCACACTATTTGTAACAGAATGAGGCGGTACAGCACTCTCAGTCCTCACACAGGACCAAGCAGGAAGAAACAGGCCCTGTGCCTACTTTTCAAGTACATTAGACCCAGTCGCACAAGCCCTACCTGCCTGACTAAAATCTGTAGCTGCCACAGCTTTAGCCATCAGACAAAGCGAAGCCATTGTCCTAGGACACCCCCTGACAGTACTTGTACCACACACGGTGGAACTCCTACCCAACGGAACACAAACACAACACCTTACAGTTGCACGATTAACGGGATATGAGC
Organism: Triturus cristatus; assembly: GCF_964204655.1. Taxonomy (NCBI): domain Eukaryota; kingdom Metazoa; phylum Chordata; class Amphibia; order Caudata; family Salamandridae; genus Triturus; species Triturus cristatus. The sequence goes on from NC_140588.1 coordinate 560,467,713, forward strand.
TGACATTGTTCCAGCCACACATAGAGATAAGGAGGTGTAACACATTAAATCCTGCTACCTTGCTACCCAATGCCACAAATGATGAAGATACACATGACTGTATTAGAATGATAGAGATTGTCACCAAACCCAGACAAGACTTGACTGATGTCCCGCTATCAGATGTAGATGTTACGCTCTTTGTGGATGGGTCATGTATGCGGACGAGTACAGGAGAGTTAACGGCAGCTTATGCCATAACCACTGATAGTAGAGTCATAGAAACAAACAGAATAGACACCCTTTCAGCCCAAGCTGCAGAATTAATCGCCCTCACACAGGCATGTAAGTGGGCGAAAAATTTGAAAGTAAACATTTACACGGATTCGCAGTACGCCTGTGGGGTTGTTCACAATTTTGGGACTCTATGGAAAGAAAGAGGTTTTCTGACCTCCCATGGAGCAAAGATACAACATGGACCTTTAATACAGGACCTGTTGGACGCCATACACCTTCCGACGGCAGTAGCGATCTGGAAATGCAAAGCCCACACCAAAGTTACAGACGATGTTTCCAAAGGAAATGATCTTGCAGATCAAACTGCCAAACACACAGCCCAGACAGCAGCCATTTCCCATAAAATTCAACAAGACACAGTTCTGGTAGTAAGAGACCCTTCCAAAGACGTCATAGACATACAGGCCCACGCCACCCCAGAGGAAAAGAAAAAATGGACTGAAGCAGGAGGGACAGAGACTGAACAGGGGTGGGTGACAAAAGACAAAACAGTGTGGTTCCTACCTGATTCGATGGTACCCATAATCATAGAAACTACACATAGTCCAGCACACCTAGGTGAGAAAGGAATGTTAGATAGCTTACGACCATTATGGCACAACAAAAACTTGCAAGCTGCCGCAAAATACAAAGTCAGAACATGTATGATATGTTGTCAGTTCAACACGGGGAAAGGAAAGTCTGTAGAACAAGGTGGATTTTACCCTCCTGAACATGCTTTTGAGGTCCTACAGATGGATTACATACAAATGGATAGATGTAGGGGACAGAAATACGTACTAGTGCTTGTATGTGCATTGACTAGGTGGACAGAAGCCTATCCAGTACCAGATTACACAGCCGGAACAACAGCTAGACAATTGGTTAGGGAATACTTTCCCCGATATGGACTGCCACGAGTTATCTATTCTGACAATGGTCAACCTTTTTCCTCTAAACTAATGGAACAGGTATCATTGTTGTTAGGGTACACCTGGAAGTTCCACTGTGTCAGGCACCCACAGGCAGCCGGTCTAGTCGAAAGACACAACCAGACACTGAAGGCAAAAATAGCAAAAATATGCGCAGAAAAGGGTGTAGATTGGGTCACAGCCATGCCGGTAGCCCTTTTCTACATGAGAATGGTAGCACATTCAAGGACCGGTCTATCTCCTTATGAGGTAGTCTACGGCAGACCTCCTAACATGTGGGGCACACCTAGACCTAAGTCTATCACGGACACTGACAGTAATATGTTGACAGATTATCTTGCCGCCATGATGTCTGCACTACGCTCTTGTCGTTCACAGGTGGCGGCTGCCTTTCCAGATCACACCAGTCCAGAAGAGCATGCGATAAGGCCAGGGGACTGGGTTCTCATCCGAAACTTTGATAGAACATCGCCCTTGGAGCCCAGGTGGAAGGAGCCAAAGTTGGTACTTTTAACTACGCGGACGGCAGTAAAGGTTGAAGGAAGGAAAGGATGGCTTCATGCCAGCCATTGTAAAAAGTACTTTGGGGATCCTGAGAACATTGTTCAAAAGAAAGATAACACAAACTATTTGCCCCCTCTCTTGGATCCGACCCCCCAACAAACTTACAGTTCAAAATTACGATCTGCCAAAGTAGCTAAAGTTTGATCAATTAAGTCCAGTTGGTACAGACTGACTGGTGAAGCGATCAGACAATGACTACTGCATTACGGCAGACTGCCTGGGGGCAGACTAAAAAGGCAATAATGAAAAAGAAATACTGCAAAATGTTACGTAGCATATGTATAATGACTTTGATAATTTTGTTTTTTGATATGTGCTATATTGACATGTGTGGGGTGGATATTACATGTTGCTTTCCCTTCCGAGACACCATGACCACACCAACAAGGACATGTCAATACAACTGAAGAACACACGTACCATACTTTACCCCCCCATGAGCAGAGTCACCAGCTGGCCTTACAGCATAATACCTTTATACAGATTTTACATCATACACTTCAGGTCAGCAATACCACAAACTGTTGGATCTGTGGTCGCCTTCCGGCGCACCAGAGTAGAGGCGGAATGCCTCTCTCTCCCTTGTCCTTCTCTTACAATGGATCGTGCCCAGCTTGGGATGCCCTAATGGTGGTCAGGAATGCCTCCTTGATTTGCCCTGAGGAAAATAATTCTTGTAAAAATGGATGGCCATGGGGAGATTTGAATGCTGTCCTGAATAAAGCCTGTTACCCAGATGACAACGGAGACACCCAAGTTAGGGGCTCTGCTTTAGAGAGTGGGGAATAAAAGAAGTATCAGGACAGGGGTTGACCTCAGTCACCATGCCTCATTTTATCAATGTAACAGCTATCAGGGCTACTAGTGGTGCAGGTAACTTTATCTGGAAATATTCATGGATCAGCAGGTCTACAGAGGCATTACTCTGTGCAACAGTTCTGCCACAGTCAGGCCTTGCTCTCTGCAGGCTGAGGCAACTTATCACACATGAACCTCACATTTCCAAGAATTCTATACAGAAAAGAGAAAATTCTTCCCATTTCATATGTGAACATACATTTGTGTGGCAGTCTGAAGGGGTCTGGGAGTTACAGCTATGTCTCAGAGAACTGTTTTACAAAGTCTGATGTGGGTTGAGTGATCAGTGGGACGGTACACTTGGCTAACATCATCCTCAAATACCAACAACAGAATACAGACATGGCTCATGAAGTAAAGCCTACACATAACAGTACACATATCCCATGCTGTGATTTGAAAACTAATTGAAGCTACTATGAACTTGATCCCTGCATTGAAATAAGCCTGTAACACTAGTAAAAATCACCCTTATCACACATTATAAAGGTAGCCTTCTCTCCACAAAGTCCAGGGCCCCATAATCCATTGTATGTGAGCCCTATGTAGGGACCACACAATGTATAAAATCAACATAATGCTTACACTCTGACACTCAGAGGCACATTGTAGCCTACGGAAATAGAAAAGAAGTTGTGAAACAGAGTTGAATATGTATTTGAGAAACTTACCTGTTCCTCTGGTGAGCCATAGAGCTTGACATACAAGGGAAGGACCTCATCCACCAGGGCATCCAGCTCCTCGGAATGAAGGGAGGGGCCCTCTTCCCTGTAGTGCGTGTCATGATTGTGCCTTGTGGTGGCAAACAGCAACTAAAATGGAGGAAGTGTTCATAGCAGCAGTGTCAGGAGGCAAGTGAGATTTTTTTCCAGTGGCTGTGTACATGTAGGCTACTTTCGCAGTCATCAGCGTCAGAGCGCAAAGCGAACTGGTCAGTGACCACCTCTATCCACAATGTTAGCTAATGGCTGTGAGCGCCGTGTATGTGACTGCTTACCGCATGGTCGACAACCACCGGCGGCATACGTTTAACATGTCCTATTAGCGAGGTCAGGCATTCGCCATGCTAGCGGTTCGGAACACTGTATTTGGTGATTGTTAAGGGCATCATCACCATTACAAATGGGGGCAAACATATTTACATTTGAAATGCTCCTTTCCCATGTCATGTCCAGTACAAAACTTCATCAGTGTAGTGCCTTACTGTGCACATAGGTGGAAAGTGTGTGGCCCACTCTACACCACGGTTGGTGGCATGTCACATGGAAATGTATGCTACCCTAACTATAGTGGCAATTTACCTTTTCTAAATTGATGATGTACACAGTTCTGTAATAGATCTGTGAAGCCACCTGGGGAATAACTAGTGGATGTTTAAGATTTGACATTCATGGTGTAAAATGTGTAGAGCCTCATAAAGGATTCATGTTCAGAGACATGATATTTTCCATACTCTTCACATATTTTATTCTGCACTGTGACCAATATACATTTATGTGTTGCTCCTCACATAAGTACCCTGTTAGAGGGAGGAGACATCAGGCTCCAAAGTACCTTCCATTTGCAGACCAATGGACCATGAAAGAGCGACATGTTATTCAGAAGTTCCATTTGAATCTTCGAACTGTCCTGGATTTATGGCATCAGTTGAAGCCTGACCTCCTATCTCACATCAATTATCCTACATCAATCCCATCACTTGTTAAACTCAACTCAACTCATCTCATATCAGTTTTGCATTTTTTGGCCACAGGCTCATTTCAAATCACTGTGGCTATTTCAGGTGGAATGTCACAACCTATGTTCCATCGGGTACTCACAGAGGGTCTAGCAGCACAATTGAGACACGTGGACATCTAAAGCAAGTTCCACAACTGTGAGGATTTATCCTCTGTGAAGGCAGATTTCTATGGATTTGGTCCCATCCCACATATAATAGGATCTATTGATGGTGCCCATATTGAATTAGAACCACTACACAACAGGGATCAGGTCAACTAAAACAGGAAGCTTTTCCATTATATCAATGTGCAAGTTGTCTGCTTACCGGACTTACACATCACAAACATCTGTGCCTGGCTCCCAGGATCTGCACTTGATGCTTTTGTACTGCGGAGCAGCACCATACCCCAGCTGATGTCACAACTACTACTGGAGAGTGCCTGGATTGTAGGTAAGTGTGATCTGTCCTAACTGTGTTTGGGAAATGTCAGGTAGTATGATCTAAAAGTGTGTAATAAAAGTTGCTCTTTTGTCATCCTTCCATCTAGGAGACATAGCTTATCCCAATCCGCCATGGCTGTTGGCACTGCTGAGGAATCCTACAGTGCCATGAGAAGTCCACTTCAAAGAGGCCCATGGAAGAACATGGCAACCAGTGGAGCAGGCTGTTTGCCTCCTGAAAGCCAGATTTAGATGTCTGGACCAGACTTGGGAAGCCCTCAACTACTCATCCGGAAAGGATTGTAAGATCACCATGGCCTGCTGCATATCCCACAACATTGCCCTGCAACAAAACATGCCTTACATCGCAGAGGATGCAGGCCATGAAGAGCCACTGGGTGGGGACCCCAAAATGCCAAATGAAGATGATGATAGTAGTGAAGAGGAAGGAGCAGACTTGCATCTGGATCTCATCCAGAACTACTTCTACTGAGTGTAAGTATGGTATGAGATGTGTTGACCTTAACTATTATTGCAACTCTTGCAGTGATGCTGTGAGGAAGATGTTAATGCTGCTTTCTAGGAATATATTGCTCTAAAAATATCTGGGGAAAGGTATTTGTAAGTGTAGCTTTTTTCATCTGTAAATGTTGTTTTGAAATGTGTTCACTAGAAGTTGACAATGTGATGTGTGTCATATGTATGTTTTCTCAGATAATCTCTGTGGGCCCGATTCACAGAACTAATTTAAGACAAAATCCTAAACTTACTACCATTTTGGTATTCACAGAAGGCACTTACTCATTTTGGTGTTCACAGAAGGCACTTACTCATTTCGGTATTCACAGAAGTTAGGAGTCCTAACTTTAGGACTCCTAAATGCCTTCTGTGAATACCGAAAGTCTTAAAATTAGGATTTTTCTCAGTTTAGTAGTAGTATAGTTAGGACTCCTAACTTTAGGACTCCTAAATGCCTTCTGTGAATACCGAAAGTCTTAAAATTAGGATTTTTCTCAATTTAGTAGTCCTAAATTTAGGACTCCTAACTTTAGGACTCCTAAATGCCTTCTGTGAATACCGAAAGCCTTAAAATTAGGATTTTTCTCAGTTTAGGAGTCCTAAGGTTAGGACTCCTAACTTTACAACTATTAACTGAGAAAAATCCTAATTTTAAGGCTTTCGGTATTCACAGAAGGCATTTAGGAGTCCTAAACTTAGGACTACTAAATTGAGAAAAATCCTAATTTTAAGACTTTCGGTATTCACAGAAGGCATTTAGGAGTCCTAAAGTTAGGAGTCCTAACTATACAACTACTAAACTGAGAAAAATCCTAATTTTAAGACTTTCGGTATTCACAGAAGGCATTTAGGAGTCCTAAACTTAGGAGTCCTAAATTTAGGACTACTAAATTGAGAAAAATCCTAATTTTAAGACTTTCGGTATTCACAGAAGGCATTTAGGAGTCCTAAAGTTAGGACTCCTAACTTCTGTGAATACCGAAATGAGTAAGTGCCTTCTGTGAATACCAAAATGTGTAAGTGCCTTCAGTGAATACCAAAATGGTAGTAAGTTTAGGATTTTGTCTTAAGTTAGTTCTGTGAATCGGGCCCCCTGTGTTGGTCTGTTTTTGGTACCTTTACCATGTCATCTTCATTTGAACATTTCAGAGTTGTGACATTAGCAGACATATGATGCTGTTCAGATGTAGGAAATGGACATGGATTGGTCCTGGGAATGTCTATCACAGAGTTTGGGTCTACAAAGCTAGTACCAAGACAGCTTACACAGCTATAGAATGGAAGTAACCTGGTTTCCATTTGGCTTTTTCCTTGTGGTGAGTTGGTCCTAATGCAATATGTGTACCATCATGTGATCCAACACAATGTTGTGTTGTGCCCATTTCATGCTATCCTGCCTTCACATTGGCTAATTCCTCATTGTGTATGAACTGTATGTAACTGTTGAAGTGTCTCCTCATTGTTGGCCAAAGTTCTTGTACCACATCAATGACATTTGTTTGTGACATTCCACCAGATGCAAGCAACACTGGAATGAAATTACCCTGTGGTGTGAAACTGTTGTACTGACATGTATCTGTTTATTTGTATATTTGATGTAATATTTCAGTTTGTGAGGCAGACAATATTGCTCCAGCTAATGATGTAGACCTGATTTATTGTTGCCTATTGTGTGAGATATTGTCCGATGTATCCCCTCCTTCCATGTTGTGAAAGTCTGCAAGTGATTATGTTAGTCATTTCTTATTGGATATGTTTTTGACAACATGTCAGCCTAGGGAATAAAGATGTTCTCAGCCCGACACTTCTATATATGTGTTGTTGGAACATGGTAGGCATCCTGAGTTGAACATTGTTTACATACAACATATCCATGCTTCCAGAAATCCCAAGTTTTGACATTGCAAAGTTCACCTGGTAGTACATTCACATTGTTATATGTGAACATTAGAACAGAAGACAATGCTTTGGTAACGTATGTTTTTAATGAAGTGAACAAGGATGAGATCAAGAAATTAACTTAAGGGGTGGCGCGCAAACCGCCTGCAAGATGGCCGCAAGTCCGTAACACACCATCAGCCATCGAAGACTTTCACCGTCTACGGACAATGGCTGACTTCCAAACAACATGATGGGAAGATTTGAGTGCGCAAATGCGGGGAGAGCAGGTATTTGTTTTTCGGAACTGTTTAAGCCATAATTAGAAAGTAGTTCTCCAGCATCGTGTACCTCAGCATCGGCAGATGCAGAAGCCATTTTCTGATTTAGGAGGCATGTCGAACCGGCAGCTGTCTCTCCCGGTGCCTCCTATAATTCCACATGTTATTATTATTTTATTATACCTCATTGAAAGCCTGAAAAATGGAAAAGAAGAGGAGAAGAAGGTGAAAAGGAAGGATAAGGGACAGCTCTTTTGAGATGGTTCTTTTTTCCTTTTTCTTCATTCATTAAGAGCTGAAAAATTGGAATGCTAGCTCATCAATATATTTTGCAACAATAGTTCCGAGCTTATATTCAATAACAGCGAGTTTAAGAACTCGTTATTTCAGTCACTTCAATTTTTCTCAAAGGCTGGTTCTGTGCATTGTTCAGATTCTTAAGCTTCTGGTGTTGCATTTTTACAATATTAATTAATGTACACTTCTTTGATATTTTTTGGTGCTGCGTTACTGTGATTCTTCCATGGTGAATTTTGCAGAACGTGCCATATGCTTATGGAGTCCCCTGCATCCTCTGGTCAGAAGGCTGCCACCTCTTCCGCAGTAATACCCTCTGTTCGTAAAGCCTTGAATGCCCCTACAAAATGACACAAAAAGATCCTGGCTCCTCTACAATGGCTTCCCCTACCTTTGACTTTAGATGAAGTTATGGAGGAAATGAAATACTTGAAACCTTTCATTGTAGAGACCAATGTCACGCTTCAACGTATCGAAGAAAAGTGGTCTACTCTAGAGTCCAGAGTGTCGGGTGTGGAGCAACGGATTAGTGAGGTGCAAGATTGACGGTATGGCTTAGGTGATTGCGCTCTTGAAACAGCAAACAGAAGATTTAGAAAATCAGAACAGGCCCAATAATCTCTGGATTTATGGCACTCCGGAAGGAGCAGAGGGGTCAGACATGCTTGGCTTTCTTGGGGCTCATATCCCTAAATTGGTGGGCCTCAGGTATGGAACATATCTTAATCGACAACAAGCTCACCTAATTGGCCCCAAACCTGTCGATACTTCAAGCCCTAGCCAACCTCGAGGAATAATTGTTCTTCTTTTGGAATACACTGAGCTACTTATGGTCCTATTGGCGGGCAAACAAAGGAAACAAATGTTATGGTCTGGCCAGAGGGTATTTATCTCCCAGGATGAAGCACGGGCAACTGCAGCTCATTGGAAGGCGTTCCTATCCTTCCACCCTACGTTGCGATCCAAGAATACGAGGTATGGTTTGGTGCATCCATGTTTCTTCAAGGTCACCAATAAAGAACAAACATTCTCATTCGACTGATCTTGAAAAAGCCTGACTCCTCCTTTACGGATCTTAAATGATATTATGCCTCTTTCTTCTTTCCTTTTATTTGAATTACTATATATATTATTTCAAAGAGTTAATTCTAATGTTATAAATTGTAACATATATATTCCTTAACGTTCTTGTGATATTGTGAAATATCTCTATTAAATCTGTCTACATATTTAATGTTGTTATTTATTTACTTCTCTTTCCTGCTGTTTTTAGTCTGATCCGGATTCCATTCCGTGGTGTGGTGTCTCTCAAGTGCCTCCCTTCCCAGACCTATTTTTTCTATATTATCCCCATGTCTTGGTAAGAGTTAATTATTGATCTTTTTCGTATTTTGTATTCCTATTTTGTTTATTTATTTGTACTACTATATTGTTGTCTTTTTGGTTTTATTAAGAACAATAACTTTTGTCTCTACTTGTATATTCCTTTTACTTTTTCTATGTTAATAATTATCTCCGTTGTCATTGCTGCCCACTATTGATTGATTTGGGCCTGTTGCTTGTCTTCAATTTTGCTCTTCTCCACCCCTTCATTATATTCCTTCACATTAGATGTGTTCCATTTTCTCAGTGACTGAAGCTGTTTGGATTTTTGTCATCCTCTCTGTCTCTATCAGACTAATTGTTCCTTTCTCCATTTTCAGCTCTTTTTCCTCTATTTATTTCTTTTTTGATGCTCTCTTTTTTCCTTTTCTCTGTTCTCATCATAAAATATAGATCTTTATTGAATACAAATATTAAATTATTGTTTGAGATGATTATACTTATATGGTCTGTTGTTTGGGTCCCTTTATATATTTATTGTAGTTCGATATGTATGCTAACACATCTCATTGGTAAATACTCTTAATGTTATTTCCTGTAATGTCAAGGGCTTATGGAATCCTATTAAGAAACAGCAAGTTGTTACCTATCTATCCCGTCTTAAATGTAACATTGTCCGACTACAGGAAACGCACTTACTTAACAAGGATTTAAATTTGTTGCATAGAAATTGGGTTGGTCAAGTAATTAGTTCTTCAGCCCTTGATCACAAAAATGGGGTTATTATATTGGTATATAAATCTCTTCCTTTGGTAATTGAGAAGGAGGTAAGAAATGTCGAGGGTCGATGGATATTACTACATGCTACTATTTATCATACACCCATCTCTATTCTAAATATGTATGGTTCTATTGGCATTAAAGTGCAATTTGGGGAACGAATGTCAGTTATGCTATGCTCCTGCCGGAATACAAATGTTATAGTAGCTGGTGATTTTAACCCGATTGTAAACCCCTTCCCAGATAGAAAATCACAAGGTAAATATGTTCCTAACAAGATGCAGAAAACATTTACAAGATGTATTCATTCCAGAGGACTGGTTGATGCTTGAAGGTTGTACTCTCCAGATAAACTGGAATAACCGTCTGTTCACCTACTCATAAATCACAATCTAGAATTGATGACGTATTTCATTCCCCTCCTTTAGTTACTACACTTACATATGCTGAAATTTGGCAAATATTATTTTAAGATCATGCTCCAGTTATAGTTGATCTAGATTTATTACCAGAGACTTCTAAACTGAGTTGATGGCGTTTTAATATTAGTCTACTGAAGGATAAAGAATGTGTTCAGAATTTTGAATTTTTTCTTCAGGAGTACTTTTTACATAATAACACACCGATATTCCATTTCCTATAATTTGGGATGCATTTAAGGCATCTGCCCATGGACATATAATTAACTATGTCAGGGCCAAACAGAAGAAAGCCATTAAATAATCTTTGCTATTACTCCAATGTATTAAACAATTAGAGCATTAATTTTTCACAACTAAATAGGACGATTGTTGGAAATGGCCCTTTTTGCAGGGTCATCCCTAAGCTTTTTGCCTTCCTCCTGGATTTGTTCTAACCTGTTTTTGTTGGCTTTATGACTCTGGGCACTTTACCACTGCTGATCAGTGCTAAAGAGCATATGCTCTCCCTGTGTAAATATGATATGTGAATTGGTATATCCATGATTGGCTTATTTGGTTTACCTGTTAGTCCCTAGTAGCATGGCCGGTGTGTGCCCAGGGCTGATAGACCAAATGCTGCTGGTGGGCCTGCAGCGCTGGTTTGCGCCACCCACAGAAGCAGCTTGTAAAGTGTGTCTCAGACCTGCCCCTGCAGAGTCTGTGTGCAGTCCAGAACTGCCATCTTGGCTGTGAAGTGCACCCACTTCCCAGCCCCTGAACCTTCCCTTGACATCATGTGAGTCACCCCTACGGCAGGGTGCATTGTATGTGTAAGGTAGGACATGCCCTGATGTATGTAGCATGTCCTGGTAGTGAATTACACCCAATTTCGTTTTTCGCTACTGTAAGTCTACCTGTTCTCCATAGGCCAGAATGGGCAGTTTGACTATTACATTCTATAGTCCTAACTGACCCAAAGAACATGGTAGAAAAACGAATTTAGTACGCCTGAGCTCAGAATATTAAAATACATCTTTTAGTGAAGTTTATTTTTATATTCTGTGTTTGAAAATACCACTTTTAGAAAGTAGGTATTTTCTTGCCTAAGCCTTCCCTTGTGTTCTGCTGTTATGTGTATTGGCTGTCTGGTTCTGGAGTGACAGGGCTGGGGAATTCCAGGAGACAGGGTGAGTTGTCCCAGTGGTGAATAGAGAGATCTGCATCTAGATGGGTGGGAGGAGTTGCACCTGGGACCTGAATAGGGCTGTGCCTTCCCTCCACAATGCTGGCTCCACCTCCTTTGGTGTGTCTGAAGTCTCTGCCCTGCACTCTGAAAGGAAAGAAGCAGCCTGGTAAACAAAGTGCTCAAGGACTGAGCAGAACTGGTTCTGGCTGGGTTCAGTGGCTTGGGACTCTTTAGAACAAAGACTTTTGGGGTATAAATATCTGTGCTGAAACCCCTACAATTTGTATTGCTCCTGGACAACAAGAAGAACCTCTGTCCGTGTAACTGAAGGAATCTGCAGGAGAGGACTGTCCTTGTGCTTGTGTGCTGTTTCTTGGACTGGCATGCAGTGGTTACTCCTGGACTTGGAAGAAGAGGAAAAGAACTTTGAAGGAACTTTTATTTTATCTTGATACAGCAATCCCTCAAGAACTAGAAGAGAGCTAGCCTCCTGCTGGAGTCTCAGGCACATCAGACTCCACCACCAGCCTCCTGTTTCCTCCCAGCGAGGATTTCTATCTGCAGGTGAGGCTCATGTGAGTTCCAGGGCCTCTAGTTCTACTGTGGAGAAGAGAGCGCTGAAAATCGACGCTAACGCCTGCTAGCGAGCCGCCGCAGCTGAAGAGCGTAAGGAAAATCATCGCGCTGCTGCCGCTGATTGCTCGCTACCGGAGATCATCGCATCACACGTTTGCGGACTGCCAAAGGCTTGCTAACCTCAAGATCATCGCATTGCATGTTTGCGGGCCCCCAAGTGCTCGCTAACCAAAGATCATCGCATCTAGTTCATTGCTTCACGACATCGCAGCGCAAACGCCGAGGGTCTGCCATTTTCATCACATCGCATCAGGATCGTTGCTGCCTCGCGGAGCGCCATTTCTTTCCATCGCAACAAGATCGCACAAGCAACAGGCTAGGCGCATCTTCCTCCCTCGCGGCAAGGATTTAAACGCATCGCCGGCTTAGCGTGGAGAAGTTTGTCGCTTTGTCCTGCACACAGATCAGTGCATCATCCTCCCTTGCGGCAAGGATTCAATGCATCGCTGGTCACGCGTGAGGAAAATCATCGCTACAACTCCTTAGCGACATTTTGGTTGCTTTGCTACAGAGTCCAGGTAGTTTGTGAGTAAAAGGGTCGCAGGGACCACTGCCTTGAACTGAACTCCTCTTTGCACACTTTGAACTATTTTTGCAGCCTTTTAAGAATAACCCTATTTTCCTAGTATTGAGGATTTTTACTGTTATTGGTCTTGTGTTAAGTCTATATATAAAGATACTTATTTTTTATAACTACTTGTGTGGTGTCCCTTTATAGTGTTCCTCACTGTGTTATTGTGTATGGTCATAAATGCTTCACACACTGCCTCTGAGATAAGCCTAGCTGCTCGTGCTATGTTACCACAGGGTTGAGCAGGGGTTATCAAAGGGTGTAGCCCGCTTTCTCTGACTTAGGAAGAAGGGTCCCTACTTGGACAGTGGCCAGCCATTTCCAACTAGAGACCCCCATTTCTAACAACGATGTGTTATGGCGCTTAATGAATGTCAAATTCAACTTTAATAAAAGATCAACAGAGGAAGCCACTGGAATATTATTAAAAATTAATTATAAGTTCTATGGATGGCAAAATAAGGCTGGCAAAACACTTGCTAATTATCTTAAGGTCAAATCTCAGAAGTCTAAAATAGTAAAGATTACTCCTCATTTTAAAAACACTGAAATCTTAAAATGTTTCTCTGCCTTTTGTACAAATCTTTACACACCAGATCACTTTCCTATAGATGAAGAATTAGATTCATTTTTCTATTCTCGCTCACCAAAACAACAACAGATCCAGGATCTGTCCTTTTCAGATGAGCCCATTTTCATTTCTGAACTAATATCCGCTCTTAATTCCCTACCAAAAGATAAAGCGCCTGGTCCAGATGGTTTTTCTGTTGAATTCTATTCTTGTTTTTCACATTTTCTACTCCCTCATTTACTTACTCTATACAAGTATTTTCTCTCACAAAATGAAGCCCGAGGCACCTTCTTGGAGGCTATGATTTGCTTAATACCCCAAAAAGAAAAAGATTCTTCTTTGTGTGCCAATTATACACCCATCTCTCTTATCAATTTAGATTGCAAACCTTTTGCCAAGATTTTATCCATTAGGATTTCTCCCCTCATTTCTGATATGTTTGGATTTGAGCAAAATGGATTTGTTAAAGGAAGGCATATGACTACAACTCTGGAGTATTTTGGGATATTTTACACCTGGCCTGAGCTAATAATATGCCTATGGCTGCTGTAACTTTGGATGCAGAAAAAGCATTTGACCGTGTCAATTGGAAACCTATGATGCGAGCTCTCAAATAGCATGGGTTTAGTCCAACTTTTCTCAATTACATTGCTATATTATATTCTTCTCCGATGACTTCGGTTTTTCTAAATGGTATCCAATCTACATATTTTTCTCGTTTACGGGGCACCAAACAAGGATGTCCTTTATCTCCTTTGCTTTTTATTTTATCTTTAGAAACTTTCTTACATACATTACGAAATTCATCAGCGTTTCATGGCTTCCGATATAAGGCCACTGAGATTAAATTCACAGCATACGCTGATGATGTGAACCTTTATGTCTCTGATCCAGAATCTTCAATCCAGTCTTTGCTAATCTTTTATCAGCCTATTCGAAATTATCTGGATATAAATAGAATTTTTCAAAATCCGAGATACTTCACCTTACTAAGTATTGTTTAAAAGATATGTTTAATGGCACTGGACTTTAATGGTCTCCACACGTTATTAAGTGTTTGGGAATTAAGTATTCTATTTCCTTGGCTAAGACTATTCAGATTAATTAGATGAAGTTTAAAACAAAATTCTTCAAATGATGGAAAAGTGGTCACCTTTATATTTGTCTTGGTGGGGCAGGTTAACCCCGATAAAAATTATGTTTCTGCCTGTCATAAACTTATATTTGTCCATGTTACCTATTAAAGTTCCTCAAAAAATGTTTAAGTTGTTAAATAAGTATATTTACGTGTTTTTATAGAATGGGAATCAATTGCGCATCTCCTTATCATCTCTTTGTAAACCTAAGGAGTTGGGTGGCGTAGGTTTTCCAAACTTTCAACAATATCCTACTGCTTTTGTCCTAAAGCAAGTCTTACCTTGTATCAGAGGTGCAGATTCTTCGCCTAATAATATTTGGCATAAGGTTGAGGACTCACTTATATCACCCCTCCATTTTCATTTTTCAGTATACTTTTCAAACCCTCCTCGGGCATTTCCGCTCTGACTGTTAAGCACTCTAGTACGGTATCTTCCCATGTTCTTAAAAATTCCATGTCTCTGGTACAAGACTTCTTGGAATCCTCTATTTTGCATAATAAACTCATCAAAATTTGGAATCGTCCTATTTTCTGGAGAAAATGGGTTCTCAGAGCTGTAATTCAAGTCAAACAATTAATGTGTGACATGACTCCTCTTTCTTATCTGGAAATTCAAACTAAAATTTATATTTCCTCTGCATATGCCATTAGGTACGAATCCCTTAAAGGTGCTCTCTTACAAACTATTTCTATGCTCAGTCAATCGCAATCTCCCACTTGTTCCTCGCCTCCTGACCCAATTACTGTTATTATATGAGATCAGTTGTTATTTGACATGAAGTTAATACATGAAATAAGTTATTGTGTGACGTAAAGTTTATTTTATGATATATGTACAGAATACACAATGCATATTTTCTTGTATTTTTTTTTCTTTTTTTCTTCTCTCCCCCTTTCTTCTCTTTTTCTTTTTCTTCTTTCTTTCTTCCTTTTTCCTAATTATAGAATTTAAAAACGCAATTTGTGAGTACAGAATTAAGATATTACCTCAATAGATTTATTGGACAATTTAGCTCTTCCTTTTCAAAAAATAGTTCTTTTAAGCGCTCTCTTTTGTAAATGTTTTACTTTATAATTCAGATTTTTATTTTAAGCGAAAGATAATTCTGTACATCTGTATTACATTTTAATAAAGCTTTTATTAAACTAACTCACTCTGGGGGCCCACAGTTACCCTCCTTTAAGACCTTCCCCCACGGGCCTAGGCCCTTATCACGGACTTCACCCTCCCACTGGGTCCTGGTTCCTCCATGATTGGGTTGTGTTAGCTGTCTCAGAATCCAGGACTGGGGGGCACAGGATCGGACTGACTGTGCCAAGTGCACAGGTTGTTGGGGCAGTGTTTGGTTGTGATGTTGCAGCAATGGTGAAAGATGTTGTAGTGGGCACAGAGGGCCCCATTGTTGGTGTCTGCCCAGGCTGACAAGGTGGGCCAGGACCAGCATCCACGTCCAACTCTTCATTAACGTTATCATAGTTGAGGGCTTCATCCTGGGGTGGAGAGAAACTGTTCAGTTTCCAGTGTCTGTGCAGGTGCAGTGGTGGATTGACCAGTTGAGAGATGGAGAACATTGTTAATGATGCGAGTAATGTATCTACATCCATGTTGTTTGTGTCAAGGTAAATGGGTACCTAGATTTGAACTAAATAGATAGAGATTAGTTTTGTCATCTATTAGCATGGAGTTGAAGTTGATTGCAAGAAATTTGTAGACTTACAATATATTTAGTAGATTTAATCAGTTGTGCAGATATGTGGCATTTGGGCACTAGGGATAGATGTGACATCTCCACAACTCTGCTACAAACACAGTGTAGTCATAACATCTGTATTTGTCCATCCCAAGGCCTAGTTGTGTCTAATGCAGGCAAACACCCAACATGGTCGTATATTTAACATTGGTCATCATATTGAGAGGTGTAGAGTTAAGAAGTCACCTGCCACTGCCAATGAGCTGAGTTTCGTTCATGGAGGACATATATTAGGGGTACACCATTGTTATGGTGTCACTCATGCCATCAGTAGTTTGAGTTGATGGGTCCAGGACACCATCAAGCAAAGTATTCAGACATATATCTGAGTGGAGCATTTTCTGTAAATTGCACAATCCATGAGGAGTGTAGATCAGTTGTGACACGGCAGACAAGTGATAAGGAGCAAAAGGAGTATAGCATCGTGGTCAGAGTTACAATCACAAGGCCTCATGGTAGTTGTAGTCACTTCAATCTCTCTTTAGCAACACTTGACTAATGGTAACCTGAATTACTAGTATAGATCAGCTGTCAGACAAGTTAGAAGGGGCAAAAAGAGTGTAGAATATTGGTTGGAATTGGTGTGACAGGGCCTCATGGTAGCTGCAGTCACTTCAATGTCACTCTAGCAACACTTGAGAAATGGTAAACTGCATGACTAGTGTAGATCAGTTGCAAAATGGCAGGCAAGTGAGAATGGGAAAAAGAAGTCTAGCATCTTGGTCAGAGTTACAATCACAAGGCCACATGGAAGTTGTAGTCACTTCAATGTCACTTTAGCAACACTTGACAAATTGTGACCTGCGTGACTAGTGTAGATTAGTTGTAACATGGTATTCAAGTGAGAAGAGGAAAGTGGAGGGTAGCATCTTGTTTAGAGTTGGAGTGAGAGGGCTTCATGGTAGTAGTGGTAGCTTTTGCATCTGAAATTAGCAAGACTTGACAAATTTTAAGTTGCATGACAAGCGAAAATCAAGATTGACATGGCAGACAAGTGAGAAGGGGCAAAAGGAGTGTAGCATCTTGTTTAGAGTTGGAGTGAGAAGGCCTCATGGTAGATGTGGTCACGTCAAACTCACTTGATGAACAGTTAGTGTACCATATCTGCTGGAAACATGCATTTACTATGGACAATACATTTACATTTTAACCCATATCATGGGTTCTGGATTGATATTTTGATGGTAATGCACTTACAGACAGCATTGCAACATGTGGCATGTCACGAATTCGATACATGTGATCTTATATGCAGCAATATACATTGTCACAGACAACCAAATATGTCTGATATTTTGAGTATTGCATGTTAGGAAAGTAGATAGAGAACACAATTGCAAAAGCAGAGTTAAGAGCAAACAGGACATTGTGATACTGTGGTAGTTATTGAAGTGTAGCTTACCAGAGTCCACTCCCACCTCTATTCCTATTAAGCCCTCAGTATGCAGAATGGGCAAGACCTTTTCCTTCCAAGGAAAGAATTGTAATTGTGCACTGGGAGGGCCACCGAAAGTCCTCTGGGCCTCCAGGTGGTGGCTGTTGTACTCAGTACGTACCCTTACCGCCTTATTATGAGTTCAGCGGTGCAGGTGCGGGACCGCCGTACTCTCCACCACCAAACCTGTGCAGAAACCGACCGCAAGATCAGGAGTTTTCTCCTGCTCTGATGGGCAGTTCTTTGGCGTTCCCAGGGCGGTACCTATGAAATAGGCCCTGCAATGGGAATGTCAAAGGCAGTACCCGCATAGCATTGGCGGCTGCAGTCTATGCCAGGCAGGTTTTGGTGTGCATGCACACAGGGGGCCACGTTATGCCCCTCTGTGTGCATCCACATGGCATTAGGCACCAGGGGCCCTATGGGGCCCACTTTGTTTCCTCACTGCCACACGTTTGATGGCAGTCGCATTACCATGAAAAGTGTGGCAGTGAGGAAACTCATAATATGCTTGGTGGGGCCACAGGGCCCCACCAAGCATATTGTGGCCTCAAAACTGCTGGGCACTGCCAGGGATCTTTGATCCCTGGTGGTTCTGATGGCCCGAGGGTGGCCCGACTGCCCTGATCCAAATAGGGCTGTTGGAAGACTGCTGCCGCCACGCCCATGCAAGTCTGGCTGTCCATGGACTGACAGACTCGTAATAAATCCCTTAGCCTGGATTCCTTTCTCTTCTTCCTAATGTCACACTCTGTTGACTATCTTGTCCCACATTTCAGTTTTCCAATAAATTGTGAATTAGTATATGAATGAAAAACAAACAAGTGATAGAGGTAAAAAGGTACAAAGCTAAATATTACAGGTAGTGGAGAGTGCTAAATAGAAAGATGAAATAAGGGGTGCCTTATCTAGAAATACAGAAAAGGCTGGTGCCTGTCTTGTGGGCTACGGTTTTGAAGCAAAGGATTCTGGTCAACTGCCATTGGGTAACCACCATTTCTTGACCACCCCTGGAAGACCGCTGGCCTTGCAGACCGCCACAAGCCTGCCGGTTAGACAGCCTTGGCCACAGTTGGCATTTCAGACAGCACAACTCATAATACAGTGGGTGTTAGATCCTAGACATGCAGATGCGGTTCTCAGGTGGTCGGACCACCAAACTCGGAATCAGCCCTTTAGTATTGTTGGTGTTTATAAAAAAAGTTGTTAGTTCTATATTTGTAATAAATAACATTACTAATTTCATATTTCAAAGAATAAAGACACATAACAAATTTTAAAATTTGTATTATATTACTGCAGTGTATATTTGTGCATTTTTAAACATTTCTATTTCTAACTAAAAAATAAACATATATAGATAAATAAAACATTTTTTAATACATTTGTATTAATAAATATGCAAATTATATCTAAAAAGTTATGTATGATGCACATTTTCCAGGTTTTTTTTCCCATTGTTTAACATTTTTTAAATTGTTTCATATACATATTTTCAGCATTATTTTAACACACGTTCTTCAGTATATTTTAAATAATTATATATTTTCTACTCTAATATTTAATTTAAACTTTACAATTGTTTAACTTTGTTTACAACAATTTTTGGTGTTTTACGCGTTTACACTTTTTATTCCTTTCTTAAAACATTTATTTAAATTTTTTTACTTTTTTCTAATTTCCCATTTATATCGTTGGGTAAATAGGGCATGATTACAAGTTTGGCTAAAAGGGTTTTACCGTCAAATTGTCGTCGGATTCCCCGCCCACCAACTTGGTGGTCGGTCCACCCAATTACGAAGTAGCGGGTGCATAGACTAAAGACTGGTGCAGTTCCACTGTTGCCGCCCGTAAATCTCAACTGAGACAGCCCTGGGACACGCCAATGCGTTTGTCAGAGGGCGAACTGCCAGTTTCCCCACAGCTCCAATTACAATGACCCTGCCCGCTGGTATGATTGAGGCGGCAAAACCTCCACACCTGAGTTGAGAGAAAGGGACAGATATAAGGCAGAAACTCACCTGTACTCAGCTTCACACATCCTCTGCCACCATGGAGCCAACCGCACACGTCCTGCCAATGCTGTTGTTGCTTGATGATGTCCAAAACCCACACCGTCGTAGACGCAACTGACCGTTAGCCACAATGTAACACGTTTCCATTGACTTTTCAGTTAACAGACGCACAGGCAGGAACATCTTAAGGTGTTTGGGGTCTCTGGGCCAAAACCTATTTTGTGGCTCCCTGTTTGGAACAGCTTTGAATGTGTGATCCAAATTCAGCTCTTTGATGCCCTCCTTGGCTAGACCACTGTAACTTCAAAGACACACTATTCCAAATTCTAAATGTGTTCACATCCAAAATTCATTGATAGTGATGTGTGAATTCAATATTGCAACACAACTGCAGCACCTCACATACATTACAGCAAATAATCTTTGTGACACCCTTCCATTTCTCACATGCTGGGTCCTGTTTTGATATAAAAGAAACTTAGTATGTATGTTCCATGACACAGAAACACACCTTCTATGCAAATGTTCTGGAATAGACTATCACACATCACCTATATTAAAAAGTAGTTTTTGGAAAATGTTATTTAAAACAATCTGTTCAGGAAGTATTTCAAGGTCATTAGGGAAAGACTCTCTGTAGATCAGGGTTGGCTCAATCAGAAGGCACTGTGAAAGTCTAGGTCCCTGGGCCAGAGCCCACTTGCCCTTTCCTCTAAATGTCTCTGTACAGAGACTCCCTGGCTTTAAGTCTACCAGGGACAACCAATGCATCACCAAGTGCCATGCATATATGTGTAATGTGTAAGTGTAAGATATTAAAAGAAAAACATCATCATCAGCATTCTTCTCAAATAACAAAAGCTGGTTTAAGGAACACACAAAACAATGGACTGATGTTCAAAAACATAAGACAAAAAGGTATGACAACTAACCAGCCTGCAGGTGTGAATAAACAAATAACTAACTTGCACACATTAAACACATATCCAACATACATTATAGGGAGAAGTGCAAGAAAAATGATGTAGCCATTGCTTAAGACAAGCTGAAACCTTTACCATTTAAAATACCACCCAAATCAATGTCTAGCCCAATCTGGATTCATCCCACATGTCCATCCATGGAACATTTACCCTTGATATGTGTGACTCCTGCACTGGTTCCAAGCTCTAAATATATAAACCTGTTCATTTTTATCACTAATCAGGGTGTAACAAACACACCTGTAGTCACACATCTCGATGTATCAAATCACATCAATTAGGTGGCACAAGTAGTCATCACTATGATGAAGGCCTGTTCATAAAAACTAATCACCATCAAAAACCATATGAAATTGTGCATATACATAACAAAGTAAACTCTTAAAATATATGTAAGATAACCTGCCATAATGTGTAAACAGAATAACATTGCGTCACAATTTAACCTCCGCAACATTGGGAGGTTCCCAGGGGTGTTGAGACAGAATATCGAGTCGGAAATGTCGACTTACACAAATATCGAGTTAGAAATATTGTGATTCAGAAATATAGACAGCAAGAATATTGTGGTCAAGAATATTGAATTTAAGGTCAGAAAAATTGTTTTTAAGAATATAGAAGTCATTATTACTGTTTGCAAAAATATAGTTGTTTTTAATATCGATTTTTTATTTAGTGTTATGTATTTTAGTTTAGATTTTAAATGTATGTGATGTATGTTTTTTTGTATTAGTATTGTTTATGTTTTTTAATATATGTGTTACATTTTTTGTAGTTATCAGTTTTATTTTAATGAAAGTTTTCGTTTTTTAGTTCCGTAGCGGGTTGTGGGTTTATATGGAAATAGGGTGGGAAGTAATTTAATTAAAATAAATTAATGATTATTTTTTATTTATGTGATTTAGATTTTATAGCGTTAATTGTGGGAAGTAATTTATTTATAATTAATAATTAATTGGTTGTTAATTAATAATAATTAATTAATAATTAATTATTGTAATTGTGTAATTGTTTTAAGGTGGGGGTGTGGGGTTTATAAAGGTAGGGTAGGAAGTTATTTATTTTTGATTAATTAATTATTAGTTTTTAATTTATATTAATTAGTTGATTGAAAATTAATTATGGAAACTGTGTAATTAATTTTAGGTGTGGGTTGTGGGGTTTATAGGGGTAATGGGCGGGAAATAATTTATGTTAAATTAATTAATAATTAGATGTTAAGTTATATTACCTAATTAATTGATAATTAATTATGGTAATTGTGTGATTTTATTTAGGTGTAGGTTGTGGGTTTATGTGGTAAAGGGTGGGAAGTAATTTATTTTAATTAATTAATAATTAGTTCTTAATTAATATTAATTAATTGATTGAAAATTAATTATGGAAATTGTGTAATCAATTATAGGCGGCTTGTGGGGTGTTTAGGGGTGAAGGGTTGGAAGTAATTTATGTTTAATTAATTTATAATTGGTTGTTAATTTATATTAACAAATCAATTGATAATTAGTTATGGTAATTGTGTGATTTTCTTTAGGTGTGGGTTGTGGGGTTTATGGGGTAAAGGGAGGGAAGTCATTTATTTTCAATTAATTAATAATTGGTTGATCGTTAATGTTAATAATGAATTGATATTTAATTTGAAGGATGCCCTGAATCTGCCTGTTCAATGGCTCGCACACAACCAGCTCAAATTGAATGCCCAAATAACGGAGTTCCTTCTAATCTCCCCCCCTAAAAAATCCAATAACATCCCTCAATGGATTAACTCGATCACAGCACTCAACTGCATGCCAACCATAGTGGAGTCTACCAAATCGCTCGGGATATCCTTGGACAGCAACCTGAATATGCGTGAACACATCAATTCGATGGCCAAAACTGCCAGGTTCCATCTGAGCTACTTGAGAAAACTAAAACCTTTCCTTGATACTGCCGACCTAAAAACCGCAGTTCAGGCGTTAGTCATCTCCAGAACTGAATACGGCTGCCCTACCCTATCTGGCCTGCCAAAGACTTTGACGGCCCCGCTAAAAGCTTGCCTCAACGCAGCAGCTAGACTCTTATCTGGCTCAAAAAATTTGACCACATTTCACCACATCTGAAGGCCTTGGATTGGCTTCCTCTTGAGGGCAGAATCCAGCTCAAGCTGGCCTGCATCACTCACAAAGCCTTGTACAAAAACACCCCAAAGTATCTCGCCCAGAAAATTGTGATACCTGGGAGAACCAGAAACTCCCGGTCTGCTAGAGACCGTGTGCTCTAGCCACCCCACTTCCGCAATGTAAAAACATATAACCGAGTTTTCTCTGGGGCCGCACCAATAATTTGGAACTCACTACCTCCCTCCTTCAGAAGAATTCCTACATTGTCGCGCTTCAAAAAGGAATCAAAAACCTTCCTAATGAGCACATTTCTCCAATAACTCTCCTTTATTGTGCATTACGCCTTTTCATGGCCTATGTTTCTGTGCATAATCTCCTGTATTGCTTGGCGCTCTCCATGTATCAATTGTTCCCCGCGTTTTATTGCTGACATGTCGCTCGTTGATTTTGGTACTGTACTGTTTATTATATATAGCTCTGACTTTTATCCTACTGTAATCATTTCCCTAACACCATCTTTGCATTTTGCCTATGCCTATACTGTATGCAACGTGTTTCTCCCTGTAAAGTGCTCAGATACCCTAAAGGGTCATGTTCGTGCTATATAAAACCTCAAAAAAATGAAAATATTAGGGTAGTTTATATTTTTGTGTGTGTAGTTTTTACTTTTTGTGGGTAAAGGGTGGGGAGTAAATTAATTTTACTTACTTTATAATTTGTTTTTATATACTATTAGTTTTTTAATTGAAAATAAGTTTTAATTGTGTAATACATTTTTTACAGTTTAATTTTACGAGTGGTTTGTGGGGATTATAGGGGTAAAGTGTGGGAAGTTTATTAATTTTTATGAGTTTTAATTTATTTTTTAATTAATAATATTTCTTTAATTGGTAATTAATAATGTTAATTATGTAAGTAATTTTTTTAATGAAATTTAGATGTGGGTTGTGGATTGTGTGATATTATAGGGTAGGAAATAAAAAAAGTTATTTCATGTAATAATAATGTGTTTGATTCTAAATAATTTCTAATCAAAAATATTTATTTGTTTGAATTTTTTTTTTAATTTTATTTAATATAATATTTGTAAGCACTTGTCATATGCATTTAACATTATAATGTTATTTTAATTTCTAATATTAAATATATTTGTATTTTAATTTATGACATATATATATTTATTTATTTAGTTTTTTTTAAATGTTGTTGTTAATATTTTGTTTATTTTTACTTTTGAACTGACTGTGATAAATATTAATTATTACCCCTTTGCAATCCAAAATTTTCCCTAATGTTGCACGGATTAAAGTGGGAATCGTAACTTTTATCCTCCCACTATCCAACACTTTCCCTACTGTTGCACTCATTGGAGTGGGAATGGTAAGTTTTACCCCTCTGCTATCCAACATTATCCCTAGTGTTGCACTCACTGGAGTAGGAATAGTAATTTTTTACCCCTACGAAATCCAACACTTTCCCTACAGTCGCACTGACTGGAGTGGGAATAGTAAGTTTTACCTTTCCGCTATACAACACTTTTCCTTCTGTTGCACTCATTGGAGTGGGAATAGTAGTTTTTACTGCTCTGCTATCCAACACTTTCCCTACGGTTACACTCACTGGAGTGGAAATAGTACGTTTACCCCTCCGCCGTTGAACACTTTCCCTACTGTTGTACTCACTGGAGCGGGAATAGTAAGTTTTACCCCTACGCTATCCAACAACTTCCCTACTGCTGCACTCATTGGAGTGCGAATGTAATTTTTACCCCTATGCAATCCAACACTTTTCCTACTGTTGCAGATACTGGAGTGGGAATAGTAAGTTTTACCCCTCCGCTATTCAACACTTTCCCTACTGTTGCACTCATTGGAGTGGGAATAGTAATTTTTACCCCTAATCAATCCAACACTTTCCCTACTGTTGCAATGACTGGACTGGGAATAGTAATTTTTACCCCTTCTCTATCCAACACTTTCCCTACTGTTGCACCCATTGGAGTGGGAATAGAAATGTTTACCCCTAATCAGTCCAACACTTTCCCTACTGTTGCAATGACTGGACTGGGAATAGTAATGTTTATCCCTCCTCTATCCTACTCTTTCCCTACTGTTCCACTGACTGGAGTGTCAGATTAATAGAGCGATTACTCAGAAAGTACTTTGCAAACAATATGAAACGTTAAGTTTATGGCAGATTTTGCACGTTTAATAATGGCTGCCACTCCGGGACTGACGTAAGTCCTATGTTCATTGCAATGATACATGAAATGTATTTCTGTTTACCGAACGCGCGCGCCGATCACAATTGACGAAGGCGGCAGCCGAAACGCGTTTTGTCGTGAGGCTTGTCTTTCAATAAACTAAAGACACTGTTCCCGTGAGTGCTGGTATTTTATTTGGAGTACCACGAGCCTGATCATACACGCGGTGTCCGTCACCGCTATGAGAGCACCCGATCGAGAGTGAAGAGAAAAAGACGGAGTTCAGAGCGTGATATATATATATATATATATATATATATATATATATATATTCGCCAAAGATATTCCCAATAGAATGTTGCGGATTTCCTATGGAAAATAGGTCCTGACTATAACTATCTACTGGCGACCGCCAGTAGATTATATACATATATATATTTTATACATATACATATATATATTATATATATATATATATATATATATATATATATATATATATATATATATATATATATATATAAAATCTACTGGCGGTCGCCAGTAGATAGTTATAGTTAAGACCTATTTTCCATAGGAAATCCGCAACATTCTATTGGGAATATCTTTGGCGCAGATTGACGAATCTTCGCGAAATTCTCCAAACTTTTGGCCAGCTCCGCTCCGCTCCTACCCTGAAAGTTTTGGGGTGATCCGTGAAGCGGTGTCTGAGAAAAAAAGGGGTCCCAAAACACGTTTTGCCCATGCAATTTCCCATAGGCTCTGTAGTCGCAGCTACAGCCCAAACCGCTGAACGGAATGACACCAAATTTGGCTTAGAGGTAGTCCTCAGTTCGGACTCGTGCCTTTTGCATATTTAGGGGCCGATTCCGATCCTGGAGAAATATTCCCCGTACAAATCGTATCCGGATTTTTTTATGTACGAATCGTACAAGTCCCGTACAAACTGGCAAGTACGATTCGTATGTAAAAAACCCCATACCCCGACACGTCCTCGGTTCGGAAAAAGTGTCCGACACGTCCCCGGACATTTTACGTACGACTCGGTAAACCGACGTCCGAACGCGCAAGTACGATCCGTCCCGTCCGTCCGAATCCACAACCGTATGGTAAAAACACCGTACGGAGCGAACCTCCACAGCAACCATGGAGACGTCCAAACATGTGCCCGCATACGTGCCGAACAACCCCCCCATGTCCGCGCCATACCCCCATCCGGCCCCATGTCCAAGACGTACCCCCTGCCCCCCCATGTCCGCGACGTACCCCAGCCCCCCTCGTATGTCCGTGACGTACCCGCACCCCACCCCCCTCATCTGTCCGTGACGTACCCGCACCCCACCCCCGTATGTAGGGTGCGGACCCCCACCCCCGTATGTATGGTGCGGACCCCCACCCCCGTATGTACGGTGCGGACCCAAACCCCCGTATGTACGGTGCGGACCCCCACCCCCGTATGTACGGTGCGGACCCCCACCCCACCCCCACCCCCATATGTACGGTGCGGACCCCCACCCCCGTATGTACGGTGCGGACCCCCACCCCACCCCCATATGTACGGTGTGGACCCCCAGCCCCCTATGTACGGTGCGGACCCCCCTGTATGTACGGTGCGGACCCCCACCCCCTATGTACGGTGCAGACCCCCCCGTATGTACGGTGCGGACCCCCACCCCCATATGTACGGTGCGGACCCCCACCCCACCCCCACCCCCATATGTACGGTGCGGACCCCCACCCCCGTATGTACGGTGCGGACCCCCACCCCACCCCCATATGTACGGTGCAGACCCCCACTCCCCTATGTACGGTGCGGACCCCCCGTATGTACGGTGCGGACCCCCACCCCCTATGTACGGTGCGGACCCCCCGTATGTACGGTGCAGACCCCCACCCCCATATGTACGGTGCAGACCCCCACCCCCCTATGTACGGTGCGGACCCCCCGTATGTACGGTGCGGACCCCCACCCCCTATGTACGGTGCGGACCCCCCGTATGTACGGTGCAGACCCCCACCCCCGTATGTACGGTGCAGAACCCCAGCGCTACGCGCTGGGGGTCCGCACCGTACATAAGGGGGTGGGGTGGGGGTCCGCACCGTACATACGGGGGTGGGGGTACGCCGCAGACATACAGGGGGGGCTGGGGGACAGCGTGGATATACGGGGGGATGGGGGTACGGCGCAGACATACGGGGAGGGGCTGGGGGGTGTTCGGCGCGTACTGGGCCCCCTTTTCCTCACGCATCGTGGCGTACTTAGCTTTACCGGCACTTTTTGTGTGCCGTAAAAATATAGCCGTCCGGAGTGCTGTCGATACGAATCGTACTTGCTGGTACGTAAAAAGCTGCCTAACTTCGTCCGCATGTCGCGTACGCGCCATCCCGGATCACATTTGTATGTGTTTTTGTGTTGGTCGGTGTTTTGTACGGAAATGCTGTTTCCGTACGAATCGTACTTGCATGTTTGTATGGTGTTTTTACCGGGTACGAGTCGGACGGAGAAAACGCTCCGACCGACGGTTCGTACACGGTTTCTCCAGGATCGGAATCAGCCCCTTGGTGTGAATCTGTTCAGTAGTTCCTGAGAAAATAAGGGTAAAAAAGTTAGTAATATCTATGGCCGCGGAGGATCCGCGGACCGTACCCGCACCGTAAGCGCACCCTCCCCGAACGGAGCGCGCACCCTCCCGATCGCGCACTGAATGCTAATTGGCTGTCGAGCGTCTGTCTACATTCGAAACCAGGAACTGTTGGCGGCCATTTTCTGCCTCCGTAGAAGCGAGGCTGAAGATGGAAGGGGAATAAGTGTGTAAAAGATATAAAGGGGGCAGAGTGGAAATACTCTGACCCTCTAGATCTGCTTAGGGGGTCCCAGAAGGACCCCCTGTGGCCCCCCTCTTTTTTAAAAAAAAAACGTCGAAATGCGCGCACGGTGCGCGCATCCTATCGCGTTGGATGCACGGATTCTCTCGCGGTGGGTACGTGGATCCATGGCAACTTTTTTTGAAAAACGACAAGAGATTATTGGTTGTGCAACAACTTTTTACACTGAAAGGTAGGGTGTATATTTTTGTTTTTTAAAGGTATGATTGTTATTGGTTAACAAAAACAGATTGTAAGGAACATTATATATGATAAGCTGATATGTTGAAAAGTCAAGCACACTTCCTGTCTTGTGTAGGAACATTGTGTGCTGAACTTGTGACCTGTGAGCTCAGTGCAGTGTTCCATGACCTGTTTCTATGGTAACAGGCAGAAGGCAGATTGGGGGAAGGGTTGAAATGTATTTCAGTTGGAAAGGGTTGAAATGTTTAACCAATAGAAATGTGTGTTTGCTTTTGAGTTTATGTGCGAAGGATTGTGATTTGATGTTTACATGTATATGTGTGGAAAATGAAAGGGAAACTTTTTCATTCTTTGCTTTTGCTGAGAGGTGCACAGTGCAGAGATTCTGTAAAAGAAAATATGGGGAGTGATTGATATACTCCTTAATCTGCAAAAGAAATTGAAAGATGAGTTATTTAGTTGTGAGGGGATGTATGTAGACTATTTCGATTTTAATCAGACTAATGTATTTTTCCTGCTAAAGTGTAGGGAGTACTTTTTTTCTCTACAATGTGTGTGCATGTAGAAACCATTCTGTGATTGGCATTTGTGTTTTTCATGTGTTTGTAGACAGATAACTGTGCAGTTTTTATATTTTGGTAGAATTAGAAACCAGTCATTGTTTATGAATTTGTGAAATGAGTTATGTTATGCTTCTATACTAAAATGTAGTACTACTTCTAGATGAAGAAATGTGTTTTGGTATAGTGCAAGGGATAGTGTTGTTTGTCTAGAATCACACAGTGAGTCTGTGTGCATTTGGGAACCACTGTGAGAGAAGCATTTGGTAGCATCGTGTATTTGCTGACAGATAACTGTTTTAAAACCAGTCAGGTTGTCAAGTTTTAGTAGCATTAGAAGACAGTTATGGCTTATGCTTTCATTAAATGAGCCAGGTATTGACAGTAAATTGCAGTCATGAAATATGTAGATTGTGTGCAGTTCCCTTACCACTTGCACTGTAGTGAATGAGTTTTGGTAAACTCATAGGGATAGTGGTGCTTGTCTAGAATCACACTGTGAGTTAGTGTGTATTTGGCATCAGTGTGAGAGAATCATTTGGTAACATGTATTTGCTGACAGATAACTGTTTTAAAATCTGTCATGTTGTGAAGTTTTAGTAGCATTAGAATCCAGTCTTTGCTTATATGTTGATTAAATGAGTCATGCTTTGACACTGATGTGCTGTACTTAAATATGTAGATTGTGTGCAGTCCCTTTACCCCTTCCACAGTAGTGAATGAGTTTTGGTAAAGTCCTAGGATAGTGTTGATTTTCTAACATCACACTGTGAGTCTGTGTGCATTTGGGTAAGGATTGTGAGAGAAGCATTTTGTGTCTTGTGTAGGAACATTGTGTGCTGAACTTGTGACCTGTGAGCTCAGTGCAGTGTTCCATGACCTGTTTCTATGGTAACAGGCAGAAGGCAGATTGGGGGAAGGGTTGAAATGTATTTCAGTTGGAAAGGGTTGAAATGTTTAACCAATAGAAATGTGTGTTTGCTTTTGAGTTTGTGTGATTTGATGTTTACATGTATATGTGTGGAAAATGAAAGGGAAACTTTTTCATTCTTTGCTTTTGCTGAGAGGTGCACAGTGCAGAGATTCTGTAAAAGAAAATATGGTGAGTGATTGATATACTCCTTAATCTACAAAAGAACTTGAAAGATGAGTTATTTAATTGTGAGGGGATGTATGTAGACTATTTTGATTTTAATCAGACTAATGTATTTTTCCTGCTAAAGTGTAGGGAATACTTTTTTTCTCTACAATGTGTGTGCATGTAGAAACCATTCTGTGATTGGCATTTGTGTTTTTCATGTGTTTGTAGACAGATAACTGTGCAGTTTTTATATTTTGGTAGAATTAGAAACCAGTCATTGTTTATGAATTTATGAAATGAGTTATGTTATGTTTCTATACTAAATTGTCTAAAATCACACTGTGAGTCTGTGTGCATTTGGGTAAGGATTGTGAGAGAAGCATTTGGTAACATCGTGTATTTACTGACAGATAACTGTTTTAAAACCTGTCATGTTGTCAAGTTTTGCTAGAATTAGAAGCCAGTCTTTGCTTATGCGTTGATTAAATTAGTCAGGCATTGACATTAAAGTGTAGTCGTGAAATATGTAGATTGTGTGAAGTTCCTTTACCACTTCCACTGTAGTGAATGAGTTTTGGTAAACTCCTAGGGATAGTGTTGTTTGTCTAGAATCACACTGTGAGTCTGTGTGCATTTGGGAACCACTGTGAGAGAAGTGTTTGGTAACATCCTGTATTTGCTGACAGATAAGTGTTGTAAAACATGTCATGTTGTCAAGTTTTAGTAGTATTAGAAGACAGTTATGGCTTATGCTTTCATTATATGAGTCAGGCATTGACAGTAAATTGCAGTTGTGAAATATGTAGATTGTGTGCAGTTCCCTTACCACTTGCACTGTAGTGAATGAGTTTTGGTAAACTCATAGGGATAGTGGTGCTTGTCTAGAATCACACTGTGAGTTAGTGTGTATTTGGGATCACTCTGAGAGAAGCATTTGGTAACATCATGTATTTGCTGACAGGTAACTGTTTTAAAACCTATCATGTTGTGAAGTTTTAGTAGGATTAGAATCCAGTCTTTGCTTATGCGTTGATTAAATGAGTCATGCTTTGACACTGATGTGGTGTACTTAAATATGTAGATTGTGTGCAGTACCATTAACTCTTCCAGAGTAGTGAATGAATGTTGGTAAACTCCTAGGATAGTGTTGCCTGTCTAAAATCACACTGTGAGTCTGTGTGCATTTGGGTAAGGATTGTGAGAGAAGCATTTGGTAACATCGTGTATTTGCTGACATATACCTGTTTTAAAACCGGTCATGTTGTGAAGTTTTAGTAGCATTAGAAGCCAGTCTTTGCTTATGCTTTGATTATATGAGTCAGGCTTTGACACAAAAGTGCAGTCCTGAAATATGAAGATTGTGTGCAGTTGGCTTACCACTTCCACAGTAGTGAATGATTTTTGGTAAACTCCTAGGTATAGTGGTTGTTGTCTAGAATTACACTGTGAGTCTTTGTGCATTTGAGAACCACTGTGAGAGAAGCATTTGGTAACATCGTGTATTTGCTGACAGATAACTAATTTAAAACCTCTCATGTTGTCAAGTTTTAGTAGCATTAGAAGCTAGTCTTTGCTTATGCATTGATAAAATGAGTCAGGGTTTGACACTAGGGTGCAGTACCATGTACTATTCTGTTCACTGTGGCAGAACTGAAAATTTAAAAGTTTTACCTCAGCACTGTCCTAGAAGTAGTCTGATTATTTAGTCAGTTTCTAAGTACCAAATAGACTGCTTCAAATGTCTATGCAGTATGCATGTAGTGTTCTAACATACTATAGACTTGTCTTTTACACCTTCAATTCCCTAGTCAGTATCCATACACTTCCAGGAAACATCCTGTCACTTCCTTTGCAGTCCTCTAGAGACCCATTCAACAGTATGTACTAATCCATTCACTGTGCCAAAACCCAAACACTTAATAATTCACCAAGACACTCTCTTTCCAGTACTCTTATGATTCAGTCACTGCCTAAGTATTCATGCACTGAGCCAGGTCTTAGCACATGGACTTCTTCAAACCCCTATCCACCATGCATGCAGTCCTCTAAGCACCTACACACTTGTCTTTCACACCTTCAATTCCCCAGTCAGTATCCGTTCACTTCCAGCAAACACCCTGTCACTCCATTTGCACTCCTCTAGTGACCCATTCAGCATCATGTACTAATCCATTCACTGCGCCAAACCCTAATAAATTCACCCAGGCACTCTCCTTGCAGTACTCTAATCATTCAGTCAGTACCCAAGTACTCATCCAGTGACCCAGGCCTTAGTATATGGACTGCTTCAAACCCGTATCCACTATGCATGCAGTCCTCTAACCACCTACACAATTGTCTTTCTCACCTTCAATTCCCTAGTCAGTATCCATACACTTCCAGGAAATACCCTGTCACTCCCTTTGCAGTCCTCTAGTGACCCATTCAGCACCATGTACTAATCTATTCACTGTGCTAAAACCCAAACACTTTTAAATTCACCAAGATACTATCTTTGCAGTACTCTAATCATTCAGTCACTGCCTAAGTATACATACACTGAGCCGGGCCTTAGAACATGGACTGTTTCAAACCCCTATGCACTATGCATGCAGTCTTCTAACCACCTTTAAATTTCCTAGTCAGTATCCATACAGTCCAGCACTTGTGACTGCTTTTGCACTCCTCAAGTGACCCATTCAGTACCAAGTACTAATCCATTCCCTGTGCGAAAAGCCTAGCACTTATAAATTCACCTAGGCACTCTCCTTGCTGTACGATAATCATTCAGTCAGTACCCAAGTAGTCATGCAGTGAGCCAGGCCTTAGCACATGGACTGCTTTAAATGCCTATGCAGTATGGATACAGTCCTCTAATCACCTACACAGTTGTGTTTCACACCTTCAATTCCCTAGTTAGTATTCATACTCTTCCAGCAAACACCCTGTCACTCACCCAGTGTGTCTCCTTATAGTACTGTAATCATTTAGTCAGTTAGCATGTAGTCTTTTAGTGAGGTAGGCTTTAGGGCATGAACTGCTTCAAAGTAGTATGCACTATGCATGTAGTGTTTTAACGATCGTCACACTTGTGGTTCAGGGCTATAGTTTCTTAGTCAGTTTTTATATAAAATGTGTTTGTACAGTAATGGAATAGTATAAATTTTAAAGTTATTAATATACATTTATTTGTGATTCTTTTATACAGATACAGAACAGGAGTGTTTCTCATCTGTTTGCACTCTTCTCGTGCAAGATTGTTTGGATGAAGGGTCCTTAGGTGTTTCATCATACTTGCTGTGCCGCACGAGTATTTTTTGTTAGGATCCCCTTGTAACAGAACTCTTTGGCAAATCTTGTGAATGAAGAAGGTGGCATTGGTCTTTGTTTGCCCCTTGGAAAAAGTTACAAATTTCTTCACCACTGAAGAAAAATGTTGTGGGCGTGGTGCCTTCTGCAAAACATTTTCCTCAGATTCGGTAAATATTTTAAAGTGGCAACATTTACAGTTTTTGTAAGTTAAACTTATAACATTTTGTTAGCTGTATACATTTTATATATCTGTTATTTTTTTTCTTGTGGTATTTTGTTGAGAATACCATGTTGGTTTTTTTTTAACAATCTTTCTGATTTTCCAGGTCTGTCGCCGACATCCGTGGTTCCTACAGGAGTGTTCCGCCTTGTTGTTTTGTATTATTGTTGTTACATTTTGTTTATTAGTTTATTGTTTATATTTATGTTAATAAAAAAATGAAGTTTGAAAATAGTTTATCGTTTATATATTTATTAATATAAAAAATAAAGTTTGGAAAAAAAAATAATAATGTTTTTGGTTGTTCTCTTAACTGCTGTGTGACTCTTTCTTGTTCTTATTACTGTTTTTTGATGGAGTCCACCATGGTGTTAAATTTTGGGGCACTTATCGCTGGAATACTGGTGATATCTGCAGTTTGCACCAACTTCTGAAAAGTGTGTTAGATTTATCTCAACTTTACTTCCGTTAAAGTGCTGATAATGAAATGGAGAGTAGCCGTTCCCGTGCAAAAAGACACGAGGTGCACCTTTGCGATTTATTCTAAATGCTAAAATCCTGTATTGTATTGCACTGAGGTATTGGCTGCACTTACAGTGTACACACAAAATCTATTAAGAAATCTCATTGTATTTATATTGATTGGGAATAGTGCGTCAGGTGCTGGATCTTGACGAGATACACTGCTCAGTTTGTATATTGTTGTGCACATGAAAAAAATCACATCACAACTTTCACACCAATTGCAATGCGAAACAAATTCCGGCGATAAGACACGTTAGCACCAGGAATTTTACACCTGCTTTCTGCTTGTGTTAAGCAGGACAACTACCTGCACCATGAAAGGGAACACAGCCTAAAGCCACACCAGAACACCCACAGGTGCCATAGAGTCAATGAGCATGATACAGGGATACCCATGAGGGCCAGAAGACTCATCTCAACAACTGCAGGACCGCCAATGCCCCCCAAACCCACATCTTAGTAAGTGTGTCCCTGTGGTCATTGTCTTAGCATGATAGGCACGAGCCCTGCAACATCACAGTGTGCTGTCACCTCAGCGTTGGCAGTGATCCTGGATGTGTAGCTACGTACGCATCCTCCTGCATGCACAACTGGTGTGTGCTGGTCTGTCGTTCACAGGTCAGTGCAGGGGTGTGCCTATCCGGCAAAGGGAACGGGGTGTCTCGGACATGTCCGTGTACAGGAAATGCGGTAAGTGTGTCTCTGTGTTCTGGTGTGGCCTGTTACAAGAGCCGCAGCAGTCGATGTTGTAAAGTGGCATGCACCACCTCCAAACGGCACTGTGATGTTGTAGTTGGAATGTAGCAGGAGATGCGCAAATAGGCATTACAATGGCGTGCCGTACAAGTGCACGAGATACAACAGCTCACCGTACAAAAGTGTGGGGGCTTGTGGGAGGGAGGAGCAGCCGTTTGGCAACATAACACACAGTGAACTCGACCATGTGCCACATGCTGGGCATCTCATCCATGACTGGCCTTTGTACACATCCTCTATGAATGCAGCGTGGTTTTCACTTCTATGCTCGTTCAGTGGTGTGATGTTGGCAGGTTGTGTGACTTGTGCTCCTTGTTGGTGTGTTTCATTTTGGCCATTGTTAGTCTATATGTGTGTTGTACTTAATTGTGCATGTGTGCCATTCTGCCCATCTCCCCCCCCACTCCCTGCTTCTTCCTTTTCCTAGTGCTGTTGTGTCTATAATTTTGTTGCTGCACACATAAATACATGTAAAGAATAAATTAGAATAGTTCCTTGATTCTTTTAGGTTTCAAAACTTCTCTATTGGTTTCTTTTTAATTTTCCATATGAACCGTTTTTTTTAATATTCAACAACACATAGAAGTCAGAAGTGCAACGTATTCTATCAACACACTTTCTAGAACATTCTACAATACATGCAGGTTAAAAGTTCATCAATTTTTTAAAACTTTACGATATTTTTTTGTAACATTTTCTTGAACATTTAACGACATGTGCAGGTTAAAAGTTGACGATTGTTTTAAGTTGGAACAGTGCCTTCCAAATGCAAGTAGCAGGTGTGGTTGAGCTGAGCAAATTTTATCCTATGATATGTACTCCACGTTGAAACTGCTTTTTCTTAACCAATCACAAAGATGCTTTTCCACAAAACTAATGTGCACCCTACTTTTAAAAAAGAATGCTTTTCATGATATCTTCAGAGATAAGTTATAGATAGGTATTAGCATTTAAAAAACCTTTGAAATTCACTGAAAAAAACATAGGTTTCATGCACGTTATAGTTAGAAATTGGCATTTAAAAAACCTTTGAAATTCACTGAAAAAACAAAAGGTTTCAGGGACGTTATAGTTAAGAATTGGCATTTAAAAAACCTTAGAAATTCACTGAAAAAACCATAGGTTTCAGGGGCATTATAGTTAGCTGGACATTTCCCTCGTACAAAACCCTAGAAATTCCTCTGTTATAGTTAGTTCAGCTAACTATAACTAACGCCCCCGCAATGCACTGCTGATGACGTCACATATTACATCACTCATGACATGGTCAGTGACATCACTAATGACATCACTGATGAAATCTCAAATGATATCACTGATGACATCACTGATGATGTCATCCATTGAGTATGTGTTTCTGAACAGTTTTAATATGTTTATTATATATAGGGAAAGGCCTGTTGAAGAATAAGTGGGTGTACAAGTGTGTGAATGGGTGATTTTCTAGGTGCGTAACTGACTCTATAAGTGAGTCATTAAATGTATCTTACTGCAGACTAGTGACTAAACTGTGTGAATGTCTGTATCTGTCTATCTGTTGGTGTATAAATGGCTGCATGGTTTTGTGAATAGCAATATGAGTGTCTCTATGGGTTATTGATTGGTTGTCTGAGTATCTGTATGGGTGTCTGAGTGTATGTGTGGGTGGGGTGTGTGTGACTCTGTGCATAGATGTGTGAGTGGGTGATTCTATGGGTGCATGGTTTTAAGAGTGCAACTGTGATGGACTGTATGGTTGGGTGAGTGTATGTAAGGGTGTGTTAGTGATTGAATGTATTTCTCAGTTGTACATGTGACAGTAGCTACATATGTGAAACACAGTGTATATGTGTATAAGAGTAAATAACTATCTATATGTGAGAGTGTGTGATTGTGGGACTGGCTGTATGGATGAGTGTGTGCTTGTACTAGTAATTGAATAAGAGTGTCAACATTTTTTAGTATTTTTATGAGTAAGTGAACTTGAGTGTGTTTAACTGTATAGGTGAGTCAATTGGACTGTGTTTAATTATTTGCACAACTGACTAGGTGTGTCAGTACCTCAATGGATGATTGGCAGTGTGTGAGTGTCTATATATCTGTATAAATGCATATGATAGTCTTGTACGGAGTGACTGTAAGTATGAGTGACTGTACAGGTGAGTGAGTGGAGGTGCATGTAGACCTAAGAGTCAATGAGTGGGTATGTAGTTATTGGTATTGGAGTATCTATGGTTTTCAAAATGGCCATCT
This sequence comes from Triturus cristatus, assembly GCF_964204655.1. NCBI lineage: Eukaryota > Metazoa > Chordata > Amphibia > Caudata > Salamandridae > Triturus > Triturus cristatus. Next base: position 560,504,289 of record NC_140588.1, read on the forward strand.
GAAATTTTTAGTTGGTGTATCAAAAGTTATATTAGGGTGTGAGAAGGTGTACTAATTTATCACATAGATGATGTCATCAGTGATGTCATTTGAGATGTCATCAGTGATGTCATCAGTGATGTCACTGACCATGTCATGAGTGATGTAATATGTGACGTCATCAGCAGTGCATTGCGGGGGTGCGAGTTATAGTTAGCTGAACTAACTATAACAGGGGAATTTCTAGGGTTTTGTATGAGGGAAATGTCCAGCTAACTATAATGCCCCTGAAACCTATGGTTTTTTCAGTGAATTTCTAAGCTTTTTTAAATGTCAATTCCTAACTATAACGCCCCTGAAACCTTTGGTTTTTTCAGTGAATATATATATATATATATTCACTGAAAAAACCACAGGTTTCAGGATCGTTATAGTTAGAAATTAGCATTTAAAAACCTTAGAACTTCACTGAAAAAACCATAGGTTTCAGGGGCGTTATAGTTAGTTGGACATTTCACTCGTACAAAACCCGTGAAATTCCCCCGTTATAGTTAGCTCAGCTAACTATCACTCGTGCACCCGTAATGCACTGCTGACCTATGTTGCAGAGAGGTGTAAAAATGGACGTGGCCTGGACCACCTCTCTGCAACGCAGTGCAGTGGCATTTACTGGAAGCACCTGGTGGGCTAGTTCGCCCCCAGGGGCCGTCAGGATTGAAAGGGAATTAATTCCCCAACTTTCAACACGCCACAAGGCCTATTTGTGCACGTCACCTCAGGCCCCACCCGCTCCCTTCACCACTGTGCAAATACCCCCGTGGTGCGTTTTAAGTTGGGAGATTAAGTCCCCTTGAATCCTGAGGGTCTCTGGGTCCAACTATCCCACGAGGTACCTCCAGTAAGCACCACAGAGCTGCGTTGCAGAAAGGTGTAAAAAGGGGCGTGGCCTCTGAACACCTCTCTGCAACGCAGCTCCCTGGCGCATACTGGAGGTACCTGGTGGGCTAGTTGGCCCCTAGGGACCCTCAGTATTCAAGGGGAATCAATTCCCCAACTTACAACGTGCCAGGGGGCACGTTTGCACAGTGGTGAAGGGAGGGGACGGGGCCTGAGGTGACATGTGTACAAACACGCCCTGTGGTGCGTTTTAAGTTGGGGAATTAATTCCTCTTCAATCCTGAGGGTTACCGGGGTCCAACTAACCCACCACATACCTCCAGTAAGCGCCACAGGGCTGTGTTGCAGAGAGGTGGCCCAGGCCACGCCCCTTTTCACACCACTCTGCAACGCAGCTCCATGGTGCTTACTGGAGGTACGTGGTGGGCTAGTTGGACCCCAGGGACTCTCAGGATTGAAGCAGTTCAAGCTATAGCCGTGTCCAAAGTTTCCTATGGGAAATTGATTTTTGAACTTTATTTTTTAATTTCTCAGCAACTACTGAACGGATTTACACCATTTAAAAAAAAGGGTGCTTTCTGAACCAAGGGCTACCTTTTTGCCAAATTTGGCGTAATTCCGTTGAGCACTTCGGGCTGTAGCCGTGTCTAAAGTTTCCTATGGGAAATAACATGGGGAAAACGAGTTTTGGAACCATCCCTTTTTCTTTATATATATATACAAATTAAAAAATTTTTACAGCTATATTTTTAGCATTGATCTTTTTTTTATATTTTGGTACTTACCTATTTAAGTATAGGGAGTCGATATTTTGCATTCTATATTTTTTCATCAATATTTTTTACTTCATAATTTTATATATTCTGTCAGTCAACGGTTCCTGGGACTAATGTGCTTAAAAACATACTAGAATTTATTTGTCTGAATAAAAAACACCTGGACAAAACATAACTAAAGGCCAATGGCCAGTCCATACAGAAATTGTGTGCACTGCAAATACACTGGCAGGGTTAACTCGCCACAAATGGAGTATCCGTTGGGCAGGGTAGGTGCCTCAAAGATGATATTTGGGAGGGGGATGTTTAGTTTTGGGAGGTAAGTTGTGGTTTTGTGTAGGCTTGTTTAGGAGACAGGCTTTGGGAATGTAAAGTGGTGGAGCAACGTTTGGCAGAAAGTACCTTAGGAAGTGGACGGGGCATATGGGTCAGTAATAAGGGTGGATTTGAAAGTGGAAGGGGAGGTCTTGGGTATGGTAGGGGTAGTAAGCACCTTGGGGGTTTGGGAGGGTGAGAGCAATGGAAAATGAAGGATCTTTTGTAGGGTACTTTGTAATGGAAATGGTAGGGAGTGGGGTCTTGAAGGTAGAGGGAGTGACTGTGTGTGATGAGTCTGTTGTGAGTGCAGGTACATGTATGTCTGGTGTATGTGCTGCAAGTATGGGGTGTGTCTTGGTTCCGTTGTATCTGTTGGGTGCTTGATTGTGTTTCTTAGGTGTGTAGAATACGGCTGGTGGATCTGTGGATGTTGTAGCAGTGGAAGTGCTGGGTTTGGGTGTTGTGGATGCTGATGTGGTGGTGACAGTGGTTGTGGTTTTGTGTGGTGTGTATATGGAAGGGATGGTGTTTGAGGGTGGGTGTGCTGTTCTCTGTGATGGCTCTGGATGTTATGGCAGTGAAAGTACTGTGTGTGGATGTGAGGGGTAGTGACAGTGTGTGTGGTTGTGTGTGGTGTGTCTATTGAAGTGATGGTAGTTGGGGGATGGGTGTAGTGTCTATGTTGGTTGTGGTTATGGTGGTGGTATGTGCATGCATGGGTGCTGTCATCCGTGCTGTGTGGGGATGTGATGGGGAATGGTGTGAGTATGTGGGTGTGGTATTGTCAGTGGTGGTTGTGGATGTGATGGTGGTGGAGGTGCCTGTGGGAGTGGTGATGCGTGCGGTGTCTGTGTGTTTGAATGCATGCCTGATTTTCTTGTAGGGTTTGTACTTATGTGTAGACATACTGCTTGGGTCTGTATGAGTGGGTGTGTGCAAATGTTTGTGTGTACTTTGGATAGATTTGGGCATAGGGTTTTGGTATGGATAAGGGGCAGGGGTGGGACACACGGTTGTGGGGATGGGAGGCTGCACTGAGGGAGGAGACTGATTTGATTTGATTTGATTTATGGGATTTATATAGCGCACGAATGCCTGAAGGCATTTAGGCACTGTGCTGAGGGCTGTACTAGGGATTCAGATGGAGATGGTGTAGCTTAGTTTGAGAATAGCCATGTCTTTAGCAACTTTCTGAATCCAATCAACGTTGGGCAGCTTTTAATATTTAGCAGGAGCGAGTTCCAAAGCCTCACTATACCCAGGACAAAGCTCCTTTCCCCCCAACTTGCTTTTTTAAATGTTGGTGTCTGGAGGGGTTTGTTATGTGGTGATCGTAGATGTCTGGATGGAAGGTACCATGTAAGGTGTTTTTTCAAGAACGCTGGTCCATTTCCAAACAGTGCTTTGTACGCCAGACATAAGGATTTAAACTCAATTGTTTTCTTCACAGGGAGCCATTGCAGTTTTTTTAGACCTGAAATTGGACTGAAATTTGGGGATGTTCAACAGCAATCTGGCGGCTGCATTCTGAACCCGCTGCAGTTTAAGCAGATATTGTTTTTGAAGGCCTAGGTATAAGGCGTTTCCATAATCCAGTCTTGCCATGGCCAGCACCATCACTAATGTTTTTACTGCTTCCAGAGGGATGAAAGTGCGTATTTTATGGATGGATTTTAGTGTTAGAAAGACCTGGGAAATGACCTTGTTGATCTGGTGTTGGAAGGTAAGTTTGTCATTGAAGATGATGCCCAAATTCCTCACTTTATGGACTGGGGTAGGGTGATCTCCCATACTGGGAGGCCACCAGTTCTGAGAACCTCTGTTTTAGTTCAGTTGAGTTTTAGACAATTTGTGCCCATCATTGATTTATGTGGGACATTCATTGGCTAAAGCAGACAGCTGTTTCCTCGGGGCTTCTAGATTTGGACACCACAATTTGGGTCTCGTCTGCATAGGAGATCAGTGTGAAGTCAAACTGCCTGATGATATTGGCTAGAGGGGTCACATATAGTTTGAATAAGGTGGGGCTTAATGAAGAGCCCTGGGGCACTCCACACAGCAGAGTAAACTGCTCTGAGCAGGAGTTGCCGATCTGAACATATTGATACCCGTTGTTCAGATAGGATTTGATCAGCTTGAGGGAATAGTTCCTGACTCCTACCTCTTGGAGTCTTTTGATTAGAATGTCATGATTTATGGTGTCAAATGCCGCCGATATATCCAACAGTATCAAGGCGGCCTTGGCATCGGTGTCTAATATTGCCCGTATCTCCTCTGCTGCCATGATCAGGGCAGTTTCTGTCCCATGCCCTTGTCGGAACCCATATTGGGAAGAATCAAACAAGTCTGCCGAGGAAATGAAGGTCGTAAGTTGGGAGTGGAGAATTTTTTCCAGTACTTTCGCTGGGAAGGGAATTCTCAGAATTGGTCTATAGCTACTATTGTCGCTAGGATCTAGGTTGGGTTTTTTCAACAGAGGAAGAATTGAAACTGTCTTCCACGCATCTGGAAAGATACCTGATGTGATGATTAGTTTAAAAGGTGTGCTAAGTTGTTCACTTATATTATCCTATACCATATGATATATTTTTGGAGGACAGGGGTCTAAAGGTGCTCCAGATTTTATTGAGTTAATCACCTTTGAGATCTGTTCTATATTTGGTGACATGAAAGGATTCAGGACATTAGTGGAGCATTGGGGGGGAAATAACAGAGGAGGCTGCCGTACTGTTATCCTGGTCTGTGAGGGATTCGAAAATAGATTTCACCTTGTGCCTGAAATACCCTGCGAGTTGATTACAGAATGCCACACTGTGATCATTTTGTTGTGGTTCAGGCAATTTGACTAATTCCTTTAATGTTGCAAAAGGAGCTTTGCTAGAGTTACCTGCCTTTTTGTATTTTTTCTGAAAAATAACTGTTTTTTTTTTCCAATATCATTTTTTATACAAACTCAGTTCTTAAGAGTATAAGGTTTTATCGACTATTGAGTAGTTGCTTCTCCAGCGTCTCTCAGCTCTTCTACAGAGTTGTTTCTGTTTGTGCAAGGAATCACAGAACCAGGACTCTGATGTCTTTGTGCGCTTGCTGATGCGTTTTTTTTCCGGTGCTAGTGAGTTTACTGTGGATTGAATCCAATTAGTAAAACTGCCTGCTGCCAAGTTTGCATCTAAACTTAGATCAGGTTTAAAGGCTGCTAGAGTAGATTGCATCTGCTGGGGGCCTATGCTTCTCCTTTTATTATCTTATGAGGAATATGCCGGCTCGGCAAGTGATGTGTGGTGCTTACTGTGAATAGGACAGCCCTATGGTCTGACCAAGGAATTGGGAGAACCTCTTGTCACGAAAAGGACACATTCTGGACCAGATTTGGTCTCATAATGTCCCGCTGTCTATCCCGACGGCAACCCCCTGCAGTTGGTCAGATCACCATCTACTCCAATTTTCCTGCACTCTTCACGGCCATTCGAAGGCCCCCATTCCTGTCGGAGGGGTAGTAAGGAAATGGAGATCACTAAACAATCACGACTTTTTGTCTTCCCTGTCAAACTCAATCCCAGCACCCACACATGATATTAATCTTATGGAAAAAAATCTCACTGATTGGCTCTTGGCAGCCTGCAATGAGCATGTTCCGCTCTCCAAATTCTCTCTCGCTCGTCGTATGGATGCCCATAGGTGGTTCACGACAGATTTAAAAAAACAAAAATTGGAATTGCGCCAAATTGAGAGGAAATGGAGACATGGGTACTCAGATGAGGACAGAGTGTCATATATGACTGCCCGTAGGAATTATAAGAACTCTATTCTAACTACCAAGGCAGCATTCTTCTCCGACTACATTTTGAATGCACACAATAAATCTAGAGAAATCTTCAGGGTGGTGAACGATCTCTGCAATGATGTAAGAACCTCCCCACCCCAAGCCCCCACGCAAGAGCTTTGCAATCAGCTCAATAATTTCTTCATGGATAAGATAGCCACCATAAAAGAAAGCATCCCGGAAAGGCCTAGCATGGTGGCCACCGAGGACATCTGCAGAAATCCATCTGAATTCAAGGTTTTCCCTCTGATGGATCAATCTAGGTTAGGGGAACTGATGAATCGTGTGAAGTCCGGCTCACCTAATGATTGCTGCCCCCCGTACGTCCTGAGGGACGTCTATTCAGCCCTCCCGCTAGGCATACTCCCCCTCTTGAATTAGTCCCTAGCTCAGGGAATAGTCCCCATCTCGTTTAAAAACGCAACGCTGGTCCCGCTAATTAAAAAAACGGGTGCCGGACCGACTAATCTCTCTAACTACCGGCCCATATCCCTCCTCCCTTTTGGAGCAAAGATCCTGAGAGCCCACGAGGCTAGCTGCATCTCCAATTTCATCGAAACATCGGAGTATCTGGAGCCTAACCAAGCCGGCTTTCGCCAGGCGCACTCAACCGAAGCAGTGATCCTCGCAGTTCTGGACACAATGAGATCCAACGCCGACAGGGGTATACATCAGGCCTTGGTGCTTCTGGACCTGTCGGCAGCGTTCAACACGGTGGACCATACCATCTTATTACACCGTTTCGAACAAGCTGGTCTGCGAGGATCGGCCCTCGGTTGGGTGAAGTCATTCCTGAGCAACCGGACCCAGGCAGTTAAACTTGGGAACTTTACAGCGCCCAAATTATCTACCACCTGTGGTGTCCCGCAAGGTTCGTCATTGTCCCCCCTCCTATTTAACCTATATCTCAAACCCCTTTTACATTCCTTAAAAAACAGGAGGGTCACGATTTATAACTATGCTGACGACCTACAGCTAATTTTCCCACTGGACTCAACTGACTCCGCCGTGGAATTCCAGGCAACCATGTTACTCATCCAACGGTGGATGGAGTTGAACCATTTAAAATTTAATCCCCGGAAGACCGAGCTGGTACTCCCGGGCAAAGCTCGATCAGCTGGGGCCCTCATTTCTGGCCGGCAACAATGGGATCCCCTCCTTCCCCCTATCCCTCGGTGAAAAGCCTCGGGATTACCATTAACTCTGATCTCTCCCTGAATAGCCAGGTAGGAGCGGTGATCTCGTCCAGCTTCCATCAATTGCGCAAAATTTGAAAAATTGCTCATCTACTCACTCACTCTGCCCTCATTCATGTGGTACTCGCCTTGGTCCTGTCCCGATTAGACTTTTCAAATTCTATTTATTTAGGCCTCTCCCTGTTCTTGTTTAAACGCTTGCAAACTGTGCAAAATCAAGCGGCCAGATTAATCTTCAAGAACCGTGGTGGGAGTTCGGCGAAACCATTGCTGGCCACTCTTCACTGGCTACTCATAGCCCAACGGGTAATATTTAAAGTAGGATGTTTGGCCTTTAAGGCTCTTCACGGGAAAAGTCCCATGTTCATATAATAACCTACTAATCAAACATGAGCCTACCCGCAATCTTCGCTCTGCTCATCAGTCCCTTCTCACCTTACCCTCCTTCAAACGGAAGCGTCAAGGCGGGTGTCGATTCGCTTTTCTTGCCCCAAAGTTGTGGAATTCTTTCCCCCCCGTCGCTCACGAAATGTACCAATCTTATGGAGTTCCGGGGAGCCTTGAAGACCTGGCTATTCAAGCAAGCTCCGGGATAGGTTAACTGTTTTTCATTCTTTCCTCATTATCAGCGCCATGAAACCTCTGGGTGCCCGTGCGCTTAATAAATTCAGAATAACATAACATAACATAACTTTTAGATGGGGATTGGATGTAAATATTCCATCCAGAGTGTGCCCAGCTTTGTGTGTAGGGTGCATGACCTTCTGTTCCAACGAGGCATTGGACATCAACTCGATTCATGATGCTGTGTTATGATCTTCTGGATTTTCCAGGTGGTAGTTACAGTCACCTAGTATGCAGTAGTCATCCGAGCCCAAACTTGATTCGATTATTGGACTAATAATTTCCTCAAATTTACTTTTTGCACTGGGGGGTCTGTACAGCAATGTGCCATTAAAAGTGTAATTAGGACTTAAGGTGATTCTAAATTAAAGTAGTTCACAGTCATCGCTGCTATCTGCAGGGGATCCTTTTAAAGTTAAAGAGTCATTGACTATAAACGCAATGCCTCCTCCCCATTTGTCAGGTCTGTCATTTTTAATGATTGTAAATCCTTGAGATATAGCTAGGGACAAGGCAAGATCAGAGTTACTATTTGTTCAGGTTTCGGTGACAAAGGTCATGTCTACTTTGTGAGCTATCAGCAGCTCTGCAAATTCTACATTGTGTTTGATCAGGGACCAGAGCCAGAAAAGATCTCTGTAGGCCAGTCATTGCACTGTGAATACCTACCAGGTAGGCCATCATCTGCTGCACATGGCCTTCAGTAGTGCAGTCTGACCCACAGAGATGTTTCTCAGGAGGTCAATAGCCTACTCACTTTGTGTAGCGGGAGAACAGGGGCTGGAGCTGAGGAGCCTGGAGCGAAGGAGACGGTTCCCCTCTTAGGGGCACGGGCCCGGCAAACTGGTTGGAGAGCGACAGGGAGGTTGGGGATGGAACTGAGGGTGGCGGACAACGATAATGTTGGAGTAAGACCTCTGACCTCCTAGTCAGGAAACTCTGCTCTCCTCTTGTGCAGCGCCGTTGTTGTGCCGCTGCCCCTAGCACCTCTCTGGTTGCAGGTAGGTGTTTGATGCCCTCATCCACCCGCAGACTTCTGCCTGCGCCTCATCCCTGTTGGTCCAGTGGGAGAGCCTTGCTCTTCTGCTGAGCCGCTCTGCCAGCCTTGTTTGTCTGCCTTTTGTCTGTCTGCCTTTGTCTGTCTGTCCTCTTTTTTCTGCTCCATATGTGCACTTTCTACCTTCGTGTGCCTTTTTGTCTATTTGTGCTTTTTGCCTTTTTGTCTATTTTGTCTATTTGTCTCGTATTGTGCCCTTTTTCTCTCTCCTCTTTGCAGTTTTCCCGCCGCTGCTGCCCCTGCGGCCCTTCCCATGCCAGTTCCCACCTCCCAGCTATGCTCCCTCCCCCGGTCACCTTCTTAATGGTGGCCGCTGTGGGGCTGCACATTGTGTGTGCCTAAGGAGCGCCAAAGCCAAGTCCGTCTGTGCACGTCGGTGACCTGACCGCAACCAGCACCAGGTTCTCCAAGCTCCCTCTGTAATGACTCATCTGCCCTCCATGGACTCAACCCCGGAAGAAAAAACAAGTGCCAGCTGTCGTCGCCGAACACCACCCACGGCCAGTTCTCGTGCCAAAACTGCCGCTGCACATTACCCACCTCAGGACTCCACAGCTACCACCCACCCACCGGAAACCATCCCACCCACACCGCTGAACCCCATCCTATTCAACGTTTTCTCCTTGCACAGACACACAGTAGAAATTTGGGACCTCCTCGACACCCTGTCGCCAGACGTCACCTTCCTCACAAAAACCTGGACCAATGCCATCTCTGCCCCCGACATCGCTACTGCCATTCACAACAGATTCAAGATCCAAAGGAAGGACCGCCTCAACCACCTGGGAGGAGGACTCGCCATCGTACACAAAAAATCCCTCCAACTCACCATATCCAGCACAAACGACACCTCGTCCCACACAGAACACCTCCATTTCTAGATCCAGACCAACCCCAGAATGACCCTCCATGGCCCCCTCACATACAGACCTCCCAGACCACGCACCACATTTGCTGCAACCATCACAGACCTCATTGTGCCCCACGCCATCACCTCCATGGACTACTTTCTGATCGAAGACCTGAATTTCCACCTCGAAAATGTCAGCGCCCCCAACTCCACCACCCTCCTGGACAACCTCACCAAAATTGGACTGAAACAGCTTGTCCCCACCCCCACACACAAGGCAGGACACACCCTCAACCCCATCTTCACAGGAGGAAACAACATCTGCTTCAGCCACACCACGCAATCCCTCTGGATGGACCATCACTGTGTACATTTCTTCTTCTCAAAACCCACCGCACAAAAACCTACACCATGCCCCCACGCAGAAATTGGAGCAGGGTCACTGAAGAGCACCTCAACTCTACCCTCAACCATACTCCCCCTCCCTCCATAACCAATGCCAACTCTGCAGCCAAAAAACTCCACAGATGGATCACCGACTGAGCAAACAAGCTCGCCCCTCTTCGGAACTCTGACAGACAGCGCCCCATGAAAGCCACCTGGTTCACCACCGACTTCTGAGAATGCAGACGCACCTGCAGACGTCTCAAGAAAGTATGGAGAAACATCAAAACCCCAGAAGCACATGCCAGCTACAAGAACGCCATGACAGATTACCACCAACGCATCAGATCTACTCAAAGGAACTTCATCCAGGACAGAATCCTTGCCAACTCCAGAAACTCGAAGGAGCTCTTCAGAATCATACATTAATTTACCAAACCACCCCCAGCGAAGCCTTAAGATCAAGTTCCTCTATGACAACTTCAACGAACAGACACCAGATTCTGAAACCATGCCCACTCCCAGCAAAGCCAGCCAGCCTACCATCTCCGCCTGGACCCCGGTCACCATCGAAGACACCGCCACGACCATGAAGAGCATTCACTCAGGAGCCCCATCGGACCACTGCCCGCTGCACAACTAATAGACAAAACATGGCAGCAGTACATTCCAATCCACTGTTCCAGAATCTGGTGGAATGTCACAACCAAGTTTCAGTGGTGTGGAGCAAGAAGTATTTACTACAGTGATGAGACACATCAACAGCTGCAAACACTTTACACACAATGAAGACTTTGCCAACGTGAAGGGAAATTAGCACGATTTGGCTCCTCTATCATGCGTGGTTTGAGCAAATGATGACACACATATTGCCTTAGTGCCAACACACGACAGAAAAAATGTCCAATGTAATCTTTAAATCTTCTATTCAATCACGGTGCAAGTTGCCTTGGTACAAAAATTGTACATCCCAAAGTCTGTGACATTTAGGAGCCCGAAGGCCCACTGCACTGACCATCGTGTTCATCCATGGGCCTCATTGAATCGGACTTCTCCTGGCGTGGTCTGATTTCTCAGCTGTGCCAACAACCATGGACAGTTGGGATAAGTTGAGTCTCCTAGATGAAAGAAAAAAGAATTACCAAAAAGATGTGATACAATTTATGATTGTTCAACTAGCAATCCCCCAAACAATATTATGAAAGAATGTACTGACTAACAAGCCAGGTCCTTTCAGGTTCAAGTTGTGACATTTGTAGGGGTATGAGGCTGTTCTGTAGTACAAAGGAATCATGGGCAGAGCCGGGGAAATGCGTACAGACGTTTGTAATGTACAAATCTGGTAAGCAGACAACTTGCCCGTTGATTGAATGTGTTTCCAATTGTGGTCGACCTGTTCTCTCAGGTTTGGTGGCACTAAGGCAATATGTTTGCCATCAATTGCTCCAACTACTTGTGGTAGGTGACCCAAACCGTAAAAGTCCCCCTACACATTGGTTTAATCCTGCTGTTGTGGAAACTGAATGAAGCTGTTGATGTATCTCATTATTGAAGATATAACTTCTTGTAGCACACCACTGAAAGTTGGTTGTGACATTCCACCAGATACTGCCACTCTGTAGTGAAAGGATCCTGTGGCCACAAAGTTAAGTATTGCCATGAGTTTGACAATTGGTGTAATAGATGTGGGATTTCTGGTGTGAGGCTGAAGATATGGCTCCAGCTAAAGACATACTTCCAGTATAGTTTGCCTATTCAGTTTGAATTTCTTGATTATATCCCTTTCTTCCATGGTGACATGGTCTGGATATGAGGAGTACACCTGAGGCTGTTGTATCCTCACTCTCCCAGGGTTCATATGTCTGCATTGGTAAAACATTTGAACAGTTTTCACATTTTCCACAGAAACATATTTAATATTTACACTAAAGTCATATAGTTGTTCAAAATACATGTTTTTGCTGCATATTTTAATAAAACATCTACTTTTGTCCATTCTTCTTCACAAATTACATTTACAGCCTAAAATACATTGTTTTGAAAGGTGTAAATGATACATTTCAAATGTATGATTTTTTTTTTTTCCTACAAAAATACCACCAACGGAGGTGTAAACAACACCGTGCTAATATCACTTTTCAGCACAATAACACACTACATATCAATGTTTTTTTTAAAGAATAAGTGTCCATCGAAGTTTGAATGTGTAAACAAACTAGCCCCCATTTTGCGTGGTGCTGACTCACTTAACACTCGCAAACACACTATTTTGAATGTATAAAATGGCGGGTGCCTGACCTCGCTGATGGGACATTTGGAATCAGACAGGCGCGGTGGAAGTTGACCGATTAGTGGGCAGTAAACTCCACAATGGACACAGCCATAGGCTAACGTTGATGAAAGTAAAGTACAAAAGCCAATGGCTGTGTCCGTCTTCGCTGATGATCTCGTACATCGCATATATGTACTCGACAGCTGGAAAAAAGCTCACTTGCCTCTTAACACTGCTGCCTCAAGACCTCCTTCGCTTTTGCTGCTGTCCCTTACCTCTGGGAGCAACAATGGCTGGGTGAATAAGTGAAAAGGCCCCTGTCTTCTTGCCAGAGGAGCTGGACTTGTTGGCACAGGAGGTCCTCTGCCTGTATGGCCATCTCTATGGCTCACCACAGGAACAGGTACATGTCTTAAATGTATATGGGAATCTGTCTAACTGGTATTTTTCCATTAACACAGGCTACAATGTCCCTTTGAGTTCCTAACTTAACTGTAGTTAGTGATGTGAAGTGTCATATATATTTTTTTCCTTATAGAGGACGATGATGTTGGGGATTTCTATGCACTTTACAATGTGAAAAAACAACAACATTAGGATGCGTTGTGCATTTAAAGCCCTAGATTCTAATTGATGTGTATGTAGAGATATATCTGTGTATATGTTTGAATTACATGAGCTATGTTTAAAACTCACATAATGGAAATTACACAACACAACTCTACAACTGTACATGCAAATATTTTCGGTATAAACCGGCAAGATGTTCAAGGCTGAGAACTGCAGTCTCAGTTCGATGCGTTGGGAATTCAGACCTATGTTACAGACTCACTCAAGTGGTGTTGCGATTGGTTCATGTTTGTGTGAAAGGAGATAGGATGTTTCTGAATCTTCTGTTACTTTTAAATTGAAGTTCTCATAGTTAGAGTTACACGAGATTCCCTGTAGACTTTTAGAGGTACAGACATTTCTTCTTGCCTTATTCTTGCAAGTGTGAAGCTTTGTGCTAAACAATTATTTCCTTTTTCTTTGGACTTGTACAGAAGTCTGATCATGCTCACACCTTCTTCTTTATGCTCCTGAAGTGTAGACCCCTGGTAGATGGCTCTATATCTGACATATGTTGAGAATAGAAAAGAGGTGGTTCTTTATGGAACACCTGTTCCTTTTTATTTGTCGCTGAACAATTGTGGCTATCACAAATCTGTACCTCATTCCTTTGCATCTCAATCAACTGAGATACTTCACTTTGCTGATGGCACTACTGTACTTAAGGAATTTACTTTTGACCTGCATATTTACTGGATTGATTGGTACTCCAAATAAAGCGCGTCATTGGGGCTTGGTGATTCCTGGTCCTAATTGTAGAGTCATATGGGCTTCACAATTTAAAATTGTATTGTTGATGCTTTCTCCCTTTCAATGCTTCATGTCAGCGATCAAAGGTTCATACAAGCAATGGGGAAAAATATTTGACAACTAGACTAAGAAATTACGTTGTAAGGCCCAGTGCTCCAGCAGATTGGAATCAGAAATAGCTCCAGACATCCCAAACAAGTGCCTCATGATCATGGACCATGACTTTTTGTAAAGGAGTGCTTATTTAGAAATTGTGTAATTCATCCTGACAGCCACAAATTTAAATATAGGAGGATTGTAAATTTAGGGACAGGCCCTGTCGCCAAGCTGCTTTTTTTTATCAACATTGGCTTTCTCTCTTCTGCTACCCACTGTCCCTCCCCTTACATCTATTTTCCATTATTTTTCTATTAGTTTTTCCAATTTCAGTTGTCTGCATCCATGCGTCTCTTAACTTAATCTCACTTTTCTTTAATCTCTTTCTTTGCTTCTCTCAAATCCTATCTCCACCTTTCTTCCATCATTTCTACCAATCCATTATCACCTATTCTTCCTTGCCCACTCTATTTTCTTCAACCTCTTTTCTCCCTGGTCAGATCTTCTTCCATGTGCTCTCTCCACTCCTTTCCTCATCCTTTCTCCCTTCTTCATTCACTCTAACTCTCACCCTCTCTCCTCTCTGTTGACATCCTCTGTTTTTCAATCCTGGCTATTTCACATTTGACAATTATCTACATTCCATCAATCACCTCCATTATTCAGGTCATAAATGTGTTACAGTAGTACTTGCCTCCTGTCTCAAGGCACTTTGCATAATCACATGTCCCCTAATCTTAGAATCTGTGTGAGAGAGCCATGCAATCGTCTATACAGCTATGCTCCCTTCACAAGGAGAAGTATTAGTTTGTTTCATTTGCAAAATGATTTTTATGGACTAAAACTGAAAGCTTAAATTATTTAAGAATGTATTGGCGGCGCTTCAGAGTCTGTGTGCTGCTTTACAGGTTCTAATATATGATATTAAAACCAGGAGTGAGGTCTTCTCCAGCTGTAGTCTCGTCAGATGTGTCTTCCTTCAGTTACGAGACTACAGCTCTGGACATGCAATAATGTTGCTTTTTGCTGTACTGTATCATTGCTGCATGTAATAAAATTGTCACTGCTCAAAACACCACACTGACTGGTTTAATTTGCTGTAGGTTAGGTCAATCCCAATCGCCCATGCCATTTCCTGCCTCATCCTGACAACGGACCCCATTCCGTTATCGGTCACCAGCTGACTGGGATATTCTTCCCCTCTAAAAACATCTGCAGAAATTCAATCACACTTCACGGGTGATTCTCCAAAGACTCCATAGGGTCCTGAGATGTCCATCGCCAATTTGCTCCGTGGAGACATTAGCATTTTTATTGAGTTACTAGAGAAGGTTTAGTAAAAAGATCCTTATTGCTGAGAGCACACATGTTGTGCTTCCTCGTGTGGCTTTCTACCATGCTATCAATGCCAGACCACCAGATGCCCCTCCTCTAATTCTGCGCCTCATGGCCCGAATACCAATGTGACCTTCACATGCAATGCTCAGAACTATTTGTCTCAGTGTCCCTGGCACAACTAAATACATCTCAACTACCCTTTGTCATCTGACAACACCTTTGCCATCTTTCTAACTGGGTAACCAAAAGCAGCCCTGCAATAAAAGTTAAAACCAGCCCACTACCTTTGCCTCCTCATGTAATCTCTCTTTCCATCCATCCATTCTCTCTCTCCTCCTCCTCTCTCTTCTCCCTCTTTTAATCGGTTTCTCTCTACCTTCTCCTCCTCCCTCTCTTTAATCTCTCTTGAAGCCTTCCTGTGCCTGCTGACATTTAACTTGGGAGGTTGGAAAAGTGACAGAGGCACCAGGAGTGACCCTGGGTTTTCACAACCAGCTTCCAAGGACTCTAGCCCACTGAGGAAATGCCAGGTGGAATAAGAAAACCCGGCCGACCTTGTCCAAGTTTTTAAAGAGGGGCACTCTTTGGTCACATACTCCACAATTCGGTTCAAAATGATAGTGTGTTGTAAACACTTGAGCCACACGTCTCCCTCCAACACCCACCCATGCAGTTGGCTTACCACACACACCATCTCCACATCATCACTACGTTCATCAGCCTGTTCTGCGTTGGCCAATGGCATACTGGATAGAAAATCCGCCACAATTGTCTTTCTTCCCTGGAATATGTTCTAGTTCATACTGAAATTCATGTAGGAGGAACCACCACGTAGCAGGCCTCAGAGTAGCCATTCCATCCCCAAACGCGGTGAATAAATCTTTTGAGCTTGTGGTCAGTGTGAAGCACAATCCAATCCTCGTCTCCACTGCAAGGATGATCAAAGAGATAGGAATGGGAATCACGTATTATTACAAGCCCATCAATACACAACACTGGCACTTTGTCTCTGTGGTAACAGCCAATGCTCAGAAAGTTGTCATTTAAACACAAATAGATACCAACAGAGTGCATGACGGTTTAAAACCCTAGAAAGAGTTGGACTTTCATTGCCTGTAATAAGGTGCAGATAAAGGTGAAACATTCCTTTACAAAGTCTGGCAACTTAGGAAACTACAATAGCAGCAAAGCCAGGCAAACTTTTCCGTCTGTAGCTGACTTCGATGATGTACAGAGGCCATCCCCTGGCGCTATAAAGCTAGTCTTATTTTACAACCGCAGATGTGTGGGCCTCCTGCGCCTGGGAAAATGGCTTCAGGTGGATGACCTCTGGTTGGGTGGAGCGTGGGAGCTGTCTTCGGTTCTCTGGGCAATGTGTGTGCGAAGATGCCCCTCTTTCTTTCAATGTTTGGGAGCTTGAAAAGATTCTTTTTTTTTACAAAACTGCATGGGGTAGTTCAATCTGACACCGCAAAAATAACGAAAAGAGCGGGCATTTCCTAGAAGCTATTTGGCTATGTATGGTATCGATCAGAGTTTCTGGCGCGTAGGCTTTGTCTGCTACCTTCTTGCAGCTCTTAAAATCAGGAGGAAGCACATCTGGAGCGGAAGTTACACTGGAAAAACTTCTCTTTTCTACCAACCGAAAACAATCAAACACATGCTTTGCTGATCACCCCGTCTCCCAGCCCAATATCAAAGGTGAATAAATTAAGACTTGTGCACATCTGGCGGCACAGTGAGCACTCTCTCCTGTGTTTAATCAGCTCTCGAAGCGGTGATTTTTGAGATAACTTTACTTTAGGGGGAATGGTGCCCCCACCTACTGCGACTGTACAAAGAGATGAAGTAAAATAGCTTTTCTGCTAAATGCTGTGTCCCAGCAGTTATTCTGCCTTTCTGTTCCGACTTTTAATCGTGAGGCCCCCCAGCGATTAGACCAACGAAAGAAGAGGCGCTACACAGATGCCAATAAGCATTACAGCCCCAACTAATCATGTACAAACAGATGTGCTGCTGTCTCTGGTCAATTTAGCACAGGGACGTTAGAGTATCAGCGTCATTTTATAAATGTTGTATTCGCTCATTTTTTCATCGAAATAGCATTTTCGCTCGAACGAGAGCTTCGCAATCGGGCAAGCGTCGTTTCAAGGTCATCTCTCTATCTAATGACATTTCGGTGGATTCGTCGCTCGGGGTC
Source organism: Triturus cristatus (assembly GCF_964204655.1). Classification (NCBI taxonomy): domain Eukaryota; kingdom Metazoa; phylum Chordata; class Amphibia; order Caudata; family Salamandridae; genus Triturus; species Triturus cristatus. The sequence continues at coordinate 560,521,458 of NC_140588.1, forward strand.
TCGTCGTTCTTACTCGCAACTGAAAGAAAATCACCGAGTAGAACCGCTTCCGAGTCCTCCTACGCATTTTTTAAGGCGTTTTATTGTATTGTGGCCATTGTCAACCGCTTGCCAATACCGCAATAGCAGCATCTAACAAGGGCCTTGCATTAGAGGAATAACACCTGCTATTTTCAAAAACAATATAACTCCTTCGCCCTGTCATTACGTAGACAGACGATCTGGCGACGACGTTCAGCATTTCCCAGAAGGCTCATTTTCCAGAAGCGGCGGGCGCATTATCTCCCCTCGGTGTGTGTAATTTCCGCGCGTGTTGTGTGGAAGATGCTGAGGCGGCGCGCGCGGCCCTTCTTGCGAAGGCGATGTTTACACTGACCCCATCACATGATTAGAGGGTGATTGATGGCCGTCCGGACGGAACGCAATTGGATGATACACGCAGTGACAAATGGACTGTCCCTTTCCGTCAATATCATTGATCGAAGGCTCAATTGAGGCAGTTTTCAGGAGAAGAGTTGATCGGACATTCTCCTCAAAATGAAATATTTTGGTGTCTCGGTGTGCTTTTCAAATTGCACTCTCATTTTGAAAAATGCGCGAACACGCTACGACCTTTCAAGTTACCGATCTTAGCTAGAGAGAACGGGCAGTAGAGCAAGAAATCAAACGTGAGTCCTCCAGCTGTCGGCTCGATTTTTCAGGACTGTTGTTTTAAAAGCTCCATTTTGACAATTTTTGTAGATACAGCAGTTGTGCGCTGTATTTTCATGCATTTGTGATGTAAGTTGGAATCCATGGGGTAATCGTCCTTTCCTAAACGGGATGTCAACCCCACAAGTTTAATCACTCCAATAGATTTCGATGAGTTTATATATATATACTTTCATGGTGCGATGTTTACCGTTGCCCTACTCGATGGTTTGATGGTATTCATTTATTGACCTCTGTGAGGATGAAGCCTGAGAGTGTCCGAGTTTGGCAGAATAGTGCATCTGCCATAAAATGATGGCTGCACAACGTAAGGCCTATTGAGAGATGGGGAAATGCAGGATTTCTAACGGCAGAGTCCCAGCTGCCTCACGAGGCTGCCAGGTTATGTTGACGGGCCTCAGGGGCGGCCTTAGGCATGTGCAAGCTGTGCACCTACACAGGGCCGCCAAACCCCAGGGTCCGACTGGCCACGAGGAATCGGATACAATACATATTCGTGGGGGCCCCTGGCAGGGATTGGGCGGCCTCCGGCTTCCGCCCCGCCCGGACCCCCTCTTCCGGGGCCCCCTACCTACGCTCCCTGCACAGGGCCACCATGAGCCTAGAGCCGCCCCTGCGGGCCTGCCCCATTTAAGGCGTGGGGTGGACATCACTTGGTTTGCTTAACCACACCACCAAATGAGACACAACAGATCCAAACAGAGAAATCACACAATGGCCCCCAAGAGCAGGGAGGAAGATCTCTGTGTGTTGGGCCATTTTTCTATTGTTCCGCAAGAACAAACGTCTGCTTGTGCACATCAAACGTGATGCCTACTCAACAAAGTTTAATATTTTTAGTAGAGCCGACGTACCCACAGCTAAGCTGAAGGTACAAAGGACTTGCCTGCCTGGCAGGGATTTCTAAGTTTAGCAGGTGGGCCTCCAAAAGGCGAGCATAGGCCGTGCTGGGTATTACAAGAGGCAACGCATCTTGGCTTTGGAACCATTGAGTGGAAGCGGGTGAAACCAACGGGGAGGCTCCAGTCCTTCCCTCCATCTCCCCCACTCTTTCTTTCTCTATCTTTCGTGGACTGACGATACTGGGCATCAGAATTTCCCAGGGAGGAAGCGCCAGTTTTGTGACTGGGGGACGGTTTTGAAGCAGTGCATCCGTTTTAAAAGCAGCAGCTGCAGAGTCTCTTGTACATTCATGTACATTCAACACATTTCAGGGAACAATAAAAGTGTCAAGATATGTCTGCTGATTAATCTTCCTGCTGGAGAGAGATCAGACTTTTTTTTAGTGGCAGTTTTGACTCATCTAAGGTAGCGCAGAGGCATAATATGCCTGCTGCAAATAACTTGTAATATGCATTTCATAGAACTGTATTTTATGTGCAAAGCTTAGTGGGTTACTGCTTTTGTCACAGAGATCCTTTCTAGGTCTAGCCTAGACAGTGCATTCGCTGTCCGGAAGACCTGTTGTAGTCAAAAAGGACTTATGTCCTGTCAACGGCCTTCCCCTTGGTACATTGCATTATCACTCTTCTTTGCTGCTTCATAAATGGTTCACACAACGATACCTCACTTCTGTTCTTCGAAGAGCAGCACCAACCTACTACAGTTACCTTCCTCTTGCATTGTTTATCTGTTTTTCAAGGGTACTCTTTTTCCTGTTTCCGGCGCACCTCCACCATGGTGCCTTTTTCTGTACATTGTGCTTTTCCATTAGCCCTTGATCAGTGCGTAACCTAATGGTAGTGACTTCGCTAGGTAGTCCAGTGTATGGCGTGCACGTTCTTCTGCAAACTGTCGTCCATGTCAACACCGTGACTAACACTACCTTTTGCTTTCCAACACACTTTTGCTCTATTTGGGAGGTTAGCTTTATTCAGTTCTCTATGCTTACATTGTGACCAATACTAATTGATTGACTTTTTTGCACATTATCGGCTTTTCTGGGGGGGATCGTTGCCCGCGATCATGCAGTTTCGTGGGGCGGTGTGTCTCCTAGTTTTCTTTGAGCCGTTCTGATGCTCCATGGTTGTTTCACTACATTCTATTGGGCTTCAGGTGGTTTTCAAAGTTTCACTGGATCAAAACCATTGACAGTGGTGTGTAGTGGTCAATTTTTGGAATCTATGATGTTTCATATATCTGGCTTCTTAAGCCAACACACATACGCACAGGTTTATCTCTCTACTTTAATCACACTTTCGGTGCATGTGTAGGACAAGTACAGGCACGATCAGACCCCTCTGGGAAGTTAGACGATGTTATCAAAAAATTTTTTTCTAATATAAATGAAATTCAGGTAGACATTGGTTTATTCAATTACATGTTGCAAAATGTATTCAATTTTTCTTTTATACACAGGCCCCTGAAGAAGGGATTGCTGTGAATCCCGAAATGCATTGGGCTATCTTCAACATCTACTGTCATGCTGCATAACATTTCGGAATTTTGTATCTGTATTGTTTAATGTGTATTTACAAGGAATTCATAATTATTGCTCATTTATATTGTATATTCATCACATCATTGATGCTAACATTTTGTTTACTTTGTGGGTTTGGAGGCTCATGAATTAAATGAGTTGAAACCAGCACAATAATTGCTTACATTATGGTTTACTTTATTTATTAGCAACAAGTATCGGTTCAGTAGAGTACATACAGAGGTACTTTTAGCAGTGCAATCGGTATACAGTTGCTTCGGCACCTGTTATTTTCATGTTTCACTACATTTCCCAGACTCCCCTGGCCTGTTGCCATGTCATCTAGTGCGACCTCTAGTCCTGTCCTAACGCGTCACGTCATGACGCTCCGTTGCGTGACTAGGCGCGCTTTGTGCTATTTCACCTCGGTGTTTGCCATTCTCTGGTTGCCGCCGTCAGCATCCAGGAAGGAGGCTCGGGGCAGCGACGGAGAGGTAAGACACTCCGTGTTTAGGCACTCTGACCTATTTACTTTTGCTGGCTTTTCAATCACTACTTCTGTTTCCGAACTGCTGGTTTTGGGTGATTGCTAGTCCCTCACCATGATTTTGGGAGAGTAGATCCTACGATCATCGCTTGATGCTACTGGTACACTACTGGCAGTGTTTATGTTTAAGTCCACTTTGGTGATTTCTAGGAGTTTACGGGTGGGTGGCTCCAATTTTACATTGAGGTGGTTTTCTTTGTAACTACCGCCCTAGTCGGCATTAGTGCTGACAGTTTATGAGGTTGGCCATACACGGGAGTTACGTACCTCTAAACACCAGACGAATACGTTTTACTCTGGGTGTATCCATGAATGGTACCTTTTTTTGTCATTGAAGAAAATCATACGCTGACACCATTGGCCTTGGGGTTCACTTCTATAACTATTGCCCCGGCTTGTTTGTGCGCTGAGAGCCCAAGAGGCTCTATGTGAACGAGAACCACACACTGTCATGTACCAGTTGAATACGATTTACCCTAGTTTCATTCATGAAGGGTATCCATTCCTGACAGAGAGCAAGAGTTTATGCTGTCACTATTGTTGAGCTATCTAAGAAGTATTCTTTAATACCATTTTCCCTTCTTGTTGAGGGGTTGTCATTTGAATTAGTTGAGAGGGCGACAAGTTTCGTTGCCTGTTACATCTTTGTTGCATACATTCTTCACTATACTAGATCATGGTTTTAATCTCTTCTTTCACAGAGCGGTGCCTCACGCCCTGAGATACTACCAGGAGCGGCAGGCTTAGCCCCGATTTCATTACGGGTAAGATTCTAATCTAGTTGTTTGATTGTTCTGATATGTATTGGCTACAGACTTGTTTGGAGTACATCTCCTAGTTATTAATTTCCTTTTTTTGTTTTGTGTTTTGTCAAATTAATACAGGCACTTACCTTCTTGACCGGTTGGATTTCAAATTTCTGTAATTGATCCTGTGGTACAAGGTTGGTTGTATCGTTCTACTTGCTAAGTTTTTTAGACACAAGTTCACGCCAGTGCTCACTTATGCACTAGCTTGCAGTTGCAGTAGCTTTGTAATTTAGTCCTGAAGAAAGCCCTGATCATAATTTACTGATCTTGTTGGGCTGAAACATGTAGACCTTTTCTTGGTTTTTGTTAGCGCGCTCGTCAATTTGATCAGATCGCGCCACTACTCTGTTTTTAACATTGGCACAGGGATATTTTCAATTAAAGATTTTTTTGTTCCTGTAGTCAATTTTATATCACTAAGTCTTACACTGCACTATAGGGCCTCACCTAACTTAGGCTAGCCTCATCGATCTTTAGGAGATCTCGTTTCATCAGCGTAGTTTAAAACATCCGCGAGCTCCTCCCATTGATTCACCCTGGGAGTAGTAGCTCCTTAGCCAAACCAGGTTTGGTTAAGAGGAGATCCCACATGATGAAGCATGCCACCACGGTGGGTGATGGGATTTCGTCCTCTTTATGAGGACTTTATAACTAGGTTGTAGTTTTTTCTCCATACAGGTTCTGTAAGGTCCTCTGCTTATCTGTTGGTTGTTGTCTTTGTAGTTTTTTGCTTCTCTTAACCCCTGGACTTCTGTGTATATACATATGCCTTTTACGGGCCAACACAAGGAGATGATGGACGGAGCACTGAAACTTTTCAGATACTCACCCCCAGTCACAGATCTGGGTTGAATCCATCATCGTTCTTTAGCTCACTTCGCCACCCCAGTTCAGACCCAGCTATATGCAAATTAGTCTTGACCCTGTGCCTCATGGGAACAGTCCAGCCCGAACTGCCAAGCCAGGTCTTCCCTGGACCGGAAACAAGCATCCTGCGACCGGTTTCCGGGTAACACCTCTCATCAGCCAGGCTAGCTTGAATCCAGTGGCAAAGTGAGCAAGGAACCCACATCTGGGCATACCCTGCCAACTTAGGGCTAACAAAGCAAACACAAGGAGATGATGGACAGAGCGCTGAAACGCCATACGCATACATTTAATAGGCACGGGTGCTGCGCTATATATTTTAGCCCGGCACCTGCTTTTGTCAGTATTGTGTATTTGGTTTCCTCCTCTAAAGTTTTTGTGTTATCAACATGGCACCCTTCTTGGGCCAATTCATTATGGGAGCGACGAAGTGCACACCGATTTCCATATTTTAAACTCATCTCTTTGTAATCACTTCATTTCACGATCTGCGTGCTACCCGGAAACCCGGTCAGCCCTAAACCATGTTGTTATGAAATTTACAAAAGCCTGGAGCGAAACACCACTCCAATCCAGATGCACAGCTTTGTTTTACATGCATATTAAAGATGCCACAAAGTTCACAATATTTCACCAGTTTTTATTTTCTCACTGTAATCCCAAAGTTTTTGTCATTCTTCATATTTATTCCTCATGTCACAAGAGAGGCGCTTACATCTTCACTATACTCTTAATAGTGCAGAAATGCCAATCCAGGCCTTATCCTGCACCACGACAGTGTGCATAAATTAATCCACAATCGTTGATCTGATTTAGCCAATGCATTTCGGGCCTTTTATCCGGCCCTTCGTCAGGGGTTTTCTACGAATTTAAAACACATGAATTAGACAGTGTATTAACCCTACTGCATCTCATTGATCATTGCTCATAAAATAATCTGTTTTCACGTTACTATATAATCAACGCTTTCCCGCTAAAGTCGTAGCCTGCCACTACCACTTAATGCATACCCAAGATTTCAAACGAAACAGCCCTTCTCCCCTTGTTCTACCCCTCAGGTCCATCCTCTGTTTCATTTCACTCCCCCCACCCCTAATGACGTGCAAACGATTTTTACTTTAAATCTAACTGGTACCCTTCAGTATATCGTCATTCCCTTTGATCCATACCTTTGAAACTGTGAGTGCAAACATCCTCCCAACTTGTCCACCAAAACGAAACAAACCAACTGTTCACCTCTCTAATCTTTCTACTTTTATCATGACGTGTCTCTACCCCTCACCTTCACCTGTTATCAATCAAACTCCCTCCCATTCTTCAACCTACTCCTTCACTCACGATACCTGCCTACAAGTCCCACAATGCACTCAGTTCATCATCCCGTTTCGTTCAGTATTAATATGCTTTGACCATCCTAAATTCAACCTCCCTCCTTCCCCTTTTCTCCCACAATAATCCTGGGTAAAACATTAATCCTGGGTAAAACATTAAAAATGCACCGCCCTTCTTGGGCCGCCATGTGCATAACTTTTATAGGCACGGGCCCCACGTTATATGTTTTAGCACGGCGCCCGCTTTTTTCCTTGTTGGGCATTTTTTTATCCTACCGTATCAAGGCTGGTAATCTCCTCTGCTTGGTAACATGTAAACAATGCAGGGTCCCACTCCTTTTCCATGCTCCACAGGTAGGAGAACCACAGCCATATTCAGCGTTCAGTAGGGGCTCGGCTGTGGAAAGCGGCTAGCGCTAGCTGCGGGGCCCCGGCGGAAGGAGGCGTCTCCACAAATCCACTCCAGCGGTGGTTGTTTATTGGTACTGCACGGCTGCTGCTTCAGGAGGCGGCAGCAGGGAGCAGCAGCAGCAATGCCTGGCCAGCCCTGAATGGAATGCCAGTTGCTGGGCTGGAGGATTCCTGGCCCAAAATGGAGGTGCATTCCAGCAGTGGTGGTGGCGAGTTGGTTGCTTGTATAATGGGTTCAGGGGTTGAGATTTTTTAGATTAAATAATAACATTTGAATTCGCAATGTTTTTATTGTTTTTTTGTATGTTTTTATATTTGTTAACCCCTTCCCCGCTCATGACGGAACCACTCCGTCATGAGCCACGGTTGCGCTGTGCTCATGACGGAGTGGTTCCGTCATGCTGCGGCCGTTGGCCGCCGCTCCGCCCACGTGGCGCTAATTCCCCGCCTGTGCGGGCGATTAGCGCAGTGGGCGGAGACGTGACGGAACCACTCCGTCATGAGCACAGCTCAACCGTGGCTCATGACGGAGCGGTTCTGTCACGAGCACAGCGGCACCGCGCTGCCCCCAAACCCCCCCCAGCGCCGCGGCGGACTTCCTGCCGCGGCGAAGGGGTTAACTTCTGTGAAGGAAAGTGTTTCTGGTGTGATTTTTCGATCTTAGCAGGGTGCTAAATATTTTCGAAAATAAATCCCCAAATTCAACCTTATTCAGCCTCCGTTAAATTGTTGCCGATAGTGTCACATGACCTCCCTAGCATCATCTGCATGTCCTGCCAGCTGCATGGTCATAATGCAAGAGGATAACCCTGAATGAACTTTACGAATTACTTTAATAAACGTGAGTTCGCCTATTTCCTGAATCAGCAGGTGTGATTGACAAACTCCGGACACATAGCTTTAAAACAAAGTTAACAGTAACCCATTTCAATATTTAATTTACACATCTTAAACCATCCCCTAGCTTGCATATGCAAACAGTCATCTGCTTGCCCCTTTCAGTTCTTACTTATTGACGATACACAATTTCACAATTAAAGTATCACCCCAGTAAATCTGATGCAGAGAGGTGTTACAGGGTTTAAACCTTAAATTGCAAAATTTGGAAAAATCGATAAAAGTGATAATAAATTGCGTTCTTTGGTTCGTAAAGGTGGTGTTCTCCTTCCTAGCATTTTAGTTTCAGTGCTCCTAAACCTAGGATGTATCATACATGTGTTTATGTATATGTGTATGCATGCACCCATCTATTTACGTATTTATTTAGTCAAAGTTGTTATGTCAAACACACCTCTCTTGACTTCAGAGCAGTGCAAGGGAAGACCCTTAACTGGCTTTCTTCTCCTCCCGCCCCTTCCTCTTCCTTCCACCCCCTCGTAAAGCTAATTACCTGGGGGGGGGGGGCCTTTTGGGGCTTGGAAGCAATTTCAGCTGAGAGTCATGGACTGATATTGACAGTATTTCAACAGTCTATGTATGTGAGAAGTAAAGTTCATATTAGGTTTATCCTGTGATTTGTTTGTTGGAGCAAAAATAATTTCAGTAATGGAGACCACCGATAATGTAATCAATACAAAAAGGCTCTGCCAACTGTAAACTAAAAAACATATATATAAAAATAATCTCATTTACAACACCAGTCGCTCTCACTTTCACCAATGCAAGACCTATAGCAATGCAAATACTTGTGTTACGTGCGGCTCATACGTTTCAATCCTAATTCAGCACAGTGAGCTATGAGCTGCCTTCAAAGGTCTGCATGCAGACTGCATGCTACAGGTTAGAAAGTCACAGTCTTTCATTATCATAATGTTGCAAAAAGGGTTTGTTTGGGTACAAATACATTCTTATTAGTAAAATGAACCCTAAGAAACATGTTAGGTTCTGAATCCTGAGTTTGTGATTCTCCAGACCAAGCACTCTTAAAAAATGCCTACCAGTATGGATGACATGCGAATCCTCCACACTGATTTAGGCATCCAGGATGTATTATCTCTGTATGTTTTACAGTAGAAAGTGACAGGCTATTTTAAAAAATAAAACTGGTTGGTTTTCCCAAATCGAAATGTTTGTGTTTGATAGGTGCATGTGTGTGTTTTCCAAGCAGATAAGCCGCTTCTTGGAGATAAATTGTACTTAAAGCCAATAGCTGAATGATAACTTATGCTGTGTTTTGGAGACTTGTTTCTGATGTTTTCCTTGGTGTCAGAGGAACTTCCTATTGACAAAATGCGCTAAAACAATATTATTGGTAACAACTAGTGAAGCTCTGGAATAGTGATAGCTGTTAATCCTACATGGGCCACTGTTGTAATCTGGTTTGATGTGGTCACCATTGCAACAGGAATAATATTTGCGAGGCGATCCGGAAGATGTCTATTGATCAAAAGGTTGAAGGTCCTGATGTGAAGCATTTGCAACTTGTCATCTGGAATTTGCACAACCGGAAGCTGATAAAATGAAGCCTTGGGAGTGAGAACAGGGAGCATACAATCATAGTTACAAACCCTGGAGATTCATGCATGACGTTCCTGTCATCTGTCTCTTTCGCCTATATTAGTGCCGCAGGCTGCTATCCTTGTATTTTCTGCAAGAGGGGCTGTTTAAAGGTGTCCATATTTCACACTCCCTTAAGGGCTAAAGTCAAGGGACAGCAGGTGGGCGGGAATGCTTTAATCTACTGAACCACGGGTAATTACTCCGGATGTATCTCATTCCAGCAGTTTTAGCTGGCTGTAAAGACGAAGCGGAAGCTGGGACTGTAGGTAGGATTTATTGGAGAAATTAAGTGCAGCAGTAGAAGTAAAGCACACCAGCATGAGAGGACTGCGCTCGCCTCCAACGGCCGTCCAACTGGCGTCCTGACACTTGAAATCAGCTGGATGCCAGCTGATGACGTAACAATGCACATGCACAAGGAAGGGGGCGGAAGGAAGCCAGGAGGGCACAGTGCAAAGGAAAGGCAATATGAGGATTCCAACATAACACTCGCCTCAGCCACCTCAGGTAGGTACGCCCCCAAAAAAACGTCCAGCCCGACCTATAAGGCCTCTTTCCTATGACAGCGAACACAGATTACAGCAAATTTGTTTTAGGACGTTTGGACCTCAAGTCACCTCATACATAAAGTTTAGCTTGAGTCGAGAGGAAACATCAAATGCAAAAAGAACTATTGATGGACAGAATGCAGAACAATGTCATACATTCACCCCAGTACAGAGATCTGGGCCTAAATCCATCGTGTTTTTTGCTCACCATGCCATTCCAGTTCGGACCCAGTCATATGCAAATCAGTCTTGACCCTGTGCCTCATGGGAACAGTCCAGCCCGAACTGCCAGGCCAGGTCCTCCCTGGACTGGAAACAAGCATCCTAGGACCGGTTTCGGGGTTTCACCCCTCTTCAGCCAGGATAGCTTGATTCCAGTGGCATGGAGAGCATGGGACTCATGTCTGAGCATACCCGTCCCACTCGGGGTGACAAATGCAAAAAGAACTATTGATGGACAGAATGCAGAACAATGTCATACATTCACCCCAGTACAGAGATCTGGGTCTAAATCCATCGTTTTTTTGCTCGCCATTCCAGTTTGGATCCAGCCATATGCAAATCAGTCTTGACCATGTGCCCAATGGGAACAGTCCAGCCCGAACTGCCAGGCGAGGTCCTCCCTGGGCTAGAAACAAGCATCCTAGGACCGGTTTCGGGGTTTCACCCCTCTTCAGCCAGGATAGCTTGATTCCAGTGGCATGGAGAGCACGGGACTCACGTCTGAGCATACCCGTCCCACTCGGGGTGACAAATGCAAAAAGAACTATTGATGAACAGAATGCAAAACAATGTCATACATTTACCCCAGTACAGAGATCTGGGCCTAAATCCATCGTTTTTTTGTTCACCATACCATTCCAGTTTGGACCCAGCCATATGCAAAACAGTCTTGACCCTGTGCCCAATGGGAACAGTCCAGCCCAAACTGCCAGGCCAGGTCCTCCCTGGACTGGAAACAAGCATCCTAGGACCGGTTTCAGGGTTTCACCCCTCTTCGGCCAGGATAGCTTGATTCCAGTGGCATGGAGAGCACGGGACTCACGTCTAAGCATACCCGTCCCACTCGGGCGGACAAATGCAAAAAGAACTATTGATGGACAGAATGCAGAACAATGTCATACATTCACTCCAGTACAGAGATCTGGGCCTAAATCCATCATTTTTTTGCTCACCATGCCATTCCAGTTTGGATCCAGCCATATGCAAATCAGTCTTGACCCTGTGCCCAATGGGAACAGTCCAGCCCGAACCGCCAGGCCAGGTTCTCCCTGGACTGGAAACAAGCATCCTAGGACCGGTTTCAGGGTTTCACCCCTCTTCAGACAGGATAGCTTGATTGCAGTTGCTTGTTTCCGGTCCAGGGAGGACCTGGCTTGGCAGTTCGGGCTGGACTGTTCCCATGAGGCACAGGGTCAAGACTGATTTACATATGGCCAGGTCTAAACTGGGGTGGCATGGTGAGCAAAAGAATGATGGATTTAACCCAGATCTCTTGACTGGGGGTGAATGTTTTGATTAGTTCTGCATTCCGTCCATCAATTGTGTGTCTTTTTCTTTCTCGCCCTAAGTGCACCAGGTATGCCCAGAAGTGGGTCCTGGGCTCACTGTGCCACTGGAATCAAGCTATCCTGGCTAAAGAGGGGTGTAACCCCGAAACCGGTCCTAGGATGCTTGTTTCCGGCCCAGGCAGGATCTGGCTTGGCAGTTCGGGCTGGACTGTTCCCATGAGGCACAGGGTCAAGACTGATTTGCATATGGCCAGGTCTAAACTGGGGTGGCATAGTGAGCAAAAGAATGGTGAATTTAACCCAGATCTCTTGACTGGGGTGAATGTTTTGATTAGTTCTGCATTCCGTCCATCAATTGTGTGTCTTTTGCTTTCTCGCCCTAAGTGCACCAGGTATGCCCAGACGTGGGTCCTGGGCTCACTGTGCCACTGGAATCAAGCTTTCCTGGCTGAAGAGGGGTGAAACCCCAAAACCGGTCCTAGAATGCATGTTTCCGGTCCAGGGAGGACCTGGCTTGGCAGTTCGGGCTGGACTGTTCCCATGAGGCACAGGGTCAAGACTGATTTGCATATGGCCAGGTCTAAACTTGGGTGGCATGGTGAGCAAAAGAATGATGGATTTAACCCAGATCTCTTGACTGGGGGTGAATGTTTTGATTAGTTCTGCATTCCGTCCATCAATTGTGTGTCTTTTGAGAGGAAACAATAAGGCACAAAATCTGAAAGCGGGTTTTACCGCAATGATATCTGTGTAAACCGTCTTCTCAATATATATCACCAGGTACATGTGTTGAGAGCACTCTTGTTACAATGACTATAGATCCCTTAAGACCATAAATAAATAAGATATCATGGTGTAGCAGTCTGGCACCTATTGATGTAACTAAGACTCATTTCGAAGCCACAATGATGATCCACATATTTGAAAAATTATAGTGCCGAAATCAATGCAGAAAAAATGCAAATTTAACACAGAGTGTGATTTTTTCAAGGTTGCAAAGCGTGGCAGTTGTTGGTATTAAACGTATAATTTGTGGAACAACAATAGCTAAAGATCTAAGGTCTGGCTTCCACATAGCTGCAGATAACCTGGAAAGAATGTGGAAGTTGTTTGAATGACAGCTGTCAGGTTACAGCGTGACTCTCGAATTGCTAATCTTTTTTTCCTGGAACTAGTTTATATTCAACAGGAGTCCCTAGACTCTTACTTACATTTTTGGTTGACAGTGGAGTAAACATAAGACATTAATATGTTTAACTTTAAGCTATCATTCATCTCTAATCTCTGGGGATTTAGTTCTGTAAAAAGAAATAAAATGTTGTGGTACTCATAATGGACCCGCACACTTAACACTTTAGAGAGTCCTTGGGAATAGAATGATCGATCACCTCATAATATTGCAACCCTCCTTAGATTGCTTATTAGGTTATTTCACCTTTCTAGCCTCTTCACAAACTCCTTGTAAACCCCTCTTCCACCAACATTCGACTAGCAGAAGATAACAGTAATCACATGCATAAGATCTTAAGAAGGAAGGACTTGCTTATTCTCAAAGGCTTGCAACCTCTTTTCTGCTGCTAAATGAAACAGTTCCCAAAATAGATATCTAGCTAAAGATTCTCACTCCAAAATTATTTATGGCAATGATTATGTGACTGGTTTTATATAATATTATAATAATAATAATTCTTTCTTTATTCGGATGACAGCACATCCATAAAAAGATACAATAAAACAGTCATAAAAATAAATACAAACAGGTAAAAATACACAATGGGTTAAGACAAAGCAAGATACTAAGAACCCCACAAATCTATGGTTATGTGCCCCATCCCGCCAATATTAACCTCATATAAATACAAAGCGATAGGGTTCAATCAATTCTTGATAACCTAGATCTGTAAGCTGCCCGCAAAAAACTAATCACAACAAGAAGGGTATGGGAGTTTGGTAGCAACTGTAAATGCAAAAGTGCCACCTTTGCCTGTCTAAACTTCAAGGTCTTAAGTAAAGGCCGGAGGAATCATTTCATGGCACTGAGAATAATTTACACAGTAAAACAAAATGAAGCGTGTCCTGTGGAGATCTAAGATCATAGCCACAGGGCCCTCTTTGGAATGAGGTAAAAAATCCCGCTTGTGAGGCTAAAAGATGGTGGAGGTGGTTAAATCTAAAGCGGGAAATTGAAAATCTATCATGGGCGCTCGAAAGTGCACTAAGGTATGGCTCTATCCCTTGCTCAGACTTTAACATTACATAAGCATTCACTGGGGGTTTACAAAGCTCAGTATTTTGAGCAGAGACAAATTTATAGTATACCTATTTTGTGCTGTTAAAATTCCTAAGGCAAAAAGTGTCATGTGAAAACAAAGGTCTGGCCTTCCTATGGCCCGTGCAGTTTCCCTAATATAACATATCCAGGGAATTTTAAAGCCCTGATCTATGACCAAACTATCCACTAAAATCAAGCAGTTTAAATCCTTATCTTCGCGAGACCAGATCTTTATCCAGCAAAGTAATGGTTTATTTGCCATTTGATTTACCAGATAATCCACCCCTAGCTCTTCATGGGCAGACCAAGCTGGTGTACCTTGGGGGACATGCAAGATCCTCCGTAAAACCATATTTTCCACTACCTGTAAACTATGAGAGGGGATATACCCCCACACCTCACTACCAAATTCAACTTTCGCAATAGTCTTGGATTTACACAGTTTTAAGATAACTTCCGTTGCCCAGGAACCCAATCTACTGGCAAAGCTGGTGATTGCCCCCGCAGATTTATTCAGCTTGATGCGCTTCCCATCTAAAAGGTCTCTCCAGTGTAGGCGGTCATCAAAAATACTCCTAGGTAGCGGAAAGCTGAAACCTTAGCCAGAATATGATGGCCCACTTTAAAACTTTTCATGTGAGGCCTCCGCCACTCGGCCACTAATACATATGACTTAGTAAAATTAACCGTCAGGTCCAGCCTGTCCATAAAAGAAATGAAGTCATCTATTAAAGTCTACAAACCCTGGGCCATAAGGGCCATAGGCACCGCATCGTCGGCATAGAGTAAAACTGGTAAGGCTCTCCTACCCACTCTAGGGGAATCGGACTGAAGTGCCAATAGAGCCGCCTCTAGATCATTAATATACACAGAAAATAAAAATGGAGCTAAAATGCAGCCTTGGCACACAGCCCTCGTGGAGTTAAAATGATTAGTGAGTTCCCCCCCAGGTGTATATCTCACTGTTGCAGTGGTCTGGGCATAAAGTGGTATAAGTAGATGGACAATAGAAGGTTCCACTCCCTGGGAGATTAAGATACCCCAAAGTTTAGTCCGGTTGACACCATCAAACTTGGACATAAGGTCCATAAAGGCTAAGTACAGGACACACGGTTGTGTCAGTGTGTATTTGGCAGTCAAAAGATGCAAATTGAGGAAAAGGTCAGTAGTTGACATGCCTTCCCAGAAACAAAATTGGACTTCCGCTAAAATCTGGTTATCTATGGCCCACACAGACAGTCTAAATAAAAAAACCCGACCCAAGACCTTTACAACAGCGTCAATAAGGGGGATCGGGTGATACAAATGTGAATTGTCCTTGTCCGCTTTTTATAGATTGGAAAAATTATGACAGTGGACCAAGAGGGCAACATCCCCGTCAAGGCTACAGCATTTAAAACTTGGGATAAAAGGGGGGCGCAAACATCAACATTATCACAAAACAGATCTGGGGGTATTTCATCGGGCCCCGGGCCCTTATTTAACAATTGTAGCTCTATACTTGAATGAACCTCATCCATCGAAAAACTGATGGGAATTACAGACGGGCTAGATGGTATATCTACCCTTAACTCCTCCTGGGGGACTACGGAATATACCGTTTCAAAGTGAGATACCCACTGCTCTGAAGTAATATGGTGACATATGGAAGGTCTAGCAGATTCCGCAAAACAGGTGCTGTTACTGATTTTCCAAAATAGGCAAAGTCCCTTAACTCCCCTGCTTTCGCTAGATCCTCCCACGCCTGTTTTTGTAACTGGTGCCTTCGCAATTTCACCGACTCTTTGTATAGATGCCGGCACTGAACCACTCTATCATTCACCCAGGGCTCCTACTTCAAGTCTGCCTTTAACACCCTCAGTGCTTGAGAGCACTTACGGTCAAACCACGAGTGAGGAGTCTGAACATGCCTCACTGACTGTGTCATTAAGGAACCGTGAACTGCTTGGGCAATGGAGGTAAAATAGCTTAGAATTACCTCACTTGAGGTATGGGGGTCCAAACAAAAGGCTATCTCATGCCGATAAGAGAAGAAAAGGCTATAGTTAAAGGCCTTAGCATCTATGCTTGACCAACGTAGACGCCTACCCTGATCCATAGAGGTTAGAGGTGCCTGAGAAGTAGAAGAGGACAATGTATGAATGCCTTCCCCCTCAATGTGAGTTTCGTGGGGTTATGGTCGCTAAAAGGGTTATGCTCTATGGTAAAAAGGCCCGGGCCCATGCCCAGGGAGGCATACACAAAAATATAGTCTATTGTGGTGGTGGATCCCCTACCTATAGAGGATGGGGGCAGAAGTGAAATGGGTCCCATGTGCCAATGGTCCAGGGTGTGCACTAGGTTATGCGTAAACAAGAGATTGTTCAATTCATCCCCTTCCATGGTATGCTCCATATGCAAGTCCTGTGAACAGAAAGGGCTGTGTAATAGGAAGGTCCTTTAGGAAAAATTAACATAGGTGGCAATTAAAATCACACACTAAAATAAGGTTCATATACCAAAGACCCTCACCCTTTAAGGAGCCTAAGGCAATATTTAGAGCATTAATATTGGGCGGATGGCCTTTACCCTTCTTCATGTCATAGAAATCGATTAACCCAAGTGGGAGCTCTCTCCCTATACACAATTTTATTCCCTGGAACACCCAAGAGTCCTACTTGAAAATCTGCCCATCCTTGCAGAAATCTAGCTCCACAAACATGATAAGACCCCCGCTAGCTCTTCTCATGTTGGAATCTTGTGCAGGGAAAAAAAAGGTCTTATACCCATCCAAAAAAAATTTATTTCGTGTCTCCCAGGTTTCCTGTAGACATATAATTTTGAAAGATCTAATATATAAAGGCAATCTATCATCGGAATATTTTGCAGACAAGCCAGCCACATTCCAGGAGACAAGATTAAATGTACTTTTGGGATTATAGTTAGAATTTCCTAAATCAGCTAAGGGGTGTCGAAAGCATATCAGGCCTTGCCTGTGAGTCAGGAATGGCTTTGGGCTTTACCTCAGGAGGGGGCTCTGATGATATCTTAGCCGGCAATGAAGCCGGTGCTTCAGGATCCTGCCAAAAGGGTCCTTTTTGCTGGAGGGGCTGAGCATGTGTTGCCTCCGAATCATGAAGTCAGTCCAACTCATTCATGTCCTCTTAAGGGGCATACGAATTTCTGAGTTGCACCTCCCGCCCCTGACCTCCTATGATAAACCCACCCCCCCATCTAAGTTCCTTACCCTGGTTGCACAGTAAGGGTCTGTAAAAGAAGCCCAATGGGAGTCGTTTGATGCATGTGTCTACGAAAAATGACTTAGAAGCCCCAATGAGGATTTTCCGTGCTAACTCTGGGTGACGTGAAGAGATGATGATACAATCGCCATTAAACCTTTTCCTTGTTGGACCTATCCAAGCCACTCTCCTCGCCATCAAAATAACCTGATAATCCCTTTCGGAAAACCCAGAATGCCACGCTAGCCAATGTGAGAATTTGTTAATCAATTGAAAGGTAGTTTCCTCTTTGTTCGCAGCTAAGGCTGGGACCCCAGACAAAACCCCAGTATAAGGGGCGCATGCTGGAGGACAATCGATCACTGGAAGCTGAACAGCCTTAGGGTGTTCCACCCTAAGGTGGGGGGCGTCTTCCCAGTCTAGGGCCCAAAAAACATGCATAACAGAGGATGGGCCCCCTTCCTCAAAACATGATTTAGTGGGCCGTTGCGTTGCAAGGTGGGCGATACCCCTGTGGATACATTGACATGTGAAGTACCCACACTACTCCGAGGATTACCAGGGGTATTGTATCCGATGAAGGTGGGCATAAAGACAGGTAATCGGGTTGGGGCTTAGCAAGGGAGGTTAAAACTGTGTCCAAATTACGTGCCAAGTCCCTAGATGCCGACTCCAACTTGCCCAGCCTTATCAAAATCAGTGATTAAAGGTAAGAGAGGGTTTCCTTGATTCTATGTAGTGCTGGGGACAGCTGAGTCAGAGATTTCTCCTTGTTGGGACCTAATACAATGCTCCCCTGGTCCCTCTGTGTGGCCATAGTAGATTCCTTTGCCCTCTTGGTCTTCCTTTGTCGCCTTGGCGCTGGAGGGCTCACCGCAAAAACAGGAAAAGTGAACTGAGGGGGTAACGGGCGCTGGTCCTGAGGCTGTGGGCTCGCGAAGAGGAGACTTATCTGCATCCTGGTTCAAAGGCTAACAGGAAGGAGCTGGAAATGGGGCAGCAAACAGGGCATCAGATACCACAGATGGCGATAATGTTCAACTCAAACCCAAACTTCCTACATCAACAGAAAGCCGACATTCCGCCCAGTCTATCTCCTTGTTGATGACATCCATGGCCTCAGCCAAAAGATGTTTCAATAGGGAGGCGTAGCTGCCCCGGAGGGGTCACAGGTTGTGCCTTCATTTTCCCCATTACAAAATGGCAATCAATATCCAGGGGAAAAGTCCAACAGACCCAGGGGCAATGTTGATTTGTGGCAAAATAATACAGGGTATCTCACCCAATGAAGTAAGTTCCTAATAATGACCCCCAAAATGATGGGCAAACATAAGTAGAGCAGCACTTGAGCCGGCGTGCTCTGGGGGAGGTGTGGAGTTAAACATATTGGCAGTTCAGGCTGGAATGTTCTCATGAGGCACAGGGTCAAGGCTGATTTGCATATAGCTGGGTCTGAAATGAGATGGCGAAGTGAGCTAAAGAACGATGATGTATTCAACCCAGATTTGTGACTGGGGGTGAGTGTCTGAAATGTTTCAGCACTCCGTCCAACATCTCCTTGTGTTTGTTTTGTTTGCACTAAGTTGGCAGGTGTGGTAGTGCGCATTACATCGTTCTGACTTTCTAGAATAGAGAGTCAGAATGATGTGTTGGTTCCATTAGAGAATTAGAAGCGCGCTGACGTGAGGATTCTGAAAGAGGGAGTTAGGGGACGACTGTTGGTGGATGAGGTGCCAATAAACCTACCTTTTCTTTTTTTTTTTTTTTTTTAATATTTTTTTATTGAAACTGACCGGTGTCATACAACATTTAAGTACAATACAAAAAACAAAAAAAGAAAAATAAAGTTACAAAAACAAGAACATCTCAAAAAGAAAAAACCAAGATCCTTCTAAAATAACGGAAACAATTAAGCAAATAACCTTAATACAAAGAGAGTCAAAAGAAATTTCCCCAAATTTTTTCGAATTTTCTCCCCCCTCCAATCCTCGCCGCATAGTTGCGCTCACTGATCTTGACTCTGCGCATTTTACGTAGCCATTCTTAAAAACAAGGTATCTGGGTTGATCGCCAGTTCTGAAGTAACAATGATCTAGCCACAACCATACAAATGAATAGAAGTTTGGCAAGTGCGACAGAGAGATTAAGATTCTGATCAAAACCATGAAGCATCAAAATAGAATTTACAGATATCTGAATCTGAAAAATCGAAGATAAGAAAGCAAAAATATCTCCCCAGAACTTTTTGACCATGCTACATTCAGCCATGACATGTGTCCAATTAGCGGGGGTAAAGCTTTGACAACGAAAGCAGATCGGTATAAAATTACTAAACATTTTGGCAATTCCCGCCGGAGTATAGTAGAGGAGCCATTTCCCAAAGAATATCATTCTGCGCCAATTGGCTCCCCGTAATGTGGAAAAATTATATTTATTAATAGTCCGCCACGTCGTTAAGGATAAAACCTGTTTTTCATGTTCCCACCATTTTTTAACTACTTTGGATCCTAAATCGTCTTGTTTAATCTGAGCCAGCTGACGTTTCCATTCACCAGGTTTCCTTATTAAAGTACTATTGAAAAAAAGGTCGTTGTTAAAAGGGGAAATCTGATGAAAGGAGGTGGGTGCAAATGGCTGCAAAAGTTTATAAATTATATTATAAGACCCGGCTAACAAAAAATTGCCAGAAAGTAGTAGGCGCATCTCGGACGGAGTTAACCACCTGGAATGATGTAAAAAATCGCCCACTTTGCTAAAGCCGGCCTTAGTCCAATAGCGCATTAAATGTGAACTTACCCCCAATAAACCTACCTTTTCAACGTGCTTCGTTGTTCCTGTTTATTCCACGACTGGAGAGCACCACATTTATTTGGCGACAATCGGGCGACAGGGCACCTCAACACTGATCAAGTTCTGTCCAGCGCAAGGCTTCTTGTGACAGTCTCGAAGTGGTTAACTTATCTATCTCGAGTGAAGTCGTAATACAGACGTCAGCTGATGGTATCGTGAGTGCAGTTACACTTCGAGTGGAGAGGTGCGTTTTGGGAAGGAAATTGATCATTTTGATAAAGTTGTGGCAGAATACTTCTTGTGCGAGACTGATTCAACATCAACGAGAATATCGGCGCGAGAGATCTGAGCGTGCGCTTGAAGAAATGAAAGCGAGGTGTGAGTACGTCATTACTGGTGGCCATTTTGTGTGTTTGGGAAGAAACACACGTAACGTACGAGGAGTAAGCTGGAACGCTTTCAAAAAGATCATCGGTGGTGTTTCATCGAGTTAGGGCGGAAGCTAAGTGGAAGCTAACGCATTGCGCTTCAGGAGATTTTCATTCGTAACGCGTGCGCTTCAGAAGCTTTTCTTTTGCAGTGTTGGAACGCGTGTGGATGCCACCCTCTGCAGGAAAAGAATACTAAAAGAGGGAGGATAAGGAAAATTGAAGGGAATATTCTTGTGGAAGTAACAGGTGACATTTGCACTTACAAGGAAAGGTACATGAATACAGTTTGACTAGTGGCGTCATGTGATAAGGTATCATCACGAAGGAGGGTGAAGACACTATTTTGGTGGTTCTGCAGGATAACAGCCTGTTTATTTACAATTTTACATCTTTCCTGGTTATTCTGAAATTGACATACTATTTTTTGTACAATGGAAGGGTAGAAAATGAAAGAAAAAGTTACATTCTTTTGAAATCAATATGTCATCTGTGAAGTAATGTGATTTACAAGTCTGGATACCCAAGTGTTTTGAATAAATTGTCCTTGGTAGGTTAAAATAACATATTTTACTCAACAGGTTAGTCAGACATGCAGAATGTAACGCAGCCTCCATTCTTTCTGAGGAGCCCAGGTGAACCTAGTGTGAAGTGGCAAAAATGGAAAAAGATTTTTACGAACTATGCGAGGGTATGTGGCACGAACCTGAGTGCGGAACGCAAACATTCTTTATTGCTGCATTGCCTTGGGGGTGAGGGACAAGAGGTTTTAGAACACTTACCGGAGCTAAGTTCTTCTGAACAAAGAAATCTGAATGAATTTGAGGTAGCCATTGTACAACTAGATCGACATTATTTACCAAGGTTAAGTACTATAATGGAAAGGTATCATTTTGGCCTGAGAGAACAGAAGAAGGATGAATCGGTAGAAGAGTTTGTTTCAGCCCTAAGGAAACTTGCATCGTCATGCAAATTTGGCCCTGCTGTAGAGGAAAGGATCAGAGATCAGTTTGTTTTGAAATGTGCGCATGACAATATCAGGAAGGAACTTTGGTTGAAAGATGAACCTCCGCTAGAAGAAGTTATAACGATTGCTAAGCAAGTTGAGCACATGATGAAGTGTGTTGACGAATTGAGTGGGGAGAAGAGTAAAAGTACATTAACAGAATCTAAGGTGGAAGAGGTGGTGTGTCAGATACAAAAGAGAGAGGTGAAGGGAAAAGATACGAGTCTCCCTACGTCTAGTAACGTAGCTAACTCCTCTACTGGAGGCAAGCCTGTTTGTTTTAGGTGTGGTCGAGCTGGACATTTTGCTAACTCACCTTATTGTCCTGGTCTACGGACCATCTGTAACACTTGTGGTCGGAGAGGGCATTTTGCAAAATGTTGCAAAAACAAAAATAATAAGGACAACGGTCTGTCTAATAAATATCAACCCGAAGTAAAAGTGGTCACCTTTCAGGTTGATGTAAGTAAGGGTGATCATCCCTCTCATTTGGTGGAAATAGATGGGGTATCTCTTGATTTTAAATTCGACTCCTGTTCGCATTTAAAAATGATTGGGGATGATGTCTTCATGCAACACTTTGCTAACAAAGTGAAACTTCTAAGGAATGATCTCTCTCCTGTAGGCTATGGTGGGTTACCTATAAAGATGTCTGGTTACTTCGTAGCTACCATTGAACTCTGTGGGAGAATGATCGCTGGGAAAGTCTATGTTGCTAAGCGTGGTGATTCTCTTATGGGTTGGCCTCACCAACAGTTACTTGGAGTGCGGTTAAATCCAAATGCCTCCCCACAGGTTCAGGTACAAGCGATTGGAGACTCTTCTCTCACTTTCGTGGAGCAATTTTCTGACATATTTAGAGACACTTTAGGCTGTCTGAAGGGTTATAAACACCACATCAAGATCAAAAATGGGGCAGTACCTGTGGTTGCAAAAGTAAGAAGGATTCCGTTAAATGAACAGGCGGGCGTACAGAAAGAAATTGATAAATTGGTTAATACAGGTGTAATTGTACCGGTTGAAGCCACTGAACGGTTGGCTCCCATAGTCGTAGCCAAGAAGGCCAGTGGTGAGATTCGTTTATGCATTGACTTGCGTGCATTGAATAAAGAAGTCATTGTTGATAGGTTTCCGTTACCCAACATAGATGAGATAGTTAGTACATTGGGTGGTGCAAAGTACTTTTCTACTCTGGACTTGGCATCAGCCTATCACCAGGTGGAATTAGATGACTCTTCTCAAGACCTAACCGCCTTTGTTACTCCCATGGGCACTTTTAAGTTTTGTAGAATGCCATTTGGACTTATCTCAGCAGCTTCTGTGTTTCAACGTATAATGTCACACATTCTCAAAGGTCTCAATGGGGTAAAATGTTATCAAGATGATCTTTTGATTTTTGGGAACAATTTTCATGAGCACAATGTACGTGTACTAGCTGTACTGCAACGTCTAAGGGAAGCTGGTCTTACTCTTAGGAAAGACAAATGTAAATTTGGGTTGGAAGAAGTGAACTATCTGGGACATTGCATAACTGGGCATGGTGTTTTCCCTAAGAAGGAATTAGTGAATACTATCATGAATATTTCAGAACCAGTCAACAAAGATGAACTTCTTTCTTTTCTTGGCATGGTAGAATTTTACAGTAAGTTTATTCCAGACTATGCTGGTAAGACCCACAGTCTGAGGAAACTTACCGTAAAGAATGCAACATTCCTGTGGTCAAGTGAGTGTGAGAAGGAGTTTATATCGATCAAAGAGGAACTATGTAAAGCTCCTGCTCTTCATGCATTTGTGCCTGGTGATCCTACTTTTATCATGATGGGTGCTAGTGAAAAAGGGTTGGGTGCTGTGCTAGTTCAAAGAAGGAATGGTCGGGATTCTCTAATTGTCTGTGCCTCAAGGTGCCTAAGATGGTCGGAAATGAATTACTCAGTTATAGAGAAGGAGTCTCTAGCGATATTTTGGGCATTAAGGAAGTTTAAAAATTTGGTTTGGGGAATGAAGGTTAATGTTTTGTCTGACCATAAGCCGTTGAAGGAGGTGTTTTCTAAGAAAGGCCTCGACTCAATTTCATCTAGAATAAAGAAATGGATTATTTCTCTTCAAGAATTTAATTTTGATGTGGATTATATTCCTGGTGTTAGCAATAGATCGGCAGACTGCCTTTCCAGGTTGGTTGTTCTCAATGAGAACAATGAGGATGATGGTATTTCTGACAGTGAGGTCGTTAATGTATGTGAGATCACTGATGGTACAGTCACTCAGGATGACTGGAAAGTGGAAATTAGCAAGGACGAAGAGATTAGGAGAGTAATTGAGATGTTGGGAGAGAGTAAGCGTTTGGAGAAACCATGGAGTTTGGTTTCTGATGAATTATCAGTGTTGGATGGCATGCTTACTAGGGGCACAAAATTGGTTCCGCCGTTGGGTATAAGAAAGACGTTGCTTAACTTTGCCCATGTTGGCCATCTTGGAATTGTCAGGACCAAAGAGTTGTTGAGAATGCAGTTTTGGTGGCCTGGCATGGATATGGAGATTGAGAGGTTGGTTCGAGAATGTGCTGAGTGTTGTGCTAGCGACAAGATATTGAAGACAAAACAAACCCCTATGGTGTGCAGGAAGTTACCTGATCATCCTTGGGATGAGATTTCAATTGATATTATTGGTCCATTACATGGCGTATGTGATACTCCATACTTGATAGTGGTTTTGGATCTTTACTCCAGGTGGATAGAAGTACGAGCTGTTAGAGATGTGTCCTCTGTATGTGTTATTGATTTCTTGCAAGATATTTTCAAAAGAGAGAGTTTTCCTAACAGCATTCTGTCTGATAATGGACCACAATTTACTTCAAATGAATTTAAAAGGTTTCTTGATAAATGTGGTATACGTCACAAAAAGTGTGTGATTTATCATCCTGAAATGAATGGGGCAATTGAAAGGGTCAACAAGACTCTTAAGGAAAGTATTCAACTGGCGAGAGCTAGTGGCTTGAATTGGAAAGAATCACTTCAAGACAGAATTTTGGCTTACTCATTCTACCACTGGGAGATCTCCCTTTGAACTCTTTAAGGGGAGAATTCCCAATACTGTGTTATGTCCCGGTTGGATGCAATTAAACAAGGGTTTTGTCAATAATCATATAGGAAGTTGGAGGGACAGAGAGATAGAGAAACAGTCTTTGAGGAAATCTTATGTTGATGAAAAGAAGTGTGCTCAGTTTCAAGTTGTAAATGTTGGAGATTTGGTTAAGATAAAAGCTCCTGTAGGATACCAAATTTGGTCAAAATATACCAATGTAAGACCAGTGATTAAGGTACTCAAGAATGCTGTTAAGACAGGTGATGGCAGAATTTGGAACAAGAGTCGTATTGTGGTAGTTAGACCCATTGCTTCATCCGATCAGGTGGGTAGTCATGGGTCTAATGGATCTGACTCAGGTTCCAAGTTCGATAATTGCTCATCTTCTTTCTCTGATCTGCCTAATGTCTCGGGGGATGTTAGAGAAAGAAGTCAAAGGGTTCGCAGACTTCCAGTGTACATGAAAGATTATGTTAGATTGTAAGTCGGTTAGGGTAGGGTGTTATGTTCATCCTGTTCAAGTGTTGTATGGCGTGTTCATGCTACGATGTTTTCTTGTTTATGATTTTGCATGTTGTTTTTTCTCGAAATGTAAATGTTTATAATTTTGCTAAATGTTTTCTCTCACAATGTATATGTTTTAATTTGCTAAATTCTATTGTTGAGGGGGAAGATGTGTGGTAGTGCGCATTACATCGTTCTGACTTTCTAGAATAGAGTCAGAATGATGTGTTGGTTCCATTAGAGAATTAGAAGCACGCTCACGTGAGTATTCTGAAAGAGGGAGTTAGGGGACGACTGTTGGTGGATGAGGTGCCAATAAACCTACGTTTTCAACGTGCTTCGTTGTTCCTGTTTATTCCACGACTGGAGAACACCACAGCAGGGTATGCCCAAATGAGGGTCCCCTGCTCACTTTGCCACTGGATTCAAGCTGTACAAAAGGGGGTGGTGCAAAAGGGGGTGGTACAAAAGGGGGTGGTGATGGACGAAGCATCAGAACCAATCAAACACTCACACCCAATCAACAGATCTGGGTTTGATCCATCACCGTTCTTTAGCCCACTCTGCCACCCCAGTTCAGACATGGCCATATGCAAATCAGTCTGACTCTGTGCCTCATGGGAACAGTCCAGCCCGAACTGCCAAGCCATGCCTTCCCTGGACCGGAAACAAGCTTCCTAGGACCGGTTTCTGGCATTTCAGCCGTCTTCAGCCAGGCTTGCTTGAATCCAGTGGCAAAGTGAGCAAGGGACTCACGTCTGAGCATACCCTGCCAACTTATGGCGAACAAAGCGGTACAAAAGGGGGTGGTGATGGACGGAGCATCAGAACCAATCAAACACTCACACCCAATCAACAGATCTGGGTTTGATCCATCACCGTTCTTTAGCCCACTCTGCCACCCCAGTTCAGACATGGCCATATGCAAATCAGTCTGACCCTGTGCCTCATGGGAACAGTCCAGCCTGAACTGCCAAGCCATGCCTTCCCTGGACCGGAAACAAGCTTCCTAGGACCGGTTTCTGGCATTTCAGCCGTCTTCAGCCAGGCTTGCTTGAATCCAGTGGCAAAGTGAGCAAGGGACTCACGTCTGAGCATACCCTGCCAACTTATGGCGAACAAAGCGGTACAAAAGGGGGTGGTGATGGACGGAGCATCAGAACCAATCAAACACTCACACCCAATCAACAGATCTGGGTTTGATCCATCACCGTTCTTTAGCCCACTCTGCCACCCCATTTCAGACATGGCCATATGCAAATCAGTCTGACCCTGTGCCTCATGGGAACAGTCCAGCCTGAACTGCCAAGCCATGCCTTCCCTGGACCGGAAACAAGCTTCCTAGGACCGGTTTCTGGCATTTCAGCCGTCTTCAGCCAGGCTTGCTTGAATCCAGTGGCAAAGTGAGCAAGGGACTCACGTCTGAGCATACCCTGCCACCTTATGGCGAACAAAGCGGTACAAAAGGGGGTGGTGATGGACGGAGCATCAGAACCAATCAAACACTCACACTTAATCAACAGATCTGGGTTTGATCCATCACCGTTCTTTAGCCCACTCTGCCACCCCAGTTCAGACATGGCCATATGCAAATCAGTCTGACCCTGTGCCTCATGGGAACAGTCCAGCCCAAACTGCCAAGCCATGCCTTCCCTGGACCGGAAACAAGCTTCCTGGGACCGGTTTCTGGCATTTCAGCCGTCTTCAGCCAGGCTTGCTTGAATCCAGTGGCAAAGTGAGCAAGGGACTCACGTCTGAGCATACCCTGCCAACTTATGGCGAACAAAGCGGTACAAAAGGGGGTGGTGATGGACGGAGCATCAGAACCAATCAAACACTCACACCCAATCAACAGATCTGGGTTTGATCCATCACCATTCTTTAGCCCACTCTGCCACCCCAGTTCAGACATGGCCATAAGCAAATCAGTCTGACCCTGTGTCTCATGGGAACAGTCTAGCCCGAACTGCCAAGCCATGCCTTCCCTGGACCGGAAACAAGCTTCCTAGGACCGGTTTCTGGCATTTCAGCCGTCTTCAGCCAGGCTTGCTTGAATCCAGTGGCAAAGTGAGCAAGGGACTCACGTCTGAGCATACCCTGCCAACTTATGGCGAACAAAGCGGTACAAAAGGGGGTGGTGATGGACGGAGCATCAGAACCAATCAAACACTCACACCCAATCAACAGATCTGGGTTTGATCCATCACCGTTCTTTAGCCCACTCTGCCACCTCAGTTCAGACATGGCCATATGCAAATCAGTCTGACCCTGTGCCTCATGAGAACAGTCCAGCCCGAACTGCCAAGCCATGCCTTCCCTGGACCGGAAACAAGCTTCCTAGGACCGCTTTCTGGCATTTCAGCCGTCTTCAGCCAGGCTTTCTTGAATCCAGTGGCAAAGTGAGCAAGGGACTCACGTCTGAGCATACCCTGCCAACTTATGGCGAACAAAGCGGTACAAAAGGGGGTGGTGATGGACGGAGCATCAGAACCAATCAAACACTCACACCCAATCAACAGATCTGGGTTTGATCCATCACCGTTCTTTAGCCCACTCTGCCACCCCAGTTCAAGCTAGCCTGGCTGATGAAGGGTATGATCCCGAAACGGGTCCCAGGATGCTTGTTTTCGGTTCAGGGAAGACCTGGCTTGGCAGTTCGGGTTGGACTGTTCCCATGAGGCTCGGGTCAAGACTGATTTGCATATAGCTGGGTCTGAACTGAGGTGACGAAGTGAGCTAAAGAACCATGATGTATTCAATCCAGATCTGTGACTGTCGGTGAGTGTCTGAAAAGCTTCAGCGCTCCGTCACAAAATGGCCTTGTGTTTTCTTTGTTCGCCCTAAGTTGGCATGGTGTGAGTGTCTGAAAAGTTTCAGTGCTCCATCACACATGGCCTTGTGTTTGCCTTGTTCGGCCTAAGTTGGCATGGTGTGCCCAGACATGGGTCCCTTGCTCACTTTGCCACTGGATTCAAGCTAGCCTGGCTGACGAGGGCTGTTATGCCAAATCCAGTCCCAGGATGTTTGTTTCTGGTCCAGAGAGATTCTGTCCTGGCAGTTCAGGCTGGACTGTTCCCATGAGGCACTGATTTGCATATGACTGGGTGGCGAAGTGAGCTAAAGAACTATGATGGATTCTACCCAGATCTGTGACTGAGGCTGAGTGTCTGAAAAGTTTCAGCACTCCGTCCATCAGCTCCTTGTGTTTAATGTGTCTGCAGAGCACCACAGCCAGGATGTTCAGGAGGAAATGGAATTATCCCCAAAAAAACTGAATGATGTATGTGGCTGTGCACCTATGGTGGATGGATGGATGGATTGATGAATGGATGGATGGATGGATGGATGGATGGATGGATGGATGGATGGATGGATGGATGGATGGATGGATGGATGGATGGATGGATTAACAAAGGCAAAAAAAATGCACAATATTTTTTTAGATGTCAACTTTTTCTTAAATGTTACTTTTTTATAATTACAATACTTAAAAACTATAAAAAATAAAATAATGTTTTAAAAAAACAATAAAAAAGTATAATTAAAAATTACAATTAATAATTGCTGATGTTTGTATGAGAAGATGAGATCTTTTAAAAAACAAACAAAAAATGAGAAGAACATGTTTTTTAAATAATAAAAAGTCAATTAAAATTAAAAATGTAAATTAAAAATATAAAAAAAATTACAAATAAAAACAATCAATAATTGCTAATGTTTTTATGGGAGGATGAGAAACAACCTATTGTGAGACAAGGTGGGGCAAAAAATAATTGTAATTTATAAGCACTATTCATCAAAATCCCATTCTTTTATTTTTTTTGTATAAACTTTTTTATTGAAAAAACGTTGGCATGTATACAATATGGTCATAGCGTTGTGTATATATAATCAATGACATACAGGGCAAGAAAACATCAATATCTCTGTTCCCCCTGTACAGTTACTTAGTCCTCAGGAGTGCCACGTTAACCAACATTGTCAACAACATCATCTCGGCTCCCCAGCGGCACACACATCTCCCCCCGGAAGGTGTTCCAAGGCCCCCAAATTTGTGACCAACTTTTTCTGGCATCCCTGACATTAAGCCCATATGAACCAGTGAGAAACCGGACAGATACGTCCTATGGAGGATCTTTAGCTGGACCAATCGGAGTTTAGAGGAGATGGCAACTTCACGGGGAGAAGCCACTGCAGCCCGCCATTCCTCATCCTCCAAGCCAGCAATGTCATGGTCCCATTTACCTCTTAAGCGGGTTAGAGGATCAGTCATGTTAAAATCACATCCTTAATATATTTACTACAATGAGCCTCAAGGATAATATTAAACTCATATCACATCCATCCATACAAGTCTATAACAAAGGAGCACTTGCTGGATGCATGAAATGGCTACCAGTCAGTGCCGCATGGTCAAACAACAGCAGCAAGCAAGGAGGCATGGGGTCTAAAAATAAAGTCCAGTTGTCCTCCTTCAAACTTTAAGACAACAGAGAGATCACCAAAACCTTATTGACTATAAAACCGAACAACGATAACAACGACCCCCTCCCGTCGAATTGCTTGTCATCTATCAACCATCCTGTCATCCCCTTTTGGAGCAAAATAATCAGTGCATCGCTTTCGTAAGGATCCATCCCAGATTGCCTAACAACTGGCAAAGTCATCCCCATCCTAGAAAACCCAACAGAGAACCCTTCGGACCCAAAGAATTCCTGACCGAGAACCAGCATTCCCATGCTAGCCAAAGTGATGGAAAAATGTGTTCAGCAACAGCTTAACCAACACATTATGGAATTCAAGCTACTTGACATCTGCCAATCAGCACTGAAAAAGCAATTCTACATATAGTAGATGATGCCCTACCCTCATTAGACAGTAATGAAACATGTCTGCTTGTGCTGCTTGAGCTCTTGTCTGCTTCCAACACTGTTAACCATGGCAAAATACTCGAGATACTTCTGAAAGCTCTCAACTGGCTGCCTTATGAAACAAGAATCCAACTAAAGATGGCCTGCATCACTCATAAAGCAATCTTTCACAAAACTCCACTGTACCTAGCACAGAAAATTTCGATTTCTGGAGGAAGCAGACTCTCACGGAGTGCCGGTACTCTTCTTCTAAAACCTCCACTCTTCTGTAAAAACAAAACAAAACACAGATCCTTCTCTGGAGCTGTACCAAGAATATGGAACTCACTCCCACCAAGCATCAGAAAAATCTCATCTATTTCTATATACGAAAAAGAAGCTACGTCCTTCCTAATGAGAACATTTCTCCATTAATCCGCAGCAGCCCGTTCACTCCATGCTCTAGAAGCCCCATTCAGACAATCGCTCTCCCTACTCAAGCCTGCTGGATAACTCTCTCTGCAAGCTCATCCTTTACCAGACTCTAGATGGACCTCTTCACTCTATTACTAGGCGCATTCCTTTGTCCTTACTCGCACTGAGATTTCTTCTTGAGGACTGCCGGATCTATTGTCACCATTGTGAATACCCAGAACAAGTACAAATGTATTATAAGTTAATAACCTAGGTTCTTTCTAACTGTATTAGTGATTGTACAAATGTTTCTCCTCATTTCACATTTTTATTGAGACAACTACAACTATTTATAGGTTTCAATTGTACTGTTCAAAACTACAATGCAATATATATGTGAAGCGCGCCGATACCCATTTCTGGGTCTTGTTCGGGCTATATAAAACACTAAAAAAATAAACAAAGAATGCATGCAAGCCTATGGCAAAGGCACACTTGCTGGGTGCACAAAATGGCTGCCAGCAAGTGCCACGTGGCCAAACAATAACAGCGAACAAGGAGGCATAGGAAACAAAGAACACATGAATGCTGTTAGAAATTGGGTTTCTGATTCACTACGGTATGCATGTAAGCCAGGTAGAACCCACCATTCTAGTCCGGGTAAGGGAGTTACACACCCATTTGCCAGCCCACGCCTCCAGGGACTATTTGGCAACGCAAATACAACAAGATTGCTTTGTGCCCAATTTGCACAACATAATTACCATGTATCTGTACAGTTGTATAATCTGCCAGCAGTATTCCCCTAATCCCTCCCTAAAACTGCTATATTATACCGTCTCGCGGCCATAGGGTCCCTTCAAAGCCCTTCATCTGGACTTTGTGGATATGATTGATAGATGCAGTAACTATAGGTACCTCATCATGGTGATCTTCCCCTTTTCCTGATAGATTGAAGCAGGACCATGCTTCTATTTTGATGCCAAGTCAGCAGCCACATTCTTAATATGGGAAGTGATTCCACGATGGGGAATCCTAGAAGGAGTAAGATCAGACAATGGCACTAATTTTCTAATGCAATATTTGAACATATACCAGCACAGTCAGGGATAAAGCACAAATTGTCCACTGTGTACCACCCCCAAAATAATGGTATTGTTGAGCACTTGAATGGCATCTTGAAGAGCATTAACAGCAAGTTATGCACTACTTGAAACAAAAAGTAGTTATACTGTTTGCCAGTCGCACTCCTGAGAAATATGCCAAGTCCAGACCATCACTTAAAAGTCCATCAAATAGTGACAGGAAGGTCTATTAATGTCCAAGTCTCTGCCACCAGGAGTAACATTTCAGGGAGAAAGTTCATCACTAGCACTGAATGATGAAATGCATATGTATTTCTGTGAACTGATGAAGATTGGAAGGTTCATCTCCAAACAGAGAACCAAGGAAAAAGAAAAGTGCGCCAACGCCGAGATCGTCCTCCCAGCTGTGCAAGCAGGAGGTCAAGTGTTTGTGCGCAATTTGGTCTGTACATGGAAGGAAAAATGTTTGAGGGCCCATACACAGTCACCATGGTCACACCAACCACCCTCAAGGTGGGCGGCAGGAAGCCTGGGTACACCACAGCCATGTGCGTCTCAACCCAGGTTTTCATCAAAAACATTAAACAATGCAAATGGAACGGGGAGTGAAGATTGTCGTCATGAAAGCACCCCCCTACAAGTATGATTTTGGACTATTTTCTAAAAGGACAGCACAAAAGGTATGTATTTTTGTGCTTCTTTTTTGTCTCTGAATTACATCCTTTCTTCTAAAGTACCCTCTAATTCCAAAATTTTCCATGCCCAGAGAGAGCTCTCCCATTACAATGTGACCCATAATGCCCACGCTAAATTGTCAGATAACATGTGGTACCAGAACATGTCAGAAATAGAGTCAAAGACCACAAATGAATCATGCTTCGTGTACTTCCTAATTACCTGGTTCAGATAGACTGCACTCCATTAAGGAAGCACCCCGAGACATAGCTCAATGTTTATTATATGTTTACTCGTGTAGAATTAAGGCCCAAATGCACTTAATACATGTCAAGGTAGTGTGCTTCCTAGTTAATGTCACAAAATGTAACACTTTACCAGAAGTACTTTACATTCTCACAGATAGGCAGGACATCAGGGCCGAAATATCACAGATGAGAAAGACAGGTAACTCCACCACTGTAGATTGGACCCAGAGCGTCCTAGATCTAGGATTTCTAAGAGTAACATGTCCACCAACTGAGTGTAACAACTATTTCGCAAACCCATTACCCCAGACTGTGTTCAAAGACCAGGGTTTACCCCCGAACAGTGGCATCCCAACATTGAATTTTCTTGTAGGGCCATGCCTTTAGGGAATAGCACTTATGTCAGCCAGAATGCAATAGGGAAATGTACACCTACCTGGGACAAAAGCATCTCAAGTTACTCTTAGGTAGATAGCACTTTAACTCCCCAGACTTTCATGAAACTAACTGCTGCCTCCTTATGTTTCAGGGGAAATGGTACCATCAGCGAGGGCCGTAAAATTAGTTGTTGGATCACAGTTTTCCGCGCTGACATGCACAGGGCTCGTCTAGCCTCATGGATTTGTTCTGGCAGCGTGGAGACCTGCTGTATGCCCAGTTACCACCAAACTGGGTACAAATTTCTTTGCTCCAGTCATGGTAATTCCTGGAATAAACATATTCAGTTGCATAAACACCCCTTGAGCTACCCAACAACCATGCAACACTGCAACCGAATAAAGAGAACTGCAGACTATTAGGGCATGAGCACCTGGAATGAAGTTCCCCAGGAGTATCGCCTGTTCAATGCTGCTGAACATTTCTTTGAAATTTCATAGTGATGTAATTGTTTATGACACTGAGCATGTCTAGAGTTCTGTAATATGTGAAGTCATTACAGTGCATTGTGGCGGCATGAGTTATAGTTAGCTCAGGGAACTATAACAGCTGAATTTCACTGGTTTTGTACTAGTGAAATCTGAGCCAAATTATAATGTCCCTGTAACCTTTGTTTCTTTCAGTGAAATTCTAAGGTTTTTTTTAAATTATACTTCCGAAACCATAACGTCCATGTAACTTTTGATTTTTTCCAGTGAATTTCTAAGGTTTCTTTCATTTTATTTCTGAACTATTATGTCCCAGTAGCCTTTGAGAGTATCTCAGTTGTTCTGTGACTAGGTGCATGAGTGCCTGAGTGGGTTCTGCTCATTTTCTGCTCAGTTTCTGACTTTTTTCTCCTTACTTCTGACCTTTATTTTGTCTGTTTCTGCTATTTTGACCTCTAATTTTGTCTCTTTCTGGTAATTTTTGACCTGTATTCTGCCACTTTCTGCTCATTTCTGATCTAATTTTTTTACTTCTTTCTGCTTGTTTCAGACTTCCATTTTGCCTCTCTTTGCTCATTTCTCACCTTTATTTTGCCTCTTTCTGCTTGTTTCTGACCTTAATTTTACCTCTGTCTGATTGTTTCTCACCTTTATCTTGCCTCTTTCTGCTTATGGCTGACCTTTATTCTGTTTCTTTCTGCTCATTTCTCATCTTTATCTTGCCTCTTTTTGCTGACCTTTATTTTGCCTCTTTCCGTTCATTTGCCACCTTTATTTTGCCTCTTGCTGCTGGTTTCTGACTCCTCCCTTGCTTCTTTCGGCTAATTTCTCACCTTTATTTTGCTCTTTCTGTATTTGTCATCTTTATTTTTCCTCTTGCTGCCCATTTACGACCTTTATTCATCCTCTTTCTGCTCGTTTCTGACCTTTATTTTGCTTCTTTCTTCTCTTTTCCATGGGACAGCAGGTGGACATTCAAGGTCCTGCAGTCCCAGCAGGCTTCCTGTCCTGTACAGGGGCCGGCATTGCTGGTGCACAGTGGAAGCTGCTGGAAAGTCAGCTCCCTCCCATCAGGAGCAATCTGTTTAATATTTTTCCCTGCCCACATGTCTGCGGGCAGAGAAAGAGATGACACCTGTTTCGAGCGAGTGAGAGCACTCTGACAGCTCCTGCCCGGTGTAACCAGAGGGTTCGCTTTAGCTTGTTGAGAGTTGCCACAGCTCCTGCCAAGCTAAAGCAAACAGTCATGTCCCAAGCACAAAGGAAGTAGCAGAAGCCGGCCCTGGTGGGTAATAGTCCCCAGGGTCATATGGCTCCAGGAGAGGGTCTGTGCAGCCCCCCTCCTTTGATCTGCACAGGCCGGACCTGGGGAGGTGGTGGTCCCTGGGGCTGTATATAGCCCAGGGGGGCTACACAGCCCGCCTCCATGAGTAAATTTTGAATTTTGTCCCAGTGAGGTGGTGGGTCTGCATGAAACCCCTTCATTTGGTTTATATCTCCACAGAGAGGTAGTGGTCTCTGGGGCTTCCAAAAGCCATAGGAGGGGGTCCTCCTTTTCTTAAAAAAACAACGGGGAGGTGGTGGTCCCTATGGTCTGGGGGTCTGTGAGGCCCCGCTGATTATAATTTAAAAAAGCCTTAGGGAGGTGGTAGTCCCCAGTGCATAAATATGCCCTTGGAGGGGGCCATGTGCACCCCTTCATGGTGTATAAATATCACCATGCCCCCGGGGTCAGTGTCTACCCAGGGTCTTTATTAAAAACAGCCGCAGGAGACCGCACTCGTTCTTTTGAAAAAATCTTGCTGTATATTTGCAGGTCTATAATGTTTCTATCACAAATTTTTAAAAAGTATTTTTTTGCCATGGTGGGGACCCTCTGGGACCCCAAGACCAAGGTTTAGGGGTCAGGGTATTCCTACTCTGCCCTCTTTTCTTTAAAAAAAAAAAGAAATTGTGAGACTCACGTCCTAAGATGGCTGCCAACATTACCTGCTTGAAATGTTGGCAGCCAATCAGATTTGAGCACGCGGACTGTCGGATCATGGGAGTATCCGCATCCCTATATATCCAAATTTGGATTTTTTTTATATCTCAAAAACTACTGAACAGATTTACACCAATTCACAAAAGGGTTGCTTTCTGAAACAGCAGCTACCTTTCTGCCAAATTTGGTGTAATTCCGTTCAGTAGTTGGGGCTGTAGTCGTTTCCAAAATCCAAATGGGAATTTGCATGGGGAAAATGCATTTTCCTCCCCCCAGTTTTTATGCTCCCACTTGACTGATCACCCCAAAATTTTAAAGACAGCAGCCAAAGTGAGCATCATACTCATTTTAAAAATTTCACGAGGCCTCTTCAAACTGCACCAAAGTTATGTGCAAAACAAAAACATCTCTTCTTATACACACAAGATTCTAACTATAACTACCTACTGTTGTGTGTTATACTTACCTTAGGGCATGAGTTATGTTTATGTGAGATAACTATAGTGGCTTAATTTCTATGGTTTTGTGTGCATAAAATCAGAACCTAACTACAACGTCCCCATAACCTTTAATTTTTTTCAGTGAATTTCTATGTTGTTTTTAATAATTATTCTTAACTATAATGTCACTGTAACCTGGGTGTGTGAGGGGGATTGTGAGTTGGTGTGTGGGTGATTGTGCGGGTGTGTAAGTGTGTGTGTGAGTATGTGGTGGGTGTGTGAGTGAGTGTGTGTCTGGCTGTGTGAGTCTGTGACCGGGTGTGGTAGTGGCTGTGTGGGTATGTGAGTGGCTGTGTGTGTGTGTGAGAGGGGTTTTGTGGGTTTGTGAGTGGCTGTAATGGTGTGTGAGTGGTTGTGGGGGTACAGCCCGAACCATTGTACAGAAGTACATCAAATTTGGCAGGAAGCTAGTTCTTGGTCCAGAATGAGTGCTTTTTGTTATTTGATGTAACTCCGTTCAGTAGTTTTTGAGATACTAATGGGAAACAAATGTGTATATCTAGTGACGCAGATGTTCCTTGTGATGTCATCAGTGATGTAATTTGAGATGTCATCAGTGATGTCATCAGGGATGTCACTGATCATGTTATGAGTGATGTAATATGTGAGGTCATAAGTCATAGGCAGTGCACTGTGGGGCCGTAAGTTATAGTTAACTCAGGTAACTATAACTGCTGAATTTCTATGGTTGTGTACATGTGAAATCTGAGCCTAACTATAACATCCTTGTAACCTTTGTTTTTTTCAGTGAATTTCTATATTTTTTTAATGTTATTTCTGAACAATACCTTCCCTGTAACCTTTGGTTTTTTCAGTGAATTCCTACGGTTTTTAAAATTCTATTTCCTAACTATAACATACCTGTCACCTTTGCTTTTTCCAGTGAATTTAAAACAAAATGTTAGTTTTATTTCTCAACTGTAACCTATAACGTTTGAGAATAGGTGTGTAAGTGGCTGAATAGGTCAATGAATGGGTGAGTGACTGGTTTTATGGGTATGTGACTGGGTCTGTGAGTGACTGTATGGCTCTGTGAGTGGATGTATTGGTGGGTGATTGAGTGTGTGACTGGGTGTGTGGGTCTGTGAGTAGATGTGACAGTAGATGAATAGCTGTGTGAGTGGGTGTCTGAGTATTGCTGCGGATGTGTGAGTACCTATGTGAGTCAGTGGGCTAGAATGTAACCTCCCTAGTTCCTTTATCTAACAAAATTCACAGTTTTGTAGTAAATATCTTCAGTACTAGTATACCTTTTACTGCTTAACTAATAAGTGCTTCTTTGTTGGTTAAATGTCTACTGCAAATTCTACAATACGGTTGTGCATGGGATCTGCTGAAAAAGTCTCCAGTGTACTTGTGTATCCTTTGACAATCTGACCATTTATCATACATCTTTATCCAGAATTCTGTGGTACCTTGTATCCTTATATTAAAAACATAACTATAGAAAAAAGAGGTGAGTCTTCACCAAACAAAGATACTTCATCTTAAGTATAGAATGTTAGCACTTCTTTGTTTGGTGGAGATGTCCTCACATTATTCTGCATGAATAACACATCACTAAAATCTGCAAAAATGTGCTTGTGGTACCTTTTTGTAGCTGTCCATTATCCTGGCAAAAGACAAGAAGACCTATGCATAATATTTAAATGTACAGGGTGGGGGCAAATTTGCAATACCTTCAGGTGATTTTGCACATTTGATTACTCATACTCATCTAATTAAAGAATTATGAACTCTGCTTTCATCTTTTAATGTAACTTTGCTTAGGAAAGACACATGAAGTCCGGGAAGTTAACTTTTTTGCAACATTAACAGGTATTTTTTTTGTTGCAAGGAACAGATGGCCCTGATGAGTCTTTTTCTGTTTTTTTATATTCGTGAATTCATTTTGAAAAGTCACGTTACATCTATTCCGGTGTCTCAGATATTCACAAAAACTGTGTGGTTTTAGAAACATTTAAAAACGTACATACATGTTATAACATTTTTGTTTGAGGTCAGTAGTTTACTAATATAACTTAAAAACATAGACATTGAGGCACTTTTCACTGTTGGAATGGCACTTTTTTGACGTTCCGGTGCTGTGGCACATTTCTAAGGCCACATAAAGCCACTTTATGTGGCTTTTCATGGCCATCTAAATATGTGCCCCTTTCACACAGAGGACTGCATGAAATAGGCATTCCATGGGTGTTGCTAGTTGGTGTTGAAATGCAACGCCCATGGAATCCGAAGCATTCCCAGATTTACGAGAAATTGTAAACCTGGGACTGCCTCATTATCTAATGCTACCTAAGGACTGGCAATAGGGAGGCGCAATGAGGAGAAGTTTTGTCATTTCTCCTCGATTTTTCTTTTTTCTATGTGTGCTACATTGTGCAGCATACTTAGAAAGAGGAAATCACCTTAATTGATTGATTTTGTGCAGGAAGGTGTCCCTTATTGCACAAAATCAATAAGCCCCACAACGCAGGCATCCTTGCACAATGCGCATTAATGCCCATTGTGCGCCGGCACAGGGGGAAAAGACTGGAATGTGCTGTATCTCAGAGATACGGCACATTCCTGCCATTTTGTTTTGATGTAGGGCAGCACAGCAAGATTTCTTGCGGTGCTGCCCTACACAAAAACCTCATAAATGAGGCCCATTCATTTTATTAAGTAATTTTATGGATCAAGACTCTTTTATTATATTTCCTGAAATTGTGATTGCGTCGGCATTCATCAATCCCATGTGACTACGGAATAAAGGGATTTCATTGCATAAAACGCTTTTCATCATTCTTGAAAGGAAATCCCCACACAGTTTTCTTTTCTTTTATCTCCTATTACTGAAATTGGAAGTTTAATTTATTAGAGTTCCAGTTTTGGTAATGCTATAACTTGTTTTAGATTTTTGGCTTTTTCTTTATTTAAAATGGCATCAGGTGGCAGTTAAGAACAGCAGCCAGGCCATAGAAATGACAATGCATCGGAGGAGAAACTTCCAGCCAAAAGACAACCCATTGCCTGAGATTTATTTTCAATACCGTCAAGCAAAAAAAAAGGTTGTACCAAGCATGTCAAGTGCAACTTATGTGAAAAGATCATCTCCAAAGGAACATCCCAAAAATAGTCTTGTGGCACCACAAGTACGTTGAAACATCTAAAAACGTTTCATTCAATGTGCTTTGCAAGGGGGGCCAGTCAGCATTGCGTATCTGACCCATGAACATCAGTAGCAACACCAATTACGCCCTGGGATACTCTCCCACCTGAGGTCCAGTAATGGGTCCCTGAATGGGCACATGAATTAGAGAAGATTGGTACATTCTGTACAGACTGTCGAAAAGTTTTAACAGATGCAGCGAGAAAACATAAGCGTTAATTTCTTGGGGATTTTATTTTATAATGACACTTGTTTCTCAAATTTTTATTTTTTGTTTTAAAACTTTCTTTATCCCAGATGCAATTTTAAATTTAAATATACCAAAATGTTAGAAAACTCCAAAAGTAAAAAAGGTTCACCAAAGTGAAAAAACAAAGAACTGTATGTGTCTGGATATGTAAGTGAGAGCTTGAGTGAGTACGTTCTTGCATTCGTCGGTGAGTGAGTGAGTGGTTTTGGGGGTGGGTGAGTGTTGTGACCGTGCTTGTTTGGGTGAGTGAGTGGGTGTGGGAGTGGCTGTATGAGTGAGTGAGTGAGTGAGTGGTTGTGTGAGTGGCTGTATGGGTGAGTGAGTGATTGTATGAGTGGCTGTTTGGGAGAGTGAGTGGCTGTATGGGTGAGTGAGTGATTGTTTAATTGACTGTATACATGAGTCAGTGGGAGTATGAGTGACTGTATGGGTGAGTGAGTGGCTGTGTGAGTGTCTGCATGGGTGAGTGGGTGCATGTGTGAGTAGCTGTATCACTGAGTCAGTGTGTGAGTATCTGTGTGAGTGAATGTATAAGTGTATGGGCAAGTGAGTGGGTGAGTGAGTGGCTTTATGGGTGAGTGAGTGGGTGTGTGAGTAGCAGTATGGGTGAGTGAGTGTGTAAGTTCCTGTATAGGTGAGTAAGAATGTGTGTTAGTAGCTTTATGTGTAAGAGAATATATTTGTGAGTAGCTGTGTGAATGAGTGAAGGGGTTTGTGAGTGGCTGTATGGGTGAGTGAGTGGCAGTATGGGTAAGTGAGTATGTAAGTCTCACATTCGTGGGTGAGTTTGTATATCAGTAGCTGTATGGGTGACTGAGTGGGTGTGTGAGTGGCTGTGTGGGTGGCTGTATGGGTGAGTGAATGGGTGTATGAGTGGCTGCATGGGTGTGTGAGTGGGTGTGTGAGTGGCTGTATTGGTGAGTGAGTATATGAGTGGCTGTATGGGTGAGTGAGTGGATGAGTGAGTAGCTATATACATACATGAGTGGGTGTGTGAGTGGCTGTATGGGTTAGTGAATGTAGATGTGAGTCACTGTATGGGTGAGTGAGTGACTGGTTTTATGAGTTGCTGTATGGGTGAGCGAGAGTGTGTGAGTAGCTATATTAGTGAGTGAGTAGCTGTGTGAGTGGTGTATGGGTGAGTGAGTGGATATATGGATGGCTATTCAAGTGAGTGAGTGCTTGTGTGAGTGGCTGTATAGGTAAGTGAGTACATGTGTTAGTGTCTGTAAAGGTAAGTTAGTTGGTGTGTCAGTGACAGTGTGTGTGAGTATGTATGTGAGGACATGTACTAGTGTGTGACTGGGTTTGTGAGTGGGTGTATCAGTGTGTCTGGATGTCTCAGTGGCTCTATCACTCTCTACATTGGTGTGCCCCTTGATTATGTAAGTTTGTTCAACAATACAGAAGAAGTAATTAGGACATCACATCACTCCAATAGATGGTATCATTCATCTGTTTAAAAAGAAAGGTAACATAAATATAGGTTGGTATTACATTTTACAAAATTGTTTAAAAAAAGTTTAATTTCTACAATGCATAAGTTCATATTATAAACAAAACAGTTCACATATTTTATGCTGTAAAAGTATTTCACATTATATTAAAGCATTTCATTTTCCCTTTTTTAAAGTTCTCAGCTATCATACTTGCACACCATACATGATGTACTGTATAAAGAGTCCTCCTTAAACAATGGGGAAAAATACAATCAAATAAATTGTAGAAAAAAACTGAGCTGCACAGTATGTTACTATAAATAAATAACACTATGCATTGCACTCGGTACAGTAATTTAATAAATTGTTTTACCTATAGTTACTGAACTAATCGAACCAAACATATCTTAAAAATAACTCTTTTATTAAAGAAGTGATGCATTACTACTAATGGATATAAAGGACACTTGGATGATGGAGACCCTTATGAAGACATCACCCCTTGTAGGCTGAATGATGTTATAAACAGTGATGATCCACATGGAACAAGTACCATATACCACATTTTTTTAACAATAATCCTCCTTAGAACTTCGGTTGAAGAATCAAAAGATAAGAATTTGGCAGCTTGAAAGGCAGTTTTACGTTTTTTATTTAAGGTTGCTGCCATTACATTCCAACCATCCAGTTTGACTCCTAAAATAGACAGTATAGCATCCAGATACTACACTAAGGGCCATATGTATCAAGACTTTTTCCCGTTTGCAAACGGGCAGATTTGTGAATGGGAAAAAGCCTTTTGGGATGTATCATCCCAAAAGGCCATCGCAAAATAGAGAATCGCAAAGTTTGCGAATGCAATCAAGGAATTTCAAATTGCGATTCCTTAAATGCAATTCTGGAAGCACCAGAAATTTACTATTTGGCCTTAAGGAATTGTAAATTTCCACCAACTTCAAGTTGGTGGTAATTTGCGATTTTCTTTTAAAAAAACACTTTTTTGATTTTTTAAAAGTGCCATATGTCGCACATACATCCCCCTAGGGCATGTATGTGCGCAAAATGTGCACACATGCATATTTCAGGGGTGCAACAGGGTGTCCTTTTGGCACCCTTGCAACCTTGAAATTGCATTCTCAATTTGCTATTCTCTAATTGGTAATCGCAAATTGAGAATGTCTTCCCATTCATTCCTATTGGCCTGCTAGCCCATCGGAATGAATGGGAAGGCATCCCTTATTTGCGAATCTCAATTCGCGATTCATAAATAAGGAATATGTAGGATTCGCAAAAGTTTTAGCAAATCCTACATACATTGCATTTTGCGATTCTCTAATTGCGATTCGCTAAAAATCGCAATTTGAGAATTGCAAAACTCTTTTTTGATACATATGGCCCTAAGTCCTTGGTGAAAGATGATAGCTATAGTAGAATAAATTCTTCCAGATATTTGCTAGTTTCCAGCTTTGAAGTTTGTAATTTATTCTTCCAACTTACTTCCTTGAGCTCAGCATTGTTGAAGCATTAAAATAAAGGTATTTTTCACTTCTTCGTATATGTCATGTTGCCAAAACATCTGATCGACAATTTTGGCAGGTATTGTTTTGATGAGCTTTTTAAGATCAATCTGTCAAAAAACACAGTTTTAGAATCAGATACAGTTAAATAAAAAAAAGCTCGAAATCTATTTGAGTATTTGACGTGAATAAGCAATCGTCACACTCATGGTTCCATGAGCAACTCAGTCCAAATTAATCATCTATACTTATTTCCTCTTCTTCTAAAACTCCAAGGATGACCATTATAAACTTCTATGCATCTTGTTGAGTGTCAAGAGTAAATACTACTCATCCACTACATATATCTATTAGATTTCAAATTCCTGAAGCGCAATGTATTACAGTCCTATCAATATGTAAACGTTGCAGCAAAGCACACAGTGCAGAACATAATCTCTTCTGTGGTTTCAATTGCATTTACAAGATGTGGCAATACACATTGAGAAAACATTTGCAAAACAGTTGACACCAGTAAGGTTTGACAACTTGTAACCTAGAATATCTCCCTCATTCTCTATTTTTTTCATCTTAATAGATTCCTTTTCTCCTTCTTTTCCTTCTTTTTAGCAACATTTGTAGAATCCTTTGTAAGCTCTCACTTTGGACAGATTATCAGTTTTTCATTAATGTGACTCAATGAGGATCATGTACACTTCCTAACCGATTGTACTCTTTGACATAACTTGCATCAGCATTTACTTTGCTTTCATCAAAATCAACCAAAACTAACCAAACAATGTTCTCACTCGATGTAATGCTGCATATGACATACCTTCTTCAAACATAGTACTACCAATATTAATAAAAGCTGCATCTTTACTTAAACCTTGAGATTTATGGATAGTCACAGCATATGCTAGAGAAACTGGAAACGGATGCCGCCGAACATACAAGTCTTTTACAAGCAAAAAATATACAATACATCTACCAATCTGCTTCACGGCATCAATCTGATCAAATTTTATTGCTAAATAATCAACCTCATTCCTATTTGGAAAGTTAATTAAATCAATCACTTTATCCATGGCATCTTTAACAAATCCGCCTCAACATTTAAAGTAAACCACATAATTACACTACAGTTTTTGCAAACACATAAACACTTTTCTGATCCCGCAGTTCTGGAAACAGATTTCTCCAATTAATCCAATTTTGCTTGCAGCTTTTCACTGAGCAGTACTGTTACCCCCTGGTGTTCCATTTTGTTGAGTGGTGTAATTTTCAAAATGTCTTATTTCTCCAGTTTTAGTAATGGTTCTTTAAAAAAAGGAGCACTCCTGAAGTGTGGTCATTAGGCAGACAATGGAATTGTGAGTTTTATGTGCAGCTGTCTTGTTTGCAGAAAATAATTTCATTATAAGTCGACTTTCTAAGAAATGTTTCCCCTCCTTTGTGAGAGCTCCTACTCTAATATCCTTCAAAATATTTCCATATTCCACGTTAGATGTTTGTCGCATATTCTTTAGTTCCTTGTATTGAAATTTAGCCAAATGTTTACATTTCCAATACTGCCCAAGGAATTTCAAGTTTCATCATGAAGAAGTGTCTTGTACACAGGCTATCCTTTGATTGGTGGTACCTAGAAACATCCTCAATTGGAGACAGACAGAGACTAAATTGACACTCTAAGAGAAGTCCAGCACTGGCTATCACACAACCATCTAAAACTCAACCAAGATAAGACAGAAATCCTTCTCATATCCCACAATGAGCAGACCCCCCAAGTCTCAGAATGGCTAAAATCCATTGATGCTTCTAATTGCAATCAGAGCGCAATCTACAACCTAAAATTACTCAAAAAATCAAACCCTTCACCCCTCCCAATGACCTTAAACAGGCCACACAATCTTTGGTTCTGTCCAAATTGGACCACGGAAATACAATCCTCACAGGCACAGAAAAATCTCACTAAGCTCCCTTCCGAACAACGCTAAATGCAGCTGCTAGGATGGTCACCGGAGTAAAAAAAATACGACCACATCTCCCCCTCTCTAAGAGAACTAAAATGGTTCCCAATTAAAGTCCGCTCCAACTTCAGAACTGCATGTTTCACCCACAAAGCTCCTCACACCGGTAAACCTGCCTACCTGGCATCCAAACTCAAAAAGGCAGTCAGGAGCACAAACACACTACTTCT
This sequence comes from Triturus cristatus, assembly GCF_964204655.1. Taxonomy (NCBI): domain Eukaryota; kingdom Metazoa; phylum Chordata; class Amphibia; order Caudata; family Salamandridae; genus Triturus; species Triturus cristatus. Next base: position 560,565,568 of record NC_140588.1, read on the forward strand.
CATTCCTCCCCAAACTTCGCAAACAAAAAACCTTATCACGCTCCTTCTATGGAAACGCTCCTAAAATTTGGAACTGCATCTCAGTCCATATCAGGACCAACCCTTCCTTCATAAACTTCAAAAGAAAGCTCAAAGACCTCTTCCTCAACTGAACTCTTCCAACTGGATAGCATCCACCCAGCGAACAGAGTACATCTGCCACAGGAATCTCGTACAGCGAATAATCTAGCCACCCTAACGAGAGGCATCTACATCGCCTGCCTTTTTATTCGCTTCTATGATTCCCTCCAGGCCTCAACCAGATTTGACACGAGACAATGCTGTTTATTGAAACAATGTGCGTCCATTTGCATCATAATAAATGAAAAAAAGCGTTCTGATACCTTCAGGTCTGGCCAGCGCTATATAAGACTCTTAAATACATAAATAAATAAGTTGTAGTAAATCACCAAACCCAATTAAGCAATTTTCTCCAAACAGCACATCATACGCTGTTTTACAATCTGTTGCATTCCCATGTGAACAAAAGCAAGCATTAAGTTTAAGACCATGCCCATCTCATTGATGAATAAAAGTTTCAGTTTCTTCAGTTCTCTTGAGATTTTATGACAAGCTTCACCGAATAACGTTTGGTACTCCAGTTTGTTGTCATGTTCAACAGGTAGCATAAGAATTCAATGTAAAGTAATTCCTTTAATGTGGTGTGCAGCTAATCCAATTGGTGCTGTTACTACACATGACATATTTGAGTGTAGTCCTCTGTAGGTAAGTGGTGAGAACTTCAATTAAAAAGCTTTTTCAAGTTCCAACTTGACCACTGACATATAATAGTATTGGCTTAAATGATGAACATTTACATTCATTCTTCTCATGGAGGATTCCATGCTCTAGTTTCTCTTTTACATCCATATATATTTCTTTCTGCTTGTTGTTCAGTTGTCCAACTAATTGTTCTAAATAATCACTTTCTTGTCTTGCTTGTTACATAGCACTTTCCACCTCATTCATGGCTATTGCAGCTTCTTTTTTAATAACTGGTTGTCCAAGAGGATCTTGACTCCATGGTCCTGATTTATGGCTGATTTGTGAACTCTCCTCTGCTATCTCAGCACAATTGTTTCTTCCTGTTCAATCTCATCATTTAACATTCTGAAATATTTTGGAAACACTGAATGCTGTTGTGAGAAGCTGGCTTAGCATATGGTGCCCATTTATATAACTGGGCACCCTTCACTAATCCAGACAACCCTAACGGTGATTTTAGTGGTCTTAGACAAATTTAGAAAGCTCTCTAAGCAGTAGCTGTGGAGAGCAGCCTTCAGGCTTTGGCCAGAAGGAGTGTAAGGCAGCTTGTTTTACCAGAACATAATCTTATTGGTATAGATTAAGTGAAAAAGAACCACACAGTGTATTTGTAAAAAATATGTATTTATTATAAGACACTCAATAACACATACCGATATCTCCTACCCATAGATATACACAATACACACAATACTTTGCAATAAAAGCAGGTTAGTAGCACAAATACACAGTGGTCGCCAGGGCGAGACCAACCCATATGCTAAAATAGTGGAATGCGAACCACCACAGTAAATGAGACCCAGAAGGTGTAGAGAGTCGAGCACCCAAGATACCACCCCAGGTGAGAGTCTAGGTACCCCACAATAGTCGTATGCGCAGAGGATACATGACCGCGTACTCAATACTACTCAGGGTACTTTGCGGTTGCAGTCTTGAAGAGGAACCTTCCCAGTGGACCCCAAAGAGACCCCGTGGAAGACAGGAGGTGGAGTAGCCACCCCACCCGTGGAAACCCTCAGAATCAAAATACCTACAACCACTGTTGAGAACAATTGAGGACTTCAGGACAAGACCGCTGTAGCACAAGGATGAAAGAGTCTGTTGAAACCTGAGTGCGGTTCGTGTAGAAAAGTACCTGAAAGCAGAGGGGACAGAGTATATGCCACACCGGGATGTCAAGGAGGCACAGAATATGAAGGACACTCAAGTTTAGTGAAACAGGTCAATTGATGAAGAGGCTTCAAGTTCGGGTGCACTGAATCAGTAGCTCAGCCAAAGCCACTGTGATGCTGAAGAGAAAAGAGTCCGCCCTTCCAACAAACCGCTTTGGCTTGGGTCAGGTATAAGAGGGTCAGACTCGTTGACAGAACCTTTCAATGCATCCGACTCTATTGATACAAGTCGGTCGTGGTAACCGATGCAGTTACCGTGTGATGAAGCGATGCAGCGTCACGGTGCACAGGGGTTCGGTTGCAGGGCGTTCTACGAGGGATGCTGGCCTCAACTCGATGAGGGGACAACTCAGGCCTCGAGAGAATGCAGAACTAACACCTATGTTGTTGAGCCTTTTGGAGTCCGGAGGAGCCATTGTTCGGCAGACCGGTCGATCCTGTTGCTGTGCCTGCGGATACAGGAGAGTGACTCCTTCACTCCAAGGGAGATTCCTTTGGATGTTTTTAGTTGTTCACAGGCCCAGAACGGCGCCTGAATGAAGCACGTACACTGATGGTGCAGCGAGTTGCAGGACTACGAGGTCAGAAGCAGACAGAATCTTCTCAGTTGCTGTCTCGGTCCCAAGGCAAAAGACGATGCGATCAGTCTGGCACAGACAGCACAACTTGGCCAGGATGTCCAGACAGTCAAAGTTGAAGTGGAGTTGGAGCTGAATCGAATCCCACAACAAATCTAGGGACCCACCTACAGGTAAGCCCTCAAGTACTCTAGGGAAAGGGATGGAATGATTCAGGGTTCCCTCACAGGGGAGGGGTTGGACAGTGAGGAAGATACTCCCATGTCCTTTGTCCAGTTTCGTACTAGAGCAGGAGCCAACGGCTCCCTGTGCTGGTTTGAACCGGACTATGCAAGGAGGGCACCAAATGGGTCCCTCAAGCAGACTGAGTGGCGCTGGCAAGAGCCTTCACCCTGTCCTAATACACTAAACCCTCTCTGGCAGGTGGTCACACCTCCCTGTGACAGGATACCTATTGTCCTGCCTTGCTCTGCTCGAGCTTGGAAGGCAGATTCATGACTCTGGTCGGCAGCAGCCATGTTGTGCTGTCCTGGTCTGGATGACTGGTACCGGGAACACTGAGGGCCTCCTAGAGGAGCTTTACATTGCATGGAATCATACCTCCCACACCGTTCACGGTGTAGGAGTATGATTCCAACATGTTTGAAACCAAACATAACAGGGTTAGTTACAGCCAGTTTAGAGATGGTCATCGCGTAATGACGCATGGCCACTCTATGTATCATAATGGCTGATGCACTTACAACCCTGGAGAATGGACTCTGAAGGTTGTAGGGTTGTCCTTCTCATGCGGGGCACCCTCACACTTAGAAAAGAGCAGCCTGCCTTCAGGATTAAAAGGCCTTCTTTAGGGGTGACTTATAGGTTTTAAGTGAAGTGACCTTAGATATATCTGCTAGCACCAGCTTACACAGGCTGTAATGGCAGGCCTGTAGCTACAGTTTGAGTGGTCTTCCATGAGTGTCATAATACATGCTTCAGCCCATGGGGGACCCCTGGTGTACCTATGCCCTGGGTACCTTAGTATCATATACTAGGGACTTATAAGGGTACCCCAGTATCCAATCTGGGATGTACCTAAGTACTTACCATAACCATTTTAGGGGAGAAAGCACAGAGACTGGGGTCCTGGTTAGTAGGATCCCAGCCAGACTAGTCAGAAACAGCATAGCACCAGGCAAAAAGTGGGGGTAACCATAAAAGCAGATCCTTATTTCCTACAGCTGTCTTTCACAGTGTTGAAAGAATCTTCTTAGCAGTCATAGTCGCCAAGTAATTCTGATAAAAAATGCCCAGGCTTGAAGAGTTGTAGAAGTGCTAAAAAAAAAAAACTCTGCTTTATCAGGAGTTTGGCAACTAAGGGTCTGATTTAGATCTTAACGGTATTACTGCCATTCGGCCACGGTGGCAGTCCCAAGTACTCCGTCAAGCCGATGGTGTTCTGACTGCTCTCTGTCTGTACAGCAGCAGTCCATGTCAACAGACCTGTAACCCGCAGCCAACATGGTGGATTCCAATGCTGGCGATGGGACAACAGCATTGTGCTGACCATATTTAGATAACACAGTTGAGCTGCAGATGTACCAGTGGCGGTCCCATGACGGCAGGAATCCATTGTGGGACCCGTTCAGCATTGGACTATATTATCTGAACAATGGGGTAACCCTGTGTCCCTCAGAACCTGGGCATACGCACTATAAGAAACAATGGTTCTGTCGGGCAAAGACCAACAATTACTTTGTTCTACGAATGGATCAAGACACAATTGAATACATCAATTATGGAAGAGAGTATTCTCTTTGTAACAGTGACCACAGAAAATATGAAGTACAAATCACATATACCATGTCAACATACAAATCACGATAAAGTCAAAGTCAAATTTAGTGGGTGAAATGCTGTTCTTTATATATAAATTGCATCATTCATATAGGCACCCACATCATTTATAACAAAGCACGGTTACCAAAGTAGTACACCATAGAACAAGTTTGTGAATCAGTGAAAAAGTGACATGAGTGACAAAATTGTGCATAGTATATACAAAAATGAATACAAATGATCTTTATGTACACGATAAAAAGAAGAGGGCCAGTTTCAAAGAAAGAAACAGGTCTTGAACTGGTCCTAGCTATTGTCGTCAACGACAATAGCTAGGACCAGTTCAAGATCTGTTTCCATACATACTTTGATTGATTCATGAAACTGTGTCATTGCAACTTTCTTTGAAACTGGCCCTCTTCTTTTTATCGTGTACATAAAGATCATTTGTATTCATTTTTGTATATACTATGCACAATTTTGTCACTCATGTCACTTTTTCACTGATTCACAAACTTGTTCTATGGTGTACTACTTTGGTAACCGTGCTTTGTTATAAATGATGTGGGTGCCTATATGAATGATGCAATTTATATATAAAGAACAGCATTTCACCCACTAAATTTGACTTTGACTTTATCGTGATTTGTATGTTGACATGGTATATGTGATTTGTACTTCATATTTTCTGTGGTCACTGTTACAAAGAGAATACTCTCTTCCATAATTGATGTATTCAATTGTGTCTTGATCCATTCGTAGAACAAAGTAATTGTTGGTCTTTGCCCGACAGAACCATTGTTTCTTATAGACAGCATTGGACTATGGCTGCAGCTATTAAATGGATGTTAGCAGCTCACGCCAGATATATATTGGACAATTGTGAACACCTGCAAAACACATTGTAAAGTCCATTTCAGACCATGATACTTTGCCATTTCACTGCTGACCACCATTCTGAAGACTACCTTGCCACTGAACATCCAGGGTATTTTTTGTTTTCCTGTTCTCTCTCTTTTTTTTCTCCCAATCTCCTTTCCATTATGTTTTCAAATCACTGTAGGGGCATTACTATATAATTTTTTTTATCATAATGGCATCGAGGAACAACCTACGTTTTATAGAGGGAGAATTCTCTGTCTGTCATGGTGGAGGAAGTTATAGTAGAGCCACAATTGTTTGAAGCACAAGTACAAAATACTATCATATCTCAGAAAAGGCAAATTTGGGACAGAATAGTCAACAGAGTGAATGCTGTAGCTAACAATCTTTGCATACAGGAGGAAATTAGGAAGAGGTGGAACAACCTGCAGGGGAAAGTCTGTTCCCTGGCCTGCAAGTGTCAACTGGAGGATCAGAGGACTTGTGGTAGTTCTCCCAGCCACCCATTACAACTATTTCCCATGGAGGAGAAGGTCCTGCAGATCCTACATCCTGAAGGCTTGACAGGAATCCCTGGTGGAATGGAGACTGGTAAGTTACACCTATGTATGTCTCAGTATCCACAAATGGAGTTCTTGCCTTAACTTAGCTGTTCAGAATGTTTCTGGACCCTTATCGAAACATATATATTGGTTGTTACAATCTATTTAATAATGACCAATATGTATTGTCATATTGTGTTGCCCTCCATCAATCACCCCTTGCATTTACCCAGTCTGTGGAAATTTAGCTTGTAACTGAACATTATCTGCGCCATCTTGCCTCTCCCCAGCGCCACGCACAGCGAATGCACGGCCGCCATTTTAGGCACCCCACTCTCTCCCCGCTCATTCTCGATCGCCAGCGCTTTCCCCTGGCGCTGCGAGCATCCCCCGCGCGCCGGCCACCCCCGCTCTCTCATACACGGGCCATAAACCCTCTCATTCAGCGCGACCCTGCCATGGGACCACATCCCACACCTGACCGACATCCCATACATGGTCATGCCCCTCTTTGATAAACCCCCTTCCTCTGCGCCCCATTGTCCGAACCGATCCCAGGCCATCACCTAGCCCTGCGGATGCAGTTTATTGCTCCTACTGTAAGGGAAACACCCCACATCAAAGGGATTACGGTGGATCAAAGCCCCTACCCCCTGAGACCCGGCCGGTTGCACACAACCCCGGGAATTGGCGGAATATCCAGCTGCGTGATAGCCATCTCCTACTGTGGGTGGGGTGGGGACTTCTACTGTAGATATGTGTGGGAACGAGCTTGAAGTGGGGGTTCCAAGGAATGTCTTTCCGTACATCAAAGCCTCAACAAGAATGTACCATATGTAATAAAGCAATAAACCTGTGTATAAGAGACCAGGTCTCAGAGATGCAGTTAGAGCACCTCGTGACGATACCTTGCTGTCTGATCTGATGTGTTCTGCTCCGACGGAATAAAACTTTGTTTCCTGCCTTCCAGTCTCCGGCGCCTGCCTCTTTCATTGGTAAATTATCGAGTGGTATGAGAGGCGATTACCGCCGGGCAATACTTGAAAGGTTATCGACTGAAACTGCCGCTACCATTTAACAATTGGCGTCCCAAACGTGGGGCCCATCAGCGACACGTGGATCCAGTGGGAGAGGTCCCGACGACAGAGTGAACGACTGCAACGATCGGGAGAGCTCCTGCCCAATAGACCCTCGTCTGGCAGCCGATCATCCGAACTTCACTGGTTCCGAGCAGACCTCTCTTGAGTGATCTACGGTCCTGACTGGGAACCATCAGGAGTGCCGCGGCAAATACGGAGAGTAGAGGACGATCGGGCGCTGGAGGCGGAAGACGAGAAACTGTCCACGCGGTCCGGGTAAGGTCGTGATACACGACAAATTGCGAAATAATTGATTGATTGTTTGAAGCTTTGGAATACTAGTATTGCTCATTGATTGTGCTCATTGATTGTTCTCTTTGAGATATTCGCTGTCTACAAACGGGGAGGAGTAGAAATACTCTCTCTCTCTCCCTTTGCAGATAGTGAAGGGTAGGTAACGCAGACTTTTGTCCCCGTTGAAACCCGTCGTGCCTATCTTTATCTCCCCACTGATTGATTGTCCGAACATTGATTGTTTTGAAGAATAGTGCTCTTTGAGATATTCTCTGTTTGCAAATAACGTAGAGTAGAAATATTCTGTCTAGTCTTTGCAAATAGTGAAGGGTAGGTAACGCAGACTTTTGTCCCCGTTGTAACCCGTCGTGCCTATCTTTATCTCCCCATTGATTGATTGATTGATTGTCCGAACACTAGTTGTTCGATATTGGTTCTTTTGGAGGTATTCTCTGCTTACAAATAACGAGGAATAGAGATATTCTGTCTAGTCTTTGCAAGCAGTGAAAAGATAGGTAGTGCTGACTTTTGTCCCCATTGAAACCCGTCATGCCTATCTTCTCCCCACTGATTGGTAGTTGGTTCTGCCCGGACCGCTTATTAGAGGTGGACCATCCGGCCCCACTGGAAGGCACCCCTAATAAGGACATGTTCACTAAATATGGACTAGTCGCCGTAGCTTATACCAAGCTATGGCATAAATATACAAAGAAGGACCCCGAGAGTCAGTGGCCACTGATGGGATCCTTCGACGACCATAAGATAGAAGTGCTAGAAATAGCTCTGCGTAGCAATAAGACGACGCCTACTATGCTTGACAATATCGGCATGTGGCGCAAAGAAGCAACGCAACGTAAAAAGAGGGAAGAAGTAAAAGCAGAAAAGGAATTACGAAAAGCAGCTCACCTTGCCGCTAGAAAGTTAGAAGAAGAAATAAAGGAGAGAAGGGAAACTAAACTAAGACAGGAGCCCGAAACATCAGGCCAGTACGCTGTTAGGACCCCTTCTTTGCTCTACCCTGAGTTATCCTCTAAACAGCGAACGAATGATGAATTACTATTAGGTCCCCCGATCATTTACATGCCCCCTCCATACGCACCCTCCCAATCAATAGTGCAACACCCACAACCCCCAAACACGAACGAAAGCAGTACAGGGGCCTCGGTCCTCACGGCCTCCGCGCCGGCCGAGCCTCCTGTACTGAACACAACGTCGGCAATAACGTTGGATGACCCTGAGATGAGAAAGAAAGATTCCACCAGAATGAATCGACTAACGAAGGATGAACGAGCAGGAATCGACAAAATAGTAAAGACACTAGTGGAGCGTAAGGAAAGTGAGCAGTATATAACAGACGTATATAACTCGTATGCAGACAGCCGCAGACGACACTTTGTTGTACGACTTTGTTATCATGCCCTAAATGCATATGAGGATAGGTACCGCGATAAAGGTCCCGAAGGCTTAGCGACCCTATATAGGAAGGTAGACATTGGGGAAGAAGGAGAGGGCGATGTAACAAACCTCTTCACTCGTACACTCGAGGTCTATCGACACCTTAGAGAACACAGGCAGACCACCAAAGCAGAAACCCCCATAGCGACTAAGCCCCAAGAAGGAAGGGCTGATACCATGATGCCCATCAAAGAGGCTGCCCCCTACTGGGTCCCCCCACGAGGTCAGGGAACACATGACGACATCAACCACCAAGATGCGAAGGGAAGGGTTGTATATAATTGGGTCTACCAGCCATGGGACCGACAAGATATTTTGACCTTTAGAAAAACTCTACCCGACTTGAGAAAGAACCCGACTGCCTTCTACACTGAACTGGGTACAGCCTTAGGTTCTACGATAATGACTTTAGCAGATATCGACTTGTTCTTTGGGCTATGTCTGCCGGCTGATGTGTGGAAGCAAATCCGGAAAGTTGACCACGCTGAGCCGTTCGGATATACCTGGGTACAACTCGATACCATAGATAAACAGCGAGAACCGGGACAGAAACCCCCGAAAGCCATATTAGAGCTCCCAGACAAGATTGTACTTAAGTTGAAGACTCTAATCCCGGAAAGAAAGGTAGATTGGTCAATAGTGACGGCTTGTCGCCAGAAACCCCAGGAGGATGTGTCTGAATATTTCTCTCGGTTCGAGACTGTGTTTTCCGATTATAGTGGCCAGGACATGACCACTGCAACCGGACATCACCTCTTTGTCCAGAATTATGTGAAGGGTCTGTCACAAGAAGTTTCCCAGAAGCTACAGACCAGCAAGAGTAGTTGGGCAGCCTCCAAACCCGCAGCAATTCTCCAGATGGCCCAATATTACGAAAACCAGAAGAACGAGAACGATAGGGCGTCAGAGAGGAAGAAAAAGGAACTGAAGGAGAGGGTAATGATAGCACAGTTGCAAGGGGTGACCATAGGAAGGGAACCCCCGAAAGGGAATTACCAACCAACCGCCCCTAGAAAGCTACCCCCTAGAGACCATACACCTGCACCCTACAACGGACGGAGAGACTTAGATGGGAACCAATGTGCGTTCTGTAGAGGGTTCGGACACTGGAAATCCCAGTGCCCGGTCCTTCTGGAACTGAACAAAAATAGGGATCCCAGAGACACAGCTTATGACCCCAGAAATAGAGGACAGGGACGAGGGCACACGAACGACGCAATCAACGACAGGCCAGGCAGACCAAACACCTTTGATCGCCCCGACAAAACCAGTGTCAGCAGTCCGACTATGAAAGCACCCATGACTTCGCATAGGACCGCCAGGGGCAAGGGAGGGATCCAGTCGAACTCCGTGTTGACCAGCAAGGTCCTTACGTCACTGCTAAGGTCTTGGGCACAAAATCTCCATTCCTGGTAGACACTGGGGCGACACGTAGTGCGTTATCCAAACGACTGATCCTGAGATGAGAAAGAAAGATTCCACTCTCTCATACACGGGCCATAAACCCTCTCATTCAGCGCGACCCTGCCATGGGACCACATCCCACACCTGACCGACATCCCATACATGGTCATGCCCCTCTTTGATAAACCCCCTTCCTCTGCGCCCCATTGTCCGAACCGATCCCAGGCCATCACCTAGCCCTGCGGATGCAGTTTATTGCTCCTACTGTAAGGGAAACACCCCACATCAAAGGGATTACGGTGGATCAAAGCCCCTACCCCCTGAGACCCGGCCGGTTGCACACAACCCCGGGAATTGGCGGAATATCCAGCTGCGTGATAGCCATCTCCTACTGTGGGTGGGGTGGGGACTTCTACTGTAGATATGTGTGGGAACGAGCTTGAAGTGGGGGTTCCAAGGAATGTCTTTCCGTACATCAAAGCCTCAACAAGAATGTACCATATGTAATAAAGCAATAAACCTGTGTATAAGAGACCAGGTCTCAGAGATGCAGTTAGAGCACCTCGTGACGATACCTTGCTGTCTGATCTGATGTGTTCTGCTCCGAGGGCACCCTTGTCTGGCTCACATGTAACCTCAATAGGCTTCGATGGAACGCCCTCCACTAACCCCTTATCAGCACCAATCTCCTTTGACTTAGAAGATAACACCACTGACACGACCTTTCTGCTCTCCTCCAACACCCCCGATGCTATTATGGGACTTGATTTGCTAAAACATTTTCGAGCTACCATCAGATGCTCCCCAGACGGAGTTCGAGTCATCCTACACGATAACCCAGATCTGTCCAGACCCTGTCACACACGGCGTATGCTCTCTATAACCGATGCTGACATGTCCCTACTCGACACATTACCTTCACATCTATGGGCTAAAACCGACTCAGATGTAGGGCGCATGGTGATCGACCCGGTACACATAACCGTCCGACCGGACGCAGTGCTCCCAAAGCTTCCACAGTATCGGATATCACCCGAAGGCGAGAAGGCATTGGTGGAAATCATCGAGTCCCTAGTCGAGGCAGGAGTGGTAGAAGAAGTAGTCAGTAATGTTTGCAACAGCCCTATCCTACCCATTGTAAAGAAGCAAGGCGAGGGAGATGAGAAAGCCTACCGTTTCATTGTTGATTTGCGAGAGGTTAACAAAGTAGTCATACCCCAGTACCCCGTGGTCTCAGACATCACCACCATCCTCACCCTGATTCCATCCACTGCCACCACCTTTACTGTTATTGATCTCAAAAACACATTCTTTTCCATCCCCATCCACCCAGACAGCCGCTACCTGTTCGGCTTCACTTTAAAAGCCCGTTCGTACAGATTCTGCAGGGCACCCCAAGGCTACACTGAGAGTCCCAGTTTTTATAGCCAAGCCCTCAAGAGGCAGCTAGATGCAGTCCAACTACCCGATGGAGTGGTGTTGATACAGTACGTCGATGACATTCTTTTGGCGGCCGACACCACTCCACTTGCCGTCACAGCCACCATTCACCTCCTCCGCTTCCTTGCGGAGAACGGTCACAAGGTCTCCAGAAAGAAATTGCAATTCTGCCAGCCCCAAGTAACGTATCTAGGCCACCTACTATCCAAAGACGGGAGGAAACTTACCCCTGACCGAATTCAGACTATCCTAGAAACCCCTGTTCCCAAAACTCAGAAGCAAGTGCGGTCCCTAGTAGGCCTCACCTCCTTTTGTCGACAATGGTTGCCAAACTTCAGTCTTATCGTAAAACCTCTGCTTTCCCTGCTGGCTAAAGATGTCCCCTTCCCCCTCCCCTGGACACCCGAATGTCAATCCTCCTTCAAAGAATTACGAGACGCCCTCTGTTCGGCCCCAGTCCTAGGAACCCCAGACTACACTAAACCTTTCTCCCTCTACACCCATGAAAGGGAGGGATGTGCGTTGTCTGTCCTAACCCAGTCCATAGGCCCTAAACAACGCCCTTGTGCCTACTTCTCTGCCACTCTTGACCCTGTAGCCAGAGCTTTGCCCGCATGCCTTCGAGCAGTAGCCGCCGCGGCTATCTCTATCCGGCAAAGCGAGGGGATCGTACTCTCAAACCCCCTCACAGTATTGGTACCCCATACGGTTGACACCCTCCTGAACCAAACCAAGACTCAACACCTGACTAGCGCACGACTGACCGGTTACGAACTGACTCTGCTTGCACCCCACATCACATTGAAACGATGCACCACTCTGAATCCAGCTACTCTACTACCTCTCCCTGACACTGATCCCAATGCGTCCCCTATACACGACTGTGTGACCCTCACCGACGAACAGACCAAGAGTAGGGTCGACCTCCGAGATACTGCCTTCCCGGACCCTGACGGAGAACTGTGGGTGGATGGCTCATGCATCAAGCTCCCCGATGGCACCACCTCAGCTGCCTATGCAGTCACCACAGCCCGAACAGTTGTTGAGACAGCCCGCATCACACAGCGATCCGCACAGGCGGCGGAACTAATTGCTCTCACACGAGCCTGCATCCTGGCAGCAGGGACAACCGCAAACATCTACACAGACAGTCAGTACGCCTTCGGGGTAGTTCACCACTTTGGGCTCTTATGGAAAGAGAGGGGATTCTTGACTTCTCATGGCACACCCATCCTGCATGGAGATCTAGTCTCTGCCCTGACCGAAGCGGTCCTCCTCCCCACACGGCTGGCTGTGATCAAATGCCAAGCACACAAGAAGGTGACAGACATTATAGGACAGGGAAATGCACTAGCTGACATTACTGCCCGAACCACAGCCGAGAATAGGTCCACGACCCGTATGTACGTGACCAGGTCACAAGCTGAGAAATGGAAGGATGCTAGGGAAACGATTAGGGACATCCAATTAGCCAGTACACCACACGAGTTAACTGGATGGGCACGGGTGGGATTGAAGGACGATGATGGTTGCTGGCGGACTAAAGACTCGAACAAATGGTTGCTACCAGACTCATACTTGATCCCCATGCTGACCATGGCACACTCCCCCGCACACATAGGGTCTGCCCCCATGATCGAACTCATCTCCAAAGTCTGGCACAACGACAAGATCCCAGACTCAGCCAAACGTCTGGTCCAACAATGCCTAGTATGCCTCCAACACAACCCTGGGAAAGGAACTGCTGTACCCCGGGGAGGGTTCGGGGTCCCCAATCACCCTTTTGAAGTCCTACAAATGGACTATGTCCAGTTCGAAAGGTGCCAAGGTTTGAAGTACGTACTTGTCGTTGTGTGTGCCTTCAGCAAGTGGGTGGAAGCCTATCCAACCCACGACAACACCGCCATGACTACCGCAAAAGTACTACTGAAGAAATTCTTCCCCCGATACGGCCTTTGTCGAATTTTGTGGAGCGACAACGGCCCTCACTTTGTAGCCGAAGTTATCCAACTCATCTTAAAAGGGTTGGGTGTAAAACAGAAATTCCATGCGGTCTTCCATCCCCAATCTGCAGGCTTGGTTGAGCGACACAACGCCACCTTGAAGCTTAAGATAGCAAAAATAGTCGCCACCACAGGACTGAGATGGCCAGACGCTCTCCCGCTAGCATTGCTATCAATGCGTTCCACCCCCACTAAACACCACTTAACCCCCTACGAGGTCGTTTTCGGGCGGCCCATGAACCTTTGGGCTGCTCCAAAGCCAACATCCATCCATGACGTCCCGGACGTCCTCATGTCTGACTATTTGTATAACCTAACTAAAACGTTGTCTGTCATCCATCAGCAGGTGCTGCACGCCATTCCCGATGTTTCCAGGGGCCCCGGACACGACATCCAACCCGGTGACTTCGTCTTAGTGCGTAACTTCCAGCGCACCAAGAGTCTGGAGCCCCGGTGGACGGGCCCCCTGCAAGTCCTGATCACCACCCGAACAGCTCTTCGAGTGGAGGGGAAACGCAATTGGCTGCATGCACACCACTGCAAGAAGGTATCACCGACCCTGACAACCACGGACAACATCACCGCCCAAGAAGAACTTCTGGACAAAGACCGACCATCCCTGAGCCGCTGCCCAGATACAGAGACACTCGAGTTAGTAAGATATCCTGATCCCACCGTGCCATCCAAGGAAGGGTATAACTTGCGACGAAAGGAGAGAACTTCGGCTAAGCAGACCACAGGCTAAGTGGAAATCTCAGAGCGGTAGCCTAGTCACCTCAAAGGCCACCAGGAGAGAAACTAAACGAAGTCTGTGGTTCTGCCCGCTACCGAGTCTCTTGAAGGTGATGGAAGCGCCCGACATGAAGATGATGGAAGCAACCGGACGTCCGAAGATCCACTACAAAAACCCAAAGACTGACCGAATGCACAGCTTAAAGACTATTGCACTTTTCATTACCCTTCTCTTTTGCCTTCTCCTCGTGGTCACCTTCTGGATCATGGAGGAGGGCACACCAGCTCATAAGATATTGCTGACCACCGTTCAACCTACCACCACGAAAGAACACCATCTGATCTCACTTTCACCCCAACTCCGAGAAAGGCGTAAGGAGTTCTGGAATAACTCTTTTGTGCAGTTGCTCCACCAACACAATCTTGCTGCCAACCCCACTAATTGCTGGATCTGTGGATTGCTACCACATGCCACTGGACACTCTATCCCTTTCATCCCTTCACCTTTTTCTGTCCATGGTTCCTGCCTCGCCTGGCTAATCCTCCTGCAAGAAAGCTACAAGGACAATGCCACTTCCGGCAGAACCATGTCACACTTCTACCATGGGTTCTGGCTGAACAAAACTGGAAGAACTTCTGCCCTCTTCTGCCCTCTGAGATCGAACACTTCCTTTCACATGGACATCCCTGCCAAAGAACGAGTTGAAATGCAAGTGTTCAACAACACAGCCAGACCCACCTTCTCTTACCTCCGGAAACGGACGGCCGCCCCCCTAACAGTGGCCCTGTCCGTCATCAACATCACTGGATTTGTGTGCCTCGAAGGCCTGGGGGCGCAGCTGGTGGGCCACAGCTCCTGCCTCATCACCCGAACATTGGACTCAGTTGACCCACCCTCCTTTGTTGCCTCCCCGAATATGTACTTCGTCTGTGGTACTAAGGCCTACACCTGGCTTCCGAAAGGTTGGGGAGGCACCTGCTACATCGCCTTTGTCCTTCCTCCGACATATGTGGCTCCAGCAAACCATCACCGACAGAAGCGGGCCAAAGACATTGTGCAAGCCGACTCCGCCGGAGCACAGTTCATGGACGCAGTGAAAGGCCTTGTTCCACTCTGGGGTCCAATGGCAAACAGCCGTGCCATCCGCCACTTAACCCAGGCAGTCGAAACGGCGATGAACATTACGGCTGGCGTCCTCGCCAACAACACCGCCGAGCTCCAGGCCGTCCGCTTAGTGGCCCTTCAGAACCACCTCGTTCTAGATGTGGTTCTGGCTGATCGTGGAGGAGCATGCCGCATCATTGGGTCCAGCTGTTTTACCTGCGTACCGGATAACTCACCCTCAGTCTACAAAGCAATTGAACACCTCCACAGACTGTCCGCAGAGGTCCATCAAGAGCAAGAAGAATGGTCACTGGGGAGTTGGTTTTGGGACACTATTAAAAGTTGGGGATGGAGGCTGTTTTCATTTATCCTCATACCAATTGTGATACTATGTGGATGTTGCTTGGGGATTCAGTGTCTGCCACCTTTATGTTCGCTTTTTATGAACTGCATCTGCCCTAAGACTTTGGACTTTGAAACAGAGCGAATGAAAGCTCTGTATGAGGTGGAAGTTCGGAGTATTATGGGGATAGATCCGAACTAGACAAGCTGGCGAGATATGTTAAAAGGGAGGACTGTGGAAATTTAGCTTGTAACTGAACATTATCTGCGCCATCTTGCCTCTCCCCAGCGCCACGCACAGCGAATGCACGGCCGCCATTTTAGGCACCCCACTCTCTCCCCGCTCATTCTCGATCGCCAGCGCTTTCCCCTGGCGCTGCGAGCATCCCCCGCGCGCCGGCCACCCCCGCTCTCTCATACACGGGCCATAAACCCTCTCATTCAGCGCGACCCTGCCATGGGACCACATCCCACACCTGACCGACATCCCATACATGGTCATGCCCCTCTTTGATAAACCCCTTTCCTCTGCGCCCCATTGTCCGAACCGATCCCAGGCCATCACCTAGCCCTGCGGATGCAGTTTATTGCTCCTACTGTAAGGGAAACACCCCACATCAAAGGGATTACGGTGGATCAAAGCCCCTACCCCCTGAGACCCGGCCGGTTGCACACACCCCCGGGAATTGGCGGAATATCCAGCTGCGTGATAGCCATCTCCTACTGTGGGTGGGGTGGGGACTTCTACTGTAGATATGTGTGGGAACGAGCTTGAAGTGGGGGTTCCAAGGAATGTCTTTCCGTACATCAAAGCCTCAACAAGAATGTACCATATGTAATAAAGGAATAAACCTGTGTATAAGAGACCAGGTCTCAGAGATGCAGTTAGAGCACCTCGTGACGATACCTTGCTGTCTGATCTGATGTGTTCTGCTCCGACGGAATAAAACTTTGTTTCCTGCCTTCCAGTCTCCGGCGCCTGCCTCTTTCATTGGTAAATTATCGAGTGGTATGAGAGGCGATTACCGCCGGGCAATACTTGAAAGGTTATCGACTGAAACTGCCGCTACCATTTAACAAGTCCTTTGCTGTATTTTAAATTCATATGCACATGAAGGTATAATGCTTGAAAGTTGTAATGTTACCTATGCACGTTATACACATATGTGTACATATCGTAAATGTCTGTTTGCTTTTCACTGTAGTAATTAAAATAGAAATATGTTACTCGTTTTTTCACAAGTATTGGCAATAGTGTCCACAAATGACGATAACTACCAAGATGCCTGGCTTTTGTCTCCACAAACCAATAGTGCAATGTGATGCTGGCCAAGTTTCTTTTCCTTCCACAAATACACAAAAGACAAGTGGTTGGTTATTTATATGGGTTGGGGGGCATCGTCCCCCTGTTTCTTTGCCAAATTTAAATATTAATAGAAGATTCCATCTTTTTTGTGTGCAGTGAGTGGCATGCCTGTCACCCAGGTAAAGAGGTTGCATGGGGGTGAAGTGTGCGTGTTGGTTTGGACGAGTGCCTTGCTCTGACCAGCCAGACATGCGCACTTGAGCCCTCGTCAGGCTATGCAATGTAGAAGCCAAGGTGATTGCTGCTGCAACCCCCATGGCTCTAAATTAGCATTGCCAAGGCTCAGCCAATCCTTGTACTGCTAGAGATGCGGGGTTGGAACGGGGCCTGAGGGAGGTGAGCTGCACACCCGGAGACAGAACTCCATGAGTGTTCTTCTCTGTGACACTGGGCTAGTGAGTGGTGTATTATAGAATACAGCCTGCCCCTTCCCCCCACCACACACAGGAGGACGAGGACCCCAGGGGAGCGAGATGTCAGACCCTCATATGGCGAGACAGGAGGCTGAGCAGAGCCGGAACACCAGAGCATGGGGCCAGTGGCTGTGCCACTGCTGGTGCTGGCGCTGTTGTGCGGTGAGTGCGACTGCCTGGAGACCCCGGGGGTCGTGTCTTTTATTTAGAGGAGAGTTGCGCAGCAACCTTTTACACAAGTAAAGGCTTTTGTGGACTGTGGATGCATGCATGTATACAACTGTCACACTGCGCTGGGAGGATGTCTCAGAGAGTTTCACACTGACTATTAAAATATGCGACGACGTGTTGGTCATGAGTTTGCATGACAGTGCCCGCGTGCATTATGAGGAACTGTATATTAACACGATATTCTCTCTCACACTTCAAGGTCCACCGGGCTCTGAATCGATGTCCACTGGTCTTTGTTAGATTGAACCGAGGTGCGGTCTACATTAACAGACCAGCATGCAGTTTCTCTAATTTTGTTGTAATGTATCGCGATTAGATCTCGAGCAGGCAGGAAGACACAGGGGCGCTTTCTGTTTCTCTAACCTGAAAACAGCTGCTTGATTCGCAGACAGCAGCGTAGCAACAGTGATTTGAACACATGAAATCCATTTCTTTCCACATGTCCTATTCAACAGGGGCTTGTTTCACTCGGTAAGGTTCCATTTCCCAGAATTAAGCACACGTTGCGCCGTTATATTTTCTAAGAATCTGTGATATTTTTTTACAGCTTAGAAGCACCCGGCTGTTGGGATAGCTGAACATGTCATGCACAGTGACTGTGCATAGAGAATTAAAAGTAACTATGACCATGTGCTAACTGGCTGATCATCAATAGATTTTACTCTTTGTTCATCCCACAGGCTTCCCATGATGTCCTTTTCTGGAATTTGGGTTTGTTCGTGATTTAAAACTGCCTTACAAATCAACCAATCAATTTACTTTTTTAATGTTGACCAGTATATTTTTAAATTGCAACTTCTTGCATTGTATTGTTAAAAATAAATAAAACAAGGCGCTGTCTTAAACAATTATAGGTATTAAGATTGTCTATTATCAGTCTCACATTAAACGTGAAAAAATATAGGCTTGAGAAATTGCACCTAGAGCTTTCTAACTCCTTACATATAAAATGAATTGTCGTTAAATATGAAGCACACAGATTAAGCAAAGGTCAGATGTGCATGTTTTATGAGGTTTCCTTACTAGTATCCCCATTATTGAAGGTTTTCTAATTTAAAAAATGTACTAATAATCGTAATGATTTTTTAAAATGTACTAATCGTAGCCTCTCTGGAGATGTATCATAATCTTCTGCATGGTGCTCACTACTCCCACCTCCTGTGTAGATTTACAATACCCCAAATCATGATTAGTGCAACAGGTTCTACTCTGTAGTTTAGTTATGTTTATTCCACGAATAGTAATTAATGCATTTCACCATTTATGGGTTCCATGATTGCAAATTGAGGCTCTGTAACTCTATAGACCCTACACCTTTAAACAGCTTAGGGATATTGGCATCCGCAGTCGGTGCTTTGAAATGTCGGCACTCCTAATACCAAGGCAGGTTAGACTTAAATTTACCGAACGGCTCTTCCATCCACTATCAGAATCTCCCCGCCACTATTTTTTCTCCCTCTGCAACGGTTTTCCCATCTTTCTCTTCCCACTTCTTTCTCCTTTGTGTGCTTATAGTCAGTGTTTGGTGAGTAAAATAAGTGCCGGTCCCCAATGTATTCACAGCCATTCAAAGGGGTTCGCAGAGGGAATCATGCCTCATTAAGATACATGAGGTGCTATTTCTGCAAATACCACCGAATGGGCACCTTGCACTGCAGCAAGTTAGTACAGCAGTCCCAGAGCAGTATAAAGATGGCGTTTCAATGGGCAGCTGTGCAAAAGCAAACAGCAGCAGCTCTGAATGTTATATGTCGTGGCCAAAATTATATGGGACCACTACCGAGTATTTGAATGGCAGGTGATGGAGACACAGCGCATTGTTATCCTGGGCAAGTCATATTGTGCAGCTGAAGGACACAGAACACACTGTTATATTATGTTATGTTATAGTATTTTTATATAGCGCCTATCACCACCGGTCTCTAAGCGCTCACACAGAAAAGGGAACATAACCTGCTGTCTCCTAAATCACTCCGCCGTCCACCCTAATTAGGGCGAGAATGTTGTCTTTTTAAACAGATAAGTCTTCAAGTTCTTCCTGAAAGACAGTACCTGCGAGTCTACCTTCAAGCTGGCCGGTAGCTCATTCCACAGTTGCGGGAGAAGTACAGATAGGGCCCTGTCCCCTTTGGAATTTAACTTAAATCGCAATTGAGACAGGTTAGAGGCCTTGCCCGAGCGCAAGGTTCTGCCTGGAATGTACTTCCTCAGGCGCTGTTTAATGTACTCTGGGGCTTTGCCAAAAATTGCCTTGTGAGCCATGCAGAGACACTTAAACTGCACTCTAAACCTAACAGGCAGCCAATGTAGCTTCCGGAGAAGCGGGGTTGCGTGCGAGTTCCTAGGTAGGGAATAGATCAGCCTGACCGCATCGTTCTGCACTACCTGCAGTTTCTTCAGCAACTTCTGCGGCAGGCCAAGATGTAAGGCATTGCCATAGTCCAGCCTCGAGATGACTGTGGCGGACACAATGGACTGCAGAGTGGGGGCTGATAGTATAGGTACTAACTTTCGCAGTTGCCTCAGCACCCCCGTGCACGACCCCACCACCGCCGAGACTTGATTGGCCATGGAAAGATCTACATTAATCTTGAGCCCCAGGCTTTTGACCACCCTACCGGGAATAGGTGTTGTAACTAGTTCTGGAGGCCAGAACAGGTCGCACCAAGGGTTGACTCGATTTGTGATGACCAACACCTCTATTTTTTCTGCGTTTACTTTCAACAGGTTGTTGGTCATCCAATTTACAGTGAATCGGAGCAAATTCCTTACCGATTCCTGTGCTTCCATTGTGTCTTCCAGCTGGACCAAAAGCTGAGTGTCATCAGCATAGTTGAAAGTTTGACAATTCCTGTGCATTAGCTCCTCCACCAAGGGTTGCAGATAAATATTAAAAAGCAGGGGGGACAGAGCGGACCCCTAGGGCACACCCCAGGTCACATCACTAGCCTCAGATAGCTGATCTCTCAGCTGCACCCTCTGGGTGCGACCCGTCAAAAATTATTCAAGCCGCTTGAGCGCTTGTCCTGTTATTCCCAGCCTTGCTATACGAGCCAGCAGAATGGAATGGCTGACCGTATCGAATGCCGCTGATAGGTCCAACAGAATCAGGGCACAAGGCTGTTTATTATCTGCCCTGATTCTCAGCCCATCGGTAACAGTGGCCATTACTAGTTCTGTGCTATGTTGGGGCCTAAAGCCCGCCTGCCTGGCATGGAGTAAACCATGTTCCTCCAGGTAGGCAGCCAATGTGTTCAGAACATGTTTTTCCAGGATTTTACCCAGAAATGGCAGCTGCGAGATAGGTCTGTAGTTCTTCAAGGCCTTGGTGTCTGCTCCTACTTTCTTCAAGAGTGGAGAGACCCTGGCTTCCTTCAGCTGGACTGGGAGATGGCCCGTCTTTAAAGACTCATTCAGAAGGCTCAGCAGCTGAGTTTGAATACCAGACAGGGCCATTTGGAAGATTCTCGGTGGGCATGGATCTGTCCTGGAGCCTGACTTGACTTGGCCGACAAGCTCAGCCAAGCTCTCCTCGTTAATACATGGGAAGCTATTCAGTGTCCCTGTCATCTCTTGAGTAGCAGGGCAAGATGGCACCAGAGGTTCAACTGGGATCACCGTGATATCCCTAATAATGTTCTGTACTTTCTGAAGAAAGAACCTCTGGAAGGTGTCGCAGTCGGGTTGGTCACTGGCAGAAATCATCCCGTTCAGCTGCGTTAATTCCCTTAGGATTGCAAAGGTCTCCCTTTGTTTGTTCGTGGCCCCACTAATCCTATTCTCATAGAATGCTGACTTCCTAGCCAGGATATCGGCTTTATATTGTGAAAGAAGCATTTTATAAGTTTCTAATTCCACTCGGCTATAGGTAAGTCTCCACCTTCTTTCCGCCTTACGAAGAGCTTGTTTTTTTCTCTAAGTGAGGCATCAAACCATAGTGCTCCCTTTCCTTACTTCCTTCTCCAGCCGCTCAGGAGCCAATTTGTCCAGGGCGGCAAGGATCCAGGCCATAAAGGCTGTGGTATCGGAGTCTAGATTTGACTCCCTCATCTTAGAAGGTGATGTGGAAAGCAGCGTGGAGAGTAAAGAATCTGCATCGATCTTCTTCCAGGACCTGACCTTTCTCCACAAATGACTAGACACTGCAGGTGAAGAGTCTCCTGGAACCCAGCATTTAATCAGGAAATGGTCTGTCCAAATACAGGGGCTGACCTCAGTTATTTCTTTCTGGGATATGGAGGACCAAATTAAATCTAGTGTATGGCCCTTCTCGTGTGTTGGTCCCACTACTAGTTGCTGTAGGTTAAGCGAGGAGAGATTATTTTCAAATTATGCCTCTGTGGGGTCTCTCGGTACCTTATCCCAATGGTAGTTGAAGTCCCCAACCACCATAAGGGATTTATATCTGGAGGACAGATCCACCAAGAGCTCCAGGAAGGCATCATTAAAGTCTGGCAAGGTCTGTGGTGGGCGGTACACAACCAGCAACATGATACAGGAAGATTTAAGTGAAATTTGTATCCCCAGGAGCTCCGCACAGTCACAGTTTTCAGCTACGACTTGTGTCACCTTAAAGCTTTTTTTAAATAAAATGGCAACTCCCCCCCCTCTACAGTCATTAGGGCGATTGTACCATAGTGCATCGAAATCCGGAGGCAGAGCCGCCAGTATGTCCGTCGAAGAGAAGGTACTCAACCATGTCTCTGTAAGGGCAAGAATGTCAATCTCACCAGCATCAAGGAGTGAGAAGATCTCCACATGGTGCTTTTGCAAAGAACGCGTGTTCAGCGTCGCCACTTTTAGCCCTCGGGACCTAGAGGGGTGTGGCGGACACCTGGATCGTTTAGGTTCACCTTCTCCCTGTAACAAAGCTTCGTGCCGCAACTTAGCTAGTGTTAAGGTGTCTAGCCCCGGATTACCTATACGTAGAGCCCGGAGGGTGTCCAGGGAGTATATATGTGGTGGACGAGGGGTTCTGGCCCCTGGGCCCGTACTGGCGCGGACGGGTGCAGACGGGCTTTCCGCTGGCACTCCTCCGGCGCTTCGCCGCGCGCGTGCGCTGCACGCTTGCATTCTAGTCCCTTAAGTAATATATGGCAAAGGGTGCTCAAAAAAGACTAGAGCGCTACCATCAGAGGCGTCTTGGGATCGTCTCTGAGCCCACACACAAGATGGCGGTCGGGAGTGAGGCGGCGCGAGTGTCACCCAAATGATGAGTAGTAAAAATTCAATTTAATGTGCAAGCAATGCGAGCAAGGGGGGATTGAGGGGGATTAAAATTGAGGATAAGGTTGTCACCATAATCTGGTTTGTGGAAATAGCAAAATTAGCAGCACAGCATAACCCAATTTAAAAGGAGCAAAGTGCTCCGACAATGTTTAAAAATGTTTAGAGATGCAGCAAGAGTTCTAAAGCAGCAGCGGCAGCGTGACAAGCCGATTCTTTGTCCACCGCGCAGCCAACTAATCTCTTAAGTAATATTTACCAAAGGGTGCTCGAAAAAGACTAGAGCGCTACCCCCAGAGGCGTCTTGGGATCGTCTCTGAGCCCACACACAAGATGGCGGTCGGGAGTGAGGCGCCGCGAGTGTCACCCAAATGGTGAGTAGTGTAAATTCAATTTAATTTGCAAGCAATGCGAGCAAGGGGGGATTGAGGGGGATTAAAATTGAGGATAAGGTTGTCACCATAATCTGGTTTGTGGAAATAGCAAAATTAGCAGCACAGCATAACACAATTTAAAAGGAGCAAAGTGCTCCGACAATGTTTAAAAATGTTTAGAGATGCAGCAAGAGTTCTAAAACAGCAGCGGCAGCGTGACAAGCCGATTCTTTCACTGCAGTCACTGCAGAGACTTCTCAGTGCTGCTTCACATCTCGATACCCATTGGGGTTGTGTGGCCCCATGATAGCAGATTTCAGAGTGATGATTCCAGGCCCTCATCTGTCTTCCACCAATTCTCCTCCCTCCTCCGCTCTCCCTTCTCTCTTCCCCTATCATTATGTCGCTTTCTTCTTTTCTCTCCCTCTCACACACGCACACCTCTCTGTCTTATTGTCTCTCAGCCTACCCCTCTCTGTGACTCCCTCCTCTTGCTCTCTCTCACTCTCTCTCGCTCATATGCTCCCCCACACCCCCACTCCTAGTTGACAAGTTAGAATATGAATGGCACCTTTGTTACACCACGACTTCAAGAGGAGGGTTCCAAACCTTCTCTGAAGGAAACAGTGTGAGCAGGCCTTTCTCTTTCGCTCACAGTGCAGTCTTGTAAATATTTTCTCCCCGTGGTCCCACCTGCACGGGCCAGCTGCCATTGGTCACATAGGCCTGTGTATGCTCTCAGAATACCGAGGTGTTTTTATTAAAAGATCACCAGAGGCTCCATAATATGCAATGTAGTATCAGTCTTTATAATGCGTTACAGGCTTAAATTATTTTGTGCCCTAATGATGTCCTAACTACAATTGCTGTATGAACCTTATTGCTTTCTCAACTTTGCTTGAAAATGCACCATTTGCCCACACAGTTTTCCATATTTTCTTTTGGGGTGCCACCCCATCCCCTCTTATGATGGTTTGCTTTGCTCGCTCACCACAGGACACTTATCTCAAACTTTTATGGCTCACCACTTTTAAATGTCACCAGCCGCCACTGCAAAAGACAAAGCTTTAAATAGTTGTAATTCACCATTTCATCTGTTGTGTTGATCCGGTATGTTGTCACCTGCTTGTAACTCGATGGAATAGATCTACTTCCTCGAAGAAATCATAGTAGGATAGTCAAAAGTTTCCAATCATGTTCTGTGGCATGCTGATTATAAGTATTAATGATACACTATTTACTTTGTAGTGTACATATGATGAGCAATGCCATTTAATCCAATACGTTTTATCGTGGTTTGTTTTGGAGGCTGCACAACCCTGAAATGGCTCAGCTCTCAAATCTCCTCTCTACTGTGTTGAGTTGCATGTCTGGTATATGGAATGTACACTTCCTAAAAAACTTTTTATATTTCAGGACATCTCTCAATCAATCGTGTGCCTCTGTGTGCATTAAACTGCATGAGTAAAAAGTGAAAATCACACAAAGGCCTCAACATCCCATTAATCATTATTTTTTTCTTTTCGTTCGGCTGCATCATCTATAGCTGAAGACAGATTTGAGGTACAATACAGACCTTTAAATGTTTTGTAATTCATATTGGGACCAACACCCAGGGTCAGTGGGCCTGTTGTCTGCACCTCCACTCCAGGCCAGGATCAAGCCTCCAGTGAGGACACCACTCCTGCAAGTCCGGATGATGAGGGGATGCCTGGCCAATCTAGTATGTCTCGGCAGACAGCCCCAGTGAGTCACACTTGGCCCACACCTACACCTCCCACCCCAGCTACTACAACAACTACGCATATGGATACATTTACTCCCTATGTCTAGGGTAATACAACTCCCATCTTGTGCTCCACAGTCCTGGCTACTGGTGAGTAACCACCACCACCTCCAGTTGTGCCAGGACCCAGTGGGATGGCCCACACAGCCTCAAGGGCACAGGGTAGTGGGGGTAGGCATTGTGGGAGGGAATCAGTGGGCCTGGAAAGTGAGGCCACTGGCATCATTGTCACCCAGACCACAATTGAACGAGTCTTGGGAGCAATGCAACAGTTCCAAGATGTGATGGGACAGTTCCTAACAGGGATAAGGGACCTTAAGCAGGTGCAGAGGGAGCACAATATTGAGCTACATAATCTGAACTCCTGTTTGTGCTCCTTGCCTTGGGCGATGTTTGAAATTTATCATCACATGTGCAGGGCGTTTCCTGTACCATCTACCACTGTGCTTCTACATCACTACACAATTTACCTTCCACAGCCACTGTCAGGGAGGCCCTGTCACAAAAGGAAACTGATCCATTTACCCAAGTCCCTGCTGAACTTTCATCCGGCAACGTTCATCCGGATCACCAAGAGAGGATGGAAAGACCTCCACCACCACCTCCAAGAGACCACAAACCTAATTTCCTCTAGTGTATGTCTATCATTCACTCTGTGGACTATTTCATGGACACATTTTCCTTTTCTGAGGACAGATATAGTTTGTACTTTTTTTTTACAGAGTTTTATATAGCGCAAACAAAACCCGAATCGGGTATCAGAGCCCTTTACATAGCTCCAGTTGCATTACATGAGGACACATTCATTTTTGTTAGGCACGGGGAGATTAAGTGATTTGCCCAGAATCACAGGATGTTCAGCGTCATTGCCGAGACTCAAGCCCAGTTCCCCAGATTCGAGGTCGACCGCCCTAGCCGTTAGGCCAACTCCTCTCCCCAAACAATTTGTACTCAGCAAATATCATTTCATCCACCATGATGGACTTTTTTTTATTATTGTCCTATTTTTTTTCTGGTTTCCAAGCTATTGCACTCCTCTTTTTGTTGAAAATAAATGCACCTAAAACAAAGTGAAAGACTGGTGTTATATTTATTGTGGTAATTCATTTTCTATGTCTTCTGTACATCATCATTTTTTAAATCTGTCAGACAAAATGACACCTAAACTAATAATAGATAGCAACTAGGTAATGTGTTTCCCATGTTTAAATAAGATGGAAAAAGAAACAATGAAATCTGAATGTATTGCTGTTATACATATCTAGGCAACAGGTTTGTGACACATTCAAATATGCATTCCACAAACCATGCGGAAGCCAAACATTTAGAAGTTGACAATCCAGAACCATGACACCATGGAAGAAAGGGAATATTATTAAATAGGTCAACTATCATTGATGCATGACCTCAGCTGGAGCCAGACATCCTGCCCTCTCAAAATAAATCCTACATTAATAACACCAGTAGTCCACATCATGGCAAAATAGAAATTTGAGGCCAAATGACCATGTAATCTGGTACCATGTCACAACCACCATGCAGTGGTGTGCTAAAACACATTCTTTCAACTATGAGGAGATACATCAACAGCTTCCTACACTGTACACCAATTGAAGATGTAGCCAATGTGAAGGAAGACCAGTATGCTATGGCCTGATATACACCTGTGGTTAGAGCCCGTTAAGCAGCACATATTGCCTTGGTGGCACCATCCCACAGAAAACAGGTCTGATACAATTCAAGAACTTTCATTTAATCACAGTGCAAGTTGTCCTTGTATAGGATCTGTCCATCCCAAGTTAGTGTCTCTTCCATGCTCCTTTTGTAATTTCGAACAGCAACATATCACTGGAAATGTTACATTTTTTAAATGTCCAATTGAAGATGACATGGTGATGGCTCCTGAAACAGAATAACGAGGGAAAATTAATTACTTCACATCTACAACTTGACTCAAATTATAAGTTAGGAGGACACATGTACTTAGCACAAGCAACGTTAATCTATGTCAATAGACGCAATAGTCAATGTATGCAAATTCTGATCCACAAACGTCTTTGCCTTGGACTTTCCTAAACTGACCATTCCTACCAAATTTCCATTGCATGCCTATATGTTCCCTATGTCACAAGTTGTTCTGACATTTGATTTTACAAAACGTAAGGGTGATTTATACTCAGTTGAAGAAGTGGTCAATGACATCTTGACCTAGGACAATTCCTTCCTCTTCACCACTTTCATCTTCATTGGGTATTTCAACCTCCTCACCAGGTGGCTCTTCACGGTCTCCATCATCTGCGATGATTGGAATGTCCTGTAGCAAGGCAATTTTGTGCAGCAGGCAACCGTGATTTGGAACACCTTATCGGGCGGGTAGAGGAGGGTTCCATTGGTCTTGTCCAGACACCTAAATCTGGCCTTCTGGAACTCAAAAGCCTGTGCCGCTGTCCTCTATGTTCTTCCATGGATCTCCCCTGGGGGCATATCAACAAGGGCTTTATCTCTGCTTTTTTGGCTTTAAAAGCCAAAAAAGGAGAGATAAAACTCGCTGAGCGACATTTCTCCTATTATCAAGAATGTCGCTAACCCTGTTAGAGACAAAAAAAGCAGCGCTAACCGCGGTTAACGCTGCTTTTTTTGCGTCTGGTATTTTTCTGACTTAGCCATGATATCCTATGGAAGGAGGATATCATGGCTACATTTGCCTGTCCCTATCAACAAGGTAACGTGAGATTATCGCTGGGTTTCCAGCGATAATCTCACGTTAGCCTGTTAGCGTGAGAATTTTTATCGCTATTGAGATAAGCGTTGCTAATAGCACGCTATCTCAGCGATAAAAATTCACGCTAGCCAGCGATAATTATCCTAGCGCTAAGTGCGCTTAGAGATAATTATCGCCGGTTGTTGTTGATATGTCCCCTGGTGTGTTGGATTACTCAGCTTTGCCAACAACCATGGTTGGTTAGGATAACCTGAGTCTCCTACATGGAAGCAATACATTGATAGTTTCATATCATTTCAGGTCATTGCACATTCCTAACCTAGGATTAAAACAAATGATCCTCACTTACATTGTACTTACCAACAAGCCGGGCCATCTCAGGTCGAAATTGTGACATTGGTATGGTGCTTTTCCATAGCACAAAAGAATCATTTGTTGATTCATGAAAGCAGGCACACACACTTGAGATGTATAAATCCGGTAGCAGACAACTTGCACATTGATGGAATGGAAATTCTTCCAATTGTGATAGACATGTTCAGTTGCATGTGGTGGCACAAAGGCAATGTTTGTGCCATCAATTGCTCCAACATGTGGTAGGCAACCCAAATCATAAAATTCTCCCTTCAAATTGACCAAATCATGAGCTCTTTGAAACTAGAGAAGTGGTTGATGTGTCTCATCATTGAAGCAAGAACTTCTTGTAGCACACCCCTGAAAGTTGGCTGTGACATTCCCACTGATACTACCACAGTGCACTGAAAAAAGCCAGTGGCCACAAAATGAAGTACTGCCATGAGTTTCACTATTGGTTTTATTGCTTTTGTCTTCCTATTGTGAGGCATGAGTTCAAGCTCCAGCTGCTGACACAAATCCAGTATAGTGGCTGAATCTAAACTTTTTGATTATGTCCCTTTCCTCCATGGTGGCAAGGTCTGGAAACGGTGTGAAGATCTGAGGACAACTTCTTCTACCCATCCCTGAGTTTGCATGCTTGCATTTAAGGCAAACAAACTATCAATAAAAATGGTCACATAAGACTCTCACCATCAACACACATCCCATGTCTAGGTTAGATTCGCGATCTTATTGTGTCATATATGTTAACATAATTTTCAAACATCTTTTCTACTACGAATTGATATTTTTTTACATGTCTGACTTTTTTTTTTTACAAATAATGTGTGAACAATTGATTTGAAATGTATAATTTTCAAATTTTGAATTGTTTAGATTTTTTGGAAACTGCCAGCAACTGAAGTATTACATACACGTGGCACTAGCAATGTCAAACACAGTAACAGTTCACCTTTTGGTGTCATTTCATGCCACAAACAGTGTTGTATGTATCTGACAGATACAAAGTAGCCACCATTTTGAGTGCTGGTGACACAAATTACAAGTTAGGAGCACACATACACTTAGCACAAGCAAAGTTAATCTATGTCAATAGACACATAAGTCAATGTAGGGAAATTCTGATCCACAAACATCTTTGCCTAGGAGTTTACTGAAATGACCATTCCTACCTAATTCCCATCACATGCCTATATGTTCCCTTGTTGCAAGTTGTTCTGACATTGGATTACATCATTTTGAGTGCTGGTGACACACAACCTATTTAAAAATACACAGCTACACGTCCTAAAATAGCAGGTGCCTAACCTTGCCGTCAGGTCATTGGCTATCCGATGGCCATCGCCGGACATTGACCATGTAGTAGGTGGAACACTCCACGACGGGCCCTGACATGGGCTAAGGTGTGTGATGGCTATGTATGAAAGTCAATGGATGTGTGCGTTTCGGTCACGGATCACGTACGTCGTGTACTTGTACTCTCTTGCCTCCTAACACTAAAGCCAGAAGATGTCCTCTGGGAGCCAGGATGCTGGGCAAAGTAGATGAGTGGGCCACTGCCTTCACCCCGAAGGTGTTGGAGGTTCTCACTAGGGAGGTCCTATCTGAACCCAGAGGAACAGGTACATGTTTGAATGAGGAATGTTTGCCAAAATAACTTTTCCCTCTGTGTCCTCAGGCTATTTGCTCCATTTTTGTGCATGAGTGAAGTGTTGAGATTGGAGTATAGTGAACTGAATGATTTAGCTAGGTAGAAGGTGTTGTATGAAGTTGTATGTGTTTTTCATGTCAATGTATGTCTGGCTGCAGATAAAAAGCTGTTCTCTCTTCCTTTGGAAATGACAGATCTTGGACATCCAAAATGACATCTTGTGTAAAATTTTCCTTTAGCCCTGTATTTTTGACAAAAGTACTTGCCACATCTATGTGATTAGAATTGCAGAACTTGCTGCTTCATGCCTTTTTCACCACTGTTTTTCAGGATGGCACATGTCATATACTGCTTTATGAAACAAAATACAGACTTATCTGTGTCTGTTCCAAATTTTGGGGCATCTTTAATTCACAACAAAATATTAATATGAGGAGATCCTCTTGCTTGGTTATCTTTACACCAAAAGAAATCAGTTACTTCGCCAAGAGGAGGATTTGTTTTGTGCCAGGTAAAGACAGTATGGCTTGAAGCCTGTGGTTAAAATATCTACAAACGTTAGCAGGATACATAGAACAATGTTCTCCTGCTGTCTTCACATCGATGTCCTTAATGTTTGAGTTTGCTTGTCCCTGAAAATCAAGTAAGTCATCCCACACGTACTCTGCACAACTTAGTTCAATGTTGGGCAGAAATGGGTCCGACTGACCTCCGGTCGGTGGTCTCGACTGCAGAATTACAATGCGACCACACATGATGCGGTTGTATACTCCCATTTTTCGAGGAGAGCTTGTGGTGCGGCCATAAACCTGCCGTAGCACAAGCTTCCATAGAGAAATGGGAAATTGTGTTCATTCCTACATGGCGCAGAAGATACCTCAAGATGCCGGCCACACGGTGCAGGGATAAGAGGTGGCCCCAAACCAGAGGCCGCAAACAGTAGGGGACCCTGCTAGGTGCCCCCAAACTCGCTTTCCGACAGGCTTTCCATGTCAGAAAGTCCGGCATGGAAAGCTTATCGGAAACCATGCATCGTAATCACAATGGCGGAAACACAATCCATTGGGATTACAGGCCTGCATCCTACTGACCGATTGGCTCCTTGAGCCTGTCAAAATCCTGCCGGAATGACCTGCTGGTTTTAATTCTGACCGCCTATATTGTAATAAGGTGGTCAGAATTGAAACCGGCAATCTTGGTCGGAAAGCCTCCGACCTAAGGTCAGAGACTTTCTGACTGAGATCGTAATAGGCTGCTTAGTTTCGCCAACCAAGTAGGTTCACCTAGGTTTCTCAACATACATTTCAGTTCTCCATGGCGATGATACCAATACTTGTTGGTCCAACTTTGGCATGCCATCAAAATAATCAAATTGTATTCCAACTTCTCATCTTTCCCATGAAATTTGTCAATGAATTCCTTTGCAGAGAGAGTTTGCAGATTTACTCCCGTCTGTAGTATGTATGTGGTTTACAGCATATGATAGTCCAGACAAATCACTCTCAAATAATAGATGTAATATGTATGGAATACACTGGTGAAATCTAGGGTCCTCTGAATATCATCTGGTTGAACTGTATTCAGCTGCTGGTGTTTGTACGGGGCGTTTATCATACCTGCCACCTGCTCTAGTGGAAAATAGTTGTGGAAAACAGCAAGCCTCTAAACCTTTCTCCCACACACTCATGGGAGCTCCTTTTGTTTGTTTCATTTGAAAGAGATCAATAGCATTTCCAATAACGTCTTTGGAATGCAGTGGATGGATGCTATACTGTTCATGTATTACTTCTGATTTAGATCAACCCCACTTTTTCAATCAATCCACTTGATGGTAATATTTCAACTTCCATACAAGTTACATTTCGAACAACATCATTTTTGAAAGAATATTATTTTGTTTCAGATATAATATTGCTTTTTTAACTTTATTAACATTGACTAACTCTTGACACATTTGTTTGTTCTTCGTGGCACACCATTTACTAGACAGATAAGGGGTTCATCAATATCTCTTTCACAGCTACAGTTTCAATATTCCATTTAAAATCTAAAGGTAAGATGACAACTCTTCCTTTAAGGCCTTTCTGTAGCTCAGTTGGTGGCAGCTTCCCTTCCTTTGGATCCATATGAACTATTGCCTGAAATGTGTGTATATATTATATGAAAATCGATTCATAAACATTTAATACTCAAAGTTCTTGTGGAAGTGATACAAATTCTAATGTGCTATGATTTGCCCTAGCTGACATTTTGCTATTCTTTAACTTCTCATAGCAATACTTACATATAATTTACTGTGTTGAAAAATCAAAGTATTCCTCTACAAATAAATATACAGCCAATTCTCGCCTCCTATTGTTTGTTTTCTTGTTCTGTTTTTGAGTAAAAAGAAACATTGCAAATTTGGCTTTTATAGAGAGTGCATCGACAACACATACAAACACAGTTTAGTTTCTCTGAAGAAACTGTAGTAGACTTTGCAATCTCTTGGGTAAAGTTATCAACACTAATACCTGTGTCCTGTTCCTCTAAAGCTGCACATACTAACTCCCCCAAAGACCAAACCAAGGAAACTGAGCATCTTCACAAACATTTTCTACCCCTGCTACTGTACCATGCATTAGAGATCTTTTCATTTCTCCTAAACATAAGGCAGGAGTTTTCACAAATTAAAGTCTGCTAACTAAATTTTCCATTTTAGAATGATGAACAGCTAACATTCTGAAGTGATGAAATGTGCTTTTACACACTTTTTTCAATGGATATGCCAGTAGACGCCCATTTAAATTAGTATACTTCCTTACTTTACATGGATCTAATCCTTGCAAAATTCAAATTTTCTGGTTCAGACTTTTGCATGGAAATGTGCATAGGAAAGCTCTCAATATATCAATTGATTCTTGACAAACACTGCAAATACTGTTACAGTTCCATGATTTGTTTGGCTTCTTCTCTTCATTGACAATACTGTTCTATCCAGTGTTCTCATTCTGTTCACAATAAAAAAAACACAGCTTCCTCATTAGGGCAAATTCCTTATAACTACACCTTCAACATGTTCTTTCTTTTACACTGCTTCTCTTCTCCTTTTATACTGCTTCATATTTTGTACCAAATTCTGAATTACCCTCTATAAAACATTCTG
Source organism: Triturus cristatus (assembly GCF_964204655.1). NCBI lineage: Eukaryota > Metazoa > Chordata > Amphibia > Caudata > Salamandridae > Triturus > Triturus cristatus. Next base: position 560,598,492 of record NC_140588.1, read on the forward strand.
ACTCTTATTTCCTTAAATGTAATGTAATGTAATAGTAACCTATAAAGCGCACTGCAACTCAACGAGCATCCTGGCGCTAAAAGAGGGAAAAGCAGGTAATTAAAAGATGCAGATAGAAAGATATTAAGTTCTAGGGAAGAGCCAGGTTTTAAGTTGTTTACGGAAGACCAAAAGGTATTTCACCTGTCGCAGCTCCAGGGGCAGTTTATTCCAAAGTCTCGCGGCTGCGACACTAAAAGCTTGACCCCCAAGCTTAGCTCTTCTGATCCGAGGTACTCCCACCCAGCAAGCTGTGGAGGATCGAAGGCAACGAGAAGGTGCATACCATCAGAATTTACTCTGCAATGGTATGGGATGGAGTGCCTTAAACACAACACAGAGGGAATTAAAGTAGATCCTCTGTGCTATGGGAAGCCAATGCAGCTCCGCAAGGGCCTGAGAGGAGGAAGAATGACGGGGGCGCATCAGTGCCAATTTGGCTGCCATATTCTCAACTCTCTGCAATCTCCCGATCACAAGGAGATTCCAGCAATAGTGAGTTACAATAGTCCAATCTGCTCAGGATCACACTCCTAACTACCAAGGGGCACACATGAGCTGGGAGCTGGGGGAGAATCTTCCTCAAGATTCTTACAAGAGAAAAACAAGTCCCCAAAGTCTTATTGACATGTGATTCCATAGACAATTTTTCATTAAATATGACTCCCAAATTGCGGACTGCCCCAGCAGGTCATAATGGGGGGTCTGCAGGAAGAGGCCAGAAGTTGACCTGGAGGGGATAGGATACTTTCCCACCCTTAGTGCAAAGGATTTCAGTTTGATCTTCATTAAATTGCAGCGAATTAGTTCTTAGCCAACAAGCCACACTCTGCATACATGTGTGAAAATTCTCCAGGGAAGATGACTGCTCTCCCTCCAGTGATAAAATCAACTGGGTGTCATCTGCATAGTTTACCATGCCTATGTCATAAGATTTAATAATATCCACCAGGGGACGCAAGTAGACATTAAACAGGATGGGGCTTATTGCGGACCCCTGCGGTACACCATGCTGGATTTTGGTGAACTTAGACTGAAAAGGGGGAAGAGCTACGGCCTGGCTTCTATCCGAAAGATATGAGTGGAACCATTTCAGTGCTAGACCGGTCACCCCCATTCCTTCCAACCCCTCCAGGAGGACCCTGTGATTGACCGTGTCGAATGCGGCAGACAGATCTAATAGGATCAAGATGGCATGTTGACCCTTGTCTGCACGCAAACGAAGATCGTCCAACGCGGTCAATAGGGCAGTCTCTGTCCCATGTCCCGGGTGGAAACCAAACTGGACCTCGTCCAGTAGGTTATTCGCCTCAAGGAACTGGGAAAGTGCTCGACTCACATGGCGCTCGAGGATTTTTACTGGGTAAGGGAGGAGTGAGATGGGCCTGTAATTTTTAAGACACTCCGGGTCAAGTGAAGGCTTCTTCAGGAGGGGGGAGACAACTGCTTGCTTCCAGCAGGAAGTAACCGTCCCATTGAGCAGGGATTGATTTCACAGCTGTCTAAGTGGAGGAAGCAATTCAGATCTGAACGCTTTCCAGACCTTATGTGACAAAGGGTCTAAGGGTGAGCCGAAAGAAACCCCAACAGCAAGTTGCTCAAATACCTCCGTGGAGAGAGTATCAAAATGGTCCAAAACAGGAATGACAGCCGGAGCCTTCCTCGGCGCTCTTGTTTCCTCCTGTTTATCCTGTGTGGGACCATCGGTCTTAGCGGATCTATTATTTTCTTCCAACCCTTCAATAATTTTTCTAATCTTATCGTTAAAAAAGTCAGCTAGGCTATCACAGAGTTCCTTTGTAGGAAGAACCTTATTTTTAGTGCATATCGGATTAGCAATATCATTCAGTATATTAAAAATGCTCTTGGAGCTGTTTGGAGCCTTCAAAATTATCTCAGCAAAGTACTCAGCTTTAGCAGCAGCAATACTTTTCTTGTAACTAGAGATTTTCTCTTTCCAGAGAATTTTGTCTACATCCGTATATCCTTTCCTCCATTTTCGCTCAGCCTGTCTACATCCCAACTTTAAATTTTTCAGGTCGATATTATACCAAGGCGCAGAGGTTTACCACCTCTTCTGATCATTTTCTGCGGAGCGATCCAATCAAGATGATTCTTTATATGTGAACAAAAAGTAATGTAATTATCCTCCACATCTTTCCCCAATCGAACAGACCTTCCAGATGGAATATCGGGGAGGAGCTAATATTCCTCAACAGGCCTTTCCAGTCCCTGCCAAGAAAACATTTGATCTCCTTCCTAGCCATATTATTGCAATTAATATTAAACACATCAAATTTTATCAGATGATGATCAGACCAGCCAACTGGGGACACACTTACAACTTCGATTGAGTCTTCCCTGGCAAATATCAGATCCAGGATATGCCCCCGTATGTGTAGGCTCCACCATCCACTGGGTAAGGGACAGATCCATACTTGATTGTAAAAGATTGTTATATCCTGGATCCATACTTCCATTGGCCCATAGATTAAAATCCCCCAATATAAGGAGCCTAGAATGTGCAAGAGCCATATTACTAAACACGTCTACCAGGTTTTTTGTTGCAGGAGGCTGGCTACTCCCAGCGGTCTATAGCAGATAATACCTGTCAACACCTGGTGCCCAAGAGTGTTTAGGGCAAAGCCCAATAATTCCACCCCTTCAACCATCTCAATATCTACGGTAACCCTGGGCGTCGTGCTCCGCTTCGCCCACGGAGTGCACGTAGCGCTGCCTGCTTCGCCATTTACGAAGTAGGCGAAGCAGGCAGCGCTACGCACACACCGTAGCGAAGCAGAGCTGCCCGCCACCCGCCTCCCGCCCGCCTTAATTTAAAAATAATTAAAATAAGGTTAAAGTAAATATAAACCTCTTACCTTCAGCGCGGCGTCCCGGGGCTCCCTCTTCTTGCTGACGGTAACTTCTTCATGCAAATGTGCATTCCTCGTGAGAAATGCGTATGCGCGGGCATCCGCGCATGCGCATTTGCGTGAAGAAGTTACCATCAGCAAGAAGAGGGAGCCCCGGTCGCCGCGCTTAAGATAAGAGGTTTATATTTAATTTTACACTTATTTTAATTATTTTTAAATTAGGGCGGGCGGGAGGCGGGCAGCGCGTAGTGGGGCTACGCGGAGCGTGCAAGTGTGTGTAGATTTTGTCACACTACGCGCTGCTCCACGTAGCCCCACTACGCCCACCACGCCCACCCTTGATCTACGGGTGACACATTCCAGACCTCCTAAAAGAAAATCCCTACCCCTCCGCCTCTACCACTTGGATGAGGTTTATGGAAAGCTTTATAGCCCTGCGGACAGTCTAGGTCCAGTTCTAGATCTGAATCCAAATGGGTCCAAGTCTCCGTCACTACCAAAACATCCAGATCATGGAGTTCCAGCAACATCTGTGTTTCTAAATGATGTTTGCAAAGAGACCTGACATTAATCAGACCACATCTCAAGGAGCTTGTTCCAGTCAGATCAGTTTCTGTCTCTGCACCTACCAGACCCACTAATTTAGCATCCCCTTCAACCTCGACCTGTGCTCCCATTACCTGAGAGGATGCAGACAGTTCTCTGGGAGCAGGAGCAGCAGAATGTTCTACCCCAAAATCGGCATAGTGGCTGGTGCAGGACGCAAACGGATCGCGGACAGGTGCAGACGGGCTTGCCTTAGGCGCCCCTTCAGTGCACCGCTGGCGCGCCCGCTGCTCGTTGGCGTCATTGTCATTTTTATATCTGCAGTGGGTAGGGAGAACAAGTCTGTCACTTCACCAAATGGCTGCCCCAGATTCGGCCAACCGGAAGTGAGGATGGAAATGTATCGCAACGCCACTCCCTCCACTACAATCAGCACGAGCTGAGGTGGAACGGGGAGGAAATGCGATCTAAAGTGATGTGAGTACTAACTCTGTGCTTCATACAAATAATAGACTGCCCCAGCATACAAAAGTTAACCAAGAAAAAAAAAAGCGGCGCAAATTAGGTTTAATTTTTAAAAGAGATAAAACAACAAGAATGCCAATAATCAGAGACTTAGCCAGTACAGGTGCCGCTTGTGCATGAAAGCCCACAGTAGAAAATCAATTACCACTTTTACCGCTTTTCCTTTGTCTTCTTGTTAAACTATCTGCTTTAAAAAAAATCTATATTTCTCTTAATGTCACTTAGTTTATCTCCTTTCTTAGCTGATTTGAAACCTTGCTTCTCATTTGCATGGTTTTGCTCACTTTGCATTTTTTCATATACTATTTTAGGAAACTTCTTAGTTTTCATGCTAGCTGCTTTTTTCTCTTTAACCACAATATAATCCTTTTGTCCCTTTTCTTTCTCTGTTGTAAGGAGATAGTATAATTTCCTATGTTTCTTTCTTCTTTCTGCTTTTTTCAGCTTTATAACTCTCTGCAAGTACAAGTAGATGTCTGGAAAGAAAAAACAAATCAATAAATTCTGCTGTACATTATATACTATTAAATTACATAATGTTAGCATTTAAGTAACTACATAAACAGTTATGTCACTACGTGATAGCCACTCTAAGTCTGTTACTTTTTATGTTTAAATCAATGTGTGCCTTGGTGTGTTAGCATATGCATCAGTGTGTGTCAGGGTGTATCAGTGTATGCATATATGTGGGCCTGAGTCACTTAGTGTATGAATCAGTGTGTCACTGGGAGTGTCACATTATGCATCAGTTTGTGCCTGGGTGTAGCACCATCTGTATCAGTTTGTGCCTGATGTCTAAGCATATGTGTTATTGTGTGCTTGGGTGTGTTCGTGTATCCATGGGTTTGTGCCTGGGTGTGTTAGTGTATGGATCAGTATGAGACTGGTTGTGTCAGTGTATGCATAATTGTGTGGCTAGGAGCTTTAGTATGTGCATGAGTTTGTCCCTGGATGTGTTAGTATAGGCATAAATGTGTGCTGCAGTGTATCAGTTTATGCATCAGAGTGTTCCTGGGTGTGTTAGTTTATGCATAAGTGTGTGCCTGGGTGTGATAGTGTATGGATCAGTGTGTGACTGGGTGTGTAGGATGTACGCATAAGTGTGTTGTTTGTTGTGTTAGTGTATGCATGACTGTGTCCCTGGATGTGTCAGTGTATCAATCACTGTCTGCTTGGGTGCATATGTGTATATATCATTATGTGCCTGCATGTAGTACTGTATGCATCAGAATGTATCTGGGTATGTCAGCATCTGCATCACTGTCTACCTGGGTGTGTCAGTGTATGCATCAGTGTATACCTGGGTGTATTACTGTTTGGGTCAATGTGTGACTGGGTGTGTTAGTGTGTGCATCAGTGTGTGTCTGGGTGTCTGTGTGTATGCATACGAGTGTGCCTGGATGTGTTAGTGCATCGATGAGTGTGTGACTGGGTGTGTCAGTGTATCCATAACTGCCTACCTGGATGTGTCAGCATGTGCATCAGAGTCTGTCTACCTACAGACTACATTAGAGGTGGCTTATATGTAGAAAAAATGGAGTATAAGACTTAGTAAGGGGTTTTAAATGCCTACTTTACCTTGTGGTAAAAGAGTACACAAAGGCTGTGCAGTAGCAGGCCTAACACAAGTTTATAGGGATACTTTATGCATATGTGATTTAGAGTGTCACAACTTGAATACATAGCTGAATGAGTGTATCAGTATATCTGTGAGTACATCACTGGATGTATAAGTAACTATCTCGCTATGTGGCTGGCTGTCTTAGTGTCTGTATAGGTCTATATCTATATGTAAGTGGCTGTATATATTACCTACTAACTCTATTAATGAGTGTTGGAGTATATAAGTGTGTGCACAACTAGCTCTGTTACTGTTGGTTACATAAGTACTGTATGGACATACAACTGATTGTGTAAGTACCTCTGTCTTAGTCTAACTGGGTAGTAAGTGCCTCTATGCTTTTGTAAGTAAGTATGTAACGTACATGATGGGTGGGAGGCTGGATTTTTATATGTGCATATGGGTCTACAGCTGTGTATGGGTACTTACACAAACTTAAAATGCATGGCTTACGTTCTAAGCACATATCACCCTGCCCTATGGCCTACCTACATCCTACATTAGAGGTAACTTCTATTTAGTAGAAGGGAAGTTTAAAGATTGGCAGGGAGTTTTCAATGCTAACTTCACCTGTCAGTAAAACTACACACACACACTCTGCAGTAGCAGTCTCAACACTTGTTCACACTCCCACTCACAGACCCACGGAGACACTCACACACCCATTCACAGACCCACAGAACACTCAGACACCCACTCATAGACCCACAGAAAAACTCACTCACCCACTCACAGATCCACACAGACATTCTCACTACTTTTATATATAACACACTCATTTTCATCCACCTTATGGACATACTTACTTTTTCAAACACATTTTTTTCCACCACACTCTAATTCACATACCTATTAAATGAGTTTGTTAGTCCGTAAATGTTATTGGCAATATCAGTTAGAATCTCTTCTCACAGAAAATATGAAATCTAAGCATAAGAATGATACACCTGTCTCATACAAAGCAACCATTAATGACAACCTTTTCAACGTGGCTCTCAGTGATACTATAGTAGTTAGCAAATCATAACGTGTTTCATATTTTATTTTTGTTATTCCATTTCTCAATTGTCAGTAAATGTTAATCCTTTGATGCACTGCTCTTATGAAGCCCAATCTGGTAGTGTTTTTGGGCGGGTTCGCAAATTCACCACAACCCTCAGTGTGGACCTCCGTGTAACTTCACAATGGATTTGCGTATTCCCATGGGAGTTCGAAAAAGTATTTAGCATTGAACTCTTAATACATCTAAAATGATCTTTATAGGATAGTACTGAATAAGAAAATAGACCCTATTTAATAAGCAATGTGTCTAAACCTCTCTAATCTAAACTATCACACTACTGTCTGTTTAATACCCTTCCCCCAGTCTCTTAGCTGAGTTTCCATAACAACCCCCTTTGGAACACTCTCCTGAACCATTAGGTCAAAAGTTCACAACACATTCTAGAAGCAGCATATTAACTGCAAAATCAATAGTAGCAAGTGTGGTTGACAATTTGGAGTTAAAAGCATATCCAAAAGTGCATCCAATTTTTTATAATTTTACAAGATCCAATCAAGGATCTACTTACGTTTCCTTAAAATCACTACCTAATTTTAGCTACCTGCATATTTAAACCAGCCAATCAAATATGTCCTTTTTTAAACCAGCTGCTGTCCTCCAATTTAACTGCCTTTCATTTTGAAAACTGCCTCATTCAGCTGCTGCCTTCTGCTGTGTGCTACTCCTTCTTTCCTTTAAAATGGTTAGAGTGTGAATTGTTGGTCATAGTTTTGTGTTTTGGGCCAAAGAGTGTATTAAAACGAGTTGCCTTGGCAGGGACTTGGGTTTGTCTAATGTGGACATTACTTGTGTTGGCCTAGATAGGTTTAAAGCAGCATCAATTGCCGCCTTTGGTTGAAAGCATTGCGGATTGCCAACATTCCAACCTTATGATTGCGCACTGTGGTGTCAATGACCTAGACACACTTACTGGATTAGGACTGGAAATTAAAATGAAGTATACTGCTGTAAGGAGGGATTTTACACACAGAATAAATTCAATAAATTGGTTTATTCTTCAAGGAAATTTAGCATGACCTCCACCCTGTTCCAGCTCAAAGTAACTGCTCTAGTCCGAACGCCGAACTCGCTGGTACTCCGGGAGACAGTGGAACATCAAACATGAGCATCAGCATACGCTCACATTTACATTTAAAACCTATCACCTAAAACATAATGTATATCATAACAGATACCTTTGCTTAATTAATGGTACTTTGCCCTTACATTGCCTTGGTGTTCACATAGATATGCCAAATGCAGAAATGGAAGTGGTCAAATGAATTCTGTCCACAGACAGACAAAGCCAGTATACATGTCAATAAAACTGCGTCTGCATTCCTCACAGACCATAACATGGGCTCTGCATACAACGACAATTTGCACTTTGACATGGATGGTATCTATAGAAGTAATGGAGTTCATTTCACAGAGAAAAGCAACAGGGTGTTTTTCAACATCTTGAAAGACTGCATCCTGTTTTATCTGTAATTTTCATCAGTACATAATAAACAGAAATGCTCTTATCAGAGCCACCCTTTTCCCAAACACTGGGTCATTTTCTTTTTAAATTCCTTTTTTAAGTAATTTTTTTAATTTGCGTATCCAACGCGAATTCACAAAACAAAACAAAACATTCAATAGACACCAGCACATTTTAAATTTGCAACTGTATGAGTGACTCTGAGTGGGTACACGACTCTCTGAGTAGGTCTCTGGGTAGGTGGGTGAATTTCTGAGTGGGTCTTTGAGTGGATGCATGAGTGTCTCACTTGGTATTTCAGAAGGTGCATGATTGTCTCACTGAGTGCATGAGACTCTGAGTGGGTCTGTGGGTGTGTGCATCAGTGCCTGGGTGGGTCTTTGAGTGGGTGTGTGAGTGTCTGAGTGGATTTTGTGTGAGCGCATGAGTCTCTGTGTCGGTTTGTGAGTGGGTGTGTAAGTCTCTGAGTTGGAATTTGGGTGGGTGCATGAGTTGGAATGGATCTGTAAGTGGGCCTGAGAGTCTCTGAGTGGGTCTGAGAGTGTCTGAATGGGTCTGTGAGGAGGTGCGAGAGTGTCAGAGAGGGCCTGTGAGTGAATGCATGAGTCTCTGAATAGGTCTGTGAGTAGGTGCATGAGTCCCTGTGTGGTTCTGTGAGTAGGTGCATCAGAGCCTGTGTGGGTCTGTGAGTGGGTGTGTGAGTGTCTGTGTGGGTTTGTGAGCGAGTGCATGGTTCACTGTGTGGGTCTGTGAGTGGTTTTATTAAAGTCTAAATGAGTGTTGAGTGGGTGCATGAGTGTCTGAGTAGATCTATGAGTGGGTATGAGAGTATCTGAGAGGGCCTTAAATGGTTACATGAATCTCTGAGTGGGTCTGTGAGTAGGTGTATCAGAGTCTGAATGGGTGTGTGACTTGGTGTCTGAGTGGATCTGTGAGTGGGTGTGAGAGTGTCTCAGAGGGCCTGTGAGTAGTTGCATGAGTCTCTAAGTCATTCTGTGAGAAGATGTATGAGTGTCTGAGTGAGTCTGTGAGTAGGTACATGATAGAGTATGAGTGGGTCTGTGAGAAGGTATGTGAGAGGGGTCTGTGAGGTGCTGTATGTATATCTGAGTGGGTCTGTAAGTGGGTGTCTGAGTTTCTCAGTGGGCCTGTGAGTGGTTGCATCTGTCTCTGAATGAGTGTGTGAGTGGGTCTGTGAGTGGGTGCATACGTCTGTGAGTGGGTCTGTGAGTGGGTGCAATAAGTCTCTGAATGGGTCTGTGAGTGTGTGCATAAGTCTCTAAGTGGGTCTGTGAGTTGGTGCATCAGTGCCTGTGTGGGTATGTGAGTGTATGAATGGGTCTGTGAGCGAGTACATGAGTCTCTGTGTGAATCTGTGAGTTGATGAGTGACTGTCTGAATGGGTAAATGAGTAAGTCAGTGTGTGGATGTCTGAGTGGATCTGTTAGCATATGTGGGAGTGTCTGAAAGGGTCTGTGAGTGGGTGCTTTAGTGTCTGAGTGAGTATGTGAATGTAGTTTTTTTCAGCAAAATTTGCTAATTCACCTCAAGGGTACCGGGGGGCTGTGCTGAGCATCGCAACAGATTCACAAATTTCTACATGTGGGAAACAAATTGTTTTGGGAAATGTTGATGTCCATACGGCATCCCTCAGACACCCCTACATTGTACTCATGGGGTCAAAGTACCTCTACCCTGACCCTACAAGCTACAAGCTTTATCTGTGTCCCATTATATGAAATGGAGGCTGCAACTTCTATAGAGGTTGCAGCCACCCAATCACTGCAGTTCTGTTTGTGCGTGGATTCGCAAAGCATCGCAATGGATTTGCGAATGTTTCATGCCTCTAGATATACACAAATTTGTTTTTCCATTAATAGCACGAAAACTACTGCACAGATTTACTCCAAATAACAACAAGCATTAAAATACAAGAGGTCTCACATTTTATTGTGTTAGAGCTATTGGCGCTGTAAATGTATTAAAGCAGCATATTTTAACTAAAAAATTGTTTGTAGCTCTAACAAATTAAAAGTTACAAAAAAATGTGATTTGTGTTGCTGTGAAGTGGAGGGCCCTTTACAAAGGTTGAGTGGTTACCTTTCTCACTGAAGCATTTGTATGTGGCACTGGTACTAATGAGGCAAAATCTTTGCAGAGACTGTTAGTATGTATAAAAATTTCAAAATAATAAAGTATCACAAAATGTGCCACATTATGCTGCAGCCTATTTTTATTTCTGCATAATTTAGTCAAAACTGCAACATTATTTTGTCCTCCATTGTTGCATAATTCCAGTGACCCCAAAGCATGTAGCACCTGTTAAAAGTGCTTGTTCGTGAAGCAGATAGACCGTGAAGTTTGCGAACTAAGGTGTCGATTAGGATGGCCGACAGAAATGTATTCCGAGGACCATTGTAGCAGAAAACAACCGTCCGCATGTACAGCGGCAAAACCGGCGATCAGATTAGGATGCCCCACCAGAAAAATCCAACCACCGCAGATGGATTTCACGCAACTCCGCCGGGAATGTCCGGAACAGCTGAAAATCCGTCCGCGCCGGTCGGATTTAGTGCAGAAAGACCCAAAACCGCCATTCGACCCGCAGAATGACTGCAAGTGAAATTACGATATGATGGCGGTGCCAGCGGAACAATCAGTTGTTTCCGACCGCCGAGATTGTAAAAATGATGAATGGGAGAGCAGGCAGAAGGGCTGTTGCATTCCGACCGCCGTGGTTGCGCCGGATTAGTAATGGCAGTCGAAAGCAACCACACAACAAGGCTACCAAGTGTGGCTGTATGTCTGGCTCAGCCTAAAAAAAAAACGTAACACACCCCAATGACATATCCCCATGGCAAGTAAAAAGTAAAAAAAACAGGTCAACCCACACAACACACCTGACATGAATACTCCATTTTGACCCACCCACTTAGCTGAGTATAAAGCCAGCCCCTTCCCTGCCCAGAATCCTTTGTACAGCTCCACAACTGAAGGGCCCAACCCCACAGCACAAAGGAGAGGCAAATCAGAACACATCACACCATCACAACCACACACACACCACATACATCACCACCACCATCTTCACACCTGCACCTTTCCCCATTTGCACATCACACACCATGTCACAGAAGAAGATGCCCATCTTCACTGACAATGAGTTGTCAGTGATGGTAGATGAGGTAATCAGAGTAGAACCACATTTGTTTGGCAGCATGGTCCAACAGACACCAGTAGCCACAAAAAATCAAATGTGGGCAAGGATAGTCAACAAAGTCAATGCAGTAGGTACCACCCCCACGCACCCCAAAGGACATCAGGAGGAGGTGGCATGACCTCAAGACCAGGGTGAAAGAGTGTGCCAACAAGAACCATGAGCTGGCTCAGAGAACTGGCAGTGGCCCTCCCATTCCACCACTAACATTCACCGAATGGGAGGAGAAGTTGCTTGCCACACTGCATCCAGAGAGTCTCACAGGAATACCCGGGGGAGTGTAGGCTGGTAAGTACCAACAAATGTCTCATATTACACTGCTATGTACTGTCTTGCAAAACTAGAAAGCTACACTTCCTAGACCCAAATGCACTTACGTATACACACTGTTACCAACACATGTCTCATATATCTGACATTTCCTTCCTCTGAATCACCTCAAAGGTAGCCAGCAATATTTCCATGGGGGTATGTGGGCAGACAGCCATCACTACAACTCCTACCAGGTCCCCTTGTCCATCAGCTCAGTAGGATGGAGTACTTCCCCCCACCCACAACCATGTGGCAGCCATTGCATTGTTCTCTTCAAACTCACAGGTAGGTAGCCATCTTAACAGGGAGGGGTGTTTGTGGGTGAGAATCCGTCACTAGAACTCCCACCAGGCCCCCTTGTCCCACAGCTGAGCAAGATGGAGCACCCCCCCACAACCATGTGGCGGCCATTGTATTGTTCTCATCAAACTTACAGGTAGGTAGCCATCTTAACAGGGAGGAGTGTTTGTGGGTGGGAAGCCAGCACTCCAACTCCCACCAGCCCCCCTTGTCCCACAGCTGAGCAAGATGGAGCACTCCCCCTTCCACAACCATGTGGCAGCCATTGCATTGCTCTCTTCAAACTTACAGGTAGGTAGCCATCTTAACAGGGAGGGGTCTTTGTGGGTCAGAAGCCAGCACTTCAACACCCACCAGGCCCCCTTGTCCCAAAGCTGAGCAGGATGGTAAACTTCTTCCACTCATAACCATGTGGCAGCCATTTCCCTCCACTGTGTCACCGAACAGGTAGGTAGACAGTGCATGCACCCTGCCATCCTTCTCCAAATGCATAAAGCCATATGACCACACCAGCCCTCACATGTCATCAAATTTGGCAGAGATCCAAAAGCCACATCCAGCATGCAGACAGCTAAGTGTACGTAACTGTCACAGAAATTAAACTTTGACTCACCGAGTCACATGTGGAAGAAATTCAGAGCCTAATAAGGCACAGCACAGAATGTAATGTGTAAGTGCCACGGTGTCAGAGCATGAAGGCCCATATGAACACAAAACATGCATGGTCAATGGGACAAACAAAGTAAAGTACATAATATGAAAAAGGTATGTATAAAATTACAATAGCTAGTTCTTGCTTAGCTGAAAGTGATTCCATGCAGAGTAATCACACAATCTGTACGTGGCACATGGTTTCTTTTTACATGTCACACCATGGACAAGTAATGTATGTACCGCAACATCATGTCATGAAGCTCAGTATCTTGCAGCTATACCAGGTGATTGCAATGTAAAGTGTGTGGTGTGTCACATGTAACATCCAAACGTCTAACACCAAGCTTGTGGAGTGCACTTCAATGACCATTTGACCTCTGTTCAACAGGAGATCCACAAGCAACTGCAGCAGAAGACAACACCAACCTGCTGAGCCAGTCTCCCCCCCGCCGGAACATGAACTCTCAGATGCAGACTCCCTATGTTTCTCGGATGAGGAGGAACAACCTGGCCCATTCAGACTGTAAGGGCGCACCATGTCTCAGGCCCTCATTATCCCACCGCCACAGCAACAACAACAGTGCTGACCCCTGCTACAACGACCTGTGCGGCCTCAACCACCACCATCACCACTGCTGCCTGCAACACTCTCCCTGCCTCAGTGGTTACCAACACCACAACACAATCAGAGGAGGCCAGGGAGAGTTTGCGGGTGCGCCGAGTGCCATCGCCACAGGTCCGGGTCAGCAGGGCAGGTGGGAGGGCAACTGGGGGACAAAAAACAGGAGGACACTGGGACTGAAGCCCTGGCCACTATTGCCAGAGTCCTTGGGGTATGTTAGAAGACCCAGGGACGGATGGGGCAGGTTATGAAAGAAGTGCGTGAGCTCCGCCTGCTGCTGAGGTCCATGGACACGTGTACGGGCCAACTTGTGAACCTCATGGGCCAGCTTGTGCATGTTCTGGGGGACAGACATGCGGCTCAAATGACAGCTCAATCCCCCTCCAGTGGCCCGCATGCTGATACTCCCACCACCTCAGCTGCGGCCACAGAGAGGGCTGAGCTGCAACAAAATGACTCCTCAGATACCGCTAAGCCTGTAGCAGAGGCCCCCCGCCAAACACACAAGGGGCCAACCGAGAAACACCATGGGAGGATCACGTGGCAATGCACCATCCCAACACTAGTCGCTGAGCCAGCCATGATAGCACCTGTGTTCCCCTTGACATTGACTTTGTTGACTATCCTTACCCATATTGCCATGTTGATGGTAGGAGTCTGTTGGACTGTGTGACTACATCAATGCGGTGACTACTCTATTTGTCTCATTTACCATCACTGACATCTCATAATTTAACTTTGCACAATTACTTAACCACTTCCATGCGGGGCAAATTCCGCCGCGGTGCGAGGGGGGGCGGGGTTGGGCGTGGCGCTCAGGTGCTCAGGACGGCTCCCAGCCGTCATAAATCACGGTGGGCATGTGCTCATGACGGCCGGGAGCCGTCCGAACTCCGCCCACTAATTGATTCACCCGCACAGGGAATTTGCCGCGCGTGGGCGGAGCGGCAACGGTCGGACAGCTCCCGGGCCGTCATGAGCACACGGCTACCGTGACTCATGACGGCCGGGAGCCGTCCTGAGCATGGAAGGGGTTAAATATTCACTTCTCTGTCACACATACTTATTGTAAATAAACATTATTTACACACCTATGTCTTTGTGTCAGCTCCATGTTTATCACAGTATGTACAATGTCAACTCAGATTCAAATGTACCACAAGCTCTGATTGTACCACAAGTTCTAATTGTGACGAGGCATTGAGAGGGCGGAAGGGACATAGAAAGACCAAGAGAATGAGATTTACTTGTCAGGTGATGCCATTACAGCTAGAACACACCACTAGTCATCAACGTCCACAAACCAGCACACATAACAATGAGCAACAACATAGGCACGAGGTACCTGGATATAAATACACTGTGCCACACACATCAGCCATTAGCACAGAGCCAACAACAGCCAGCAGTCAAAAGAACATCTATGCCTTGCCACTACCATCAAAGACAACAGACAATGTCACTATTGCACAATGTCACTCACACTCAAGGGAAGTAGTTGTCGATGAGCTGTTGACGTAGGTCAACACCTTCCTCTTCTCCACTATCGTCGTCACTGGGCATGTGTGGGTTTGCTGGGGGGCATCTGCTGCTCATCATCGTCCAGGAGCAGGGGAATCTCTTTGTGCAAGGCCAGGTTGTGGAGCATGCAACTATGATCTAACACAACTTTTGGGGGAGTAGAGTAGTGCACCTCCGCTCTTGTCCAGACACCAGAATCTAGACTCCAGAAGCCCAAAAGTACGCTCCACCACACGACGTGTCCTCACATGAGCATCATTGTAGCGGACTTTACCTGGGGTCCTTGGATTCCTCAGTGGGCTCAGCAACCAAGGCCGGTTGGGATATGCAGAATCACCTAAGTGTGAGATACAGAGAGAAATATACTAGTATAAACAGTAGCTGAGAACAGCATGTCACACATACAGCACACTTCTTGACTCTGCGTACTCACCAACAAGCCACGCACACTCCGGATGGAGATTTGCCATCAATTGTGGGATGATGCTGTTACCCAGTATGTAGGAGTTATGTGCAGAACCGGTGAATTTGACACAGACATGGGAGATAATCATATACGCTTGGCATACCACTTGCACATTAATGGAATGATAGAGGTGCTCACGTGACTGTGGTGGAACCAGGTCAACATGCTTGCAGTCAAAGGCGCCAACGACATTAGGTATATGTCCAAGATCATAGAAATCACCCTTCACACCTGCCAATTCATGTCTCCATGGGAAGTGGATGTAGTGGTCCTTGTATGTCATCATTGCAGACAGGACATCACGTAGCACCTGAGACATCCCACCGGCGATGGCCACCGTGTACTGCAATGAACCAGTTGCAAAGAAATGCAGGGCCGCCATCACCTTAACTGTTGGCGTCAAGGCAGTTGGATAGGTTCTGTGAGGCCTCAGATGGGGCTCCAACTGACCACATAGGTCTTGAAGGGTAAGGCAATCCATACGGAATTTCCTTATGATGTCCTCATCCTCCATGTTTGCCAGCACTGGGAACAGATGATGCACATTTGGCCGTCTCCTACATAATATGAAAGGGGACACTTGTCAATTTAATTCCCCTATGAGATGTGTCAAACATCTTACATTTTGACTGATGCAGCGCGAACAATGACTGGACTGGACCATCCAGCTTAATGCACAAGTCACATGCAGAGACACCTTGATCGCATGTGATCAGTATGTACATACTGACTACCTCCAAAACAGATTATGACTATGTGAATAGTAAATGGTACACTCATACATCTTGTGTCACCAGCCCTGGGTGTAAGTGACACAGCACATGTTGAAAACAGCAACACTGCTGACTTCTACGTAGCTGCTGTACCTGCCACACCTTCTTGCGTAAGTCGCATAGAGCACAACTTTTCTACACAATGAGCACATTGTGTGTAAGCTGATCAACTATCAAAATGAACATCGCAACGTACACAGTGAAATAGGCGCATCATGTGGACAGGCCACCATTACTGTGTGTTGATTAGCCATCTCACATAGTGACATGTGCACACATATGAGACTCCATTGCACACCAAATATGTGTACATGCACACAAATATCATAGGCGAAATGTGAGTAAGTACATGAAAAAGCATGTAATCATGTGCGCTGACATGGCATGTGTAGGCATCAGTGAGTTGAATGTCACACTAGCATTCAATTTTGCAAACAGGTGCTGTGATACATTGTGAAGGTCTAGTGTTAAATTATGAAAATTGGCTATTGCCACTGCTAGAGCATAATGTGTCCATAGGTGTGGTATGCATGCTCCCCCACCGTGGGCCTGGTCATTGGTTACAATTGAAAGATGCAAAAACCAAAGGAAATGATGGACGGAGTGTTGAACATTGCAAGCACTCACCCCCATTCAACTGATCTGGGTTTAATCCATCACCGTTCTTTAGCCCACTCTGCCACCCCAGTTCAGACATGGCCATATGCAAATCAGTCTGACCCTGTGCCTCATGGGAACAGTCCAGCCCGAACTGCCAAGCCATGTCTTCCCTGGACCAGAAACAAGCTTCCTAGGACCGGTTTCTGGCATTTCAGCCGTCTTCAGCCAGGCTTGCTTGAATCCAGTGGCAAAGTGAGCAAGGGAATTGAAAGATGCCAAATCACGGTAGTAACCGCCTGGACCCCGCGGTGTGCCACCGCCAATGCCCATGACATTGCAGCCAATGGGAACCGCGATCGCGGTAGTGAAATACAAATCTGAAACCCATGGTAGGCGTGCTCCGCTACCGAGGGCCCGGTCATTGGTTACAATTGAAAGATGCAGGATTGCGGTACTGACCGCCTGGCCCCCGCGGTGTAACACCATCTGTGCCAATGCCATTGTAGCCAATAGGAACCGCGATCGCGGTAGTGAAATACAGATCTGAAACCCGTGGTAGGCGTGCTCCACTACCGCGGGCCCGGTCATTGGTTACAATTGAAAGATGCAGGATTGCGGTACCGACCGCCTGGCCCCCGCAGTGTGACACCGCCTGTGCCAATGGCACTGCAGCCAATGGGAACAGCGATCGGGGTAGTGAATTACAAATTTGAAACTCGCGGTAGGTGGCAACCGCCACCGTGGTCCTGGTTATTAGTTACAATTGAAAAATGCTAACCAGGAAGACCAATTGCAACAGATGAGTACCACTGAAACAACCCCAGGGGCCTCTATATGTCTGTGAGAGAGACACACATTTCAATTGCATTCAGACACTGCTGCCTGCCATTCTTCACCACCAACTGCTGCTCTTCCTGTCTCCTGGACCCAGTGATGGCAAGAACTGAGAACATCAGGGCCATTCCTTCACCACAAAAGAGCTGGAGGTCCTGGTGGACGAGGTCCTCGCACAGTATGGGAGGATGTATGGTTTGCCAGATGTACTGGTAAGTGTTTCAGAGTTAAAGTTTGAGAGTGCTCAGAGTGCTCAAATGATGTTGCTCTGCAGTAGAATGTGCCTGTGAGTGCAAGTTAATGTGCATGCATCTTACTTTTTCATATACCATGCTCCATACATGGCCTAGTAAGAATTGCATTTGAGTATTTGTGGAGGATGGCAACATGGACATTTCTACATCCCTTCTTCAGCAAAAAGAAGCAAACGTTGGTCTGAGACTGGGTAATGTAAATGTGTGATACACTGCCTAGCATACTGACTTCATGTCAATGGGGTGTCTTATTTCCACAGATCCATGGCTGCATTGAAGGATGGGAGGGACATGCAGTGTTTTTGCAGCCATACAGTTACAATGCTGGTTTGAGGCCCTCGAAGTCTGAACACTCATTGTCTGTGCTATATGATGTCATAGTCCATTAAGTCTTCACATGCTCATTTGTGACATTACAAATGTATTTTGTCCAGAGGGTACTGAAGAATGTGTGTACAGTTTTCAAATTGCCCCTATGGATATGTATGCATTATGCACAAGAGTAAAAGGCCTGAGTGTAACACTCTTGGTGGTAATTCACCTATGACACATCAGATAAATGTAATTTGGAGATGTCATCCTTCCATTGATTTCATTATGTGTTCTGTCTCGCATGTGTAGGCACTGTTTGCCCTCTCATATTGTACATGCATGTGATTTCTCTGATGGCCCACGTTTAACCTCAGTGTGAGTCCCACTGGACTGCACAGAAACTGCCCAATTTTACAAGGACCCATCAGTAAATGGACTGAGTGAAACATATGTGTTGTCCGCCACCCTATTTCTCAATGAGCTATATTAGGCCTGAGGATGGCACAAGACAGGACTACACCTTGTGAGAAGAGTGTGAGAATGTAAGATAATGGCCCTAAATGTGTCCACCATGACACATATAGCCATCCACTGGCCAAGGACCAGGGGTGTGTAGTGTTGGACACAGTGAGTCTGTCCCAACACATCATTTCAAATGTATTGTATGTATTGCTCACTCACATACTGCATCACAGATGAGGGTCTTTTTCGCATTAGTTTCTGTGCTGGCACTCTGCATGTGTATAAGATGACCAGGTACTGTATCCATCATCATATACATTTCTATGAGATTATTTGATGCAAGTGTACTACGTGTCATGCTGTATGGCCTCTGCTCAACATTTATGTATTGGTGTGCTATGTATTTTCATGCTCCTGTACTGACACACAGTGGTACATAACACAGTGTCACTGAAACTTCCCCTTCTTGTCTCCTCTGCCTGCAGCTTAAAGTCCACCAGCGTAAGGCGATATGGAGGGCCGTTACACGCAAGGTGCGGGCTCTGGGTGTCTCCAACTGACGGCACACACAGGTGCCGATTACGATCCAGTAAAAACCGGGTACGAACCGTCGGTCGGAGCGTATTCTCCGTCCGACTCGTACCCGGTTGTAAAACATTACAAACATGGAATTACGATTCGCACGGAAACACCATTTCCGTACGAATCGTAAAAAACACCGACCGACGAAAATATGCATACGAATGTGATCCGGGAATGCTGCGACGTGACGTCGGGACGCTTCTAGGCAGCGTTTCACGACCCAGGAATTACGATTCGAACCGACAGCAGTCCGGACGGCAATATTTTCACGGCACCCAAAAAGTGCCGCAAATGCGAAGTACGGCGCGAAACGACCAGAGTAGGTGGCCCGGTAAGCGCCGTACCCCCCCCAGCCCCCGCATGTACGCGCCGTACCCCCCCAGCCCCCGCATGTACGCACCGTACCCCCCCCAGCCCCTGCATGTACGCGCTGTACCCCCCCCTGCCCCCGCATGTACGCACCGTACCCCCCCGAGCCCCCGCATGTACGCACCGTACCCCCCCCAGCCCCCGCATGTACGCGCCGTACCCCCCCAGCCCCCGCATGTACATGTCGAACCCCCCGTGTATGTACACCCGAGTACGTGTCGAACCCCCCCCGTGTATGTACACCCGAGTACGTGTCGAACCCCCCCGTGTATGTACACCCGAGTACGTGTCGAACCCCCCGTGTATGTACACCTGTTTGTACGGTAAATCGTACGAGGACGTGTCGGACACTTTTTCCGACCCGAGGACGTGTGGGGAATTATTCCCAATGCGATTCGTATGGTCTTTTTCCCATGCGAATCGTGATTGCCAGTTCGTACGGCACTTGTACGATTCGTACGGTAAAAAGACCGGATACGAGTCGCACGGGGAATTTTTTTACCGGATCGTAATTGGCACCACACTGTCACAAGAGGTGGAATGACATCTGCCAGCTGGGCAAAAATGTGGCGGAGATGACGCTGAGGGTACTCCCTCGGAGTGGCAGGTTGACATGCAGGAGCATGACACCACTAATGGCCCGCATCTTGGCAGTGAAACAGCCAGAGCTGGATGGACGCTTGAGGGCCCATCAGCAGCAAGTTGGGGGTAAGTATTCAGCTAAGTGTTTCTTTGGGTGTGAATGACTGCATGAATCCTAACCGTGAGCCAGTGGGAAACTCTGTGATGTCTCTAGTGTGATGCAATGGCTTCTAAGTGGCCTTAGTGTGGAGTGGAGCTGTTATGCATTTTGTACAACACGTGGTTTCTCATGTGTGTAAAACCATGACCCTTGTCATTGACAGATGAGATGTGGCCTTGTGACATATGCTGCAGTATGAGTGTCATAGACATCACCTGGCAGTGAACAGCAGTGAACATCATGTTAGTGTGCATTTATAGATGTGTGCTGCGCACAACATAACATTTGTGACAACTACACAGATGACACCAATGTGCAACTGTAGTTGTGCTTCAAAGCACAACATGGTGGATATCAGGAGCTTGTGGCCATTGCAAAAGGACATTTGGGAGTTTGTATCTGTGGTGTTCCCTTAAAGTGACTCCTTAGGTGACAGAGACAACATGTTTACATGTATATCCATCTCACCTACAGGGACGTAGGTATACTTACAGAGAATAGTATGTTAGGTTACAAGGAGGCACGGGCCAGCTGTTTGGCTGTGTCAATGCCACATGGGGCATTATTATAAAGTATGGAGGTTCCATGCATCTTCTGATGATTGCATAAATGTTGCACATGCTGACTGTACATAGAGGAGGCCAACATGGGAGTATCATTTTCAAGTTTTGTGACTTACTTGCATGTGATGTTTGTGAGTATGGCACTATACTGAACCTATGTCTCTGTCTTTTGCAGCATCTACAGAGGGCACGGAAGGACGGGAGACCAACACCAGTGGGGAAGCTTCTGGCACGACTGCTCCACATGAGTTCACTGACACTGATGTGACCAGTGCTTCGGAGGGTGACAGGAGTGCCCTGGATGATTCCGGCCCAGAAACACCAACCTCCACATCTTCAAAGTCCAGCGGTGACTCCTCAATGTTGGTGGGCACAGGAAGTTCCAAATCTTCCTCTCCTTTCACCACAAATCGTCCAGTGCCCACCATCCCAGTTGCTCCCACAAGTGCTGTCTGTTCCTGCAGCCCTAGGAAAGGTAGAGTCTCCTCCCCCCAGGCACCACTGCCCCTATCTCCCCTGCTGCCCTCAGTGTGGAGGCAGTAGACCTTTTGCGCCACCTGTGTGTGGGTCAGATTGCTCTCCTGAATGCCTTCCAGGATCATGACAAGAAGTTGGCACAAGTAGTTGCCTTCATGGGGGGCATTCATTCTGACATAGGTGGCCTGCACCAAACTGTCCAGTCTTTGTCCTCCATAGTGACGGCAGCCATTCAGCAGTCAGAGGCTCCCAGTCCAGCTCATGTCCCTTCACCAACCACCCTGCCAGTGGCACCACCTGATGAGAGTGCCCACATGCCAGAGCCCTCAGGCACCAAGTCCTCCACGCGTGGCACCCAACAGCAGCACTCTAAGTGGACCAGACCACAGACATCATCCCCACAACACAAAACAGGCACACAGGAGTGCAAAACCAAAAGCCCATCACATGACACTCATGGGCATCAGGCCAAGAAGCAAGAATCAACATGACATTCATCAAGATCACCCCATCCAAGGGCACTCCCATCCCCACACCTGCTCCCAAAGACAAACAGACACTTGCCCTGTCTGCTGTGAACCTGGTGCCTGCAACGACTAAGCAAAAACACATTTCAAAGGTAGATTCACCCACAACGTCAACTCCGATACACACCCCTGTGAAGCTAGGACAGGATAGCAAAGTGGGGGGTTTACATGGACAACAAGGGATGCAGGGGAAGAGGCAAGGCCACCCTAAACATACCACCAGATCCAGCAAATCCCCTCAGGGTTAGCCACCTGCACCTGATACACCTTTGGTGGAGAGTGAGGCTGTTGTGCCCACCTTACTTCCCACTCGGCCAAGACACTTGTGGGCTATCGAATCCCCAAAAAGTTGAGACCCAGCCCTCAACATTCACTCTCACACACTGTGTCTCCTGGCAGCATGTCTCCACCTCCCTATGCCACCACTCCACCTGGTCCAAGCAGCCTTCGGGCCCACAGCCACTGATGCCTCTACCTCAGCTGGTTCTCTCTCTCCCAGGTCCAGTCCTCCAACTGGCCCCGACAATCAGCCACCTCCCAGTTCTACTTCGAGCCAAAAGTAAAGCCAAGTGCCCCTCCCCACACCATCTATCAAACAGCGATGTCTGGATTGCCCATTTGTAGCCCCTGAGCTGTGGTGATTCCCATGGCAGTGGACGGTGTTACCCATTTCCTGTGCAGTTTCTCATGAACACATGTGCGGACTGAAACTATGGACTGGCCAATGGCCCTGCTGTTTGTTACTTTTGATGCCCATTTCCTGTGCAGTTTCTCATGCACACATGTGCGGACTGGAACTATCGACTGGCCAATGGCTTTGCTGTTTGTTACTTTTGATGTCCATTTCCTGTGCAGTTTCTCATGCACACATGTGCGAACTGGAACTATGGACTGGCCAATGGCCTTGCTGTTTGTTACTTTTGATGCCCATTTCCTGTGCAGTTTCTCATGCACACATGTGCGGACTGGAACTATGGACTAGCCAATGGCCTTGCTGTTTGTTGCTTTTGATGCCCATTTTCTGTGCAGTTTGTCATGAACACATGTGCATACTAGGAATTCGTACTGGCCAATGGCCTTGCTGTTTTGTACTTTTGATGCCTATCTGGGTATTATATAATACAGACTGCTACTCCTGTTGTCTGCGTTGTCAATGCCCTTGCTAAATAAAAGGTTTTATGTATGGGTATTGGTTCATGTGACACATTGGCAATTACTTGTTTTACTTTTTCAGAGGTTTCCAGAGGTAACAGGCACTTTTGTTCTTCTTCAGTCTGAGGCTTGAGGGCGCAATGATGGTTGTTTGGGATGATCTACTCTTCTCCTAATCATTCTGTGCTCAGGTTTTCTAAATTGTACACGTCATGTTAGGATGCAATACCAGAACAGAGGTGAATGCTATCCACAGGATTACTTGCGTTGTGACCAGGGTCCGTCATATCTGTGGGCTCTTTCATGATGTGTGCACAACAGTATTGATGTATAGTCATCTGGTGTGGGACCTGTCTCCATAGTCACATTGGAACATTTGAATGTGTGCACTTGAGTAGTCATACATTGTGATTGGCCTGTCATTGTCAGTAGTGTTGATGTGTATGTGCCCCTGCACATGCCAACTACACACATGTATGATCCAGGTAATGTGTGCCTGTTAGATTACATTGTCAGACATGTGCTTCAGATTGTGGGCACATGTAGGAGTTGTAGGTTGAGCACTGTCAGTGTGTCGGTGTGTCCTTGCACTCCTGGGGGACACCTACTTGTTGTCGCTGTCAGTTGTGAGTATGCAGAGTGTGTAACTGCAAAGTTTGTGTTGTGTTTTGTTGATCAGCCATGTGTCTTGTTTAAGTATGTGCTCATTGTTCTTACCTACTCAGCCACACTGACATAATTTGTGAGTTTTCTCATGCATTGCTGTCACTTGACACATTTTTGGGTCGAGTATAGTATGTGGTATGAGGAGTCATACCTTCCCCTATAGGTGCTTCTGATGCCTACACATTGTGAGTTACTCCTCTATGTGTTTGTGGACTGTACACTCCTCACCTGTCCAATACTGATGTACACACCACTTCAATCTCATGTTTTCCACCCCATGCCTTGCCAGTGTGTGACCCTCCCCACCACTTCATAGTATGACACTATACTGTGGGAGGATGATCTGTGTACAGGACCAATGTGACAATCAGGACAGTTTCACAAATAGTTATGTGTTATTTTCTTCTACTTGTTTGCAGTTGTGGTTGCTCATGTGCAGTGCAAATGTTTGAGCAGCACAGTCCTCTAGTCATGTTGTTTGCATCTGAGTTTCCCTGAGTTGTGCATCTGAGGGTGATGGCTAAGCTGTATGTCAGTTTGCTGAGATACTGCTACCCTTCCTGAGTGTGTTGTTATCTTGTGCTGTGATGATTTGTGTTGCGGGAGTTCATAGTGGGGCACTCAGATATGTGTGCTACTGGTTTGGTTGGTATGCATACACTGCTTACTATGCATGCAGTGCTGTCAGTGTATGTTGCCTTGTACTTGCCTGGTGTGCATCCCCCTGATGTCCAGCTGAGTTTGCTATGTGATGAATTGGTATGTGCATCTGTTGTGTTTTTGTTGTAGATG
The DNA here is from genome assembly GCF_964204655.1 of Triturus cristatus. NCBI lineage: Eukaryota > Metazoa > Chordata > Amphibia > Caudata > Salamandridae > Triturus > Triturus cristatus. The sequence continues at coordinate 560,622,818 of NC_140588.1, forward strand.
GATGCAGTGTTTGGCCTGTTGTGGCTCTTTCTATTGACAGGTGCAATGTGTGTGTGATGTTCTACTTGCAGGACATTGTGTGTGACTAGTTTGTGCATTGTGATACATTCAGATGTGTGTTGCATATGTAGTGTGCATTTCTTGTGTGTATGTCACATGCAGCAATGTGGATTCTTGTTCATGAGCTTGTTTTGAGTGCACAATAGTGGTATGTCCTCCTATATTTGACCTGTCACTTGTCAGGATTGTGCATGTGCATGCTTGTGGTACACTATGACACCATGCTCACTTGATAACTGGTGTGGTGTCTATGTCTGTGTTAGCTCTTTTGTCCCATTGATCCCAGTTAGTGTTCATGATTGGCATTTGATGATGTGATTCTTGTTTGTCTTGGGGTATGGTGTCTGTGCATTTGTCCACAGTGACACTGTTGTGTATTCCTGTTCTGTCTAGGGTCACATTGCCTATCCACTGTTTGCCTGCACATTGCTGGGCTTGTTGGACTTTTGTGGATGTTGTTTGTGAGATTTGTGTTTGGCTATTGTTTTTTGGTCAGCATTGGTTCAGAGTTCAGACATCCCTGAGAGTTAGTCTGACATTTGTATGTGCACACCAGGGTGTGTGATTGGTTGTCTGGCCACTCACAGGACCTTATTGGCACCTTTATGTGTGTTTCTCACAGGTGTCGAGTGTTGCAGGTGTGAGATGGGTGGATGAGGGGGTTGTGTGATGGTCCTACTTGGGCGTGACAGTCAGGGAGTGTGACAATGAGACCTGTGTGTTGTGCTGGTGGCATACACATGACACAGATGGTCACTGTATGGCTTCTGACACTTCCTATCATTCCTGTGCCTATGCATAGCTTGCATTGCTGTATCCCAGAGATATTGCACAGATGTCACTTTGTTTTCACGTGGGTCGCACTCCGCTGGTCTTTAGCAAGTAGCCCCATAGGATTCTGGATGATAGAGTAGCAGCGGCGAGTACACCTATGCTACAAAGTGTAATAATAAATGCCATCCCTGGACACGTGTTTCGAGGTAGTTGCCTCTCGTCAGCAGGGAGCAGGACTGTGTGGGGGGTGCCGTAGACTGCCAAAAAATATGAGGTTTAAGTACCTTTCGTGGCGGCGCGCGGGTGCAGACTCCAGGCTCGTCAGCCAATCGCTCAGGGAGCTTCAAACATTATTTTCACGTGGGTCGCACTCCGCTGGTCTTTAGCAAGTAGCCCCATAGGATTCTGGATGATGGCGTAGGCGTACTCACCGTAGCCACTACACTATCCAGAATCCTTTGGGGTTATTTGCAGCATGACGAGCAGTGTCGCGACCCATTTACGTAAATCACTAATAGCTCATTCGAGCGACTTTGGCTGACGAGCCCGGTGTCTGCACCTGCGCGCCTTGGAAGGTATTTTACCTATATATATGGCAGTCATCGGCACCCCGCATACCTACCTGCTCCCTGCTGACGAGAGGCAATTACCTCGAAACACGTGTCCAGGGATGGCATTATATTTCTATATACTCGTGGCGTAGGCGTACTCACCGTAGCCACTACACTATCCAGAATCCTTTGGGGTTATTTGCAGCATGACGAGCAGTGTCGCGACCCATTTACGTAAATCACTAATAGCTCATTCGAGCGACTTTGGCTGACGAGCCCGGTGTCTGCACCTGCGCGCCTTGGAAGGTATTTTACCTATATATATGGCAGTCATCGGCACCCCGCATACCTACCTGCTCCCTGCTGACGAGAGGCAATTACCTCGAAACACGTGTCCAGGGATGGCATTATATTTCTATATACTCGTGGCGTAGGCGTACTCACCGTAGCCACTACACTATCCAGAATCCTTTGGGGTTATTTGCAGCATGACGAGCAGTGTCGCGACCCATTTACGTAAATCACTAATAGCTCATTCGAGCGACTTTGGCTGACGAGCCCGGTGTCTGCACCTGCGCGCCTTGGAAGGTATTTTACCTATATATATGGCAGTCATCGGCACCCCGCATACCTACCTGCTCCCTGCTGACGAGAGGCAATTACCTCGAAACACGTGTCCAGGGATGGCATTATATTTCTATATACTCGTGGCGTAGGCGTACTCACCGTAGCCACTACACTATCCAGAATCCTTTGGGGTTATTTGCAGCATGACGAGCAGTGTCGCGACCCATTTACGTAAATCAGATGTCACTTTGGTTTAATTTCAATCACTGTGCCAACCATGGCTGATTTGAGGGCCTAAGGGTAGTGTGATATGTTCCTCCTCTTGCATGTGATGTACAAATGCTATGTGGCTTGCTCCATGGTTTTCCAGCACTGTGCACTCCACATTTGCCAGTCCATTTATTGTCCTACATTGCTGCTGACCTATGGTATGTGTATGTGGCAGGGTGTCAGTGTGGGATCTTTCTGAGGGACTTGAACAGTTCAGCGGTTGTTGATATGCAGTGTGAGTCTTCATCTCTTAATTATACTCAGTTTGATTCACATGAGTGGAAGGCAGGTGTGAGGAGGAAGGTTGTCCAGTCCCTGACCTTCTGTGCAGGGTGTTCATCTCCACCCCCAACTACCCAGTCAATCTACCTTGCCCTTTGATGTGTGAGGTGTGAGGTCGAGCCACACCTGCTGATAAATTGTGCATTGAGGGGGGCACAGGAGGAGCACACAGCATGTGCAGAAATGGGCGTGGGAAGCGTGATGTGGGCTGTGGCCAACTGATGCAGCCCACCATGTGGGTAGGGTGAAGGTGGAGCCCTGGGAAGCTGCCCAGACTGCCCATGCCTGGTGCCGGCCCTCCCTACTACATTGTGCACAGGTTTTTCGGCGTCTTCAACACTGCGGTAACTTGCCCAGGACATTGCAGTGATTTCACAGTTGATGGGTGATCTGAATGCGGAGGTGTGGATTTCTAGCAGGCAGGATATGTGGGAGTACATTGGGGGATATGTTCCTGTCTCCGCCAGAGTGTCTGATGTGGACAGGAACCGTATTTCAGCACAGGAGTTGTGTGTTGTGTGTTGTGGTTGTATGCGGAGATGTGTTTTTACGTACCTGCGGTGTTGACCACTGTGATTTCTTATTTGCTGGTAGTCGATGAGGTACAGCAACGGAAGGGCTTGAAGAGCTGGATCAATAGCGGAGGTGCCCAGAATTCGAGTTTCGATCTCCGCAGTAGTGCTTCCGCAGTCTCTGAGTGGCTGGTATCTCCGCTGCGTTCTGATGGGCTGTTTGAGGCATCGTGATTTGTCCGGTGGTCAGGACGTCATTCCGCACGGCGGTCTTTCTCTATTGGCTAACTCCGCCACCGTTGTGGAAGGAAATTTCTGGCGGACCCCGAAACTCCACAGCGGATGGAAAATGGGCTATCTTTGCCCATTGTAATATGGCGGACGCGAGGACCGCTGCTGGAGTGCGGAAAAGGACATTTTCCACCAGCACCGCGGATGTGCCTACGACTGCCATCCTAATGAGCCCCTTAGTTTGGTGTGGATGCAAATCCTGCAATGCCAATCCCTGCTGATTTGCACTATTACTGCTGAAACAAGGCCAATAAAGGAACCAATGGTAGAGGTGGACTGGCCTCAAGGGTCCTGTGACCTCAGTGACAGTCTCACAGTCACTCTAGTGTGTGCTGCTTCATATGCCTGCCCGCAAGACTGGAGGTGAACTTCAGTATGGATTGTGGTGGACAGGCCTTCGAGGGTAACCCACACTTACGACCGCTAGGGTCCACCTGCTGGTGCTAAAACACCAGGGCTTCTAAGGTCTAGTGGGGTTCTAAGGTCTAGCATGGGAATGTGCTCCCTCAGGATAGTGATCTGATGGACTGGTTCTGAAGGCTGAACCTGGTTCCCCAGTTGCAAATTCATCAGCTCTGGCCATAGTGCCCCATCGCATTTCCTTCACCTATAAACCAATTGTGCATCGCTATAAACCCCTTGATGCGACTTCATTCAACTTATGCACTAGACAAGAGTAATTTGCTGCTTGAAAAAAGTGATAACATCCAGGAAAAAGCAAACACTCATAGAGAATGCTAAATTAAGTAAAGCATGTGAAATGTAAGCAGGAACAACATGGTTACCTTAAGGCTTTTACACTCATTATTCGGAAATCGTTGAGTATTTTGCATGAAAAGTTAAGGACATGACTACAGGGCCCGGAAGGAACCCGTTTCAATGTCCATTGCTTATATCCTTACAAAACATAACCAGTATGGTGTAAAAAGACCACATCTCTGAACACAGAACCAAGGTACATATTTTATAAACTTAAATAACAAAAACAGCTGATAATGATAACATTAAACTTTTTCCACTTCGCGCATCAAGCAGTGATTGCAGTACCTTCAGGAATAGTGAACTTCCCCACCCCTGGAAAACAATCTTGTTTACAGAAAGAAGAGAAAACAAAAGTAACACTTTACTGGCAAACTCTGTAAAGTATTGCTTATGTGTTTGGGTGTGAATAAAAAGAATCTTGTCACTTTGTGACCACTTTGTCTTGCTTTATTTAGTTATTTTTCATGTTTTGACTTTTTTTTTCTTTCCGTCTGGAGGCTGCAACTTAGAATAGAAAATTGTCAGAAAAGACTGCATTTCCAGAAAAAGTGTTTCTTTCTTTTTTGGATCCATATCACAAAGGAACTAATGAAGGAAAGAAGAGGAAAGAGAGGGCAAGAGCAGTTTTTTGAACTAACGGTTTTTATTCAGCAAGTGAGGGAGAGCCAGACAGAGACAGAAAGAGAGGGAATAATAGGAAGAAAGAGAGAAAGAGGCGGGGTACAGCTCCCAGCGGCAGAGCAGGAGATGTGGACACTGTCCTTGTGTTTCTCTGAGAAAGAAGTAAGAGACAGATTCCTTTTCCTTCTCTGCCCACCCCGAAAGCGTAGGAGAATAGATTTATTAAATTAAAAAAGTATGCGCATGCCATGCCGTGCCATGCCAGTGGCGTAATGAAAGTTGAGGGGGCCCCCTGCAAAGTACATGGAGGGGCCCCCTCCCCGGGCCACCACCTACCACTTTTGCAGAGGAGGCCCCCTGGAGCTTGAGGGCCCACCCTGCACCGAGGGGGCTGCAGGGGCTTATCTTACACAACTGTGAAGATGCCAGAAATGCCTCTTATTTCAGTTATGTAGCTATCTCATTAGAAAAACAACAGACCTACAACTTCGGGCCATAAGACATCCATTTTAACATCAGGTAAAAACAGAAAAAACTCATTTTGCACTGACATAGCAACAATAATTAGCCCATAGTAAGCTTATTCTATTTTGGCCACAGCACAAAAATAGAAAAACATTCTCATGTGCCCCGGCGGTGAGGTCTGTGGGACTGGCAGGTTTTTGTGCCCGGGGAGGTCTGTGGGACTGGCAGGTTTCTGTGCCCGGGGAGGTCTGTGGGACTGGCAGGTTTCTCTGCCTGGGGAGGTCTGTGGGTCTGGCAGGTTTCTCTGACTGGGGAGGTCTGTGGGACTGGCAGGTTTCTCTGCCTGGGGAGGTCTGTGGGGTTGGCAGGATTCTGTGCTTGGGGAGGTCTGTGGTGCTGGCAGGTTTCTCTGCCTGGAGAGGTCTGTGGGAATGGCAGGTTTCTGCGCCTATGTAGGTCTGTGGGACTGGCAGGTTTCTGTGCTTGGGGAGGTCTGTGGGGCTGGCAGATTTCTGTGCCCAGGGAGGTCTGTGGGGCTGGCAGGTTTCTGTGCCAGGGGAGGTCTGTGGGGCTGGCTGGTTTCTCTGCCTGGGGAGATCTCTGAGTCTGGCAGGTTTCTGTGCCCGGAGAGGTCTGTGGGGCTGGCAGGTTTCTGTGTCCGGAGAGGTCTTTGGGACTGGCAGGTTTCTGTGCCTGGGGAGATCTGTGGGGCTGGCTTGTTTCTCTGCCCGGGGAGGTCTGTGAGGCTGGCAGGTTTCTGTGCCCGGAGAGGTCTGTGGGGCTGGCAGGTTTCTGTGCCCAGAGAGGTCTGTGGGGCTGGCAGGTGTCTGTGCCCAGAGAGGTCTGTGGGACTAGCAGGTTTCACTGCCTGGGGAGGTCTGTGGGGCTGGCAGGATTATGTGCTTGTGAAGGTCTGTGACACTGGGAGGTTTCTCTGCCTGGAGTGGTTTGTGGGGATGGCAGGTTACTGTGCCTGTGTAGGTCTGTGAGACTGGCAGGTTTCTGTGCCTGGGGAGGTCTGTGGGGCTGGCAGGTTTCTGTGCCCAGGGAGGTCAATGGAACTGGCAGATTTCTGTCCCCGGGGAGGTCTGTGGGGCTGGCAGGTTTCTCTGCCTGGAGTGGTCTGTGGCTATGTCAGATTCTATGCCTGGAGAGGTCTGTGGGGCTGGCAAGTTTCTCTTCTGCCCGGGGAGGTCTGTGGGACTGGCAGGATTCTCTGCCTAGATAGGTATGTGGGACTGGCAGGTTTTTCTGCCTGGGGAGGTCTGTGGGACTGGCATGTTTCTCTGCCTGAGTTCTGTGGGACTGGCAGGTTTCTGTGCTTGGTGAGGTCTGTGGGGCTGGCAGGTTTCTGTGCTTGGGGAGGTCTGTGGGGCTGGCAGGTTTCTGTGCCTGGGGAGGTCTGTGGGGCTGGTTGGTTTCTCTGCCTGGGGAGGTCTGCGAGGCTGGCAGGTTTATGTGCCCGGAGAGGTCAGTGGGACTGGCAGGTTTCTGTGCCTGGGGAGGTCTGTTGGGCTGGCTGGTTTTTCTGCTTGGAGAGGTCCGTGAGTCTGGCAGGTTTCTGTGCCCGGATAGGTCTGTGGGGCTGGCAGGTTTCTGTGCCCGGAGAGGTCTGTGGGACTGGCCGGTTTTTGTGCCCAGAGAGGACTGTGGGGCTGGCAGGTTTCTCTGCCTAGAGATGTCTGTGGGGCTGGCAGGTTTCTGTGCCCGGAGAGGTCTGTGAGGCTGGCAGGTTTCTCTGCCTGGAGAGGTCTGTGGGGCAGGCAGGTTTCTGGGGCAGGATGCTGGGTGATCTTGTCACACCCACAGAGTCAGGCATTTGGAGCCATTTATAGACCAGAAACATTGATCCTTTTACTGCTACTGAGCGGAGTACGGCGGCTTCAGGGCGGAAAAGTGTACGGAGCGCCCCACAGTTCAAAGGTCGCAAGTGAGGTAGGTTTTGCTGGTGTTAAAAAAAAAAGTCCAGAAAGAGAAGAGAGTTACACGCGCTGGTGCATGTTTCCACGGAAGTCACGTGCAACCTCTGGTAGAACATGCTTCGTAACGTAGTAAGGCTGTAAATGTTATTTTTTCCTTTCATATCAATGGGGTAGGATTGGTGGCTATTTGCGACAGCAGTAAACAGAGGGGAAGTACATGGTATGCACTATGCAGTATTATAATACAAAACAGAAACTGTGAGTCTATTACTACGTATGACCTAAACACTATTACCAAAAGGATGCTCAGTCGAGTCAGGCTGCTAGTGTATATATATCAGTATATATGCATATACAGAAGGAGGATTCCCATCACCCACACAAGGTGACTCGCTTCATCATCTGGGAACCCAGAACTTGACAGAGAACCGTCCTCTACTTCAATTATGTAGATATTGGTTCAATGTACGTCCCAGATGCATATTAAAATGTATTGTTAATATAATGAAGAAGACAAACTTAAGTCATAATTCAGGGTGATGTTTGCAGTGCAAGTGATAACTGCTAGTGATAAATGCTGTTTAAAATTGACTACCAGGGCACAACAGTGGTTTATTAGAGCCCTGCCTTGATGCCAAAAGATAAAAATAGTGCTGTAGCAGTCTAAACAAATACCTGTCATGGAAAAATGGTCTACATGTTTCAGCTAATGGATATTTCTATCCAAGCTCTCGTCAGGACCAAAAAGAAGCTACTGCAAAATTAGCGTTGTTGTGCAAATCTAACAAATAAAACAGTAACGATACAACCTGAACCCTGCTGTTGGTCCAGGGAGATCTGTAGATAATAGTTTTGATTGGTTAACCTAAGAAATAAAAGCAGAACAAACTCATAGAAAAAGCAGAGCCAATGGTATAGTGTCATTATTAGGTCACAGCCTGCATATAAATAAATATCTATTATGCGGATACTCTGTACGTATCTTGACACCTCAAAGTATGTCATATCAAGTTAGTGTAAAGATTCTGGGCACTTACCCGATTCGTTGTGGATATGCGCCTCGCCTCACCTGGCACCTGCTCAGGATAGTGAGGCACCGCTCTGGAATATAATACAAGTGTACAACATTACAAAACCTCAAAGATGGTTAGTGCGATGTCAAGCACTTGATTCACAACACGCACATTAAAACCATGGCCAAAACGTTCACAGGAGCCCCCATGATAAAGAATTTGCGATATGCGAGCTATCTATATTTTGATCTTGCGATGTAAATACGAGATTAATGAATGTCGCGTTTTAAAAGCCTTGAAAGACAACCTTTAGTCATTCCGGTCAAACTCATGAGAGTCATACCCATAGACTCACATCAAAGAAAGAAGTCCAAAAGTGGCTGCTGATTATATTAAAGCAAAACGCATATATGAAATACAGGTTTAAAGCTTATTACTAGTAAAGAGCAACCATGGACATTTGGTTTATGCCACCTCCTCACGTAAATCACTCAGTTCAACAGAAAAACGGGGAGAAAGAAAGAAAAGGAACCGCTCTCACCTCTCCGTCGGTACCCCTCCCTGATGCTGAGCTCGAAGGGGAGGTAACCGGCGTCGATGGAGCTCCATAATTAAGTAAGTTCCAAAAGCGTAATACTTGTCGCGGTGAGCAGTCTATATATCGACTTTTTAATATCGAGGGACATAAATATCGAGTCAAAAATATCGAATGTACAAAATATCGAAATAGATAATATCGATGTGAAAAATATCGTATTTTTTTTTTTACTTATATGTCGATGTAAGTAATATCGTTAGTAATAATATCGACATGTGAAAATATCGTTATTGTGTGTTTAGTAAATATTTTGAAGTTGTTTGTATAAATAGTTAAAATGTATATAATATGAGAAATATTTATATTGTTTTAGGGTCGGGATGTTGGGTTATAGGGGATAAGGGTGGGGAGTGTTTTAAAAAAGTTAATTTATTTTTTTAATATATTGTAAAATTTAATTAGTAAATTTTATTTAAAATTTGAAATGTATATTTAATTTTAGGAGCGGGATGTTGGTTTATAGGGGATAAGGGTGGGAAGTGTTTTAAAAATGTTTATATATTTTGTAATATTTAAAAAAAATTATTTAGAAATTGTAAATTAAATTTAGAATTTTACAAATAATTTTAGGAGCGGGATGTTGGTTTATAGGGGATAAGGGTGGGAAGTGTTTTAAAAATGTTTATATATTTTGTAATATTTAAAAAAAAAAATTTAGAAATTGTAAATTAAATTTAGAATTTTACAAATAATTTTAGGAGCGGGATGTTGGTTTATAGGGGATAAGGGTGGGAAGTGTTTTCAAAATATTTATATATTGTTTAATTTAAAAAAAAAATTATTTAGAAATTGTAAATTAAATTTAGAATTTTACAAATAATTTTAGGAGCGGGATGTTGGTTTATAGGGGATAAGGGTGGGAAGTGTTTTAAAAATGTTTATATATTTTTTAATTTAAAAAAAAAATTATTTAGAAATTGTAAATTAAATTTAGAATTTTACAAATAATTTTAGGAGCGGGATGTTGGTTTATAGGGGATAAGGGTGGGAAGTGTTTTAAAAATGTTTATATATTTGTTAATTTAAAAAAAAAAAATTTAGAAATTGTAAATTAAATTTAGAATTTTACAAATATTTTTAGGAGCGGGATGTTGGTTTATAGGGGATAAGGGTGGGAAGTGTTTTAAAAATGTTTATATATTGTTTAATTTTTTTAAAAAATTATTTAGAAATTGTAAATTAAATTTAGAATTTTACAAATAATTTTAGGAGCGGGATGTTGGTTTATAGGGGATAAGGGTGGGAAGTGTTTTAAAAATGTTTATATATTTGTTAATTTTTTATAAAAATTATTTAGAAATTGTAAATTAAATTTAGAATTTTACAAATAATTTTAGGAGCGGGATGTTGGGTTATAGGGGATAAGGGCGGGAAGTTATTTAAAAATGTTTATATATTTTTTAATTTAAAAAAATAAGTATTTAGAAAATTTAAATATAATTTAGAATTTTACAAATACCATAATTAAATATAGATTTGAGTCAGAATAGTAAATTAATTAAGTTCAGTGTCCAGCACTTATCTTAATTAAATATAGACTGGAGTGGGAATAGTAAATTTATTAAGTTCAGTGTCTAGCAGCTACTCTAATTTAATATAGGTTGGAGTGAGAATAGTAAATTAATTAAGTTCAGTGTCCAGCACTTATCTTAATTAAAATAGACTGGAGTGGGAATAGTAAATTAATTTAGTTCAGTGTCCAGCACCGACTCTAATTTAATATAGGTTGGAGTGAGAATAGTAAATTAATTAAGTTCAGTGTCCAGCACTTATCTTAATTAAATATAGACTGGAGTGGGAATAGTAAATTAATTCAGTTCAGTGTCCAGCACATACTCTAATTAAATATAGGTTGGAGTGAGAATAGTAAATTTATTAAGTTCAGTGTCCAGCACTTATCTTAATTTAATATAGACTGGAGTGGGAATAGTTAATTAATTAAGTTCAGTGTCCAGCACCTACTCTAATGTAATATAGGTTGGAGTGAGAATAGTAAATTAATTAAGTTTAGTGTCCAGCACTTATCTTAATTAAATATAGACTGAAGTGGAAATTATTAATTAATTCAGTTCAGTGTCCAGCATATACTCTAATTAAATATAGGTTGGAGTGAGAATACTAAATTTATTAAGTTCAGTGTCCAGCAGTTATCTTAATTTAATATAGACTGGAGTGGGAATAGTAAATTAATTAAGTTCAGTGCCCAGCAGCTACTCTAATTTAATATAGGTTGGAGTGGGAATTGTAAATTAATTAAGTTCAGTGTCCAGCACTTATCTTAATTAAATATAGACTGGAGTGGGAATAGTAAATAAATTTAGTTCAGTGTCCAGCAGCTACCCTAATTTTATATAGGTTGGAGTGAGAATAGTACATTAATTAAGTTCAGTGTCCAGCACTTATCTTAATTAAATATAGACTGGAGTGGGAATAGTAAATTAATTAAGTTCATTTTTTTTTTTTTTTTTTATTTATATTTAAAAGAAATTTTCAAACCAGATATAACAATATAGCACAGCATAGAGTTCGACAATTAACAATCAATGAAAATGTACAATTCAATAATTATAAACAATATATACCTTCAATACAGCCATTATCACAATTTCATTTTTAAGAATAACATCCAAGCAATCAAATCGTATTCAGCCACCATATTTACATCACACGTTCTTTCCATCTCCGTAATGGATCCCAAATTCTCAGACCTAGTTGCTTCCCCCTTCGACCTTTCCGTTCGTAAATCCCTTTTTCTAAATTATAGGCAAACAACAAGTTGGCCAACCATTGATTCATGGTGGGAGCAACTTTGTCACGCCAGGCTCTTGCTATTAACAACCGAAAAACTGCCATAGCAATAAAGACAAACTCTTGACAAGTAGCCTGACCATCTGTTACTATTCCCAAAAGAACCACCGTAGGTGTAATCTTAATTTGAAAACCTAAATGCCTCGCTAGAAATCCCTCTACCTCCCTAATCAGAGTAGCCAATTGAGAACAAGTGGCAAAGATGTGGATTATATCCGCCTGTGCGTGGTTACACCGTGGACAATCTGTCCCTAAGGTGCCACCCCATTGCGCAATTCTAGCTGGTGTATAATAAAGAAAATAAATAGTTTTATAGTGCTGTGATTGTAATGGTGCTGAACATAAAACCGTATGGCCAAGAGCCAGTGATTCCTGAAACCAAGCCGCATCAATACCTAACTTCGTGGCCCACTTAGTAGCATATTTAACAAGATCATCTTTCTTAGTAGTAAGAAGGCAAGCATAAAAACTACGTATATTGCAATCTCCCCCTTTCTCAATCATATCCAATATTACATTGTTTTTAAACCCTGTCATCCCTCCGCGCTTGGTAATCAGAAAGCTTCTGACCTGTAGATATTTGAAAAAAGTCCTTGTATCAATGTGAAATTTGGTAACTAAATCGGCAAATTGCACAATACCGTCCAGTCCAACAATATCCCCGATCCTCCTGATCCCATTGTGTTCCCAAGATGCAAACATTGAGTCTGCAAATATATCTCCTGGCCAGGATCTATTCTTAAACAAGCGGGTATATCTGTTGTATCTACCCAATCCAGATTTTTTCAAAAAAGCTGTCCAGATGTTAACAGCAGCAATGACTGTCTTAAACCTTGTCCTTTTAAAGTATGCAAAGTCCGTGCAATTTAAGAAACAGTTCTCCGCCTCCGCCCCCAGGACTATAGAATAAACTTCGGTTGACATTTTGGAGATTCTAGGATGCTCCCCTCCACCAATTAATCCCTGCATATATTGCAGTGCGGTAGCCAGATAGTATAGCCTAAAGTCGGGAGCGCCCCACCCACCTCTAGCCCTTGGAAGAGTCATGAATCTGTACGCTCTCCTAGTCTTTCCGTGAGCCCAAATAAATCTATTTAGTACCAATTCCAAGGTCTGAAACCATTTTGCACCAAAAAATAGAGGTATTGCGCGAAACAGGTATAAAAATTTGGGCAATACAATCATTTTGATAACGTTTGTACGTCCTAATAGGGAAAGGTGCAGATTATTCATCCTATCAAGATCTAATTTTAGTCTCGCCATTAAAGGAGTTATATTCTGCTCAACCACCTTCTCTAAATCTGCCGAAATTTCTATACCTAGATAGACTGCCGAGCTACTTACCCTGTAATCATTACATATGACATATGAATTTTTAACTATTTGTGTTTTCGTTTTATTAAGGCTATACCCTGACACCTGACCAAAATCCCGCGCTTCTAATTCTACTGCGCACATAGCAAGAGTAGGATTAGCTGTAATGATTGCAACGTCGTCCGCATATGCCTGCACCTTGAAATGCAAATTATTGACTATTACCGGTGGGATATTAACGTTGGCAACAAGCCTACGCAGAAGAGGGTCCATATACAACGCAAATAAGAGAGGGGAAGACGGACACCCTTGCCTGGTCCCCCTTTCTATTTGAACTATGGATGAGTGGCCACTGTTAACTCTAATTCTGGCATAGGGTTTATTATATAATGTCTGGATGGCTCTAATGTAATCCTCGCCAAACCCAAACCACCTCAAGACAGACCATAAGAAATCCCAAGAGACCCTATCAAATGCCTTTTCGGCGTCCAAAAACAACACTGCCATAGGGTCTCTTGGGATCTCCACGGCATCAAATAGCGTAAGCACCTGCCTAATATGTTGAGTGGTACCCTTTCCTGGAATGAAGCCGTGCTGTATAGGGCTAACAAGGGACTCGATTATAGTCGCCAATCTCTTTGCCAACACTTTCGAATAAATTTTAACGTCTGAATTCATTAGAGTGATGGGTCTATAAGATGACGCTGCCAAAGGATTTTTGCCTTTTTTCAAAATGACTATAATATCTGCTCCTCCCCAAGACTTAGGGATAGAGGCCCCCTCCTGCGCCTGAAGCATAGTAAATAGAAGTATATCGCCTAATATGTCCTTGAATACTCTATAAAATTCAACTGGGATTAAATCCGGACCCGTGGCTTTACCAGGTGGAAGATCTATGAGGGCACCCAAAATTTCTTCCAAATTGAATGGGGCTTCTAGCTGCTCCTTATCTACCTCCGACAGTAATGTTGGCTGAATATTATCGAGATAGTGTAAGACCTGACCCAGATCTAAAACCTTATCTGATCTATATAAATCTACGTAGAACTGCCTAAACACTTCTCTTACCCCGTCTGAATCCGTAATCATATTACCCTGAGCATCTGTCATCTTCTTGATCTCCGCCGCTGAGGCTTTTTGTCTTGAGCGGATAGCCAAAAGGTGCCCCACTCTCTCACTCATCTCGTAAGCATTCTCTCTATTTAATAAGTATCTAGCAGCTGCCTTAGTAGCAATATTTTCAGAGACCCTTGCCTTTAAACAGATTAATTTTACACTCAGCTGCTCAACAGATCTTTGGGCCTGTATTGCTAAATACAGTTCTTCTTCCGCTTTAGTTATTTCCGTTGTTAATTCATTAAACATTGCCCTCTCCTTTTTCTGTTTATGCAGTGAATAGCTCATCATCTCTCCCCGTATGCCCGCCTTAAAAGTGTCCCATTCAATCCCAGAATCCACCGACCCTCTATTAATTTCCCAGAAGTTCTTAATCCAGGAATTCATATGAAGAATATAGGCTTCCTCCCTTAAAAGAGCCCTTTCGAAAGTCCAAGCGGAGAACTTCCCCTGCTGACAGCCCATTTTAATAGTTAGGATCAGAGGGTTATGATCGGATATGATCCGAGGGTGTCTCTCTATTTGTGACCTATTCAGCAAAGAATTGGATATAAAAAAATAATCTAATCTTACCAAAACCCTAAGGGGAGCAGAAAAAAAAGTACTGCCATCTAAAAAGGGGTGAGTAGCGGCCCACATGTCAATCAGTGAATTGTGTACTAAGAGATCCTCTAAGGCCCTAAAAGATCTTTTCTTTCTGCCAGTGTATCCCGTAGCCCCGACCTGAGTGTGAATATTAAAGTCCCCACAACAAATAATCGGAACAGGCCACAAAGCCAACTCTGTATCCAAGAACTGGAGCATTTCAGGGTCATCTTCGGTGGAGCCATAAACTGAAGCCAACGTGAACCTCTCCCCTTTAAATATAACTTCTAATAATACCCACCTACCCCACTGATCTTCTTTTTTCCTGACTAATATTGTATCTCTGTTTCTGCCTAGAACCGCTACTCCCCTCGTTTTAGTCCCCTGTTTAGTATTAGCCAGTAGGGAGAACCCCAATTGTTCCAGAAGAAACCCCCTAGTCCCCTCTATATGTGTCTCCTGGAGACATACTAGATCCAATTTCATAGCTTTCAATAAAGACGACACTCGCATTCTTTTTTGGGCATCATTGAGGCCACAAATATTAATTGAGGCTATTTTACACGACATTAGCGTTATCCATGACTAACTTTTATCAAATCAATTAGTAAAAAAAATAGACCAGAGATATAACATCCTATGCTGTGCTCCAAAAAGCTGTATTTTACCTGCCCCTCCCCTCCCCCTGAACCCCTACCCGCACCCCCGAACCTGTGCCCCCCCTCCCCCCCTCCCCCCCCTCCCCCCCTACAGGCAAATAGGTCAAACATGACCTATGTGTGATCGCTTAGGAGTGCAGTTGTCGCCTCCTCCTCCCAATATGAGAAACCATATGTTTCCCAACCAATCCGTCTTGCTCACTTCCTTTAGTGATCCCCCGTGACTTTATACCCCAGCACCTCCACCATATACTCTTTAGCTTTTATTTCTGAAAAGAACATTTTAAACTGGCCTTTGGTGATTATTTTAAGTTTGGCTGGATACAGCAGGAAAGCTTGTGAGCCCAGGGCTTGTATAGGTGCTATCAATTGCCTCAGCCTCCACCTTCTTTCGACTGTGACATGACAGAAATCAGGCCTTGCGAAGAAAGTGATCCCGTTAAAGGTACGCTTAGAGTCCGGTTTAGCTTTATCCAGTATCTGTTGCCTTAGAAGAAAGTTTCCCACAAATAACAAGATAGCTCTAGGTCTCGTGTCTTGCCCTGAGTTACGCCTAGGAGCCAGAGGAAATCGATGCGCTCTCTGGATTTCTGTATCCCACTGCCATGCTGACAGCTCTGGGAATGCGCCCTTAAGTAGATTAACAACAAACATCCTTACATCCTGGCCTTCAATCCCCTCTTCAACCCCCAAAAGTCTTATATTGTTACGGCGCTGCCTATTTTCATAGTCCTCCAGCTTCCACTGCATGTCTTCAGATATCTTGCTTTGCTCCTCCTTCATTTTCCGTAGATTGCTTAGCTCGTCTTCAAGCCTCCCCGTTCTTTCTTCGACCTGGGTAATTCTCTCAGAGGCCTCCTCGTACAACTTATTCATTTTCCTTAATGAGTTATGGATTTTGTTGAGCCCCTGCCTTGATCTCCGAGCTTCAGCCCTTGCCTCGTTCTGCATACTCTTCAGAGTACTGAATAATAGATCCATTGAGGCTTCTTGCGTTTTAGATTGAGGTATTCCCTCCCCACCAGAAGCCATATTATTCACCTCCTGATATGGCTGTGACGTAGCTGAATAATCCCATGAAAGTCTCTTCATTGGATTAGGAGGGCTTTCTAGAGAGTTTGGCTTCCTACGGGATCTACGTTTCTTTAAAGTGCATTTTGGAGGGACCGAGCTAGCATCTGAGGCAGAAGACTCCCCAAAGCTATCGTCGCTGTGAGTTACAGACTCTGACTCCTCATTAAGTGAAAAAAAATAGTCAGGTGAAGCACACCCGCTGGCCGGGTCCAATAGTGAACCTACTGAGGTACCCCCTTCCAAGGAGATCTCTGACTCCGTGCCTGCCTCCTGGCTATTAGCCCCCAGCTCGCCGAGACTGTCTCCGTGCGCCTCATCATTCTCCCGAGGCTGTCCCCCTTTGGCGTTATCCCTTGCGAGCGGCCCACCTGAGCCCGTACAAACAGACTCTGAACCTTGAGGCTGCCTCACCTTGAGCATGTCCTCTGCTGCTGACATTGGCACTTCTGGGCCCGAGTTGGAAGTTTCCAATCGCTCCGACTCCGCCGGAACACCCTCGGCTAGGTTCCACACATCCGAAGGCGTCTGCTCCAATGCCGGTGCTTGGTCTGGTTGCATAGCAACCCCCGTTTCGCGGGAGTCCTGCGCCTCGGCACTGTTCACGCTGTTCCCTTTGGGTTGCTTACCGGCATTTCGCTTTTCCAAGTGGCCTGTACTCATCACAGGGAAGCTCTCGACCACAGAAGGCTGCCGCAGTTGTATTTCTTTTCCTCCTGCATTGTTGGACCGCAGATTTCTTGCCTCTCGCGAGCCGCACAGGAGAGACGTCCCGAGGAGGTTTGCTTGGAGCCCGTCGGTGCCTTGGATCACGCCAGCTTTCTTCCCAGTACCTTTTTTTGAGGTAAGTGTGCTGCTGGGACGCGAAGCTGTACTCTTTGGCTCCTGTTTGTCCCGATCCGGCCGTTCTTTCGTATTGCTCTCTTTGGCTGCCTCGCTCCCTTTGACGATGCTTGGAGGCATATTGTACCGTCCCAAGGTAAAAGCTGCCGCTTCCAAGGATCTAGCTAGCAAGAAACGAATTATCCTTAACGGAAGCTCGGCAAACCTTTTGGTAAGAGACCGAGTGAATTCACAGCCAGTTCCTTTTAGACAATAGTCGGTTTTCATCCCCGCGGGTTACGGGGTATCACCACATCTTCTAGTATAATCAGGTATGATCAGGAGGAGGAGAGGAGTGCGACTGGTCACTACACACCACCAGCGGCCATCTTGCCCCCGTTCTGTGAGTATTTCTTATGTGTCGTAAATTAATTAAGTTCAGTGTCTAGCAGGTACTCTAATTTTATATAGGTTGGAGTGAGAATAGTAAATTTATTAAGTTAAGTGTCCAGCACCTACTCTAATTTAATATAGGTTGGAGTGAGAATAGTTAATTAATTATGTTCAGTGTCCTGCACTTATTTTAATTAAATATAGACTGGAGTGGGAATAGTAAATTAATTAAGTTCAGTGTCCAGCACCTACCCTAATTAAATATAGATTGGAGTGAGATTAGTAAATTAATTAAGTTCAGTGTCCAGCACTTATCTTAATTAAATATAGATTGGAGTGGGAATAGTAAATTAATTAAGTTCAGTGTCCAGCACATACTCTAATTAAATATAGGTTGGAGTGAGAATAGTAAATTAATTAAGTTCAGTGTCCAGCACTTATCTTAATGAAATATAGACTGGAGGGGAATAGTAAATTAATTCAGTTCAGTGTCCAGCACATACTCTAATTAAATATAGGTTGGAGTGAGAATAGTAAATTTATTAAGTTCAGTGTCCAGCACTTATCTTAATTTAATATAGACTGGAGTGGGAATAGTAAATTTATTAAGTTCAGTGTCCAGCAGCTACTCTAATTTAATATAGGTTGGAGTGAGAATAGTAAATTAATTAAGTTCAGTGTCCAGCACTTATCTTAATTAAATATAGACTGGAGTGGGAATAGTAAATTAATTTAGTTCAGTGTCCAGCACCTACTCTAATTTAATATAGGTTGGAGTGAGAATAGTAAATTAATTAAGTTCAGTCTGTAGTGGGAGTAGTATGGTAATTAAGTTTGGTAAATAGCAAATATTAGAATTAAATATAGAGTTGAATAGGAACAGTTAAATTAATTTGTTTTAATTTACAAAAAATCTGTAGATTTTAGTTTTGGTTGGATAAAAGATAGAAGTTATATCAGAATGCAAATTCCAATTTTTTTTATAAAATAGTAGAAAGGAAAATAAGATTTGTTTTATAGTTGTTGGAATGTATATTAATTAGAGAGAAAATATTGTTTATTATTACGCATATTCTAATAATTAAATCATTGAAATAAACATGTAATAAAATAATTAATATTTAACATTTGTATTATTGTCATAATTTTTTTATAATGGATATATATTTGTTTAATGTATATTTTGGACATGAATATATGAACACACAAAATAATAAAAAATAAAAAAATCTAATTTTTATAGCTGTTTAATATTTTTAAATTTATATTGTGTACTCTCAATATTTTTAGTCTTTATTTGAATTTATAAGAAATGGTATGTTTTGAAATATATGATAAATATATTTTAATTATTAATATTTATATTAGATAATTAATATTGAAATTGTTTACATTTTAGAATATGTATTTTTATTTTTAGTTTTGGTATGTTGTAGATACAATATATTAATTATATCATGTTCATCAATTTATTTTGGTAATATATACAGTTTTATTATTATATTAATAAATATATTTTATTTATTATATTTATTTTTATACGTTAAATAATTTTCACATAGATAAAAAAAATAGGTATTCTTTTTGAGTATTTTATTCTAATGTTTTACTAATTTTTAAAGTAATGTGTAATGTTAAATAAATAGTTAGGGCATTTATTGGTATTTTTTTAGTTGTTATGTTTGTTTGGGTCTTTTATTTTGTAACCGCTCGCTGTTGTTTTGGGTTATTTTGGTCGAATCCAGGTCGCGGTCGGGAGCTGTTTCGCGTTTGAGAAGGTAAGAGTTATTTTCTTTATTATTAAATAGTTTTAAGTGTTTTGTGGAAGTAGTAATGTTGTAATAAGTGTGTATGGATTGATGTTTTAGAAGTTAGGGTGTTAGTAATAGTTTGTATACGGTTTTATAATTTACGTTGTGTTCCGTGTTTGTGGCTTTGTTAGTGTTTTGTTATTTCGGTGTGTTAAAGTTTTATAGTGTTTGAATAATGTTTGTAGTGATGTTTTTAGGTGCCTTATGTGTGTTTGTGTGTGGGTGGGAATGTTTGTTTCTCTTTTGTAGGTTTTACGGAGAAGATATTTTCGTCGGTTTCAAACACCTTATTTTTTTTAAAGGACGTGTGTATTAGTTGTGTTTACTAATCTTTATTTTACACTTCCTTTATTGTTCGGGTTTCCAGGAGTGGTTATTTACCTTTTTAATATTTTTCGGGATTTTTATGGTTAATGGATAGTCGTTTTTTTGCGTAGACGTTGTTTTCGATAAACAGTTGTATTTTTCCATTTTATTTGGATTTCTTTTTGATACCTATGGATTTTGAACTACCTGGATTTATTTGGAAGGAATGTTATTATCCCATTGGAGCAACTACACAGGTAAGTTCATTTAAATATTTTAATTGTTGGTGGCCAAATCTTATATATTTTATATTGTTGTTGTGTACTTGGTTTGTTTAATTATGTTGTCTAAATATATGTCGATATAAATTATTTATATATTTTAGACAACATAATTAAATATGTGATATAATAAAGTGGTTTATTTATGTTGTGATAGTTGTTTTAGTAGAATTGTGGGTTAATATTTAGGAAAGGGTTTAGAAGAGAGTTTGAGCTATTATATTTAAGTACTCAAGTCCTCTTGTGGATGGGTATAGCTGTACCTGTTGTTGTAGGTAATTATACATTTGAGTAGTTTGTCTAGATTGTTTTGGTTTTAATTGTAGGACAGATTGTTGCATTCTTAATTCTTGGAAACTTTGTTCCTTTTGTATGGCAATTAGTAGTTTTTGTAGTGTTGGAGTTGTTCTCCCAGTAGAAGTTAGGAATGCATTATGCCAGCCCTCGACGGCGTTGTTAGTTTTGGCTTGTTGGTTGAGTGTACTTACATATACATTCCACCAAGGTATTTGGAACTTGGGCTGACGTCTATGGCCTGATCTGTGTAGTCTCCCCACCCAGGTATCCTCAAAATAATCTAATAGGGGAGATAACTTTACTTCATTTTGTTTGTAGAATGGACTTTCTAATAAAAGATTGTAATGTTCTGCAACATCTGTGATTAGTACATAAGCTAGGGCTGTTAGAAGTTTTATTTCATGTGCAAAACTTATGTTAGTGGCATATTCTACACAAAGGTGCCAATTACGATCCGGTAAAATCCGGGTAAGAACCGTCGGACGGAGCATATTCTCCGTCCGACGCGTACCCGGTCGTAAAAATATACAAACATGGAATTACGATTCGCACGGGAACACCATTTCCGTACGAATCGTAAAAAACCCCGACCGAACAAAATAAACCTACAAATGCGATCCGGGAAAGCGCCGACCTGACGTCGGGACGCTCGCAGCCTGCCATTCACGAACCAGGAATTACGATTCGCACCGACGTCATCCCGCACGGTGAATATTTTCCGGCAGCCAAAAACTGCCGGGAAATCAGGACGACGCAAACAAGGACCACCAGTACGCGACGGACAGACAGGACGACGCAAACAAGGAGGACCAGTACGCGACGGACACACAGGACGACGCGAACAAGGAGGACCAGTATGCGACGGACAGACATGGACCCGAACCTACGTGTCATCCCGGCCCTCATAGCAGTCGACCTCCTCTACAGGTTCGGACGCAGATGCCGCAGAAGGTCAGAACAACTAAGGGAGGGGGTAAAGTGGGGTGGGGTGGGGGTGGCAGGACCAGGGCAGGCCACAAACCCCCCACCAAAGTCACACAGCACACATGCCCTGGACATACCTGACTCCCATGCCCTGGTCACTACGAGGGGGTGGGGGCGTGTCCAGCTAAGCCAGCGACCGCCACAACGGAAGTCCGTCACGACGCGAACCGGCAACACAACCAGACATGTACGTCCCGTACCCACGCCTGAAGAGCGTGGGTACGAGTCGTACCACGCCCACACCCACGTCACTCCAACAATGGCGGGACGGCTCATACCCACGTGGCAAAGGCCTGGGTACGGGCCGCACAAGCATCACATAGCGTGGGGACGGATATGTACGGACCCTACCCCCACCCGCGTACGTATGGAGCATACCCCCACCACAATAGTGTAAGTACGACCCGTACCCCCACCCGCGTACGTATGGAGCGTACCCCCACCCCAACAGTGTAAGTACGACCCGTACCCACACCCGCGTACGTATGGAGCGTACCCCCACCCCAACAGTGTAAGTACGACCCGTACCCACACCCGCGTACGTATGGGGCGTACCCCCACCCCAACAGTGTAAGTACGACCCGTACCCTCACACGCGTACGTATGGAGCGTACCCCCACCCCAACAGTGTAAGTACGACCCGTACCCACAGCCGCGTACGTATGGAGCGTACCCCCACCCCAACAGTGTAAGTACGACCCGTACCCTCACACGCATACGTATGGAGCGTACCCCCACCCCAACAGTGTAAGTACGACCCGTACCCACAGCCGCGTACGTATGGAGCGTACCCCCACCCCAACAGTGTAAGTATGACCCGTACCCTCACACGTGTACGTATGGAGCGTACCCTCACCCCAACAGTGTAAGTACGACCCGTACCCTCACACGTGTACGTATGGAGCGTACCCTCACCCCAACAGTGTAAGTACGACCCGTACCCTCAGCCGCGTACGTATGGAACGTACTCCCACCCCAACAGTGTAAGTATGACCCGTACCCTCACCTCGAATGCATGGAGCGTACCCCCACCCCAACAGTGTAAGTACGACACGTACCCCCACCCGCGTACGTATGGAGCGTACCCCCACCCCAACAGTGTAAGTACGACCCCTACCCCCACCCTGTATGCATGGAGCGTACCCCCACCCCAACAGTGTAAGTACGACCCCTACCCCCACCCCGTATGCATGGAGCATACCCCCACCCCAACAGTGTAAGTACGACCCCTACCCCCACCCGCGTACGTATGGAGCGTACCCCCACCCCAACAGTGTAAGTACGACACGTACCCCCACCCGCGTACGTATGGAGCGTACCCCCACCCCAACAGTGTAAGTACGACCCCTACCCCCACCCCGTATGCATGAAGCGTACCCCCACCCCAACAGTGTAAGTACGACACGTACCCCCACCTCGAATGCATGGAGCGTACCCACATCCGTGCATGTCATGAGCGTACATATTGTGAAATTGGAGAGGTTGGTGCAGAGTCCTCCCAGCAGTGGCCTGAAACAGGAGGGGTGGGGGCCTATCACTCCCAGCAGTGCCCTGAGACAGGAGGAGTGTGTGCAGAGTCCTCCCAGCAGTGCCCTGAGACAGGAGGGGTGTGTGCAGAGACCTCCCAGCAGTGCCCTGAGACAGGAGGGGTGGGTGCAGAGTCCTCCCAGCAGTGCCCTGAGACACGAGGGGTGGGTGCCTATGACTCCCAGCAGTGCCCAGTCACAGGAGGTGTGGGTGCAGAGTCATCCCAGCAGTGCCCTGAGACAGGAGGGGTGTGTGCAGAGACCTCCCAGCAGTGCCCAGACACAGGAGAGGTGTGTGCAGAGTCCTCCCAGCAGTGCCCTGAGACAGGAGGGGTGGGTGCAGAGTCCTCCCAGCAGTGCCCTGAGACAGGAGGGGTGGGTCCAGAGTCCTCCCAGCAGTGCCCTGAGACAGGAGGGGTGGGTGCAGAGTCCTCCCAGCAGTGCCCTGAGACAGGAGGGGTGGGTGCCTATGACTCCCAGCAGTGCCCAGTCACAGGAGGTGTGGGTGCAGAGTCATCCCAGCAGTGCCCTGAGACAGGAGGGGTGGGGGCAGAGACCTCCCAGCAGTGCCCAGACACAGGAGAGGTGGGTGCAGAGTCCTCCCAGCAGTGCCCTGAGACAGGAGGGGTGGGTGCAGAGTCCTCCCAGCAGTGCCCTGAGACAGGAGGGGTGGGTGCCAATCACTCCCAGCAGTGCCCAGTCACAGGAGGTGTGGGTGCAGAGTCCTCCCAGCAGTGCCCTGAGACAGGAGGGGTGTGTGCAGAGTCCTCCCAGCAGTGCCCTGAGACAGGAGGGGTGTGGGCAGAGTCCTCCCAGCAGTGCCCTGAGACAGGAGGGGTGTGTGCAGAGTCCTCCCAGCAGTGCCCTGAGACAGGAGGGGTGGGTGCAGAGTCCTCCCAGCAGTGCCCTGAGACAGGAGGGGTGGGGGCAGAGTCCTCCCAGCAGTGCCCTGAGACAGGAGGGGTGGGTGCCTATGACTCCCAGCAGTGCCCAGTCACAGGAGGTGTGGGTGCAGAGTCCTCCCAGCAGTGCCCAGACACAGGAGGGGTGTGTGCAGAGTCCTCCCAGCAGTGCCCAGTCACAGGAGGTGTGGGTGCAGAGTCATCCCAGCAGTGCCCTGAGACAGGAGGGGTGTGTGCAGAGACCTCCCAGCAGTGCCCAGACACAGGAGAGGTGGGTGCAGAGTCCTCCAGCAGTGCCCTGAGACAAGAGGGGTGGGTGCAGAGTCCTCCCAGCAGTGCCCAGAGGCAGGAGGGGTGGGTGCCCATCACTCCCAGCAGTGCCCATGGAACGCAAAGGGTGGAGTAGTCACATATACCATGCCCACAAATGTCAGTCAGGTGCACAAAGACCCTGCAGTACATGTACCACATGTGTGCGAGGCTGGGAGTATACGCATGCATAGCGCCGAAAAGAAAACATGTACACATGAAGTCATGTCAATAGGCCACATACACAAGTACAATGACTACCAAGGATGCCACGAATGATGCAGGTGGAGACATCGCTCAGCATGCATGTGCAAAGGTGAAGGACTAGGTCACACACCCAGCTAATGGACACACAGCTCTGTGCTAAAGTCAGGGGACACCCTGCAGGGAAGAAGTCAGGGTACACAGAGGAAGGAATACACCTTGGGACAATTGCAACATGCAGCAAATGCTTACATGAATGGAGAAAGGTAGCTAACACCGTGTGAGGCACACAGATCCCAGGGTCCCCCCTATGAGCAGCACACTACTACATTTCCCACACACCCAACACATGACCAACACCCACAACCATGTAGCAGCCCCACCAACAGCAATGCCAGCAATGCAGGAGTGTTCCAAGGGCAAAAAATAAATAGCTTTATTCAGCATGAGCAAAAAACTAGTATGACGTAAGTCCAATATTAACAAAGGCCATAGGGCAGTCCAGGAGTCCCAGCTGGATGGGGGACACAGTGGGATGCGTGTCCCCTAGCTTGCCTGCACAGTTACAATCCGTTGTCTTCCACAGGGGTGAGGGCATCATGTGGGGGTGAGGAAACAGGCACCGCAGGGATAGGAGGGTGAAGGGTAGGCGTCGTTGGTGCAGGGATGGAGGACTCCACCACAGGGGGTGGGGCAGGGCCAAAGGCGGAGGCCAGGATCTCGCTGCACACCTTAGCAAGGTCCTCCAGGGACTCCCCTGCACCCGAAGGAACCACAGGCCCCAAGGAGGGGGGGGTCAGAGGGATGGGTCGCAGCGCCACTGGGGGAGGATGTGGACAGGGGGGGGACTCAAGCACCCTGACCGGGGACCTCCTTGACCGCTTACGGGGTGGTGTTAATGTGGGGCTCAGGGACAGAGCGGCCATGAATGAGTCCTTGGGGGAGATGTGGCCAGGAGAGCTGAGGGGAGGGGATTTGGAGGGAGTGGATTGGGTGGAATGCGGACTCCCACTCTGGCTGCGTGTCACATGTTTGCCCCCCGACCCAGTGGGTGTGCCTACTGCACCCTGTGTGTGCGTGTCAGGAGGTGTGCGGCGTACCTTCCCTGCTGGTGTGGTGCCTGTGTCTGTTGTGGTGGGTGCATGCTTACGTCTGGGTGTATGTGGGACAGGCATGGGAGTGGGAATTGTGGAAGGAGCAGGGGTAGGGGGTGGGACGTAACGCTGCAGGAGACCCACTGCTGCAGTCAGTGTGGAGTCTATGGACCTCAGAAAGTTGCGTTGGTCAGCCTGCGATGAATGAATGCCCTCCAAGTATGCCTCCATGTTGTTGAGGACCTGGCTGTGGCCATGGAGGACATTAAGGATCGCAGTCTGACCAATCTGCAACTGCCGCTGGATGTCCACAGACTCAGCATTGGCGGCAGCAGTGGAGACAGGGGCAGGGGGTGCGGTGCCTGGCAGGAAGGAGACATGTGGTGACCGGGCACGTTTGGAAGGGACACGGGCACGTGGGAGGCGGCTGATGCCAATGGAGGGGGCGGTGCCAGATGTAGGGCTGCTGTCAGATGGTGGTGCAGCCACCGCCCACTCGGAGTGATCCTCCTCGGACCCGTCAGCTTCATACTCTGTTGTGCCAGTCGACAGGTCCCCGGGTTCACTCTCCACCGCCTCAGTCCCACTCGAAGTGCCAGCCCCGATGTCACCGCTGGCACTGGTGCTCGGTCCCTCCGCGCCGTCTGTGTCCATGTCTCCCTCCGTGTCCCCCGACGATGCTGTGGGCAGGGTGAAGAGACAGAAAGTAATCATACACCTGTATACATATGTCACATGAGTCAAATCTACGTAGGTTACAGTGCATAGCCTGAAACAAAGGAAGAGTTACAACTACAAAACAAGGTACATATGTAGGGCATGCAAGACACAGTTTTTTGACCCACCATGCCATGGAAAAAATATGGAGAGCATGACACAATAGCAAATGAGATGATATGGAATTTTGACTGAGGATCAAGGCCCTGGGGACAAACCAGCACTGCATCTGCACCACACAGCGTCGCCGAAAATAGGGATGAGCAGGGACCATAGGCAGGAACTAGAGGCACATGCAGCATAGGTAATACTGATAACATGCCCACCCTGACTGGCACACTGCACTTTGAGTGTATGTCCAGGCAAACATCACACACTGGCCAGTCCTAGCAAGGAGATATCAGGTCTTGACATGTCGGACATGCCCGCACCACCCACCCCCTACATGAGACAAATCTATGGAGACACAGGAAGCACGTACATCTCTTAGTCAGGGTGAAATACTCATGTGATGCAAAACTTCTATATTGCACACAAATTACCCAAGGTGCGGCTGTGCAAATTATCATGTACAAATGGGCAGCATCAGATGATTGCAACAAGACACAAAGGCAATGGCCACCGTGAGTATGTAATAGGAAAATCAGGTCAGGCTGTACAGTGGACACTTGTAATACATCGCACGTCAATATACATGTTGCCAGGGGACAATGGCACAGAGCACAACCTATGCTGTAGACACAGAGATTGTCGACATATTCGGATTACACACATGATACCTAGGAAAATATGCCCCTGGGGACAGTAGTGGCCACACAACTCCATGCTCCTGAATGGGAATGACTGCAACACACGCTACCATCCCCGCACTATGCGTACCGCACACTCATGCACATCATGTCACAGGCCACCACATAGGACATGCGTGCTGTAAGGCCTCACACTTGAGAGACTAACTTCCATGTCTGGACTCAGCATTAGTGCCAACTGACATGGAACCCACAAGTCCAGAACTGGACAGGGCACAGGCAAGGTCACTAAACCTGTTACACACCACCCCCACACATGATGCTGCAGGCATTGTACACTTGGAGAAGGTGTCAGGCTACATAACCTTGTGATGGAGTGACTACACACAGACCAGGGAACACATTGCAAGGAGGGGAAGGGAGGCAGGAGAGCACTGCAATACTGTGGGGAACAGGATCTGCACAGCACCATAAACCCTGGAAGTGTATCCATGCACTTACAAATGCTGGTGAAACACAACAAACACACACATGTAACTACCCCCTTCCGGCTGCTGCATCTCCTGTAGACGCCTGTCCAAGTCAGGAAAGACCACCGCCAGCACACGTTTCTGGATGTGGGAGAGACGGCGGTGCCCGCGGTTCTTGTGGCTCTCAGGTGAGTCCCCCAGCAGGACCCGTGCGATCCTCCGCGTCCAGCACCGGATATCCTGCCAGCGTTTCCTCACATGGGGCAGGCGCCGCTTACGACCATCCGCACTCCTCATGGCACTGACGGCGTCCAGCCATATCTGCTCCTTGGCAGAGGCGTCTACCTGTGAGGATGAACAAGTGACACTACATCAATACACCTTGCACATGTCACGACGACACAGATTAGAACACATTTGCTGTTTACAACAAGGCATAGTATGCATCCAACGCATTGCACCTTTGTCATAGGGACATGATCCTCTGGGGGAAGGCCAAAAGCAGTACGTGCCATTGAAAGGACACAGGTGGAATGAGGGCAACTACACAATCAATGATCCAGGCTCACACTGTGCATCACACCCACCCCTCCTGTCTCAGGGCACTGCTGGGAGTGATAGGCACCCACCCCTCCTGTCTCTGGGCACTGCTGGGAGTGATAGGCCCCCACCCCTCCTGTCTCAGGGCACTGCTAGGAGACATCAGGCATTCCCCCCCCCCTGGTACCCCCATACAGTACATAGCATGTGTTTCACACCTGGACACAATGGCAGAAGTCACAGTCACAAAAAAGGGACACAGTCTGTGGCAGTGGACACTGCACTCACCTGATAACCTGGTCGCCCATACAGCATGGGGTACCGTGGGAGGATCACATCCACCAAAGCCATGTTCTCCTCCAGGGTGAATGGCTGTGACCTCTCCACAGCCCTTGACATGGTTCCAGGGAATCAGTAGCAGCAGCTGGGTCGTGGAATACAGAGATGTGCAGGCAAGTGCTCCCTCATGGGACCTGGCTGCCTTATATCTGCCTAGCTGGCCCATCTCATGCACAGGAGTACAGAGTGATTGGTCACTCACATTTGCATCCTATGTTTCCTCCAATCCCTTCAAACCTAGCAGTCTGTGGGTTCTCTATCGGTTTCATTCTCCTGCATGATGTCAGCCCCACAAACACATTGCAACAAAGTAGAAGAATTCCAACTGACTTCTGCTGTGCACCTTCCAGAACAAATTTGAAATTTGAACTTGGTCTCCATGACAACCAGCATGCATGTAGGCCTTAATACTTGTCCCTCATGTGTCCCCTATGTAATTTGGAGTGTCACACACAGGTACGGTGCGTTTCGGGGCCCTAGGGCACCCCAAATGCATTGCAACGGCCCGTACACGCGTGCCTACGTTCACTATCACTATGGGTGTCCTCGCGTATGCGTACTCGTAGTGGTACGGGCCGTACACATGCATGTACGCTCACTATCACTATGGGTCTCCTCGCGTATGCGTACTCGTAGTGGTGCGGGCCGTACACACGCATGTACGCTCACTATCACTATGGGTCTCCTCGCGTATGCGTACTCGTAGTGGTACGGGCCGTACACACGCATGTACGCTCACTATCACTATGGGTCTCCTCACGTATGCGTACTCGTAGTGGTACGGGCCGTACACACGCATGTACGCTCACTATCACTATGGGTCTCCTCGCGTATGCGTACTCATAGTGATAGTGAGCGTACAGGCGTGTCTACGGCCCGTACCACTACGAGTATGCATACACGAGGACACCCATAGTGATAGTGAGCGTACATGCGTGTGTACGGCCCGTACCACTATGAGTACGCATACGCGAGGAGACCCATAGTGATAGTGAACGTACATGCGTGTGTACGGCCCGTACCACTACGAGTACGCATACGCGAGGAGACCCATAGTGATAGGGAGCGTACAGGCGTGCGTACGGCCCGTACCACTACGAGTACGCATACGCGAGGACACCCATAGTGATAGCGAGCGTACAGGCGTGCGTACGGCCCTACCACTATGGGTGTTCTTGCGTATGCGTACTCGTAGTGGTACGGACCGTACAAATGCCTGTACGCTCGCCATCACGATGGGTACACATACGGCAGCACTCCCATAGTGATATGGGAACGTACACAGGCCCTCTTAGCAGCAGTACGGCGGTTTTCACACATCACAGTGGTGATAGGCGGCACACAGGTAGGAATAGGGCGGACATACTTGTCCATGGATGGACATACTTGTCCATGGATGGACATACTTGTCCAGGAATGGACATCAAGGCATCGTCTGTGCATTACTACATGTGTGGGGCACAGGTGTGACAGGCTGTGATGTGGAACATTACTCCTGAGTGGAGAAGGCACCAGATGTATGATGAGATGTGTACAGGTGTACTGTGTGACGGTGCAATGTGTGCCAGGCATGCCCTTGACTCCTTTGACATGTGTGCATGTCGTACTGCACACTTGGGGTGAGCGTCACTGGCATGGCACGGACACCAACACACAGAAGTGTCCCCTGATGCCCGCTACAGGGGTTACCACACCTGCCTTGTCACTACCCACGATGCACAATGTGACTATGTCATGTATGTGTGTATGTAATTTGGAGTGTCACACACAGGTACGGTGCGTTTCGGGGCCCTAGGGCACCCCAAATGCATTGCAACGGCCTGTACACGCGTGCCTACGTTCACTATCACTATGGGTGTCCTCGCGTATGCGTACTCGTAGTGGTACGGGCCGTACACACGCATGTACGCTCACTATCACTATGGGTCTCCTCGCGTATGCGTACTCGTAGTGGTGCGGGCCGTACACACGCATGTACGCTCACTATCACTATGGGTCTCCTCGCGTATGCGTACTCGTAGTGGTACGGGCCGTACACACGCATGTACGCTCACTATCACTATGGGTCTCCTCACGTATGCGTACTCGTAGTGGTACGGGCCGTACACACGCATGTACGCTCACTATCACTATGGGTCTCCTCGCGTATGCGTACTCATAGTGATAGTGAGCGTACAGGCGTGTCTACGGCCCGTACCACTACGAGTATGCATACACGAGGACACCCATAGTGATAGTGAGCGTACATGCGTGTGTACGGCCCGTACCACTATGAGTACGCATACGCGAGGAGACCCATAGTGATAGTGAACGTACATGCGTGTGTACGGCCCGTACCACTACGAGTACGCATACGCGAGGAGACCCATAGTGATAGGGAGCGTACAGGCGTGCGTACGGCCCGTACCACTACGAGTACGCATACGCGAGGACACCCATAGTGATAGCGAGCGTACAGGCGTGCGTACGGCCCTACCACTATGGGTGTTCTTGCGTATGCGTACTCGTAGTGGTACGGACCGTACAAATGCCTGTACGCTCGCCATCACGATGGGTACACATACGGCAGCACTCCCATAGTGATATGGGAACGTACACAGGCCCTCTTAGCAGCAGTACGGCGGTTTTCACACATCACAGTGGTGATAGGCGGCACACAGGTAGGAATAGGGCGGACATACTTGTCCATGGATGGACATACTTGTCCATGGATGGACATACTTGTCCAGGAATGGACATCAAGGCATCGTCTGTGCATTACTACATGTGTGGGGCACAGGTGTGACAGGCTGTGATGTGGAACATTACTCCTGAGTGGAGAAGGCACCAGATGTATGATGAGATGTGTACAGGTGTACTGTGTGACGGTGCAATGTGTGCCAGGCATGCCCTTGACTCCTTTGACATGTGTGCATGTCGTACTGCACACTTGGGGTGAGCGTCACTGGCATGGCACGGACACCAACACACAGAAGTGTCCCCTGATGCCCGCTACAGGGGTTACCACACCTGCCTTGTCACTACCCACGATGCACAATGTGACTATGTCATGTATGTGTGGGGGCTTCCCATCAGGTTGATGTTGGAGCACCCTCAAAAGCTGCAGCTGTTGCAGCAACCAACATGTATCTGTGTGTAGATTGACATTGCACACTGTTCCGCACACCATGCCACATGTGGTATCGGATGTGAGGTGCACATGTATGCATGGGACACGGAGTAGCGTGACAAGGACATGTCTGCATCCTCACAATGATTGTGTGGTGAGTCATGACATGTGCACCTTCATGGCAAGGTGTGTGGGCTGTCCTAGTGTAATGTCATGTGACCTATGGCTCTAGTGTTCCGCTACCAGTCTCTGCAATCGGCATCCTACTTCTGCTGATGTGTGGGCGTATGTCACTCCTGTCTTGCGTCTGGCTGTTCACTTGCACTGGGACACAGCTATTCCCATGCCATGGCATGTGGAGGTTCAGAATCTCCGTGTGTAGCTGGGTCTTGGTAGGAGTGTCACCTGGCAGCCATACGTGTCCTGGGCATGTAGCACATACCTGACTCCCTATGTAGCATATGTGTATTGACAGATTAACATGTGCTCAGTACATATGAATTGTTGTCGTAGTGCACTTACTCTTCCTTGTCACTTCATAATTACTGCAGAGCGCCGCCTCTTGCCCGACCAATTCCGGACTTGGCTGACATGCGGGAGAATGACAGCATCCGTTGCTACCGCTTCCCCCAACCGTTGATTCTGGAGTTGACGGCGAGACTGGCACCACACCTGCAACCGCAGCACAGGTATCCTACGGCACTGACACCCCAGCTGAAGGTAATGGCTGCCCTACATTTTCTTGTCACGGGTACCTTTCAATATACCATAGCTCATGTTGGTGGCATGTCCCAGAGCATGTTCTGCCGTGTGCTGCATGATTTCTTAGAGGCCATGTTGTTTCACCTGGATGACTTCATCAAGTTCCCAACCCCTGAACAGTTGACTGCGGTCAAGCGTGGATTCTATGCCCTGGGAGGGATGCCCCATGTCATTGGGTCCATAGATGGGACACATGTAGCTTTGGTACCACCACACGCACGGGAGGTAGCATACCGCAATCGGAAGCACTACCACTCCATCAATGCCCTTGTGGTGTGTCAGTCCAACATGTTGATTTCACATGTCTGTGCTCGTTTTCCAGGATCAGCACACGATGCCTACAACATGAGGTGTAGCAGAATGCCTGAAATGATGATGCAGCTGCGCAACGAAAGAGCATGTGTTGTTGGTGGGTACAGTCTGTCTGTCCTGTATTTTGCATTGCCTACCAGCACGACCGCTTCACCAGTTCTAACAATGTCCATGTGCTTCCCATGTAGGGGACGCTGGCTATCCCAACATGCCTTGGCTGCTCACACCTCTCCGCAACCCCATCACGCCGGCCCAGCTCCGCTACAACACCGCCCATGGCCGGACAAGGCGAGTGATAGAGAGGACGTTTGGCCTGCTGAAGAGCCGCTTTCGGTGCCTCCACAAGACCGGCGGCGCCCTCCCATATGCCCCTGCGAAGGTCTGCAAAATCTTCATGGTCTGCTGTATGCTGCACAACATGGCAGTTGAGAAAGCTGTGCCACTCATCCTGGATCAACATGACGAGGACCATCGGCCCGTGGAGGACGAAGGCCTTGGCAATGGGGCTAGTGATGTGGAGGATGTGGAGCCGCAAGAGGACATCCGGACTCGGCTCATACGCGACTTCTTTGCTTAGTGGTGAGTACCAGTGTCTGAGTGTGCACGCATTTGTCCCCGTGTGGCATGTGTTGTGATGTGTGTGTCCACCTGCATGTATGGCACGTGAGTCAGAGGTGTGTGTGGGTGTGTCACTGGAGTGATGGTGGCAGTGATGGTTGTATTTCCCCAGTCATAATTGTGACCTAGCATGTTGTCATCCATACATGTGTCGAGTAAATGCACATGCAAGTGGCTGTGCTTTTTGTGGCTGACTTCTTGTGTGTCTCTCTTCCCCAGGTACTTGCGCATGCCGTCTGCTGGTTGCATTGTTGTGGCACTGCTATTCCTCATGGACACGTCATCGTGGGCTGACTCAGCGTTACAGGCACGGACACGTTTGGAAGTCTCCATAGGGTAAGGGATGCATCAGGGGTGTATTGGGTGTGGCAGTTGTTCACGATGTATGCACACTGCCCCTGTCGATGTTTGGTTCCTCTGCAGCCATGTAGCATCACCATGGGACACGACATGCAGCTGTGTACACCTGAATAGATGGTCTGACT
The DNA here is from genome assembly GCF_964204655.1 of Triturus cristatus. NCBI lineage: Eukaryota > Metazoa > Chordata > Amphibia > Caudata > Salamandridae > Triturus > Triturus cristatus. Next base: position 560,656,089 of record NC_140588.1, read on the forward strand.
GGTTGACAGTCATCAGTGATGGGATAGTGGATTGTGATGATGGCATCAATGTGTGTGACACTGCCCTCGGACACATACGGTTTGCATTGGCTTGACATGGTGTGGGACTTCCACATCAGCGGATTTATGGTGTATGGCAGGCTCTCCGTGAGCAGCTGTGGGTGTTTAGCTGTTAGCCGACAATTGTGTGCCAGTTCCATGGCTAACACGCATTTGTGCTGCAGAAGGGGGGTGCCAGTGTTGGACCCACATGTTACTCCACAAGATGTGTTCATGTGTACTTCAAGTTGCCTCTGCAATCCCGAAAACATGACTAATAAAGGTGTCCCTATGCCTCCAAGGTGCCTCTTCTCAGTCAATGCTGGTGTGTTGCCACGGTGCATCCAGCATGTCTGGCATGGTATTCCCTGATTGTGGCTATGTGTCAATGTGTCGAGTAGCAAGATGCAAGCTGTGTGTGTGGGCTGAGACTGTGTATTGGGCATGATGTCCATGACTGTGTGGGTATTGTGACATGTGCCATCCCCATGCATCCAACGTTGGCTAGGCCCCCATTCTCTGCATCCACCGGACTCAAGCTTGCAGGACATGGTTCTGCCACCTGTCTACACATACCTGGGTGGCCCCCAGGACACTCCACATGATCCCTGACCTCTGCGCATGACTGTTGCTGTACTCAATGTGTCTGTCAGCACGGTTGTGCGGCCACCCCCTCAGCTGGTTGGGCCCATCACGGGTGTGTATGGTGCTCCATGTCTGTCTTGCCTAATACACTGTGACCCGTGTGTCCTGTGCCAGACTCAGGCCCCAGGGTGTGGATGGTTGAAGTCAAAAGAGAACTCAGGCATGTTTAGACTTTACAACACACATGTAAGGTAATAATGCAACCAGCAACCATCTTCTCTTCATAGTGTGATTTATTATTTTGGGGGGGGGGATAAAGTGAGGGGCTTTCCGGGAGTTTGGAATCCAAAGTTCAGTAGGGGAGTTGGTGTCCTTGCCATTGGAAATCCTCATAGTCCATGCCACAGTCTTTGTCAACATTGGTCAGGCAGTGACCAGCAGGGCCATGTGGCAGAGAATGTCTCTTGATGCTGTGATGCTGTTGCTCCAGTGGGCCAGGTGCCAGGCCAGGTGTCCTGGGAGATGGTGATGTTGCGCCGACCCTCACGGTCTTTTCCGTGGACGACCCGCCCTCCTGCGGGGACCCTCAGAAGCAGGCCGTGACGACGTCTGGGATGCTCCATCGGATGTTTCCTCCTCCTCCTCCTGCTCCCTCCCTGTGGGTGGTGATGTTCTCCGCCTTCTGGCACAGGGAGGGTCGGCCATGTTGTCGGCCATCCGACGGAGTGTATCGTGAATCCCCTGGAACACCGTCACTTGCTCAGCCTGTCTGTCCTCCATCCTCCGTTGGTGTTGCAGTAGACAGGCATGTTGCTGGGCCTGCTGGGTCTTTATCTCATCGAGGGTCCCCTTGATCTCATTGAGGGTGGACACAACCTGGGCCATGCCCGTGGTGTCCTGCCGGTATGTGTCCATGATGTTACGGACATGGGCAAATACCGGTTCCGCAGCCAACTGGTCAGGCTCGCGCCTCCGCCGTCCTCCACTCCCACCACCCCTGCCCACTTGCACCTGGCCTGCCCTTGTGGGTACATCGGGTCTCCGGGACCCCTGAGGGGTGGCATTGGCGTTGTCGCCTGCCTCCTCCTGGGTGCCCGGGACACCGTGTCCCTCCTGGCCAGCCTGGCTGCATTGTGGTGGTGGGGCAGGGATCCTGGGTGTCTCCTGGGATGTGGCAGGAGTGGGGGTGGTGGTTGGCACAGTTGTACCTGACGCAGGTGCTGCAGGTGGTTGGACACCAGAGGGGCCAGGTTGGTCGGGCTCGTCCACAGAGTGGTGAGAGTGGTCGCTGCCAGTGGGATTGGGCTCCTGCAGATCCGGGTCCTGTGAGTCTTCCCCCCCAGTGTTGGGGGGTGAACCACGACGTTGACCTGTGTGTGAGAGAGACAATGTTAATTTTGGTCCATGCAACATCCATGTTTCATCAGTTTCAAAGTTGGCACTTTTCCTCTTGGAATTAGGATCTGTCTTGCATTCCACTCACAGTGCACTTGTGCATGGGTGTGTCCCTTGGGCACCACTTTGGCCCCTTTAACTATATGTGGCACAGTCTTACTTGCTGCATCAAGTGTGACTGCAGTCAGCAGTGGAGTGGGCAGGTGTGGCGGCCATGCATTGGCGCCTTCCGTGTAGCACTGTACATGTGCACATGGAGTGGATCCACACACTTATATGATGCAGGTAGCTGTCGTTGTGCTCGTGAACAGGTTGTGACATGGCCCTGTGTTTTGCCATGGAGAAGAGGGGGGGTTCTGGCACTGGCCACCCTTGGCTACATGCACGCAGTCTACCTGCTGACGAGCAGACATTCGCACACACCACACGGCTGATTTGCTCTCCCTGTGTCTCGCTCCCTCTCTGTCCCCCTCTCCCTCCCTCTGTGTGTCAGCCTCCTCCCTCTGTTCGTCTCGCTCCCTCTCTGTCCCCCTCTCCCTCCCTCCGTGTGTCAGCCTCCTCCCTCTGTCCGTGTCCCTGTGTCTCCCTCCCTCTCTGTCCCCCTCTCCCTCCCTCTGTGTCCCCCTCTCCCTCCCTCCGTGTTTCAGCCTCCTCCCTCTGTCCGTGTCCCTGTGTCTCCCACCCTCTCTGTCCCCCTCTCCCTCCCTCTCCCTCCCTCTGTGTCCCCCTCTCCCTCCCTCTGTGTGTCACCCTCTGTCACCTCAGGCCAGCTTCCTGGGCACACACTGTTAGCAGATCTTTGAATGGCCCTTGGCTTGTTGATGTGAGTTTGTTTCTGATCTCCAGGCACCCATTGGGTGTAGTGTCTGTGTGTGCGCTGCTGCTGTGGTGGTGTGTGCTGCCACTCTTTCACAATGTTGGCTGTTCATTAGCTGCTGTCATGTGCAAAACAGTGCCTTCACCCCCATGAGTTGATGCAAGGCGTCCGCCATTTGCTGGCAAGTCTTTCCTGTGTGGGGACACACTGTTTGTCTGTCTGTGACCTAGGCCATATGGGCAGAGGGCATTGTTGTCTGCTTCTGAGTTGCACTATGTGAATTTTGGGGCCCACCCTCCCGCCATCTGGGTTACCGTGTCATGTGTTGGTGTCTTCTGTGGCCTGTGACTTGACATTGTCCAGCTGGGTGCATGGGGCATGGTGGCGGCAGTGGCATGTGCGTGTTCATGGAGTGTGGTTGAGTCATGCGATAGCTTGGGGTGGTTGCGTGCCTGTTAGTGATTTTGGTTGTGGATGACGTTCCCCCCATGTGAGGTGCGTTGTTTGTGTACTCACCCGGGTCTCGGAGTCCTTCTAATCCGTCCACTGCCTCCACCGGCAGTATGGCCATCACCCTCTCCTCCCAGGGCTGGTAGTGTACGGGTCTGCAGGAGGGCCCTCCTCCAGTGGCGTTGGCCTGGTTGTGTTCCTCCAGCATCTTGGCTCGGACCCTCCTCCGCAGATCGTACCACCTGGATTGGCATTCCTGCCTGGTCCTTCTGGTGTCCCCAACAGCATTCACAGCATCGATGATGGTCTGCCACATGGCTGTTTTCGCTGCCATGCTGGTGTTTCTGACCAATGTTCCAAAGAGCTGTGGCTCGACTCGAGGATTTCATCGACAAGAACCTCCAACTCTCGGTTACTGAACTTTGGATTCTTGGTAGTGGGCATGGTGAGGGGTGTGGATGGTGGGGGGGGTGTGGATGGTTGTGGGTGTGTGGGTGTGGTTGTGCAGGTGTGTGTGTGAATGTGATGAGGGTGTGTTTGAGATGGTGGTTGTGTGAAGGTGTGCAAGTGTAAGGTGTGGTGAAGCTTGTAGTTTGGTGCTGTAGGTTGTCTGTGGGGTCTGGCAGCAGTGAGTCTGTTGCAAAGGCTCATGGTTTGTGTGTGTGGGCCCTTTTTATTGGTCCATTGGTGGGTGTGGCTGTGTTTGAAGTTTGGGTGGGTGTGTTATAAGGAGTGGTGGTGTATTGGGCCTCTGTTTGTTTTTGGCAGTTGCAGGTCAGTGAATGTGTTGTTTTTGTGCTTGTTGGACATGTTTAGTGGCTTTGTGCCATTCGAATGGTGTATTCTTGTGTTGTTTTGGTTTGTCCTGGTTGTGTACGTGCGTTTTGAGCGTGTGTACGGTGTGTACATGGGCCATTTGGTTGTACGGTGCTGTCCTTGTGTGTGGCTTGGTACGACTCGTACATGCGGTTGTGATGTTGGGGCCTGGGGTGCGCTCCGTACTTAGGAGGTTGTGTTGGGGGTGCGACTGGAACGTACTGGGGTGTACATAAACGGTGGTACGACACGTACAGGGGTGGGTGGGTGTACATAGACGGTGGTACGACACGTACAGGGGTGGGGGGTGTACATAGACGGGGGTACGACACGTACAGGGGTGGGGGGGTGTACATAGACAGTGGTACAACCCGTACAGGGGTGGGGTACGACTCGAACGTACTGGGGTGTACATAGACGGTGGTACGACACGTACAGGGGTGGGGGTACGACTCGAACGTACTGGGGTGTACATAGACGGTGGTACGACATGTACAGGGGTGGGTGGGTGTACATAGACGGTGGTACGACATGTACAGGGGTGGGGGGGTGTACATAGACGGGGGTACGACACGTACAGGGGTGGGGGTAGGACTCGAATGTACAGGGGTGTGGGTACACGGGGTACGACACGTACAGGGGTGGGGGTAGGACTCGAACGTACAGGGGTGTAGGTACACGGGGGTACGACACGTACAGGGGTGGGGGTAGGACTCGAACGTACTGGGGTGTACATACACGGGTGGGGGTGTACATACCCGGGGGGTACGTGTCGGACGTACGGGGGCAGGGGGAGTGTTGGGCGCGTATGCGGGCACATGTCTCCATGGTTGCTATGGGAGTTCGGTGCGGACGGTGTTTTTTCCATACGGTTGTGAGATCGGACGCACGGGATGGATCGTGATTCCTCGGTCGGACTTCACCTTTCACATTTGTACGGTACATCGTCCGAGGACGTGTCGGACACATTTTCCGACCCGAGGATGTGTGGGAAATCATTCCCGATGAGGTTCGTATGGACTTTTTACCATGCGAATCGTGATTGCCAGTTCGTACGGCACTTGTACGATTCGTACGGTAAAAAGACCGGATACGAGTCGCACGGGGAATTTTTTTACAGGATCGTAATTGGCACCTTAGTGAAGATTTTTGTAAATGTCTCCATATACATTGGTTTAGATGGAAGTAACATCCTTGGATAGCTGTATGGGGTACAGTTTTAGAATGCAATTTATCATGGCTTGCTCAAAGTCTATGATAATTCTTTGAGGGTAAAAATCATTTGATTCTTGTTTTAGTTTTCCTAGCATTTCATTATATGTTGCGTTTTGTTTGTTAGGTAATAGTGCATAAATTAAAGGTATGGAAGTGTTGTGATATTGACCGTGTATTGTGTAAAGCTGGTAGAATGGTTTTGGGCATATTGTAAAGGTGCCATCCATCATCCATGTTTGGCATTGTTGGAGTTTAGTTATATTGTTAGCAGTAGCAAACATTATGATTCTTTTTTCTGTGCTTTTGTTATCAAAAAAAATAAAAGGTTCATTATTGTGGGTGATAGTTAATTCTGGTGGAATGATGATATCTTGAAAAGTTTTAGGGGATGGTATAGTTGTCGTGGTTGCTTTTTTGGTCCTAGCAATAGTTCTTTTTATAGAAGCAATTGATGGTAATTGGCCTCTTACTTCTTTGGGCACTCTAGGTAATAGTTCTTTTAGGATTACACTTGTAGCAGTTTGTGAACCAGTGCTTAATTCTTTGATATTTTCAAGGGTTGATCTGACTTCTATTTCAGAGAGATTGGGTGGATGGTTATGCTCTCTTGTATATAGTACAGTTGTTTCTCTTGTTGTTGCTCCTCCGTAGCATTTGTTCGAATAATATTTAGAACACTTCCAGTTCACTTTTCGGTCCGTCTGCTTTTCTTGGGTGTATGTGTAACCCATGTAACACAATAGGAATTTTCCTTTCTGCGAAGTTATAAATTGGGCTTCTTCTGTCATCGTGATGTGTTAGAAATCTGGAAAAAATGTATATGAAAATATATGCAATAGTACTTTATATATTTCTATAAAAATAGGAAACAAACAACTTTTTTATATGTACTTACCAAGTGTTTTTGGTTGTATTTGAATGAAGATGTTCTTTGTAGACAAAATGCTGTTTAGTTGATGTAGTCTCTGAAAGTTAAAGAACATATATTGTTTTGGTTGGTTTAGTTTTTTAAGTGGGGTGGTATTGCTGTTTGGTATAGACTATATTTTTTTTGTTGAAACGTATTTTATTGTTTTACAAATCAACAACTCAACAAACATTCCCCCGCCTTCACCTGTCCCGGAAGTACCACACATTTATCATCAAGACCAACTATTCAGGAGAAGGAACAACCTTCCCACCCAGTTCTCTACCCCCCCCCTCCCCCACCACATGTCAATGTACCCCCGTCCCCTACCCCTCTAACTATGTGCCCCTCCTCCCTAATAAATAAGATGCAGGAGCCCAACCTCTCCCTAAGCAAACAGAGCCTTCCCTCATGCCCAGTGGTATAGACTATAGGTGTTAATTTATACAGGTTTTTTAAAACTTAAAAAAGAGAACATGGATTTGTTTAGGGGTTTAGGATGTTTTGGGGTTGGAGTAGGATTTAATTAATATTTTATCAAGTATTTTGATAGTATACTTACTTTTTAGTGAGTCTTTTCTGGCAATCTTCAATATTTTCTTTAGCTGTTTGGAGTAATATCTGTAGTGGAAACATAAAGAGATGGAATATATAAGTTAGTTATTTATTTGAGTAAAGATAAATTAGTGTTTTAGTTTAATTTGGCAGTTTAGTTAGAAAAGAATATTTACTTACGTTTTTAGAATAGTAGTAGGATGTAGGTTTCTTCTGTTTAGCAGAGTTTCTTCTTCGTTCAATGCTTTGGTTTAAGGCACAGTAGAAGACTTGTTTTAATTGGTTTATATAGTGGTTATAAATTGTTTCTTGAATGTTATTGGTTGTTTTCTGTATGTGGCCTTTCTATTGGATAGTTTGATTTTTTTTTAGTTAATTGGTTTCCTTTTATGGAAAATGCTAAGTAAGAGTATATTTAGTTTTAAAGGAGGAGAGTTTTAAAAAATTATATATAAAAAGATTGTTTATAATGTGTTGTAATTTTTTTTAAATGCGTTCAAAATGCCAATGTGATAATTATTTCAGTGTTTTTTTATTATGTTGTTAAATATTGAGATCGTTATAAATGTTATGTTTATGTTTAAGTATAATCCCATTTGAAAATGTATGTTTTCAGAAAATATTGTCTTTATGTTGTTTAAAGTATTGGTTTTATTACTATTAGAATTGTCGATATATTTAAAAAAACGATATTATTGATGTCTATATTTTGGTTATCGATATTTGTGACATGTGTTATATTTATTTACTTATGTCGATATTTAGTATTGCGATATTTATGTGTACGATTTTTGTGTGATCAATATAATTGTATTACGATATTGTAGTGTCGATATTAGTGTAGTTTTTTAAATAAGTATACAATGTCGATATTTTTGATGTCGATATATTTGATGCGATATTTGTGTAGTTCGATAATGTGTCTTTCGATAATATGTCAGAGATCCACTTGTCGCATCTAGCGTGCGGTAAGCGTCAATCACGGGACGCATGCAGATGACGTCATGCCGTCGTATTGTGGATAGGTTATTATCTCTGGGATTTGTAGTTTATCCCTATAACGTGCACGCCCAATTCAAACCCAGTTAAGGATCGGCCCATCCTATGATTTAATAACCAAATCATAGTCCCTTCGTCTCTGTCTACTCGCTCACACCATGTACGGAATGACAAATAGGATATCAACTTGATAACGCACCAAGGAAGTGACACACTAAGAGTAAAGTGGTGCGATAATTCGACCATACTGTCGCTCAATTTAGTGACCACAATCTGAATAGATGTTGCGAGAGAAAGGATATTCTCTATGTTCAGTGATAGTACAGTTGCGCAATGGACTGATCTTAATCATTAGCACAGCCAAAAAGGCGGCAGACCTCATACTTCTAGAGATACAGACTTTGGAGGGCCAGATCAAAGCTACAATCACTAGTGCCCTGTATAAGAGGAACTTGGAAGAAACCAATAAATCTAATAAGGAACACAAAGATACCATCCTTTTAACTAAGATTGAAAAGTTCAAAAAAGATTTGGCACGTTTTTCGCTTGAAAAGGTATACCCATACACGAGTGATAATTATACCCCTCCAGAGTTCAACAAAAAGGGCAGAAAATATGGCTCCAACTACTCTTCGTCTGGGTCAGACACTTACTCGACTG